>NC_134149.1:45406000-46757500 GCF_033958435.1 Carettochelys insculpta | reverse complement strand
GCCTGCTGTATCTCCGGGTGCGGGTGGAGGGGCTGCCTCTCCACCTTGTCAACATCTACGCCCCGACACTCGGCCCGGAGAGAACCTCCTTCTTCCGGCAGGCAGTGGCCTTCCTCGACACCATCGATCCTCGCGAGTGCGTGGTCCTCGGCGGGGATTTCAACTGCACCCTCGAGGAGCGGGACCGCACGGGGACCGAGAAGTGCCAGGCCGCTGTGGACGTCCTCAGGGAGCTCATTAACCATCGCTCCCTGGTGGACGTCTGGCGCAGCCACCACCTGGACGAGGACGCCGGTTTCACCTACGTCTGGGTGGTGGGCCATAAACCTGCACACTCCCGGTTGGACCGCATTTACATCTCGCGGCACCATCTCTCCCAGGCCCACGCCTCCAGCGTACGGCCAGCCCCCTTCTCGGACCACCACCTGGTGGCCGTGAAGGCTTCCCTCTTGCCGGGGAAGCGGGGGTCAGCCTACTGGCATTTTAACAACAGCCTGCTGGAGGACGTGGGCTTCGTGGCGTCCTTCCGGGAGTTCTGGCTGGCCTGGCGCGAGCAGCGGCATGCCTTTCCCTCGGCACAGCGATGGTGGGACCTGGCAAAGGTGCGCGCGCGGCTCTTCTGCCGTGACTATACTCAGGGGGCCAGCCGGCGGCGGGATGCATTGATAGGGCAGCTGGAACGGGAGGTCCTTGAGCTGGAGAGGCGTCTAGCCGCCAGCCCCGGCGATCCATCCCTCTGCGGCACGTACCAGGAGAAGCGGGACGAGCTCAGGACCCTAGACGCCCATTGGGCACAGGGGGCCTTGGTGAGGTCGCGAACCCAACTCCTCCAGGAGATGGACCGCGGCTCCCGCTTCTTCTACGCCCTGGAGAAAAAGAGGGGCGCCAAAAAACATATCCTCTGCCTTCTGGCGGAGGATGGCACCCCTCTTACGGATCCGGTGGAGATGCGCGAGAGGGCTCGCGCCTTCTACGCCGCCCTTTTCTCCCCGGATCCGACTGACGCCGACACCTGCAGGGCGCTCTGGGACCAACTCCCGTCGGTCAGCATGGGCGACTGGGACCGGCTGGAGCTTCCTCTCACTCTGGCCGAGCTCTCGGAAGCCCTCCATCTCATGCCCACCAATAAATCCCCGGGCATGGACGGGCTGACCGTGGAGTTTTACCGCGTTTTGGGACGTCCTCGGCCCAGACCTGCTCGGCGTCTGGGCCGAGGCCCTGCAAAGCGGGGTGCTCCCCCTCTCATGCAGGCGTGCAGTCCTCAGCCTGCTACCCAAGAAGGGGGACCCCCGCGACCTCAAGAACTGGCGTCCCATCTCGCTCCTCAGCACGGACTACAAGATCATTGCCAAAGCCATCTCCCGTCGCTTGGGGTCCGTGCTGCAGGACGTGGTCCACCCCGACCAGACCTACACCGTCCCGGGCCGCACCATCTTGCAGAATTTGTCCCTGGTCCAGGATCTCTTAGAGCTTGGGTGTAGGGACGGCCTGTCGTTCGCCCTCCTGTCCCTGGACCAGGAGAAGGCATTCGACAGGGTGGACCACGGGTATCTCCTGGGCACCCTGCAGGCCTTCGGCTTCGGACCCCACTTCGTCGGGTTTCTCCGGGTGCTGTACGCTGCCTCGGAGTGCATGGTCAAGCTCAACTGGACCCTGACTGCTCCGGTCAGCTTCGGACGGGGAGTACGACAAGGCTGCCTGCTCTCAGGACAGCTGTACGCTCTGGCCATCGAGCCCTTCCTCTGCCTCCTTCGGCGAAGGTTGACGGGGTTGGCGCTTCCAGAGGCAGGGCTGCGGCTAGTCCTGTCGGCGTACGCCGACGACGTGCTCCTCGTGGTCCAGGACCCGGGAGACCTGGCGCGTCTGGAGGCCTGCCAAGCTAGCTACTCGGCAGCCTCCTCCGCCCGGGTCAACTGGGTCAAGAGCTCTGGCCTGGTGGTTGGGACCGGATGGCAGACAAGCCGCCTCCCACCCGCGCTTCAGGCCATCCGGTGGAGCGCGGGTCCGCTGCTCTATCTAGGCGTCTTTCTCTCCGCCACACATCCCTCTCCGCCGGAAAACTGGCAAGGCCTAGAGAGCAGGGTCGCTGAGCGGTTGCAGAGGTGGACAGGGCTACTCCAGTGTCTCTCCCTCCGAGGGAGAGCGCTGGTGTTGAACCAACTAGTCCTGTCCATGCTCTAGCACTGCCTCAGCACCCTGGTCCCACCCCCCGGGTTCCTGGACCAGCTCCAGAGGTTAATCCTGGAGTTCTTCTGGCCAGGACTGCACTGGGTCCCTGCAGGGGTACTCCATCTCCCCCCGGAGAAGTGGGGACAGGGCCTGACCTGCACGCGCACTCAGGTCCATGTCTTCCACCTCCGGGCCATGCAGAGGCTTCTCAACACCAACAGTGCAGATAGTCCGGCGTGGAGCACGCTGGCGCACGCTTTCCTCCGCCGTTACCGAGGGCTCCGATGCGACCGGCAGCTCCTCTATTTATCCTGCAGAGACCGTCCGCGAGACCTCTCGGAGCTGCCGGCCTTCTACCAGGACCTCCTCCACACTTGGCAGCTGCTCGCAGCCTCCAGGTCCTTAGGGGGCCACCGTGGGAGAAGACCTCCTCGCAGAGCCCCTGCTACACAACCCCCACCTTCGTGTGCAGGCGGCGGAGTCTCGCACGGTGCGCCGGAGGCTGGTCCTAGGTGGAATCACCAGGGTCGGAGACCTCCTGGACTACGAGTGGGGGGACTGGATGGAGGCCCCGGCGCTCACCCGGCGCATGGGGCTCTCCGACCTACGCCCCCCCCGTCTCGTACTCCGGGAGGTGAAGGCTGCCCTGCTAAAGTTACCTCGGCCGGGTCCTGCGAGAGGGTGCACCCCGCCCCCCCTCCCACTCCTAGCCCTCCGGACCTCTGCGTGGGCCCCCGGCTTCGCGATCCTGCCCGCCCCCCTCCCCCCCATCACCTCAGCCGGCTGCACACTTTCCAGCCGGTCCCCTTCCGAACTGCACCTCGACACCTTCTGTACGCGCTCGTGCTTCACACGCTCCACTTCCCCACCCTCGTGTCCCGCCCTGATCACAAATGGCGGGACCTCTTGCCGTCATCGGAGGGTGGGGAGCCCCGGGGGGTCGGCTTCTACTCCACCTTGGTCCCGCAGCCCGCCGGGGACATCAGCTGGAGAATCCTCCACGGAGCGGTGAGCACGGGCGTGTACCTGGCGCGGTTCACCCCCATCCCGGACACCTGTACCTTTTGCAGCACAAGGGAGAACCTGGCACACATCTACATCGAGTGCGCCAGGCTGCAGCCCCTCTTCCGGCTCCTCCAGAACCTCCTCTTGCGGTTCTGGCTGCACTTCTCCCCACACCTTCTCATCCTCTCACACCCTATCCGTCGCCCCACAAAGTCACGGGACCTCCTCGTCAGCCTCCTCCTGGCCACAGCCAAAATGGCCATTTACAAAACCAGGAAGAGGAGGCCGGCAGGGGGGGTGACCTGCGACTGTGGGGCCTACTGCCGTTCCTCCCTCCGCTCACGAATCCGAGCAGAGTTCCTCTGGGCAGCGTCCACCAACTCCCTGGACGCCTTTGAGGAACGGTGGGCGCTGTCTGGGGTCCTCTACTTGGTGTCCCCCTCTGGCTCCCTCATTTTAAACCTTTGACCCTCACTCCCGCTCCTGGTTTTTCTTTCGTTGTCCCCCGTATTTACTTGGAACCGGGCTGTTTTTAATGGGTACCCTTTCATCGTGAGAGGGGCCTTGTAGCCGTGGGCAGGCTATGCCTGCCCACTCCTCCAGCATCCAAAAGAAAAAAAAAAAAACCCTAACCCCAACCCAAACCCTAACCCCGACCCCCTAACCCTACCCCTACCCCGACCCTGACCCTAACCCACACCCGAACCCGAACCCCAACCCTACCCCTAAGCCTTAACCCTAAGCCCTAGCCCTAACCCCAACCCCAAGACCCTGACCCTAACCCCCTACCCTAACCCCCCAACCCCTAACCCCCACTAATCCTAACCCCTACCCCCTAACCCCATGGTCCTAGGCAGATTCACCAGGGTCAGAGACCTCCTCCACTACGACCTGGGGGACTGGATGGAGGCCCTGGGGCTCACCTGGCGCCTGGGGCTCTCCGACCTACGCTCCCCCCCCGTCACGTACTCCAGGAGGTGAAGGCCGCCCAACACTCACAGTTACCTCTGTCAGGTCCTGCAAGAGGGTGCACCCCGCCCCCCTCCCACTCCTAGCCCTCCGGACCTCTCCATGGGCCCCTGACTTTGCAATCCCGCGCCGCCCCCCCCCCCCCCCATCACCTCAGCCGGCTGCGTACTTTGCAGCCAGTCCCCTTCCAAACCGCACCTAGACATCTTCTGTACGCGCTCGTGCTTCACAGGCTCCACTTCCCCACCCTCGTGTCCCTCCCCGACCACAAATGGCGGGACCTCTTGCCGCCATCAGAGGGCGGGGAGCCCCGCTGGGCAGCCTCTACTCCACCTTGGTCCCGCAGCCTGCCAGAGACATCAGCTGGAGAATCCTGCATGGAGCAGTGAGCATAAGTCTGGACCTGGTGCAGTTCACCCCCATCCCGGACACCTGCACCTTTTGCAGCACGAGGGAGAACCTGGTGCACATCTACGGTGAGTGCGCCAGGCTGCAGCCCCTCTTCTGGCTCCTCCAGAACCTCCTCTTGTGATGGCTAGAAACCTCCACTTTCTCATCCTCTCACACCCTATCTGTGGCCCCACTAAGTCGCGGGACCTCCTCGCCACGGCCAAAACGGCCATTTACAAAACCAGGGAGAGGAGGCTGGCGAGGGCGCAACCTGAGACTGTGGGGCCTAGTTCCGTTCCTCCCTCCGCTCACGAACCCTCACTCCCGTTCCTGGTTTCTCTTTTGTTGTCCCCCCTATTTATTTGGGACCAGGCTCTTTTTAATGGGTCCCCTCTCATCGTGAGAGGCCTTTCAACCGTGGGACTGCCCACTATGCCTGCCCACTCCCCCGGCATTCCAATCTGTTAAGCCTGCTGGCCTCTCTCAGGCCCTCCGCCTATGAGTCACAGAGGGGAAGGCTGATCAAGGGAGCAAAAGGTCAGGCAGGCAGTCCCAACTGCCACCAAAACTCCTCCCCCCCCCCCCCCCCAAAACCCCAACCCCTTTTAACGCCCTGAACTCTCACCCCCCCAAACCCCACCCCCCCAACGTAATTACACTGAAGCATGGTTGAGCTTCCATGTTTTTATTGCAGTGACCATTTTCACACATCTACTTCTCACACCTTTAGAAATGATTCATGGTTTGTCTAGTGCTGCACAGCACCTGTGCTGACCCTATTTGTCCATACAGTTGGCCTCTGAGAGGCCACAAAACCATTTCTTCACATCCATATGCTGTAAAGTCAGTCTCTACCCCTTCCAAGATCCCACAATGTGCACTCAGCCTTATGTCACCTACCATCTGGACAGCAAGCCCATCCAAGCCTGTATTCTGTGGATAAAATTTAGTCAAAGACTGTCCGGGGTAGTCCCACCCCCGGTGCAGCACAGCAAACCAGCCCAAGGCCTGACAGTAGGACAAAACAGCAGCTTTTGTCTGTTTGACTGTGCTGCACCAGGGTGTATGAATCACTGCAGTGATTTTGCCTGCTCCTTACTCAAGGGAGATAAAAATCAGTCCTCTACATACAACCTAAGCCACCAATTACATTGCTATAACTACAATGGCTCCAATGACATTGACAGCAAAGTGACAACATACAGCCCAACAAGTCACTAATACAACTCCTTACAGTGTCCCCTTTGACTTGTGATGGCTAGAGTTTTCCATAGCACATACTATTAAAGTGACATTTTGGTCATGTCATATACTAGTTTAATAACCCCATTTCTAAACACCACTTCATGTAAATCAATCAAATCACTCACTGCTTGACAGGGTAGATACAGTAATACCTTTTGGAGGATATTGTTGATTATTCCAGTACCTCCCACTGATATAATCTAGTAGCATTTCTAGCCATCACATTGAGAGGACACTTTACATCACAAAGCAAAATACACAAACTCCACATGTTCCAAAACAAATAGGATGTGTTGCAGTCTTCTCTTGCAGCAGAAGTGTTCACATCACACTAATGTCTTCACCAGCAACATAGCGCTTATCATAGAGTTAGCTTCCTAGAAAAATGGGAAACAAGTCAAAATTAAACATGTGAAAATAAAAACGACAGCTTCCAACGTGCACAGCACACATATACAAGGAGTTCCCAGTGACATGCAGTGAAACATTTCCCATATTGTGCATGCAATAAAGTAACCAAATCTTGTTATCAATAACTGTACTTAACTCTCATGCCTGTCAGCAACTCCAGATCTTCCAAATACATAAGATGGATATCGCAACACAGATGTGAATCATTTCCTATTAATATAGCAAACTCATTTCACACAATGAATGCCCATTCAAATGCATGAATAAGACACTGACACATAAACAAACAAGTGCATGACGTTCCCAGTGATGTGCACTCTGAGGTCAATACCCCATCTTTAGCATGCAACAAAGTTACCAAATCACCCAATCCATAACTACACTTAACTGGCATGCCTTGTGGCAACTCCAGCTCTTCCAAAACACGTAAGTTGCATGGCAATCTTGTGCAGCAAGAGACATCAAGATCATAGACAGCAATTGCTCCCTTGAAAAAAGGAAAACCAGATTCACACAATTAGTGCCTTTTCAATACATGAGAAAGATGACAACATCTTCCCATTCAAACATAACATACCTCAAGTTCCCAGTGACATGCACCCAGTAAAATCTATACTGCATCTTTAGCATGAGATAAATAATCAAAACCTCCTGTTCAATAACTAGACTTAGCTCACATGCCTGACAGCAACTCCAGATCTTCCAAACACATAAGAAGTATGGCAGTCTTCTCCAGCAACAAAGACCTTCAGATCACAGATATGAATCAATTCCATGGATTAATACATACAATCAATGCCAATACAAGACATGAAAAAAAGAGGACACCTTCCAACACACATGTACATGAAGTTCCCAGTGACATGCACCCAATGGAATCCATTTCCCCCATGCAACAATGAAAGTCTCCAGCTCCATAACTACACTTAACTTAGTATTCAGAGATAGCCATGTTAGTCTGTTTCTTCAAGAACAAGTAGTCATGGACTAAATGGGATGAACTTCCCATGACTTGCTCCTCACCTCTGAGCTCAGATCCACCTGTTGCACAAAAGACTACAATCATTCACAAAAGTTGAAGCACATTACCCTACCCCATGCTAAAATGATGTATTCTGACATCCCAAGGAGCCCAATGCATTTGTGCCCATACTGAAGGGCATTTCTTAATCATAGCCCTCCCACTTGCCCACCCCCCCATGGAGGAGCTTCTTTAACTAGGATGCTTGCATCTCAAAACCACAGCCAAACAGAAGACAAGAGACTGAGGTTGTGGTGACCAGAAAGATAAACCCAGTACAGTGTAACTGGACAGCTGACAATGGAGCATCTCTAGCTATGCACACACCGTCTCAGCAATTAACTTCTCTAGACAATGTACCTGTGCTCTCTGCACAATAACCTCCCAGCCACATCTCATGCTCCTGTACTCAGTGCACAATCTTTTACAGGACTCCTGCTCATAAACAGATTTACTGACAAAAATGCCTCCAGTCATCCTATCTTTTGGTACTTAACTTGGGTGGCCCTTCCAGCTTTCCAGGTCTTGTTCTCCTTGTATGCGAGCCTTCTCTGGTCAGCAATATGATCCAAGCCATCCAGGAAAAGGGACACTGTACCACCTGCACATTCATCTGCAAATAGTGAAAGCTTGAGTACAAACCTCAGTTGCAAAGACTGCTGGTCAAGCTCCCCGCACCATAGAAGCTTCTCAACTAACTACTTACTGCTTCCTTGACAGGAAGGACACCTAGCACCTAGGACACCTATATGTTCCTCTTCCCCCTCAGGCCACTTTCTGCCCACCTCAAGCACTCTCACCCACAAAGCAAACACTAATGGTATGTGCTGTCAATGCTCCCCCTTGCCCATTGCCAAAGGGGCCTGTGGCTAGCTAGGATGCTCACATCCTCCTCAGAAAACCACAAATAAGCAGAGGACAGAAAGAAAAGGAGTGGTGACCAGTCATGCAAAGCCAGTGCAGTGTAGGAAGTGACACCAGAGAATGGAGCATCTTTAGCTCTGCCCAAGTTTTCCCTCACAGGAAAATGCAAACCTCTGCTATACTATGAACTCTACCCACCTCTCACCTTCCTGTGGTGAATTTTCCTCCCCCTGCCCCATCAAACATAGCAGCTTTTAGACAACCTCCATTCAAAAACAAGACACCACAAAACCACATGCTTTTAACCATCCAGCTCCTTGGAAAATACTTAGCTTAAACAGCTGCTCCTGCTTGTGAGGCGGTTCTCCTGCATCTATAGGTCTTTGCTCCCATAGGTCAATGCTGGACAGCCAAACGCAGAAGTATCCGTGACCCTACATAGATTGAGAGGGACTACTTGGCAACATGGACGCATCTGCAAATACAAACATGGCTCGATTGTACACCATTGTCCTAAAGTCTGGTTGACAAGCTCCCATCTCAACAACACCACCAAATTTGACCTCACCTGCTGCTTCCTTAAAAAGGAGAAGCGCTTACTGCATGTTACAGATGCCTCCCCTTTCTCACCCACCACACCCTACATACCTCTACCACAAATTCCCCCAGCACACCTAAACACTCTCACCCACACAGACTGGGTATGCTTCTACATACTACTGGTGGTCCTCCTTCTTACAAGCCTGTGACTAACTAGGATGCTCATGTACCCTGCAGAAAACCAACACCCAGGACAGGATAAAAGGAGGAAGCAGTGGTGACTGGTCATGCAAAACTAGTGGGGTGTAGGAGAGGGAACCAGAGAACAGAGCATCACTAGTTACATAGATGTCACTCTCCTGCCAGTGACTTTTCCTCCAGAGCAAATACACGCACCCCAGTGTACTTCCCTTACCCCCAACCTTCATACTGCCAATCAAATGGGACAAGTTTTAGAGAACTTATTTGTGTCAACAAGGAGCCTCGACAGCAGGAATGCTTCAGACTGTGCAATCTTGCAGCTAATACTTAACTTTGAAAGTTAAACAGATACCCTCCTTGAGCTTGTTTTCTCCTAGGTAGTCATCAAGCCTTCATTCCAATAGGCTGAATTCACTTGGACATATGCCATTACTATTAAAAAAAAAAGGTCATGACTGATTGCATTGCAAGACAAATCAACTCCAAATCTGGATACAGCTGCACATGCAAAATATTCAACTATAAAGCTGGTTTATACACACACTATTTACAGGGGTATACACAAGTGAAGATAAAAGAAGGGGAAAGAGGTGCAGGGAGGGGGGGGAAGAATATGTAGCTGGGTTACCAACAATAGTTCTTATTAAGCATTATAGTACTCTCACAACAACTCCCCCCTCACCTAAACAGACAACTGCTTGGCTTCAATATCACCCTCATGTTGTGAATACACAAACAATACAGCATAACACCCCCCCCCTACAATGATAAGACATGAACTAAACACACTATGAATAATGTGAAGTTAAAGAAAAGCATATGACAAAACCAAGAACAATACATTAACCATAAATACATCCCATTGTTATCTATTATTGATACTCCCCACAGCTATAAACACCTCTACAACACTCAATCCATACCTCTTGGAAACCACACAACACTGAATGATTGCCTGAGCCTGCAGACCCAGCTTAAATACTGCCCTAAGCTCCACCCCCCCAATTTCCCAGCATGATTTGCAGGCCATAGGAAGCTATAAGAACAGCTTCCTGGAACTCAAAGCCTTTCAGTTAAGGTCTATGAGTGCTGTTGCTCTTCATGTTTGTCTTTCACTAATAATCTCCAGAGGCCTCAAATTCTGTGACCAGGTGAGAATACAGTTACCATATGTTGAGATCATAAAAGGAAAATCCTGTTCATGGGGCGGGCATTACAAGGAGTGTAGCTGTGTGGGTGCTGAATGACGTAATTCACAAGTGCTGCCATTGTCTATACTGCCTGAGAATATTTGCTAAATGCTGGAAAGATTGATTGGCTGGGGCTAAAGCAGATACCTTCAGTGTCATGGTCAAGATTGAGGACAGTGTCACACCCTATTGCAGTGCTGGGTCAGTTGGCATGGGCCACAGATGTGGATCATCCCCAGGGCTGGCTTTAGGGAAAAGGGCTACCTGTGTAAACTTATGCCTCAACCCCCAAACATCACTGGCTCCCACTCACTTCCAGCATCCCTCCTCCCATCAGCTCTTCTCCCCCCCACCCCACCCACTATCTACCCCAGTACAGCCAGCAGTCTCAGCTCAATTTTACCACAGATTAGGCACTGCCTATGCAACACCCCCCCACCCCACTGGCATTAACATAAGGGGAGCATCAGTCACACCACAAAATGGCCAATTGCCTGGGGGCCCAGGCAAATTAATATAGCCCATAGGTCCCAGCCACAGCCAGCTGCTCAAAAGGCCTAAGGCAGGTTTCCTGCCCACCCTCCTTCCACGCTGCTCAAAGCCCAACCTAGGAAATAGCTGACAGGAGAGTGGGAATCACATAATTAAGCACATTTTAACTAGTGCTTATCTGTGCTAAAGACTGTGTATAGCCACACTTACTGCCATTATTGAGTCATAATTAAGGAAATCCATTTTTAGTGGAGTGTCAACCCATTGCCTGAAATAAACAAACAAGGCTTGGTTTTCCCTTTTATTAACATGAGGAATTTGTTTCCCTAAGTATGTTTACATGGCTGATTACAAATCTCAGTCATGTATGTCAGGGCTGAGCAAACCTTTGTCACCCACCTCACCTTTTCAGTTCTGCAATTAGCTACCCTGCCCCAACCTGTGGGAGAACCATGGGAAGAAGGGGGGCACTCAGAAAGGGGGAGGAAAACTCAGGAAGAGGATGTTGGCAGACTCTGGTGGGGGGGGTGCCCCAAAGGGGTAAGGCTGTTTGGAGGGAGGACACCTGAAGGTAGCAGGGATGGGGCCCAGGAGAGTACCTTATCAAGCCAGGAACTTGCCAATTGCCCACTCCAGTTGTCTCAGGGCCTTTGTGCATTCTGATAGGCCCAGTGGCAGGGGGTAGGGTACTCACAGGGCAACTGAGCCAGGAAATGCGGTAGGGAGGCAAAAGAGGGCACCCACAGGGTGAGGAGGTTAAGGAAACAAAGCCAGCTCTCTACCAGGAGAGAGCAGGGGACAAGTGCCACACAGGGCAGATGACTGGAGAAAGTCTGCAAGAGACATTAAAGGGGAGCTGATGGCTGTGCCCCCTCCTTTTGAAGTGTCACCGGAGGGGGGGCACAGCCCCAGTTTGCATACTCCTGATATATATATGATGCTGTAACACTTGACTCCATCATGACTTCAAATATATAGGGAAACTAATTTATTTCCAAAACATACCTAGGCTGGGTCTGAGTGAATGCTTCAGTGACAGCTAGCAGGACTTAGCCTATCAAGGGTTCAATTTACCTAAGCATTGGTGATAACATACTAGACTGTTATAGCCTTGTGAGCATAAAAGGATGAGGCAGGTTTTCTGGTCAATAGACAATGGAGCCTGAACTATCTTGACTGGTTTTCCCTTCAAAACCAGTTTATTTGAAGTAGCAGCTGTGGTTTTTTTCTACCTTTCCTAAGGGATAAGAGCACAGCGACCCGAAATCACATGAAATGGCATATGATTTCTGTCCAGCCTGCACAAATATGAAGAGTAACAAACGGATAAGCAGCAATCACAGCCAAAAGGTGGAAGACAATACATGGTGCCCTATGGCCAGCAGAGTGGAAGCAGAGAATAAGTGAATGGTGAGCAGCCTTCAGGTTGACTGACATACCTGTCTCTCCTTACCCAAGATAAGTAAACTGTTTGGATGCACTCAACATTTGTCTATGAAGCCAGTGGATGTATTTCCCAGCATCCATTGACTTCCCCACTGTTATTAAAAGTTTGTTTTCTAGACAGACTCTTCACTTGTGAGGAAGCCTTGCCTCTCAGCTGTGTGGGGTGGTGGGTACATTTCCCAGGTTACAGTGGTGGGGCTTAAGCATGTATTGTACTGATGGAAAGGAACCCCCTCAATACTAAACCGAACCCAAGTAGCTCCTGCCTCCACCCAGAAGTTATTATTGTAGGGTGAAAATTCCTGAGGCAGGACATGGTTTGTGCAAAAGACTGCCCCCCACCCCCCATTCAGTTCCTAAAGTCTGGGGCAGGCCTATAATCCTATATTACAGAAACCCAGTTAGCATGAGCAGAGATACTCCTCACTGCCTGCCCATCTCACTCGAGACCCAGGGAAAGTTGTCCCAGCTTAGACAGGACCTTGGAGGCTCAAGGGAGGGAGAGTTGCCTCAGTAACCACATTCCACAGCAAGGTCCTGCAACTGAGAGCCTATTTATGGTGTTTTTCTCCTGCCATCCCAGGCATGTACTTAAAACAAATATTGCTTCACACTGTTAATAGCTTTTGCTCCAACTGTCTAGATAAACATCTGAATATGCCAGTATGGAGGGGCCATTGTTACCCTTGTAGATGCATCATCCATCCTATCCAACATAAATGTCATCTGTTTTGTTCTAATAACTTGTTAGGAAAAACACCTGCATTAGCAATAAGATATTCTATAAACTATGTGCAGGTGACATAGAAATTCAGACATGATCACTGTTTGGCTAACAGAAGCGCTTTATTTAACAGGGCCAAAGGAGAAAAGGCAAGGGGTGACCATTTCTCAGCTAAAAACAAAGTGAAGACTTCCTTATACACACCAGACATTTGTTCTGTGATAGGTTACATAGATATGGAAACCTGAATCTTCTGGCTCAAACCAGTCTTGCAGTTACATTTTCATGATGAGCTAAGCTCATCTTTCTCAGGCTGCTTCCTGATAAGCTTTCTTCCAAGGCTGCCTTATTTTTCTCACCTCAGCCTTCACCACCTTCTTTTCCCAGGCTCTCACCTCACACCCCTTTTCCCTGCCCTGGAATGTATACTCACTTTGCAGTATTTTTCCCCATCACAGGGATACTCTACCATTTTCAGATTGGCTTATTGTGGTCATTTCATCTTGTTGCTAAGACCTATCCAGGTTTGGGTGACACTCATGTCACAGTCCTTCCCTCCTCCCACCCTCCCTGCCACTAATAATCCATATAATCAATTGTACTCTATTGTCTGGCAGTGCTTTGAGTCCTTATGGGCAAAGTGGCACTTCACCACTGCTGCATACAATAAAGCCACCTGCTCGCTTCATACAGGGTGTCCAGACTTTGTTCCAACATCATTAACCAATTAGAAAACAGTCCTTTAGCTGCACTCCCTAAAGTGATGCTTCACTAGTTTTTGGTAAACAGTGCTACTAAAATGATTAAAACCTACATTCAGTCTTGCAGCACACAATTGACTGCTTAAGTTTTATTATATTGCAGTTCATCGTTGGTCATGAGACGTGTTGACAGTTTTTACCAATGTGGTTCACTTGCATACACGCGCTCCCTCTGTGTGCTGCCCTGTCTCGGCACAGCTAGCCAGCACAACAGACTCCGGACAACTCCCACTGACCACAGTAACAAATAATGTATGAATCCGCCAGGCCAAACTTGTCATTGAAGCAGGTTCCTTTCTCGTCAACACGCCACGTGACAGCCGCGCGTTACAAAACCCTTCCCTGAACTACTTCTGCCACACCCCGCCAAGAGTTCTGTGTCACAAAACCCCTTCCCCAAGCTAGCTATTACGTTCCGCTCCTCACCTGTCACTGTGTGCATCGACAACATCCTCCCCCAACGAGGAATGTGCATCACCCAAGTCCCTCCCCAAGGAAAAGGTGCATCACCCAACTCCTTCCCCCGACGGCCGAGTGTGCGTCTCCGAGAGTTGTTTCCAGCGGAAGCAGGGAAATACGCCTCACTCAAATCCTGCGCCCGACGGCAGTGTGCACCAGCCGAATCCCTCCCCAACAGAAAGGAAGTGTGCATTCCCTAAATCCTTCCCTCAACAACCCGGTGGGCATCAGCTGAATCCTTCCCCAATGGGGGGGGGGGGGGGGGGGGCATCACCCCCATCCTTCCCCCAATGGCCTAGTGTGCATTGCTCAAATTCTTCCCCCATGGCAACGGGTGCCTTAGCAAAAGCTTTACGCCCATGGTGGAGTTTATATTATCCAAACCTTTCCTCCAACAGCAAAATATGTATCACTCAAATCCTTCTTCCAACCATGATTGTGCACCATCCAAATCTTTCCCCACAGACTGTGCGCATCACCCACATGCTTCCCCCACTAGGGGGAACAAACCAATCTTTTGAGTGCGTAAGACATATCTTTCACCCATGGCACTGTGTACAGCAGCCTAACACATCCTGCAACAGTTAGGTGATTTATGTAGCGATGGAGGGGGGAGAACATGAGGTTTTCCCCAATTAACTGCAGCATGCTGACAGGGTGCATCACCAGAGCCATTCCCCCCAAAAAGAAAGGTTACTCACCGTAGTAACGGTGGTTCTTCGAGATGTGTCCCCGTGGGTGCTCCACATTAGGTGTCGGGCTCGCCCGGCACCGCAGATCGGATCTTCCAAGCAGTTTCTGCCGGACCGTGCATGCGCCAGTGCGCGCCACTCCCCCGCGCGCTCCCGGCCACGTGCGCGATCCGGTCCCCGCCAGTTCCTTGACCAACCGCCTCGGATGCTCCTGCAAAACCCTAAACAGAGATCCGAAGCGGGGAGGATGGGCGGGTAGTGGAGCACCCACGGGGACACATCTCGAAGAACCACCGTTACTACGGTGAGTAACCTTTCTTTCTTCTTCGAGTGTCCCCGTGGGTGCTCCACATTAGGTGACTACCCAGCAGTAACCCAAGATAGGAGGTGGGTAATCGGAGTATGTGCAGCTTGTCCCCGAGAGGACCGCTGTCGAGAGACGGGTATCCTCTTGGAATACCCTGTGAAGGGCGTAATGTTTGGCGAAGGTGTCACAGGATGACCAGGTCGCCACTCTGCAAATGTCTTTTAGCGCAACGCCCTTGAAAAAGGGCTGTTGATGCTGCCACCGCCCTAGTGGAATGAGCTCTGGGCATGGCCAGGAAAGGAGTCTTTTTGAGTTTGTAGCACTTTTTAATGCAAGATACGATGTGCTTCGAGATTCTCTGCGAAGAGAGACCTTCTCCTTTTGATTTGGGAGCGATAGAGACTAGGAGTCTATCCATTCTCTGGAAGGACTTGGTCCTGTCTATATAGAAAGCTAGCGCCTCCTCACGTCCAGGAGGTGTAGGCGCGCGTCTTTGTCAGAGTTATGAGGCTTTGGATAAAACGAGGGTAAACAATAGGTTCGTTAGTATGAAACTCAGAAGAAACTTTAGGAACAAAGGCTGGATGCAGCCGTATGGTTACCACCTCCTTGGAAAAAACAGCGCAGGGTGGCGTTGTCATAACTGCCGCAAGCTCGCTCACCCTGCGAGCTGACGTGATTGCGAGAAGAGAGGTCGTCTTTATCATAAGGAGGCAGAGGGAAACCGTGGCCAAAGGCTCGAACGGTGGTCCCCTTTTCGCATTAAGCACCAGGTCCAAGTTCCACAAAGGTGGAAGCGGTTTCCGAGGGGGGGGTATAGGTTTACCAGCCCTTTAAGGAACCTGGTAACCATGGGATGGGCAAACACCATGTGCCCTGTCTCTCCGTGTCTGAATGCCAAAAAGGCGGCAAGGTGGACCTTAAACGAGGATAGCGAGAGTCCTCCTCTCTTGAGGTCCAGTAAATACTCCAATATCACAGCCATAGGCACCGAAAGGGGGGCTAGCTGTTTGGTAGAACACCATGCTGTAAAGCGAGTCCATTTCTGCTTGTAGGTCTTCCTGCTGGAAGTCCTCCTGCTACTTTCTAGGACTTGCTGCACTTCCTCCGTACATGTGCTCTCTAGGGAGCTGAGCCATGGATTAATCACGTTTGTAGTCGCAGGCCTTGGGGGTGCGGATGCACTATGGACCCCTGGGCTTGCGTGAGCAGATCCGGTGCCACTGGAAGGGGCATCGGTGGCCGGTCCGACATGCGCAGGAGTAGGGGGAACCATTGCTGTTGATCCCACGTTGGGACTATCGGGGTCATTCAGGCTCCTTCCCTCCTGGCTTTCTGCAACACCTTGTGGATGAGCACTGTGGGAGGGAAAGCGTAAAGCAGGGGGCCCCTCCAAGAGATCGCGAAGGCGTCCCTCAGGGACCCCCGTCCCAGTCCTGCCCTGGAGCAGAATCATGGGCACTTCTTGTTGTGCTGAGTAGCAAACAGGTCTATCTGGGGAAAAACCCCATGCATGAAAAATTGGTTGCAGCAGATCGGGACGGATCTGCCACTCGTGCGTGAGTGCGAAACGCCTGCTCAGCTGGTCTGCCTTCACATTGTGAACACCTGGGAAGTACAAGGCTTCCAGGGTTATATTGTTGGCGATGCAGCAGTTTCACGACCGGACTGCTTCTGCACATAAGGCACGGGACCGAGCTCCTCCTTGCCGATTCATATAAAACATGGTGGAGGTATTGTCTATACTGATCCCGACTACTTTGCCTTTTATATGGTCTCGAAAGCGTCTGCAGGCGTTGAACACTGCTCTGAGCTCCAGTATATTTGTGTGCAGTGACTGCTCCGTGGAGGACCACAGCCCTTGCGTCACCTCTTCGCCCATGTGTGCTCCCCACCCTATGAGGGAGGCATCTGTAGTAAGAAAAACCAATATGTGTGGTTGGTGGAAGGGTACCCCTGTTAGCAGGTTCTCGGGGTTTACCCACCATTGCAGGGATTTGCGCACCTCTGTTGTGGGCGACGCCACCCTGTGAACAGTGTGTGCTGCCGCATTGTATACGCTCACCAGCCAGTGCTGCATGCTGCGCATGTGTAACCTGGCGTTCTGTTGTACGAACGCCGCTGCTGCCATGTGGCCCAGCAGCTGTAAGCACGTCAGAACCAGCACCGTAGGGCTGAAGGTGAAGACTTGCACGAGGGAGCCGACGGCCCGAAAGGGAGTCTCTGGTAGATACGCCCTCGCTGTAATAGAATTTATGCGTGCCCCTACGAACTCTATGTCCTGCGAGGGGTCTATCTTTGATTTTGTCAGATTGATAACCAGGCCGAGCGAGAGAACGTGCCTGTTGTGACGCATATTATGCGTAGTACCTCCTCCTTCGAGGCCCCTTTGAGTAGGCAGTCATCCGGATACTGGAATATAAATACCCCCTGTCTGTGCAGGTAGGCTGACACCACTGCCAAGGGCTTGGTGAAGACTCTGGGGGCCGAGGAGAGGCCAAACGGTAGGATCTTGTATTGAAAATGTTCTTTGCCTACCCTGAGAAACCAGAGGAATCGTAGGTGAGCCGGGTGAATAGTTATGTGAAAATACGCGTCTTATAAGTCGAGGGCTGCGAACCGATCTCCATCGTCTAGTGCCGTAAGGATGGAGGCGATTGTGATCATCCGAAAGCGTTGCTTGCGCAGGTACCGGTTGAGGCCTCAAAAATCTAAGATGGACCTCCCGCCTCCTGTCTTTTTCCCCGTGAGGAAGTACCTGGAGTAGAACCCTCTCCCTTGCAGTTGCTCCAGCACTCTTTCCACTGCCCCTATGAGCATGAGATGGTCTACCTCCTGCTTGAGCCTCACCACGTGGGAGGCCTCCTGGAGGTGGGGCCTGGGTGGAGGTCATGGCGGTGGGAGCGACTGGAAGGGGATGGCGTACCCCGTGGCTATGATCTCCAGCACCCATTTGTCTGTGGTGATCCTTCGCCACTGGTTATAGAATGGTCGGAGGCGATGGTGGAATAACCGCTTCAGATGACCTTGCGACGGTAGTGATGGCGCAGCCCTGGATCTGTGTGTCAAACTTGTGGCCTTTGGCCCTGCCCCGAGGACGCACGGCTGTGTTGGGAACGACGCCTGGGAGTTCTGTACTGCTGGTGCTGTTGATGTCGCCCTTGCTCGTAACCCCTGTGGTACTGGGGACGCTGTTGCTGAGTCCGCAACATCCAGGGCGATTTGAACTCCCGTCCTCGAGGCCGCGTAGCCTTCTTGCATGATGGCCTTGAGCACTGGTTTCTTGCCCTCTGGAAGCGAGTCCATGAGGGAGGTTAACCTAATGTGGTTATCGAAATTATGGTTCGCTAGATGAGCTGCGTAATTTGCCATTCGCAACAGTAGAGTGGAGGAGTAGTAGACCTTTCTGCCCAACAGCTCTAGCTTTTTGGCATGTTTGTCTGTTCCCCCACATTGCGACGACTCCACCACCAAGGAATTTGGTTGTGGGTGGCTGAACAGGAACTCCGTGCCCTTTGTCGGCACGAAGTTTGTTTGTTTGGTTTTTTTTCCCCGCTTTCTTGTGGACAGGCGGAATAGTCGCAGGAGTCTGCCATATCATAGTGGCAGACTCCAAGATTGCGTCATTAAGCGGTATTGCTATTTTGGAGGAGGCCGGAGGTCTCAGATTTTTGAGGAGCTTATGGTGTTTCTCTTGCACCTTAGCTGTCTGGATGCCTTGCGTGAAGGCCACCCTCGTAAAACAGCTCTTGGAACTGTTTGAGATCGTCCGGAGGATGGACGTCCCCCGGGGCCGTAGCCTCATCCGGGGAGGAGAGCGAGGAACCGCTGGGATACGTCTCTGTGGACCCTTCCGGTTCCTGCTGGTGATGGTACACCCTCTCACTAGAGGTTTGCAAGGGAAAATCTCGGGGTTCCATAACCAGTCCCCCCTGAGATGCTTGAGTCTCTGTCCCTGGTCGCAATTGCCCTCGGGGGTACGAGATCGTTTGTGGGGATCTTTCCCTGGTAGATAGCCAATGGTGTCTATGCCCCGCGTGGTAGGGGCGACCATGGCAGTATAGGCACTGTTCTTGGGAAGGTGACCTAGACCACTCCCTTGGTGCATACCCTCTGCGTCTGGGGGAGGGCTGGAGAGAGCGATTTTGCATAATAGTCCAGCGGTTCAAACCCCAGGAAGGGTGAAGGTGGTCCCAGCCAGGGTGAGGCTGGTTGCAAAAAATGGAGAAGGGGGCTCCGGGTAGGCTAGGGGGGACCCCTACCTTCTGGTTGGAGTCTGCAACATAAGCGGAGGGCTGTGAGAAAGCAACTCCACAGCCCTGTGCGGAGAGGGGCTGCAATGCCTCCTCTTGTGTGCAGCCTTCCCCCTCCCTGGAGGAGGTAACTCCGCCCCCTGACGCACAGGGGATCCTGGCCCCATCGGCACCGTGCTAGGCACACTCTTGGGCGGTGCCCTCCGGTGCCTGCAGGCTGCTTGCCTGCGCGCTCTGCACCGCCGGTTCCCCGGGGGTCGGTGCCGCCGGTACCGGCGCTTGTTTAGCCGCCGCCCTGCCTGCGGTGCGGGGCGGCTGGCTGATTATCGGAGGCTGAGCCGCTTCCACGTGGCTCTCCGTGCCGCCACTGATCAGCTGTTGCTGCGGCTGGGGGCTGCACGCTCCTCCCGTCCCGCTCGCTATTGTTGCCGGCAGGGATCGGGCTGGGGAGGCTTTCCTCCGTTTTTGGCAGCTTTCCTTTTATGGGCCCCGCAGGGTCCCTCCTGCTGCGGCCGCTCCGGCACGTCTGGCTGGAGGGCCTTATGAAAAGCAGTTTTAAGCCGCTGCCCTGCTTGCGGTGCCGGGCAGCTGGCTGATCATCGGAGGCTGAGCCGCTTCCACGTGGCTCTCCCTGCCGCCGCCCATCAGCTGTTGCTGCGGCTGGGGGCTGTGCGCTCCTCCCCTCCCGCTCGCTGTTGCTGCCGGCAGGGATCGGGTTGGGGAGACTTTCCTCCGTCTCTACGCTGATGGGGTGAGGGAGGCAGCTTTCCTTTTATGGGCCCCGGAGGGTCCCTCCTGCTGCGGCTGCTCCGGCACGTCTGGCTGGAGGGCCTTATCAAAAGCAGCATTTTAAGCCGCATCTCCCTGTCTCTCCTTAATCGCCTCTCGGCAGGACTCACATTTTTTAAATCCTGAAGAGGACATTGTTGGTGAGTCTTTCAGTTGTTAAACGGGTACTTAGCACCTTCTTTGTGCTGTTTTCCCCTTCCGCGCAGCAGGAGGGCTGATGGCCCAATGCTCCTGGCCTCCGGCGCTTGTTACTGGGACT
The DNA here is from genome assembly GCF_033958435.1 of Carettochelys insculpta. Lineage (NCBI taxonomy): Eukaryota > Metazoa > Chordata > Testudines > Carettochelyidae > Carettochelys > Carettochelys insculpta. The sequence continues at coordinate 46,737,313 of NC_134149.1, read as the reverse complement.
GGATTGAAGCTGTCCCGCTCGTAGTTTGTTTGTTGCTTTTTTTTTTTTTTTTTTTTTGCAAAAATAACAACCGGCTAACTTGCAGTAGCCTAAGTACTTGAAAAACTTTAAAGAAAAACAGTTAGTCATTGAATACGCTACTTGGCCTTAGCCTAGTTCGGATTCCGTCTGCAGCCGACGGCGGTTAAGAGGAACTGGCGGGGACCGGATCGCGCACGTGGCCGGGAGCGCGCGGGGGAGTGGCGCGCACCGGCGCATGCGCGGTCCGGCAGAAACTGCTTGGAAGATCCGATCTGCGGCGCCGGGCGAGCCCGACACCTAATGTGGAGCACCCACGGGGACACTCGAAGAAGAACTGTGGGTACCTCACACCAATCCTACACTCTGTATGCATCACTCCAAGTTGTCCCACCAGCTAGTTAGTGTTTCACTGCAGCAACTAATGATCAGTGTGCATCACCTTCTCCCTGCCCCAGTTTGATGTGCTGCACTACAAACCCATGCTTACCCTGTTGTAACTGTGTGCCCTCCAAACACCTCACATGGGGACATTGGGTGTAACAACCTTAATGCTAACTGGGTTCACCACCCTAACACTTCCCTTACCCTACTGAGTCACCCCTGTGACAGCTGTTTACCTCAGTCACCCTTCCCCGGCTAGCTGTACATTGCTACAGCCACACACATACTAACCCTATTTACTGGGTACATTATTAAACTCTCTGCAACTGCCCTACCTTCTTGGTGCCACCCTAACATTCACTGTATGCCTCAAACTATATACTGCCCTAGTTAATGTGGTACCACACCACTCCTGTAATCACTGTATACATAAAAACAATTCCCACCCATGTGTCCACCCTCCCACCCCGATCAGTGTACACCCCTCAAAACTGAGGCATGATGTTATGTCACACTCACCCTATGATACTGACACCAAGAACTTCCCTTGCCCCCCTGCACCGAGCTGGGCTTTTCCACACCCCAACCCCTCCTGAAAGTGTTGTGTTCATTATTCATTTCCCCCAAGCACCACTCAATCATTGCTCGCTCTCTCTCTCTCTCTCTCTCTCTCTCTCTCACACACACACACACACACACACAGAGTCTCTCACTTCCTTTCTGGCCCAAATTCTATAGCAGGGCAACTGAACTATGTTCAGTGTGCATCAAGCCAAAACCCTCTGCTGGCTGCTGATGCATTGCCACCCCCCAACTTCTTCATGGTCACAAACACCCCACTTGAAGGAAAGGATTGAGTGAGGCTTGGAATGATCAAGCTAGGATTTGTGCCTTTGTCTACCATGCTTATTCACTTTAAATGTCACCCAAACAATTCCCCCAGCCAGCTGGGCACACCATTAGCTTTCCCTCTCCATGAGGACTGTCTTTCACTCAAAGCCTTCCCCTAAGTAGTTGTATGGCATCACACTATACAGGATATTATGCATATGATAGAGTGTGGAGTTAAAGCCCTGTACTCCATCTGCAGTCAGACAGGACTCCCAGCTAGCCAGTACAGCAGAATGTTTGTTAGGGGACAGGGAGGTCACATACAACAAGCACCTTATCACAGAGATACTGAACGGAGAATTTTATAGCAGCTCATACTCTTACAAAAGCACTCCTCAGCTCTACTGTCAAGCAGAATGTCTACTCTGGTCAGGTTTCCTGGAGGATTCCTCTGCAAGCGTAGAAGAAGTTCAGCCTGACACATCACTACACTAAGCTCTGATTTCCTCTCCCATTTATAATTGGCCCCACATGATGGGCAGAGGCAAAGTCAATGATGACAGAGCTCCACTCTTGCATCCCCTTCCTTCCTACTGGATCCCTGGAAGCAGGCCTATAAAGTAGACCAGGACGAAAAAAAAAAAAAAAAAGAGGAAGAAGAGGAGTGTTAGCCAACAAATGAAGGAAAGAGGAAAAATGGGAGAGACACAGAAACATGGCAGCACAGCAAGGAACTCCCTACCGGGAGTTATCTTCCTGGATTCAATTATCTGCTGAGGATAACACTTCACTTCTGCCTAAAGAAATAAGCTGCCACTGAAAATGGGAACTTTGTCTCCCTCAAAGCCACTTCTCCTAGTAAGGAACCTACATTTACATAGTCACCCTAGCTGCAGAGGCATCCTTATGTGGAAGCAGGTGGGCCATGAGGACAGCTTGTGCCAAACGAGAAAAATACTTCCCCAGGTGACAACAGCAGCTGTTCCACTCCCAGCTGGGCAGCTCTGGCTTAGCATTAGCAGGCACAGGGTCACTAATCTCACTTGCTTCCCCTCACATGACATGTGCACCATCAGTGTACTCTTCTCCCTGGGAATGCCACACAGAACAAAAAAACAGTTAAGATATTAGGCAGCAGTGTCATGTAACAACTTCCTCTTGTTCCTAACATTGCAGGATTACACCACCCCCTTCCATTACCACTGTAGCACTACAACTAGAAAGACACCCATTGTTGGTACACCCAAAATAGTCTCTATGCACAGAAGATTATTTCCTTCCCCAGGCTCAACTTCACAGGGCCTTGTGCCCAGTCAGGATGCTCATATGACAACTTACATTAAAGTACAGATCAGGAATTTAGAAGATGACAGCTTACTCACAAGAAGGTATGCAGAAGGCACAAAGCTAAAAAAACTGTTCAATATCTCCTTAGAATGATGTCGAGATGCTCAGATGCACTTTCTCCACCTTCAGCCCTTCCCCAGGGCTCCTGGCTGATTCTCCTCCTAGATTTCCCCACCCCCACAAATTTCTCCTAGTGTTTGAAATCTTGCTTTCATCCCCTCACTCCCTCTCCCATCTATATCAGATCCAGTCCATAAACAGAGACCCTCAACATGGTAAGAAAAATTATATGGAGGAATGGAAGCACCACACTACCCAGAATCCTCCTGGAGCTAGCCCTTTGCTGAAGAGGACATTCCACTTTTGCCAGGAGAAATAAGCCGCACCAGGAAATGGGGATCTTGACAACTCATAACCACTCCCGATAGTTGGAAAGTACTGCATACAAGTCCAACCTGAGCTAACTGGGTATTCCACCCTGAGACAGATGGGCTGTGAAGAAACCCCCTTCCAAACCAGACACTTCTCAGGGATACTGGTGGCTGCTGTGCTCCCCAGCTGACTGGCTTTCCTAGTATCAATGACACTTACATGTTCATGCTCTCATTTAATCCATCATGGGATGGATTAAACTGTTGACTTCTTGTCCCTTCCTATTAAATCCACTACATGGTGGGTGGGGTGAGGGGGAATGACAAATTTACCATGGGAGTCAGCAGTGTCCCATAACCTTGTCTTCTCACATCTAACACACTGCAGGCCTTGCCCCTCCCATTATTGCCATAGGGCTACAACTGCAAAAGGGGCCTATTGCACCTATATCCCAAACAGTCACTCTGCATTGCAAACAATTGTCCCTTCTATGGTCTCACTACCGTAAAGGCCTCATGCCCCTTCAGGAAACAGACAACCTTTGAAGAAAAAGCCTATAACCTGATCACTTACTCAGTTATGCAGAAAGCAAAATGCTCCACCTTCCTACAGGGATTAGATGCTCTCCCACTTCCAGATGGCGCTGAGACCTTACCTGTAGGGACTCTGCCCATGTGCTATAGGAGGACATGGCACAAGTAGAGGCAAAGAGAGAAAGATTGTGTTGGCCACCACACTAGAGGACAAAGAATGAGAGAAACGTGGGAGGATGGCAAGCAACTCACCACCAAAACTTGTGCTCCTAGATCCATCTAGCTGCTGAGGACAAACACACAACTCCTACCCAAAGGAACGAGCAGCCCCTGAAAAATGAAAAACTTCCTTGTTTAGTGCCTCTATAGCTGTTCCTAAATCCCTAACAGAGTCCTCCAATTCCAAAGCCACTATTTCTAACACCATTTGTAGCCTGATGGTATATCGGCCTATACATGCCATAGCTGGCCCTGTTAGGAGTGGGATCACCCCCAGGGTAGAACATCCTGTAAGTTTCCCTTCTGAGAGGGGATTTTTTGCATTACCATCTAGCACTTTATTGAGTCTTTGGAGAGTTTCTTCTCGAGTTTCAGTGGGAGCGTCCCGTGTGTTTCTGATTTTCCCTATAGGTAGGGAAGAGGTCACATAAAGGTGGGGAACTCCGTGAGCCACGTAACTATCGAGGATGCGAGTGACGTATGAATAAATTTGAATATTTGATTAGGTCAAGTCAATCACACCAGAGCAATGGACTGGACTAAAACTGAGTCCTTACCAATGCTCCCAGGATTTTACCCCGCGACCCTGCTCGCCGTCTACGGTGGGTCTAATCACAACGGGGTTTCAGGGTGTGTGAACTGCGCTGCTGCGGTGTGTTTACCCAAGGAAGAAAATACAAACAAGATGTCAGGTTCAAACAGGGAGACAGGGTTTATTTTATAACTCAAAAGTACGAATTTTGGTAAGCTAAGTTGCACAAAATATGTAAGCCCTTGTTTTTGTGGAATAGGCACAGGATTTGAATACTATGGCTTGTAGCCTTAAACAATAGGTAACTGCTGTAACAGCACTACTATCTAATCCCTCAGCTACTTACTGTGCTTCCGGGACGGACCGTGCAGCCTTTGATGCGTGCTGTAAAATGGAAAGATTAACTTCAGAGCTGAGTTATATTTTATTTATTTATTCCTGGATCTTCCTGAGGTTCACCAGGTCGCTCAACCCTTGGCCGACTACCGCGGGGAGCAGATCTTATAAGAATAAGAATTTGCCTGCACTAAGCTAGGTCAATTCTCTAGTTAAATGGGTTGCCCTGCTGGCCAAGCAGGGGAGAGCCCAGTATATGCGGGGTTTCCTACTGAGAGGTTTTCCCCTTAGTTAAGTGGAGGGGTTTTCCTAGTTAAAGGTTATCCCCTCAAAAAATGGTACTGCCTATTTCGACCACCTTGTTATGGTAGCCCTTTATTGCAGACCTTCATTACCCTTAAAGGGTTACTAAGAATACCAGGGTTTTCCCTTTATTGGGTTATCCCTGACCGCTCTACCCTCCTAAATAGGGGGGAGCTTATAGCTCTGGATTATAATAACAAAGCAGTTTACCTAACTACCCTCCTGTGTGCATGCAATAGTTTTAAGCTAAACCAATAGCATTGGCCTCCTGTGCCTTTACAGAAGGACAAGGAATACAAAATATAAGGCGCAGATCATGGACTTGGGGAAGTCCCAATCCACCCTCTATTACAAAGCTATATGAAAACATTAACTGCTTACCCAATTATTTAACCCTAAACCCAGACCATGAATACCTCCTTATTCCTGCTCTGTGATCCAGGCGCTGGGCCTGTAGTTCTCTTCGAGCTAGGAAGTTATGACCCTCACGGCGCGCTTGTACGGCAGCCGCGTCAGGTCAGATAGTAAAGGAGGGAGAAAAAGAGAGCCAGGAGGAAAAACCGGCTTGGTTAACAAAAACCTCCTGTGTTTTTTAGGAACGACCGTGATATTTCAGACACCGGCCTGAGCTAGGGTCGGTGACTGGAAGGGCAGGGTCGCTGCTGCGGTTTCCCCGTGCAGGGCACCGTTGTTTGGGCGGTGCGGTCTGCCAGGCAAACCCTCCGGATAAAAGAACCGGAGCCTTACTAGTGATTTAGCTCTATGGAGACTGGAGCTCTCCTGGTCTTCAGGCTGGAGCTCTTCTGTTCTTCGACGGCCCACGGCGGCTAGAGAGCGATGACTGACACGCAGGTCAGCTTCGGCTCTTCTGCCAGCGATGTTCAGCTACAGGCTCAGTCCAGCTCTTAGCTCAGTCCTTCTCCGTAGTCTTCTTTCTTCTTCTTTGTCAGCTCTCCTCCAAGGTCTGGCCCGGAATGCCCCAAGCAGGGCTGCTCTCCTGAATATATGCAGCCTGGGTGGACCTGTTTGACAACCTCTGCCTGCTAGGTCCTCCTCAGTGCCACAATGTATCAAAGGGGCATTTGACTATTACATATGTATGAGGATCCTAAAGTAACTAATCAGTTTGAAACTTTTCAAACCATAACTTCATACATATTCATAGCTCGCCGAATATTAATTACAACTGTCATTTTCTAACTGTCATTCTCCGGTGGCCATTTTGGATTTCTAAAACTCCATTTTAACAGTGAATATGGTTTTTTAATTTATCTAATTTTGATGTGGTTTGTGAGGGAAATATGTCACCACTGCTGGTAAAGCAGGTTATAAGTTTAAAATGCTTAGCTTAAGAGCTATTTGGTCAGGATGCAGGGCAACCATACAGACACCACAGCTCATGGACAGGGACATATAAATCACCTCAGAAGAGGATTTTTCTACAGTAACAACTACCAGTCCAATTGGTTGGTAACACCTTATAGGCTTTCTGACCACACAAAGTAATGGCCTTGTAGGGCCCAATAAGGACTATTCCTTAGGGGCATGCCCTCTACATTTAATGCAGTCTTTCCGAATAAATTGTATGCTCCCAAAGGGGCTTCCCATCCTCCCGGTTGGCTGCGTGTAGAGGAATTCTGGATAGTTCCATTCAAGTTACACTCCCCATAGGGGCCACTACAAATCCACCACTGTCCTGACACCCCTGAAGCATTGACCAGATGACAGGCCACATTCGTTTGACTCCCAATAACAGATGGGTTATTCGTAATAACCTCCCCAAAAGGGAATGAATGACCACCCCCACATTGGCGGCCCCCTTCTGATGTCTTAATCCAATACCCCTCAGCCCACTGAGTAATAATAGAAGAACTCCTCCCTACAGGACGTGCATACAGATCGGACTGATTCCAGGTAAAACAAAACACTCCTTCAGTATGCACTGCCACTGAATATTCCCAATCCTGATATGTAGCTCACTGTAAGGATTTCTTATCCCAAAAAGGGGAATCTGCTGAGTCTCTATTTCCCAAGCTCTCTGTAGCTGCTAATTCTATCAGTGTCGGGGGGACCATAATGAGGGGTATCCCTGCCTTAGGGGACAGTGGAGTAGGGGCACACACCCAGCAATTGGTCTGATCGGTTACATTGGCTACATGATGCGCAAACGAAACAAAAGAATTATACTCTCGATATGCATGACTTGGAATTAACAGCAATCCAAATAACAACGATAACAGTAAAACCATTGCTGAGGCTCTTAGGAACAAGGGTCCCCTATACATGGATGGGCCCAACTAGGTGATGGTTTACCAGTTACTTGAGTCCACCAGTAAAGTATTACAAGGATAATACAAATTATTCCGCACAGGGTCAGTGCCACTCCAAACCCAGTTCAGCCAAGGTCAGACATGGAAGAGATGACTTATCCACTGTATTCTCTTCCGGAGTTCACCCAAGCACATCAGCAGGAGAGTCAGGAGGTTGTTCACTCTCAATGCACTCTGTTTTCTCTGTCGCAGGCGGGGTGGCAAGGCGCTTTACCTGGGTACGGTGAAACCAAATGTCTTTCCCAGCAACCTTAACAGCAAAGTAAGAAGGTTAATAACACCACATAAGGACCCTCCCACTTCGGCTCAAGCTTAGTTTTCTGTGAATGTACCTTAATCATTACCCTGTCTCCTGGCTGAATATCATGCACTCCTATCTCCATGGGAACGGTTTGACCCCATCTAGCTTGGTTCCACATACTTTCAAAGCACCTTGGCATCACCAGAACATACTGGGTTAATTGCTCATCTCCATCCAAAAGGCTGGTCCTGGCTGGGATATAAGTCCCTGGAATGGCTAACTGGCGCCCAAACAGCACTTCTGCAGGGGAGAGACCCACTGGTTGTCTAGGGGTTATGCGAACCTCCCATAGAACCAAATTCAGAGCCTGTGGCCACCTCAGACCTGTATGTGAGCAGACCCGTGCTATCCTGCTTTTAAGGGTTCTGTTCATCCTTTCCACCTGTCCCGAAGACTGGGGGTGGTAGGGAGTATGTAGCTCCCTGCGAATCCCTAACACTTGGTACAATTTTTCCAGAACCCCTGCACAAAAATATGACCCCCTATCTGAATCTATTACCTCTGGTACTCTGTATCTAGGGATAATGTCCTTTACCAAAGCTTTAATGACTGCAGCAGTATCAGCCTTTCAGGTTGGAAAGGCTTCCACCCATCCACTCAGTTGATCCACAGTCACTAAAAGGTGCTTGTATCCTTCTGCTGGTGGCATATCCACATAGTCAATCTGTAGCCGCTGGAAAGGGAAATAAGCCCATGGACGGCCCCCCCATCTGAGTTTTTGGGCAAGCATCAGCAAACTTCTTGCAGGTGGGGCAAGCTGTGACAACCCATTTTAATGCAGCGTAAACTCCCGGTGCTGCCGAAGTCTGTAAGATACGAGCCGCTATAGTTGTGCTGCCTCCATGGGTCCGATCATGGTACCATCTGGCCACTGGTAACAGGTATCTGCGAGGCAAGATGGGTTTTCCCTGCAGGGTCCAGATTCTGTTATTGTCCTGCACAGCTTCCCACTTCCTCCAATCCACTATTTCCTTATCCGGTACATCTGCATACAGCTTAGCTGGATCTGTTACCTCTGGCCAATTCGTAGGAGGGATGGCAGCAACTCCTAGGTACACTTGTCGGGCAGCTGCTTTCGCTGCTCGGTCTGCAAATGCATTCCCTTGGGCTATGTCAGACACTTTTTGTATGGGCTGGGCAGTAGATTACAGCAATCTCCTGTGGAAGTTGTATAGCTTTCAACAATTCCTGTACTTCTGGTCCGTTGGCTATAGCCTTTCCTGCTGAAGTGAGAAAACCTCTCTCTTTCCACAACATTCCTGTTGCATGACAAATTCCAAAAGCATACTTAGAATCTGTGTAAATATTCACCTGCAATCCGCTGCTTACCTCTGCTGCCCAGCTTAATGCAATCAGTTCAGCACCCTGGGCACTCATCGATGGGGGTAGAGGCTTTGCTTCAATCACCTTATTCAGATCTGTGACTGCGTATCCCGATCGATGTTGTCCCTCCAGATAATATGAAGACCCGTCTGTAAAGAGTACTAAATCCGGATTTTCAAGGGCCTCATCCCGGAGATCCTCACAGGGTCTGCTAGAACTGAGAATTACCTGCTCGCAGGAGTGGTGCGGTTCCCCATCCTCTGGTAGTGGCAGCAGGGTTGTGGGGTTCAGGACATTACATCTCATCAGGGTCACATTATCTGCTTGCAGTATAGTTAACTCGTATCGGTGTGCCCTCTGTGGTGACAAAGCTTGAGTAGAATATTGTTTTAATAACAGTTCTACTTCATGAGGTATATACACCTTTAGGGGGCGCCCAAGTACTATAGGTCTGGTCTTTTCCAGCATCGCTTCGGTGGGTGCCACAGCTCTGATGCACCCTGGCGTCCCATTAATAACTGCATCCAATTGTACAGAATAGTAAGCAACAGGTCTGCGGTGGGGCCCCAGAGTCTGAGTTAGCACTCCACTAGCAACACCTTTATTTTCATGAACGAACAACTCAAAAGGTTTGCTATAGTCCGGAAGGCCTAGAGCTGGAGTGGATGCTAGAGCTGTTTTAACCTTGGTGAAGGCTCTCTCTCGTTCAGGGCCCCACGCTATAGGTTCGATTTCCTCTTTCCAAATGGCCTCTATTAAGGGTTTGGTTAGTTCTCCTAAGCCTGGAATCCAGGGCCTGCAATACCTTACTGCTCCTAGAAACCCCCTAAGCTGTCTCTTGGTTAATGGCCGGGGTATCTCAAGAATGACCTTAATGCAGTCCGGATCTACCAACCGCATACCCTCCTTTAAAATAAACCCCAAGTATTTTATCTCTGGCTGACACAGCTGGAGTTTGGATGGAGACACGCGATGCCCTTTCTCTGCTAAGGCTTTACATAAAAAGACAGAATCTTTTAAAACATTCTTCACAATTTTTGCTTGCTACCAACAAATCATCCACATACTGTACCAATCTCGAGCCCCCTGGGAGTTCAATATCTTCCAAATCATTTTTGAGAATCCTTGAGAAAATAGTAGGGGACCCGGCAAACCCCTGTGGCAATCTAGTCCATGTTAGTTGCTGTCCCTTCCAAGTGAAAGCAAAAAGATTTTGACTTTCCTCTGCCACTGGGATACTAAAAAAAGCAGCTGTAAGATCAATTACAGTGAAACATTTTGCCCAATGCAGAATCTGCAACAATATGGTTGATGGATCAGGTACCACCGGGTGGGGGACAACAACATGCTGATTTATAGCCCTTAAATCCTGGACGAACCAGTATTCCGGATCTCCATCAGCATCTAAATGATTCTTTTTGACTGGCAAAATAGGAGTATTAAAAGGTGACTCTCAAACTCGCAATATCCCCAACTTTAAATAGTGATCAATTTGCTTCTGAATGCTTTTCTCTGCCTCCTTTGGAATCGGATACTGTTTAACTGCAGGGGGAGAACCCTCTTTAGTTTTTACAACTACTGGCTCTGCTGATTTCAACAGCCCTACGTCCATCCCCGAAGAACTCCATAGTGACTGTGGGACCGTTTCCAACCCCTTTGGTATTTTAAATGATCCTACTCCTATTTCCTTGTCCTCAGCCAGGACGCAGGAGCCTAAAATGACCAATTTTACTCCACCCGGCTGCAAATAGATCTGAGTATCAAGGGCTTGAAGAAGATCCCTTCCCAGGCAGCAAGAAGGTGAATCCGGAGAAATCACAAAGCGGCCCCACACCCCCTTTCCCCCTATGGTTAAGAAAAGGGGTTTACTGAGAGCCCTTTCCCCTTTCCCGATTACCCCGCACACCGTCACAGAGTTTAAAGACCTTCCTCCTTTTGGTTCAAAATTTAGAAGTGAGAGTATAGCCCCGGTATCTACCAAAAAGGGAACTTCACGCCCATCGATTTTACCCATAATTTGCCCTTGTAGATTTAGATCTAGACACCCCGAAACTAGCCCAGTTGCTTCCAAAACCCCCGACTTCTCCTGTTCTAGTCATTGCCGGCTTCTTGCTCCCCGAGTTTCCACATTCCACTCCTCCTGATTCCACTGCTGTCCACCCACTCTTCCTGGCTCAGCTCCCCGGGGCCGTACCAGACATTCCCTTTTCCAGTGCCCCCTTTCTCCACAATAATTGCAACAATCGTTCGGACCCGGACCTCGATTTCTGGTTCCCGAATTCCACCTACCCCTACCTCCTCTTTCTCGGTTCTGGTTTCTCCCTCGTCCCATTCCTTCCCGGATAGCTGCTGCTAACACACTTACTTCCTCCTTCTTCTGCTGCCTTTTACTTTTGGCTTTCTCTTCTTCCCGGCTATTATAGACAAACACAGCAAGACGAACTATTTCTTCCATCATTTTCCCTGGCCAATCTGGAACATGCTTAGAGAAGTACTTCTTTATGTCCAGGGCTGACTGATCTACAAATGTAGAGACCATCAGGGGTCTATGTGCCTCTGCCTCCAGGTCAATACCGCCCCCATATACCCTAACCTGCTTAAATAGTCGGGCAAGGAAAGCGGAGGGGTGCTCATCTGGCCCTTGCAGACATTCCCGCACCTTAGACCAGTTAGCAGTCTGTTGGCCTGCCATCCTTATGGCTTCCTCTATGCCTTGCCTAGCCCTGTGTAAAGTCCGATAGTACGCCTCATTATTGTGGACCCATCCCGGATCAGCTGCTGGCCACAGGGTGCGGGCGTCCCCACCAGCCACCTGTTCCACCCAGCGGCAGTTGGCATTTAAAATTGCATACCGTTCATCTGGGGTAAACAAAGTCTCCAGAAGTATCTGCCCATCTACCCAAGTAGGGTCATATGTCCTGAATATTCCCTGAATCATCTGTAAAACCTTTTCTGGGTCATCTCTGAGTCTGGGGAGCTGCTGGCCCCAAGTAATCAAATCCTGGGGTCTCCAGGGTTTATGAACTTTACTAGTATAAACCACACACGCTCCCCCATCACCCTCCCTCACTGACACTGGGTCCACAGTCAGAGGGCCCTGATAGACAGTAGGAGAAGAGGGAGGAGGTGAAAGAGGAGATATAGCAAGAGGGGGTGCATAGGGTGGAGCGGATTCCACAAGCGCAGGTGCAGAAGTAGAGCTCTGTAAGGCCTTTAAAGATATTTTTCTAGGCTTCTCTTTCTGCCTAGCAAATGCCCAATTATCCCACACATACCAATAATCCATTTGTTTAGGGAACCTGCTTTCCAATTGTGCGCGCAAAAAATTTAATTCTTGTAAATCAAAAGTACCTTCATCTGGCCATCATTCTGCTGGGTTACCCCCTTGAGTTAAAAGTGGCCAGTCTTCCTGACATAACTGCACAAGCCGCCTCTTCCCCAGCCTATTGGTACCAACAATTTTCCTCCAGTTTTCCAGCACTTCGGCCAAGGGCGTCCCCTTCTCTACGCCAGAAGAATTACCCATCCTGTATTTACCTCAGGTTGCGCCTTACGCTGATCAGGCTGTGCAACTTCCACAAGTGCACTTCAACCAGTACCAGAATTTAGAATTTAGAATGCAGGATTTTAAGACTCACCCTTCGGTGCCTCCCGTTGCCAAAGATCCCAGGTGAACTCACCCGTTGGCGCCAAGTGGACGTTTGGAGACGAGAGGCTCCGACAATGGTCGCCTAGAGTCCCATCTGGGATGCCAAACTGTTATGGAATTGCTCACTGGCCACCACAACAGGGCTAGGTCCGACTCTAGGATCCTACAAATACTACATTAAGGGCCTGATCCAAAACACAGGTTTATTGATGTACAGAAGTACAGCTCGAGCTGGGTGCCTCCTGGGAGGGACCCCGCCTTGCAGAAACCATTAACAATTATACCCCCACAGTTTGTAACACCGCCCATGCCCCTGCCCAGAGTCCAATCCCCTAATTTGAGTAGGGATCTTCACTCTTCCTAATTGGATGGATCCAGGTGCTGGGAAGATGATCTTGCTGTTGACGCCCGATCATCTTCAAGCAATTGTTATCCAAACTCCTTGCATTCCTCTCATTGCTGTCTTTTCAAACTCCTTTTCTGCTCATCAAGAACCAGTTTCTACTGGTTTTGCAGCCGCCTCCCTATTATTCTGCTCACGTCAGCCTGACCTGGGCCTAAGGCTTCAACAAATTTAGTAACTAGTGCTAAGCTAGGAGAATAAAATTTCTTATAACATTTCTTAAAGCATGTATACTTCTTAAAGCATGTATACCAGTGATTCCCCATAACACCTTAACATGGAGTAGAGCAGGCCATGACCAAAGCTGTAGCCAAAACAGACACTTCTCAGTGACCACAGTGTACGATCTGCTTCCACTTCCACAATTCTTCACAGGCATGAATGGTGCTCCCAGGCTCAATTCTCTCCCTCTCTTTCCATGGCAAGAGAGTAGACTAACAGTTTACCTCCCTTGTGCTGTACTTAGTTCCAAGAACTGAGAGGTAAACGCAAAAAGCAAGCATCTGAGCTGGCAACATCAAGCAGCTTCTTCTCACATCTGCCTTCCTTCCCATCATCACTGTAGGACTACAGCTAGAAAGAACTCTGTTGTGAACCTACATCCAAAATAGTCATGCTATGTAATACATTTTATCCCTTCCTCAGCCTTAATTCCACAGGGTCCCACATCAGGTGAAGAAATTCACAGCCTGTGAAGAAACCTACAGCAAGGACAGGTGAGAAATTCCAAGAACTGACTGCTTACTCTCAGACAATTCTGCAGGAGACACAAAGCTGAGTACAGTTCATGTCTCCTTAGAAGGACGTCCAGGCTGTTCAAGTCCACTTAGTCCAATGTCCCCTCTGCCCAGCGCTCCCAGACTACTCTTCTGCAAGTGCAGCAGAAAAAGCTAAGTGTGAACCATCACTACATTAAGCTCTACAGGTGTGCAAAATCTTGACCTCATCCCTGACTCCATCTCCTATCTACATCAGTGTAACGCAAATGACAAGAGACTGAGTCAAAACCAACTGTCAAAACTTTGTTCTCGTGCCCAATGCCCACACAATTTACATCTCCTTCTACCTCCCTATATCTCCAGAGACCTTGTCTGTGGAGAGGCAAAACTAGCATGCCTGCCTGGGTCCTGATCCAGAAAACAGCACAAGGACAAGGAGAGAGTGCGTTGGCTAACATGCTAGAGGAGAGGGACAGAGAGAGGAGGGGGAAACACACGGGAGCAAGACAAGCAACTCATCCTTCTGGATCAAACTATCTGAAGAGGATAACAACACTATGCTCCTGCCCAGAGCAATAAGCAGTCCCTGATAATGAGGAGCTTGTCTCCCTCGTAGCCACTGCTGCTAGTCAGAAACCTATGCTTACAAGCCCAGGCCCTGCTAATGGGATCTCTATACCTGAAGCCAGGTGGACTGCGAGCTGAGACCTAGCCAAAGGGATACTTGTCTCAGTGACTGCAGCAGATGATCCACTCCCACCTGCACAGCTTCTCCCGGGCATCAACAGTGCTCACAGGCTCACTGCTCTCACTTGTTCCATTGCGTGTGGGGCGGGGTGTAGACTCTATTCCTTTTCCCTTGGTACTAAATTGAACAAAAGGAGAAGAAAACTGAGCATGTCAGTTGGCACTGTCAAGTGTGTTGTTCTTGCACATCCAGAACCTCAGCCTCCACCCACTTCAGCATACTTGAAAGGACATTCAGACTGTGCCACTTCCACCAGCTTCTCTTCCGGCTGGGGCTCCTGAATGACACCTCTGCAAAAGCAGCACAAAAAAAATTGGAGCACCAACTGTCACTGGACTTGAAATTGTGCTTTCCGCCTCCCATCCACATTTGGCCGACTCACTGAACAATGACTGAGTAAATGACAGAGCTCTCTCATCCCCATCGCACGTGATTTACACCCCCTCCTATGTTTTCCAGGGATGTTGAAACCTTGCCTGTGGGGATGCACACCTAAAATGCCTGCTGTGTCCTATAGAAGAAGAAGGCACAAACACTGGCAAGGACAGAGTCAGAAATATTGTGTTGGCCAACATGTGAGAATGGAGAGAGAGAGAAACACAGGAGGAAGGCAAGGAAGTCACCACCTGGAGGCATCCCCCTAGATCCATTCACTTCCTGAGAAGGACCCTCCATGTGTGCCCAGAGAAATAAGTAGTCCCTGAAAATGGTGATCTTGTCTCCCTTATGACCACGGTCGCTACTCAGGAAACTCTGCTTACAACCTCAGCCTTAGCTAATGCAGCATCCCTAACTGCAGCTAGGGAAGCCAAGAGCAGAGCCCTCTCCAAATCTGACACTTACCTCAGTCAGTGGCAGTTCTCCACTCCCAGATGAATGCCTCTTTGCTCACATCAATAACACTTGCCAGCTGGCTTCTTTCACTCATTTTCCATCAGGTCACAGGAACAGAATCAGATGCTTAACATCTCGTCCTTTGCGACTAAACATGGCATGAAAGGGAAACACACACCTGTTAGCATGTCTCTCGGCAAGACTGCATTCTCTCTTCTTGCACCCAACACACCACAAAGCTCTGCCCTCTCCTTCCATTACCAGCCTAGGACAACTGCTAGAGAGGAGCTCATTTCACCTATATCCAAAATAGTCCCTCGCCACTCAAGATTATGGCCCTTCCCACACCAAGTTCCACAGGGCCCCATGCCAAAAACAGGAGGCTGACAACCCGTGAAGAAACCTAAAGTGAGTACAGCTGACAAATTCAACTACAAAACCTGACAGCTCACTCACTGCATTCTGCAAAACTGGCTAAGCAGTGTGTGTTTCTCCTTGAATGGACAGGCTGCTTCAGTCCACTCCTGCCAGCTTTATCTCTAGTTGGGGCTCCTGGATCATTCTCCTGCAAGGGGACCAGAAAAAGCTCGGCATGAGCCATCAGTACATTAAGCTCTACTGATGTCTGAAATCTTGACTTCATCCTTAACTCCCTCTTGCACCCACATCGGCCCCACTCCATGAACTAAGGCTGAATCAACAACCACAGTTATAGCTTGGCCCATGTGCCCGCTACTCCATGTGACTTATATCCATTCCTACTTCTCCCATGCTCCAAGACCCTGCCTGGTTTGCAGAGGTTTCTCCTCATGGCCCATGTGGCTCCAGGTAGAGACTAAAACATCAGCGAGTTCAGATGAGGAACTCAAAAAACAGCCCTGATCACTTACTCTTATGAGGCAGGCAGAAAACTGAGGCTTGTTCATGTGTCCTTAGAATGACATGCAGGCTGCTCAGAGCTATTTCTGCCAGCTTCTCCTCTGGTCAGGGCTGCTGAATGATCACTCCAAAAGAGCAGCAAAAAGCTCAGCATGAACCATTGCTACAGTTACATCTACCGGTGTGTGAAATTTTGCTTTTATTCCTGCTTTGCACTCCCATAAATGTTGGCCCCATTCAATGAGCAGAGATTGTGGAAACAATGAAAAAAGCTCTGTTCTAACATCCTTCACTTTCCATTCCTTCTTACTTTCCTATAGCTCCCAAGACCTTGCCTGTGGGGATGCACATGCAGAATTCCTGCCTGCGTCCTGCATAGGAGACAGCACAAGCAGAAACAATAACAAAAAAAAAAGAGAGAGAGAGAGAGACAGAGATTGTGTTGGCCAACACGCTAGAGAAGACAGGGAGATAAAAAACAAAACAAAACACAACATGTGGAAGACAAGTAACTCCTCACCAGGAGTCATCCTCCTACATCCACCTATCTGTGGAGGACATCCTTCTTCCATCATGAGAAGTCCCTGAAAATGGTCACCTTGTCCCCCTTTATCACCACCACTGCTAGATAGGAAGTTTGGCTTACAAACTGAGCCCTAGAGTAATGGAGCATCCCTACCAGAAGCCAGGCAGGCCATAACCAGAACCCCCTCTAAACCATACGCTTATTTCAGTGACCATGTTAGCTGCTTCGCTCCTAGATGGATAGCTCATTCCTCCCATTGATAATGCTTGTAGACTGACTGCTCTCTTTCTCCTTCCACTGTGTCACAGTAGAGTCTGACACTTAGCTTCTTTTCCCTGGCTGCTACACATGGCAGAATGAGGAAAAACAACACAGTTAACATCTCAGTCTGAAATGTCACATATCCTCTTCTTGCATCTCACACACTGTGGGACTCTGCGCAACTCTCCCATTACTGCTGTAGAACCACAGCTACACTGGAGTTCGTTGCCCATACACCCAAAATAGACACACTGCACAGCAGACTATGGCCCCTTCCCCAGAAGGAATTCCACAGGGTCCCAGGCCCTAACAAGCAGCTCAGAACCTGTGAAGAAACCTACAGCAAGTACAGATGAGGAATTCAAAGAACTGATCACTTTGCACACTTATGCAGAAGGCAGAAAGCTACGAACAATACATCTCCTTAAAAGGATGCCCAGGATGCTTGTATGCATCCTTTTTGAATTTAAGCTGACTAAGGATTTCCCTGTTAAGCCAAGCTGGTTCCCTACCATGTTTACATTTCTTACTATGCAGCAGGATTGTTTGTTCCTGTCCCTTCAGTAAGACTTCTTTAAAATACTGCCAGTTCTCTTCAACTCTTTTCCCCTTCATCTTCGTTTCCCACAATGTCTGTTAAGATGTCTGTCGCTAAAGTCTGTTGCTGTTTGACATCTCGCTTTCATCCCTGCATCCCTCTCTCATCCACATCAGCACCACTCAAAGAACAGAGGATGAGTCAACAGTGGCAGAGCTCTGCTCTCTCGCCCCCTACCCTGCATGACTTACATCCCTTCCTACTCCCCCATGGCTCCTGAAACTTAGCCTGCAAGGACACACACATGGCATACCTGTCCGCGTACTTCAGAAGATATTATAATCAGAGGAGGAAGAGAGACAGAGAGACAGATTGTGTTGGCCAACACACAGGGAAAAGCAGAAGGATAGAGTAACAAATCCAGAGAACAGCAGAGCAACTAGAATGACTTAAGGCCTCAAGAACACGAGCTATGAGGGAAGATTGTAAGAACTAGGCTTGTTAAATTTAGAAAGAAGAAAATTGAGCAGGAACATGATAGCAATTTTCAAGTACCTGAAAGAGGTATACAAAGAGGAGGCAGAAAATTTTTTCTCCTTGACCTGTGAGGACAGGCCAAAGAGCAATGGACTTGAACTGCTACAGCAGAGGTTTAGATTGGACATTAGGAAAAACTTCCGGATTGCCAGAGGGGTTAAATGCTAGAATAAATTGCCTAGGGAGATTGTGGAATCTCCATCACTGGAGATATATAAGAGCAGGATAGATGGACATCTATCAGGGAAGGTCTAGACAGTGCTTGGTCCTGCTGTGAAGACAAGGGACTGGACTCAATCTCTCAAGCTCCCTTCCAGTTCTAGTGTTCTATGTGAGGAAAACTATCAACTCACCATGTGGAGTCATCTTCCTACTACATCCATCTAGCTGCTGAGGATACACTGCTTATGCCTAGAGAAATGAGCAGTCCCTAAAATGATTACCTCCCTCATAACCAACGATGCTGGTTAGGAAATTCTACTTACCACCCCAGCGCTACCTACTGCAGCTTCCCTATCTGAAGCCAGATAGGCCACGAGCAGAGCCCTCTCCAAAACGGATACTTATCTCAGTGAAAGCATCTGCTTCTCCGCTCCCAGCGGGACAGCTCTTGCTTTGCATCGATAATGCTTGTGGGCTGGCTGTTCTCACTCACTTTCCATCATGTCACAGGAGTAAACTGACACTTTACTTCTTTTACCCTTGCTACTAAACACAGCACAAAGGGGGAAAACAAATCAGTTAGCACCTCAATCCACAACATCACATAACCTCTGCTTTTCATGGCTGGAAGACCACTTGACACCACCACTCCCTCTCATTACTGCTACCACGTACAGTGGTGATCCTTACCCGCTACATCCAAAATAGTGACTCTGAACTGCATGCTGTTGACCCTTCTCCAGACTCTGTTGCTTACTGTACCCTGCTCAATCAGGAAAATCACGGCCTGTCAAGAAACATACAGCCACTGAGGATGAGGAATTCAGAGCACAGACCACTCACAGGAATTATGCAGAAGACAGGAAGCTGAAGACTGTTCATGTCTCCTTAGAAGGATGTTCAGCTGTAATGGGGTACAGGGGGGTCCTCAGGTTCTGCATCCCACCTGCAGGCAGGAGGAACTCTCACTCAGCAGAAGAACAGAGCATTTTTTAGCCAACAGGGCACAGCGTCATACAGAAGAGTCAATACAGCAGGCAGAGACAGACACTCCTATTCATTTTGGGGAAAGGTGGCCCTGAAGGGCCCCCCAAGCTAGGGCCTTGCCTCGCCTTTGTATCTCTTTCCCCATTAGCCCAGATCAACTGCTTTCCAACTCCTAGCTCCAATTCAAATCCCACAGGCTCCACATCCCCTTTTGTCTGCAGTACAGAGGAGTCACCTGGTCCCCTAGTTACCCTCAACAGGAACCTTACATCCTCTGTGAGCTCACCTCCAACCCCCTCCACACACATACAGAAATACGTATCCCCTACTACATGAAATCTGTTCCCCTTTCCAGACTGAACTCAGTGGGGTCACTCAGCCAGCAACCTGGGGAAGTTCGGGGCCCTCCCCAAGTGACAAGGCATTGGCTATACCCTCAGTGCTCCCCTTGATGTGTACCACCTTCATGTCACAATCATACAGGAGGCGGCTCCATGTCAGGAGTTTGGCACTGTCCCCCTTCACGTGATTCAGCCAAGGAAGTTCCATTGACTTCCTCAGGTTGGTTGGTCTGCCTGCTTCAGCCTCTGGTCCATCAGCCACGTTCTCAAGTCAGGTAGATAGAGCCCATAAAGCTGTTCGAGCACCAGCAGATCAAACAGTTTCTCTCTGGTCTGGGACCCTGCACTGTCTGCCCACCAGTCCATACAGTGAATCGCCTGCAAGCAGAGCAGAAAAAGCCCAGCATGAACCATCCATAAACTAAGCACTAATGGTGTGGGAAATCTTGCCTTCATGCCTGCCTCCCTCTACCATCTTTATCAGTCCCACTCGACAGCTAGACCTCTGCTGTCACAGCCCCTCCCTGGCACGAGTTATATCCCTTCCCATTTCCCCGCTCTCCTGAGCCCATGCCTGTGGGGATGCAAGCCAAGGATGCCTGCCCACATCTTGCAGAAGGAGACAGCACAAGCAGAGACAGAAACAGAAACAGAAACAGAGAGAGCGTTGGCCAACACACAAGAGTAGAGAGAGAGAAGGCGTGAAAAACATTTGGGAGGAATGCCAGCAACTCACCACCTGCACTCATCGTCCTACCTCCAGCTATCCGAGGAGGAGGGCACCCTGCTTTGACCCAGAGAAATGGAGAGCCCCCGAAAATGGGGACCTTATTTGACTTGCAACCATGGTTGCTAGTTGGGAAGCTCTGCTTACAAAATCTGGCATCCCAACCCACATCTAGGTAGGCCACGAGCAGAGGCACTGCCAAACCAGATGCTTATCTCACAATGGCATCTCCTCTGCTTCCAGAAGGACAGCTCTTGCCCCTCATCAGTAGTCCTTGTGGTCCTGCTGTTCTCCGCCCCCACCTGACTGAGTTATCTTAAACATTTTTTTGGAAAGCAGAAAGTTAAGGGCTGCTCATCTTTGCTTAGGAGGATATCAAGGCTGATTGGACCCATTTCTATCAGCTTCTCCTCTGACTAGGGCTTCGGACAATTGCTCTTCAAGCACAGCTGAAAAAACAAAAACAAAAAACAAGCCTGAGTCATCACTACACAGAGCTCTATTGGTGAATTTAACCATGCCCAAGTCTGGGAACACAGGAGCAAGTTGAAGTATGTTGAATGGGTGCTCGGAGAAGGAGGAAGGAGAGGTTGAAGTAGGCTGAAGGAAGTCGACGGAGAAGACTGAAGTACACAGAGGAGGCAGGAGGGTAGAGGTGTTGATGATGGAGAGGAGAGGACTGAGGGCCTCCGCAGGTGGAGGGAAAGATTCACAGAAGGGTGGGGATAGGGATGCAGGTTGGGGAGTGTAGAAGGAAAAGAAAGGGGCACTTGGGACCCCACAGATGGAGGAATGGACAGGGGTACAGTTTGGGTTGGGCTGTGGGGCCAGGGATGGAGCAGGTTGTGGTGGGATGAGGAGGCTGAAGCATCCTGGGAATGAAGGCTGGACGGGTAGGATTAGGGGATGCAAGATGCTGTGGGCTGAGCTGCGGATGTGCTGAAAGGAAGTGAAAGGAGGGCTGAGTAACCCAATGGCTGGGGTGGTGGTGGGATGGATTGGGAAGGCCAGGTTGGAATGGGCTGGAGACTGTTGAGGTGGAAGATGGTGGATGAAGGGTCCTTACCTGTACATATATGGATGGGGGACAGGGACTTGAGATACAGGATGGGGTGAGCTGGAGAGAGCTAAGGGAAAAGGGGGTCCCATGAACAGAGAAATGAACTGGTGAGGTATCAGTGCAACAAGTGGCAACCTAGGGGTGTTAGACAGGGATGGAAAACTGAGGGGTCCTACAGAAAATTGCTTAGAGGTGGGTGGGGCAGGGAGTGCAGGTTAGGGGCTGGCTATTGAAGGGAAAGCCCCACATCTGGCTTGATAGGGGGAACAGGGAGTGCAAATGAGGAGAGAGGATAGCTGAGGAAAAGAGAAAAGGGGAGATCTGAGGGGTCCTACAGCTGGCTAGCCATAGCTTGCAGAGGGGGTACAGGTTGGTGGCTGGCTAGGAGAGAAGGGCTGAAGGAGCACACGGTTGACAGGATACAGGTGGGCAGCAGGGAGTGTGGATTGTGGGGGCTGGATGGGGAAGGGAAAAAAGGGGGCAGAAGGATCCCAAAATTGACGAGTTACGTATGGGAGAAAGGGGTGCAGATTGGGGGCTAGATAAGGAATGGAAGAAAGCAGGGGGACTGAGGAGTCCCACAGATAGCAGAATGGGGGGACAGGGAGTGCAGGTGGGGGCTGAGGAGTCCTAACGCTGTCTGGATGTGGGAGTCAGGGAGTGCAGGTGTGGGGCTAGCAGGTCACAGCTGGGGGGCACCCCCACTAGGGGGAAGAGGCTGGGGGGCTGCTCTGAGGGGCTGGCTACAGCCCCCTCCAGCCCTGCTCCAGAGGTGGGTGCATTTCAGCTCCACTTCCCCCTTTGTCTGCCGTACAGAGGTGTCACCTGGTCACCCTCAGCAGGAACCCCACAGACTCTGTGAGCCCCCACGCACATATGTATCCTCCACTACATCACATCTGCTCGGACCCACTTCTGCCAGTTTCTCCTTCGGTGTGGCTCCTGGATGATTCCTCTACAAGTGCAGCAGACAAAGCTCAGAATGAACCTTCACTACACTAAGCTCTTTTGTTGTGCAAAATTTTGCTTCTCTCCCAGCCTCCCTCTCTCACCCATATCGGTCCCACTCGTCGACCAGAGACTGAGTCAATAATATCAGAGCTTCTCTCTCATGTCTCCTGCCCTGCACAATTTGCGTTCTTTTCTAATTTCCCACGGTTCCCTAGACTGTGATTGTGGGGAAGCTCACCTAGAAAGCCTGGCCCATATTCTGTAGGAGACCGCAAGAGCAAAGGTAACAAAAATGAAGGAGAGAGGTTGTGTTGGCCAACACACTAGAGAAGACAGAGGGAAAGAAACGCACCAGTGGGAGGAAGCAAGGCAAGCGAGCAACTCTCTGCCTCAAATCATCCTCCTACATCCACCTGCTGAGGAGGACACATCATCGCTGCCTGGAGAAAGGAGCAGAACCTGAAAATGGTGACCTGGTCACCTTGTTCCTACTAGTCAGGAAGCTCTGCTTACAAACCCAGCCCTAGTTAACAAGACATCCCTACCTAAAGCCAGGTGGGCCACATGAGCAGAGTCCTCTCCAAACCAGACACTTATCCCAGTCATGCAGGGGGCTGCTCAGCTCCCAGCTGGATGGCTCTCGTGTGCTTTTTTCCCACATCATGAGATGGGAGTAAACTGTGACTGCTCACTTCTTCGACCTCGGTACTCAACCCAGCACAAGGCAGTAGCACAGACAAACCAGTGAGTATGTCAGTTGGCAATAGTGCATAACCTCTTTCAAGCACGGCTGAAAAAACAAAAAGCAAAAACAAACAAGCATGAATCATCACTACACAGAGCTCTATTGGTGATTTTAAGCATGCCCAAGTCTGGGAAAGCGGGAGCAAGTTGAAGGATGTTGAATGGGTGCTGGTGGAGAAGCAGGCTGCAATGTCCTGAAGAGAATGATGGTGGGCCCAAAATGGACAGAGAAGGTTGAAGTACGCAGGAGATGAGGGGAGGGGTGTTGGCGATGAAGGAGAGAAGAGGACTGAGGGCCCCCGCAGGTGGAGGGATGGATTTGCAGGAGGATGGGGATAGGAATGCAGGTTGGGAAATGTTGACGGAGAAGAAAGAGGCACTATGGACTCCACAGATGGAGGGATGGACAGGGGTACAATTTGGTTGGGCTGTGGTGGGATGGGGAGGCTGAAGGGCCCTGGGAATGAAGGTTGGAAGAGTAGGTTTAGGGGATGGAGGTTGCTGTGGGCTGGGCTGAGGGTGTGCTGAAAGGAAGTGAAGGGGGGGACTGAGTGACCCCATGGCTGGGGTGGTGGTGAGATGGACTGGGAGGGACAGGTTGGGATGGGCTGGAGACTGGAAGGTGTTGGAGGCTGGAGACCAGGCTGGAGAGTGTTCAGATGGAAAATAGTGATTGAAGGGTCCTTACCTGTGCACGTACAGATGCGGGAAAGGTAGCACTTTGGATGTCAGATGGGGTGAGCTGGGCAGATGTTAGTGAGAGTTGGGGGTTAAGGGGTCCCTTGAGCAGAGAAGTGAACTGGGGTGGTGACAGGGTAAAAAGTGGGAGGCTGGGGGGATGTTAGAGAGGGATGGAAAACTGAGGAGTCCCACAAATAATTGCATAGAGGTGGATGGGGCAGGAAGTGCAAGTTGGATGCTGGCTGTAGAGGGGAGAGGCCCACATCTGGCTTGACAGGAATGGAGAGGAACAGGGACTGCGCAGGGGGGTGGGGTTGCCTAGTGAAGGGAGAAAAGGTGAGGTCTGAGGGGTCCCACAGCTGGCTGGCCATGGGTGGCGGCAGGGGTATAGGGTGGTGGTGGGCTAGGAGAGAAGGGCTGAGGGAGCACATAGTTGACAGGATAGAGGTGGGCAGCAGGGAGCACAGGGTGGAGGGCTAGATAGAGAAAGGAAGAAATGGGGCAGAGGGATCCCAAGGTTGACTGGTTAGGTATGGGAGGAAGGGGTGCAGGTTGGGGGCTAGATAAGGAACGGAAGAAAGCAGGGGGACTGAGGAGTCCCACATTTAGCAGGATCGGGGGAGCAGGTGGGGGCTGAGGAGTCCCAACGCTCTCTGGATGTGGGAGTCAACGAGTGCAGGTGGGGTGGACTAGCAGGGGAAGGGAGGAAAGAAGGGCGAGGCTGAGGGGGTCCCACCGCTAGGTGGACAGGGGCGTGGAAGGAGAAGCTCCTGGCTGAGAAAGGGAAGCACGAAAGACGCAGAGGCCCCCAGGCCACGCTGCACCTAAGACGTACCGCTCCCAAACACACCCTTGCCGGCAGCTCTTTGCAAACTACAACTCCCAGAAGGAGCTGCTCGCCCGAGGCGAGACTCGCACAGCTGCACCTCACCAATCCCTTCGCGCGCCTCCCATGGTGCCCTGGGGCCCACAGTGGCTGACGGAAGATGAAGGCAGCGAGCACTCCATCTTCCATCGTACACCGAGGCCCACAATGGCTTACGGGAGATGAAGGCAGTAGTTACTCCAACTTCCATGGTGCCCCGGGGCCGCACTGACTAATGGGAAATGGAGGCCCGAGGACTCCATCTCCCATGGTACACCGGGGCACGCAGTGGCTGACACGTGATGGAGGCTGCGAAAACTCCATCTCCCATGGTACCCCGGGGCCGCACGGACTGATAGGAGATGGAGGTAGGGAGCGCTCCATCTCCCATAGAACCCCGGAGCCCGCAGCGCCTACTGGGAGATGCAGGCAGTAGGCACTTCATCTCCCGTGGTGCCCTGGGACCCACAGTGACTCTTGGAAGATGGTGGCAGCGAGAACTCCAACTCCCATGGTGCATCGGGGCCGCAGTGGCAGAGGATTAACATGAAGACAGCGAGCACTCCATCTCCCATGGAACACCGGAGCCCAGAGTGGCTGACGGTAGATGGAGGCAGTAGGCACTCCGTCTCCCATGGTGCCCCGGGGGCGCACTGACTGATGGGAGGTGGAGGTAGCAAGCGCTGCAGCCGAACGCGGCAAAGAAACAAAAACACTCTCAGGCCTCTCCCAGTCCCGCTCTGTCACGCGCCTCCCATGGTGCCCTGGGGCCGGCGGTGGCTGTTGGGAGATGGAGGTCAGCTAGAACTCCATCTCCCATGGCAAACCGGGGCCCGTAGTAGCTGACTAGGTATGGAGGGAGTAGGTACTCCATCTCCCATGGTGCTCCGGGGCCGCACTGATTAATGGAAGACGAAGGCAACAAGTACTCTATCTCCCATGGTACACCGGGGCCGCACCAAATGATGGGAGATGGAGGCAGCGACAACTGCATCTTCCATGGTGCATCGGGGCAGCAGTGGCTGACGGGAGATGAAGGCAGTGAGCACTCCATCTCCCATGGCACACCGGGGCCCGTAGTGGCTGACGGGAGATGGAGGCAGCGAGAACGCCATCTCCCATGGTACCCCGGGGCCACACTGACTGACGGTAGATGGAGGCAGTAGGCACTCCATCTCCCATGGAACCACGTAGCCCGCAGTGCCTGATGGCAGATGGAGGCGGCGAGCGCTGTAGCCGAACGCGACAACGAGCCAAAAAAATCTCCCGGGTTTCTCCCATCCCCGCTTTGTCACCTGACATGGCAACAGTCTCTGGGCGATGGAAACGGCTCCTGCGCGGCAACCGTACGGGCACTGACGGGGAGATTTCTGCAGATTCGTTACGTTCCCACGCGCTGGTCCCAGGAAGCAGCACACCGTGCGTTCCCCGACGGCCACGGGGCGTCCCCCCTTGTACATGGGAAACTCTCTGCATTAGGAGCGGTAGTGCTGCTGCGGTAGGGGGACGACACCCGGGCGCGTTACACCAACTGGCCACAAGGTGTCACTGCTGCACCGAGTGAAACACAATTCGCCGCCCACTTCATGGTGCTGCTGCCTCTCCCTGGGAAACACACTGTGCATTACTGTGCCTGACCACAGAGTGGCGCTGTCGAGCCGTGGGAGACAGGCTGTGCATGTGTGCCTGGCCGGGGGGGTGGGGCTGCCTCTCCACGGGAGACTCAATGTGTCTGGCCGCCGGGTGGCGCTGCCCCGGCATGAAAGGTGATCACCCTCAGGGTGCTGGCCCGGGGGGGGGGGTGTTCGCCCTAGCGCGGTTGACTGCCCCCTGCTGCGTGTGAATGTTTGGGGACCTGTGTGCTTGTGGAATAAATTTTGTTCTATGCAGAGGAGCTTGTGCAACTGTGCACCACCGATAGAAACATGCTGCCAGCTGGGTATGCTCTGCTAATAGCTGAGCGGCACCCCAATCTGTCCTGGGCCCTCATCCCAGCACTCAGCATACAGTGAACCTCGGAGAGGGGAGCAGCTTCTACCAACTGCTAGCACCAACGAATTCCCTTGCCAGGTCTCTGGGATAAGAAGGAGGGTCAACCTCTGTACTTTGGCCAACACAGGAAAAAAAAAAAGCCTTAGAAATGCAGGGCCAGGCCGTGTTTACATGCTAATGACATTATACACATGACCTGCCAGCATCTGAGAATTTAATGTTGATATGTGAGCAGATTGACACCTTATTGAGAGACTGTTTCCACACAAGTTTTCACATACAGGTTAAAACCTCAGGTAAGGTAATGCTGCCTCCGGGAGCAGACGTTTGGGATTGCGCATTGGAAACTTAAAGGCCCACCTGGCTCAGACTAAACTGAGCTCCTTTTAGATGGTTGGTTAAGTAGTCCATTTAGATTCTGGTGGAAGGTGGGGGGAACAATGTCGGTGGAATGTTGAGAAGCTCGCAAAAATGTGGTTGGGGGGGCAGGAGAAATGTAGACCCCCTGGATTTAGATGTGCAGGGGCTGGAGTAGATTAGTGAATATATGATAGTGAGAGAGCACACCCCTGTAACACTGGGCAAGTTGGTTTTGGATGTTTAAAAGCCTGTGGTTGGGGTAGCTGTGTGCCCCACGGTGTGCCCTATGTTCCTGCCTTCATTGATAAAGGCACAGAGCCCACCATGTCCCCAACTGCTTTTACTTTTTTCTAAGCCTTAACAAAATTACATTACTTAGGCCCCAGCTGTTAATCTATGAAACCTGGTGCTGAAATGCAGCTCTCTCTGAGGTAAGCCCAGGTACTATTTGCACAGGGGCCGCTGGAAGATGGAGGCAGGAGGGCACTACAGCTCCCCTGATGCCACAGAGCCCCAGGGGCTGCTGGGAGATGGAGGCAGCAGCATACTACAGCTCCCATAATAACATTGTGCCACAAGAACTGCTGGGAGATTTGGGGGTGGGGAGTGGCACTACAGCTCCCATGAAGCCAGGGAGCCACAGGGGCTGCTGGGAGTTGGAAGTGGGTGGGCCCTACAGTGCACACAGGGTTGGGGAGCTGGAGGAGGTGATGAGGGAAGATTGAGTTGACGGGGGTGGATGGCACTACAGCTCACACATTGCCAGAAGGGCAGCTAGGACCGGGCAGGTGCCTAAGGGAATGCTATGGAGGGCACCGATTCAGGGCGTGTTGCTGACCCACCCAGGAGCTGCAGTCCCCCAACTTGTAGCCCATCAGACCAGCCAGGACAGGAATGCCTGTCCCAAGTGCCACATTTCCACTCCCTGAACTGAAATACGTTGTATACACTCATTGGCTATTTAATATCTTTATAAGATCCATTCTGGTAACCAGCCCCCTCCATATCACCTCCTTCCCAAATAACAAAAACAAAAAAAAAGCAAAAAAGAGAAGCACAAATCATCACGACACAGAGCTCTATTGGTGATTTTAAGCATACCTAAGTCTGGGAATGCGGGAGCAAGTTGAAGGATGTTGAATGGGTGCTGGTGGGTGCAGGCTGCAATGTCTAGAGAACAATGGTGGGCCCAAAGTCAAAGGAGAAGGTTGAAGTAGGCAGGGGATGGGTGATGAAGGAGAGACGGGGACTGAGGGGCCCTGCAGGTGGAGCACCGAAGCTGGCAGCAAGTACAACTCCCAGGAGGCGCTGCTCACCGGGGCAGGACTCACACAGCACTTGACCACTCCCCTTGTGGGCTTTCCATGGTGCCCTGGGGCCCACAGTGTCTGATGGGGATGGAGAAATTGAGCACCACATCTCCCATGCTGCATCAGGGCTGCAGTGGCTGACGGAAGATGGAAACAGCGAACACTCCATCTCCAATGTTGAATAGTAACAGAGAGATAGCTGTGCTAGTCGATATACTATCAAAACAAAAAGCAGTCCAGTAGCACTTTAAAGACTAACAAAATAATTTATTAGGTCATGCGCTTTTTGGGGATAGACCCACTTCTTTAGACCACAGCCATACCAGAACAGACTCAATATTTAACGCACAGAGAACCAAAAATAGTAATCAAGCTTGACAGATCAGAAAAATATTATCAAGGTGAGCAAATCAGAGAGGAGTGGGTGGGGGTGTGGTCAAGAATTAGGTTAGATAAAGCCAAGTGTGCATAAGAGCCCCTATAATGACCTAGAAAATTCTCATCCCAGTTCAAACCACATGTTAATGTGTTGAATTTGAATATGAAATATGAGAGAGTTCGGCAGCCTCCTTCCAAACTGTTGTAAAAATTCCTCTTCAGTAAGACGCAAACTTTCAGGTCATTAACAGAATGGCCCACTCCATTAAAGTGCTGACTGACCAGTTTGTGAATCAGGAGTGTTTTTAATATCTGTTTTATGCCCAGTAATTCTTTTCTAAGAGAATCTGAAGTCTGTCCAATATACAAAAGTATCTGGGCATTGTTGGCACATGATGGCATATATGATGTTAGGTGAGGAACATGAGAATGTGCCCTTGATTCTGTGAATAACCTGGTTAGGTCCAGTGATGGTAGCTCCAGAATAGATATCTGGACAAAGTTCCTTGCAACAAGGCCAATTGCGAAAAATACCAGGACTGGTGTTCTGTAGTATAAACTGTGGTTGTTGGCAAGAATTCTCATAAGACTGGGAGGATTCCGTAGGAGAGCACAGGCCTGTCACCTAGGGCCTTCCTGGCGTGTGCCATCCTGATTAAGGATAGGTTGTAGGTCTTTAATACTACATTGCAGTGGTTTGAGTTGGTGGCTGTAAGTAATGACCAGTGGTGTTCTGTTCTTGGCTTTTCTGGACCTATCTTGGAGTAGCCGGTGTCTGGCCCTGTCGATTTGTTTTTTTTATTTCTCCTAGTCGGTAATTCAGGTTTGTGAATATTTGGTAAAGCTCCTGTAGTTTTTGGTCTCTGTCAGTAGGATCAGAGCAAATGCAATCGTATCTAAGGGCTTGACTGTAAACAATGGATCTAGTTCTGTGCACATGAAGCACATAGGTAAGTATAGCGATCAGTGGGGTTTGCAGTAGAGTGTGGTACCTATCAGGCCATCCTTGATTTGTATGGTAGTGTCCAGGAAATGTCTCTCTTGCATGGAGTAGTCAAGACATAAGTTGATGGTGGGGTGCAGATTGTTAAAGTCTCTGTGGAATTCTTCTACAGTCTCTGTACCATGGGTCCAAATCATAAAGATGTCATCAATGTATCATAAGTAGAGGAGGGGTAAAAGGGGATGAGAGCTGAGGAATCATGGTGCCCTGGGGCCCGCAGTGGCTGTTGGGAGATAGAGGCAGCGAGCATTCCATCTCCCATGGTACACTGGGGCACACAGTGCCTGACAACAGGTGGGTTACTGTGAGCATTTCACTATATCCTACACTAACGATCTGCTCTGAAAAGAAAATCCCCACGTGCAGCTTTCTGTAGAGGCCAGTGTTCCTGAAATTACAAGTAACATGCCCATTTCTGAACTTCTCCACATTGATATCAGTGAAATGCCCACAGTGGTCCAAAATTACCTGCTATACCCTGGAGAAGTACCCCTTCCTATTGATGTATTGTGCTGCAAGATGGCCCTGGGCCAAAATTTTAACATGCGTGCTATCTACCATGGCTCTGCAATTAGGGAACCCTATTTCTACAAACCCATTCACTACTTCAAGCGCTTTATCAAGAGTCAAGGTCTAACCCTAACATTAAATCCTAACCCAAACCTTAACCCCAACCTTACTCCTAACCCCTAAGCGTAACTGTAACCCTAACTCACCCCATTCCCCTAACCCTTAACCCCTACCCTCCTTCTTCCAGTCACCCTAACCCCTACTCCCAACCCTAACCCCTCACCCTAATCCTAATCCTAATCCTGACTGCAGCAGGGTATCTGCACCCTGCCCTTGTTCCCAAGGGTCCCAGAAGTACCCCCAGGTCTCCACGGCCCAGTCACGCCTCTGTGGCCCAGTCACAGTTGGCAGGCTTCCTGGCCCAAAACAGGCCTCAGCGGCCCAAGTTCCCCCTGCCTCAGGCTCACAGGCGTGGGGATAGGGAAGCTTGGGCCCTCCCACTCCACCAAGCTCCAGCCCAGGGCCGTTGGTGGTGGGTATGTAGCCCCAGCCACCAGCTCAGCGGGGATCCTCACTGCAACGTGCTGAGACAAGCGGAAACCTTTCCAGTCTCTTAGCCTGGGCTACATCCTACTCCATTCCTGGTGTAGTCTGTCGCCTCAGCTCAGGTCTCACCTCCTCCCGCCATAGACTGTTACTCCAGTGGGGGCTGCCACCACTGTTGCTGCTGTGCCTAGGGTGGCTGTGATGGCAGTTGTGATTGTTGCTGCTGCTGCTCCTCCTCAGGGGACCATGACTCCCAGGCATCTGTGGGAGCTCCTCCCCCCTGCTGGTTAGCCACAACTGCCAGGCTTCTCTAGCCTTTATACCTGGCCTACTGTTGGAGCATGCCCAGCAGGGCGTTGGGGGCAAGGCCTTTTCTGTTCAGTAGGCCTGGCTCTCAACCCCTGCTCAGTGCAGGGTTGTTACACCCCATCACACTGACCCTAACCCTCTAAATCCTAACCCTAAAGCCCTACCCCTCACCCTAAACCCAACCCTAATCTCTACCCTTGCCCTATCCCTGACCTCAACCCTCACTCTAACCCAACTTTAATCCTCACCCTAAACCCTAACCTAACCTAACCCCTCAGCCCTAATCCTACACCAAACCCAAACCTGACCCCCTAACCCTGTTATACATAGATCTGACTGTGAAACTGTTGGTAAAATGAGGGAGCCCTCTCGTGTGAGGGCTTTGCATTGATTTTTTTTTTTTTTTTTGGAATTCTTTCAATAAAGTTTGTGAAGTTGGTCACGGTGTGTGTCTTTTGCAAGCAATGCCCCATAATTAGTGATGTGAAATTATGGTTTGGCCAATGATTATGACTTTCTTCACCCATGGCATCCAGCCTTTCCTCTCTTTATCTCTCAGGGTGGACCTGGCATTCTGTTGCCTAACTCTCTGATTCTCACACTCTACTATCAGTGAGTTAAAAGGGTGGGTGGAAGCAGAGGAATTCAGCACACTTTGAGGCTCCACAGTATTTTTGATCCAGTCTGTTTGACGTGGGTGGAATGGAGGCTGTGGTGTTCCATAGAAACCTGGTAGGATCCAGGAGGGCTTCATTATTGGTGTTGCCATTTTGTTCTGAGTGGACAAGTGTAAGATATTATCTTGTGATATGTAACCCTTGGGATACCTCAAGCCTGTCTCAGACCCTCCTGAAGAGGGCATGAAAAGTGGGTCACCACCCAAGAGAGGGGTGGGTGGTGGTATCATTGAACCTGTGGAAAATGATGAGAGAGAGAATTGTGATGGGAGCAGAGAATTCAAGTGATCATCTCCTCTAGCTTAAGCACCATAGTCCTCAGGCCTGTTCAGTACCTGAATACTAGGTGGTTGAAGTCTGTATCTGTAGAGGCTGAGGTAACAACTTGGGAAGGGGCTGATGACGAGAAGCCATCCACAGATCCCAGTATGGCCAGCTGGCTGGCATGAGTGTTGGCATCCACTGCTGTTGGCACTGTTGGCAACTGCACTGGCTTTGCTGGTGATTTTCTCCCAGTTCTCTAAGGACATATGTCATCACCTGAGCCAGAGTACCTTGCAGAATCAAAGGCTCAAGTAGGTGAATACAAAATCCTTGAGCTGTGTAAAGAGCATTCACTAAGCAGAGGGGTGCCTGGTCCTGAAGTGGCAGAAAGCTCCCCTGTGGTGGTGTATTGAGGTATAAATGGCAGAGGGTCATCAGTACCTGGGCTGCTGCATTGTCAGCACAGGGAACACCAAAGGAGAGGTGGCTGTGTTAAGCTCCCAGCTGACAGTACCTGTGTACTCTGAAAGGAAACCAGTGTGCATTTTGCCAGTGTCAGCTTGCTAGTACTCACAGACGAAGCTGGTGCACACTTTCACATTTACTCACTGAGGCTTCAGATTCAGCAGCTTCTGACTCAGACGACGAAATGGCAAAGTCTGGAGCCATATAAAAAGAGCCTTCACTAAGCAGGAGCGGAGCTTGGTACTGAGGTGACAGAGAGCTCCCCTGCAGTAATATAGTGTGGCATAAATCATGGAGGCGGCATCGGTACTGGGGTCTCCATGCTGCTGGTACCTAGAGGACAGGAGCCGTTATAGTCATGCTAAGTGCTTTCCTGCGCTTTCCCAGTTGCCACACAGGTGGACTGTTTGCAGAACAGGCTGTAGCTTCTTCTTTTCCTGCTTGGTACTGTGATGGTGGCTCTATCAGAGCCCCACCATCTTGTGTGAGGAGAGGCAGGTCCTTCTCTGCCTGCTACTTTTTCCAGTGAAGCCCCCTTCACCCAAGGGAGGGCGGAAGCATGGTGTGTGGAGCTTGTCAATCTCAACGCCTGGAAACTGACGAGAGGTGTGCCATGTTTGTTAGCTCCAGGGATTTCCCCTGATCTTGAGGCCTGTCACCATTGAAACCCTGTCAGAGATCTCCCTCCATCCCCTGTGGGCTCTGTCTGGAGGGTGCTGTTGTGGTCCATTGATGTGAGAGGCTGCCCCATCTGTCAGATCCAGAGCTGTTGCCTCCTTGCTCTCCTGGACCATTTAGTCGGTGTCCTGCAGTGCAGGCAGCTCTGTGCTGCGGTTGTGACCCAGACGCTGCACTCGGGGAGTGGCTATCAGACACGGAACTGAAAAGCCACAAGTGGAGCACTTCTCAAAACCCTGCACACAAGCCGAGCAGGAGTGAAACTGACTAGCCCAGCTGCGCTACGGGACAGAGGCTGAGAGCCACTGGAGGCACTTGAGAAAGATGCGCCTGTGGCTTTCCCGTTGTCTGCTTGTTACAAGTAATTGTTTCAGTTTGTGACTGAAAATGACAGTCCACGAGCGGCACCTCTAGAACCTGGAGAGCTGGCCCAGTGAAAGCGATTAGAGCAACTGCGCTGTGGAGTGGAGCTGCACTGCAGCCGCGTCTGCAGCTCTTCTCTGCTGTCTCCTCCGCCTCACGGTCAGCTGTTCCTCCAGGGTTAAGTTAGCCCTTTGATTTAGGTGACTGAGGGAGCAGCTGCTCTTGCGACTGAAGCCAGCCACGATCAAAGAACTGACAAGCTGGCTGCCCACACATGTGCAGTAAGTATCACAGGCATCTTATGCCTGTGCCCTGCATGCACGCGCAGCCGAGGGAGGGACACTGCTACCTATAAATCTATGGCTAGTGGGTGCAGCTGCATTGACACATCTAAAGGTGGAGCACCAGGGGGACACTGGAAGAAGAATGTTTTGCTACACTTAAATGCTGCAAGTACAGTTAAGTCTGAAGTAAAGTAAAACTGCATCAGCAACAGAAAGCCTACTTATAAACAAGTCCATTTAATGCTTTACGTGAAATGCAAAAATACATTAAGATATCCCTTTAATCTTCAAGCCATTCTTAAATCAGGCATTAAATGTTTAGTTTAAAATATCTTGCATATCCTCTTATGAGCATTACAGCTACAACCTCTGGTTCAGGCAGTTAAAAGAAAGCTGAAGTAATTGCTTGCTGTGGAGCCTGTTCTACAGAAAACATGTAAAACAGGGTTTTAAATGCTTAATTTTTTCCTTTCAAATGATATTTTAGGCTATATGCACAATTTGGGTTACCACTTAACATTCCAGTGAGAATGCAAAACAGATACAGAAGAGTTAAGTCACTGAAAAACCAGCTTCAGAATTTGTACTCTTAAAATGCCTCAAAAAGCCTGTGGGACGCTAGTTCTAAAGGTAGCTGTATTAGTCTGTATCTTCAAAAACAACAAAGTCGTCCTGTGGCACCTTACAGACTAACAGAAATTTTGGAACACATAAACTTTGGTGGGCAAAGATCCGCTTCGTCTTTGCCCACCAAAGCTTATGCTCCAAAATTTCTGTTAGTCTGTAAGGTGCCACAGGACTTGTTGTTTTAGCTCTAAAGGAGAATCCAGGGGCTGCTTTTACAAGTGTTGGCTAAACTGTATTAGTCTGGGCAGACACTTAATATTGTCTACATTCCTGTGCCAGCTGCAACTTAACATAACTAACGGTGCCACTCTCTGGCGCAGTTAAAACATTTTGTTTACTCCCATTTACCTTTACAAAGCACCTGCTCATAGTGTAGGGAACAGAGTGAAGCTAAAAGAAGGTAAAAAAGGCAACAGCCAGGATTTAAACTCCTCTGCTAGTTCTTTTTAAATGCAGGATGCAGCCTAAATTTAGAAGTCTACAATTCTAACCCAGTTTAATTTTGACATAGAGAGGCAAAGGGACTGTCACATAATTAATTCAAGAGATGTTGCAGACAGCTGTTCACAGGGTTGCTGGGCTGGAAACAGGAGTAAATAGTAAGTTTGTAAGTAAGCAGCTGAACTAAGATTCCCCATGAACAGTCTTCCTGAAAACACAGGACCTACCAAGGCAGAGAAGGCATTTTGTCACAATACCCAAACAAAACTAACTTAAGAAGCTGAGGACTGGGTCATCGTCCAAAGTAATTTAAATTACACCTTTAAACCTTAAGTTCTCTCCAACTGACATTTTTTAAAAATCTCATTTTTAGAGTTTCTGTTAAACACTGCACCAAAACACATCTACCAATTCATACTAACAGCTGCCTTTAACAGGACACGTGTTCCATGTTCTAAACTGGACTACCAGACATCTTACATGCAATTGGCAGTATTTAATACACAAAGCAACCTATATTACCTGATAACATGCACAAAGTACCCATTTTAATGTATGTAAATGAATATATCTAGGAACAAAGAATGTAGGCCAGTTAAATGAGCCACAGTGGAAGATTCTGCCTGGGATGCTACAACTGAAAGATTTGGAGGTCGTGGTGATCAAGTCATTGCAGCTAGTTCTCTGAAAACATCACAACACGCAACAGGAACTTTAAAAAACAAAAAAGCTAACAGTTGAGAATTATTAGGAAAGGGATATCATATTGCTGCTGCATAAACCTATGGTATGCCACATCTTGAATACTGTGTGCAACTATGGACACCCTGTCTCAAGAAAGACGCACTAGAATTGCAACAAAACAACTGGGGCTATAAACAGCTCATATATAAGGAGATTAGAGAGATGGACAATGGATGAATAAAGTTTAGAAGGTGGAGAGGGTTCAAAGAAGAGAGACTTGGGATTACTAAAGATGTTTGACAGTGATTTACCACTTATGCTTTAACAAAAAAAAGATTAATGAGTGATCTGATTAGTGAACAAGTGACTATACAGAGAACAAACTTCTAAGGTATTTTAATCTAGCACAGAAATACATAAATTCAATGCTTGGAAGTTCAAGATGGACAAATCTGGATTGGAACTTACATGTACATTTAATAATGGAAAATTAACCAAGAATTATGGATTTTTAACATTAAGATGAGTGCATATTTTAGAAAAAACCGCACAAATTACTTTGAAAGTTTTATTGGCTATGTTTACAAATAGGCTCACCAATCACAATGTTCCCTTCTGGCCCTGGAATCCATAAGCGCATGCTTCTGCAGTTTATCACAGTCACCACACCCTGCCATTAGGGTTGATTCCTCTAGTGAGTAGGACAGAATGATTCCACATCCCCATATTACTAACTTTTCTATTGCAAATAACTTTGATGCATTTGTTTCTCTGAAGTTTTCTCAAATAGCATTCCAGTTGATTTGAGGCTCCAGTGTGAATGTGACTATAATAATTAATTCTAATCTACCGATATGTAATTACTAAATAGAAACCTGTAATGCATGTAAGTAGACAGTAAAAATGTTCTGTTGTGGTCAACCTACATGTTTTTGAAAATAACTGAGCCCTGAGATCTATGAAAGTGGAGAGTTTGTCCTTCTTTCCACTGTTACAAAAATATTACCACAACGTTTATTAATTAAAGGCATATCTAGTTTCAGCATCTTAACTTTTTTTTATTCAACTACAATAGTAAATCACATTGATGGCAGGAAAAACATCACTGAGCTCTATTATCAGTGCATATTTCACAATCTATGATTGGATCAATGGCCTCCACAGTTTGCTGAGGGGAGGGACCCAGTTTCAACAGATTCCTTTGCATGAAAAAGGGCAGTAGAAAAAAATTTTATACAAAACCAGTAAAAGGCAATTGTTACCAACTGGGAATGTGTAAAGTAGATTATGGAGGTAAGCACTTCAAGTGCAATAGCTTCTCTTCAATAATCCCCAGCAGAGCCATTAAGTGGTACTACTTACTGAGCAGTAGTTCAATTTACCCATGTTTGGTATTTCCTAGGAAAGTTATGGAACACAGCAAATACTGCAATGGGATAGATAGTTTTTAAATAGTACTCACTTAAATATGACTGCCTGTTCATAAACCCACACAAATATTGTGTACTACTCCGTCATTTGTGAACTTATACTAGGTGATTGCACACACTAATACAAATATCTTTTGACCTGTGCTACTGAGTTATAAAAAGCAGTTTCATCTCCTAGAACCAACATTAATAAAAAGTATCAGAAGAAACACATTCTATACAAGAACAAGTAAAAAACATCTTAGAGCTACAGGCAAAACTTATGGCAGGTGAATTTAAAAAAAAAACCCCAAACAAATCCAAACCTCATTTTCTAACACCTATACAACTATTTCTCTAACCTCCAAACCACTGGTTTACAACAAGAAAGCTCAGTGCGTTGAAATTTCTTGGTGGCATAAGCGTGCCCACTTGTGCCTTTCCAAGCAAATTTCTCTATGAACAGATCATAATGAACTGAACTGCAGTCACCATCTCTTCCAGCAACACACTGCAGGGTAGAAATTTGTACTACATATACAAAGATGAGAGTCAAATAGTCTTCATGTGATGTTCTTCTGACTTTAGTAGTATACGCCGAACAAAAGGAACACAGTAAAGAAAAAGCTGTCCATTTCTACCACTCAGAGGGAAATGCCTTGGGAAAATAAATGAAATCAAGGAGTAATTTGCATTCAAAAGATGCAGAAAACATACAAATCAATCCTATGCGAAGAATCAGGTCCCATGTGCATTTTAAAATACTGTTCTCATGCCCAGCCAGCTGGGGTTCTGTTTCATACAGATATTTGTCAATTTTACTAGCTTCTTTGGGGTTTGTTTAGTAACACCCATCCTTCCAGGAATCATCAGCAGTTGTCTGACTTGTCTTTGCTGTCTGAGGAAATCTATTTTAAAAAACAAACAAAAGGCAACACATCAGACAAACCAGGTACATTGGGATACATTTAAAAACAGCAAGAAATGAAACAAACACTCATTAAAGTGTGGTAGAAAAACATATTAGTGCATCAATCCTTCAGACTGAACGCCAATATTTTTCCTTTAACAAAATTCATCTTACAGAATTTTAGCACCTCTCTACAATCATGGCTTAATCAGTAGTTCCCTGTAACACTCACACCCATGAAT
Organism: Carettochelys insculpta; assembly: GCF_033958435.1. NCBI lineage: Eukaryota > Metazoa > Chordata > Testudines > Carettochelyidae > Carettochelys > Carettochelys insculpta. The sequence goes on along the minus strand of NC_134149.1, from coordinate 46,699,420 downwards.
ATTAGACATTTAAGCCATCCCATTTTCTGTGGCATGCTGGTGCAACAGACAGGAAATTGTGCAGCAGGTGCAGATAATGTTGAAAAAGGATTTAAGGTCAACATAAGAATTTCCATACTGGTTCAAGACTAATAGTCCAGCTAGCTCACCATCTTCCAACAGTGGCCAGCGACATATGCTTCAGAGGGAATGTACAGTACACAAAATTGAATGGTTATCCTGTCCTGCAGTCCTAACTTCGGACAGTGATTTAAAATAATTAGAACACAAGGTTGCATCTCTGATCATCTTCACTAATATTCACTGAAGGATTTAACTTCTGTGAACTTATCTAATTTTATTTTTTAGCCAAACTGTAGTTTTAGCCTTTGCAACACTCACCGCAATGAATGCCATAGGTTGGCTGGGCATTGTGTGAAGAACTACTTTCTATGTGTTTTAAACCTACTGTACCTAGGAAACTGGTGAGAAGGAGCACAGAAGTAATACTGGAATTTTTTTAAATGCACTCACTGTCTACAGTGGAAGTAGAATTGGACAAACAAAAATTCCCAGGTGACCCTTTAAGGATAAGCATGAGTTATACAATCAGTAGATTTCCATGACCAGCATCTAATGAAGTGAGTCTTTGCTCACGAAAGCTCATGCTCAAAACTTTTCTGTTAGTCTATAAGGTGCCACAGAACCCTTCGTTGCTATAATCAGTAGAGTAACCCCTCCAGTTAATTTAGTTTGAGAATAATTTCAGTTTCTTTTACTCAGACCCTACATTTTTCCAACGTGCCATAGACTTACATTGGCAAAGCATAACTACACAGTAGCTAACAAGATCTCAGGTTCTGGCAACTGTTTGAAGAGGACAATTGAAAATTTGGCATGTAGGAAAGCATGGGAGATGGTCTGGACTATGGGATAAGCAAATTTAGACAGACTTCCTACTAAAATGGGCTGTGACTAGTTCCTGTTGACAGTTGCCATAATTAGTTTTCACAGCCATCATAAAAGACCTGTTCTGTAACTGGCGTTGTTCAAGGACTTGCTCGTATCCAGGCTACATTAATTGCGTGCTTGCCACATACACCAGTACTGCAAGTCTCTCTCTCAACAATATCTGTATGACAGCAGCTCTGACAAGCATTGGAGCAGCATCCTTATTGCATGTACAGGGGCAACACATGCTCTTCCCACCCTTAATTCCTTCTTGCTGAAAACTCTGACAGTTGGGGAGGAGGGCGAGTTATGGAATGGACATGATCAACACATTTTGAAGAATACGAGTTACAGAACAGGTAACTCGAGTGCCTCCTCATGTCCATTCCACTTTGGGTAACTTCAAGTAGTACCCTTGGAAGCAGGCAGGATTTCATGGCCCCACCGACTGAAGTACAGCTCTGATGAACGCAGAGTCATTCACTGCTGGCTTAGCCATGGCATAATGAGACAAGAATGCGTGGACCAAGGACCACATTGTGCTCCTAGAGATGTCTTGGATCAAGACAAGTGCCAAGAAGACTACAGACAATGCCTCAATTCTGGTCAAATGGGCTCAGACAATCAGTGACGGTGGGACTTTTGGTGTCATCCTGAGGAACAAGGTGAGAAGTTCTGGTGACAACCTCATGCGGCAAGGAGGAGAAGGCCAGTACTGCAGATTCCACGGTACCCATCAGTGATTCAGCAGATGGACCCCATTTATCTTCTCCCATGATCCCACAAATCGTAGGGGATTGGGTCGTCGAAGCCACCACCTGTCAAACTCCCTAAACCCACTGCACATTGGGAGGTGTAAATGAACCTGCAGTGAGTCTAAGCTTACCACAGAGCCAGCCAGTGGGTCTGAAGCCTTGGGAAAGGTTTCAGTACTTCAGATGTAGATGACACTGAGGGTCTGGGAAGATGCCCCTACCAACATTAAGCTCCACTGTATACAAGAGCCATATCTAGAGCAGTTGGTACCCAGTGGTCAGCATCCACTGGTGTACCAACTTTGCATCTGGTGGTGTCTGTAGTCACATGGAGGAGGAATGGTTCGACCAGGATACGTGCCTCTTTGGGCCCATGGCTCCTGTCATCTAAATGTTACCAGGATATGCAATGGTGACTTGGTTCGATGGGTTGGTCCTAAAACTCATTCCAGAAGGCACACGCCTATGTTGGTCTGTGTCAAGTAACTGATGAGGTCTGCCTGTACTCTCATTGTTGGTGCTCCGAGCCCCTTGACTAGAGAGGGCATTAGTGTAACTGCTTCCGCCAGAGATTTGAGGCACGTCAGCTTCTAGTGGGTAACTGGTGGCAGGACATAACCCACGATCAGATATGGTGTCACTGAGATGAAGGAGGTGGTCCCAAGGCGGGCTTATTCTTAGGGTCTAGGCACTGCCAGGGCTAGTGTATGCTTCATTGGAAGGTGCCAGGATTTCCTGTGCAGCCTGGAGAGCTTCAGGCATCTGTGGCACCCAAAGCTGATGGAGACCAGCTTTATGTTCGGGCTTCCAGGCAAGGAATGGGATGAGCTGCACTGCTCAACATAAGCCGAGGGCTGACTTCTTGAATGGGGAGATGAGCTACCCAATTTGAGTCTTACCTCACCCTCCAGACTTACCTTGCAAGGAGTAAGGAACCAACACATACATACCTTCTTCAACATCTTGGCTGAGACCGCAGAGCGGGGCTGATGCTGCCTCATCCCACTGTGATGCTGTCAGACCTTTGCTCAGGGATCAGAGCAAACACCAACTCCATCAAGAGCACTTTGAGCCTGAACTCATGCACTCTGAGTCCCAGGCTTATGAGACTTGCAGATGCAGCAATGGTCACTCCTGTGCCCTTCCTCAAGTCATCTGCTGTGAGGATTGCTAATAGGCACAGAGTATTTATAGCAATCACAAGGTTTAAAGTCTGGGGACTATGGCATGCCTCATCCTCCGGCTGAGTCCAAAACAGGAGTAACAGAACAACATAAGAATGGCCATACTGAGTGAGACCAAAGGTCATCTAGCCCAGTATCCTATCTTCCTACAGAAGCCAATGCCTGATGTCCCAGAGGGACTGAACAGAACAGGTAATTGCATCCTCACATACACTTCCAACTCTGATAAACAGCAGCTGGGGACACCATTCCTACCTATCCTGGCTAATACCCATTGATGGACCTAACCTCCATGAATTTACCTAGTTCTTTTTTGAATCCTGTTAAGGTCTTGGTCTTCACAACCTCCTCTGGCAAGTTGTTCCACAGGCCTACTATGCACTATGTGAAGAAAAACTTTGTTAGTTATAAACCTGCTACCCATTAATTTCATCTGGTGACCCCTGGTTCTTTTGTTATGAGAGCAAGTAAATAACTTCTTTATTCACTTTTTCCACACCAGTTATGATTTTATATCTTTTTAACATATCCCCCTTACCACAAGAGAATTGGATTGTGGATTTAAATTAGAAAGTCCGTGACATCAGCCAGGACAAATAGTTTCTTTTGGCACGTATATTCATGGGTGTAGGCATGGTCAGGTTTACCAAGATTTTACCTGCTGCCTCCATCATCATCAAGTGGTAGATCCACCCTGGCTGTGGCAAGTGGTTGTATTTTTTTTTTTTAAAAGCTTATATTGTATCTCTGGCATTTCTGCTAAGGTGAGTTCCTGGCTAACTGACTCCCTTTTAAAAGATTCTGAAACTGTTTTAGGTCAACAGAAGAGGAAAAGTCTATGATGTGACTACTTCTCCATGAAATGCCGATTCAGACACTGGTAAGTCCGAAGGCATCTGTGACTCGAGATCATCTGTCATGTATCGTGCACTTCTATCTCCTTTTCGTTGTGTGAGGAAACGGAGAAGACAGAAGATGACTGGTGCTGTGTTATACTACAGGGTGCTCTCAAGTGATCTCTAATGGAACCCCTGTAGTGAACAGGATGAGATGTATGAGCTGCACTCCGAGATGAATGTTGTGACAAGTACACACTTCTGCAGGCATAACATCTATTAGCCCTCTAAGAGTTTGATATGAGGGCATCTGCACTAACTAAATTCTGGGTGAACAAATTCATATACTGCGCAGTACTGAGGGCGAGGTGATTGGTAGTACCTCAGTGCCTTATAAGAAGAATGGTAACCACACACAATATGCATGTTGTGGTAGAATGGTATAGGGGACAGCAAGTGGTACCTCTGTACTGGTTACCTCAATCAAGTACACAGGCTGCATTTCTGTGTAAGAACTCTTAGTTTTCACGCTAGTCTTCATGGTGATGAGGGATGCGCTAGAGACACGTGAGACAATGGCTGCACCTGGGTTTAGTAGTATTCCACCGGTGCTGAGAAAGAATGCAGCATCATGGGCTGTTGTGGCACCGGTAACAGCTTTAGTTCAGCCAGTGCTGTTTGTGTATTCAGCATGGCAGCTACAATTTGGTCTGCCAGTGCCGGTGATGGTTGCGCAACCCCGTCCAGCACTATCTGTGCTGCTGGAGGAGGGACTGGAGTCGCTTTGTGCAAAGTGTGGCTTTCAGGTGAAAGCCAGAGGCAAGTTTGGGCATTTGTACACCCTGTGTGTTTGGTTCATCTCCTACGCTCACCGTGGGTAGGGAGCGTAATGGGGAAAGCTTGGTTCTTGCTTTTGTCCTCACTGAGGAGTCAATGGAGTCCCTGTCTGAAGGGACATTGTCTGCATTGAATTGAGAGTCTGGCATCAGCTTAAGAGCCTTGTTGGAAGGGAGCATTTAAGCACAGCTCCGTTTTCCCAGCTTCCTCAGTGGGGCTCTTGCACTGAGAGAGCATTTGTGGAATGTGAGCCACTCCGAGGCAACATATGCAGCACAAGTGCCCAAGTTATTCTGGTGCTGGTAATGGCTGTGGTTCAGCCAGTGCTGTTTGTGCATTTGACACAGCAACCAAAGCCTGGTCTGTCAGTTCTGGCAATGGTTGCACAACCCCTTCTGGCATTGCCAGTGCCATTGAGGCAGGGTTGAGGCCACTTTATTTTAAAGTGCCACTTTTAAGATTAGTGCCAGGGGTGAGCTCAAGCTTTGTATGCCCGATGTGCCCAATTTATCTGCTGTGCTCAGTCTGGGCAGGGAACATGTTGAAAGGGTTGCTCTTTGCCTTAGTCCCCAGTGAGGAGGTACATTCTGTGCCTTAACTGCAGGTCTGACATTGGTTCAAGATAGTGATTATGGTTCCCTGCGGGAGCTCTATTAGTTTTAATCCTGGCTTTGCATGGTGCCACTGGTGAGACCTGGAGCTGCACCAGGGTTTATGTTGCTCCCTCAATGCTGGGAGACAGAGCGTGGCACCACGTTCCTCTGGCACTGGCAAAGGCCCTGTTTAAGTTGGTGATGGTTGAGTGTTCATAATGGCAGCCACCACTTGATCTGTCAGCACGGCTGATGACCTCATAGCCCCTTCCAACATGGCTGGTGCTTCTCTTCCTTTTTCTTTTTTTGTAATAACTCCAGTAAATGGGTTAACAACAAATGCTCTGTGTGTGTGCGCACACACGCATGCGAGCAACAACTGACTGACTATAACCTAAAGCCTGTCTACAGGTCTGAGGGGAAAAAGGAGAGACTGCACTCTATGTGTAGCCAAGGGCAAGGATGAAGCAACCGAGGAGAGAGCAGGGCTGCGCAGACTACCCTAGTGGCACGAATGGCGCATGCTGGGATTGCATATGTGTAGCCCCCCTTCAATACTGCTATGAAAAGTCTCTGTGCTGTGGTGCTGGGCAAATCCAACACCTACTGTGGAGCACCCATGGGGACAGCACTATGGTTCACCATGCTGGCTCAGCTGTGCTGGCCAATATGGCAAGAGCGGAGGCAAGGCCTTCACTCTTTATGGACTGCAAGTGTATGAGGGGATTCTTATTTCCCTGCACAGGTACACATGCCAAGTCAAAAGCTAGCTGTCAACTTTACTCAAACTGCCATATTTTTTGCTTCTCATCTGGCGATCTGACAGTTCCCATTTCCACACCACAATGTACCAGTGACTTAAAAGAATTCAGGGAAATCAGGAAATAGACATCCCCATTTTAAAAGATGGTGAGTTCACACAGGAAGTGCGTGGCATAGCAGGGCATCGAGCCAATATTTACTAACTGCCAGGTTAGTCCCCTAACTATTGAATCACCCTCCTCACCAGAAAACTGTATTTTTGTGAAGTCTGAAGCAAATCCTATATACTCTCTGTGACCCTAGGCAAATCACTTAATCTCTCTGGTCTCTGTTTTCCTTACTGCTCACTGTTAAGTGTTTTGCAATTCTATAGTGCCTTTCACTTAAAGCTCTCAAAGTATTAGCACACAATTGTGTAAGGCACAATGGTGCATATCAAAGCCATTATATTCATCAATAAAATACATGTTTTTTTCTCCAAGGTACAGAAATTTAATGACTAACTTAGAAATTCCAGCTGCAACTATTTAAACTAAAACAGCTTCAAGGAGAAGCTATGGTTAGTGTTTCTCAATCAGATAATTTTGTTTTCAATGCTCAGTCTTAGATCTGGAAAAATCAAGCTATATTTTCTGGTTTACAGTTTAAAAAAGTAATTGTGACTCAAATGGGGGTTTAATAAGTACTGATAAAGTCCATCTCAGATGACCACCATTTTACACAATTACTTTACAGATATGAAATACACTTTAAGCACCATGACATCACATGTGCATTTAATTTTTTTTATGTTCATGTCAAGATCTTACCTCTTGGATGGTTGTATCAACTTGCTCTTTGGAGTAGAAGTTCCTCCAACAGAGGTTCGTACTTTAACAGGTGAATTTTTGACTCCAATGGCAATATTGCTTCTGGTAGTGGAAGAAGGGTTACTAGACGACCCTGGACTGACAGTTGAAGATGGTAGTTTTCGGATTCCACTTGCAGGAGTGCTGTAACTGGAGGCTTTTAGTGGCTGCCTTGGTGTTAGAGAGTTTGTGCATGACCCTGCTTTCATTGGCTGTCGGACTGTTAAGGGAGATTGCCCAGCACTAGAGGAAAACCTGAGCTTACTGGGAGTCAGACCTACATGTGAAGTATGGGAGATTGGGGGTAGGGAATAGAAAGGAGGAAGAGAGAGTGGGAAAAACAAGTAGTAAGTTAGCAATACTGTTGCAAGAATATTTGAGGATACTGAGCCGTGTAAGAGCCTCAGCGGCAGTCGGGCATATTAAGTTTCACAAAGAACAAAAAAAAATTCATAGTTTTGCCATTTCATCTGTAAAATGATAAAGTAAACTGACTTGTTGATGGTTGTTGAATTCTAGAAAGTCGGCTGCTGGGCACCTGCAGATCTGATTCCAGGCTCCGAGTGCTCCTTACGGATTCCAGACAGCAAAGGCTTGTCCTAGCCAGGTTAGGCATACTGTGTCGCATTTCATCTAAAATATGAATTTCCAATAGAATGTAGACTATACAATAAACAAATTGCCATTACTGTTTAGTCTATTCCTAGGTTCAAAAAAAGAATATTGGCATTCAAAAGGAGTTGTAAATCGAAAGATTCTGAGAATAGGATGGATGCAGAAGGTCACCAATGAGGAATAAAGAGAACCTGCTGCAGAAGGTTATAAAACGGAACCTACAACTATTTGGACACATTTGCAGAATGAACGACGAACGAAAAATCAAGACCCCAGTATTCAGCATAATGGATGGTTCAAATAGGAGAGGCAGACCCCGCAGAGAATGGATAGATGATGTAGTAGATTGGTGCGGAGCTAGTCTATAGAAACTAAGCCACTCTGCACTGGATAGGGAAAGATGGAAGGAAATAGTGAGAGAGGCATCAGACACCAACGGGCGCTGAGGGCACAGTTGATGATGATGATGATGATGATGATATTCCTAGGTGACTGCACACTAGAGAAAAAAATAAAACAAAGAAAGAGTGCAAACAAGTAATGTGACTAACTCCAGAAATAGTCTCCATGAAACAGTCACTCTTTCCCTAAATCATTTTTAAGCTATTTTTAATATGTAATATTGTAAAGTTCACAGCCAGCATACCTTCACTATTTGTGTATTTTAGCTGGTCTTGCATTGGACCTTGCACAGCTCTTCTTGGGGGACGAACTCGAGAGGTGGCTGTCCTGCTGTAATCTGCACCTGAAGAAGGGGATTGGCAACGGGGGGAGCTGAGAGGAGATGGTGAGTATCTGTGAGCACTATGATAGGATAGTGAACAATCATAATCATCTTCATCCTCTAGACTGTATGTATCAAACTCCTGGTCACTGTAGGTGCCTCTCCTCAGAGAGTGAAGAGAAGCACTGGAACTGCGACGGGACACTGAGGTAGAACTTGAGGCACAGTCCTGGCGAAGACCTGGAAATTTGAAATATAGGTCAGACTCTCATAACTTTTAACAAACCATTTCCCTGACACACCATGATTGTAGCCAGACAGAGCCCCCCTTTTGCTCTACTTCCCTAGGTGCTTCAGAGCACAAAAGGGTTAAAAGGAACAGCCCAGCCCTGGAATGCCTGAAAGCGCAGATGTGCTTACTCTCTGTTACTATCTTAGCCACAGTCTTTGATGCTCCGGAGCAAAGCTGATAAGAATAATGGGCTAATTAACAGCCTGCCTCGGACTGCCCTTGGCTAATTACCATCAGTTGATTCGCCTGCACACTTGGTCCCATAGAAGAGGAAAATCTCCGGCCCATTAAGAAACAAACGTCCTCAATTGTCTCCACCTCGCAGGTGTGAACTAAGCCCTTGAACTCCCTGTGAAAACCAGCATCAGACAGTTTAAGTCAATTGGCATTTTTTTTTAAAACAAGGAAGAAACGTACATGACCCAATGGGTATAAAAGAGGGGTCCGGCAGACCCCCTATTTGAGCTCCAATTATCTTTCCTGCTGGACAGGAGGGTGTAGTCTCCCGAGGTCCCCAGGGATGCCCAATTCCTCAAGAAAAAGGGAAAAGGACTTCTTCCCAAGGGATTGAGAGGAACTGGCCATGCCACGTTGGTAACACGGGGTGAGAATAACACCTGTAACACCTGCTAGGTATTTTATCTTTTGCTTTTGCACACATTTAACAAGTATAGATCTATGAATTAGAGTGTATGCTAGCTATTTGTAATCAAAGTATAAACCTTGTAATAATTGTAACCACAAGAACTTAACTTGTTAGATAAATAAAGTAATTGATTATGGGGTAACCTGACTCCTCCTGTTACTGTGCAAGCCGAATACAAACAAAGAACCCAGCTGCTTTCAGCTGCTCCAAGCCTGGTCACCGGTGCAGCTCTGCCCTGGCAGTTGAAATCTCGTATTAATACAAGGGCGTAAGTGGCATCTCACTTGACCATCGGCTAACAATGATAGATATTAACAAGTGCTACTCTGACCATTAATTAACTTGGTTTTGAGATGGAGTTTGCACAATGAAGTCATTTTTATGAAAAAAATCAGTCACAAATGGGGTCTTGCTCTGAGGCAATAACATGGCACAAATGGAGGTATATTCATATTTATTGTTCTACAGACCGTAGAAACCATCTATAAGGTTAATGTATTGACTTGCAGGCTTAAAGTTCAGAGATTATCTTGTGTGTGCTCTGTATGGAGTAAGTAAGCATGCAGTTGTGACTGGAGTTTTTATAAAAAGCAGTTTAAGTGCATATTTAACATGAAGTAAAACAACATATTCAATGTAGGGTGAAAATGCCAAGTTCCTGATGCATATTATAGTTTCTGTCAATACCTCTCACTTTATGCCCAAATTTCACCAGTCTGTAGTAAGGCCTAGCTAACTCATAACATGTATCATGGTTTACCAATACAGCTAGTGTGAGAAGGAACTTACAAGCAAGGCCATAGCTTTTTCAGTCTGCAAAAAGAGATAACCACAGCAATGGTGCTCCCAGGCCAAGTCCAGAGGCTGCAAGACAAGCCTGAGCTGCTAGGGATGAGATACCCTCTTCCTTTTCAGTATTCCCTACAAGGCATTTCCCTAGTTCACTAACCCAGGGCCCTGGATACAAGAACAATGCATTACAAATAAGTGATGTTTGTTATGTTCTCTCATTGTTTTATTTTAACTACTTTGGATATGGACCTGTGGCTCATACCCAATCAAACAAAGGCATTATTACTCCCATGGATACATAAGCAGGACTAGAATCAATGTATATGTTGTTTAAACAGATGACTAAAAAAAAACAAAACACATCCATGTATTGTCTAAAATGCTGCATGTAAATTACGGGTGGGGTCCTTGTGTAACCTTTTAGATTATTGGTTTACTGTGCTCATGTCTTGCTGCCAGCATCTATCCAGGGACTTGGGACCTCTCACCATGTCATTTCATAGAATCATAGAACACTAGGACCGGAACGGGCCTCGAGCTGCCATCGAGTCCAGTCCCCTGCCCCGACGGCAGGACCGACCACTATCTACACCATCCCTGACAGACATCTATCTAATCTGTTCTTAATATCTCCAGCGAGGGAGATTCCACAACCTCCCTTGGCAACTTATTCCAGTACTTGACCACCCTGACAGTTAGGAACTTTTTCCTAATGTCCAACCTAAACTTCCCTTGCTGCAGCTTCAGTCCATTGCCTCTTGTTCTCTCCTCAGAGGCCAAGAAGAACAAGTTTTCTCCCTCCTCCTTATGACACCCTTTAAGATATCTGAAAACCGCTATCATGTCCCCCCTCAATCTTCTCTTTTCCAAGCTAAACAAGCCCAATTCTTTCAGCCTTTCTTCATAAGTCATGTTCTCCAGACCTTTTATCATTCCAGTTGCTCTTCTTTGGACCTTCTCTAATTTCTCCACATCTTTCTTGAATTGGGGTGCCCAGAACTGGACACAATATTCCAGCTGAGGCCTAACCAGTGCAGAGTAGAGCGGTAGAATGATTTCTCGTGTCTTGTTCACAACACACCTGCTAATGCATCCCAGAATCATGTTTGCTTTTTCTGCAACAGCATCACACTGTTGACTCATGTTTAACTTGTGATCTACTAGAACCCCTAGATCCGTTTCTGCTGTACTCCTTCCTAGACAGTCTTTTCCCATTCTGTATGTGTGAAACAGATTATTCCTTCCTAAGTGCAACACCTTACATTTATCTTTATTAAACTTCATCCTGTTTACTTCAGACCATTTCTCCAATTTATCTAGATCATTCTGAATTATGACCCTATCCTCCAAGGTAGTTGCAACCCCTCCCAGCTTGGTATCATCTGCAAACTTAATAAGCGTACTTTCTATGCCAATATCCAAATCATTAATGAAGATATTGAACAGAACTGGTCCCAAAACAGACCCCTGCGGAACCCCACTTGTTATGCTTTTCCAGCAGGATTGAGCACCATTAACAACTACTCTCTGGGTACGATTAGCCAGCCAGTTATGCACCCACCTTGTTGCAGCCCCATTTAAGTTAGACTTGCCTAGCTTGTCGATAAGAATATTATGCGAGACCGTATCAAATGCTTTACTAAAGTCTAGGTATACCACATCCACTGCTTCTCCCTTATCTACGAGTCTCGTTATCATGTCAAAAAAAGCTATCAGGTTGGTTTGACATGATTTGTTTTTTTACAAAACCATGCTGGCTGTTAGCTATCACTTTACTGCCTTCCACGTGCTTGCAGATGACTTCCTTAACTACCTGCTCCATTACCTTTCCTGGCACAGAAGTTAAGCTGACTGGCCTGTAATTTCCTGGGTTGTTCTTGTTCCCCTTTTTGTAGATTGGCACTATATTTGCCCTCTTCCAGTCTTCTGGAATCTCTCCTGTCTCCCATGACTTTCCAAAAATGAGAGCTAACGGCTCAGCTACCTCTTCTATCAGCTCCTTGAGGATTCTAGGATGACTTGCAGACATCTAGTTTTTCCAAATGGTTTTTAACTTGTTCTTTTTTTATTTCAAAAACTAACTCTACCCCTTTTCCACCAGCATTCACTATGTCAGGCATTCCTTCAGACTTCTCTGTGAAGACCGAAACAAAGAAGTCATTAAGCATCTCTGCCATTTCCAAGTTCCCCGTTACTGTTTCTCCCTCCTCACTGAGCAATGGCCCTACCCTGTCCTTGGTCTTCCTCTTGTTTCTAATATATTTGTAAAAGGCCTTCTTGTTACCCTTTATGCCTGTAGCTAGTTGGATCTCATTTTGTGCCTTAGCCTTTCTAATTTTACTCCTGCATTCCTGTGTTATGTGCCTATGTTCATTCTTTGTAATTTGTCCTAGTTTCCATTTTTTATAGGATTCCTTTTTTAGTTTGAGATCATGTAGGATCTCCTTGTTAAGCCAAGGCGGTCTTTGCCCATATTTACTATCTTTCCTACATAGGGGAATAGCTTGGTTTTGGGCCCTTAATAATGTCTCTTTGAAAAACTGCCAACTCCCCTCAGTTTTTCCTCCCATGGGATCTTACCTACCAGGTCTCTGAGTTTACCAAAATCTGCCTTCCTGAAATCCATCATCTCTATTTTGCTGTTTTCCCTCCTACCAGTCCTTAGAATTGTGAATTCTATGATTTCATGATCACTTGCACCCAAGCAGCCTCCCACTTTCAAATTCTCGACCAAGTCCTCCTTATTTGTTAAAATCAAATCCAGAACAGTTTCTCCCCTGGTGGCTTTTTCAACTTTTTGGAATAAAAAATTGTCTCCAATGCAGTCTAAGAATTTATTGGATAGTCTGTGCCCTGCTGTATTAGTGTCCCAGCATATATCTGGATAGTTAAAGTCCCCCATCACCACCAAATCCTGGGCTCTGGATGATTTTGTTAGTTGTTTAAAAAAAGCATCATCCACCTCTTCCACCTGGTTAGGTGGCCTGTAGTAGACTCCTAACAGGACATCACCCTTGTTTTTTACCCCTCTTAAACTAACCCACAGACTCTCAACACGTCCATCTCCACCTCAGTCCAAGTGTGTACATTTTTTATATATAAGGCAACACCTCTCCCCTTTTTTCCCTGTCTATCTTTCCTAACCAGGCTGTAGCCTTCAATACCAACATTCCAATCATGTGTATTATCCCACCAAGTTTCTGTGATGCCAATGATATCATAGTTGTATTTTTTTATTAGCACTTCCAGTTCTTCCTGCTTATTACCCATACTTCTTGCATTGGTATATGGGCATCTTAGATATTGATTTGAACTTTCCCCCCAGTTTTTTCCTGGCCCTCTTTTTACTCTGACATTGTTGCCCATGCTCCCTCCTACTTCCGACCCATCTCCCAGGTTTCCATGTCCTCCACTTACCTGCGGGCTTTGCTCCCCTGTCCCCGGCAAACCTAGTTTAAAGCCCTCCTCACCAGGTTAGCAAGTCTGTGTCCGAATATGGTCTTTCCCCTCCTCGAAAGGTGAACGCCACCTCTGCCTAGCAGTCCTTCCTGAAATAGCATCCCGTGGTCGAAGAAACCGAAGCCTTCCCGGCGACATCATCCATGCAGCCAGGCATTCACCTCTAGGATGCACCTGTCTCTGCCCGGGCCCCTACCCGCAACAGGAAGGACTGAAGAGAATACCACCTGCGCCCCAAACCCCTTCACCCGTGCCCCCAGAGCCCTGTAGTCACTCTTGACCTGCTCAGCATTACACCTCACAGTATCATTAGTGCCCACATGGATGAGAAGCATGGGATAGTAGTCTGAGGGCCGGACAATCCTCGACAATGCCTCTGTAACATCTCGGATACAGGCCCCAGGCAGGCAGCATACCTCCCGAGACAAAATGTCAGGGCGACAGATGGGTGCCTCCGTCCCCCTCAAAAGAGAATCTCCGACCACCACTACTCTGTGTTTCCTTCTTGCAGTGGTGGTAGGAGACTTCTCAGCCTCGGGGGTACGAGGCTTCTCCTCTTCTGTACTGGGTGACTCATCTCCTGTAGCAAGTACAGCATAATGGTTTTCCAGTACCACAGTGGGAGGGTTCTGTGCAGGGGTGGAACACTGCCTGCTGCCAGAAGTAACCAGCTGCCAGTGCCCACCCTGGTCTACCTCTTTCTCCACCAGTGGTTTATTAGCCTTCCTGTACACTGGGACAGTCACCTCAGCAGACCCCAGATGAATATTATCTAGGAACTGCTCATGGATTCGGATACTCCTCAACCTGGACACCTCCCCCTGTAACTCTCCCACCTGCTGCCTGAGAGATTCCACCAGCAGGCACCTATCACACTGAACGGTCCCCCCAGCCTGGATATCAGTTACTGGGACTTGCAAGGCACAGTCTTTGCAAGGCCACACCAGGGTCTGGGTAGAGGCATCCATGGTAAGGCAGTCTGTCTGGCTCCAGGCACAGGTGGAGGAGACAGCAGTAGTGGTGGCACAGGTGTTGCGGGTCTGCCTGACCATCGTAGGCCTCCCTTCTGCCAAACTCCCAGCAGAATTTCTCACCAGCTATTGATATCCTACATAAATCGCTTGTAATCTATTGCTTGACAGTGCTTCACTGAGCCTAGTCCGACAGGCAACGTGGCATTCCACCAGTGCTAGGTGTAATAAACCCTCCTGCTTGACTCCACACAGTGTCCAGAATTTGTTCGTACAATCTGGGGGTTTGTCCGGGATCCAAGCTTGTGAGCTGCATGGGAGCCAGAGACTTACATCCAAGAGAGGTGAGTATGTTTACTTTAGCACCTCATTTGGTTAGAGACAGAAGTCTCTCTTTCACTTCAGACCCATCTTGGTTCCATTTTCCAAATTTAAATTTAAGAGGAACGTGGATGTGTGGATCCAAGCACGGGGGGTCAGAAAGGGTATCCATGTAAATGGGACAAGTACGAGAGGGATGTATATTGTTTAAGCTAGGGGTAACCAACTTCCCAACTCCCTGCACATTCTCACTGCTGCCTCTGCATTATCACTGATATCTTTCAACAACCGTATCAGTCTGCTATCCACGCCATATGACTCCAACAGTGCCTAAGTCACTTTCAGATCTACACTGTCAAACGCCTTTTGAAAAAAATCGATGAAGCAACTGTATATGTTTTTGTTCTTTCATCGAGCTTTCTCCGCTATCAGTCTTAGTGCCAATATCTGCTGTATGGTACTTCTATCTTTTCTGAACCCTGCTTGCTCGTCTGCTATATGTTCTTCTATCTGCAGTCTTAATCTCTCCCTCAGTATCATAGTCAGCACCTAACCTAGATGACACGTTAGGGCAATTGTTCTGTAGTTCTTGCACTCCAATGTACTTTCTTTCTTGGGTATTGTCACTAGCACAGATCTTGTCCATTCCTTAGGCGCCTTCCCTTCTTTCCATGTTATGTTACATAGTCAGTGTATTTCCTGAATCATGCTTTTTCCGCCATATTTGATCATCTCTCCTGTGATCTTATCATTCCCAGGGCTCTTGTTGTTCTTTAGTCGTTTCACTGCTTTTTTTACTTCCTCCTTCAAAATATTGGTCTTGCTCTCAATGCTCAGCGGAGATCTCTCTTTCAATTCTTCAGTCTCTCTGAGCCACTCAGGTCCAACTGTACTTTGTACAGATCGGTGCAATATCTCTTCCATCACTGCACAATCTTCTCCCTTTTCATGAGCACTTCATTCTCATCTTTGATCACCATCTGCTTTAGCTGCCATTTCCTATTAATATTCCTAATTGTCTTATACGCCTCCCTGGTCTTACATTCGCCATAATACCTCAATATCTTCACAACCTGTTAACTGCCAGCTCTAATGAGAAAGACCACTTAGAAACCCTCAACAATCTATTCATACACCTTCGGGAAGCCAGATTCAAATTGAGTGCCAAGAAGGCTCAGTTACAGCAGCCAACAGTATTGTACCTAGATTATGAGATATCACCGGGAAGGAAAGCACTCACTGTGAAGAGGAAACAAACTATTCAAGAGTTAAAGAGGCCTCAAACTGTTAAGGAAGTCCGAAGGTATTGGGACTCTTAAATTACTGCAGAATATATACAACTGAATAGTCAGACATAGTGGAACCCATCCAAGCCCTCACTAGGGCAGGGAAGCCTGCAAATGAGATAGTGCAGTGGGAAAAGACACAAGAGGAAGCATTTGAGAAGGTAAAGCAAGCTCTAGCCTCTGCTCCTTGCCTGGGTTTACCAGATATGAGAAAACCATTCCACTTGTACTGTAACCACAGTAAAACCCAATATGCTGCAGCGTTAACTCAGCTCCATGGTTCCAACAGCGCTCAGTGGCATACCTGTCCACCCCGAGACCACCTGTGTCACAGGGATTACCAGAGTGCATGGCTGCTCTGGCCTGTGTCACTTGGGCTGTAAAAGCTTGTGAGCTGTATACTCTTGCAGGCATCCTGACGCCGCATACGCCATGCACGCTTTTTGACCTCCTCAATACCAGGCAGCTAAAATCAGTAACAGATACCTCCAAAGTCAGTGGGAGTAAACACTGTGTATGCAAAGCCCCAGATTTTCCATAGTAAGAAACAAAGGAGTCAATGTGGCTGAATACTTAAACATAGATGCAGAGGTACACAAATGTCTGGTGGATAGGGAAGAGGAAGCGAAGGGAAGAGTTAAGGAAAAGCCTTTAGAAAAACCAGACATGGGCATGTACATAGCTGGATCAAGGAAATACGAAAATGGGGTGCCAGCCACTGGCTGGGCAGTGGTAATTGGAGACAGGACAATGGTACCATCAGGTCAGCTGAAAAGCTCAAAATCAACCCAGGAGGTGGAGTTAACTGCTCTCACAGAAGCTCCCTGACCAGGGGAAGACAAAAGAATTACAGTTTACACAGACAGCAGATATGCATTTGGGGGGTAGTGCATGACTACATGGATGTGTGGTCATGCAGAGGATTTGTAACAACTGCCGGCAAGCCCATTAATAAGCTAGACACAAAAAACCTAGCAGAAGCTGTCGAGTTACCCTCAAAATTGTCTGTGGTTAAAATAAAGGCATATCACAGAATTACAAGTGAGGAACAAAAGAGGAACTACTGGGCAGATAAGTGAGCTAAGGAAACTGCATAGGTGACACCACTCGGGATTAGTGCGGCTACAGTAGCAGAGGCGAAGGTAAATCTAAAGAAGATATATGCAGCTATGACTCCAGAGGAAGAAAACAGATTAGAGAAGCAAGGCTGCATGTATAAAAATAATCTTTGGTATGCACCTGGGGGTAAACAGCTGGTAGCCCCTGTGCACGTACAGCGTTTGCTGCTCCACACCATCCACTCTCCAGCTCACCTAGGATGGAGACAAATGAAAGCCGCTCTGGAGTACTGGTGGTGGCCATCCATGACAAAGGATGTTACACACTTCCTTAAAGGGTGTATAATATGTGCACAAATGAATGTGGGGGAAAAAAGGAAGAAAATACCCCTAAATCACCTGTTGCGACCAGAATGTCCATGGCAGAATTCTTCAAATTGCTGCCACAAAGCCAGGGATACACGTACATCTTGGTGATTACTGACACATTTACCAGATGGGTAAAAGCCTTCCTTACTAAAAACTGCACTTCTACCACAGTAGCTCCTATCTTAGCAGATGAGATAATACCCGGATGGAGCCTGCCCTTGTCAATAGACTCAGATCAAGGCGCTCACTTTACCGGGAATGTGATGAAAAAGGCATGTAAAACACTAGGAATAAAAAAGAGGTTTCATATACCATACCACCCTGAAAGCTCAGGAATGGTATAAAAAATTAACAGGACAATGAAAGCAGCTCTAAAAAAAAATGGCAGTGCTGGACATGGGAGACAGAAGGGCATGCATGCTGCCTGTTGTGCTCTACAGAATCTGATGCAGCCCAAACACACTAACTCAGCCAACACCCTTTGAAGTAATGACAGGGAAGGCGATGAAAATCCCCGGTAATGCAATCCTACCAGCAGATGGATCAGGACCACTCTCATAAGCACTGGACAAGGAACCTAAAGAGTTTATACAGCCAAGCAAAGGAAAATCAAATGCAACTAGACAATAACAACAGTCTGGATAAATCAGCATTTCAAGTTGGGGATCTGGTGATGAGCTCCATTTATCCAGGAGTAAAAGGGATCCTAAAACCATGGTGGCAAGGTCCCATGAGGGTCCTGATAACTACAAATACCTGTGCAAAAATGTGGGGGGAGGGTGGGGAATTGGGGACATTCTGGAGGTACCAAAATCAGTTGAAAATGTTTAAACCAGCAACTGTAAATACTAACAATGTCTCTCCAGTCTACCCAGGTACTCAGGAAGAATCAACAAAGGATCATGAAGTTGTTCTTGCTGAATCTGCTGCCATCTTTGTGGTGCATGACAGAGAAAGTGAAAAGTGTGCCATGTGAAAAGGAGGACTGGAACTGGGTTACCAACTCCCCTCTGCCAGGGTTACTTCATTTTAGCTGTTATACTAACAAACCACTTAGCTTTTGTAGACCACGCGCACTAACTATTACAAGGGTTTGGCCAGAGGTAAGGGTCAACCTATGGCTGGGACACGGGTCAGTAGATCAAAATAGAATCAACATAAAGTTATATACTGATGCCCATATAAACCGAGAAACTAGTAATGTCACCATTTCCATAATGGCCGAATGCCCAGTTACTCGCTGGCGTCAGGTGCCAGACGTTAAGGAACATGGTGGGAGCATGTGGGAGGAGTTATGGCATTGATTTGGCTCCACACTTACAGGGAAGGATATTCTTGAGCCCTGTTGTGTTCCTCTAAGGGGAACAGTGACCACAATTAAAGTAAGCAGCATTCAAATCACTTATACGGAGAAAAAACTGCATACTAACTAATGAAAATACAAAGCCTTGGGCTATCCCTCATTTAAACATAGTGATAAAGCAGGCATGGTAAGAAACATGTAATCCTCAGTGCTGGAATTTATGCGGGACGCTGTGGGGGAAAAAGCCACAGACCAGCACAGTACCTACAGAAGTTGGGCCTGCTGATTCTCTTTGTACCCCAGCAAATGTTGCACCCATTCTGATAAGGAGATTTTGCATACATGTCCGTATAATGTCTTCATGAATCTGTCTAGGTTTGAAATGGCCACAACCGAAACACTGATGCATATAGAGAGTTTGTCCAAATGAATGGTACCTACTGGTGTGTGACTGCCCAGACTAACCACTCCATTGAAATAAATGGAAAGCCCTGCCCCTCTTCACATTCATCCATGTGCATGATGGTCCCCTGGAGGGCAACCCTAACTGTTAACGGCATGCAGCTCCACTGCTCTCTGGCAATGACGGCTAGCCCAAAATTGGATCCTGAGTGGCACAGTGGAAGTAAGTACCTAGAAGAGGGTCTATTGGCCCTGCAGCCAAAGATAGAGGAGTTGGTGGCCAAGGCCCAAAGGTGCATCAAGACTGGCTGTCTGAGGTACACTCAAAACAGGGGAAACCGTGGACCAGGCCAAAACTAAATACTCTGAGGCACTCAACCATGTAGTCGAGGTCAAAACAATGATTTTGGGTAGAGCCTTCTCCAGCAACAAAATACCATGGGGATGGATCTGGATAGTGTTTCACCAAATTATGTGGGGAGTGTCTATCCTGACATTCCTGTTAGTACTTGCCCTGTATCGACGCTTCCAAAGCAAATTGAAAACACTAAGATTGTTATATTTGACTTGGCAGGTTTGAAAACCATAAGGTCAAGAGGAGGGACCTGTAGGGTCAACATCCCAAGTTCCTGATGCATGTTATGGTTTCTGTTAATACCACTCACTTTATGCCCAAATTTTATGGTCAGGTATAAGACCTACCTAACTCATAACATGTATCATGGTTTATAAATACAGCTAGTATCAGAAGGAACTTACAAGCAAGCCTATAGCTTTCTCATAGTCTCGAAAAAGAGATAACCACAGCAACTGTGCTCCAAGGCCAAGTCAAGAGGCTGTAAGACAAGCCTGAGCTGCCAAGAATGAGATACCCTCTTCCCTTTCAGTATTCTCCACAAGCCCTAGTTCACTCACCAAAGGCCCCAGATACAAGAACAATGCATTACAGATAAGTGACATTTGTTATGTACTCATTGTTTTATTTTAACTCCTTTGGGTATGATCCACGTCCATATCCGATCAAACAAAGGCACCATTACTCCCATGGATACATAAACAGGACTAGAATCAATGCATATGTTGTTTAAACAGATGACTAAAGACAAAAACCATCTGTGTATTGTCTAAAACATTGCATGTAAATTACAGGTGCAGTCACTGGGTAACCTTTTAGATTATTGGCTTATTGTCCTCATCATGTCTTGGTGCCAGCATCTATCCAGGGGTTTGGGACCTCTCACCCCATCGTTTCTCACCGCCAATTGATATCCTATATAATCACTTGTAACGTATTGCTCGACAGTGCTTCACTGCGCCTAGCCTGACAAGCAAGGGGGCACTCTGTCAGCCGTGTGTGTAATAAACTCTCTTGCTTGATTCTACATGGTGTCCAGACTTTGTTCCTGCATTCAATTACACATTTAAGTTAGTTATCATATATAATGTTTATCTATCAGATTTTCCAACAAGTTCAGGAAAAGATTTGTATTTCTAGTTGCAAACTGAGAAACACCCCTTTGCTCACTCTCACATGCAATCCATTCCTCTTTGGATCCTCAGTTGTCCTAGGAACAACTCCTTTTCCCTATCATTCAGATACACACCTCTGTCCAAAGTGAAAGGCATACGCAAACAATCATCTATTTAATGGATACTTTTTTCAAAGGCCCTTTGTCAAAGGTGTGGAATAAATGCTCCTCATTACTAATCCTCATCTGCAACATTCTTTCCACCCATTCACCTTAAAGTATCAATGAAGGTCTTCTACAATGAGCAGTCTTTTCATATTTTTCAGCAGAAAAAATTAAGTTTGGAGCTTTAAGATGACTATGATAAACAGGCTTTTTATTATTTTTTTTACACTCAGACTCACACTTCAGGACCAGAAGGACCCACTGTGATCATCTACACTGAATTGCATATCACAGGCCACAGAAACTCACCACTTTGCTCCTGTATTAAACCCATAACCTCTGGCTGCGTCACTAAAGGCCTCAAATCTTGAATTAAAGACTTCCCAGTTAAAGAGAATCTGCTATTTACCATAGTTCATGCCAGCAAGTGACCTGTGCCCCATGCTGCAAAGGAAAGCAAATCCCTTCCCCACCTCAGGAAATCTGCCAATCAGAGCTGGATGAAAATTGTTTCCTGGCTGCAAATATGGTGATCAGTTAGAACCTAAGCATACCCCTATCATCCAGTCACCTGGGAAAGAACCTACAGTAGTAACTCACAAGCTCTCTGACATCTAGTGTTCCATCTCGGACTACTGGAAATACTTGCTGCCGGTAGTCGCCAACAGCCACATGCTTCATCATCTCCATAAATTAATTAAGCTCAGTCCTGAAACCAGTTAGGATTTTTGCACCCACTGCTGCTCTTGAGAGGCTGTTCCAGAACTTCACTCCCCATGACAGCAAGAAACCTTCCTCTAATTTAAGCATGGCCAGTTTACAACCATTTGTTCAAGCGCCAACCATGATCCTTAACTTATGTAACTCCTTCCCTGGTGCTTCTCCCGCTCATGTATTTACAGAGAGCAACTGTCTCTATCCACAGCCTTTGTTTGGTTAGGTTAAACAACCTAAGGTCCTTAAGTCTCCTCTCTTAAGGTAGTTTCTCCGTTAGCCTGATCAACCTGTTGCCCTCTGTCATGATTCCAGTTTGAATTTGTTTTTCTTAGGCATGTTGCATACAGCATTCCAGATGAGTTCTCGGTGCCTTGTATAAAAGCAATAATTTACCATCTCTATTGAAAATATCATGTGAGAGACATCTAGTCATTTGAAGAACAAATGTACTGCAGGATAGATTTTGATATCTTTAATCCAGGGGTGGAAACCTTTTTTGGGTCAGAGGCCACCGATCCATAGACAAATCAGTTGTGGGCCACACAAGTGGAGGGGAAAAAAAAAAACCTAATTGATGTGGTCCCCAACTGTAGGTAGGGGCAGGGCTTTGGGGCCAGGATTGGAGTGTGTGCGCAAAAGCAGGCTGGGGAGGTGAAATCTGGACCAGAGTAGGGAGCAAGAGCAGGGTCAGAGTGCTGGTGGGGGTTTCTGGGTGGGAGAGAGGTAAAAAACAGGCTGCAGGTGGGGGATCTGGGCAGGAGGGGCACAGGAGATGGTGGGTGCCTGGGTTTAGGTGGGAGGAAAAATGCAGGAGGGTCTGCAGTCTGGAAGGGTGGGTGCAGAAGCAAGGTACAGGTGGGGAGTCTCGGTGGGAGAGATATGTGGAAGGGAAGTGTTGGATCTGAGTGGGAGTGCAGTGGAAGGCTGGGGATCTGGGATCTTGGAGGGAGAGATTAACGTAGGGTGGAAGACTTGGGTCAGGAGCAAGTGGGGTGGGGCGTCAGGGTGGGCAGAAGGGGGTAGGAGTGGAGGATCTGGATGGGAGGGGGCAAAGGAGTGGTCAAGGAACACAGGGTCTGGGTGCCAGGGGCATAGCTTGTCTGCGAAGTGACCCTGGATGCACATCGTTCTGCAACCCCCCTTCTGCTACCAGGCCCTGCCCTCCACTGCTCTGACTGTTTGGAATTCTGGCCAATCAGAGCAGCGGTATGAAGCCTCTGGGCAGTGCTGCCAAAACCACTGCTGCTCTCCCTCCCCTTTCCCACCTGGGGGAACAGCAGAGAGTTAGGGTTATCATATTTCAACTTTCAAAAAAGATGACACTCTGGTGGTGGGTGTCACATGACCCCCTACCAGGCTCCTGCACTGCAAAAAGGGAGATTGCATCACATGACCATCTAAGCTAGCAGCTGCCTCCTCCCCACCCCACTAGTTGACCCCAAAATTGGGATTACTGTTCACATGGTATTGTCGTAAGTTTTCGCCCTGCAGGTTGTGTTTCATGGCTTTATATCCATGTTCACTACACTGGAGCAGTGCTACATGCACGTTGAGTGCAGGTGACCTGCTTCTTCATTGACAGTAGGGCTCAGGGAGAAAAAGAGGTTCTCCTGCTGCATCCTAGCTTCATGTTTGTTGGGAGTGATGATTCACTGTCCAATCTCACTCTCTGGACTCTGCGTTATACTCCCATTCACTAACACATCTGTAAACTAAGAGCCCAGCTAGACAAGGCTACAGGCAGAGCACATGCCTCTGTCCTTTTGTGCTTTTTCCATGCCTTGCACCCTTGCTGAAAATGAAAATATGCAGCCCTCTTCTCTCCCCTGCACCTCAGTCCAGACCACCACTGCTCTCCCTTCCTCCTATGCCCTTCCTGAGCAGTGTCCCAGACAACTACCCTTCTCCCCACACCCCAGCCACAGCACTGCCACCCATATAATGACCCCTCCCCCACTAGCCCTTCCTCCATGCCCCATCTTCCCCATCACCACTCTCCCACACATCCCTCCTTTCAATATCAACTCCCCATGGATGCCCCCCAGCACTGCATGCTCCCCTCATGCACGAGCCACATGCCACCAAGGGGCCATAATCTGACCACCTTCCCCATACCATGCACCAGGCCACAACCCCATGTACTCAGATATGGAGAGTGAGTGAAGGATCAGGCAGGGGTGGGTGAGTAGCCACATTCCTTCTGCAGCAGCAGCTCCAGAGATCTCCTCCTGGCCTATGCCAGGGAAAGGCGGCAGGGGGGTGCCCTATGCCTGGCCTGCTCACCCTGCACTCCGTGGCCCCTGCCCAGCTGCCAGCCATGCTGGAGGAATGGGTATGTCACATGCACACACACACACACACACAGCAGCAGGCAGAGATGATGCAGCTCCAGACCCTCTCTGCTGACACATGGCTCTCACCACACCACTCCCCACCCCTTCAAGCCCGACTGATGTTTTTTCCCCCTCCATCATCCCCACTGGCTTGTGTCCCAGCCAGGCTCTGGCTTGGTACATTTGCACTGTTTGAGTCTGGGGCTCATGTGGGCTGCCGCTCGACACCTCCTTTCTCCGACCCTTCTCCCCACCCGCAGTCCGGGCTGGGGCAGAGCCTGCTTGTGCCTGGCCTCCTGAAGCATGCGCAGCTCTTACGGCAAAGCAGCCTCTGCCCCTCTGTGCCTCCAGCTCCAAGGCCATGGTCCAGGAACCTCTAAGATCCGATATGTTTATAAAAATTTAAAAATACTGGCAGGACAGAGTTTTAAGAATGGAAAAAGACACACCAGGGAAATATCGCACGTACGGTAATCCTAAGAGGGTGGCATCGGAGCTCATAGCTACTTCCTTGTCCTCCTCCCCCCACCAGGGCCTACAATCTGCATCGAGCCCTGGGTTGCCTGATCTGACCTGTGAGACTCACAGCTCTGCATGCTCCACCCCACGGAGGGCCAGAAACTATGGAGGGGAGTGCTAGGCTTCATGATCCAGATCCAGGCTGTGGGACGGAGGGTCCCCACCCCTGCTTCTATACCACATGGAGCACCTTCCTTCACAAGCATCAGTAGAATCAGGTGCTGGATCAATGCAAAAAGGATCATTTTCTTACCCATGATTTGTTCTTTTTGGTCTCCTGTTCTAATCACTATAATTAGTAAGTTTAACTTCATAACACCACAATACAAAGGAAGTAAATATTTTCCAGAACATTTACATAAGAAGCTAACCACCACCTTGGAGTAATCTGATTTATAAAAACAGAGAATGGAGTTATGTAGCCCAGATTCTCCACATTTCTTTGTTCCTCCTCTGCAACTCTGTGCAAGGGAGTGACTAGACTTCTCTCCTGATGAGCCAGTGTAAAGATTGCACAGGTCTGGCTATGGTCTGAAGAAGTGGGTCTGTCCCACAAAAGCTCACCTAATGAACAATTTTGCTAGTCTTTAAAGTGCTACTTGACTGCTTTTTATTTTAAAACATGGTTCTCTGTAAAAATGCTAACATTGTTTTTAAAAAGTGCAGAGATACCTATTGTGCAAGGTACAAATGGTAGACACCTTACTCTAGTTCATATCTTGGAAAAGTTTCTCTCTCAACTCATTTTTATGCTTACGTGTCATAATTGAAAATGTTATTACCCAAGTGTAGAGCTGTAGAATTTAAAGTTAACATTAAAAGAAAATGTAAATTGAAAGTGGGCTGTTGAACTCTTGTACTTCTGGACTGTTGAAATCCATCTGCATTTCCCTACAATTCCAATATAAGATTAACACAGAAAAGGAATTGCTGTCACATACTTTCTTCCTGTAGGCGTGCCATAACCTGGACATCAGTTAAGTCCTGCAGCTTGTATCCCATCGAGATAGAGTCATCAGACGTACTCAGCTCACTGTCAACAGAGGACTGAGAGCTCAGTGCCGAATGCATGCTCAAGTAACCTTCAAGAGAAAAAGAAAAGGAGACAAACACAGAACAATGAGGAGCAGAAAATGCTTCAGACACTCACACAGCATCAATGCCAGTTCCCGTCATGATGAAAAAGAGAAAAGTTCAGAACTGTGTGACCCAGTTTATTTGCTAGGAATAATTTATACAAGTCAGTAAAGGCTGGAGGAGTCAGCCTACGCCACATATATCTGTAAATGTTATGAGGTAGAGATTGGCCTGGTGCTCTGTGGCTTTCTCACAGAGAGGAAGATAAATGATTATTGATGTGAACTTGAAAACAGAAATAGCTGCCAGAATGCTTCTCTCGGTATTTACTGTTTTTGTGAAAGGTGATGCTTCAGTGCCAATGGCTTAATGTGAAATCCTAGAACTTGCTATGGCATTTACATCTTGCCATAAGAATGCTAAGGTCTAACTCTCACAGATTCATTGAGCAAAAAGTCATTCAGTTTAATCTGGGTGATCCAAAAGGAAGGCAAAAAACCCTCCTGTACAATTCAAACAAAGGCAGCATGTATTCATGCTCCCAACCCTCCAACCATGATTCAAGAGAACTGCTATGCTGCCCTGGCTACGAGGAAAGAGGAATTACCCCCAAAAGCATAGGAGGAGAAGCCATGTGCCTCCAAGGCTGGGAGATCTGCAGTCACCACTCCCAGGCGGAACCATGGTTGGAGGCTCCTGGGTGTGTGGGTGGGTGGGGAGAACACATCTGGTGCCCTGACATGACATCCTGGGGTGGTATCCTGCATGCCAGGTGCCCATATCTCAGACCACACCGAGGGACTGTAGAGGGTCATCTAGCCCTCTGAATAGTACCTCATGCCCTCATGAATGTGGGAACAAATGATACTGCAAGCTATCACCTTGAGCAAATCTAAAGTGACTACACTCATCCCTCATTAAACGAGTACTTCACTTATGCGAACTCTCAAAAATGAGGGACACACATACCTACCTTTGTTCACTTGATGAGTGAACTCCCTCCCGTTAATATGGGACTTACCTCACTCCCCACAGCCCCAACCTGCCTCAGCCTGAACCCCCCGCTCTCACCACAGAGCCAACCTGCCTCAGCCTGAATCCCCGCTGGCCCCGCAGACCCAACCTGCAGCTTGATCCCCCCACCAGCCCTGCAGACCCAAACTGCAGCTGTCTGAAGCCCGCCCCGCCCCCGCCCCACGCTGGCTCCATGGACCCAACCCACAGCATCCTGCGACCCCAACCCACCTCAGCCTGAGCCCCCTGCCCTCCCTGCAGACCCAACCCCAGCAGTCTGAACCCCCTGCCCACCTCACAGACCCAACCTGCAGCAACCTGAACCCCCTCCCCTGCCCATGGGTCCAACCCCCAGCATCCTGAAACCCGCCTGACCTCCCCGTGGCCATGGCCCCAACCCACAACAGCCTGAAACACCCCCAGCCCTTCCTGTGGGCCCAAGCTGCCACCACATTTTAACCTTCCCCAACTGCACCTCTCCCCACAGGTTCACTTACCTTTCAAAAGCAGCACCACATGATGCCATTCCTTTACTGAGTTACGAACACTTGGAATGTATCAGAGACTTTTACATGTATTTTAATGGGAATTTAGTGTCCCTCTCACAAGTTTTTCACCTATGAGCAGAAATTTGGGAACCAATTGTGCTTATATAGTGAGGGATGAGTGTATTGGGCTCTGGGCAGAAAGGAGAGGGAGTTTGGAGCGCAGGTGGTGGTCTCTTCAATCCTTTCAATCAAAGGTAGGGGCCCCAAGCAGAGAGAGGTGCACTGCAGAGCTGAATGTTTGACTGTCAAGATCGTGTCACCAGGAAGGCTTTGCTTCCTTGACCACAAGATGCTGTTCCAGAAGGAGGTCTGCTGAGCAGAGATGGAGCCCATTCATTGAGAAAGGGGAATAGAGTATTTAGAGACAGAATGATTAACCTAGTGAGGAGGGCTTTGAACTAGGGTTGATGGGGGCAGGTGACCAAAGCCCATGGGTAAGTTACAAACGTGGAGATGGGTCAGAAACTGGGGGGGGGGGGGGAGCACTGGCTGTAATAGCAGGAATACAGAATAGAAGGCAGAAGCGGGGGTGCAAAATCAAATCAGTATCTTAGTTATCTATATACTAAAGCAAGAAGAACTTGAAATGCTATTAAACGCAGTCGTGACATAGTTGGTATTTCAGAAATTAGGTGGGATAATATGCACAACTGGAATATTGGTACATATTGGTACAGCTTGGTCAGGAAGGACAGGCAAGAAAAAAAAAATCAGGTGGTGGTGTCTTGTATTTTTTAAAACTTCACACATTTGGACTGAGCTCTGATGCTTATAACCAGGTCTTTCTTTCTGGCAGAATGTGCTGGTATCTAGTACTGGCACCTCCAAATGAATGTGCCCCAGAGCCAGGGATCCGGCGGCTGGGACTGCCAGCAGGGCTCTGAGCCCCAGCTGGCTCCCAGATGCAGAGCTGTGGGGTCCTCCCTCCACACCAGGGCCGAGCACTGGCACCTTTTCTTTTCTTTTTTTTTTTTTTTTTTTTGTTTAAAAAAAGTACTGCTTATAACTGACAGCCTGAATTACACTCCAATATTTGGTATTCCAGTCCTCACAAAAATCCTTCCTTCAACCATTTGTTGAGTTTTGCTGGTAAAACTGCACAAGAAAAAAAAAAAAAAGAAGTCACTAGATAATTAAAAGTTTCTACTCCATGACAATCTTGTTCTCTCATGTCACACTTGCCTTAAGTCCTGCTGACCATTCTGGGCATCTGGTAAAAATCTTCTGTCATTTGTCAATCAATGTGAGTTGCTTCAAATCACTACCGCATAAGTGTCAACTCCCACTCTCAGAGTTGCCAATGGGAGAGGGATGGGACAGAAAGTAGCAGCACAAGCTAGCACTCTGGACCTCTTAAACTGCCACTGGTGCCCCTCACAGTGCTCTTTGAGTATCCCGTAAGGCTGGCTGGGGGAAGCGAGTCAGAGCCCCACCTCTTCTAAAGGTGACCATTCATCCTGTATTAGGTGGGACAGTCCCATCTTTGGGATGCCAAAAAGGTGTCCTGACTTATTTTTTAAAAGGGATTAATTGTCCTGTATTTAGGCCTTTATTGTAGGGGGTGGGAACGCCCATTGCTGCTGCTTCCCCGGGGTTCTGGGCAGGGAGTGCCTGCTGTCACTGCTTCCCTGGGGCTTGGGGCTGGGCACGCCAGTGGCTACCTCTTTCCCGGGGCTCCAGGCAGCATGCGCCCACAGCTACCTCCTTCCCAGAGCTCTGGGTGGGGACAGTGCCAGCTCCTCAGGGCTTGGTGCAGTTGGGGGAAGCTGCCCCTCCACCCCATATATCCCTGTTCTGTATTTGGGAAAAGGAGATATCGTTGCCCTATCACTTCTGCTTGACACCCCACCTCTTTCAGGGACCCTCCCACCATCGCCAGGAGCCTGGCATTTCTCTCTGCAGCCATGATAGGTGAAAGGCATCTGACACGAACCCAGGGTTGTGGTTTTGAAAGAAGCAAAATAGGTGGAAGTTGTGGTTATTCTTGGTAATGAAGAGGTTAACCTGGGGAGGACCTCAATTGCGAAAAATTGACTGGGTGGTATCCACCTGATGCAACCATCCTTTTGTGTTGAGTGAGTAACTGAGGCTGACCACCAGAGCATTATGCACCCCAGGTATGTATAAAATGTGCAGACAAATGCAATGAGAAATACAGAAGTCCCACAGGAACAGGCGGATTTGTAGCAAAGAAGAGAGGAACAAGCACCATATTGTTCTATTTATATACAGCACCATCTCTGCATTGTCAGTTAGTATTGACATATACTGCCCCTGCAGTCTCGGAAGGAACACATGACAGGCTCTGGGTTAACTCTAGAAATGTAAGCAACAGAAGTGATGTTGTGGTTGGTGTCTGCTATAGACTGCCAGAGCAGCTAGATGAGGTAGACAAGGATTTCTTCAGACAACTAAGAGATGCTTCCAGATCACAGGCCCTGGCTCTCACGGGAACCTTTAGTCACCCAGGCATTTGTTGGGAGACCAATACAGCAGCACAAAGACAATCCAGGAAGTTCTTGGAGAATGTTGGGAATAACTTCCTGGTACAAATGCTGAAGGAACTGGCCAGAGGCTGTGCGCAGCTTGACCTGCTGCTCACTATCAGGAAAGAACTAGTGGGTGAAACAGAGATGAGTGGCAGCTCGGGCTAAGCGTCTCTTAGTTGTCTGAAGAAATCCTTGTCTACCTTATCTAGCTGATCATGAGATGATAGATTTCAGGATTCTGACAAAAGGAAGAAAGGTGAGCAGTAAAACACAGACCCTTGATTTCAGAAGAGCAGACTTCAACTCCTTGAAAGAATGGATAGGCAGGATCCCCTGGGAAACTAATATGAAGGGGAAAGGAGTTCAGGAGAACTGATGGTATTGTAAAGTCACCTGGCTGAAGGCACAGGAACAAGCCATCCTGATGTGCAGTAAGAAAAGCAAACACAGTAGGGAACCAGCTTGCTTACAAGGGAAATCCTTGGTGAGCTTAAACTCAAAAAGGGATGTGTATAAGAAGTGGAAACTTGGACAGATGACTGAGGAGGAGTATAAAATATATGGCTGGAGAATGCCAGCAAGTAATCAGAAAAGCAAAAGCACAAATGGAACTGCAACTAGCAAGGAATGTGAAGGGTAACATGAAGGGTTTCTACTGGCATGTTAAACAATAACAAGATTATCAGGGACAGTGTGGGGCCATTACTGGAAGAGGGAGGTAACCTGGTGACAGATGATGTGGGGAAGGCTGAAGTGCTTAAAGCTTTCTTTTCCTCTCAGTCTTCCCAGCCAAAGTCAGCTCCCAAATTACAGCACTAGGCAATGCAGTACAGGAAGGAGGTGGACAGCCCTTGACGGAGAAAGAACAGGTTAAGAGCTATTTAGAGAATCTAGATGCACACAAATACATGGGTCTGGATTTAATGCATCCAAGGGTACTGAGAGAATTGGCAGATATCATTGCAGAGTCTTTGGCCATTATCTCTGAAAACTCCTGGAGGTCGGGAGAGGTCCTGAATGATTGGAAAAAGGCAAATGTAGTGCCCCATCTTTAAAAAAGGAAAGAAGGACAATCCAGAGAACTACAGACTGGTCAGCCTTACCTCAGTCCCCGGAAAAATCAAAGAGGGCATCCTCAAGGAAATCAAAGAGGGGATCCTCAAGGAATCCATTTTGAAGCACTTGGAAGAGGGGGAAGTAATCGAGAGTATTCAACATGGATTCACCAAGGGAAGTTGTGCCTGACCACTCTGATTAGTTTCTATGATGAGGTAACTGGCTCTGTGGACATGGGGAAGTCAAATGGATGTGATATACCATGACCTTAGCAAAGCTTTTGATATGGTTCTAGGGACCGTATTGTTCAACATCTTTATTTATGTCCTGGATGAGGGGATGGATTACACCCTCAGGAAATTTGTGGATGACACTAAGCTAGGGGGAGAGGTATGGACAGGGTCCAGAGTGACCTAGATAAACTGGAGGATTGGACCAAAAGAAATCTGATAAGATTCAACAAGGACAAGTGCAGGGTCCTGCACTTGGGATGGATGAAGCCCAAGCATTATGACAGGCTGGGTACTGACTGGCTAAGTAGCAGTGCAACAGAAAAGGACCTGGGAATTACAGTGGATGAGAGGCTGGATACGAGTCAACAGTGTGACCTTGTAGCCAAGCAGGCTAATGGCATATTGGAGTGCATTAGGAGAAGCATTTCCAGCAGATCTAGAGACGTTATTCCCCTCTATTTGGCACTAATGAGGCCATATTTGGAGTATTGCATCCAGTTCTGGGCCCCTCAGTACAGAAAGGACGTAGATGCATTGGAGCAGGTTCAGCGGAGGACAATGAAAATGATTAGGAGCCTGAAGCACATGACCTACAAAGAGAGGCTGAGGGATTTGGGGTTATTTAGTTTGCAAAAGAGAAGAGTGAGGGGCGACTGGATAACAGCCTTCAACTTTCTGAATAGGATGGAGAAAGGCTGTTCTCAGTAGTGACGGAGGGCAGAACAAGGAGCAATGGTAGGTTTGATATTAGGAAAAACTATTTCACTAGGAGCATGGTGAAGCACTGGAATGTGTTACAAAGAGGGTGGTGGACTCTCCATCCCTAGAGGTTTTCAAATCCTGGCTTTACAAAATCTTGTCTGGGATGATTTAGTTAAGGTTGATCCTGCTTTAGGCCGGGGGCTAGACTAGATGACTTCCTAAGGTCCCTTCCAGCCCTAGCATTCTATGATGACCAGAAACCTGAGAAACTGCCTGTTAGCTGAGAAGACAGAAATATGGAAGTATGCGTCGTTCAAATCAAAGTATGGAGTACCAGTTTCCTTGAACAGGGAGCATATGATTGTGGCTGTAGGGATCATGTGAAACTTGAGCACACCCAATGAAGGCATTTCATAGACTCATAGAACAATAGAGCTGGAAGAGACCTAAAAAAGCCATCGAGTCCAGCCTCCTGCTCTAAGCAGGACCAAACCCATCAGATCAGCCCAGCCAGGGCTTTGTCAAGGTGAGACTCCACTACTTCCCCGGGTAGACCATTCCAATGCTTCACCACCCTCCTACTGAACAAGTTTTCCCTAGTGTTCAACCTGGACCTTCCCAACCGCAACTTGAGACCATTGTTCCGTGTTACATAAGAACAGCCATACTGGATCAGACCAAAGGTCCATCTAGCCCAGTAATCTGTCTGCCGACAGTAGCCAATGCCAGGTGCCCCAGACGAGGTGAACCAAAGACAATGATCAAGCGATCTGTCTCCTGCCATCCATCTGCCGCCTTCAACAAAAGGCTAGGCACCATACTTTACCCCTTGCTAATAGCCATCTATGGACCTAAACCTCCAAATATTCATTGAGCTCTTTTTTAAACTCTGTTAGAGTCCTGGCCTTCACAGCATCCTCTGGTGAGGAGTTGACTCCTGTGCACTGTGTGAAGAAAAACTTTCTTTTATTAGTTTTGAACCTGCTGCCCATTAATTTCATTTGGTGTCCTCTAGTTCTTATATTATGGGAACAAGTAAATAACTTTTCTGTATTCACTTTCTCCACACCATTCATGATTTTACATACCTCTATCATATCACCCCTCAGTCTTCTCTTTTCTAGACTGAAAAGTCCCAGTCTCTCTAGCCTCTCCTCATATGGGACCCGTTCCAAACCCTTAATCATTTTAGTTGCCCTTTTCTGAACTTTTTCTAACGCCAATATATCTTTTTTCAGGTGAGGAGACCACATCTGCACGCAGTACTCAAGATGTGGGCGTACCATAGTTTTATATAGGGGAAGTAAGATATTCTTCGTCTTATTTTCTATCCCTTTTTTAATTATTCCTAACATCCTATTTGCTTTACTGACTGCAGCTGCACACTGCATGGATATTTTCAGAGAACTATCCACTATAATTCCAAGATCTCTTTCCTGATCTGTTGCAGTTAAATTTGCCCCTATCATATTGTATGTATAATTGGGGCTATTCTTCCCAATGTGCATTACCTTACACTTACCCACATTAAATTTCATTTGTCATTTTGCTGCCCAATCACTCAGTTTGCTGAGATCTTTTTGAAGTTCTTCACAGTCTGCTTTGGTTTTGACTATCCTAAACAGTTTGGTGTCATCTGCAAACTTTGCCACCTCACTGCCATCCACAACCACTGTGAATAGCCTCTCTCCAGCCTCTTTGCAACAGCCTTCAACTTACTGAAGGGAGGTTATCAAGTCGCCCCTCAGTCTTCTCTTCTGCAGAACAAACAGTCATGCTAGTGACAATACACAAGAAACGAAGCACTCTGGAGTGCAAGAACTACAGCACGATTGCCCTAATGAGTCACCTAGGCAAGGGGCTGATGATTATACTGACCTAGAGAGACTGAAATTGCAGATAGACAAATATCTAGCGGATGAGCAAGAGGGATTCAGGAAAGACAGAAGTACTATACAGCAGAGTTTGGCACTAAGATTGATAGAGGAGAAAGCTTGAAGAAAGAACAAGAACATCTACATTTGCTTTGTCAATTTTCAGAAGACATTTGACAGTATAGATCAGAAAGTAACTTGGGCAGTGTTGGAGTCATATGGAGTGGATAGTAGACTGACATGGTTGCTGATGGATATCAATGACAATGCGGAGGCAGCATGAGAACGTGCAGAGAGTTGAGAATTTGGTTTAGAATGAGTAGGGTGTGAGACAAGGCGATCCAATATTGCCGAGTATCTTCACTGTGCACCTAGAAAGTGCGATGGACAAGATCAAAGAAGAGATAGAGGAATATCTGTGCATTGGATGAGAATTAACAACTTGAGGTTTGTAGATGATATAGTCATCACTGAGGAAGATGAAGAGAAGCTAGCGAGATGGGTACAGGTGCTAAATGAGGAAGGGAAGAGGTACAGACTGACTATGAACACCGATACAACAAAAACAATGGTATTTGGAAATAGGAAGGAAGATCAGTGTAGACAGGATCGAACTAGAGAACATACAGAAGTTCACGTATCCAGGGAGCAACATATGATTTTGACTGTAAGAAGGAAATAGCAACAAGAATACTGAAAGCAAGATGAAGTTTGAAGGTGATGTATAAGATCTGGAGTAGCAATGTGATAAGCTCAGGGACGAAGTTGAGTGTCTTGAAATGTGCGTATCCAGCAGCAGGGTGTACAGATGTGAGACATGGGTGATAGCAAAAGATTAGAAAAGGATATTAGCATTCAAGAACAGCAGTTATAGAAAGATCCTGAGAATAGGATGGATGCAGAAGGTCACCAACAAGGAATTATATAGGAAGATACAGCCAAAAGAGAACCTACTGCAGAAGGGCATACAACAGAAGTTACAGCTATCTGGGCATATCTACAGAATGAACAACGAATGAAAAATCAAGAACCTGGTATTTGGTGTAATGGACAGTTTAAACAGGAGAGGCAGACCCCACAGAGAGGGGGTAGATGGTACAGTAGATTGATGAAAAGCTGGTCTACAGAAACTAAGCCACTCCACACTGGACAAGGGAAGATGGAAGGAAATAGCGAGCGAGGCACTGGACACCAACAGGTTCTGAGCCCATGTTTGTTGATGATAATGGGAAATTAAAAACAAACAAACAAACAAACAGTCTTATGTTCATAACTGGAGCAAGGTCATGGAAGGTTATAAATTGTTTAGGAAGGACAGACAGTGGAGAAAAGGAGGAGGAGTTGCACTCTATGTGAGGCAGCAGTGTGATTGCTCAGAGCTCCAGCATAAGGAAGGAGAAAATCCAGTTGAGTGTCTTTGGGTTAAGCTTAGAGGTGGAAGTAACAGAGGTTATGTTGTAGTTGGTGTCTGTTATAGACCACCAGATCAGGGAGATGAGATAGATGAGGCTTTCTTCAGGCAGCTAAGTGAAGCATCCAAAATCACAGGTCCTGGTTCTCATGGGAGACTTTAATCATCCAGACGTTTGTTGGGAGACCAATACAATCAGCACACAGACAATCCAAGAAGTTTTTGGAGAATGTTGGGGATAACTTCTTGGTACAAGTGCTGAAGGAACCGACCAGGGGCTGTGCCCAACTTGACCTGCTACTCACAAACAGAACAACTAGCAGAAGAAATGTAAGTGGGAGGGAACCTGGGCTGCAGTGATCATGAGATCGTAGATTTCATGATCCAGACAAGAGTAAGAAAGGTGAGCAGTAACATACAGACCCTTGATTTTAGAAGAGCAGACTGACTCCCTGAGAGAACAGATGAGCAAGATCCCTTGGGGAACGAAGATGAAGGGGAAAAGAGTTAAAGAGAACTGGCAGTATTTTAAAGAAATCTTACTGAAGGGACAGGAACAAACAATCCCACCGCACAGTAAGATATGCAAACATGGTAGGCAACCAGCTCAGCTTAATAGGGCAGTCCTTAGCTTAAATTCTAAAAGGATGCATACAAGAAATGGAAATGTGGACAGTTGACTAAGGAGGAGTATAAACATACGGCTAGAGAATGCCAGGCAGTAAATCAGGAAAGCGAAAGCACAATTGGAACTGCACCTGGCAAGGGATGTGAAGAGTAACAAGAAGGGTTTCTACAGGCATGTGACCAATAAACAGGTTATCAGAGAAGTGTGGGGCCATTACTGGATGAGGGAGGTAACCTAGTGACAGATGATGCAGGAAAAGCTGAAGTACTCAATGCTTTTTTTGCCTCAGTCTTCACAGACAATGTCAACTTCCACATGACGGTCCTAGACAATGCAGTATGGGAAGGTGGAGGGCAGCCATCTGTGGGGAAGGAACAAGTTCTGAGCTATCTAGAAAAACTAGATGTGCACAAGTCCATGGGTCTGGATTTAATGCACCCTAGGGTACTGAGGGAATTGGCAGAGGTCATTGCTGAACCTTTGGCCATTATCCTTGAAGACTCTTGGAGATCAGGGGAGATACCAGATGACTGGAAGAAGGCAAACGTAGTGCCCATCTTTAAAAAAGGAAAGGACAATCTGGGGAACTATAGACCAGTCAGCCTTACCTCAATCCCTGGGAAAACAATGGAGGGAATCCTCAAGGAATTCGTTTTGGAGCACTTGGAAGAGGGGAAGTGATCAAAAGTAGCCAACATGGATTCACCAGGGGCAAGTCCTGCCTGACCAATCTGATTAGCTTCTATGACGAGGCAACAAGCTCTGTGGACATGGGGAAGTCAGTGGATGTGATACACCTTGACTTCAGCAAGGCTTTTGATTCGGTGTCCCACGACATTCTTGTCCATAAGTTAAGGAAATATGGATTGGATCCTTGGACTATAAGATGGATAGAAAGCTGGCTTGATGGTCGGGCCCAACGGGAAGTGGTCAATGGCTCAATATCTGCATGGCAGTCTGTTTCAAGCGGAGTGTCGCAAGGCTCAGTTCTGGGGCTGGTGTTATTCAACATCTTTATTAACGACCTGGATGAGGGACTGGATTGCACCCTCAGCAAGTTTGCGGATGACACAAAACTAGGGGGAGAGGTAGGTTCGTTGGAGGGTAGAGAAAGAATCCAGAGGGACCTGGAGAAATTGGAGGACTGGGCCAAAAGAAATCTGATGTGGTTCAATAAAGAGAAGTGTAGAGTCCTGCACCTGGGGCAGGAGAATCCCAAGCATTTTTACAGGCTGGGGACCGACTGGCTCAGAAGCAGTACTATGGAAAGGGACCTAGGGGTTATTGGTGGATGAAAGGCTGGATATGAGTAAACAGTGTGCTCTTGTAGCCAAGAAGGCTAACAGCATACTAGGGTGCATTAGGAGGAACATTTCAAGCAGATCTAGAGGAGTAGTTATTTCTCTTTATTTGGAACTGGTGAGGCCACATCTGGAATATTGTGTCCAGTTTTGGGCCCCACAGTATAAAAAGGATGTGGATTTGCTGGAGCAGGTTCAGCCAAGGGCAACCAAAATGATTAAGGGTCCGGAGCACAAGACCTATGAGGAAACGCTGAGGGATTTGGGCTTGTTTAGTTTACAGAAGAGGAGACTTAGAGGTGATTTAATAGCAGCCTTCAACTTCCTGAAGGGGAGCTCTAAAAAGGAGGGTGAGAAACTGTTCTCAGTGGTGTCAGATGGCAGAACAAGGAGTAATGGTCTGAAGTTCAAGAGGGAGAGGTGTAGGTTAGATATTAGGAAAAACTACTTCACCAGGCGGGTGGTGAAGCATTGGAATGCGTTGCCTAGAGAGGTGGTGGATTCTCCATCCCTTGAGGTTTTCATGTCCTGGCTGGGATGACTTAGTTGGGGTTGATCCTGCTTGAAGCAGGGGGCTGGACTAGATGACCTCCTGAGGTCCCTTCCAGCCCTGTGATTCTGTGATTCTGTGATTAACTGACAACATCAATTAAAGATACTTTAGAGCTCCTACAAGTTTTACATAATTGTAGGGGGTGTGTAGAGACTCACAGAATACGCACAGTACCAGCAGCAATGCAAACTCTTCTATCCAATCACTGAAGAAGAGGAGACAATTCAAGGCTTCACAATCATCAGTGCTCTTACATGTGGCACCCTTTTTACAATTTTAATGGAAAGATAATAGTGGTAGGTTTATGACATTGACAATTATTCACAAAAACTGCACCAAGACCCCCCATTTTCTCATGTCACTGAACAGTTACCAGTGAAAAATGGTTGAGATGTGGGCTACACTACAAACCTATATTGATATAACTGCATTGCTCAAGGGTGTGAAAAACCCACACTAAGCAAATTATTTATACTGCTCTAATCACTAGGTAGACAGCACTCTGTTGGAAGAAGAGCTTTTCTTGCAGACACAGCTACCACCTCTCAAAGAGGTTATTAACTACACTAACCAGACAGCTTTCCCCTATCAACTTAAGTGTGTCTTCATTAAAGTCCTATAGCAGTGCACCCACCTGCATGGATGCAGTGTTTTTAGTGTAAACTTGCCCAGAGTCACTACAAGATCTTAATTCCTGATTTGGACAGACCTTTTGAGCAAGCTCCATATTAAACAGACTAATAAGTAATTTAGCTTCTTCAAACACACAGCAACTATAAAACAGATCCATTCCTAGAAAATGGGGGGGGGGGGGGGGAAAAATCAACCTACAGAATTGAAACAGTCAAAAGAAAGAACACTGTCCCAAGTAATTCAGGTCTTCTAAAAAACAGTGTTCTAATAAGTCTAAAGAATCCTTATCTCAAGAGCATGAATGCAGGTAGTTTGACAGATGCATGTAAGACAGATTTTTAAAATATTCATGTGACTTCAAGTTTCAAGACAGATTGTGTTAAACATGCAATTTATTTTAACATGCAAATCAGGATGTACTAATTCTGCATAAAGATTAAGCAAGAGGCATTTCTTTTAATGAGAAATCTAAGACAGAGCATTGCTCCAACAGCAAACTAAACATGGATTAGCTCTATGAAAGTGCAAGTACAAATTTCATTCAAAGCAGATTCTGATTGAAAGTGTTCAGCAGAAACACTTGTCGCTTAATCATAATTTCACACAAATTAGAAGTTATCTCAAATTCCCATGAGGACAGATATTGTAGTGAGACAGGTTGGCTCCCCTCTGACTCAGAAGAGGCTGCCCTAATGATTAGATCAATCTTACCCCAGCCTCAGAAAGCAAAGGGGTGGGTCCAGAAACATAAGGGCTGGAGCAGAGAGCTTAGTTGGGCCTCAGCCACTGGAGGAGCCAGAGACCTGCCCTAGGCTCCCAAAGCAGGAGGCTACTACACACCTGCAGGAAGTTGGGGACTGACTATAACTGCCAGGACCACCAAATCCCCCAGACTCAGAGGAACCATAAGCCCTGCCAGAGGCACCATTTCCTGAAGACCTGCTACCAAGCCAAGTATGCCCAGAGGGGAAGTGGCCCAGGGAGAGCCAATCCTGGTGTGGCTGAAGCAAGGCCAGCAAATGAATCAATGTGTTGCAGCCAGGATCCCTGCTAACCAGGGGCAGCCTGGTCTGCCAGTGTTAGGGCCTTGGGATGGGACATAGTGAAGCAGATGGGCCTGTTGCCAGGTCAGGGAGGGAGCAGCGTTCTCTCTGTTTGTGGACAAAAGAACTGTGCTTGTTGGCTCTCTGTCAGAGCTAGGAGACCCAACAATTCCCTGACTTTTTTTTGCTGCCCCACCCTTATCTAGGGCCTTGGCACATTGACTGTTGGTTTGGCTAGAGCATGGGTGTCCAACCTTTTGGCTTGCCTGGGCCACATTGAGTGAAGAGGAATTGTCTTGGGCTACATATAATATAGTTAATGTATATAAATCACATAATAATGTTAAAAGTTTACGATCTTGTGGGGCCACA
Source organism: Carettochelys insculpta (assembly GCF_033958435.1). Taxonomy (NCBI): domain Eukaryota; kingdom Metazoa; phylum Chordata; order Testudines; family Carettochelyidae; genus Carettochelys; species Carettochelys insculpta. The sequence goes on along the minus strand of NC_134149.1, from coordinate 46,660,300 downwards.
TTACTAGCTGTAATACCTGGGCTAGAGCTTTGGCCAAAGCACCTGAACTGCTTGCTGCCCCATCTGAACTAGGCCTGGGCATGCTGTTTTCTTGGCCTAAGCACAGGCCTGAGCCCCAGAATCATTGTTTCCCTACACTGAATGAAGAACCTGTTCTATCAGTTTGTGGCAAAACAGTTAGCCTGCCTCTAATCCTGGGCAGAATCAGGAACCCATCCAATTTGCTATATATAATATATTTTCCTGTTGGGGGGGGTGTTGTTTTCTTCTAATTTAAAAGTAACAATTGCTATTCCAACAAGACAAGTAAAAACTTCCATCAGATCTTACTATTCCATATTTATGTTGGTACTCAATTATTTCACCACTTCTCTGAAAAGGAGAATTGCAAAGTGTTCAGCATTTGAGAAAAATTCATATAATTTTCAAAGCACCTAAGTTGCTTACAAGTTTACATAAGTTCTTCAGGCACTTCTGACATTTTTACCCAATATCAACCAAAGGTTTTTGTATGATTAACTTTTTTTTGTTTTATACTGAGCTATTTAAGGAGTAATGCTTCTTCCATTTGAATCTAAACAGCTGTTTCATATTTTTGTAATCTATATTATATATTACACACACACACACACACACACACACACACCCAGGACAGGAGGAGGCTCCTTCCATGGTGAAATTATTACTTCAAAAGATTCGCAATGGCTTCATGCATAGCTGAGGCTAGCAATAAAAAACAAATTTAAGTTACATCCATTTAATTATCCTTTCCCCTCACCTCCCAAGATATATTTCTGCTCCTCCCACAAAATGTCAGCAACAACCCTTGCATAATTTTCAAAGTTCCACTCTGCATTATTGACATGCCATACCTGAGCTGCCACATGTTAGTAGTGGTTTGTTAGTTGATTTGAGGTGCCCGGGAGAGTTTAATGCATTGCTAGAGGAGCTTTTCTCTGTATTCAAGTTATGTGCACTTGGTGATGCCAATGGACTGCAATACAGGTTTTTCCACCTACTGGCTAGAAGGAAAATACAAGAAAGCCACATATATTACCAAATTAGCTTTGAAAATGAATGAGGTGTGGTGGTGGGGTGGGGAAAAAAGGCAGTAATCAAACAAGAACAAGCATTACAATCAACATTTAGAATCACATTATTTTAAGTGAAAAGCCACATTAATATTTCTTCAAGTCTGCCACTTACTCCCAGCCTATCACTGTTTAGTATCCAAAGAGCAGCTTCTTCACCAAGTCTGAGATTTTTCAATGATGAATGACTTGAGTTGAGGGAGAGCGGGGGAAACAATCTCAGCTTTTCTCTTAAAAAAAAAAAAAAAGACTAACATTTTGAAGTAGAATAATGAAAATGTAATTCACAATTTAACTGATGCTGAAAATAACATCACTGGTCTTTACACTGAGACATGCATATTCCTTTGGATTTTTACTCTTAAAAAGTTGACAAAGTATTAAGCTACTTTGATATAAATTTGGCTCAAATCTTCAAAGATATCTGACACATCTGATGTGCAAAACCCTAATCTCAGTTACAGTAAACAAAAGCCTGAAGATTAAAAACAGACATATGATACTATATTCAAAAAAGTTGAGGGAGTGTGGGGCGGTGGGAGGGAGAGCAATACAAAGCCTGATCAGAGAAAAGCTCAATAACAGAGAAAACTTTAATGGATAAATTTGAATGAGAAAGTAAATGGTTAATAGAACAAGAACACCTTCAGCCATCCTTTTGGTCACAGAAAGTTCACCAAAACAGATTGAGCTTTTACATAAACCTGGCTTTACAACCTACTTTCAGCTATCATAGATTATTCCATTCTAAGGCCTGACTCAAAATGCATCTTGCTGAACAGAGTCAACATATAAATAAAAATACATCTTCCTATCAAGGGCACAATATGTTACAATATTCACACAAAACAGAATGCTGTCCATTCAAAAGCTAAGCAGACAGTAATGGAGGATTTAAACAAGCTTTATTTCTTTCCCCAGTAGCTATGACCATCAACTGACATTGATTTCCCAATAATTCAATAGACAGCACCATGTTCTGCCAAACATAAGACTGGGGTTTAAGAGGGAGGTATCAGAGATGATGTAGTATGGATCACTACCTTCGTGCCCCTAACAAATGGTCACTGGAAGATGTTGCTGTGGGAGCTATGCATCTTTTTGACCAAAGCAATCATACCAGCTACTATGCAAGAGGAGTAGGGAAAAAAAAACAGATCATACTCGCTGTCTTGTGTGTATTAGAATCAATACAAAAGTGACTCAATTAATTTAGGATTATCAATATTATTTAATGGTTCCAGGACAAAGGAGAAAAAAGCTCAGAGAAACAATGGATGAGGACTGTACCAGCATATTCATTTATATTTGAAATGTCAATATTAGCTGGGAAATAGTAGGGGTGTAAATATTTTAAAAGATAAGCATTTAAACCACAGGTTGCCAAACTGGGGGGCATGAATAAACTCCTGACAGGGTGCGAGGCAACCTAGCCCCACACCCACTGTCAATCCTCCCTACTCAAAGAGCCTGCGCTGGTGTTACCTCCTGCAAAAATAGATGTCGCACCATGGCATGGTGGGGGGGAAATCCTGAGACAACAGCTCTGGCACGCAGCTGCAGGAAGTGTGTGAGGCGCTTCCCCTCCCCAAACAGCCAGCACATTTCCTGAAAAGCTGGGTCTGTTGCCTGCCAGCGACTCCCTTCCATCTGCTGCCTTCCTGCATGGGGGGGTAGGAGGAGCCTCAGGTCCACACCAACTGCTCCTTGCTCCCCACGGCAGCCATGTGCTGACTGAGCAGTTGGAGCTGGCATGGACCCAGGACTCCCTCTCCCCCCCAAGACCCCCATGCAGAAAGCAGAAGAAAGTTGCCAGGAGGCAACAGATGGCTTTTCAGGAAATGTGCCAAATGTTTGGGGAGGGGGAAGCAGTGCAGGTGCTTCCTGAGACCTCAGACCTGATGCACAGCTGCGGGATCCCAAGGTACCAGCTGAGCTCTCCCCCACCTTGCCCAGACCCCCACGAGTACCCTCCTCAGGGCCCCACCAGCACCTTGTTCCTGCCTCCTACCTCCTGGCCAGACACCTACCCCCACGCCAGACACATACCCCCCAGCTTGCTTCTGTACCCTATTTTCCACCCAGATTCTGGATCCCATTCTTATCCCACTCACTGCCAGCCCTGTCCCACATACTGGATCCCTCATTTTGGCCCCACCTCAGAGTGTAGAGGTGCCCACAAATTCCAGTAACCCTGGAACCTCAGAAGAATTAATCTGGCCTAGGCCTTGAAGCTCAGTCCTACCTAACCTCCCTGAATGGGGCTGGGGTACCAGGGGAGGACATGTATCAACTGCGGTCACCTAAGTGGGATTTGGAGGGTTTTGTTTTTTGTATCTTCACTTGTGTGGTCCCTGACTCTTTTTTTTTTTTTTTGGAGAGGTCAGTGACCCCAACCCGAGGCGTTACGCAGGCATTGTCGAGGATTATCCGGCCCTCTGACTACTATTCCATGCTTCTCATCCATGTGGGCACTAATGATGCTGCGAGGTGTGACGCTGAGCCGGTCAAGAGTGACTTCAGGGCTCTGGGGGCACGGGTCAGGGGGCTTGGGGTGCAGGTGGTATTCTCTTCAATCCTGCCTGTCAGAGGTAGGGGCCCAGGCAGAGACAGGTGTATCCTAGAGGTGAATGCTTGGTTGCGTAGATGGTGTCACCAGGAAGGCTTTGGTTTCTTTGACCACGGGATCCTCTTCCGGGATGGACTCCTAGGCAGAGATGGCGTTCACCTTCCGAGGAGGTGGAAGACCATATTCGGACACAGGCTGGCTAACCTAGTGAGGAGGGCTTTAAACTAGGTTCGACGGGGGCAGGGGAGCAAAGCCCGCAGGTAAGTGAACAGCATGAATACATGGGAGATGAATTTGAAATGGGAGGGAGTATGGGCTACACTGGGAGAGTAAAAAGAGGGCCAGGGCAAAACTGGGAGGCAAGACCAAATCAATGTCTGAGATGCCTATATACAAATGCAAGAAGTATGGGAAATAAGCAAGAAGAATTGGAAGTACTAATAAATGAATATAACTATGATATCGTTGGCATCACAGAAACTTGGTGGGATAATACTCATGATTGGAATGTTGGTATTGAAGGGTACAGCCTGCTTAGGAAGGACAGACAGGGAAAGAAGGGAGGAGGTGTTGCCTTGTATATTAAAAATGTACACACTTGGACAGAGGTGGAGATGGACGTAGGAGATGGACGGGTTTAAAGTCTCTGGGTTAGACTCAGAGGAGTAAAAAACAAGGATGAGGTCCTACTAGGAGTCTACTACAGGCCCCCTAGCCAGGTGGAAGAGGTGGATGAGGCTTTCTTTAAACAGCTAACAAAATCATCCAGGGCCCAGAATTTGGTGGTGATGGGGGACTTCAACTATCCAGGTATATGTTGGGAAACTAATACAGCAGGGGACAGACTGTCCAATAAATTCTTGGATTGCATTGCAGACAACTTTTTATTACAAAAGGTTGAAAAAGCTACCAGAGGGGAAGCTGTTCTAGATTTAATTTTAACAAATAGGGAGGAAATTATTGAGAATTTGAAAGTGGAAGGATGCTTGGGTGAAAGTGATCATGAAATCAGAGTTCACAATTCTAAGGAAGGGTAGAAGGGAAAACAGTACAATAGAGATAATGGATTTCAGGAAGGCAGATTTTGGTAAACTCAGGCAGCTGGTAGGTAAGGTCCCATGGGAAGCTAAACTGAGGGGAAAAACGGCTGAGGAGAGTTGGCAGTTTTTCAAAGGGACATTATTAAGGGCCCAAAAGCAAGCTATCCCGCTGTGTAGAAAAGATAGAAAACATGGCAAAAGACTGCCTTGGCTTAACCAGGAGATCTTGCATGATCTCAAAATAAAAAAGGAATCGTATAAGAAATGGAAACTAGGACAAATTACAAAGGACGAATATAGGCAAACAACACGAGCATGCAGGAGCAAGATTAGAAAGGCTAAGGCACAAAATGAGCTCAAAACTAGCTACAAGCATAAAGGGAAACAAGAAGGCTTTTTACAAATACATTGGTAACATAGAGGAAGACTAAGAAGAGGGTAGGGCCATTGGTCAGTGAGGAGGGAGGAACAGTAACAGGGAATTTGGAAATGGCAGAGATGTTTAATGATTTCTTTGTTTCGGTCTTCACTGAGAAATCTGAAGGAATGCCTGACAGAGAATGCTAGTGAAAAAGGGGTAGGTTTAGAAGTTGAAATAAGAATAGAACAAATTAAAATTTACTTAGAGAAATTAGATGCCTGCAAATCACCAGGGCCTGATGAAATGCATCCTAGAATCCTCAAGGAGCTGATAGAAGAGGTATCTGAGCCTTTAGCAATCATTTCTGGTAAATCATGGGAGACGGGAGAGATTCCAGAAGACTGGAAAAGGGCAAATATAGTACCCATTTATAAAAAGGGGAACAAGGATAACCCAGGAAACTACAGGCCAGTCATCTTAAATTCTGTGCCAGGAAAGATAATGGAGCAGGTAATTAAAGAAATCATCTGCGAGCAGTTGGAAGGTGGTAAGGTGATAGGGAACAGCCAGCATGGTTTTGTTAAAAACAGATCATGTCAAACCAATCTAATAGCTTTCTTCGATAGAATAATGAGTCTTGTGGATAAGGGAGAAGCGGTGGATGTGGTATACCTAGACTTCAGTAAAGCATTTGACACTGTCTCACATAATATACTTATCAATAAACTATGCAAATACAACTTAGATGGGGCTACTATAAGGTGGGTGAACAACTGGCTGGATAACCGTACGCAGAGAGTAGTTATTAATGGTTTTCAATCCTGCTGGAAAAGTATAACTAGTGGGGTTCCGCAGGGGTCTGTTTTAGGACTGGTTCTGTTCAATATCTTCATTAACGATTTAGATATTGATATAGAAAGTACACTTAAGTTTGCAGATGATACCAAGCTGGGAGGGGTTGCAACTTCTTTGGAGGATAGGGTCATAATTCAAAAGGATCTGGATAAATTGGAGAAATGGGCTGAGGTAAACAGGATGAAGTTTAAGAAGGACAAATGCAAAGTGCTCTACTTAGGAAGGAACAATCAGTGTCACACATACAGAATGGGAAAGGACTGCCTAGGAATGACTACAGCAGAAAGGGATCTAGGGGTTATAGTGGACCACAAGCTAAATATGAGTCAATAGTGTGATGCTGTTGCAAAAAAAGCAAACATGATTCTAGGATGCATTAACAGGTGTGTTGTGAACAAGACACGAGAAGTCATTCTCCCGCTCTACTCTGCGCTGGTTAGGCCTCAGCTGGAGTATTGTGTCCAGTTCTGGGCACCGCAGTTCAGGAAGGATGTGGAGAAATTGGAGAGGGTCCAGAGGAGAGCAACGAGAATGATCAAAGGTCTAGAGAACATGACCTATGAAGAAAGGCTGAAAGAACTGGGCTTGTTTAGTTTGGAAAAGAGAAGGTTGAGGGGGGACATGATAGCAGTTTTCAGGTATCTAAAACGGTTTCATAAGGCAGAGGGAGGCAACTTGTTCTTCCTTACCTCTGAGGATAGAACAAGAAGCAATGGACTGAAATTGCAGCAGGGGAGGTTGAGGTTGGACATTAGGAAAAAGTTCCTAACTGTCAGGGTGATCAAACACTGGAATGAATTGCCAAGGGAGGTGGTAGAATCTCCATCCCTGGAGATATTTAAGAAGAGGTTAGATAGATGGCTTTCAGGGATGGTCTAGAAAGTGCTTGGTCCTGCCATGAGGTCAGGGGGCTGGACTCGATAGCCTCTCGAGGTCCCTTCCAGTCCTACTCTTCTATGATTCTATGAACCCAAAACACGTTTCCTGCCCCTGCCATAAATAAAGACTGCTGAAACATTTCTGTTGGACATAGTTTATTTAAAAATGAAGCCTGGCCAACAATTGGGCCAAGCCCCCATCAGGACACAGCATCATAACACCCCTGTAACCCCACACACACTTCAATCCTGAGCCCATCATATACCAGAACCGCCCCCCGCCCCGAGCTCCTCACGTGCCCAGTCTTCTGCTACAGCACTTTGCACAACCCACAGACCGCAAATCTATGTCCTGAGCCCATCATACACCCAGCCTGAACTCCTGCACCCTCATATCCACAAGCCTGTAGTTTGCTCAGCACTACAACACTTCACTTGACCCTAACACTCTCCAGCCTGGAGTCTCCTCCCTGAGCCAGCTTCTTCCTACACCCAAGAGCTTGCACCTTTCACCCCTTCCCAAATCCCACCCCAGAGCCTGACAATATATCTCAATGCCGTGAGAGTGAGTAAGGGCTGGGGACAGCAAATGATGGAGAGGAGGGAAACAGAGAAGGTGGGGCCTCAAGAAAGGGGTGGGGTATTGGGACTTGCCCTGACTTTTAAAAAATGATCTTGGGTGTAAAAAGATTGGAGACTACTGCCATAAAACTTTTTTAAATTTCAAATTTGGTGTCACAAAATGTGTTTTCAGGGTTTGTTTTTTTTTTTTTTGGCCTTTCAACGTGTAGGGGTATGAATTGAAATTTTTGTTAATATGGGGGGGTTGGATGATGGTAAAGAAGAGATGAGGGGGCATGAGGGTTTCTCAAAAATCAAAAAGGGGTTGTGATGCTGAAAAATTTGGAACCACTGATTTAAACTACTAAAACTATATCGTCTAACCAGTTAACCAAATTAAAGGGAAAGGAGTACTTATTTGTCCCAATGCAGCCTCTGTAGACACTCCATGCCACCTCTGTAGCTGCTTCCCTTCACAGACCAAGGTGCTATCTGCCTTTGCTGCCAAGCTCCTTGAAGTGGCACAAGGGAGGTGGGGACCACTTAACCTCCTAACGAGGTCTGGCTTTTATGTCCCACCAGCGTAAGTGTGCTTCCCCCACCTAGCTGGTTGTCCTTTCCAAAGACCCTGGTGCCATTTGGGCTGGCCAGCCCAGAAAATGGGGCCATGGGCAGGGGAACTGGTTCCAGAGCTGCATGCAGGCAACTAACTGTTAGGTTCAATTGTCAGTAAGACTAATACTTAAAAGTTAACTTCCCTAGGAAAGGAACTAGTACAAATATATCAATGTTACCATAAAGTCAGCTGTACATCTATTCTTTCAAAACTCTTTTGAAAAGGATATTCACAATGCTGTGACCACAGAAAAAGAATGTTCCATAATATTCTGGGCTTCAGTTCCTTCCTGAGCTAATTAACTGTAAACTGCCAGTTAAAGCACTGAAGTGGAAACCTTTGCTAAAATACTGTAGATGAAATGGTCACCTTGGAATATATTTGGGTAATGTTAAAATTTTATTCTTTTTTCCTAGAAGCTAGATGTACCACAACTTGCAAAGACTGAAGATAGCACTAATCATGACTAGAAATAGTGCACAGGAGAATCACTATACTAGGAGAAAGATTAACAGAATTACGGCTAAACCTCTACAGTCCAGCACCCTTGGGACCCGACCATTGCCAAATGAAAGAACTTGCTGGACTACGGGATGCTCATATTGTCTGGCTGCATTACCAATACTTCCACTGCTTATTGGGCTCTTACTAACATCCAGGGGTAAACTACAGCTAACTAACAGCATAGAGAACTGAGAGCCAGAACTGGTGGCTATAAGCAAACTTTATGGGACCATGAGAAACTTGGCTGCACTTGTGATATGTGGTTGCCCAGATAATTAAAATCATACTGGATTACGGATGTTGCAGGATAAAGGAGTGCTGAATTACAGGGGTTCCGCCTGCACTAAACTTTTTTTCCCCCACCTGCAGGGAGAGAAGCTACAGACGAGTTTTGTTTTCAAAAAGTTATTTACTCTGGTTATGTATTTTTAATACCAACATTTAAAGTTATGTATTCAATATAAAAAAGAATCAAATTTAGTTTTGCAAATCCAATAGCATAGATCAAAATTAGCAAGATTATCTCCTTTGCACTAGACCAGAAGCACCTGCATTCGTGTTAATCCATTTTTGTCCTAGCAAAATGAATGCAGAATGTTCTAATTATCCGAGTCAAAGCTAAATTTGCATGAGGCATTGCTTTTAATCTGCATCCAATTTGCAGAGTCATATCTCAATTCCAATTCCATTACCTGGTTTACAGGTGTCATACCTGAGAAAGCACATAAGATGAACATATTTTGGAAGTGCTCCTGGAGATAGAGAGAGAGATATTTTCTCTCTCTCTCTCTCTGTGTGTGTGTGTATGTATGTGTGTATATATATATATGAGTCTGTCAGTGCAATGTAAGTTTGGTATGCAGCTTCCTCTTAACCTAACAAACCAAAAAAATCAAGATTTGCTTGTGCCTGGGAAGTGGGAAATGCTGGGAAATCCAGGGTTTCCCAAAACATGGATAGGGAGGGGGCAACAGGAGGAGAGGTGCAAAAGGGAGGGGTACAGGATGTGGTACTGAGAGTGGCCATGGGGGCAGCTGTAGCACCAAGAGCAGGGATGGCTAATCCACAGCTCTTTGATCAAAGAAATGTGGCTCCTGCTCAGAACTGGGTTGATATTTCACTTGTCCTGGAAATGGACATACAACCCCACGCAGTAGGAATAGCAGCAGCAGATGTAAGTGGCTTTAGGACCCTGAGGACACCCTCAGCCTGCCAAGGTGCTACTAGACTTGACCATGTAACAAAGAGGAAGCCGTGTCTGTTCTGGTCTGGCTATGGTCTGAAGAAGTGGGTCTGTCCCACGAAAGCTCACCTAATAAACCATTTGCTAGTCTTTAAAGTGCTACTTGACTGCTTTTTGTTTTGATAGACTTGACCATGTTCTTAACAAGGTGATATGCTCTGCCTTTCACCTTTGCCTTTGCCTCCATCTGAGCAGACAGTGCCTCTGCCTTCCTCTGCCCAGCAGCCATGTGGTAAAGCCCATGAAGGCTGCGAGAATGACTTGGTGATTCCTGCCATCAGAAGGGGCAACAGTTTTTTATTCTTGTTGTGTCTGAGTTGCAGGGATGGACAGTGGCACTCCAGGGACAGGGCTGGGAGTGAGAGGGAAGATTTCGTCTGGGATTACAGAAGGAATGTTTGAGATGTGGGAATGGAGGATTAACAGGGGATTGGGAGATGACAGATAGCTAGGGAGTGGAAATACTGGGAGAATAGCATTAGTAGGAGATTACAGAAAGGGCATATGAGGGAACTGTGATATTGGGGGATTACTAGGAAATTAGAAGAGGGATGTTATTCAGGGATTGAGTGAGTGGATGCTGGTTGGGATAGTAGAGAGATGACCAAAGAGTGTGACGCTCACAAAGCAGGGGTTGGGGAGAATCAGACTTGTGTTGCGGACAGTGCTGGGCACAGACACACTGAATGGCAGGTCCAGCCTGGGGACTCTCAAATCTCTCCCCCTGCCGTTGATCCTTGCCATAGGGACATGGGGGCTTAAGCAGCTGTGGGATGCACTCCTGCAGAGGGGTTGGGGCCCCAGGCTGGGCTGCAGATGGGGATCCAAGTCCCTGCTTCTCCCTTGCCTTGGGGGGCTGTGGAGGTACTGGGACTGTTAATGCGGGGGAGGGGGGAAATCGATCTCTGCTTCCCCTTAGCTATGGGGATGAGACTGGGAGAGGCAGAGTGGAAGGAAGTTCTGCTGTTTTCCAGTGTGCTCCAAAGCTGCTAGCCCCCATCTGGTTCCTGCTACCCGGAGATGACTGTGCTGGAACTCAGGACTGTCTGGACTGGAGAGGCATTGGTTGGTTCACCTGCCTGGGGTGCAGCAATTATTGCTTCTTCCTTGTCCCTTGCTTCCTACGCTGCTGGTGCAGGAGCAGCAGCACGGAGGCTGTGGGAGGGGGAGCAATGCTGCACAGGTCTGTGGTGTTCCTAGCAGGGCCCCTCTTGACAGGACTTGTGGTCAGAAGGACCAAGTGTGCTCCAGGGAGAGGCAGGTAGGTACAGTAGAGCCCACGGGGGAGGCAATTCCAGCTGGTGAACAGGCTGAAGGGTTCCTCTCCAGGTTCATGTCCAGTAATGTTATTTTTATCTCTATATGTTGTATACTATATCTAAAAATAAATATAATATGTGGCTCTTTCTACTCTTTTTACGATGGAAAGGGACCTAGGGGTTATGGTGGATGAAAGGCTGGATATGAGTAAACAGTGTGCCCTTGTAGCCAAGAAAGCTAACGGTATACTGGGATGCATTAGGAGGAGCATTTCGAGCAGATCTAGAGAAGTAGTTATTCCTCTTTATTCGGCACTGGTGAGGCCACATCTGGAATATTGTGTCCAGTTTTGGGCCCCACAGTATAAAAAGGATGTGGATTTGCTGGAGCAGGTTCAGCCAAGGGCAACCAAAATGATTAAGGGTCTGGAGCACAAGACCTGTGAGGACACGCTGAGGGATTTGGGCTTGTTTAGTTTACAGAAGAGAAGACTTAGAGGTGACTTAATAGCAGCCTTCAACTTCCTGAAGGGGAGCTCTAAAGAGGAGGGTGAGAAACTGTTCTCAGTGGTGTCAGATGGCAGAACAAGGAGTAATGGTCAGAAGCTGAAGAGGGAAAGGTGTAGGTTAGATATTAGGAAAAACTACTTCACCAGTCGGGTGGTGAAGCATTGGAATGCGTTGCCTAGAGAGGTGGTGGATTCTCCATCCCTTGAGGTTTTTAAGTCCCGGCTGGACAAGGTCCTGGCTGGGATGACTTAGTAGGGGTTGATCCTCTTGAAGCAGGGGGCTGAACTAGATGACCTCCTGAGGTCCCTTCCAACCCTATGGCTCTGTGATTCTGTGATACTCTGTGCACAGCTAGTTTGTCTCTTGGTCTCTAACTGCTTGGCTACCCCTGACCAAGAGAGAGGTCAGCAGGACTGGGGCTCTGCCATCTTGCCTGCAACAAAGACCAGTTAAGTAGCTCTCCTGAACCCAAACTCAGAGCCCAACCCACTGTGGAGAGCCTGGGACCTGTGGGGGAGGAGCACCCCCAAGACAGCCTCCAGCACATGGCGCAGGCAGCCCTGGAGCCTGGCCCTCCCCAGACAGCCTACAGACGATAAGAGCAGCTGAGAGCATCACCCCTTGAAGTCTAGCCCCCCTCAGACAGCCTACACACTGTGGAGGTTGCTGGAGGGGTACAGCCCCCCGGAACCTGGACCCCACAGCCTGCAGACAATAGACACAGCTGTGTCCTGTCAAAGCCTGGCCCCTCCCCAGACAATCTGCAGGCCACGGAGGAGGTGTTAAGAGGGTGAGGCTGCCCCAGAGCCTGTCCCCACACCCAGACTGCCTGCAGGCCACAGGAAGAGTGCCCCTCTCCCACAAGCTTCCTTCAGGAGCTCCCCCCCTCCCCCCAGCATACAGGCTGAAAGGTGCCACTGGAGGCTGCTCCCCAACCCCAACAGCTTGTAGTTTGCAGGGGATACTTGGGATGGGGAACAGTCCCTAGAGCACTCCATCTAAGAGGCTGCAGGATGCGGGGGTCACTGAAGTGTATCCCCTCTCCCCAGGCTGCAGGGCTGCCGGACGTGGGGGCGGAGTATTAGCTGGAGGCCAGGGCCTACCTGCAGAGCCCAAGCCCCTCCACTGAAAAAGCACAGAGCCCCAGATCGCTCCCTCCCAGGAGGAGTCACTGGACAGGGAGCACAGCCCTGGACTCCTCATTAGGAGCCACTGACCGAGGAACATTGCTCTGGCCCCCTGCGAGGAGCTGACTGACACTGCAGCAGCACCACCCTTACCACCACAGGTGGCTTAGGTAACTCCTCCCAGCCCCCTATCCAGACACCTCTGCCTTAACTTCTGCACCCCCATTGTATGCCTGGAGCCCCAACCACCAGCTTGAGTCCCTGCTAATCTTCTGCCCTAAGCCACCCAATTCCTGCCCCTCCTCACACCTGAACCTCATTCCAGCCCTCATTTTCCTTCATTTTTAAAAAAGATCATTAAAAAATGCACTTTTCATTTATTTTCAAAAAATTACTTCGTTAAAGAGTTGATTAATGCCACATACAACTGCTAGTATATAAAAAAATATTTGAATGTGCTCTTTAAGCCTGCACATTACATTTCTAGTTCTACTATCACCTTCAACGATAAAGCAAGTTATATGGATTTTTAGGTATTAAATATTATATTTAGTATAAATACCTTGGTCAAGTCTATTTATAAGGGTTCGGCAGGCTACTTCTGTCTCCGCACTTGGGTTATCCAATACCCGTCGACACCATTTTAAAGGAGATTCTATTTTCTGATCTGTACTGGTTTTTCTTGGTGAGACATACAGCCTTAAACAAAGGAATTGAAAAATTATATTGAGTGAATGTTAATTCAGATCCTCCTTTTATATTTAATAGAATGTTCTCCTGAAATACTTAAAACAATATACATAAGACATTGGAAAGAAGAGGAAGAAAGCCATCCACACAAGATTAATGTATTAAAGCCTAAGTTGTCCTATGAGGCTTAAACAGACGCACATTTAAGGATACAATAATTTAGTCTGTTTCAGGGGAGAGCCATTCAAATACTACGTAGTGCCTGCATACAGTAATCTGAAATCTCTAATAGTGTTATTTACATTCTGGTAGTACTCACTCCAATTCTAGTTTAAAACAGGCATTTTTTAGGTTCAAATACCATTTCTTCTCCTCCATAACTTTCCCCACTGAATTAATTGGTTAGGAAGAATCTGAAAGTTAAGGTTTTGATGCATCTTTCTAATCTGCCATTACAGAAAGTGGACTGAATTTGACAAGTGACACTACACTTCTAGCAAACATTGAGTATCACAAGCTCCAGAAAGCATTAAAATTCCAGGCTCTGGATTCAAATGTTATATTTATTGCACAAATAACTTCTGCAAAATTACATACATATGTCCTTTCTATATTAACAGTACATGTTTTGGTTAAAACATTTCAGCTTGAAGTCCACATTACCCAAATAGAGCAAGCAAAATCTAATATGCGGAGAAATTAGGGCCTCATCTGGTATGCACTCATTTAAACTCAGCATGTAAAAAAGGTTTACATTTGATCTGCAAGTAATTTCCTCCTTCTAAAGCCCATTATCTTTGCACCACCTCAACATCTCAAAAAAAAAAAAAATAATTTTTTTTTAAATTTACCAGTGCAGCAAGGTAACTTCCCCAACGCCTAAAAACTAGCCAATAGTAACAAGGTGAGCCATAGCTTTCTGTGATATAAACAAAGGAGGATTTGTTTATACAAAACTTTAATTACCAAGGTAAGAACTCTTAATATTGGTACATAGGACCAGAATGCTATTTCACTAACTTACATTGTATGAGGTTTCCTAAAACACCTAGGATTTGGTCCACTGTATGTACAAAATAGTGTGAAAATGCAAGATTAACACTAGTCAAAGCTGATTTTGTTTGAGACTTTAGTTACAATTGATCAAGGAGTAACTCTGCCATGTAGCCTCTAGGGGTTCCACAGCAGTTCCAAGCCTGGATAAAGGAGGAGGCTTCGTCAGATGAGTGACGATGCACTGATCGTGAAACAATAAGAATTAAATCTGATACCAGTATGAATAACTGCTAAAGATGCCGGCTCGGACATTGCCCTGGATAAACAAGGCCCCCAGCACAAATCGAGCGATCAGAGTTGGGTTGATAAGTTGGCTACTGAAAGAATATTACAGCTCACACACACACTATCAACTGGAACACTGATCATCCAAACACTAGGCGACTGGAAAGGTAGACCTACTTCAAAAAGAGACACTGATGTGATATACTTGGATTGGCAGAGATGCACTGGACGGTATTGGGAGAGATCTGCAATTGCGAAGTCATTTCGTCAGGCAGTGAAACGAAGCATGAGGTAGAAGTCGGACTCCTTTTTAGCAAAAAGAGCTAGAGGAGCATTGTTAGGATACAAGTCAGTGAGCACAAAATGATGGTAGTGAGATTCAAAGCAAAAATGGTTCAATATCTCAGTCTTTCATGTGCATGCACCCATGTCGGACAATACAGAGGAAGAGATTGAGCTATTCTATACAGATCTGACAGATGCTGGAAGAGATACCGAAGAGAGATGTGTTGATCATCGGAGGAGATTGGAACATGAAGGTTGGAACAGAGAACAAAGCTTGGGAGTGAGTCATGGGAAGGTCTGGATATGGAGAAAGAAATGAATGAGGCGAGAAACTATGAGTTTGCGCTATGGAGCATGAGATGGCTATCTGCAACAAGAGATTCCAAGAAAAAAGACTGTAGGAAGTGGATATGGATCGAATGACGGGAAGTGTAAGAACATGATAGATATGATCTCGATAAGAAGATGCGTAACATCAGCGCTGATCTTTCCAAGGAGCAGATACAGACTCGGACAACAGTCTAGTGATCGCAAACATCAAGATGAAGTTCAAGAGAATGTGTGAGACACAGTTTAAGGAAAGAAGAGACGTGGCAAGGCTAGGTGAGAAAGAAATAGGGAATGTGTACAGAACAGCACTCAGAGAAGATTAGGAATGTGGGTGCACAGAAAGACCTATATAAGAGAGTCGAAGGGATAGCCACGGCAATAAAAGAGGCAACTGAGCAGACCGTTCCAGAAGAAGAGAAGATCAATAAGAAGTGGATTACGCAGGAATCAATGAAATACACCGACTATGTAATATAGTATGGAAAGAAGGGAAGGCACATAAGGAATGGACAAGATTTGTGCTAGTGACAATACACAAGAAAGGAAGTGCTTTGGAGTGCAAGAAACACAGAATGATTGCCCTCAAAAGTCATTTAGGCCAGGTGCTGATGATGAGACTGACCAAAATACATTTCACCGATCGAAGAATATGTAGCGGACAAGCAAGCGGAATTCAGGAAAGACAGAAGTACCATACAGCAGGTATTGGCACTAATATTGATAGAGGAGAAAGCTTAATGAAAGAACAAGAACATTTACAATTACTTTGTCAATTTTCAGAAGGCATTTGACAGTATAGATGAGAAAGTGAGTTGGGCAGTGTTGGAGTTGTATGGAGTGGATAGAAGACTGACAGTTGTCGAAGGACATCAACGACAATGCGGAGGCAGCAGAGAGAACATGCAGAGTTGGAAAGTTGGTTTAGAATGAGTAGAGGTATGAGACAAGTAGATCCAATATCGCCGGGTATCTTCAGCATGCACCTAGAGAGATTTTTGGACAAAATCAAGGAAGACGTACAAACATTATCTGTGCACAGGATGAGAATTAACTTGAGGTTTGCAGATGATATAGTTATCACTGAAGAAGATGAAGAGAAGCTAGTGAGAACAGTGCAGGTACTAAACAAAGAAGAGACGCAGTACGAACTGATTATGAACATTGATAAAACAAGAACAGTTGTATCTGAAAATAAGGAAATGGGAAGGAAGATCAATGTACACAGGCTCAAGCTAGAGAACGAAGATAAGTTCATATATCTGGGGAGCAACATAATGTATGATCTAGACTGTAGGTTCCCAAACTGGGGGATGTGAAGGAATTCCGGGTGCAGGGGGTGGGTGCATGAAGAGACCCAGCCCCCCCCACCCCCCCATCAGTTCTCCCTACTTCAAGAAATAGTTTGTGCTGGTCTTACCTCCTGCAAAAATGGAAGTAAAGCCAGCTTCTTATGGTGTGCAGGGGGAAGTCCCAGAGCTGCATGCCAAAGCCAGCACCACAGGAAGTGCATAAACTGCTTCCCCTACCCAAACAACTAGCACAAAGCTGAGCTGTCCCCTCCCCTCGCCCAGACCCTCAGGAGTACCCTGCCCAGACCCCCACAAGTAGCCTGCCCTCCTGCCCATAGCCCACGAGTACCCTGCCCAGGGCCCCACCTGCCCTAGCCCCCACCTGCACCCTGCTCCTGGCCCCTACCTCCTGGCTAGACACCTATCCCCCAGCTTGCTCCTGTACCCTACTTGCCATCCAGATTCTGAATCCCATTCCTAACCCACTCACTGCCAGCCTTGTCACACACACTGGATCCCTCATTTTTGGCTTCACCTCAGAGTGTATAGGGGCCCACAAATTGTACTAATCCTGGAACCTCAGAAGAATTAATCTGGCCTGAGGCCTTGAAACTCAGTCATACCTAGCCTCCCTACACAGAGCTGGCGTGCCAGGGGAGGGAGGTGTTTCAGTTGTGGCCACATCAGGGGGGGCTTGGAGGGTTTTTTGTTGTTTTTGCATCTCACTTGTGTGGTCCATGACTTATTTTTCTGTGGGTCAGGGACCCCGACCCACCCCTCCCACAAACAGAGACAATGCTGAAACATTTGTGACGGGCATATTTTACTTAAAAATGAAGCCTGATGAACAAGCTCCCATCTGGCCACAGCATCATAACATTCCTGCAGCCCTCCACACACCTCAATCCTGAACCTATCATACACCAGAACTCTCCGTCCTGAGCCTCTTACATGCCCAGTCTTCTGCCACAACACTACCGCACAATCCACATACTGCAAACCAACGCCCTCAGCCCATCATACTCCCAACCCCACCTACACTGAGCCCCTCATACACTCCAGCCTGAACTCCTGCACCCTCAGATCCACAAGCCTGTTGCTTGCTCAGCACCTCAACTCTCCAGTCTCAACCCCCGTCCCTGAGCCAGCAGCCCCTTCTTCACCTCTTCCTGCACCCAAATTCCCTCCCAGAGCTTGCACCTTTCACACCTTACCACATCCAAATCCCTCATTCCCACTCCAGAGCCCGCACCTTTTGTCTCAACCCAGTGAGAGTGAGTAAGGACTAGGGACAGCAAATGATGAAGAGGAGGGGAATGGAGAGGGTGGAGCCTCAAGGAAGGGATGGGGTTTTGGGGCTTGCCCTGACATTTAAAAGGTGATCTTGGGTGTGAAAAGATTGGAGACTACTGCCTTTAAAATTTTTTAATTTTCAAATTTCATACCACAAAAATGCATTTTTTCCCCTTTTGATGCACCGGGGTACCAGCTGAATAAATGGGGGAGGTCGAAGAATGATATCAAAGGCAATGGAACTTTTTCAAACTTTCTAGCATGCTTGTGTGAGTGTTTGAGACTTTTCTATCAGGGAAGTAGGTAGCTGGCTTTGCACAGTTACTGGTGGTGGGGTATATATAAGGAAGTATGCATCAGGACATCATAGCAGTAGTAAATAAATGTTCGCAATAACTTATCGAAGTAACTTGCATCCACTAAATTTATTCTAAATCAGGAAAAATTTTATAGATTTTTTTTAATTAATATATTCTGGCAGCGATTAAGAAAAGGAAGTATGATGAAGACTACATTAAGTATGGCTTCACTGTTGCAGAAAAAAACAGAACTGATCATCCTCAATGCATAGCATGCCACATAGTTCTCAGCAATGACACATTGAGACCTAGTTGTTTTAAGCAACACTTGATGAAGAACCACAGTGCTTTGAAAGACAAACCAAAAGAGTTTATTTGCTGTTCAACTTCAAAATTAGAAACATAAAGCTGGACGCTAATGGAGCTTTTCTTCAAGCTTTGGCCAAGGCAGTAGAAGCGTCTTACGAGTGGTCATAGTTCATCACTAAAGCCAAAAAAAGTGCACATACAGCCAATCCTCAGGTTATGTGGGGGTTGCATTCCTGCAAACCCTCACGTAACTCAAAATTTTCACCAAGGGGGAGACGGGAACCAGGCTAGAGCTTGCAGGGGCTGGGAAACTGACCAGTCAATTAGCGCTGATCAGTTTCCTGGCTCCCAGAGTGGCAGGATGCCAGGAACAAGGGGGCAGCCTGATTCCCAGCTCCTCGCTGCTTGCGGCACCCAGGAAACTGACCTGCTCATGGCTGGCTGGTTTCCCAGTTCCCGCCAGCACAGGGCAGCCAGGAACCAGGCTGCTGCTTAGTTCCCAGCTCCTCTCCACTTGTGGACTGGGAAACTGACCAGCCCACCAGGGCTGGTCAGTGTCCTGACTGCTTCTCCCTGCCTTCCCCCAGCAGTGCAGCTGTTAGCCTGGCAATGGCGCCACTGGAAAAGGCAGGGAGAAGGGGTATTTAAGCTTGCCTGGCTGCCTGAAGCTAGGGGCAGCTAGGCAAGCTAAAAGCCTTCCCCCTGCCTTTTCCAGCGGTGCCACTGCCAGGCTAACAGCTGCACTGCTAGGGGAAGACAGGGAGAAGGAGCCGCAGAGCAGCTTCAGGTTGTGCTTAACTCACAATAAAGCGAGTTGGGCTAAACTTGAAGCTGTGTATTTCGAGAGAGTTTACTGTAACTGAAGAACCTCTTGTGAAGCCTTGCTTGTTGAAAGCAGCTGGTATCGTGCTTGATGTTGAAAGCAAAAACACTACTGAAATTGCGCTTTCCAACAATTCCGTGACACATTGCATTGGTGACCTGGTGAAAGATCTTTAACTTGAAATTGTGGAGGTAGTGTTGGCTTCCTGCCTCCCCCACTTTTTTTTTTTAAAGCAATTCAATGCAAAGATACCACTGATGTAGCACACTGCTGTCAGTTGCTTGTCTACATTTGATTCATTAACAATGGACTACGAAAGAACTGCTACCTTTTTTTTTTTGGGGGGGGGGGGGGGGCGGAAATAGACTTTCATGGGGGCAAACTGGTTGGTGTGTGCACAGACGGAGCTCCAGTGATGCTTGGCTCTCACTCTGGATTTGTAACATTGGCGAAAGAAAAAATCCAGCCATACCCACAACTCACTGCATCATACACAGACAAGTGTTGGCTGCTAAAACCCTTCCAGATGACCTATGTGACTCACTGAATTTGGTCAAAGTTGTCAATTTTGTGAAAAACTGCTTTAAATACAAGACTTTTTGCTGCTCCCTTTGCACCGATTTGGGAGCAGATCATAAATCTTGTTTCACATGGAGGTATGATGGCTTTCTAAAGGTAACGTACTTTCAAGATTATTCAAAGTGAAAGATGAAGTGGAAATTTTCCTCAAGCACCACAATAAAGACGACACTTATATCACACATTTACAGACCAAATGTTTCAACTTTCACTGGCATACCTCATGAACATTTTTGAATCTTTCAACAATCTCAATTTGAGGCTGCCAGGAAACAATGCTGCAAACATTATAGAACACCACAATGCCATCAAAGGGTTTATGGAAAAAAATCCAGCTTTGGAAACACTGAACACATTCTCAGATGCCTAACTTTTCATCTTTTCTGACATTTTCATCATTTGCTGAAAATGAAGGTTTCCAAGAACTTTGTAAAGAGGATGTGAAGAACAAAACTGTGTTTCACCTTGGTGATGAATTCATCTGCTATTTTCCAGACAACTTTTCTGGCAACCCCATTTATAAATTAGTAGGTAATACATTCACGTTGATGTTGGTTCATTGCCAGAAGTATTGCAAGAACAAGCACTAAAAATAAAATATGATTGAAATGCCAAAGAATTTCAAAAACTCAAGCACAGAGGAATTTTGGATAAATTATTTCCCAATATACTCAAAAGATGGAGAAGCGCTACATATTACTCTTCCATTTTTGTCAATGTACCTCTGTGGGAAAACTTTTCAAATTTAGCCACATTAAAAACAGACAAACAATATATGTTGTTCACTTCCATCTTTCAAACACAGGATTTCCCAACTCGAAGAAAATGCAGCATTCATCCTTTACATTACATCCATTTTCTTTCTGCTATTTCTGATGTTAATTTACATTTTTATTAAATTTTTGGGCCAAGAAAAATTATTTGTACTTATTTTTAATTTTACATAAAATTTCATACCAAGTTGTGTTTAAATTACAAATTGAATTTTGTGTTAAAATGTGGGTTGGATGATGGTAAAGAAGAGGTCGGGGGCATGAGGGTTTCTCAAAAATCAGACAGGGGCCATGATGCTGAAAAGTTTGGGAACCACTGATCTAGACCGTAAGAAGGAAATATTGACTAGAATAGTGAAAGCAAGAGCGAGTTTGAAGGCGATGGATAAGATTTGGAAAAGCAAAAAGTGATTAGCTTATGAACAAAGCTGAGCACATTGAAAATGTGTGTATTCAGCAGCATGCTGTACAGCTGAGAGACATGGATGATAACAAAAGATTCAAAGAATGTTGGCATTTGAGAAGAGTTGTTATAGAAAGATCCCGAGAATAGGCCTATTGTGTTAATTTCCTCTTGCTGCTAGAGCCTATCCAGGCTTGGATAACACCCATGCAATAGTCTCCCCCCACCGCCCATCAGCATCATATATAATCAATTATAACCTATTTTCTGGCAGGGCTCCACTGAGTCCTGATGGGCGAAGTGACTCTCCACCAGTGCTGTGTTTAATATACCCTCCTGCTTGCTTCACACACGGCGTCCAGACTTTGTTCCAATTACCAATAGTGAAAGAACATTTCTGATGAATATATTTAAGAACTTGCACTAGAAATTTAGCCCTAAACACAGTAGTAGTAGTAGTAGGCATCCTTCAGTCTGCATAGACTATGGATCGTGCCCTTTATAGTTTCAATTGAGGACTTCATTTACAGCGTCTACTGTGACTATGAAGACCCACACGAGAGTGACAGTCCTTGCTGCATCTCTTGCAGATGTGGTGGGTGTCTGGCAAGTCCTTAGTGTGCTTTCTGTGCGCTCGCTTCTCCTCTACTAGCTGTCTGATCCTCATCTCACCCTTCTGAAGGCCCTTGTGTAACCCCTGCCTCCATCTGCCGTGGTCATCTGCTAGTTCTTCCCAGTTGTCCAGCTCAATGTATACCTCTCTGAGGTCTCTCTTGCAGACATCTTTGTAGCGCAACTGGGGGCATCTGGGAGGTCTTTTGCCAGAGGCGAGCTCACCATACAGGATGTCTTTTGGAATCCTTCCATTATTCATCCTGTGGACGTGGCCAAGCCAGCGGAACTGACGCTGACGCTTGACGGTTACTCAAGATGATCCAGTCGTTCCACGAAGACATGAGAGGAACCATCCAATATGACAGCGCTTTATCGGATGCTTTCAGAATCAGGAGAGGTGTCAAACAAGGATGAGTGCTTGCTCCGACATTGTTCGGGATCTTCTTCTCACTCCTCCTGAAGCATGCCTTTGGATCTTCAACAGAGGGCATCTTGCTGCACACAAGATCTGATGGGAAACTGTTTAATCTTGCAAGGCTGAAAGCTAAGTCTACGGTGCGGGAAGTCCTCATCAGAAACATGCTGTTCGCAGACGATGCTGCTGTAGTGTCTCACACAGAAGACCAGCTTCAAAAACTGCTGGATCGGTTCTCCAAAGCGTGCAAGGACTTTGGGCTTACCATCAGCCTAAAGAAGACAAACTTACTCCATCAGGATGTTGCTGAATCCCCATCAATCAGCACTGACAACTATACGTTAGAGGTCGTCCATGAGTTCGTTTACCTCGGGTCCACCATCACTGACACCCTGTTGTTGGACACTGAGCTAAATAGGAGGATCGGAAAAGCGGCCACAACTCTGTCCAGACTCAGCAAGAGAGTGTGGAACAACAACAAGCTGTACACTCACACCAAAATGCAAGTCTACAGAGCCTGCATCCTCAGCACCCTCCTTTATGGCAGCGAGACTTGGACCCTGTATGCCCGCCAGGAAAAGAGGCTGAACATCTTCCACTTGCACTGCCTCAGGCGTATCCTTGGAATATCATGGAAGGACAGAGTGACCAACACCACCGTCCTCGAGCAAGCTGGAATCCCAACCATTCACAGCCCCAAACACAGATGGCGGCTTTCACCTCTAGTTGCTCATTCTGACATGGATTTCTGTAAAGTCATATAGTAACACATTTGAAAGCTTGGCTACAAATTTTAAAACGAGAGATTTTGGTCCACAGATACAAGAGTTGTTTTTGCCTCCTACATGGGAGCTGTTTGCTGGGGACAACGGGATTCAGAAACACACAGTACTACAAAGTCTGTACAGAGAAGAGCTACAATCAGGGAGTAAAGTTTTTAAATAATAAATGAAAAATAACAGGAAACTTGGCCACACCCATAAGTGGTCATCCAGCTAACTGGAATCATACCAGATTACAGATGCTACTGGATGAGAGTATGCCGGACTAAAGAGGTTCAGCCTGTAGCAGCTGTTAGCAGATCAGAACTAGAATATTTTAGACATTTGTAACTGTAAGGAAGGATTGAAAGGTTAAAGGAAATCCAACATGTTGTTCTCAAAAAAAAAAAAAAAAAAGTACCTTCCAAATTACACATGACTGAATGAGTTACAATACTCAATACAACAAAGACTGCTGCCTGTCTATAACCTTCTATAATTGTTTGAACGGAAAGCACTCATGAGAGCTATGTGCCCCCATTTGCTTCCCACCTGCACCAGTGTAAAAAAAGCATAATTCATGTGAAGACAGAGTTAAAACTTACCAAGATATAAATTGGAATTACAAGAATCAGATCTTACCATTTCAGAGAGACAAAGGCCAAAGGTCTTTGTAAAATACCAAAATAAAGTCATTGAGCTTTGAAATTCTCATACAGGATTTAAGTCACTCTACAGGTGTCGACACTCTCTAAAGTGAAAAAATAGCATTTCACAGGAATCAGATAATTCTGAGTTATTAGCTCTGGTTGCTAGAAATTCTCTTACAATATTTATTTTAAAATATTTACTGTATGCCTACATTTAAAAGCTACCAGAGATGTAATGCCCCATGACTTAGACCTCTGACAAATACTTCAGGTTTTGGGGTTCCAGAGTAAGTGGTATGATACACCACCGGGGTGGGGTGGGGGCACAAATTTTTAAGTCAGTTTAAGCAACAGGTATCACCTAAATTGGTATTTAAGTGGATACAAAAGTATTAAAAGGAAAAAAATGTCATTTAGGATCACATGCTCAAACAGACCTCATCCAACCTTTCCAAAAAAGGTAAAAAAAATGCCAGAATCATATCAGGGTTATGTGTCCTTGAAGCCAGCTCAGAGGTCCTATCTTCTTCATTCTTATTATATTGGAGGTGGGTATAGGGCAGGTAAAGCAGCTAGATAAGTGCCACTCACTGCAGTAACAAACAGAATTTGGCTCCAATAACTTTCAAGTTACCATTTTTGGTCTTGTCTTCCAGAAGGGAGAAAGAGCTCCCTGCCCAACTCCATGGCATCCTGACTGTTTCACTTTTACCTCCCTACTCTTCTCTGAACTACATCAACGCTTTTCTTGGGTTTTCATCCCATGTTCCAATGTCCACTTACATCACCATTCCCAAACAAGTAGAACATAACATTAGAAACATTTTGGTGAATTACGTGATTGCTATTCAGAATCTTGTGGGCAGCACAGAAATTTAATTTGCATCTTGTGAAATTCCACATTGGGATTGCTTGGTAGAAGTATAAGGAGGAAAAGGACAAGAACAAGTCTGTAAACTGATAGCCCTGCATCAATTCACATTTGGAAGATTTTTTTAAAAAAAGCAGCTTTTAATTCGAAAGAATTAACTCTGCTTTATACTCAGTAAAAGTGTCTTACTTGCTACCAGTGAGAGAAGTTAAGAATCCATTGTCATACTATCAGCTACACAGCTTTTCAAGTATAGGATGTTGGTGTCTGGTTTTGAACTCTCACCATTGTTAGGTTAACAAAATCCATAATTTTTTCAAACACAATCTTCGTAAATTAAATAGAATAACAAGATGACAGTAAACAAAACTACTTCTGTGCACTAAAACCCTTTTTCACAAAAACTTGTTTTGTTCACATTTCACATTTATGTTGACACTACAGTATGCAAGACTGAGCGCCCTAGAGACTCATCTTTTCTGAGTTACAACTCCACTCACAAAGGCTGAGAGAATAATGACACACACACAATCATGTTAACTAAGAACTCAAAAGTAAAACTACTAGCTGTACTATTTCGAACAACTTGCACCTGAGAAATACCTAAAGAGGAAATATGGTCAAACCTGCTGCATATGAAATTAAACCTGGTTTTGCTATTTTCCATTTTCACCTCACTGGGGAAAGGCTCAAGACTACCATAAAACAATTTCTCAAAATAAACTAAAATTACAGACTATTCATTTGGAACATCACCTAAACTAACCCAATCATTTCAGTGCTAATACAGTGTAGTCATAGCTGTGCTGGGACAAAGTGGGTCTTTACTGGTGAGAGAGAGTTTCTGAGCTTTACGCTTCTCAGACCTGAAGAAAAAAATCTGTGTGGTTCAAAAGCTTGTCTTTCTTACCAACAGAAAATCGGTCCAATAAAAATAATACCTCACAAAACTTTTTCCTCCAAACCCATGATAAGACAAATATGCTAGCCCCTCATGAATACTAGAAAATTTAGCTGCCAGTCATACAGTATTTCAGACAAATATAAAAAGTTATTTTAATATAGCTTTACAATAAAGGCATTCATATTATTTACACAGTTGTCAGAATGAAGAGGATTAAATGCTAAATCACATATCTGATACAAAGATGATGCATTAAACTTTATTTTTTTAGAAGAGTCTTGTGTAACAAGTTGAATTCTTGTTTTATCCTGACAAATCAAACAGCATTAAAGGGTAGCACAATATAATAAGCTTTGAAAAACTATACTGCAACTATTAAGACATATTGTAAAGATGCACAAAAAGATAACCAACACAAGAAACAGGGAGAGCCTTTGAATTAACAAGTATCCAAATACTAAGGATTATTAAACTACCAAAAAAAAAAAAAAAAATCTTATCCCAGCTTACATTACATTGTCACTTGAGAAAGCTTGTCCCATACTGAACTAGCTTTGCTATAGGACACATCTTCTGGAACCTTGCACTACTGATGTGAAGCTTAAATTTATGAAACATTTTCCCTGTAATGAAATGCCAAATAAAAATTAAACTTTGGTAATTAAAAAGTCCTTAATTATTACCTTTAAAAGTAGTAGCCATCCAGCTATGTATTGTTAATTTGATGCAAGGTGTGCACTCATTAATATGAGCTGAGTTGTATGTCTAAAGCTCCATACCTTAAATATATTTATTTATTCTTAAAGTAGTCTTTCCTACACAAGGCATTTTGAAATACGCGGCGCTATGAAGGAACACTTAATTGTGTACTAAATATAAAATACATGCTGTCTTATTCAAAAAGTTATTGATGGGATTCTTCCTGGTTCAATCCTATGCGTGAATAAATAATCAGATTTTAATCACAGTATTTTACATTTTTGGTAAGGCATCAGGAAGACAGATGAAAACATACACCAGTGCCTGATGCCTGAGGTACTGAATCTAAATTAAGAGGAAAATGAGAGTCAATGACATCCAAATAACAAAATCTCTGAAATATGCAGTGAAATAGACCGCTCACCGTTCAGTCTCATCCAAAAATTATATTTTAAGATCCCAGATTAAAAAAGGGAAAGTGCACTGCATGTTTTTTTTAAAGTGGATGGGAACACTTAACTTTCAGAAAGACCCAGTATGACTATTCCTTAGTCTCTAGGCCAGAAATATATTTGTCCAATTGAAGTCTATAAATTTTAACACTAAAGTGGGAATGCTTTTCAAAAAATGATTCAAAATTGTTTTGAAGTCTGCTAGTATTACACAGACATGTAATAGACTGTCAATAATTTGAATTGCAAACAGCAAACCTGAATTGTTAAGATATATGCTTAGTTTTTGGCATTTCTCCCGCAGCAGTACTTAATTCAGTGCATGGGTTACATCCGTTAAGCTGATCTAGGGGTTTTTAAGATGCAGACTGATGGATTAGGAGAGACCAGACCCATAACAACATTTACTGAATAGATTAATACATAAAATGTGCACATCTAAAGTGTTCACGGGATATTTACATATTCTAATAAGCATGTAAAACTCAGTATGTAGATCCCACAGTTATCTGTTTCCAAAACCAAGTGTTTGCCCTTCCTGTGGCTACGGAAAAGTTATCATAGCTGGGACTTAAAACGTTGCCTTATACTGTATAATCTTCCAGCTAGTTGCCAAGATGACTGCAATTTCCAACAGTCATGTTTACCGTTGTACATAGAGAGAGAGATTCTGTGCCACACGTTCAGGTTATTACAGAAACCTCTTTGGACTGCAGTGAAAGGGTGAATTCCACCTGTTAAAAATAACGTCTTACTACTTGTTTAAGCATCTTTTCCCTCCCTAGCCTCACTCTACTTTGTCCAATAATAAATTATGGTGCAGCTTTTCCCTCTGATATTCCCAGTGTTTTCCTTCCTTCTTTCTATCCATTTCCCATCCACCTCTTCATCTCTTACAATCTTCCATCCCCAAAGCCAGTTCACTTACCAGCTCTCACACTCACCCCCACAGCAGAAATAGGCTCAATAGAAAATCTGCCAGACCACAAGTTTTGTAGTTCTCAATCAAGTTTCCTGACTGTTCATTTACAAAACAGCAATTTAAAAATCAATCCATTATTTTACTTTATAAAACTAGATATAAAAATAGTAAGGAATGACGAAAAAAGGTTGGATTGAGCAGCTGTGGAAGAAACACAGATGATGATGAGATGTGTTCTAGCTACATACATCTAGTTAATTCTTTTTTTTGTAAATTGCTTTTATACACAGTAAATACAGAAACTGACATTAAGAGCAATGAAAGGAAGCAGTCCAACAATCCTTCAACAAGTAGAAGCCAATAACTGCTACTGTCTAAATGTGTTCACAAAGTTATTTGCAAATTGGATAACATGCATGGCAGGAAGCCTGCTTTCTTGTAGACCAGGGATTCCCAATCTATGGGTCAGCACTAGATTGTTCTAAGGGTTGCTGATTGGGTGGCGCCAAACTGCATGTGGCTCATTAAGGAGCCATTTGCAGCTCCCACTGCTCACTCCTCCAGCTCCCAGTCCCTGCCCTCCTGAAATGGAACTCAATTTAATTGGTTTAAGGGCCGGCAGGAGGGAGCTAGCCATTAAACCAACTAAACTGAGTTCTATTTCAGTGCAGCAGGGCAAGGAAATGTCCGCACTGCAGGTGGGAGAAGGGAGGAGGAGGGCTGGAGGGAGCCATGGAGAGGAGGTGGCAGCAGCAGCACTTGTGAGGGTGGTTTGGGGCTGCGAGGGGTTTTAGCCTGGGGGTGGAGGGGTGAATCAAGATTTATTTAAAAAAAAAATCCAAGGGAAAATCTTACTCCCCGGTTTTGAATTACTGAATTATCAAAATGGGTCGCTGCTTCAAAAAAAGGTTGGGAACAGCTGTTGTAGACTAACTACTTCTGGTACAAGCTGACATACTGTTTTGAGTAGCTGTTTAAAAGAGATAAAGAGATGTAAGAAAATGAAAACGAAGTCAAGCTACAGACTTCAAAATTATTCAAAGTGAAGGCTGTTAAATTTCACATAGTAACTCATGTCTGAGCAGTGTGTATAATAGGGGGTCTCTGATCAATGTGATGCTATTTTTGACTACACAACTGGTCTAGAAAATGGGAGGGACGGCTACCTCAGTATTTCAATCTAATCCTGCATAATGACATCTGTAGGCCTGGACCCTTGTTAAGTTAAGAGAATAAATTCAGAATAAAGTTGAAGTCAAGAATAAATTTAATATTCCATTTCTGATTTTTTAAGAGCAGCCTAACTGAAGACTGCATAAAACTTTTCAGGATTTAAATTTCCAAAACCAACATTAACTCTTTCCTCTCTTTACTCCATCTTCATATTGGCTCTGAACTTGCAAGTATCTACGTGTTTAGCAACCTCACATCCTAGGCCTTAGAAATGGCTAGAAAAAATATTTAAAAAGTTGACTGAAGAAGTCATAAGTCTCAAACCAAAAATGTCTGACAAAATAATCTTTCTAAAGACAAAATTCCTCTGGTTTGAATCATTACAACATTAGGTCAAGAAGAGATTTTTAAGAAAGATAGGTCCAAATCAGAAGCTACCTTACCAAAAAATAGATCTTCAAACTCCCACTGATGATGCAGAAAGCCAAACTGATATTTGTGTACCGTTAATACAAACTTAAACGAAGAAAAATTATTTGGCACTTTCTGGCTATTTATTATAGGCAAGGCTGGAAGCACTGCCTATTAAAGTTGCTCCACACTTCCTATTGGAAGACTATATTTACCTGTTTATAACTTTGTCTGACTTCTGCCTTTAAGCTGAATTTTTTCACCTGGATGTCAGGCAAGCCAAATTTTTCTGGAAAGTTTCAGTTAAAATGGTTCAGCCATTTCGAAGAAGAAGACTAGTGAAAGATTCATTTTGCACCCCATTTTAAACAATTTATGAGAGCTTTTCTCTTGAAATGCTCTATTACCCCTATGCTTTGGAGAAGGGACTTGACATTTGGGGGGTGCTAACCTTTGTGTGAAAGATGTATCTTTGGTTATTCTCAGGAAAAGAAATGCAAATTAAAAGCCTTATAAAACGAAGCGATGAGGGGGGAAGTTACAAGTTGCAAGTGCTCTGCAGAAACTGATTTTTAGCTGCTAATAATTCCAAAGATTTCATCCCCTCACAACTCCCATATTGTGAGTACACTACATATGGACCATCCCTAGAGAGCAACTGAGTATGCACTGGCCATGGGCCACAGGGGATCAGGACATTCACCTGTAATAGCCACTCTAAACTCAGACACTTGAACTGAGTTCAGAAACCCTTCTACTGTCCCCTCAACCTCCTAGCTGGCATCCAAGCAGCATAGAAAAATACGTAAGCTAATTCAAATACACAGATGAAAAGCCAGTTCAAAAGGAGGAAAATACATGGATTCACCAACGGCAAGTCATGCCTGACAAATCTGGTTAGCTTCTATGATGAGGTAATTGGTTCTGGGGACATAGGGAAGTCAATGGATGTGATATAACTTGACTTTAGCAAAGCTTTTGATACAGTCTCCCACAAACGTTCTTGCCCATAAGTTAAGGAAGTATGGATTGGACAAATGGACTAAGATGGATAGAAAACTGGGTAGACGGTTGGGCCCAAGGGCTCAACGTCTGGTTGGCAGTTTCAAGTGGGGTGCCCCAAGGACTCAGGGCCGATATAGTTCAACATCTTTATTAATGGCCTGAATAAGGAGATAGATTGCACCCTCAGCAAACTTGAATGACACTAAGCTGTGGGAAAGGTAGGGACAGGGTCCAGGGTGACCTAAATAAATTGGAGGATTGGGCCAAAAGAAATGTGATGAGGTTCAAAAAGAAGGAGTGCAGAGTCCTGCATGTGGCATGGAAGAATCTCAAGCATTATGACAGCCTGGGTGCAGACTAGCAAAACAGCAGTGCAGCAGAGAAGGACCTGGGGATTGTGGTGGATGAGAAACTGGAGATGAGTCAACAGTATCTCCTTATAACCAAGAAGGCTAATGGCATATTGGGGTGCATTAGGAGAAGCATTTCCAACATATCTAGAGAAGTTCTTATTCCCCTCTATTTGGCACTGGTGAGGCCTCATCTAGAGTACTGTGTCCAGTTCTAGCCACACACACCCCCCCAACAGAAAGGGCGTGAATGAATTGGAGTAGGTCCAGCAGAGGGCAATGAAAATGATTAGAGGGCTGGAGCACATGACCTATGAAGGGAGGCTGAGGGACTTGGCCTTTTTTACTTTGCAGAAGAGAAGAGTAAGGGGCAATTTGATAGCAGCCTTCAACTTCCTAAAGAGGATGGAGAGAGACTGTTCTCAGTAGTGACAGATGGCAGAACAAGGAGCGATGATCTGAAGTTACAGAGGGAGAGGTGTAGGTTAGATATTAGGAAAAACTATTTCACAAGAAGGGTAGTGAAGCACTGGAATGTTTTACCTAAAGAGGTGGTGGAATCTCATCCCAAGAGGTTTTTAAGTCCCAGCTTGACAAAATCCTGAAAGAGATGCTTTAGTAGGGGATGATCCCGCGTTATACAGGTGCGTGGACTAGATGACCTCCTAAGGTCCCTTCCAGACCTAAAATTCTATGATTCTATAAAATTTTTGATGAGACTTTTTAATTGAATAGGAGTTTGGACAGGGCAGACTACCACTGTTAAGTTAAGGCTCTGGGAAGAGCAGAAGACTAAAACTAGGACCCTGTAAGGGGGGAGAGGGCACAAGAAAGGAAGAAAGATAAGGAGGTGAGGAAAGAACTGATAAAGAGCAGGGATATGGAGGGCGAAAATGAGGCTGGCTGAGTTAAGAGATTGGACTAATGAGGAACCCAGGCAAAGAGACAGAGTCTATGTGGTTGGAGGAGAAGACAGGTTAGATAACGAGCCATGAGGGAACTGGAACTCAGACCAAGGGGGCAAGAAGGTGGTCTAGGATGAGAAGTCACATGGGTAGAGAGGAGGATGGCAAGAACAAGAAAATGACAAGGTGCCAGGAGTGGAGAAGAGACAGGACTAGTACAAGGAAAGTTTGAAGAGGACAGACCAGAAACAGGCCCTAATACAGCACAATCCCTTCCAGAGTTTGGAATGGAGCTTGAATACCATGATTACACTTCAGTCAACAGCTATCTGTGAAACCCATGAGCAAAATGTCATCTTCCTCTTGTGCTGTTCTTCATAAAGCATTATCACCTACTATTGCTATCATTATTCCACTATCCCAAGTAATGGAGATCTGTGTGGTACAGCTAATGGTTCCAACCCTACTAATGAACCACGAGGAAGTAAACAGAATACTAAAAGAACCTGAAGGTTGTAGAGTCAAGCACTCAAAAGATAGGAAATGTCAGGATTAAAGTTGCCTGTGCAATCTTGATTTGGCTCCCTTGTGACATAGATTAGGATGTATCATTAATCACATGACCAAGCACTTTTCGCACAGGACCCCTCCCTCATTTAGTGGGCATGATGGGTAATATTCACTTAAACAGCTAATTGGTATTTTGTTCCACAATCATTATTCATGTCTTAGTTACTGTACACTATTCAAAGCCGGCCCTGCTGCAAAGGCAAATTATTAACTTCCTCATGGACAGGGGATGGCAATCAAAACAGCATAAAGAGACATTTTTTCCAATTCAATTGTAAAAACCAAAACAAAAACAGCAATTCAAGAGCCCAATGCACCTGAATACAGGACAGTCCTTAACAAATAACGTCATACCATACTTTTGGTAACCCCTATTTTGAGAACAGTGCACACACAATGATTTGTAATGAAAAGTTACTCACTTGCGTTGTAACAATGGTTCTTTGAGATGTGCCCTCGTGGGTGCTCCACATCAGGTGTTGGGCTCACCCTGGTGCCGCAGCTCAGAGATTTCAAGCTGTAGATCATTGAATCACACACGAGCAGGAGTGCGCCGGGCCTTTCATGCGCTTTCGGTCATATGCGCGATCTGGTCTATGTCTGTCCCCTGAAAAACTGCCTCAAATGCATCTGAAAAACATAAAGCAGAACTCCGAAGCAGGGAGGAATGGGTGGGTAGTGGAGCACCCACAGGGACACACCTCAAAGAACCATCGTTACCACACAAGTGAGTAACTTCTCTCTCTTCTTCAAGTGGTCCCCGTGGGTGCGCCACATCAGGTGGCTACACAGCAGTGACCCCAAAACATGGATGTGGGTACCGAAGTTATGCGTAGCTTGCCCTGACAGGACCGCTGCCTGAAGGCATGTATCTTCTTCCGTATGCCAATGGATCACAATGTTTGGTGAATGTGTCATAGGACGACCACATTGCTGCTCTGCAAATGTCTTTCAAGGAAATTCCTCTGAAAAAGGTTTGCAAAGGTAATGGTTGAGAGCCTGTAAGTCCAATACTGATCTCCAACACCTTATCTTCTTTTCTGTGAGGTAACAACAGGAATAGAACCCTTTTTCCTTGAATTTGTCTGGAAATCTCTCCACAGCTCCTATGGATAGGCGACTGCCCACATTTTAAAATAGTCTTTCGAGGGGGTCCCTGGAGAAGGACTGGGTGTAGGGGTTGGTTGGTGGTAGGGTGTGGAATGGGATGATGTATCCCGCAGAGATGATTTCTAGCACCCATTTGTCTGTGGTAATGTTCTTCCACTGCTGATAAAATGGTCTGAGGTGGTGGTGAAACAGGTGGTGAGATGCTTGTTGGCGCTGGACGATGAGTGGGTCGCAGTCCTCGATGTGGTAGTCAAACCTGTTGCCTAGCTGTTTGCACCGCATGGTTGTGGCCTTGTTGGGTTCTGCGCCTGAGTGGTCTTTGCTGTTGTTGATGCCCTGGATCATAGCCATGCCAGTGATATTGTGGCCACTGAGGCTGGTAAGTGTAACAGCACTGATATGGTTAGTACCTCTTCCTCTTATATGGCATGGGGGGGAGGGGGAGAGAGAGAGGAGGGTAATACATACCCAGTGTTCTCAATGAGGTTCGAGTCTTTACTAGAGTGCAGAATCGTATCTGTGGATTCAGCAAATAACTGACTTATCAAAGGGGAGGTCTTCCACCTCTGTCTGTAACTCCTTGGGAACACCAGACATTTATAGCCCAGATACTCGTCTCATTACCACCGCAGTGGCAGTTGATCATGCTGCTGTATCTGCAACATCAAGCACGATTTGGACTCCTGTACGGGAGGCAGCATATCCTTCCTGTACTCTTGATTTTAGAATGGGTTTCTTATTGTCAGGGAGATAGTCCATTAGGGATGTGAGTTTTGTACAGTTATTAAAGTTATGATTCGAAAGGTGTGCAGCATAGTTAGCCATATGTAATAAGGTGGAAGATGAGTACACCTTTCACCCGAACAGGCCAAGTCTCTTAGCCTCTTTGTCAGACACTGTGGACTTATATTGTGGCATCTTCAATCTCTGTTGGGAAGATTCTACCACAAGAGAATTTGGTTGGAGGTAACTGAACAGAAATTCCATTCCCATCGAGGGGACAAAATACTTTTTGTCCACTCTCTTGTTGGTTGGTGGGATGGAGACAGGAGTTTGCAAAATATTGGTAGCAGCCTCTGCAATAGTGTCATCCAACGGAATGGCTATCTTGGATGACATTGGGGGCCTTACGTTCTTGAGGAGCCTATGCTGCTTTTCCTGCACCTCCACAACCTCTACATCCTATGATTGAGCAGCCACCTTGAAAAGTTCCTGGAATTGCCTAAGATCATCTGGAGGGGATATATCACCTGGAACAACTGTCTCGTCCGGAGACGACGAAGCAGCATCAGTTTGGTAGGCCTCTATTTGTTCTTAGACCACTTCTTGTAATTTGCTCTCCTGTGTGTTCTGAAGGGGCATCAATAGCTGGTTCCAAATGTTCTCTTGAAGAAGAGAAACAGTGTCCCTTTGGAGGGGGAGATGAAGATTGTCTATATGAGGGGCACGAGCCTGGAAATTTGTCTCTGGATCTGGAAGAGTAACGGCCCCAGGGATATCTTTCTCTATAGGGTGAGTATGGATAATAGCAAAGGCATGATCCCGGAGAGGAAGATTGGGATTGCAAATGTTGTCTACAGGTGTGATGGTAAAAGGAGTATAGTAAGTGAAACTGCCTTGATGACAGAGAAGGAGGCAGGGATACCTGAGGGGAATATTCCCGCAGTTGGCGCGATTGCTGAGAAGCAGGCAAGGGGTGCCTGAGCCAAGAGGAAGGAGGTCTTAGGAAGAGAGATGGAGGTGTCAAAGGCCACTCTGGTATGAATGGTTCTGGAGGAGAGCTTGGAGATAGAAATGATGACATAATGACCAAGTCTGAAGAAGGGCTATGGTAGGGTGTTTTGGAGTATGCTTTCCTTGGTCCTTGAGCTAACTAGACTGATGATGATATGGCTGGTATCATGCTTGGTGCCAAAGGCCTTGGTGTGGAGTCTGACGGTGCCATTGGTTTTGTTGGTGTCGGTGTGTACCCTGGTTCCAAAGCTTTCAGTTCCGTGCACACGGAGGTCTTCGGTGCCTTGGGTCTGTGTCCTGGTGTCTCCAGTTCCAATGTTGTTCTCTGTGCCGGGGATGGTTGTCTCACTGACGTAGCCTCCAGCCCTGGTCATTTAGAGACATGCGGGCTCTTCGGTTCTGATGTGTGTCTGTGCATCTGAGTCACAGATGCTGCCTTCTGCTCCTTAGGCCGTTTGTCCCCTTTAGATGCAGAGGGGTCATGGCTTTGAATTTCGCTCATCCCGCTCTTAGATAACACCAGCACGGATCGAGTAGGAGACGCCCTCTTTCTTTTATAACCCAAGGAAGCCACTTTTCACTTTTGAGACAACGACAAACCCTCAGGGGGACTCAATTCAGATGTTGTAGGGTGAAGAGCCTTAACAAGGAGAATCATCTTTAGCTTCATCTCTCTGTCCCTCCTGGTCCTTGCGGTAAGCTATGGCTGTCAGAGGCCAGCATGGCCTCATGGCATGACTCATATTTCTTAAACCCTGGCTGGTGGTGGGGACTTTTTTTCTTTTTTGAACAACAGTGCTTAACTATAACAAAAGGATACTTAAAAGGTGATAAGAACAGTCTCTAGATAACTTTTAAACACATTGAACTGTTATGCAAAAACCCTGCTAGCTCTCTCTTCATCTCCCTTTCCCTTCCTTTGTCATCTCTCCCCCCTCCTTTTTTTTTTTTTTTTTTTAAAAAAAAACTATATACAGTAACAGCAACGAAGGGTCCTATGGCACCTTATAGACTAACAGAAAAGTTTGAGCTTTCGTGAGCACAGACTCATTCATCAGATGCTCTGATGATGCATCTGATGGAGTGAGTCTGTGCTCATGAAAGCTCAAACTTTTCTGTTAGTCTGTGAGGTGCCACAGGACCCTTCGTTCCTGTTACAGATCCAGACTAACACAGCTAACCCTCCGATACTATATACAGTAAAAAGTTCTTAAAAACTTGAAAAGGGTAATAATATAACGAATGGATTTGTCTTTTCAGATGCAAGTTGAAGCACAAGCGAAGTTCGTCTGCAGCTGCTGGCGGTTGAGAGGAACTGGCATGGACTGGATTGTGCATGAGATCAAAAGCGCGTGAAGGGCCCAGTGCGCTCCTGTGCATGTGTGATCTGATGATCTACAGCTTGAAAATCTCTGAGCTGCGGCACCCAGGTGAGCCTGGCATCTGATGTGGAGCACCCATGGGGACCACTCAAAGAAGAATACATATTTACTGCAGGACGCTCACAAACTTTTTACATATTCTATTTCTTCATGCTTTATCTGTGTTTGTACCACTACTTCCTGACTCTCACTCCTGCATCTTCTTCATCTCTGGTGGATGCAACGGGGAGTTAGGTAACATTTTGAGATGACATATCATTTGCTATTTAGATATGAGCTGTTCATTTTTGGGCTTTTAGATGTTGACTGTTTATCAAAAATAATCAAGAGGGGTTTTGTTTTGTTTTTGCTTTGCATTTATAGCATCAGGAGCCACAATGAAGTCCTTAAAGAGCCACATGCAGCTCCAGAGCTGCTGCTCATAGATATTTCTATGGTGCTATGTATTTGAATACTGCAAGCATTAATTTATCTTCACAAAAGCCATCTGAGTTGTGGTGGAATAGATAATAGCTTGATTTTATAGATTAAGATCCGATACACAGGGCAAACCGGCAATCTGAGGTAAATTAGATGAAGTTCAATGAGAACAAATGCAAAATATCCCACTTAGGAAAAGACAATCAATTTCACATGTACAAAATGGGCAGTGACTGTCTGGACTGCAGAAAGGGATATAGCGGTCACAGCTAAACATGAGTTAGCAGCATGACACTGTTGCCAAAAAAAGCAAACATCATTCTGGGATGCATTAACAGGAGTGTCATAAGCAAGATACGAGAAGTAATGCTTCCACTCTGCACTGATTACGCTTCGACTGGAGTATTACGTCCAATTCTTGGCACCATATTTCACAAAATTTGGAAAAACTGGAGAAAGTCCAGAGCAGAGTAACAAAAATTATTAGAGATCTAGAAAACATGGACCTAGGAGGGATGACTGAAAGAATTAGGTTTGTTTAGTTTGGAAAAGAGAAGACTGACAAGGGACATGATAAACAGATTTAAAGTACGTCAAAAGGTTTTACGAGGAGGAGGAAGAAAATTAGTCTTAATCTTTGAGGGAAGAACAAGAAGCAATGAGCACAAATTGCAGCAAAGGAAGTTTAGGTTCGACATTAAGAAAAAGCTTCCTGTCGGGATGATTAATCATTGGAATAAATTGCCTAGGGAAGTTGTGCAATCTCCATAGCTGAAGGTATTTAAAAGCAGGGTAGGCAGACATCTGTCAGGGATGATCTAGATCGGGGTGGCCTACATTTAGGGATGAAGAGCCACGGATAGAGTGCAAAGAGCCACATATATTTATCTAGGGACAGATAAAATACATAATGCAAGGCTCGAAGCCCATTCCACCCCCCCCACCCCCACCCCAAGACAGGCACCCCTAGTTCCCCTGCTGTAAGCCAATCCCTCTCCCCTCTTCCAGAGCCAGGTTTCCCCAGCCCACCACTCTAAGTCAATGCGGTCCCACACAACCAGGCATCCCCATTCCTACCCCAAAATTCAATCCTGCTTACTCACTAGAGCTGCTGCCATGTTCTTCTCTCACCAACTGCTAGGGCACGTGCACAGAGCAGTGGACGGCACTCCCGGTGTGTGGGTCTGAGCAGGAGCCACATTTAATTGCTCAAATAGCCACATGCAGCTTGAGAGCCACGCATTGGCCACCTGTGATCTAGATGGTGGTTGGTCTTGTAATGAGTGCAGGGGACTGGACTTGACCTCTCAAGGTCCCTTCCAGTTCTAGTTTTCTATGAGTCTATGACACACAAATAAGCAAGTCAAAACCATTCATTAATTCCAAGTTTGAGACAGGACCTGATTTGCAAGTACCTAGCATTATATTGCACTTTATAAAGTCATAGACCATACCCACTAACATCAACTGCACTCAAGCGTTCAGTATTAATTAGTCAAATCAAAAAAGGTCTCAAGATGAGCACCCAGAAAATGAGTCACATAATTTTACCAACCATCTCTGAAAAGTCTGGTTTGCACCACTAGCTGTGCTGAAATAGCAGAGACAAAATCCAATTTTTCAGGTAACAAATTAACCAAAAGAGATGAGACCATCCTTAACCTTACTCCAGTCCCCTGCCTCACTAACTAGACACCATCCAACGTCAGCAAGAAATGAGACAGGAGTCCAGATAACACTTTTTTTTCTACACAATCCTGATTCACTCCCAGAACAGGAGTACTGTGGAGAAATAAAACATGGGAGCATATAATTAAGGACTGTAGCATAATGCATAAATACTTGGGGATCCAAATTAACAGTTGCCCAAGCAACCTTAATTACAGAATCTCCCAACTTGTGGGTGGCTTTTTTCTGCAACCTTAATGTTTTTAATACCCTTGTGTATGTACTATAAAGTCTATTTTAGAATTGCTTATTGTTAAAAAGTGTGACTCACCTCAGCGTAACTTTAAGAGAACATAGCAACAAGATTGTGCTAATCAATATTCCTAGTTATAAGAATCCAAGTTTTGTAATCATGAAACTCACCAGCTATCCTTCTGCACAAAAATATACAAGTTAAAATCTTGTTAACAAGGAACAGAAAAATAAAAACCTATAGCTAATATAAGCAAGAGATGAAGTCCTGACCTTGAAATTTAGATTTTTTTTTTATTTACTGCCTCAGACACAGATATTTATATAAAACCAGTTACTTGTAAAATACCCTAAACTCAAAGTTATTTTCATTAGCTATAATCAAATGTATATACAAAAAGGCAGCTATGATAATCTATGGAAGTTTAAATAGAAACAAATATGCCTTATTGCCCACACTGAAAAGTGAATTTTAATACTAACAATACATTTGGGCACACTGTAATTGGTCTCATGGTCTGAAGTCCTCTGAAAAGGGGACTTCAAAAAGACAAATCACTTCCCCCACTTAGTTTGTGTCATGAATGAATGACTACAAAGGGTTAAACCCAAAGGGGTGAGGGGTGTCAGGGAGGGCGCAGTCAGGTAAGCCAATAGGAGAAAAATTCTTTTGCACTGAAAGCAATTGCAGTCTGAGGGGTCTTTGTGTGGCTGACGCAGAGAAGACAGAAAAATGATCGATCCTAAGTAGCTTGAACAAATCCAGTAAATATCCTGTCCCTCTCATAATCAGCACATACATGTGTAAGCAGAAAGGAAATATTTAGACAGATATGATCAGGTTATTTCTATTTTGGATTTGGTGTGGGACTTCTCAGGCTGGTTGATGATTTTTATCCCCTGTACTCTAACTTGTAAGCTTAATCACAGGGAAGTAATTCTCTGTGCTCCCACTGGAATGTATTGAGTTTATTATATCCAACAACCTAGTATGCCTATTTACTTTCTGGGTACTTTTCCAACTTTTATTTTGGGGAAAAAAAAATACTTTAAAGCAATTGATTCCTGTGTCTGTGTATACGCCAAGGCCAAAAAGTTCAGCTATCAGATTACAGCTTTTGGTTTCCCTGTTATCTTCTAAGGAAAGGCTGAAAGCTTGGGATGACCCCACAAGGAGGGTTTTTTAAGGAGAGCCTATAGAGGCAAGGTATTTTAAGGTTTTTGTAGCCCCCCCCACTTGACTTCTAAGTCAAGGCTATTATTATGGAGTTGGAATTAGATCTCAAGGTCATCTTGTTTAGCAAACAAAAGTGAAATCGGCAAGTACACACATGCCCACATACACAAACCCCAAGAAGTAGAGCAGGACAATTACCTCCACTACCTTTCAGAGTACTCTTCCATTTGTACACTCTGTGTGATATTAGCTATGTCATATTGTTCACCCATATTTAATTTACAATTCATTATAACCTCCAGATCCTTATCAGCAATATTACTGCATAGCCAGTTATTCCCCATTTTGTAGTTACGCTTTGATTATTTCCTTCTTCATTGAATTTCATCTTGCTGATTTCAATCCATTCTCAAGCCATAGCTAGTCTAAATGGTCATGGATAAACAGACTATTTCTAGGCTCATTTCATTCTGGCAAGGTACTCTTGTAAACCAATAGTTAACACAATGCTTGCTGCAGAAATGAAAATAATGTACACTGTTCCATGTTAAAATGGCATCAGATAAATAGCGTTAACATGGGAATTCCACCTGTAGCCTTTATTACCAAAGCTTTGTAGTACTCAGAGCTCTAACATACATACCAGCTGTCTTCCTCCTCACTGCAGTTCCCAAGTTCCAGCACCTCCACTTCATCCAAAGCAGTGTCATTCAAGAAACTTCCTAAATCACCACCCTCTTCATTTGGATTCTGTTCACTTATTTTAACTGAGGAATGAATACCTTTGTTGATGAAGTCTTCCACAAGTTCTGTGCTGCTACCTCTATCCAGATTTAAAGTTAGTGTCAGTTTCTCTTCGTTCTGTATGTCTGCATCATTCAACTGTTCTGAGTTGGGAGACACTCTATCAGCAATACTAGGGCAGCTATACTGCATTTGTGTATCCACATCTTTCTTTAAGCAGTCACTCTCTTTCACCTCTGTTCTTACTTTATTTAGTTTCCCATGTACATCTGCCATTATCTGTAATTCTTGTTTCTCTTTTACCGTGTTGAAGCTATGGTTAATTTCCATTCCATTGAACCCTTGGTTAGGACTATCCACACTTGTGTTTGTCCCTAGCACATTTCTGCGGCTCCTGGTTCTCAACTGCTGATTCTGGATCTCAAGTCTTCTCACTAGTTCCTGCAGTTTTCGCACCTCCTCCAATTCTGGATGCACATGATCAGTACCTGGCTCTATCTCAGGTCCCATTGCAGAATTCTCCGTTGAGCCCCGACCCAAGTCAGGTTGGATGGCATGGTCCTGCTGTATGACAGGAGCACTCCCAGGAACTACCATTTTCAAGACACACACAGCTTCACTGCAAGACATCAGAAATATAGATGTGTATAAATCTTCATGCACTTAAGAACATAAGAATGGCCATACTGGGTCAGACCAAAGGTCCATCTATTCCAGTATCTGGTCTTCCCACAGTAGCCAATGCCAGGTATCCCAGAGGAATAAAGAGAATAGGTAATCAAGTGAGCCCTCCCCCAAGCCACCCATTTCCAGCTTCCCACATATAGAGACTGGGGACACCATTCCTATCCACCCTAACTGCCATTGATGGACTTCAAATATCGGAGGGGTAGCCATGTTAGTCTGGATCTGTAACAGCAACGAAGGGTCCTGTGGCACCTTATAGACAAGTTTTGAGCACGAGCTTTCGTGAGCAGACTCATTTCATCAGATGTGCTCATGAAAGCTCATGCTCAAAACTTTTCTGTTAGTCTGTGAGGTGCCACAGGACCCTTCGTTGCTGTTATTGATGGACTTATCCTTCATGAATTTACCTAGCTCTTTTTTGAACCCTTAGCTCTTTTTGAACACTTAGTTTTTAACAAAAGTGATATTTTATAAGCTGAAAACTAGTGACATTGGGGTAGGGTAATGTGTATATTTGACATTTAAGTACATTAAACCAACACTGGCTTCAAATATTTTCCAACCACAACATGAGCTTAATCAATTATTTCAATAAACATACATCACAAAGTTTCAGAAGCAACATATGTCTTTCTTTGTTACTTATATTAAGGCAAACTTGTTTGTGGCATGCAGTTTGACCCCAGACATGTCACAGAGTATGCATTAATTCTGAGTAATTAGTCTGTGCAACTATTCTTAGAAATTAGATTAAACCAGTTTCCTTGAAGTCATTTTCAAATGGTTTAATTTCCACCTGTTCACACACAAATATATTGAAAAAATCCCACTGACCGAAGTCAGGAAGTAGAGCAACTTGCTAATCGCAGACAATGGAAAACTAAAAAAATGGTAAAACACTTTGTGCAACAGTTAGCGCTAGGAAAAAACTTCAGAAATTATTTATATTGACTTTGTTAAAAGGTGATACACTAATTATATTAAATCAGTAATAAGAGCACCTCCATTATTGTGGAATATGTGAGAGTAATCATAAGTAATGTTTTAATTGACACGCTTTTTCTGGTTGCAATGGAAAAATTTAAGAAGCAAACTTGCTGATCAAGGAACAAGATGTCAGCAAGGAATAAAATATCAGCCCTCACGTTACAGACTCTATTAGATTTTATGAAGACATGTATATGTGCTGTTCTTGAGTTAAAGTACTAAATGTTATTGTTTGTCTTCTTGACCCTTCACTTAGAAGTGTAATTTCAAGTTGGCATCCTACACAGCAAACACACGCAGACAGGACAATTCTGGGCACATCCACTTTATTGTGAGGAAAAAAAGAACAAAAGAAGTCACAAGAACACAATTAAAACTCATATAATGGGGCTGTTTGTTATCCATTACCTTATACTATTTGTAACTACACTATTTAATTTCTATTGAAAAAAGGATGGTGGGTTTTTTGTTTTGATTTTTTAAACCGGGATATCTTTTTCCAGGGGTACCCGAGGAGCCAGTTAGAAGATTTCTCCCAAAACAGAGTGAAGTGGAGGAGACTTGTAGCTGACCTATGCTACACAGGGAGTACAAGGATTAAGTAGTATCTTTTCCCCTTAGATTATCTACAGTTAAGTAATGTTTCTAAAGGTTTTAAACATAAGGATAGTATGACTGAACTGAATTCACTCCAAATACTACTACTAAAG
The DNA here is from genome assembly GCF_033958435.1 of Carettochelys insculpta. Classification (NCBI taxonomy): domain Eukaryota; kingdom Metazoa; phylum Chordata; order Testudines; family Carettochelyidae; genus Carettochelys; species Carettochelys insculpta. Next base: position 46,617,758 of record NC_134149.1, on the reverse strand, counting down.
TTATACATGATGAAAGATGGTACTGAGGTTGTTTTGGCTTGGGAAACTCCAACTTGTTTGAGCCACAATACAATCTAACATCCAACGACAAGCTTAAATCAAAAGTTTCTCCATTTAATCATTCATGTCTATCAATCCATTTGATCTGAGTAAAAACAAAGTTATTTAAGAGGCACAATATGTATCACATACCACAAGAAGGGAGATGCTTACTTAACTAGTCTATGACCAATAGCAAGGAGGCCAGTTCAGTCAGGGTAGATGTAAATGCTACACCTCTTCCTGCTTCTGTATTTCTACTCCAATGCATCTGATGAAGGTGGATATGAGTCAACAGTGTGTCCTTGTAGCCAGCAAGGCTAACGGCATATTGGGGTGCATTATAAGAAGCATTTCCAGCAGATCTAGAGAAATTATTATTCCCCGCTATTTGGCACTGGTGAGGCCACATCTGGAGTATTGAAACCAGTACACAAAGGATGTGGATGCACTGGAGCAGGTTCAGGAGAGAGCAATGAAAATGATTAGGTGGCTGGAGCACATGACCTATGAGGAGAGGCTGACGGACCTGGGCTTATTTAATTTGCATAAGAATGAGGGGTGACTGAATACCAGCCTTCAACTTCATGAAGGAGGGCTCTAAAGAGAATGGAGAGACTGGTTTCAGTAGTGACAGAGAGCAGAACAAGGAGTAATGGTCTAATGTTACAGAGTGGGAGGTGTAGGTTGGATATGAGAAGAAAATGTTTCACCAGGAGGGTGGTGAAGCACTGGAATGAAACTGTGGAACCTAGAAAGGTGGTGGAATCTCCATCCCTTGAGGTTTTTAGGTCTGGGCTTGACAATGTCCTGGCTGGTATGATTTAGTTGGAGTGGGTTCTGCTTTAGGTGGGAGCTGGACTCCATGACCTCCTGAGGTCCGTTCCAGTCCTAGAAGACTATGAAGTGGGCTTTACCCATGAAAACTTATGTCCTAATAAATCTTTAGTCATTAAGATGCCACAGGACTCCTTGGTGGTTTTTGCAGACACAGACTAACACAGCTACTAGTCTACTGCTTTTAAAATCCAGTGCATTAGGCACAGAAAAAGAAAGTTCACCACTAGAAATCAGTAGACACAACAGAATGATTTGGATATTGCAAAAAGCAACACTGGATTTTTACCAGCAGCAAGATGGACTCGGCCTGTGGCAAGTGACAAGGCACACAGCAGAAACGAGTTGCCGAGGTCTCCTCAGCATCAGCAGCAAGCAGGTCATTTCACAGCGCGCCCTTCCTAGGCCTCGGGGACGAACGCACCCCGCACTCCCGGGCTTAGCCCGGACCCAGCCCCGCCGGCCTGCGTTTTTCAGCCAGAGTCCTCCTCCCCGCACACCTCCCCCACCCAGGGAGCGGGCCGAGGGCAATACAGGGCCAGGCAAGCCCAGCCGCCACCCAGGAGGGAGGCCTCGCTGCGGCGATCCAGCTTCGCCCGCGCAGGGGCACACAGCGACCACCGCCCGCAGAGCAGGGGGGGATGCGCGGCTCCAGGGCGCGGCCCGGGGCCCCAACCCCCTCCCAGGGAAGAAGCAAGCGCGTGGGAGAGGGCGCGTGAAGCCACAGCCGCCGGCAGGAGGGCGGGGCGTCCCCGGGGGCCCGGCTCCCCCCCGCCACCCGGTACCTTCTGGCGCGGCGGTGACGGCCACCTTCCCCGGCTACAGTTGGAGCCTCATGAGCTCCGGGAGAGGCGGGGTTTAGCTGGCGCGCGCGCAGCCGAGCCCCGCCCCTTCTTAGGCGCGCGCGCGCCCGCGCCCCGCCGGCTGCCAGGGGCAAAGCGCCGACCGACTCTAGCAATGCGCGCACACTCGCTCCTGCTGCGGCAGCAGGAGAGGCAGGGGCGGGCTGCGGATTTAGTGCCTCCTCTGCGCGTCGGCCTGCGCGAAAGCAGAATGGTGGTTGCAGCTCGGATGGCACCCGGCGCAAGCCAGCGCCCTACAAAGCAGCATGCAAGTTATGGGGAACCAGCATTAAGCAAATAGCAGCGTGACTCATGCTTGTATTACATCTTGTGCAACGTGTGCGCCTTAGGGTTCCCATCTTTCTGATTTCAGGAAGCCTACCCCCCTTTCCCTGCCCGCTTCTTCCCCAGAATGCCCTTCAGTGCTTCTCCCCACCTTCGAGGCTCTTCCCCTGCTCCCCCGTCTCCCTCCTCCCTCCCCCATTAATCCCCATCTTCGCTTATTTTCATCGGGATGGGGTAAGGAGCTGGGCTGCGCAAGAGTGTGAGGGCTCTTGCTTACGGTCTGAGAAAAAGACAAAAGAAGAAAATTGTTATCTTTTGATGTGCATGTATAAAAAGTGAAAAAATGTGGCTGTGTTCGGATTTTGCATGGATTTGTCGTCATGATGATAGCAGCAGGTGTATTTATAACTGAGTTAGTTGCCCAGACCTGAAGAAAAGATCTTTGCTAAGATCAAAAGAGTCTCTCACTCATATAGGAGTTGGTCCTCCAATAAAGCTATTACCACACTCCTACTCCCCCCCCCCCGTCTGTCCTGCTTTTTGATAACAAAGCACTTAAAATGGGATTTTAAGTTTACACACATGAAGCAGCAATGCACATAAATATGAGTGGAAAACTTGGTATGATATATCAGATAAAACTTTCTGCTAGAATAAGAAAAGAATAAATGGACATAAATCAGACATCAGGAATGGTAATGTACAGAAACTTGTGGGAGAGCACTTCAATCTCCCTGGATACTCAGTAACAGATTTAAAATAGCAGTCCTAAAACAAAGAAATTTCAAAAATCAAATGAAGAGAGAAATCTCTGAGCTGCAATTTATTTGCAAATTTGACTCCATCAACCGAGGATTAAACAGAGACTGGGAGTAGCTGGCCCCTTACAAATGCAGCTTCTCTGACCTGGGTGTTAATATGTCCTCATTAGACTCTGACAATGGGCCACATCCACCTGTCTGATCTGACTTTTTTTTCCTCTTTTGACACATACTGCTGATAAAGGGCCATTTCCACCTTGCTGAATAGACCTTGTCAGCTCTGGCCCTCCCTTTTACTGGGACCCCACTCTTTAAATATCCCTCTGGAACCCCGCCCACCCCCACCCCCTACTCATGCATCTGCTGAACCGGGTCTTTACACACAAAAGCTTATGTTCCAAAATATCTGTTAGTCTATACGGTGCCACAGGGCTCCTTGTTGTTCTCAAAGATCCAGACTAACATGGCTACCTCTCTGATTCTTTCCACTAGTATGTTTCTTCTAAAGAGCTCCCAGTGCCATGCAGGGCAAAAAAAAAATGGATTGTCATAATCTCTATTTCACACAGGAAGAAAGCCAATGGTTGAGGGCTTCAGGAGAAATATGATTTCCCTCAAATTGTTTCATCAGAGATTAGGGTTTGTTCCCCAATTATTGTCTTTCCTAAAACTCTATGGAGGCAGGGGAGAACTTGTATCTATCCTCTACTCAGTTGTCCCAATCTGTACCCCTTTCTGCACAGATCGCTAGACAAGCATTTGAAAAATGTTGGTGTGGCTTACTTTCTGCATGAGAGGAGAAATACACATGCAGAGGATCTCTTCTGCATGCACAGCTGGTGATGTGACCCCCAACACAATTAGGAATAATATCCAGGTGTTCTAACTCCAATTTCTCCTGCTGTAACCTGAAAGCTTCCAAACTGTTAGCTGTGTTCACCACTCATATGTGAAATGCTTCTTTGTAATTTATCTATGACCCAGGAACTGGACACCCAGGTCATCCAGCTACAATGTCACTTTTGGAACAAGTATCAGAGGGGTAGCCATGTTAGCCTGGATCTGTAACAGCAATGAAGGGTCCTGTAGCACCTTATAGAATAACAGAAAAGTTTTGAGCATGAGCTTTCGTGAGCACAGACTCACTTCATCAGATGCTGGTCTTGGAAATCTGCAGGGCCAGGTATAAATAAGCCAAACCCACCCTTGCTCTGGCTTATTTATACCTGGCCCTGCAGATTTCCAAGACCAGCATCTGATGAAGTGAATCTGTGCTCACGAAAGCTCATACTCAAAACTTTTCTGTTAGTGTATAAGGTGCCACAGGACCCTTCATTGCTGTTACTTTTGGAACAGTGTCTTTATGGTGTGGTGGACTTTTGTTTTGTTTTTTGGGGGTGGGGAAGCAAAATGCTATCTGGTGAGAATTTACAGAAACTTGAGCCGTGTCTACACGTGCACGCTACTTCGAAGTAGCGGCACTAACTTCGAAATAGCGCCCGTCACGGCTACACGTGTTGGGCGCTATTTCGATGTTAACATTGACGTTAGGTGGCGAGACGTCGAAGCCGCTAACCCCATGAGGGGATGGGAATAGCGCCCTACTTCGACGTTGAACGTCGAAGTAGGGACCGTGTAGTCGTTGCGCGTCCTGCAACTTCGAAATAGCGGGGTCCGCCATGGCGGCCATCAGCTGAGGGGTTGAGAGACGCTCTCTCTCCAGCCCCTGCGGGGCTCTATGGTCACCGTGTGCAGCAGCCCTTAGCCCAGGGCTTCTGGCTGCTGCTGCGGCAGCTGGGGATCCATGCTGCATGCACAGGGTCTGCAACCAGGTGTCAGCTCTGTATACCTTGTGTTGTTTAGTGCAACTGTGTCTGGGAGGGGCCCTTTAAGGGAGCGGCTTGCTGTTGAGTCCGCCCTGTGACCCTGTCTGCAGCTGTGCCTGGCACCCTTATTTTGATGTGTGCTACTTTGGTGTGTAGACGTTCCCTCGCAGCGCCTATTTCGATGTGGTGCTGCGCAACATCGATGTTGAACATCGACGTTGCCAGCCCTGGAGGACGTGTAGACGTTATTCATCAAAATAGTCTATTTCGATGTCGCCACATCGAAATAGGCTACTTCGATGTAGGCTTCATGTGTAGACGTAGCCTTGGTGTGTTAAGACACCACATGCAAAAGGTATTCACACACCAGTCACAGGAAGAGCACATACACATTGATGAAAAAAGTTCCATCCTGCTAACTGGCATCTCTCTGAAAATACAGACCGCATGCCTGCGGGAACACTTCTGGGAACAGAGCTAACTGGAAAAAAAACAAGTTTAAAATAATTCTTGTTTACCTTTTATACTAATTTTAAAAATATGATGATGCATTTAAAACAATCTACTAGCTACAGCACTGGCTGAAAAATAATAAAATGTCATCTATTTTTCACCACAACATTTTCAGTTATAAAAATTACTGTCCCTGTTTATCCAGCAGGGCAACCTCCAGGGGATGGGTGACAGGAGAAAGAGTCCATTCCTACCCTCTACCATGGACTCCAACCCAGGGTCACTAAGGCTACGTCTACACGTGCGTGCTACATCGAAATAGATTATTTCGATGTAGTGACATCGAAATAGGCTATTTCGATGAATAACATCTACACATCTTCCAGGGCTGGCAACGTCGACGTTCAACTTCGACGTTGGGCAGCACCACATCAAAATAGGCGCTGCAAGGGAACCTCTACACACCAAAGTAGCACACATCGAAATAAGGGTGCCAGGAACAGCCGCAGACAGGGTCACAGGGCGGACTCAACAGCAAGCCGCTCCCTTAAAGGGCCCCTCCCAGACACAGTAGCACTAAACAACACAAGATCCACAGAGCCGACAACTAGTTGCAGACCCTGTGCACGCAGCATGGATCCCCAGCTGCCGCAGCAGCAGCCAGAAGCCCTGGGCTAAGGGCTGCTGCTCACGGTGACCATAGAGCCCCACAGCGTTGAACATCGAAGTAGGGTGCTATTCCCATCCCCTCATGGGGTTAGCGGCTTCAACGTCTTGCCGCCTAACATCGATGTTAACATTGAAATAGCGCCCAACACGTGTAGCCGTTGACGGGCGCTATTTCGAAGTTAGTGCCGCTACTTCGAAGTAGCGTGCATGTGTAGACACGGCTTAAGAGGGAGCAGGGAGGAGTTAGTAGGGTTCTTGTCCCTGAACTAACCTAGCAACCTCCCTGGGTTACTTCATCCACCTCTTCCCTTCGGTTCTGGCTCCGGCCTGGCCTCTCACTCTGGTGGAAGAGAAAGCCTTTTATAGTGAGCCGGCAGGCTGGCAGCCAGTGCCCAATTAGCCTAGCACCATGGCTTGTCCATTGACCCAGTTCGCCATGCATATGCCTTCTATTAGGCTCTTGCAGTCTGTGGTTTGCCACAGTACGTGCCTTTTTGCAGGTTCTTGAAGCCTGGAGGTGAACTGCTGGGGTGGTGAACAGGCTCTGGCTTTTTTTTTTTTTTTTTGCCTCCCCTTTGCCAGTTTCCCCTTTTCTTCCTCCCATTTTGCAGGCTGCTTTCTCCCCCCAGCCAGCTCTATCAACTGCTGGGTAAGTGGTTGACAGACTTCTGTTGGTCTGCCCCTGGGCAGCGAATGGTCGCCCCCTTCCATCTTGTTGGAGGTCTGTTAGCCCCTTCATCTTTGCTTCAGGACTCGTCTTCCATCTTTGTGGTTGCTGCTTCCCATTATTGCAGAGGAGATAGGGAGCTGCTTCAAGGCCGTGGCTGGGATTCCCTCCACAGCCTGCTGTGGAGTTGGGGTGGGTGTGTGCATGTAGCCATCTTCCACCTGGGCAGTGGCTGGTGCAGTTAAGTTTGGGTGCTGGGGTGTGGTCCACCCCTTCCCCTGCCCCTCCACCACAACTTCCATTGCCACTCCCTCCCGAGCCTTAGCCACTTCTGGGGCCTTTCCATCCCAGCCCCCCCACTTGTCCTCTCTTCTCTGCTCTGCAGGGCTCTGCAGCAGCTGCTGTAGGCCTGCTTCTCAGGTGTCTGTAGGCAGCCTCCTCCCCTTTTTTTACTGGAAGTCAGACCTTGCTACCTACCCCCTCCCTATTTTTTCTTCCACCTCCCAAGTGCCTATGCCCCCACCCTTTTTTTGCTTTGTTTGATGCCTGAGGTCCCCCCTCACTTCCTTAGTCACCTCCCTCACTGCTTCTCTTCTCCACATACTGCTTTAGTTCCCCTCATCTCCCTAGTGCAGTAGCAGGAATCGGTTACCATCTTGTGCTGGTGGTTGTGGCTTTTTCTTGTGTTTCTCCCTTCCATTCTCCACCCCCGTTTGGACAGGCCCACAGCCTGGGGGGTGGGAGAGCGGTGGCACTTCTTTGTTACCCTCTCCTCTCCTTACCCCCTTGCGCTTTTCTCTTTTGTTAACTACCTTCAATGCCCATTACTTGCTGATGCCTTCTCCTCCCAAAGGCCAATGTTCCTGGTGGTGGGTTATCTTGTGACACCCCCACCCTCCTTTCCTCCCCTGTTCTCCCTTCTGCATCTGCTCTGGTGGTTCCACCTGAGGCTGCTGGGTCACCTGCTCTCATAGTGACCAGCAGCATGGGTATAGGCTCTGAGGCCCCTGCTGCAGCACCCTCTGCCAGTTCCACCCGGAAACAGCACCCCTGAAGGGCCAAGGGACCAAAAAAGGTGAGAGCCCTGCCTGGAAGGTGAACCTTCCTGTGCAAAGGGCTCCTACCCCTACAGCAGCTGTATTGGCTACCGCTCTCCCGGCTTCCTGCCCTCGCTGTTCCCTCCACCAGCCCTGGGGACCCAATCTCTGCAGCCCCCAAGTCACACACCCAGGTGGCTGCCACCTCACACTCCACTCAGGCATCCTCTGGGAATACCATCCCCAATGTCCCCACCCACACGAGGAGGCATGAAGTACATTGTCTCCTGGAGTTGACCTCGCTCCACGTGGAGACCTATGTGTGGGTAATGGCACGAGTGGTGGGGCCTGTTGCCGGGGTGGCAGCCTTCAGGTTGTTCATGAAGATAGCGTTCTTCCTGGCATCCGAGGCTGCCACTCAGGAGGCGGTGGAGGGGGCCTGGCAGTACGGGGTGTCCATGAGCCGCTAGGCATATGGGTGGTGTTTTCCTCTGTCCCTCCCTTCATCCCCAAAGCTGCCCTTCTGCCTTTCCTAACCGCCCTGGGGGAACCCGTCAGTCCTGAGCCCCCTCCTTCTGGTCTGCAAAGACCCCATCCTCCGCCACATCCTCTCTTTCTGCCGGCAGGTACAGGTGCAACTGCTGCTGCTGACATGTGGTGGGGTCTCCCTGGAGGGAACTTTTCTGGTGCCCTATCAAAGGGCCCAGTACCAGGCCTACTACACCAAGGGGGAGGCCCATAAGAACATAACATAAGAACATAAGAATGGCCATACTGGGTCAGACCAAAGGTCCATCAAGCCCAGCATCCCATCTGCCGACGGTGGCCAATGCCAGGTGCCCCAGAGAAGGAGAACAGAAGACAATGATCAAGTGATTTATCTCCTGCCATCCATCTCCTGCCCTTGTTATGAAGGCTAGGGCACCATACTTTATCCCTGGCTAATAGCCATTTATGGACCTAACCTGCAAAAATTTATCAAGCTCTTTTTTAAACCCTAATAGAGTCCTGGCCTTCACAGCCTCCTCGGGCAAGGAGTTCCACAGGTTGACTGTGCGCTGTGTGAAGAAAAATTTCCTTTTATTAGTTTTGAACCTACTACCCATCAATTTCATTTGGTGTCCCCTAGTTCTTGTATTATGGGAAAAGGTAAATAATTTTTCTATATTCACTTTCTCCACACCATTCATGATTTTATATACCTCTATCATATCGCCCCTCAATCGCCTTTTTTCCAAACTGAAAAGTCCCAGTCTCTCTAGCCTCTCCCCATATGGGACCCTTTCCAAGCCCCTAATCATCTTAGTCGCCCTTTTCTGAACCTTTTCTAATGCCAATATATCTTTTTTGAGGTGAGGAGACCACATCTGCACGCAGTACTCGAGATGTGGGCGTACCATAGTTTTATATAGGGGAAGTATGATATCTTTTGTCTTATTATCGATCCCTTTTTTAATAATTCCTAACATCCTATTTGCCTTACTAACTGCCGCTGCACACTGCGTGGATGTCTTCAGAGAACTATCCACTATAACTCCAAGATCCCTTTCCTGATCTGTCGTAGCTAAATTTGACCCCATCATGTAGTACGTGTAATTTGGGTTATTTTTTCCAACATGCATTACCTTACACTTACCCACATTAAATTTCATTTACCATTTTGCTGCCCAATCACTCAGTTTGCTGAGATCTTTTTGTAGTTCTTCACAATCCCTTTTGCTTTTGACTGTCCTGAACAACTTGGTGTCATCTGCAAACTTTGCCACCTCACTGCTTACCTCATTTTCTAGATCATTGATGAACAAGTTGAACAGGATCGGTCCCAGGACTGAGCCCTGGGGAACACCACTAGTTACCCCCCTCCATTGTGAAAATTTACCATTTATTCCAACCCTTTGTTTTCTGTCTTTTAACCAATTCCCGATCCATGAAAGGACCTTTCCTCCTATCCCATGACCACCTAATTTACATAAAAGCCTTTGGTGTGGGACCGTGTCAAAGGCTTTCTGGAAATCTAGGTATATTATGTCCACTGGCCCGGTGCTTCATTTGCTGGGCAACAGGGCACATCCATAGAAACTGCCTCCTGGGCCAGCCTGGGGAGAAGCCCAGGACCCCTAACACCTGGGAGAGCACCAGCCATGTCACTGCTGGTGGTCCTATCACTCTGGACCCTGGGGACAGCCCTCCTCCTCCTCATCCCCACTCAGGTGCCAGAGAATGTCTCCCCCCAAGACACAGTTGAGTGCGTAGGTGCCGAAGCCTTAGCGGGCAATGAAGTTGGGCCTGAAGAAGAGAGGGGGGTGGGGCCTGTGACAGGACTCGGACAAGGCTCACCCTGGTGGGGTTTCCTCCTTTCCCTCTCTGTCCTGTTCTCCTCCTCCTTCCCCATTCCCCTCGTCCCCTGGCCCCACCTCATCAGAAGCCTGGGAGCTCATACGGAGGAGGTGCAAGAAGCAGGGTGCACGCTCAGCATGCCACCCTGTCCGATGATGGGGAGGATGTGCCGCATAAGGCCCCAAAGAGAAACAGCAGACCCTCCCCCCACGTCCCCCCCCCCGCTGGACCCCCAGCCACTGACCAATACCCGGGGATGGCTGAAGTTGCTGTGGCAGTTGCGAAGGATGCCATCCCCTCCATCTCAGAATCTCGGCCCAGCGAGGCCACAATGAGCGACTCCTCTGGGCCTAGGCCTGCTTCAGATTCGGAGGTCACCGCTGCTCTGGCTGCTACTGAGGGGAGCCCTGAAGAGTCAGGCATCGGCCTCGCTTTCCTCTCCAAGAGGTCAAGGCCCTGGGCCTGACTCCGGCTGCCTCAGTTGTGGACCTGCCTCCTGGAGGGCTGTGCCCATGATGCTTGTGCCCAGTGGCCCACTCTACTCCCCTTTTCTCCAGCCTCTTTTGACCCCTTCACTGCCCCTACCCCACCCCCGAGTCATCCAAGGGTGCAACCGCCTGCCCAGCTAGGAGTAACATTCCACCCATTGCTATCAAGCCCCTGGGTGTCTCTGGTGGGCCAGAACTCCTGCTGTTCCCTGAAACTCCCAGCACTGAGGCATCTGGCACTGCACTCCCTGCAGTGTCAGAGCCTGATGCTGGGGACAATCACTTTCCTGTCTCCATCCCTACCAACTCCCTGCCCAGTGAGGGGGTGTCTTTTCCCTGAACGCTTGCTGCCCAGGCTCTTGAACCCCTCCTGTCCCTGTTCTTTGCCCCCTTCCCACTCCCACCCCTGCTCCTTTCCCTGGTCAATGTCCCACTCCTAAACCTGACCCCCTTCACCCCTGCTTCTCCTCCTGTTCCCCTGCCTCCTCTCCCTCCCCGCTCTCCTGATACCCTCCCCATTCCTATCCCCCATGTTGCTCCTGCTCCAATCCCCACTGTCCCTACTTCCCTCCACCCTCCTTACCCCATCATGACTACCCCTGAGGCTGTAGACCCCCAGGAGGTGTATTTTGTTTCGCCCTCTCCCAGTACCTCTCAGGGTGTGTGATAGGATGGGGTTTCCAGGCACAGCTAAGGAAATCAGTCCAGGGTACCTTTGCTTAAAATCTGGTCTATTTAAAGTCACAGGCTGGGATTTCCTTCTCACCGAGGCAAATCCAACCAGCCACAACAGCACCTCTGCAAGCCCCACTGACCAGCCAGAAGCCAACAAGCAAACCCACAGACTTCCCAGCTGCTCTACCAGCCCAGACCCACAACCCCAAAATAAGATAAAGCAGTTATTAAACCTGTTTCATCCACACCACACAGATTTTTGTGTGTCACAAATGGTCCAGCCCCAGCACCTGGTCAATATCTACTTGGATCTTACCCAAAAACAACACGCTTGCCCAAATCCTTTAGATCTAAATACCTAACGATGTATTAATAAAAGAAAGCACAGGGTTAGAGAGAATTGTTAAACCAATACTTCACATACATCAATTGCAGTTATTGATGCAGCCAGCGATGTTATTTGCTGATTCTTTAAAGTCTCTGAAAGTTCATTTCAGGTTATATAGCTTCAGTTATCAAAGCACTGTAGATCTGTCCCACTGGGGTCCACTTGCTGGGACGTGGACCCTTGGAGACCAAAAGACAAAGGATCCAGGATGGACACTGCTAAGTCCACACCAAGGCTGTCTTCTCGTTAACTTTTCTCTTGTGTTCAGAGACAAAACCCCTTCCTTCTTCCCATGGTCCCTTGAGGGTCCACCCTCACCTGACTCAGGTGGGCTGTTGTGGCAAACTGCCATTAGATGAGTCCCAGGAGATGGTCTCAAATGGACCTGTTCCTTTGTTCCAGTTCAGGTCACTTGACCATTGGGCTGCATCCCACTGACATGTCCCAAGCATCTAGGATGTGGATTTGACATCTGAACATTTGTTTGGAGTCCATTCATTGTGGCTGGGGCTGAGTTCACACCTTCTATCATGAAGCTTAACACTCAAACATTTTCTAACACAGCTACAGAGCTAAAATCTGTAACTACCTACATACATGATACAGTCATATAAGTAGCATACCTAGATACTGGACATCATCAGCTTTCATTAGACACCTCAAACAGCGCCCCCAGCGCAATATTTGGGGCCAACAGCCACACTGGGCACTGAAATGTCTTCCAGACCCAATATAAAAATCTAGTCATGTGACAGGCTGGTTTCCCTCTGCTGTGGGACAAGGGGAGGAAGCAGGGACTCGACTCCGGCCACCTGCCTACCCTTTTGGGTTGCGGGGCCCACAGAGGGGTCTGGTCCAAGGGCATTTGGGGCCCTGATGCACTGAAAGCAGAGATGCGCAGTTTCTTGGACAACGTTCACAGATCCAAGAACAAAGTGACTCTCGCCCTTCAGCGCTGGGGAGATTACCACCTCATCCTTGAGACCGTGAGGGCTGTCTTCAAAGGGTAAAGGGACTGGGAGGAGAGACACTACGGTGCCTAATAGGCCTAGTACTGTGGCTTGTCCTTAATGACCCCCAGCTGCAAGCTTAATCAGGGCAATGACCCAGCATCCCATGTGCATTCTTTCTATTATGCTCTTGTAGCCTGCAGTTTGTGGTCTGCCACAAGGCATAGTCCATGAGCCAAATCCAGCCCACCAGACACTTTTGTCCAGACTCCCAAATCTTTTTATTTACGTATCATTATTTTCTTCTTTGGAGTCTGGACTTCTGTACCTTGACCAAGAAATTTGAACCCTGGCACAAAAACAAAAAACCCTCCCCCTTTTCCAGGGAAATCTCCAGAGATAGCAAATAAGTAGTGGCTGAGGACAGGTCTATGCTACCCTGGAAGATCAATCCGCTCAGGATCGATCTTCCGGGGTTCAATTTCGTGTATCTAGTAGAGATGTGTGAAAGCAACCTTTCAGGGGTTGCAGTTGACCCCTATATTCCTCGTGAGATGTGAGGAGTAAGGGAGGTCAGTGGGAGAAACTCTCCCATCACCCTTCCCCTGTATAGACAGCCAAGTTAGCCAAGTGCAGAAAGGGCAATTGCATAGCTAAAATCGACTTAACTAGAATTGCGTATCTGCAGTTGGCTTTCTTAGCCTAATGTAGACTTAGTGGGAACCTAGTGGAGAACATGACATGAGACAGAAACACGGGTTCTTATTTCTAGATGCTGGAGAATTTTTCAAACGGATATTCTCTCACACTCATGGAATAACTGGAATAGGAACTTCTCTAATTTAGACTCCCCTCTCGTTCACAGCAGTGACTGGTTTGGAGGAAAGTTGCTCATCCAGCCTTAAGCTGTTTGCAAGGCTTTTTCCCCTAATTCTCACCAGTCGAACTTTTCCGCAAAGCCTAAGCCTTTAACCTCAGACGACCAGGAAAAGGAAAAATTAAAAAAAAAATCATACCAAATCATTCCATTTGGCAATAAGAACATGTTTACATTCTGACACATGTAACAACTCAGTGTTTATTAGAACTGCATATGAAGGTTAAACAGATGCTCCAGAGCAACCAACAATGATGAAGCAAAAACTATAATTCACTGAGGGTTATTCTACAATGCTTTGCAAGATCATGTGAAGCTGGAAACTACTGAATTAATTAACAATAAGCTGTGTGTATCTTCTATAGAAGGTGCATCTATAACAGGGTATTATTTTGTGGGATTTTAAATAATCCTCTGGAACTGTGGGAAAGCCAGCCTTGCAACAGGAGTCCTGCAACAAAATAGTGCCCCAAAGACACACATCCTGTCCCAGGTGCTCTTTCAATGATTCTCAAAGATTCCCATATCAAGATTTTGAAAACTGAGCAGTAATTTGGGGTGTCCAAATTTGGAGGTGTCCACCTGCTTAAATCTTTATTGGTGCTTGGGCTGCCCAAACCATGGGTACAGCAGCTACTGTTTTAAGGGGCAGAATTCTTACTCACTTCAATGGGAAATTCACTTAAAACACAGACTTTTCCTTTCACTGAAAAGGAACTTTAAAAGCCGTTTGGTAAGAAAGGCTATTGAACTCTCTTTTATATTCAAATTCTACACATTAACGCGTGGTTTGAACCCGGATGGCAATTTTCTAGCTCGTTATAAGGACTCTTTTGCATACTTTGCTTTATCTAATTCTTGACCACCCCCCCCCGCTCTCTGATTTGCTAACCTTGATAATAATTTTTCTGATTTGTCAACCTTGATTACAATTTTTAGTTCTCTGTGCCTTAAATATTGAGGCTGCTCTGGTACGGCTATGATCTGAAGAAGTGGGTCTGTCCCACGAAAGCTCATCACCTAATAAATTATTTTGTTAATCTTTAAAGTGCTACTGGACTAGTTTTTTGTTTTGATAGTATATAGACTAGCACTGCTATCTCTCTGTTACAGATCTAATTAAGGTCTCTGTATTAGCATTTTTGCTCTCATCTATTTCTATAAGCAAGTTATTGGTACACCTATTGCTTTCTATGATAATACAATATATTTTCCTACATACTTTGATCTATATTTTAAGGCAAGGTGGCTAAGTATTTGGGATTTGTTTACTAACAATCCCAGTGGCATAATTCTCAAAGTCTGAAAGTAAGAGCTAAAAATTACTTGAGATCCCTATTTTTAGTTATATACAACACTTGTCACAATCTCAGTTTGTGATTCAGCATTTGTGTTGTAAGTAATTTACAGCAATTACAGAAGTGTGATAACAACAAGCCTTTATAGTGAAATCAATTTAGATCTCATCTGAAAGCTATTCCTTGTAATGAGAAGCAGTCAAATTGAATATTTACTGGATATGTAGTGTAAATCAATCAGTGTTACGCTACCCAAAGTTAAACTAGAATTTCCAGTGGAAAAATGTACATACTCTCCCAAACATGCAGCAGACATGTGTGATGCTAAAGAAATCCCCTGAAGAATAGAAAAGTAAGGGAAATTGAAGATGATATACAATCAAGGCAAATCAGTCACCAAGTTCTTTGGAAAATCCATGGCAGGTAAGGGGAAAGCAATTACCATTTTTCATCAGAATATGGAGATGAAACTTCTCCTACAACTAGATTCAGCCTGCAGTTGATATGCTTCCATGGCCCCAAGCTCAGCCTTTCACAGCTTTAGTACCTATAAGCTGGCAGATCAGATATCATAAGATCATCAGATGTGCTCCTATTATAAAAATCAAAGAAAAGGTAAGATGAATCCTAACATATCAGTCTCAGAGAGATGCTTCTGACTGATCTCCAGGATGCTGAGCACCCACAAATCCTGTGGTAACTGGCGGTGCTCAGCACCTTTGAAAAATCAGGCCGCTTCTCCTTTGCAGAAGACTGTGCCTTTTCTCCTTAATCTCTGCACTTGTCTGGCATGTGTATAACAAAATAAAATAGTGGATGTTAAACTCATTCATTGTGATGAGATAGTGAGAGGGAAAAACTCCAGGAAAGAAGAAACAGGAGATTTGGTATCTTAGCCAGTCATGCACTGCTGGATACATTCCCACGTACATTGCTGAAAACTTCCAACTAACTGGCTCCTTCAGTTTTTCAAGACCTAAGAGCAAAGTGGAAAAATTTAGTAGGAGAACTGGGTGCTATATCAAAAATGGTGTTATAGAGCTGGAGGAGATACAAGCACAGGAGGAGTGGGATGCTTAGCTAATTTTATTTAAATCAAAAGTGACAATAAAGCAGTTGTGTATGCAGTGAACCATGTGTATATATCATCACAGAGCGAGAGTGATTTCTGATCTCATTGTAATGCTAGAAGCCACTCATCTTATCTTTGTGCCTTTTATTTCAAGCTTGTTACAAACCAAAGAAAATAAAAAAAATAAATCTAGTTCCTTTTGGGTTGGTAAATATTTTATACTGTGTTTGATCCCTAAATCTTTACGAGCAGGAATCATTTCACCTACCACTGCAGAGCTGCCACATCTAGGCTGGAATGTGGCAGCTCTTTAACAGTGCACAGCAACACTATATCACAGGTTATGGAGGAATATTGTATACAACTGACACTGAAGAAGATATTACCCATGTGTAATTGCCTCTGTGCTCACTAATCAAGCCAGGTCTCTGCTTGATTTGACCACCTGAGATGAACAATTCTTTATTACTAGAGAAACAACAAGAAGTTCTGTGGCACCCTATAGACTAACAGATATTTTGGAGCATAAGCTTTCATGGGCAAAGATCCACTTACTCAGACGAAGAAGTGGGTCTTTGCCCACGAAAGCTCATGCTCCAAAATATCTGTTAGTTTATAAGGTGCCACAGGACTTCTTGTTGTTTTTGAAGATACAGACTAATTTGGCTACCTCTTGGATACTCATTACTAGAGAGTATGTCTAGAAGGGGATTGCCCAGTAATGCAGATCCTCTGGATTATCAGTACATTTCTGTAGGTCAGGAACTTGCGGTAAATTTAAATTGGGGCTCCGTGCCTTCCATTGTGGGTACACAAGAAGATTCTTGTGCAGAGGAGATGTGTAGTGTTAGTGCTCACCATTCATTATGTAGTCCATGAGTTAGGGTCCATACAGTCATGTCAACCCTAGAAAATGTGACACTCACCTAGAACAGCTTCTCATAGCACTGGTCACAGTGGACAATGTCACGATGAATGAATATTTTATCCAGGAGATCTCCCATTGCCTTATGGCAAATTCCGCACTACAGAAACAAAAATAGTGAGTTGGATGCCTACTATTGTAGAGCCCTCTTTAGAAGCATATATAGGGAAAGAATTGAGAAATGAGTGGCAATGTGTGTATTTAAAAAAAGTCCTGTGGCACCTTATAGACAAAGATTTTTTGAAGCATAAACTTTTGTGGGCAAGGACCAATTTTGTCAGATGCATGCAAGAACTCATGAAAGTTTATGCTCCAAAAAATCTTAGTCTTTAAGGTGCCACAGGACTTCTTGTTTTTGTAAATACAGAGTAACATGGCTACCCTTCTGATATTTGTATTCTTCAAGTAAATTTAAAGCTGGTGAAAGGTGCTGTATTAATGGCCTGGAAGACTTACAGAATAAGCTATGTCAGAGGAAGCTCATAAGAACGGCCATACTGGGTCAGACCAAAGGTCCATCTAGCCCAGTAATCTGTCTGCCGACAGTAGCCAATGCCAGGTGCCCCAGAGGAGGTGAACCGAAGACAATGATCAAGTGATTTGTCTCCTGCCACCCATCTCCCGCCTTTGACAGAAGGCTAGTCACCATACCTTACCCCTTGCTAATAGCCATCTATGGACCTAACCTCCAAATATTTATCGAGCTCTTTTTAAAACTCTTTTAGAGTCCTGGCCTTCACAGCGTCCTCTGGTAAGGAGTTCCACAGGTGGACTCCTGTGTGCTGTGTGAAGAAAAACTTTCTTTTATTAGTTTTGAACCTGCTACCCATTAATTTTATTTGGTGTCCTCTAGTTCTTATATTATGGGAACAAATAAATAACTTTTCTGTATTCACTTTCTCCACACCATTCATGATTTTATACACCTCTATCATATCACCCCTCAGTCTCCTCTTTTCTAGACTGAAAAGTCCCAGTCTCTCTAGCCTTTCCTCATATGGGACTTGTTCCAAACCCTTAATCATTTTAGTTGCCCTTTTCTGAATCTTTTCTAAGCTCCCCATACACATGTTCCTACCTCAACATGCATCAACCTAGAGGACTTGTACATCAACGTCAGGAAGACAAGGAATGCTACTCTCCATAATGCATCCAAAACTCAACCTCTCTGCTTCAGATGCTATTTGCAGTGGTTGACTTTTTAATGAGGATAATAGTCAACTATCTGTGTCTACACTAGTTCCCATCTTCGAAGGGTGCATAGTAAGTAGGGTGTCGGGAGATTATTAATGAAGTGCTGCAGTGCATATGCAGCACTTCATTAAGCTAATTCTCCCCTGTGGCAACTTCAAAGTGTTAAACTTCAAAGTGCCAGCTTGCATGTAGCCGTGGCTAACCTGTGGGTACTTCAAAGTGCCTGGGCTACCTTTATGTCTCTTTACTCCTTTTGAGGAGTAAAGGGACTTCAGAGTACCCACAGGTTAGCTGAGGCTACACGCAAGCTGGCACTTCAAAAGTTTAACACCTCTAAGTTGCCACGGGGGAGAATTGGTTTAATGAAGTGCCACATATGCACCGTAGCACTTCATTAATAATCTCCTGTCATCCTACTTACCATGCTCCCTTCAAAGTTGGGAGCTAGTGCAGACACAGCCAACCGTGAACTAAGGCCACCAACTAAATTCACAGCACTCACCAGATGGCAACACATTTCAGTCACTGTCAGATATGAAACAGTGATCTACTGTAACACTCTGAGCCAATGCATGATAATCACTGTTTGCATAGTCAGTTTGAGGATTAATTTTACTGGATAATAAAATCAGTTCAAATCAACATGATAACAAAAGGATCTTCTAGCTCAATAATTAGCTTACATCGTGACCCATGAGTATTTGTGGCACTTTTGAAATCTGCAAAATGGACCCAGTTGTATTTTAATCTGCTTTTAATATCAAAGTTTGAATAAATATTACCCTACTGCACTTTTTCAGACCATGATCACTCTCCCACAAAACTCCCTCCAGTTCCATTACATAATAACAATAGAGAATGATCTTTAATAATAATGTACCTTACCCTAAAGCAGTATTCATGGCAGTTAACATTGAGATGTTCTATCATTATTTTAGGGCAATCTTGGATCTCACGGCCACAGTAAGTGCACACATTTTCATATAACCTGTGGGGTTGGAGAGGAAAGAAGTCATGAATCACAATGTCAACACACCTCAATAAACACAAACAGTTCCTATCCATGACCAGGATCAAAGGTGTCCTTTTATCTAATACTAGCACTACCATGCAGTGTGAAAGCAGACATCTATTTATATGTCTTCTCTGTGCCATGTGTGATATAGCAAGATTGTCAGAGTTCAAGGGCAAACTAAGATTCCTATGTAAATATCCCAAAGCACTATTTCAATACCATCCCGTCATTCTATGCCTGATGCTCTTTATTCTTCCTGGGACAGTTCTAACCTGCCTTACATGAAAGCCAAAGAAAAGAGCATTATTTTTTGAACACCTACCTGTTATATAAAAGAACATAAACAGTAAAGCCTTAGAGAATGCATCTGTATAATAATGAACTGTCCTACCTTGGAGAGGTGCTGCTGTGCAGGCAGCTGGTGTTATTGTAGTTTGCGCTCTCTATGTCAGACAAATCAACTAGGCTGCCACTGGAGAACAGAGGGAGACAGGGACCATTACTTGAGAGTCACATGTAGGAGGAAAGACTCAAGTGGAAACAATCATCAGTGCAGAGCATACAAAAATTCTAACTGGGTCACAGAGCTGCTGACCAACTTTATCACCAACAGCAGGGTCATGACTTGCAAATTAAATATCAAACGACATTCTTAAAAATGAGTTCCTACTAAGTATGGTAACAAGGATACTAACCAAGGTATATGGTTTGGTGAACTGGGTAGAGGATATGTATACAGCAGAAGCTTTGCACAGGCTGGCTTACCCAGCTAGTTTGAATCCAACAAGGTGAGTAACTATAGGGAAGGCAGCACAGCATGAGCCTGAGAATGGGAAAGGGCTAGGGTCTGTGCTAAGTTCTTACTACCCACTATAAAGCCCATGCTGTGCTGCCTTCACTTCTGTTGTTACTCGTACTAACTGGAATCAGATTAGTTCAGACAGGCTAGCTTGTGCTGTTTATGTTGTGTAGATATGTCCTGAGACCACTAACTCACTTGACATAGGCTACTTGGACAAGTAAAATTCACCATGAAAAAACTCCTACTGGTTTCAGAGGACCCAGAATTTCACACAAGGACTACATTTCAACAAGATGCCTCTGTTGATAGAAGTGACTGTTGGAAGGGATTTCCTGTCAAAACTGCTGTTGACAGATTGTGTCTACATACAAAAGCAGATCAAAAGAGCAATCCGCTTTGTCAACAGAGAGTGGCCAGACTGCCCACCCCTCTCTTGACAGAACACCTGCCCAGAAGCTCTGCAAAGAGGTATGCCCAGTGAATCAGAAGCCTTGTCTGTCAGCAAAAGGGCCCCAATTTGTTTCCATGGTGGTTTTGTTGACAGAACACTGTTGAGAGAGGTGCTATACCTGAACAGGGAGAGGTGTAACGCTGCCAGCGGACATGCCTGGTTTTGTCAACCAACTGTTGACAAAGAGCATTTTGCATATAGACGTGCCACAGCTTTTCCTGACAAAAGCCCAGTTTTGCTGGGAAAAGCCTCTGGTGTAGACGTAGTTGAGGTGTCCTATAACATTTTAGGATATCAGTAATATTGATTATAACTCCTAACACCTACCCAATGTAGTAGACACCCCACAGACAAAATACTCAATTCCTTCCCCAGAAAGCTTTGCATATGTTTAGTTTCTTGAATACATTTGTATTAGAAATACTGTGGGCACCTGAGTGAATACTGATATTCCAAAAAAGAAGAACACCTCTACTGCTTTTGAGACAGGACTAGCTAGAAGCCGACAAAGATAAACATTGCTGTGGCCAGGGGTTATAAACTCTAGTGCTAAGTGAGGATAAAAGCACAGCAAGCATGCAGTTTAACAAGGTAAAAAGGAAGTCACGTGGCACTATAAAGACTAATAAAATAATTGATTAGGCAATGCGCTTTCATGGGGCAGACCCACTTCTGCAGATGAGCTCCTACAAAGTATGATACTGAGGATGCTATCCAAGGTATATGGTTTTGTGAACTGGGAAGAGGATATGTATACAGGCTGGCTTATCCAGCTAGCCATTCCAGTACAGCACTACCTCCAGATCTGAAGAAATGGATCTTCCCCAGAAAAACTCATCACGTAATAAATTATTTTGCTAGTCTCTAACGTGCTACATGACTGCTGTTTAGTTTTGTTAGGATACAGATTAACACGGCTACCTGTCTGTTACTTTTTAACAAAGGGTTAATGTTTGCCTGATGAGCATGAATAGAGAGCAAAAAGAGTCAAATGCAGCTCTCAGTCATACTGGTGAGATTCTGGAATATCTTCACTGACTTTAAAAAAACTTAAAGCGTTGTGAGCTTTGTCTTGAAAATTGAGTTTTTTTTTTTTATTAAAAATAGTCCTATTTTTGACAGAAACCCCACAAAATATCTTTTTTTCCCTTGCCAAATCCAACCACTTTTGAAAATATGCAATGGAACCCAACAGGATTGTACACTAAGGTATTGGAATTTCAGTGCACTTGTTTCACTCCTCTAACCCGAACAGATTCATAGGAACAGAGAGGTAGCCCCGTTAGTCTGTACGCCAACAAAACTCCACTGTGAAGTGAGCCATGGACTGCTCATACCTGCTGTAGCATGGACTGGAAGATAACTCACGACTGTTCACATACTCCTTCACAAAGAGGATCCCTTTGCTAGAGAAGAATGGAGAAAGTAACAGAAACAGTCACGTCACAGGAGTCAGGAACTAACAGAAGTGTGTTTGTGTGTTTGCGCATGCACGCGCAAGTTGAGTGTGTCTGTGTGAATGAGCATATGCTTGGGAGAGGAAGGTGGGATGCAGGTGCTACTGGACTGGATTGTCATTGAATCTTAATTTACATTCATTCTGACAATTTCTAACAGAAGCAGTTGACAAAACAGCAAACTGACTTCCAGGCATCACACTCTGCCAAAGTGGTGAGGAGAGACCTATGATCCGGGGATGTCCCATGCATTTTGTTGTTATTTGTTCATGTTACAAAAAATGCCTAAGGGCTGTGACCAAGACCAGGGCCCCATTGTGCTAGACTTTGTGCAATCACAGCAAGAGACAGTCTTGGCCCTAAAGAATTTACAGGCCAAAGAGACAAGACAAACACAGGATGGGGGAAAAGAGGTATTATTATACCCATTTTACTGATCAGGAGCTGAATAGGGTTGTTAAATCTTGTTTAACCAATTAAATGGGTGGGGTGGCTGGAGACAGGGTCTCCTCTGGACAAGCTAGCGTGCCCGCACCTGTGGCACACTGGGGATTGGGGCTGATCCAGCCAGGTCTGGAGCAGCCCCCCGCTCCAGTGGCCTGGCCCAGGCATGCTGTGGGGTGGGGATGCTCCAGTTGGGTCAGAGCAGTCACAGTCTGCTGTAGGGGACTGCTCCAACCCGGCTAGCCTGGAGCATCCTCCCCAGTAGTCCTCCCCACACCCCACTCAGGCTGTCACAGACAGGGCTACTTCAGCCCAACCAGAGCACCCGACCTACGTAACTACCCACAGGCAGACTCAAACTTGTGACTTCTGGAGCTTAGGGCAAGTGCCTGTACAGCTTGAGCTAAACACCAGTTGGCTTTCAGCTTTGCCTGTAGAGGATACTTATTCCCTCTCTGTGAAGTGGGCTAGGCACTGCTACGTGGGACAGTTAACCACACATAGGTGTGTTGGTTACACCTGCAGCAGCCCTGAGGGCCTGGAGCAACCCCATGCCCACGGTGGGTGGGTGGGTAGGAAGGACTGCTCCAGCATACAGGTTAACCAGTTACATAAATATTCTCTACGTAAAAGAATAAATGGACATAAATCAGACTTCAGGAACGGTTACATACAAAAACCTGTAGGAGAACACTTCAATCTCCCTGGACACTCAGAAACAGATGTAAAAGTAGCAGTCCTATGACCAAAAAATTTCAAAAATAAAATGCAAAGAGATTTCAGAGCTGCAATTCATTTGCAAATTTGACTCCATCAACCAAGGACTGAACAGAGACTGGGAGTGGTTGGCCCATTACAAAGGCAGTTTCTCAGCTCTTGATGTTCACACCTCCACATTAGCAACCAACAATGGGCCACATTCCCCCCACCCCACTGAACTCATTTGATTTCTCAGCTCCACATTAACTGCCAAAAATGGGCCATATCTACCGTGACTGAATAGACCTTGTCTGCTCTGGCCCTCCCCTTTACTGAGACCCCCTCTTTAAATTCTCCTCTGAAACCCCTCAACTCATGCATCTGATGAAACAGGTTTTTGCCCATGAAAGCTTATAATCCAAAATATCTGTTAGTTTATAAGGTGCCACAGGACTTCTTGTTGTTTTTGAAGATACAGACTAACTCGGCTACCTCTCTGATACAGTTAAATATGAATATCTCTAGAGCTGAGGCAGAGAGAGATGTTGCCCACAGACACAGAAGCAAAACGAAATATAGCAAAAAAGCATAGGGTTAAAAGGGATGCAAGGGTTCATCTAGTCTAAACCCCCTATTGCGGGGAAAGAAAGGTCAGTTTGCCCATGCCACCATGCTCTCTCCTTCTGATGAAGATCAGAGACTCTTGCTGGTTAAGGGCACTACTACACTCCTAGAAAACACCTAGCACTAGCCTAGGGAGATGCCAAAACTAGGAATTGCACCAAGGACTTTCTGATCATCAATCTAGTCCTCATCACACAGAGTTACTTCAGCAGCTAAATAAAGCTCCCAAGTCCCACTCCAATCTATGAACCATGCTGCATCTGTGACATATAACACTAAATATTACTGTTACCAATTAGTGCACAACAGGTGCTCATTACCTGTTTGCCAGTTGGAGACCACCACGTACATACAGGCTGCCTGTCACACTTAGGCCAGGGTGTAAGACTCAACTCTGCTCTTAGACCCTTAGGATCAAAGCAGCTTCCTCTAGGTACCTGCAAGGTCTTTCCGTGACCATTCTGTCTACTCTATCACCTTCTAGTGTTGTATAGTTGGCTGTTCACATATGATGAGCTCCTCTGACTTGGCTCTGACATGCTGGTGTTGTATCATGGCAGGTCAGATATGAAGGCATCTCATGACAGGTTTCTATCATACTGAAAGTACTCCCTCTAGACTGGGAGTTGAAGCCGATTAAATATTTGTCTCACTGCAGCCTGTCATGTCCCCCAGAGAATCAATTTATTAGTTATGCTTAACTTTGCAACAGTTAACATATAAAGTTATGGTGTACATTTACTCCCACAACCCTAGAGGTGAACTTCACAACACAGTACATTGATACAAAATTCAGTAGTGCTCTTTGTGATACTCTGGCCAACCTGGTGCCCAAGAATTAAACTCAATCAAACACATTTAGGGAATAAAAACTTAATGCTTGTCATTATTAAGAGGTGTATATAATCATAGAGTTTTGCTATTGATTCTATTGGGGTCATGATTTCATCAAGGGTATGTATCTTCACAGAAACAAACGGGAATGAAGAGTCAAGAGCCAGCCAAGATAACAAGCAAAGGGTTAATCCCACTCATGCCTTACTTTTCTGGAGTTTAAGTCAGACACCTTGTGCCTCCTGGCTCAAGGACTCTCCTGACTCACCTCTCTGCTAGCTGAAGTTCTCTCTTTGTAATCTGGGGCAATCCTGACACAGGAAGAAAATGCCTATTGATGCCTTCAGCACTTGTATCTTAACCAGTCAGGATTTCAGTTCAGGGCACTGAGAGAGAGAGGTCAAATGAACTATTTAAAGAGCAGTAAGGTGATGCATGCTAGTGTCCTAATATGTTATCCTGGCTCCTTATAACACAGGCTTTGGCACACCTTAATGTAATTTCCTGTCTTTCCCCTGGACAAGAAACAGACATTTGCAACAATGTATTTAATAGAGAACAAGCGGGGACTAGAAGAGGAAGACACAAGCATGAAGCAGAGCAGCAAACATGTCACAGCCCCTTACCTTGTCGTGCTCACATTAAGCTCATTGTGTTGTGTGCAAGAAATCGCTGGTGTAGAAATGTTGCTGTCTCTAGACTGGGAGCTAGACCTTCCAAAAAAGGAAGGTTATTTTTCTTTGCAACATGCCCATGAGATTAGCTGGGGAATTTGCATGTGAAGAGACAAATTCCCTAGTGAAACATCCACACTAGAATAGCATGAGGTCCTAGTGTAGCAAGAAGCCAATGTCCTTCACAGTGGTGTAGAAAATAGAGAAAAATATGCTAATTTAAGAAGAACAAGAAGAAAAGAATTACCCCCATCCCAAATACTTTGTAATCACATTATCTGTGACTGTTGTCACTCAGTCAGGACATCTAAAGGCAGCCAGAGTTAGACAGGTGGAGTCTGCCTCTATATTCACTGGCAGCCTCTGCATTTACTGAAGGAGCATAACTGAGCTCATGATTTCAGGAGAGCACATACTTCATTTCTGGATCTACAGCAAAGGGACTCTGGGGGGTTTGTCTTTGCAGGGATCATTCTAGGGGATATCTCACACGTGCACTCATACCCACATTGGGGATGCCTGTCATTATTTGAATGCAATTGTAATAGAAAGAACTTGAACCTTGCACCTGGTGCAAGCCCTGAGGCCTGAAACAAATTCGTCAAAAGTTATGCTATGAGCAACAGTCAGGCCCTATCAAAAGCAGATGATTACCTGCAAGTCAGTGTCTGGTATGTGAACCTGACACCAGTATTATTAGCACTGCTAACATACATTGAACATGTAAACACATTCCAGCAGACCAACACCGGAACATCCTAACTCAGCGCACAATGAAATTGCTTGACAAAAGTGATTATGAATTGTGTGTGAAATATCAGTTATAAAACTAGAGAGACAAACAACAAATGGGAAGGTTTTGTCTGAAACATCCAGAAGAAAGTACCAGGGAAGGTAACAGATATGACATGAAACACTTAGGGTGATATAGATGTTTTTGTCCCAGATTGTTTGCCTCAGTGTAAAAATGTTGGGATACAACTCTTCCACTGGCATAGGAGCAATGGAAAGTCCTGCCAGTGACTGAGCTGGTCTATTGTCATGGACATACATGTGTTACTGCACCTGTAACCAATGCATCAGGGCATTAGCATTGAACTTCACTGGCAATAAACCTTGGCAGATGCCTTCACTACTAAACCAATACTGTGATCTTATTGGACAGTTCAGTCAGAGCATCTGTATCTGCATGGAGCCAGTACAGCACACCAAGAAAATACCCTCATGCTGCTGAACATTTGACACCACCACATTAATAATATATTGTGCTCAGCATGGAAGTAGCTTTCCCTGTGGACCAGCTATTCTGTAAATGTCCACGTCAAACTTTCCTGAACCTGCCCTTCTGATGCATTTGGTGTAGTGGCTGACGTCAAACACAGAATACTGGATTAGGTGGGCCACTGGGCAACTCCAGGATATCAAGTCTTAAATTCCTCTTTGGTAAAGGAATCTTGATACCACATATCAATATGGAAACTCTGGGAAAACGATGGATTCTGTAGCAAAAAAATGTGAATTCATTTTAGCATTTTAGGTAATAAGTTCTTAACATGTTGGCTAATATTCTACACTGACGCCTGGAGGAGCCAATGCCTCCTCCACCAAAGCCGTCACGCTTGTGTACATGCCCCACCCTGGTGGGAGGAGCACATGGTGGCTCTGGGGGTGGCTCCTCCAGCTGCGTGCAGCAGGTTCCCTCCAGTCACAGGCTGGTAGCTCCAGCTGCACGGCAGTCTCTGGCAGTTCCAGCTCCGGTGGCTGCAGTCTGGTGAGTCCCAGGCTTTTGGGAAACGGGGATGAAGGGGAGGCAGACTAGGGCTGGGGGAGCCTAGTGGGGGTTGGTGGATAGTAAACCCTCAGATTTAATGGACTTTTAGGATTAATGGATACCCCTCCCCCTCTTTAGTCCCTTAAATCAAGGGTTTACTGTACATCTATAGAAACACTTCCTGTTACCCTTCACATCCCTTGCTAGCCGCAATTCCCATTGTGCTTTGGCCTTCCTGATTACATACCTGCATGCTAAAACAATGCTGTTAGTTATACTACTCCCTAGTCATCTGTTTCCACTTTTTGTAATCTTCTTCTCTGTAGTTAAGCTCACTGAAGAGCTCTCTGTTAAGCCAAGCTGGTCTCCTGCCATATTGACTATTCTTTCGGTACACTAGGATGGTTTGTTCTTGTGCCTGCAGTAAGGCTCCATTAAAATACAGCCAGATGTCTTGGACTCCTTTCCTCATTGTTTTAGCCTCCCAGTGGATTTTGCCCATCAGTTCTCTAAGGGAGTCAGTCTGCTTTTCTGAAGTCCAAGGTTCGTTTTCTGCAGCTCTCCCTTCTTCCTTTGGTGAGGATTGTGAACTCGACCATCTCATGATCACCACTGCCCTGGTTACCCACTCACTTCTACTTGCCCTACCAATTCCACCCTGTGTGTGAGCAGCAGGCCAGGAGGAGCAGCACCTCTACTTGGTTCCTCTAGCACTTGCACCGGGAAGTTGTTCTCAATGCTCTTCAGAAACATCCTGGATGGTCTACATGGTTGTACTGCTCTCCCAGCAGAAATCAGGGTGACTGAAGCACCCCATGAGACCCAGGGTCTGTGATGTGGAAACTTCTGTTAGTTGGCCAAGGTAAGCCTTGCTTACCTAGGCTGACCGTTTGTCCCATGTTAGCTGGGATGGTCCCATATTTGGGATGCCAAAAAGGCAACAACTTATTTTTTTAAAAGGGACTCGTCCCATATTTGGGCC
This sequence comes from Carettochelys insculpta, assembly GCF_033958435.1. Taxonomy (NCBI): domain Eukaryota; kingdom Metazoa; phylum Chordata; order Testudines; family Carettochelyidae; genus Carettochelys; species Carettochelys insculpta. The sequence continues at coordinate 46,590,385 of NC_134149.1, read as the reverse complement.
ATCACTGTCCCCACTTCCAACCTTTCCCGCCAGCAGCTGCAAAGGCGGGGGAGCGTGAGTGGCTGCTGCTTCCCTGGGGCTCTAGGGGAGGGCTGGTGGCAGCTGCTGCTTCCCTAGGGCTCCATGGGAGGGCCAGGAGCTACTGTTTCCCCAGGGCTCCTGAGGAGGGCCAGCAGCCACCACTTCCCCAGGGCTCCCAGGGAGGGCCAGAGGCTCCTGCTTTCCCAGGACCCCAGGGGAGGGCTGGCGGCTGCCACTTGCCCCGGGCTTCCAGGCAGGGTCAGCAGCTGCTGCTTTCCTGAAAGTCCTGGGGAGGGCTGGCAGCTGCCGCTTTCCCAGAGCTCCTGGGGAGGGCCTGTCAGGTGGAAATGACTCACCGTCTCTCCTAGAATCATAGAATTCTGGGGCTGGAAGGGACCTCAGGAGATCATCTAGTCCAGCCCCTCGCCTAAAGCAGGATTAACCCCAACTAAATCATCCCAGCCAGGACTTGGTCAAGCCATGACTTAAAAACCTCTAGGGATGGAGATTCCACTACCTCTCTTGGTAACACATTCCTGTGCTTCACCACTCTCCTGGTGAAAGTTTTTCCTCATATCCAACCTACACCTCTTCTACTGCAACTTCAGAAAACTGCTCCTAGTTCTGCCTTCTGTCACCACTGAGAACAGTCTCCCCATCCTCTTTAGAGCTGCCTTTCAGGAAGTTGAAGACTGCTATCAAATTGCCCCTCGGTGTTCTCTTCTGCAAACTATATATGGCCAAATCCCTCAGGCTTTCCTCAGAGGTCATGTGCTCCAGCCCCTTAATCATTTTTGTTGCCCTCCGCTGAACCCACTCCAATGCATCCATATCCTTTCTGTACTGGGGGACCCAGAACTGGATGCAATACTCTAGATATGGCCTCACCAGTGTCGAGTAGAAGGGAATAACAACTTCTCTAGGTTTGCTCAAAATGCTTCTTCTAATGCACCCCAATATGCCGTTAGCCTTCTTGGCTGCAAGGGCACACTGATTCATATCCAGCATTTCATCCACTGTAATCCTCAGGTCTTTTTCTGCTGCACTGCTACTTAGCCAGTTGGTCCCCAGCATGTAACAATGCTTGGGATTCTTCTGTCCCAAGTGCAAGACTCTGCACTTCTCCTTGTTGAACCTCATCAGACGTCTTATGGCCCAGTCCTCTAATTTGTCTAGGTCACTCTCAACCTTATTCCTACCCTCCAATCTATGTACCTCTCCTTCTAGTTTAGTGTCACTTGCAAATTTGCTGAGGGTGTAATCCATCCCCTCAACCAGGTAATTAAGAAAGATGTTGAACAATACCAGCCAAGAACTGATCCTTGGGGCGCTCCACTTGAAACCGACTGCCAACCAGACATTGAGCCATTGACCATTACCCTTTGGATTCATCCATCAAGCCAGCTTTCTATCTCTCTTACAGTCCATGTATCCAGTCCATACTTCCTTAACTTATGGGCAAGAATGTTTTAGGAGACTATCAAAAGCTTTTCTAAAGTCAAGGTATATCACATGCATTGACTTCCCCCATGTCCACAGAGCCAGTTACCCCATCACAGAAGCTAATCAGATTGGTCAGGCACAACGTGCCCTTGGTGAATCCATGTTGACTACTCTTGATCACTTTCCGCTCTTCCAAGTGTTCCAAAATGGATTCCTTGAGGATCTCTTCCATGATTTTTCCATGGACTGAGGAAAGGCTCACTGGTTGATAGTCCCCTAGATTGCCTCTCTTTCCTTTTTTAAAAATGGCCAGTACATTTACCTTTTCCCAAACATATGGAATTGCTCCTGATCTCCATGAGTTTTCAAAGATAACGGCCAAAAGCTCTGCGATGACATCTGCCAATCCCACAGTACCCTTGGATGCAATAACTCTGGACCCATGGATTTGTGTACCTCTAACTTTTCTAAGTAGCTCTTAACCTCTTCTTTCCCGACCAAGGGCTGCCCACGTCCTTCCCATACTGCATTGCCTCATTCTGTAGGTTGGGAACTGATCTCATTCATGAAGATTGAAGCAAAAAAAGCATTGAGTACTTCAGCTTTACCTACATCATCTGTCACTAGGTTACCTCTGTCATCCAGTAATGACCCTACACCCTCCCCGATCACATTCTTATTGTTAGCATGCCTGTAGAAATCCTTGTTGCCCTTCGTGTTCCTTGCTACCTGAGTTCCAATTGTGCTTTTGCTTTCCTGATTATTCCCTGGTTTTCTCTAGCCTCACATTTATACCCCTCCTTAGTCATCTGTCCAAGTTTCTCCTTATACGCATATACTCATCCTTTTTCAGCTTGGGTTTGTCCAGGATTTCCCTGTTAAGCCAAGCTGGTTGCACTCCATGTTTGCTTTTCTTACTGCAAGTTGGGATAGTTTGTTCCTGTGCCTTTAATAAGACTTCTTTAAAACACTGCCAGTTTTCCTGAATTCCTTTCCCCTTCATATACATTTCCCAAGGGATCCTGCCCATCAGTTCTCTGAAGGAGATGAAGTCTGCTCTTCTGAAATGAAAAGCCTGCATTTTACTGCAAACACTTCTTCCTTTTGTCAGGATCCTGAAAACCACCATCTCATGGTCACTGCAGCCCAGGTTACCACTCACTTCTATTTCTACTACTGGAAAGGCCTTTGCCAGCCTGACAGTGATGCCCTGCAGGCCTATACAGCTGCACTCAGTAGGTCAAGTTGCACTCAGCCCCTGGTTGGTTCCTTCAGCACTTGTACCAGGAAGTTATCCCCATCATTCTCTAAGAACTTCCTGGATTATCTGTGTGCTGCTGTATTGGTCTCCCAACAAATGCCTGGGTGACTAAAACAACAAGAAGTCCTGTGGCACCTTACAGAGTAGCAGATATTTTGGAGCATAAGCTTTCATGGGCAAAGACCCGCTTTGTCATATCTTTGACGATGAAAGCTTATGCTCCAAAATATCTGTTAGTCTATAAGGTACCACAGGACCTCTTATTATTTTTGAAGATATAGACTAACTTGGCTACCCCTCTGATACTGGGTGACTAAAGTCTCCCATGAGAACTAGGGACTATGATCTGCAAACTTCTCTTAGCTGTCTGAAGAAATCCTCATCTACTTCATCTACCTGATCTGGCAATGTATAGCAGATGCCAAGCACACCTCTGTTGCTTACACCTCTAAGCTTAACCCAAAGACATTCAACTGGCTTTTTTCCCTCCATATACTGGAGCGCCGAGCAGTCATACTGGTCTCTCATACGCAGCACAGCTCCTCCTCCTTTTTTCCCTGGCCCGTCCTTCCTGAACAGTTTATACCCTTCCACGACCGTATTCCACTTATGCAAGTCATCCCACCCAGTCTCCAATATTCCAACCACCTCATACTTTTTTTTGACTCTGACAGGGTCTCCAATTCTTCCTGTTTGTTACCGAGGCTTCTTGCATTTGTGTACAAACACCTCAGACAATAAGCTGATTGGCGTACATTCTCCTTTTGAATCAGGTATTTTCCTCTGTTGTTGCTTCCTTCTCCCCCACTTACCTCAGCACTTGTTTCATCTGGGGACAGTGAACCTAGTTTAAAGCCCTCCTCACTAGGTTTGCAAATATGCTCTTTACTCTGTTAGGTGGATCCCATCTCTTCCTAGCAATCCTTGTTCCTGAAACAGAACTCCATGGTCAAAGAAACCAAAGTCCTCTCTCCAACACCACCTGTGCAATCATGCATTTACCTCCACGATGTGATGATCTCTGCCTGGACCTCTTCTTCAACAAGGAGAATGAACGAGAACACTACTTGCGCTCCATATTCCTTGACCTTTCTTCCCAGAGTTACATAATCCACAGTGATCTTCTCAAGGCCATTCTTGGCTGTGTCATATGTTCCTATATGAAGTAGGAGGAAGGGATAACAATATGCAGGTTTGATAATTTTTGGAAGAGACTCCGTCACACCTGTATTCTAGCGCTTAGTAAGCAGCAAACTTCCCAGGATTCCAGGCCTGGACAGCAGATGGATGACTCCATCCCTCTCACGAGGGAGTCTCTGACCACCACCACCCATCTTCTCTGAGGTGTGGTGGTCGTAGAAACTCCTTCCCTAGGACTATGCATCCCAGGCCTTCCAGTCAGTGAGGTCTTCTGATCCCTTCCCTGTGAGGTCTCTGTGACAGCATTCTCCACTGAATTACCCGTGTGGAGAGCCTGAAAGTGGTTGCTTACCTCCACTGGAATTGGAGATACCTGACTTGGCTTTGTTCTCCTGGAGGTTACATGCTTCCAGCTTTCTTCCTTGTTTAGCGCTGCCTTTGATGGGTCCTCAGCCTGCTGTGCCTGCAGTAGTAAATGCTCCCTTCTCTTCAAGGAATTATTCACCTTCTCTGGTGGACTGGAGGATTGACATTTGCACCTCAAGTCCTCTAACCTTCTCTTCCAAGATGGTAACCAGTTTTCGCTTAGTACATACAAAATCCCTTCTATCTTGTGGGAAGAAGACAAACATGGCACATGCTGTACAAGTCACAACAGCTGACTTGTGAGTAGACTTGTCACTATCTATTTTTTCCTTTCAGAGAGGTCCCTCAAATGTTTAGTGAAGCCTTGATGAGCAGAAGAGAAATAAAACTAGAAGAAGGAGACAACCAGTATAGGGCTCCCCACAAGGCGAACTCCCAGGCAAACTCCCTGTTAGCTGCCACCCTGTTTGCTGCTCAGAATGTTCGCTATGGCTGCCTTCTTAAAGCTTCTGGCTAGGCCTTGAAGACCCACCTGGAACAAAGCACTCCCAATTCACATTTTTCAAACTTATCAAATTGCCAAACACACATCCAAACTGCCCCTTTCTGCAAAACAAATGCTCAGACACAGAGACACTAGGATATTCAACCCACCAGCTCACAGTGCAGCCCCCCAAAAGCCACACTTACCCGAGTTCCTCTCGGATGTTTTTCCCAGGCAAACTCCCTGTTAGCTGCCACTCTGTTTGTCCTTAGAGCTGCACCATCCAAGGGCCAGGCCAGCCCCACCTCACTGCCTGGTCCAGCCAGCCCCAACAGGGACCACAGCCAGCCAGCCCAGGAGTGGTGCCAGAGATGACCAGAACCCCACCACCACCAGGGCTAGCCCACGCTGGAAAGGCCTTTGCCAGCCTGACAGTGACACCCTGCAGGCCTATACAGCTGCACTCAATAGGCAACCTCCTTGAGCAGCAGGCATAGGAGTGGGAGTGGCAGAGGCAGGCCTGGGACCAATTGATGTCCTGCCTGGACACCATCACCAGTGTCTGGTGGGAAAAGTTGGCTCAGCCACCTGTGGCTACTGCCCCCGCTATTAGCGGTGGGGTCTGTTGGTCTGTGTCTACCTGAGCTAGCTGCCTTTTCTTTTTGCACTGCCTGGCGCCAGTTGCTGTACCCCAGCACCATGTGGCAGCTCGGCTTGCATGATAGGACGATAAACTTCTTTTCATCTGTTTTCCTGACCCCCACATCCTGTCCCTTCCTTCCCCCTGGAGGTGCCATGCACTTTGGAACTTTCCGGAGCTTAGCTGCTTCACATGGCTTGACCCCAAACCAATACAAGGATATGCTCTGCAAGGTGTGAGGCAGCTTGCACGTGGTGAGGGTCCTGGAGCTGGCCAGGGGAAGTTTCCCTGGGCAGCCACGATTTTTGGGCAACAGAAAAAAATACTTTGTCACTAGAGTGAATGTCCTCTCAAAGGAAATTCTTGTGTGAGCTTTATCCAAAGGCCCAGGGGCTTGCTATAGTCAGGGGTCTTTTAGCCACCTGGGGGAAGTCTCCCTCAGTGGTCATGATTTTCAGGTGCTGGCTGTAGCCGAGGGCCTTTTAGCTGCCCTGGGGGAAGTCTCCCTCAGCAGTCATGATTTTCAGGTGCTGGCTATAGCTGGGGGTCTTGTAGCCACCCTGAGACGTAACTGTTTCAATGATTCATTGCAGTTTCAGTGTAGTGCCCATGTCTACTTAAATTCTTGTTCTGAGGGTGTTCTTTGCGTGGTCCAAACCTAAATCCAAGTCTGGGCACGTTGGTAATAGGGGCAGGTGGTGGGTCTCCCTGCGCAGTCATGATTTTTGGGTGCTGGATGTAGCCGGGGGTCTTTTAGCCACCTGGGGGAAGTCTCCCTGGGCAGTCACGACTTTTGGGGCTGGCTTTAGTCGTAGTCTTTTAACAGAAGCCCCTGAAGGTACAGTAGTAACTCTACAATTACCACAGTTCTCAAAGTAAGGCTTGCAGCAATGAATATTCTTATTCTGAGGGTCGTCTTTGCCAGGTCCAAACCTAGATCTGAGCCTGGGCAGGCTGGTAATAGGGGCAGGTGGTGGATCTCCCTGAGTGGTCACATTTTGCAGGCGCTGGCTGCAGTCTGGGGTCTTTTAGCTGTCTGGGGGGAAGTCTCCATCATGCAGCCATGATTTTTGGGGGCTGGCAACTGCCTGGGGAAAGTCTCTGGTGGCTGATATAGTCAGGGGCCAGAGGCAGCAGAGCACCAAGAGGCAGGGGCTGGGACAAGACTTGCCCTCCAATGGCTCATCGTTAAAGGATTTGATGTGTACTCAGTCCAGTGTATCAGCCGTTTCTCAGGCTCCCTCTCCATAATTAACCCCTGGTTCCCCATTACCTGTAGGTACACAAAGTGCCATCGAAAGTCGATTGGGTGGTCATTCAGCCTAACACCTGTGGGTACTTAGATGCACATCTCTAGATTATGGATGGAGTGCAAGTGTAGAAATTATTGCTCTGAGGATCTTTGCCAGGAGGTCTAAATACAGATCTAACACTTTCCTCTGGGCATGGTGGGCCCTGCCACAAGGTTTCATGGGCTTCCAGCGGCTTCCGGAAGGGTCAGAGGCAGGTGCCATACAGCTTTGATTACTGTGGCCAGGGAGTGTCCTGGGGCACCAGAGCAGTTTTTGTATGGGCTTGATCTAAAGGCCATTGAATGCAATGCAGTAGATCTACCACTACCACAGTTCTCCAAGTAGGGCTTGCAGTGACCAACCGAGCCATAACTGACTTTATGCTGCATTGCATTTTCAGTGTGGTGCGCGTGCCTACTACTTACACATGCAATCCCAGTTTTGGCAGCGGTTACAAGGATGAACATTCTTGTTCTAAGAGTCTCCTTTGCCTGGAGCTCTACAGACTTAGATCCAAGCCTGGGCCCGCTGGTAACAGGGGCAGGTGGTGGTTCCTGCCCCAGAGTGTTGGCGAACAACCAAAGCAGCCATAAACTGATTCAATGATCTACTGCATTTTCAGCGTGGCCCTCATGTCTACTTAAACATACATTCCAGGTGCAAATTCTTGTTCTGAGGATCTTCTTTGCCAGATTTGTCTAAATCTAGATACGGTTGGTGGGTCCTGTCCTGGAGCGTCCAGTAGCACTGCTGGACCTCCTTTACCTGGACTTCCTCCATGCTGCAGCGGGTGGTGGCCTTGTTCTGCCAGGGTGGTGGCCATTCGGCATAGGCTTGGGCATCACGGTGCTCCACTTTGTGGTCTTGGAGTAGATCATCCTCTCCCCACAAGTCCAGGAGGATAAGCACCTTTTGCCCACTTCAGGAGAGACCCACCTCTTGGTGCCCTGGGCTGATGGCTGGGCCTTTGAGACAAAATTATTGATCTGAAGATCTTCTTTGCCAGGGTGTCTAAATCCAGATCCAAGCCTGCAAAGATCTAGCACTTTTGCATCCCATTCTGAAAACTTGTCAGTTGGGAAACTGAAAATCTTTTTTCTAACCATTTTTAAGTGCTTTACTACCCCGTCCTTCCCTCCCTTTAATTATAAAAAGCACATCTCTTATACAGGCAAGCCAGATCCCACTGGAAAAAAGAGACATTTATTTAACACAGCAGGGGAACGAGGGAAATGAAACGTAGGAAATTAAATGTGGGAAGATGTTGTCAGATACTCACATCCACTTGTGGGGCATTTTTTCCCATGCTGCACCAGTGAAAATAGCCAGAATGCCATGGGGCTCACGGAACTGTGGAATATGTTCCCACAATACACTGCTGCAGCACTCAATTTAAGCTACTTGTGTGTGGCAGCAATAAGTCAACTTTGTGGGGAGCCTGTGGAAGGTGAGGATGCTCGAAATTGAACTGATAAAACCCAGCGTTAATATGTCGATTTTAATAAATTCAATTTTAGCTCATAATGTAGAGGCAGCCACTGTCAACCTAGACAAATGCATGAGAAGCACACAGCCAAAATGGGCTCTGAGTCTAGTTTGTCAAACAGACTCGATATCTGCCCACAGGAGACTAAACCATTGTGCGCCACAGGCAGAGAACAGGAGAGATGCTGAGATGTAGCCCAGTTGCCTGATGCCTCTACAATGGCAAGGAAATGATGAAGTGAGATACAGCTGGGTACTCCTGGCACGTGACCTATACTTACACACCTCAGTGGAAGAAGATAAAAGAAAACACGATGTCACTGTGAATCTGCCTGGGGTGGGGGGGAACGTCCTCCCACAAACACATGTGCTGACCTGTTAGGTACTGAGCATGTGAGCAAAACCAGCCAGCCAAGCACCTGAGTGAATGATCAGTGCCACCTCAGACCAATGGCCCACCTCATCCAGCGTCCTATTTCTCACTGTTGCCAGCTCTGCAGGAAACTAAAAAAATACCACGAATACACTGGGGCAGAAAATCCCTCCCTGACTACTGCAGGTAACCAGCTGAAACTTCAAAGCCTGAGACATTAGGAACACTGGACTTGAGCCAACCCACCATGACAAGCAACACCATCATACAACCTTGCTTATGGACTTGCACAGCTCTCTGAAAAACTAAGAGCTTACATTGGTAAATATATTTTTGGTTGTTTATAAGCTTTGGAAGAAATTCCACCCCTGATTATGCCCAATGAGTGCCACCGAAGCCAGTGGTGTTGCAGGGATGTAACTGAGGCTGAAATGCATACCTTCATAACCCTAAGACTGAGGGTGGCCAACATTAGCTAGAAAGACTGCCCAGAACCCTGTGGCTCTCATCTTTAACTTGAAGGCATGGCCAGGAGACTATAAATCCCAGCATTCCTTGCATATTGGGCCAGATCTCCACAAACAGCTCCCACCTCCACATTTAAGTTGCAGGCCTCTGCATCCAGGCTCATTTTATGAACAGGGGGCATGTGTTCCCTCTATCTTTTATGTCCATGTGCAGAATGACTTTTGTTATGTGCACCAATATGGAAGTGATGTATCACATAATGAAGTCATTCCGCACATGGACAGGGTGTGGCAAGGTTGGGGCCAAAGGGTTCAGGTAAAGGCCCTAAATGGGGCTTTGACTCAAAATTGGGACTCTGAGTGTGGGAGTGGGCTCCAGGATAGGGCAAGTAGTTGTGTGTGGGGGTCTACTAGCCCAGGGGTGTGGGCTGTGGAGTGGGTGGAAGGATTCAGAATAGATGGGGCTGCAGGATAAAACTGGGTGTTGAGGTGCAGGAAGGTGTTCCAGGACTGAGGAAGGACTCATCCCTGGTGACTGGGGGTGTAGGCTTTAGGGTGAGGCTGGGGAGGAGGGCTTTGAGTGCAGGAGATGGCTCAGCATTTGGAAGGGCTCAGGATGTAACAGGGAGTTGGGGATCAGGCTTAGCTGGGCAGCGGTGCTAAGGCAAACTGCCTGGTGCCTGCCTGTCCCGGGGCACTGCACTAAGTGGCCAGCAGGTCTGGGTCCTGGAGCATGGAAGAGAATCATGAGGACCTGCAGTGCACTGTGCATACTGCTCTTGCTACAAGCACTGCCCACCAGCTCCTATTGGTTGGGAACTGGCCAATAGGAGTGCAGAGCCAGTGCTCAGCACAGCATGAGGAACCTTCTGGCTCCCTGCCTAGGGGCCAGACTTGCTGCTGGCCATCTCCTGATGGCCTCAGTACAAAGTGGTCCTGACCATGGTTCTCCCCCTGGTGGGGCAGTGGAGAGGAGCACCTCTCCCCTGGCAGCTCTGTGTTGGGGCTGGTGGAGGGGCATCTCTTTCCTAGTCACTGCAGCTGCATGCTGGGACTGAGGAATGGGCACCTCTACCCCAGCCACAGCAGCTCTGTGCAGAAGCCATCAAGGAAAGTGGGAGCATGTCTCACCAGCTGCAGGATGGGAAGGTGGGAGGGGCACCTCTCCCTCAGCTGCAGCAGCTTTGGGGCTTGGGGCACCTTTTCCGATTGCAGTTCTGAGCCGAGCACCCAGTCATGGGGCTTAATAGCCTGTGTCAAGCTTAACAGGAAGCTGACTATCTGTACAGCATAGGGAGAACTTCGGGCATGACTCTGGGGCTTCTGGCCAGATATCAGTGCAGCCCAGACCTAATTAACATGTGCCCGACAGATATTTTAACCCCCTCTCTCACACAAAATGTACTGTTATCAGCCAATTGAGGGAGCAGCCCACAGACAGCATCATCTAGGGGAAGGGTTTCATTAGCTGTGTGTGTGGGGAGAAGAATCATTGTAAAAGATTCCCTGAATTCCCTGGCTCCTTACTGTGTTGTGTGCAGGTCATGCTCAGTGTGGTTTCCAGCAGCAGGAGGCCCATCACGGGTAGTATGTATGTTCTCTCTCTCAGCATACTCAGTATTGGCCCCCAAGGCAGAAAGCCTAGAGGAAAAAGTAAAGAGGGTTTGTATAAAATACATGAAAAAATAATCTAGTGGTCTATGTAGTGGTCCATTCCAAAACTAAGACCATCAAACTTTAAAACTGGAGAGATATGCTAGACTTGAGCTTTTCAATGCAGCCTTGTAAATTTGAATGCACAATTCCAACTGAAATGCATGATGTGTCTAAATCCCCTAGCTGGCTTTGAAAATCTCAGCTAAAGGCTTATCTGGTGAGGGAAAACATTAGTCATTGGAGTGTTTCCTTTGACAGATGTAGATTTCTTCATGCTAGCGTGGCTAGAATTCCCGCTACTGCCGAGGCATACAGAAATATGCATACTGAACTTGGACTCTAGGCAGTGTCCGTGAAGGTCTGGTTTATGCAGAGTTATGTCTCTGGGCCAAACTTCTGCTACTCATTAATAAAAGTTATTACCTCACGCACCTTGTGTAGCTCACTTTGTGTTAGTCTCACTGATTGATTACCCTCTGTGGCACAAGGCCACAAAGAGTAACAAAACTAGCTAGCTAATAGATCCAGATTCAATCTTTAAAGACATATTAGATAAGGTTTATGTTTTTGTGTATTTACATATATATTTTTAGAGGTTAACAATGTAATCAAACAATTCCTGTTTACTGCTGTATTTCATGGATGCAAAAGTCAAAAGAAGATATTGATATTTAAATGAACTGTAGTGATATCACAGTCTTGATGTCTCTTTGACATATATAACAAATTACACTAAAATTCCTTTAATCCAGCCTCTGATGGTCTGGCATCCTCTGAGATACGTGTATCTCGAAATTCATGTAAGTTGGGGGGCTTGGGTGGTGGGTTGGGGCTGTGGGACGGTGCAGGGGGTTAAGCCGGGGGTGGGTTAGGGCTTCAGGGGGTCCCGGGGCGGGGAGTTAAACCTGGGTGTGTGGGGGTTAGAGCCGGGATGTGCAAGGGAGGTGAAGCTGGAGCCGTGGGGGGTGGTGAAGAAGCTGAGAAGAGCGGCGGTGCAGAAGCTGCAGGAGCACGGGGGTGATGAAGAAGAAGCTACAGGAGTGCAGAGTAGAGAAGAAGCTGGGGACGCACAGAAGTGGTGAGCCGCAGCTGGACATGGGGGTACTGAGCTGCAATAATGGGGTTTGAACTAGGGCATGCGGATTATGGTGATGTCCAATAGTGCAGAAAATTGGTAATCCGGCACCTGTCCAGCCCCAGATGCGCCAGGTTTAAAGAATTTTACTGTACTTTCAATGGTGGGTGAGAGGCAATTGTGTTATGTTAATCCATGTATCTAATTACCAATGAAGTTTAGGAAATAGGAGGTTACTTCAATAATGCTATCATGCGGTGGCTTTTGGGACCTGATCCCTTCATTTCAAAACTGCTTATGCTCCATCAGGGGAAATTTGAGCCAAAAGACTGAGATCTTGAATATTAGACTGAACATACTAACTCTGAAAGAGCTTTTCACAACTCTACAGCATGCCACCTCTACCATGAAAATGAGGTAAAACTCTATTCACGTCTGTATGTATAATGATATTTTAACCAACATGCTGTCTTTTTTAAAGAAAATTTTAATTTAGTTAATAAGTATTGGCTATATGCATGTTTTTGGGTGAAATCAAAAAGGAAACAGCTAATGAAGTCACCAACTCTATCACAGTCTTTAGTATACCCTACACCAGTGGTTGTCAGTCTCTCTTCATTTGTGAACCCCTTTCAAAATCTACTATCTTTATATGTAGTTGGATTTTGCTCAGACAGCTTTCAGTGTAAGTGTGGACCCCTTAGATATAGTTTAGGCCACAAGCTGAGAATCACCATCTTACACAATGAATTAGGAGGTCCAGCTTTGCAATCATGCCTTGCCAGAACAGCTGACTGTAATATACTATACCCTAAAGCGATATCCTACAACTCTATATTTACCATGGTGATATGGTTATAATATGCTTTGTACAAAGTATGTTGCATAAAATCTCACTTTAAAAGTCTTAATCCATTGAATATTAATATTCTGTTAAATTGTATGTATTGGTAGGTGCAGTTATTACATTTTGCTATGCATATATTACTAAAACAAGTTATGAAGATGGAAACACCCACAGCCAGACTTTCAGATACAACAATGAATTGAAACAGTGCTGATGGCTTGTTAAGGGAAATTCACACTACCAATGACAAAGCCCAGGCTAGGATGATTTAGTTGGAGTTCACCCTGCTAGGAGCAGGGAGTCAGACTAAATGACATCCTGAGTTCTCTTCCAACACTAATCTATGATTCCAAAGACTATCACAGGGAATGTAATATTATAATAATATGTTTAGAGATACACAACTCATAGAGCTTGAAGGAACCCCAGGAGGTCATTGAGTCCAGTCCCCTACTGTCTTGGCAGGACCAAGCACCATCACCTTTTTCTTTAATCTATTTACCCCAATCCATAAATGGCCCCTTTAGGGACTGAACTCATAAACTTGGGTTTAGCAGGCCAATGCTCAAACCACTGAGCTATACCTCCCCCATCTCTGTATACTATACAGACTTCTCAGGGAGAGCACACAAACAATGGATACTGCTTAATTCACTTCATACCAAAAAATCTTCCCAGCAAGCTGGAAAAACCTATAAAGGAGGGGAAATTAGTTAATCATTTCCCACCCCCGACTTAACATGTGGAAACAAAGTCTGAGCTGGGGAGGTGGATGGTCGCAGGATGAAGGAGATGTCTATGACTTACTTATATTGTTTATCAGGGTGAGACTGCTTGATTTAAGTCCTGTCTAGTCTGTAGAACTCCAACTGCAGTTTTACTTTTTATTACTTACGTAGCCAACTTTAATCTGTGCGCTTACTACCTATAATCATTTAAAATCTCTTTTTCTGTAGTTAATAAATCTGTTATACGTTTTACCTAAAACAGTGTGTTTTTACTTGACTTGCTTGGAGAATCTGCTCAGTGTACAAAAGCTGGTGCACGTCCACTGTCCTTTGTAGAACTGAAGACTGAGTAACAAACTTACATCATGGCAAGATGGCATGGCTCTGGGGTCCTAGACTGGGCACTGGAGCCCTCTATTGTAGGTTCATGAGTAGCTAGGAGACGAATTCATGTAAACTCAGCTGTGTGTGTGTCCCTGTCTGTAGATGTGCAGGATCTGGAGGGGTTTACAGCTTTTTATAACATCAAAGGGTGAGTGAACACCCATGCTGTTAGAAAAGGGATCAGCCAGGTTGCAACCCACGGAACCCATTACACTGACTGCCAATTTTTCCCATTGTCTTCAGATTTCTTGCATGAAAACACTAAATGAAACACTTCCCATACCTTTCAGGGTCTGCTTCACAATCATCCATACACAGAGGGCCCCTGTGTCTTGGGTCAATTGTAGTAGCATTATTTTCTGTAAAATGAGAGCTGCACCTACTGAAGGAGGAGAGTCATTATAAGCCATGAAAAGCCCCAGAGATCGACTAATGGCATGATCAGAAACAGACCATTCCTAAGTGAAGCTTTTCCACAAGTGTACTGTGGGAAAAGTGTAAGCAGGGGAATGAAATATGGAACCCCATTTAATCAAGGCCTCTTAGCACCACATGAATATGAATGGTCAGGAACAAGTGCTATTATTTTCTGCACAAACTGTATGATATTTGGTTATCTACTGAGCATTGCCAGTATGCCCAGGGCTGTACAATTGTAAATGACGATCAGGTACCTGACAATCTAAATCAAAATCCTGATTCTACTTCCACTTACCAGGGCAATATCCTGTAGATTTTCCTTTGAGTCCATGTTTAACATCACTCAACAAACACACATCTCTCTCTCACCTGTTGAAATCACATTCTTCATCATCCGGGTGCATAAGAACTTTGTATTGAATATCGTGGGTAGTTGCGCTGCTGTCTCCAGAAGAATGGCTGGACCTAGGAAAAAAGGAGGATCATTCCAGTATGCAAAGAACCTTGGAGACTGGCTTATGGAATTAGTTTCTGAAAGGGCCAGATCCCTTGTAAAGTATTTGTTCCAGAATATTGCAATGTTGGCAAGGTACAGGCAATAGGAATTAAGTGTGGACTATAGAACGCCATTTGCTAACCCCCGCCCTCAGTATTGTCTATTAATTGGGACATGCAGCATTTTACAGTAAACTCTTTCACATCCAGCATTCTACCATCCAGAACTCTCAAATAACTGGCATTTTAACCATATGTAAATTTTAGGTTCATTTTCATAAGTACAGAATAAGGAAAGTAAATACAAATAAATACCGGAAATACATTCTAAGTTTACAGTGTGCAATACTACTGTTGATGGTAAATAAAGTATTCTGCACATATATTTTTGTTTGTTTCTTACTATCTAATTTTGTTTTTCTTTAGTGTTACGCATTACTAGGTATACCTCTCTATCATAAGAATATTTTAATATCTGGCAACCTGCAGGTCCCAGGCTTGACGGATATGAAAGAGTTTACAGTAGGTGTCCTTTTTCCAGCAATATAGGGATGACTGTCGTAAGCAAAGAGCAATAGCCAATGGAATCTGACCCAGGATCAGCACCTGCACATCAAGCTAATATACAGAGTCAGACTGGGAAGAAAGGATAAGGTCTTATGAGAAGACACAATGCTGGGACTGAGAAGACATGCACCTCTAAAAACTCTGCCACTGATTCATTAGCTGCCCTTTGTAAGACTCAGTTTCTTTGCCTCTGTTTCTTCATCTGTAGCATGGGACAATCAATTTACTTGTCAGAGAGGGAGTTGGGGATTGTGAGACTAATCTTAGCCATGTATAATTAAAGTATCTGGGTGTGCGCTGCTATTGAAATGACTGTTTTGTTACTTGGGCTGTCTTCTGCTGGAGCTAGGAAACACTTAGCACAGGATCAATTCCACCCACTTACACACTAGTACAAGGTCTACGGAAGTCGTTAAGAGTTCAGCATGAATTTCTGAGGGCTGGATTGTGCCCATGACGACATGCACGCAATAGACAGATTTTAGGAGTAATGGCAGAAGCTTGAACTCTGTTAGATCATTTCACTGAGATGTGACTTTTCAGTGGCTAGCATATGAATATTAATGACTCAGCTTAAGCTCCTTGGCAGCAAGTTCAGAATTGTTTGGCCTAATTACCCTTAATATTGTAGAATTTTAAAGTAAGGCCAGAAGGTACCAGCAGATCATTTTGGTTAACCTCTTATAGCCCATGGCTTGTCTGGATCCAGCCTGCAAGGCTCAGAACTCAGCCCCCTGCCCCCTCCCCCACCACAGCAGGAAGCCCTAGCTGGCACTTCAACCATGTGGTTTCCCCTCCACACGAGAGGCTGGAGCGCTAGCACCAGCTCGCTGCTGCAGGCAGGGGAACTCCAAGCCACACAGACCAGAGCCAGACAAGACAGGGCTGGTTCAGGCCTAAGGGTTGTCCCCATGGCTGGGAGGAACAGCAGTGCTGGAAAAAGATTCCTGGAAGCTTTTAATCACACTGGTCACGTTGGTCAGTCCCGGCCAACGGAGCAGCAGGAGGTGTTTCCTGAGAGTCGCCTAGAACACAAAGCCATGTGTGGGTCTGGGGAGCTGTGCCAGCTAAGAGCCCTTCCCCAAGTGCCTTTATACACCTCACTGCCTAGACCCACTCCTGCAGACTCCTCATCTTCAGCCTGTTCTTGCACCTTCCTCTTTGAGCCCGCTCTCCAGTATCTCCTTCCTGCACACTGAACCCTGAACACCTCATTTTTGGTCCCACTCTGGGACCCCTGCAAAGTTAATCTGACCTGGGGGAAGCCCCAAATCTCTGCTCTACCTTCCCCATGCCCCCATCTGTAGGGCTGAAGTGTGAGGGGAGTGAGATGTCTCACTCAGGGGCCACATCAGTAAGAGGCGCGCTCTCTCTCTCTCAACTAATTTTTCTGTGGGTCAGTGGCTCCCTGAGCCTCAGACAAAAGAAGAAGGGAACATGGCTCAAGAATTCATCTTCAGAGCAATCTGATGGTTGTGATAAATCCTCACTTTGATGCATTACATTCAGGCTCTGCATTCTGTGACTCTTGCATCTGATACCTGGTATGGGGCTTCTCTCCTCATAGGCTGAGACAGATCTGCTAAGGAAGGAGAAGCCCAATTACAGCTTCCTATTAAGCTCTGCACAGGAGCTTAAGGCTGCTGTGGTGACAGATGCCTCTTCCCAACCTGCCCCAGCATGGAGGTGGCACAGATGGGGAGAAGCTTCCTTCCTGCCAGCCCCAGCACAGGGCCACCACAGCCCAGACAATGGGAGTGCAGAGCCAATACTCCTGTAAGTCAGGACCCCAAAGAGGGTCATGATCTCATTTTAAGGGGGTCATCAAGGCTGACAGTAAAGGCTGTTGGGGCATGGGGCACCCTAGGTCTTCAGCCTGGGTGTCAGGGCTCAGGTTACAGGCCCCCCGACATAGGGCTGCCACCTACAGAGATGGGGACCAGATGGGCTCCCGCTTCAGTGTCCTCTCTTGCGGTCATGAAGTAACTTTTGTTGTCAGAAGGGTGTCACGGTGCAATGAAGTTTGAGAACCGCTGGTCTAGACTAACAAGGTTGCATTGTGAGAGATACGAGAAAAAAGAAACTAAGCACTGGGGAAAGCTGTTTTGCTTTCAGAAAAACATTCATACTACCGCTAATCAAGCAATACAGACTTCTAGGAAACAAAGGCAGTTATGCTGGCTCATGTAGTGCAGCTAACCCTGATCAAGCTAGTACGAGTTTCTAGTAGGAACGTTATCTAAAGCCAGGCTTGCTAACAGCAACTCCATGAGCTCTAGCTGCCTGGGATTAGGTTTTTGCCGCCTCCTCGTCTGGGTTCACCTTCCAACTCATATAAAGAAGAGAATGATATCACAAGATCATACTTCTCAACCACCCTGTCCCTTTTGTGGGACAAAGTGGGAGATTGCCTCATTTTGGGTCTCCGTGAAGAAAGAGCAGTGCAGGCTGCTATAAACACTGTGAGCAAAGTGCCTTCAGCATCGACAGCAGCAACTCCACTCTCACTTTCCTGATTCCATGTGACTGATGTCAAGTTTGAAAGTGACCAATCTCCAACACTTGGGCAGAATTAAAACTCCAGAGACCCAGCTAAGAGACATCACAGAGATGAAGTAGACACAACACAACTGCAGTTACAGCAACTAACCTAGATGATTTGCAACAGAAAGCTTGATGAGCAACAACTCAACAAAACTAATAGCCATCCGACTGCAGTTACACTGTGCCTACCTCATGTTCTATAGCTTCGGCTTAGGGTATGGAGTGTGCTTCCTCGTCTTCTCCCATTCCCATTCCCTTCTGCTGCCGTTTCTAGGTCATCTTGCCTCCTTAGACAGCCGATGGTAGTTTACCCAAATATCATCAAACCTCTGCTTATAACACGGTGAATGTCATCTCTAAGTTGTTACCTTATGAGATTGGAATTCGTGTCCTCCAGGCATTCAGGGACTCTGTACTGGTGGCACATTTCTGTTGAGGGATTAGCTGTACTATCCCTATAATACAAATTGGGCCTGCAAGGAAGAGAGACTGATGACATGTTGTAAGAGCAATTTGATGAATGGAGTTAAAGTAACAAAACTGTGTGATGTGAAACTTTCCTTTTAGAAAAGAACTTACTACCCTACTTGCTGCTCACTTCAGACAGTGAGATGTAACTTCCCATCAGTTACCATGCACCAGCACGCCACACAACATGACAGCTTACTGGTCAAAATGGACTGTGTGCAGACTGGAATCTGGGAGACACATGCCAACATAGGAAAGAAGCTGAATGACCACACACTTTTAAAATATGGGGGTATTCTCTTCCCATAGAGAGTACATGCCTCTCCACCCTCATAACCCCAAAGCAGTGCCATTCTTTTGGTATGCCCATTGTTAGGATGCTACAGGGAAAGAAAAATATCCTTCTACCTCATCAGCAAAACAAAAACAGCAGCTTATGATGCTGTTAACATACTTGGCTCTTACTTTATTGGATCAAATTCATTGCCAATATTTATGGACTCAGGATAGCTAGAAGAAAGGAAAGACATAACCCTTACAAAGTATATTGATTATGCATAGCATTACCCATTCCCTGAATATTTGCGTATGCCTCTCTGGAATGTTCATCAGGGAAACTGGGATTCTGGAAAGCCTCAGCACCCAGGAATGTTGGGAAGAGCGAAAAGGTATTCTTTGGGGATGAACGAGCATACCTCTTACTGGGAAACCCTCAATTGTTTTGGGAAAATCAATGCAAACTGCCCCATTTCCTGCTTTGCATGTCAAATGCAAGGGCAGTGGAGCTAGCTGTGAACATCAGGATGGGTAACAGTAGATGGTGGTATTGTATGAATTTGGGGATTCAGGCAAGGCCCTTTTCAGGTACATTGTCTACAGTCCCTACCTCCATCCTACTCTCACATGGCCAGAGTGAGCACAGCTGAGCCTTACCCCTTGTGGCTTGTTTCCAGGGAGATGACAGTGAGGGGAATGCCGGATATTTCATCCAAAGCTGTATTCTCTTTTCTTGTTTCATGGCTGTGAGAGGCAATAAAGTATAAGGCTTTGATCTCTTACAACCCATACCCTCTCTTGGTAATCATTGCTTCCACACTGATGCCAAGTAACACAACTTCTTACCCATGTTCAGTTCTAGTACGGGAGCTCCTGAGTGCCTCTCCAGCATGAATGGACTTGTCTTCCCAACTGTCCTGTATGACAGGGTCATTATCCCCTTTTTACAGAGGGGGAACTGAGCTACAGGTAAAATGAGGACTCAGTGGCAGAGCTGGAATTAGAACCTGGGTCTCCTGACTTGCAGCCCAGGAAGCCATCTTTCCCACAGGCCACTTAATGTTGTTAGCACAAAAGTCAAGCTCAAACTTGCCCCCCTTTGGAAATTTACTTAACTAATATTGTGCATAAAAAAAAATAGAGTGCGCTCTAGACCCAAAAGCTCTAGTGATACAATGCAAACCACAAAGAGTTTGGAGTCATCACTGTGAAGGATGCTTTTCACAAGGGAAGATATTAGAAAACATTTAAGCTCTTAGCCAAAAGGCAGGGAAGCTAATTAAAAGGAGTTTGGATATCCATAGATACATGAGTCAGGGCCTTCAGCAGCTGTTCAAATCAAGAACCCAGCCTCAACATCTTACAAATCAACTAAGGCAAAATCAAAGGCATCAAGAGAATGCTACCTCTCCTGAGAAGAAATGGGGTCCTGGTTGCCCTCATGCACTATGGGTTTGAGGGTCCTTTCTTCCTTTTCACTGTGGATATGAGAGAGAGAGAGAGAGAGAGAGAGAGAGTGTGAAGAGGGTTCAGTCTCTCTTCTTCTGCTCCCCAAATCCTTTTTCTACCATCAAACAAGCCTGCTGTGGGGAACATGGGCAGAAGAGTCAAAGGAAAAACTTTTTCACTAGCTCTTGTGAGCACTGTGCACTTGGTTTATTTTAACAGGTGCTGACTTTGTGGCTGGTGGACGAGGCTGGACTAGCAGTCAATTTATCCACATCACAGATGCCTCACTGCAAACTTCTATCACACACTGCTTCACTACCCTGTCTCTCACCTGAGGTGTAACACAACTTTTAGGCACAGGAAGGGAGAGAGATGGGGTATACGTGCCTCTCTCTGGCTGAGCCAGAAATGGGTTAAATCCCTTTGCTGTGCTTAGAGGAGGAGTCTACTCCCTCAAGAGTGTTGGAGCTGCCAGGTCTGCAGAATGGAGCTTGTTGCTCTGGTTTAGTAGGCAGCTAATGGTGGAAGCTATACAAATAAGAAGAGTTTTCTGAGGTGGGAGTGGAAGTCAGGGGAGGGCAGAGAGAGATGGGAAAAAGAGGGAGAACTTCCAGGGCGTGCGATGTCTTAAAAACCACCTGCCCTCCCTCAGGGAGAATTCTCACAGTGGCATTAGTGCTGGGGCTTCTATTTGCCTCTTGCTCCCTTCTCTTTCTGAATCACATGTGAATCAGGTCAATAGTCAAACCACACTTGACATCCTGCTAGATGAAGAGCTGTACAAATGACCGTTACATCACTGATTTTATGCTGAGTGTAAGTAGGGCAAAGGTGGGCAACTTTCATCAGAGATCTTGGGAGAACACCCACAAAAACTACTGAATAGAATGTACTCCCAGAGTAGAACAGACATTCTGCTACTTACCACACTACCTTTCACCACCATTTTCCTGGCCACAGCACCTTGTAACACGTACATCCTGGACTAAACCTGACTTACTATTGTACTTCAGGCACAAGGCAAGCTAAGGGAACAGGTAGAGGCAGACAGCATCTCTCTAAACAACCTTCATTTCACTGGAAGAGGTGTTTTTGTCAGACTCTACCTTTTCCCTGTAGAAATGGTGGTGGCTTTGGGAAATGATTCATCCCAGAAGATCTGGTCAGGCTCCTCTTGAACTGGTTTGTGACTAGTAATCAAACAGAAGTAAGATGACTCAATGTGCAGTATTTGTAGTACCTAATGTAACTTACTGGAATATAATACACAGGTGCACAGGAAAAAACAGAGAAATATACTGGAGGATAATCCACTCTCCACAATCCATTCCTATAAATCAGAGCAGCGATGGACTTGTTCAGTTGCTGTGTCTTTTTCCGCACTTTGCCAATTGTTGCCTACAGTGCAATCTTTCTTTTGCCTTTGCCCTGCTTAGCTCAAACAATGGCAACCTCCTCCATCTTTTGAGAGACTCTCCCAAACACTGATTCCACCGGTAGATGTGGCCAAGTCAGCTAACTCCTACCATCGCCAGTGCTCTGGGATCATGCTTTTGCTGCAAAAAAGACAGATGGAACTTGACTAAGGGAACAACCATCAAGTCTGAACTCTACCTTTTCTCTGGGGATGAGGTGGCTCTCAGCTTTACTTCACTCTGAGTCAGTGGCTGGGGGGTATTTATAACTCTTTCTTCACTCCTAAAGAAAGTTGCAATTAACCAGACATGCTACCACAAACTTATCTGGCACAGCCAAGTCTTCTGCTGTTATTGAAGTTTCATATAGCAAAGGAAAACCAAATTTAAAAGAAAAGGCCAAATAAAAACATCTGAGTATTGTTCCAATCCACCCTAAACATAGCAAACTCTGAGCAATGAGCATGATTGGGAAGAAACAAGTGGGAAGAGAGCAGCCCCCAATTACTCCCAGGCAGAACACATTAAGGGCCTCACAGCTTGCTCACTGGACAGAGCAGCATCTTTCTCCATACTGAGAGAAACCACCCCTTCTTCAGTGGAGTTAGCAAAGGCAATGGCATAGGAAGTGGTATTATCTACAACATAAAGTACATATGAGTTGGGAATACTGGCTGATGTGAAGGCTCATTTCATATAAAATTCCACAGAAACTCTACCTTCTGCCTGTAGCCAGGGTGGGTTTGGATGCTTTTGCTTCACCTTGAGAATTCCCCACAGAGCTCTCCTCATCCACTGTGTCGCTGGTAATCATAATAAATAATAATTAATAAAACACAAAATAAAGTGTGAATGCTTCCTGGCTTTCCAAATGGTGCACTGAATGCTCCACCCTACAGTAGACCCCTGAGATACGCACACTTGAGTTGCACATATCTCTGGTTAACGTGACTGAGTGATGGGAAGCTGGCACGTGGTGACAGCTCCCCGCCTTTCAGAGGAGTGGGGAAACTGACCAGCACTCCTCTGATGGTCAGTTTCCTGGATCCTCTCAGGGTTGGCATCTGACCGGGTTGCCAACCCTGACAGAAGAAACTTCCCCGCTCCTGTCTGGGGCAGCAGCTGCTCCTGTCAGCGGCAGCAGCCGAGAGTCAAGCTCTCTGCTGCCACCCCTGATGGGAGTGGGAAACTGACAAGGGCAGCTGTCTTGGTGAGTTTCCCAGCTCTGCAAGTGGGGGGGAGCTGGGAGCCAGGCTGCTGCCTGGTCCCCAGCCCCCTTCCACTCTCCAGAGCCAGGAAACTGACCTGGGTTGGTGGCCTCATCAGTTTCCTGGCTCCCCTGAGTTGTGTGGGAAATTTGACTTATGGGACGGTTGGGAGAACTGCAACCCCTGGGTAAGCTGGGGATCCAATGTATGTAGACATGCATGTACATAGAGTGCAGGGCTGCTCCCTGAACTGTTCTTCTGAGTCAGACCACTTCCCTTCTTCCCCAGGAATCAAAATGGAGTTAATATATTTCTTGAAAGTGGTTTCAACATTTGCTTGCATGCAGTGACCATATGAGCAGAGAGCATGTGTATGACCTTCCCTGGGAAGCTCCTTGTCTGGTTTTTAGCTTTGTTCTTGGGCTTTGGTGAAGCACTGGAGGGAGACATGATGACTCATACTCAAAGCTTCCCTCCCACTGTGATTGGTAAGTGCACAATCGGCAATTAGGAGCCCACTAGGAAAAGTAAGGACTGGACTGAGAAGCTCCTTTGGAACACATGGCAGATCCTGTGGGGGCAGGGAAGGACCAGGGGAAAACCTGACAAGGCACAACTCAGGAAGCAAGTGATGTACGTGGAGACTGGCCTCTGACCATAACTCTCGGATGATTTGCAATCATGGATCAATATCCTTCTGAATGAAAAGGCGACTTATGCTCCCAACACGCAGCACACCTGCTCCTCTTCCTATGCTGTAACCTGATTTCAGTCCAAGACTTGCCATTTGGGGTCTGTCTCCCCATCATTTTTGCAGAAAATATGCAATAAAATTAGTGAGAGGGAGGAGAAATGCTACTGCCAGGGAGGTGAGGGAATGTGGTGGGTTGCAATATAGCCAGCACAGGGACTGAGTTAAAATGAAAAATTGCTCAGGTCAGGAAATAAAACTCCACATTTTACTTTGCTGACATACTAGCTGTGAGAAGGTTGATGCTATTTGTCTAGAGAGTGATTATCAGAGGTTCTGAACACCCAGTCCCCATTGACTTGTGATTAAGAACCTCTGAAAGTCACCACTGAACGTTGGCAGCTACTTTCCTTCTCTAAGATTGAAATCAACATGGCAAATTTCAGTCTAAATGTTAGCTCTGCCATAAAATATAAGACTCCTCCTTGGCTTTACACGTCATGCAGCAGAAGCAGCACTAGCACTATGATGGTGATTGTTTCATGACTGCATTGCATCCATGAGACAACACTGCAATACAGCTGCAAAAGGGCTAACATCATTCTATGGCTATGTCTCCATGAGACGCCTCTCTCGACAGACATTACTGTCAGAAGGGATTTCCTGGCAAAACTGCTGTCGACAAATTGTGTCTACACATAAAAGCGGATCGAAAGAGCAATCTAGTCCATTGACAGACAGCAGCCAGACAACCTGGCCCTCTCTCAACAACAGCTGACTGGAAGCTCTGCAAACAGGGCTGCTTGGTGAACCAGAAGCCGTCTGATAACAGAAGGGCCTTGGTGCATCTACATGGCTGTTTTTGTCAACAGAACACTGTTGAGAGAGGCATTATACTGGAATGGGGAAAGGTATAATGCTGCCGGCAGATGTGCTGGGTTTTGTCAACAAACTGCCGACGAAGCGCATTTTGCGTGTAGACACTCTGCAGCTTTTCTTGACAAAAGCCCAGTTTTGCTGAGAAAAGCCTCGTGTAGACATAGCCTGGGTATGTAAACAGGAATGTTTGTAAGACATAGGAAGTAACTGTCCTGTTCAATGCAGCACTGGGTGAGGACTCAAAGTCCTGGCTCCAGCTTTGGACGAAATGCTTTAAGAAAGATGTGGACAAATTTGGAGAACCTAGAGGACAGCAACAAAAATCATAAAAGGTTTAGAATACCTGACCTATAGGGTAAGGTTAATACAACTCTGCATGGTTAGTGGTGCGATAAGGGTTATTCTAAAGGGGATGGTGATCAGTTCTTCTTCCTGCCCACTGAAGGTACAACAAAAAAAATAATGGGCTTACTCTGCAGCCAGGGAGATATATGCTAGATCTTAGAAAAAGCTTTCTAACTCTCAGGTGTTGTTAAGCTCTGGAACAGGCTTCAAAGGAAGGTTGTGGAATCTGGAAGTTTGAGAGACCAGGTTGGACAAACACCCCTTGGGGATAATCTAAATTACTTGATCCTGCCTCACAGCAGAGGGCTGGGCTAGACAGTTCCAGACTAACTCTTCTGGGGGCCCAGGCTACCAGATTTTGTGAGCTCAACAGCCCCCCCACCCCAGCCCAGCCTCCAGGTTGAGGCCAAACAAAGAGGGTTTCAGTATGTGAGAGTAGGCTGCTGGGGGCAGGGACTGAGGGAAGACATGGAAGGGGACAGAGGGCTGGGGTACTCACCTGGCATAGTTCCTATTTGGCACAGGGGACAAGTGGTTCTGGACCATCCTGCACTTGCAGACACCACAGTGCACTGCACGCACTGCCTGTGATTCCCAGCTAACGTGAGTGGTGTGGGAAAAGCCTGCAGGCAAGTGTGAGGAAAGAGAGCTTTCCTGCACTCACCCTGACCCCTGATATATCTCCAACCCTGGGGGGGAGAGTGTGAGGGAAATGGGGAAAGCCACCTTCCCACAAACACACCAGGCAGAGCCAGTCAGGGATGCAATACACAGGGGCTTTAGGGACTGCATCCCAGGGCTCCCCTTAGCTCAGAGTCCTGAAAATCCTTTTCATAATCTGGCCCTGGGATTAGAGGACTTGTCAGAGTTGCCTCCAGCTCTACATTTCTATGAGTCCAGGAAAACAAGAATGTGGCCAGATACAAGCAAGCATAACCAAGAAGCAGCAGCCCCATGATGATTTATCTCAGCAGCTGTATATTATGGCCAACCCAAGATATTTGGGAAGTTTAGAACTCATGCTCTGTACCTGCTTTCAGCGTAACTAGAGATCTGTGATATGCTTTCACTCCAGGATCTGGTGGCTTGGCTCTCACTGTTTGTATCAAGGCTACAAAGAGAGCAAAGGAAAATGTAGTCAATGAGCAAACTAGCTCATCACAACAAATGGTGAATTTTTTTTTTTTTTTTTTTTTTTTTTTTTTTAAAAGAACAAAAAGTGTTTTTCCTCCCCAGTCAAAAAACCAGCCTCCAGGCCTCAAAAATAACGTTTTCATGAAAATAGTTAACAAGAAGTTTCCATTCTTCACAGAAAAATATATATAATTGAGAACATTTTCCAAAAGACAGCATTTGCAAAAACACTTGGCTTTCAACAAATGAAAAATGTTAATAGCCATTTTAATAATGTCTTTGATAAAAACATCAAAGTTTTTTTAAATTGTGACCATTTAAAAAAAATGGTTCTATTCTAAAAACTTTGCAACAAAGACAAGTACAACATTTTGAAAATTTTCATTGAACTCCTTTTGGCTTTTGACCAACTTGACTTAAGATACCGTGACAAAGTCAGTCCTATTTCTCGGCCTCTGGCCTCTACTCAGTCCATTGGGCCCACTCAAGGGCCCAGTTGCCCTCACTGGGGTGAGGGGTGGTCTGGGGGGAACCCGGCCCCCCACCCACTCATGCCGGCTTCCAGCCCAGAGACCCTATGCGACGGCCAGTGGGAAGGGCTGACTCCCTTAGTCCTTGGTGCAGCAGCTCTTCTCCCTGGGCCACTTCCCCAGACAATTCCCCAGGTACCTTCTCCAGGCTGCAGCTGTAACAAGTGCCCCTCTCAATCTGCTGCAGCTCCTCACTCTCCCTCTGCAGTTCCTGGTTTTCCTGTTCCTTTCTTTTGCTCCTTTTCAGCCTGCTTTCTCTCACTGTTTCTGGTCTCCTCACCTCTCTCCGCTCACCTCTCACCCCCTGCCCCACTTCCCACTATGAAGGGTTTTTAAAAGCCTCTTATTAGTCCAAATATTGGGGCCAGCTGGCCTCAGTTAGGCTGAGCCATCTCCCACCCATCTGCCTGTGATTGCCCTGCAGGCCCTTCTCCTTGTTTTGGGCTCCCTCTGAGGGGCCCTCTGCCTGGGCCCTGCCACAATACTTATAAATTTTTTCAGCTGTGCATTCCATAGGACAGCAGATTACCATATTTAATGCTTTCTCCCTTGATATGGTGTAAGTGCCTCTGGCATAGTGATCATGCTTGGCAAGACTTCTTAATTTTAGGTTTCAAATAATTTCTAGGGGTGTCACCTGAGGGTAGGGTGAAGGGACAGACTGTCAAGTATCGGAGGGGTAGCCACGTTAGTCTGGATCTGTAACCGCAACGAAGGGTCCTGTGGCACCTTATAGGCTAACAGAAAAGTTTTGAGCATGAGCTTTCGTGAGCACAGACTCACTTCATCAGATGCTGTCCATTCTGATGGCGAGGGAAAAGCCTGCAGGCAAGTGTGAGGAAAGAGAGCTACATTCTGATCTTCATTGTATTCCGTAGCAACTTACACATGGGAGACCAAGTTGCTACACTGAGGGGGGAAGAAGAGATCCAAGCAGGACCTTATCTTGCTACAACTAGAAAAGGCAGACAGGGAGAAAGCCAGAGCCACTGATAACCAAATGTGGACACAACAGCGACACCAAAGCGTGCTCCAGTCCAGGAGCAAGAACATGCAATACCTCCTGACAGCTATCAGGGAACAAACAGAGATCCTTCCTTCCTTGCTGGAACTGCAGAGGGACGCCCACCAGTGCAGAACTAATTATGTGGACTCGGACTCAGCTCCCTGTTGCCTGCCTTCCCCTTGATATGCCTCGTCCCCCTGTCATCAGGGTCCCTGAATGCAGGGCAGGAAGATGAGGACAGTGCCCTGTTCCACCATCATGACTTCTCCCCAGGGCAAAAGGCTCACATACCACCAAACGATGCCTTTTGCTTTTCCCTTTCTTCTCCTAAATATCCCTTCCCACAACCCCTGTAAATAAATAGAAACTTAAAAAAAGAGTCTTGTTCATTGGGTCACTCATCATGGGGTGCATTTGGAGGTGTTTTCAGAAAGATTAATCAGAAATAATTGTGCGGTGCGTGGGGAGCAGGTTCATTGTATGAATATGGGCAGCAGATTCATGTGACTGTGTGCTCATTCATAAATCTGTTTTTCAAAGCCTCCCTGATCGCTGTTGCTTCTGCATGAACATTTGCAAATGCCCTTGTGTTTGGCCGTGCATAAACCCTGCTCATGGCATCTGCCTCAGCAGCTCAGGCTGGCATTACCTTTTCTGCCTTCAATTAGCAAATATTACGCAGAATACAACAGACTGTGACCACAGTGGGGATGTTGATTTGGGAAAGGACCAAACAGGTCAAAAGGCAATGGAATCTGGCTTTCAAATGGCCAAAGTCATATTCCACCACCATTCTGCACTTGTTTAATCTATAGTTGAAGTGCTCCTGGCTGCA
The DNA here is from genome assembly GCF_033958435.1 of Carettochelys insculpta. NCBI lineage: Eukaryota > Metazoa > Chordata > Testudines > Carettochelyidae > Carettochelys > Carettochelys insculpta. The sequence continues at coordinate 46,562,461 of NC_134149.1, read as the reverse complement.
GTCCAGGTTGCCAGTGTATGGCTTCATGAGCCAAGTGAGAAGAGAAGAAACACAGCATCATAATGGGCATCTCCACATCACCAATTTTAATTTTCTGGTCTGGGAAGAAAGTCCCATCTTGGAGCTTTCCATAAACACTGGAATTTCTAAAGATAAGCACATCCTGAACCTTTTCCAAGCATCCCACATAGGTGTTGGTGAAATGACCTTTGTGATATACCACAGCCTGCAACAGCTTTGAAAAGTACCCTTTGCAGTTTATGTACTCAGAGGCCAGGTGGTCCGGGGCCAGGATGGGGATGAGAGTCCCATCTATTGTCCCACTGCAGTTAGGAAACCCATGGCAGCAAAGCCATCTACTACGTGCTGCACATTTCGCAGAGTTGTGGTCTTCATCAGGCAGTCTCAGATTGCATTGGCTACCTGCATCACCATGCCCCCCCACAGTGGATCTACCCACCCCAAACTGATTTCCCACTGTCTGGTAGCTGTTGGGCATTGTAAACTTCCAAAGAGCAATGGCTACTTGTTTGTGAACTGTTAAAGTGGATCTCATTTTTGTATTGCTGCGGTTTAGGGTGGAAGCCAGCAAGTCAAAGTTTCACGAAGGTGGCCTTGCTCATGAGGAAGTTCTGCTGCCATTGCTGGTCATCCCATACTTCTAAAATGATGTGGGCCCTACAATAGTATGGGGGTTTTGGGCACAGCCAGAGAAATCTATCCAGGGCACCTTTGCTTAAAATCTAGGCCACTTACAGCCCCAGGCTGGGATTTCCTTCTTACTAAGACAAATACAACCAGACACAACAGCACCTCTGCCAGCCCCACTGGCGAGTCAAGAGCCACACAAACAAACCCACAGACTTCTCAACTGCTAGAGCACCCCAGACCAACAACCCCCAAATTCAGGGGAGGCGCTTTTAAGCCTGTTTCATCAAACACCGCACATTCTTCCAGACCCCGCAGGGCCCAGCCCCAGACACTGGTCAATATATACTTGGATCTTACCCAAAACAACATGCTCACCAATTCTTTAGATCTAAATATCTGAAGATTTATTAATAAAAAAAGAAGTAACAGGGTTAGAGAGAAGAATTGTTAAAGCAATAATTTACAAACATCAGTCATAACTACTGATGCAGGCCAGCCATGTTATTTGCTGGTCTCTGAAAGTTCATTTCAGCTTATGTAGATTCAGTTATCAAAGCCTTGCAGATCCATTTCACTGGGGTCCACATGCTGGGACGTGGACCCTTGGAGACCAAGAGACAATGGACCCAGGATGGACACTGCTAAGTCCACAGCATGGGTCTCTTCTGTGTTGTCTCTCTTGTGTTCAAGAACAAAGCCCTTTCTTCTTCCCATAGTTCCTCAAGGGTCCATCCTCAACTGACTCAGGTGGGTTGTTGTGGCAAACTGCCATTGGATGAATCCCAGGAGACAGTCTCAAATTTCTGAAACGGACCTGTTTCAGTTCAGGTCACTTGATTGTTGGTCTGCATGCCATTGACTGTCCCAGTCATCTGGAATGTGGATTCAGTATCTGAGTACCTGGTTTCCATCCCATTGTTCAACCCAATGTCCTGGCTGGGGCTGAGTTCACACTTCCCAAATGCAAAGCTTAGCACTCAAACACCTTCCAACACAGCTACATAGCTAAAATCTATAACTTTACCTACATACATGATACAGTCATATAAGTAGCATACATAGATTCAGAGCATCATCAGCTTTCACCAGGCACCTCACACAACCACCTAGCACAATATTTGGAACCAACAGCCACACCAGACACAGAAAATGGCTTCCAGACTCAACATAAAAATCCAGCCAGTCCCACCAACATCTGCTGGTTTCACATCTCCAGAAACGGCAGTACACTGTAATCAATGCATCCGGGGCAGCCAGCAACTTTGCATTCCTGTTTTCCAGTTCCTTCATATCATCATCCAATATATCTGCAGCTATCAAATCATTCCACTCTCTTCCAACAATAAAATGCTGCATGACAGATCAGGTACTGGACATGATGCACTGTGGAATGGCTATGAGCTGTTCTGTATCCATGATGGCATTGTGCAGCAGTGTGAGCCAGGCGAAGGCTTTCTTGAAAAGTGCCATAAAAATGGCACAAAATTCCTTTGATTGGTCCTTTGTTTTCCAGTGGTGGGAGTGATGGGTGCATTGCACTACGATATTATGATGACTTCAGACACCACCCCGCACTGGACCCTTCAACCACATCCCCCAGTGCAACCCGCATAGAATGTGGGGATTCTGCAGTCATTGGCATTCAGGGCTGGACCCTCTGCCAGAGAAAGCCCCTGAAGGAACCCCGTCAACTGGGCCTTCAACCACATCCCCTCGTAGAGTGTTGTGGGGGGGGGGCGGGGGGGGATTTGCAGATATCGCAAGATGTAATTTGTTCCCATAACATTTTCACACAGGTAGGGTGGTTTCAAGGGATGGAGGGAATGAGGGGCCAGTTAAGATGGCACAGTCACCTGCATGATCGCAGGGTGGTATGACAGTCCCCTGCCTGGAGTGCTAGTTGGCTGATTAGATAAAAGTCCTATCATTCTGCTCAGGAGGGGTGGTTTCAAGGGGCCAGGGGCGGAAATGGGGAAGTGGCTGGGTGGCCAGATGAGATGGCACAGTCATGTGGGTGATCCCAGGGCACAGAGTCATGCTGGCATGTGGGTATGACAGTCCCCTGGTCCTGCGTGCTAGTTGGCTGATCAGGCAAAAAAGTCATACCTAAAGGTGTTCTTTCTATGGTCGAAAAACACCTGAGCAACCAGTTTACATGATTCAGTCACCCTCTTAAGCCAGCCTGTTTGGATTTTTTTTGCCTGGGATTCCCGACTTTTTCTTCTTTTCTCCTGACAAACTGGCCATTTGCTTTCCATGGGAGGGGAATGAGGGCAATGCAATGTGGAAAGATGACATCACATACCAACAACCACTTGTGGGGCATTTTTTTTCCTCATACTGCACCAGCGGGGGGGCGGGGGGGAAAGAATGCCATGGGTCTGAGGGAACTGTGCAACAGGCTTCCACAATGCACTGCTGCAACAATCGATGTTTGGTGATCTAGGCCGCGTCTACACGTGCATGCTACTTCGAAGTAGTGCCCGTCACGGCTACATGTGTTGGGCGCTATTTCGAAGTTGAAATTGACGTTAGGCGGAGAGACATTGAAGTTGCTAACCCCATGAGGGGATGGGAATAGCACCCTACTTCGAAGTTGAACGTCGAAGTAGGGCACGTGTAGACAATCTGCATCCCGCAACATCGAAATAGCGGGGTCCACCATGGCGGCCATCAGCTGAGGGGTTGAGAGACGCTCGCTCTCCAGTTCCTGCGGGGCTCTATGGTCACCGTGTGCAGCAGCCCTTAGCCCAGGACTTCTGGCTGCTGCTGCTGCAGCTGGGGATCCATGCTGCATGCACAGGGTCTGCAACCAGTTGTCAGCTCTGTGGATCTTGTGTTGTTTAGGGCAACTGTGTCTGGGAGGGGCCCTTTAAGGGAGCAGCTTGCTGTTGAGTCCGCCCTGTGACCCTGTCTGCAGCCGTTCCTGGCACCCTTATTTCAATGTGTGCTACTTTGGTGTGTAGACATTCCCTCGCAGCACCTATTTTGACGTGGTGCTGCCCAACGTCGAACTTGAACGTCGACGTTGCCAGCCCTGGAGGACGTGTAGACGTTATTCATCGAAATAAGCTATTTCGATGTAGCATGCACGTGTAGACGTAGCCCTAGTGTGGCACCACTACCTCAAATTTGTGGGGAGGTGAGGACACAAATGTATAAAACCCAGTGTTACAAATTCATATTTCATAAATTTGAATTTCTCTCTTAACGTAGACATAGTCTAATAGCCATTGCAAAGCCTCAGGTCTGCAATGCAATGGTCCTGGGCAGATGTATGCACTCATGCAAGGGACACTGAAGTTACAGACATCATGGATTCCTTACAGGGTTTCTTCTACAGTTCATGAATGTGAAATCTTTAGCACAGGATCTGTCTAGCACTTCATGGCAGAGGCCTCTGGGTGCCAATAACTAGCAGAAGTAACTTGAACAGCTGCCTAGTATGTGCGTGTATGCACCTACTGTGCCCTGTGCTGGTATATTCCCTTCCCTGTACAAAAATGGCTTTGTACACAGGCTAAACTTTTGAAGAGGTTCTGCCCCCTACTAGAGATAGTAGGCATCCTTCGATCCCGAGGGATCATGGGTTTGTGCCCCAGTTGGACTGATTTGAGCAGCGTCTTCTGTGGCTGTGCAATCCAATGCAGGAGTGGCAGTCCTTTCCGCACTGTGAGCAGCAGTAGGCAGATGTCGCTCTGGTATCACAGGCATGGATCTTCCTGAGGGCTCTCCTGTCTTCCGCTTCCTTCACCAAGGTAGTTTCATACATAGCAAGAGCTTCCTTCACTCCCTGTTTCCAGGCATGCCTGTCTGAGGTGAGCGAATGCCAGGTGTTCACACTGATAGAGAGCGCGCTGAGGTCACGCTTGCACATGTCCTTGTAGCGTAATTTAGGTCGCCCTTTCAGCCTCTTTCCAGACGCCAGTTCGCCGAAGAGGAGGTCCTTCGGTATTCAGCCATCCGTCATGCGTGAGACATGGCCCAGCCAGCGCATACGCCTCTGTTTGAGAAGGGTGAACATGGAGGCGGTGCCTGCCCTCTCAAGCACTGCGCTATTGGGGACCTTGTCCTGCCATGAGATACCAAGTATGCGCCTAAGGCAGCGCATTTGGAACGTGTTGAGCCGCTGCTCTTGTTTTGAGCGCTAAGTCCATGTTTCACTGGCGTACAGCAGTGTGCTCAAAACACAGGCTGTGTAGACCTGCACCTTGGTGTGTACAATGAGCTTATTGTTAGCCCATACTCTCTTCGTCAGCCTGGAGAATGTTGTGGCAGCCTACTGGAGAACATGTGGGGAAAAGCCAATTTTCTCAAAGGCTGGGTCTACACTAGCAAGTTCTTTCATAAAAGTACACCCTTTTTCGAAAGAACATGCAGCATCTCTACATGCTAAATGTGCTCTTTTGATCTGAAAATTCAAAGAACATGGCTCTTCTTCCAGAAGCTGTTTTTCACTCCTGGATCAGGAAGAGCTCCTTTTTCTGAAAGATTCTGTGTAGATGCCCCAGGGTATTTTTTTTTTTTGAAAGAGCAGTCCTCATCGCACTGGATTTTTTTGATCCCTGGCTTGTTCTTTCGAAAGAGGGAGGGCTTTGAGGCTGCTCTCTATTGAAAGAGCAGATCAATCTTTCAATCAGCTTTTTTGTGTGTGGATGCGCTCTTTTGAAAGAAGGTTTTTTTGGAAGATCTCTTGAAGAAAATCTTTTGAAAGATTGCTGCGGTGTAGACACAGCCACAAAGTACAATCTCCCATTCACTAAACCTTAGGGTTTCTGGCCAATAGGAGCTGAAAGATTGTGTTGGGGTTGGGGGCAGCATGTAAAGCCTCTGCCTGCCCACTCCTCTGCATGTGGTGTGGAACCACACCGAGCAGCCAGTGGGGTTGAGCACTAGGGCTGCTCCATGCCTGAGGGTCTTGGTGGGGTGGGCTGGACTTAAAGGCTTGGTGCGCTGCATCTGGCTCATGAGCTGTATTTTCCTCACCCTTTGCTCCAGCTCAGCATCATACAGAAAGACAAGTTTGATAATGGACCTCAACCTGAAAACACACAGAGTAATCTAGAAGCAGGGACACTTACCTTCTACCACCAACAATGAACCTCGATGAAGCTGGAAGGGTCTGACTCCTCATGCATGGTCCTCCTTCCTCCTCAGTTTCAATCCTTTCAGGGTGAAAAATAAAGACACAAACATCATTTCACACACATGCACACACTTATTCAAATATTTTACTTTGTCTCCCTTCATGCTGAAGAAGAATTTCTCTGTCCATCCTGCAGTCAAACTTTAATTTGGTCCCTAGAGCTCCACAACCAAATTTTACAACGAGTATGCTGTTAACTGAGTGAAGCAAGCCCTTATCTTCGTCTGGGTAGTATTTCTTTGTTTGGCAGTGACTGCTCTCTAGAAGTCAAAAGCCCAGTGGTGACCCTATTTACAAGGACCAATATCTTCAGGAGGGGGAAGGGAAGTGGGTTCTTGTAATCTCCCGACACAGTTCCAGGATTCTTGACAGTCCCCACAATTGTCATCTTCCAGTTCAATATCTAGGGCTCTGTCTTCACTATATGCCTTAAAACAGTGTGTCTGTGCCACTTCAGTGTTGTAAGGTGCACTGTATAACCTCTCCATCTCCCTGAGACAAAACAAAACCACTTCCACCAAGTGGTGGTAGCTTTGTTGCCAAGAGCATGATTTCTCCCAGCAAAGTGTTTTCCACACCTCAGCTTTTGATTCTTACACCTTTAGTTGTAACTCAGGGGTGTGTTTTTCACACCTCTGAGCAAAAGAAGTTTTAATGCGGAAAGTGCCAGTGTAGACATAGCCAAAGTCGCTGTGTTCACCCCACTAGAAGCTTTCCAGTGCCAATATCAGTCCGCCCAGAAGGATGGGCCCAGCATATCTAGCCATTTTACCTGCCTCAAATTTAATTGGAGATGGAAGCTCCAAACTCTAGACCTTAGCAGATACCCTTACACTGAGACAGCACCACAGAAAGGGAGCTCTACTGCAATTTTGAGGGCAGAAAGCCAATGACTCACCTCTTGGCAATGAAGGGAAGTACTTCTTGAGTTGGGTTTCTGTAAAGGAGATGCAAAGGCAAAGATTAAAGGCAAAGTGGGCAAACTCAGGCCTAGCATGGGGACAATTCCCTGGGGTGGTGTGGAGACAAATATGACAGACATGAAGGATGATGTTTAATGATGTTATACAGGACAAAGTAATGCAGTTTGCACAGATTTAGCAGTGAGTGGGTATGAAAAACCAATGTAACAGGAAGTGCATCAGATAAGGTGCAAAATAAAGTCACCCCTTCTTATTTAACACCTTCCTTTTAGTTGTTGTTTGCTACACATAAAATCCTTCTGCCTCCCTGGCATACATACAGCATTTGTCTAGAACACCAGGGCTACGTCTACACGTGCAGCCAACATCGAAATAGCTTATTTCGATGTTGCGACATCAAAATAGTCTATTTCGATGAATAACGTCTACACGTCCTCCAGGGCCGGCAACGTCGACGTTCAACTTCGACGTTGCTCAGCCCAACATCGAAATACGCGCAGCGAGGGAACGTCTACACGTCAAAGTAGCACACATCGAAATAGGGATGCCAGGCACAGCTGCAGACAGGGTCACAGGGCGGACTCAACAGCCAGCCGCTCCCTTAAAGGGCCCCTCCCAGACACAGTTGCACTAAACAACACAAGATACACAGAGCTGACAACTGGTTGCAGACCCTGTGCCTGCAGCATAGATCCCCAGCTGCCGCAGAAGCAGCCAGAAGCCCTGGGCTAAGGGCTGCTGCCCACGGTGACCATAGAGCCCCGCAGGGGCTGGAGAGAGAGCATCTCTCAACCCCCCAGCTGATGGCCGCCATGGAGGACCCAGCAATTTCGACGTTGCGGGACGCGGATCGTCTACACGGTCCCTACTTCGACGTTGAACGTCGAAGTAGGGCGCTATTCCTATCTCCTCATGAGGTTAGCGACTTCGACGTCTCGCCGCCTAACGTCGAAGTTAACTTCGAAATAGCGCCCGACGTGTGTAGACGCGACGGGCGCTATTTCGAAGTTGGTGCCGCTACTTCGAAGTAGCGTGCACGTGTAGACGCAGCTCAGATGAATTCTAAATCAGTGCAAGGTACACCACCTTGTATTGCCCTTGAGTAAATTATACCAGTTTGGCCGTGTCTACACTAGCCCTCTTCTTTGAAGGTGGCATGGAAATGACACAGACCAGGGAATATCAATGAGGCAATGCCATGCATAGGCAGTGCCTCATCAGCATAATGGCAGCCGCGCGAATTTTGAAGCTGCTAAATTTGAAGTGCTGACAGACAGTCTAGATGCGGGCGCTTCGAAATACCCGTCAAACTTCGAAATTCCCTTACTTCCAAAACAAATTCCTCTGTATAAGTGTGTGCCTTGTCCTCATCTTATTAATGTCCGGAATGTGGGCTGGTAGTGGGAGAGCTGGTATGGAGAAAGATGTGCAGAAGCCAGAGCAGCAGGCTGAGGCTTTCGCCTGTGGGCTACCAAGCTAAGTGTAACCCCCACAGCAGCTGTCTCTACTTTCCCCCTGTCCCCCCCAGTGGCTGTCCACCATCACCCATCATAGGCCCCTGCCCTCTCTACCCCAGTCCTATTATGTGCCAGCAGTGGGCTTTTCTGTGGGGGTGTATCTGAGATGCAGCCTCTGTCTTCCTCCGTCAGTGACAGCAAAGAGTGCACAACAATCTGACCCCCTCACCCTTCCCATTTCCCCGGGGGCTGCTGGCAACAATCTGTTTAAAGAGCCTACCCACCTTAGAATCATATCATAGAATCATAGAATTCTAGGGGTGGAAGGGACTTCAGGCAGTCAGAGAATCCAGCCCCTTGCCTAAAGCAGGATCAACCCCAACTAAATCATCTCAGCAAGCCAGGACATAAAAATCTCTAGGGATGGAGATTCCACCACTTCTCAGTAACACATTCCGGTGCTTCACCACCTCCTGGTGAAATAGTTTTTTCCTACCATCCAACCTACAGCTCCTGCTCTGTAACTTCAGACCATTACCCCATGTTCTGCCGTCTGTCACCACTGAGAACAGTCTCCCTCCATCCTCTTTAGAGCCTCCCTTGAAGAAGCTGAAGGCTGCTATCAAATCACATAGTTCTTTAAACAGACACCCGCCCCTGCTTAAGGAGCCATCTCTTTAAAATTCAGGTCCCTGCTTTTCAACATAAGGGACATTTAGCCCTTTTTTTAGTCAGGACACTTCCTAGGGAGTTGAAAAAAGGGACAGTCCTGGCTAAAATGGGATGGATGGTCACCCTAAGCTACTGTTATAGGAGCTGCAGTTGAGATGAGGGCCTTGTAACCTGTGCTAAAATACAGTCCCTGCAGAAAAGAGCTTATATGGTAGGGTGTAAACCTTGCTTGGAATCTAATTTCTTTGGGGGTGATTGGAATGACCTATGCTAATGTTTACAAGCCCCTTCTGCCCCTGCCTTCTCTCCATGGTACAATAAAGCTGGACTGGAGGAAGCAGGTGTTTGGGATGTTCTGAGAAGCCAGATCTTATTTGTGGGTTCTAGGCAGTTGGGAATAATTTTCCAGTGCTTCTGGGGGTTTTTCTTTACTTTTGCTCCTTTTCCTCTTGGATGGAAAAAAACTCTTAAGATTTTCAATGTATGTGCTGAGTTTTGAACTTTTTTCAGTTTGAATTTGATTCAAAGCCCTTAGAAGTCAATGGAAACTCACGCTGTATTCAGTGGATCAGGCCCATAACTTCCCTGGTAAACATCTGATAATAGTTTCCCTTTCTGTTCACCCCTCACATGAGACTCACCCACTGTTTTTTTTGGCAGCAGAGAGGACATAAGAGCGCCCCCTGACGGCTGTGCGCCTCAGTACACTGTTGGCTGCTTCTGTCCTGAAAGGGAAGGAGAACATGTTTCAGTGATGGAGCTGGGAAGGAGAAGGCTAGGCTCAGAGGGCACTAGAAGTGAATGTGTCATTGAATGCTTGTAACATGCTTTCTGGAAAAGCGTAAATCAAGGAAGAGCCAAGGGCAGTAACAATAGTTGATCTGTCCATTTATTCTATACCCATCACTGTGGCAGCGAGGTATTAAGTCCAGTCTTTGTATTATTTATACTCTACCATGCATGTCCATAGCACTGTGTGAAATATTCCAAGTATAATAGAGTCCAGGCAAACTAGTTGAAACCATAATATAAAATATTTCAGATATACAGATGTATATACATTGCTGGAGAAGAGTGAACATGTTTTTTGTAAAGAGAAATAAAGCCTCACCAATCTATTAGAACTCATTCAGGTCAATAAGCATGATAGCGTACTCAGATTTTCAGAAAGCCTTTGACAAGTTCCCTTACCAATGGGTCTTAAGCAAAATAAGCTGCCATGGGATAAAAACAAAGGTCCTTTCATGGATTGGTCAGGGATTAAAATAAAAGGAAACAAAGGGTCAGTACAAATAATCAGCTTTCAGAATGGAGAAAGGTATTCCTGGGGAAACCAGTCCTATTCAACAAATTCACAGATTATCTAGGAAAAAGGGGTAAACATGAGGTGACAAAATTTGCATATGACACACAACTACTCAGGATAGTTAAGTCCCAAGCAGACTACAAGGGATCTCTCAAAACTGGGAAATTGCACAGCAAAATGGCAGATGAAATTTAATTCTGATAAATGCAAAGTAATGCACACTGGAAAACATACAAAACAACGGGTTCTAAATTAGCTGTTACCATTCAAGAAAGATCTTGGAGTCATTCTGAATAGTTCACTGAAAATGTCCACTCAGGGCGCAGCAGCAGCCAAGAAAGCCAACCAGATGGCTAGAAATCAGTAACAATGGGACAGATAAGACAGAAATATATTGCCTCTATATAACTCCATAATACATGAACATCTTGAATACTATGTGCAGATGTGGTCTCCCAGTCTCAGTAAAGATATATTGGACTTGGAAAAGAACATATGGTCCATCTAGCCCAGTATTCTCGCTTCTGACAGTGGCCAACGCTTGATGCCTCAGAGGAAGTGAACAGAACATGGAATCATTGAGTGATTCATCTCCTCTCATCCATTTCCAGATTCTGAAAAAAAGAGGCTAAGAACAACATTCCAACATATCCTAGCTAATGAGTATTGAAAAGGTTTCAAAATAAAAGAGATACAAAATGATTAGGGGTATGGCATGGGTGCTGTATGAGGACAGATTAATAAAACTGGGACTTTCCAGCCCGGAAAAGGAGACAACAAAGCGGGGAACATGACTGAGGGCCATAAAATCATGATTGGTATATAGAAATTAGATAAGAAAGTGCTATTTATTCCTCACACCACAAGAACTAATGAAATTTCATCAAATGAAATTAACAGGCAGCTGGTTTAAAAAAAACCAAAAGACTCAGAGAGGTAAACGTGTTAGTCTGTATCTTCACAAAACAAAACAAAAAAGTCCTGAAGCACTTTAAAGACTATCAAAACAATTTAATTTATCATGCGATAAGCTTTCATGGGACAGCATTTGCCAGATCTGAAGAAGTGGGTCGGGCCCATGAAAGCTCATCAACCAATAAATTGAATTATTTTCATAGAATCAAAGGGCTGGAAGGAAACTCCGGAGGTCATCAAGACCAGCCCCCTGCTGCAAGCAGGATCAACCCCAACTAAGTCATCCCAGGCAGGACTTTATCAAGCGAGGACTTAATTTCCACCACCTCTCTGGGCAACACACTCCAGTGTTTCACTACCCTCCTGGTGAAGCAGTTTTTCCTAATATCCAACCTACTCCTCTCCTTCTATAACTTCAGACCATTGCTCCTTGTTCTGCCATCTGTCACCACTGAGAATACTTTCTCTCCACCTTCTTTAGAGCTCCCCTTCAGGAAGTTGCAGGTTGCTATTAAATCACCACTCAGTCTTCTCTTCTGCAAAGTAAATAAGCCCAGATCCCTCAGCCTCTCCTCATAGGTCATGTGCTCCACCCCTTTAATCACTTTTGCTGCCCTCTGCTGAACCTGCTCCAGTACATCCACATCCTTTCTATGCTGGAGGGCCCAAAACTGGACACAGTACTCCAGATGTGGCCTCACCTGTGCTGAATAGAGAGGAACAACAACTTCCCTAGATCTGCCAAAATGCTCCTCCTAATGCATCCCAATATGCTGTTAGCCTTCTTGGCTACAAGGGCACACAGTTTACTCATATCCAGCCTTTAATCCACCACAATCTCTAGGTCTCATTCCGCTGAACTGTTGCTTAGCCAGTCAGTCCCCAGCCTGTAACAATGCTTGGTATTCTTTCATCACACGTGCAGAACTCTACACTTCTCCTTGTTGAACCTCATCAGATTTCTTTTGGCCCAATCCTCCAATTTGTCTAGGTCACTCTGGACCCTATCCCTACTCTCCAATGTGTCTACCTGTTCCCCTAGCTTAGTGTCATCTGCAAACTTGATGAGGGTGCAATCCAGTCCCTCATCTAGGTCATTGATAAAGATGTTGAACAACACCAGCCACAGAACCGAGTCTTGGGACACTCCACTTGAAACCGATTGCCATCCAGATATTGAGCCAACCTCAGTTTTTTGCCCATAATGGAATGAGGGTAAAACCCCCAAGCACCATGCTGGGAAAAGGTACTTCCGAAAATATTACTCCAGGAGTCACAAACTCTGATTGCTCTTCTGAAGCAGTTTTACAGGCAGTCCCATCTTATAGAGCAAGTGATGTGAAAGCTAGAGCTGTGCCTGAGCTATGGAAGTTCAGATCTGGATTTAGATCCAAAAGGCAAAAAGGTAAAAGCGTCCAGATTTAGAGTTCGTTATATTTTGTTAGAAGTCCCTAGGTCTGGGGCACTGATGTGTTCTGCACAGAAATACATTATTGTTCTGACTGTAGTCAGGCCCAATACCTAAGCCAAAGAGTTCAAGACCCTGGCACACATGATGCTGGTAGATAAGATAACAGGGTATTTTCCATTGAATCCCTGCAACCCCCGCGTGAAAAGATATTGGCTGCTGCAGCTTGTACCTCTTTTTATGTTCATCTAGGGAAAAAGATGACTCCTCTTCATCTGACTTCACGGATATTTGCCTTACATTGAATGGAGCCCTGAAGCCAAGAGAGAAGAGGAGAGCTATGTTAATGTCTTTGCTTCTGTACCTAGTCATAAAGAAATCTAACGCAACGAATACTGGATAACAGACTTTGAACCAGGATAAGAGAGTTAGCCAGGTGAGCACAGATGAAGCAGATGACACGGCTTTGGGGTAGATGTTAGTGCAAAACCTAAAGGGCGTACTGGAAGCCTGTCCCTCATTCATGGGAGAGGTACTTTTATTTTCCATATACCATGGTGAAAGCATCTCCCTCTCCAGCTTTTCTGATTTACAGGCTTGAGCCTCAACAGATGATATTCACAATGCTGAACGCGCAGCCAGATTATGCTTTGGTCGGAAAAGTCAGGCAGTGCCTGGGCAGCAGGCCCCGACATGAGATTCTTGCATTTCTTGCTTTCAGACAGGCCAGAGATAGTGGAAAGCAAGCATCCCTTGTGATAGTTTGGAGGCTTCTGTCTCCCTTCCCAACAGGGGTGAAACTGACCCCATGCAGGCTAGTACAAAGGTGAGACACCTTTTAAGCCCAAAGGAAGTGCCACACAGTAACATCTTTTAAAGTAAAGGCCTAGTAGAAGGCTGAGCAACCCAGACAAGTGGTTTAATAATGCAGGATAGAGAAGCAGTGTGCTGCTCCTCTCCTATGCTCACAGTTTCTTGTAGTCCTCAGTTGTCAGCTTGTATCCAGGGGAGAAGTGGGGGAGACTGGTGCTCTTTGCCTGAGCTGTAGCACTGCAGATAATACACAGTTACTTCCATTAAGGTAACACCTGTGACCTTACAATCCTCCACTCGACTCCCTCCCATGCCTATTTGAGAATGTTTCAAAAGAGGAGGGAGAAGGAGATGGCTTAATGGATTGTGCAGATTACTGTGTCCAATGCATGGACAGCACAATGCCATTCTGACTTATCCTGGGCAGAGACTGGAAGGTCAAGTCTGTGAAAAAAAGCTGATAAAAAGAACTTGAAGGTGAGATTTTACTTGCAGCAAGTTTTTAGAATATTAAGCTTATGCTGTTTTGTTTTATTTTGCTTAGTAACTTACTTTGATCTGTCTGTTATTTGTAAACACTTAAATAATATTTTTATACATAATAAAACCACTTTTGTTTACTAATAAACCCAGTGTAAATAAGTTCTACCTGGGTGGGAGGGAGAGGGGAACAGCTGCGTATACTTTTCTTTCACTGAAAAAAGGGGCCAACAACCTATAAGCTTGCTCTGTATAAAACTTTCTGCAGAATAAGAGGGATTTATCTGGAGTTCTGATCCCTTTGAGGCTATGCACCCAGGTGCTGTGTCAAGTCCTTTTCACTGAGCTTTCCCAGAGCTGAGCTGATCTCAGTATCTATGTTGCTCTGCTGTGGGTTGTGACCCCAACTCTGTGTCATCAGTGGAGGAGAGCAGAGGGTCTCACTCAGCAGGACAGGGTGGTGGAGCACCACAGAGGGCAGACAGGTGGGCTCAGTGGTATTTCAGCACAACAAGTGACAGTCTCAAGGGGACCCATCACAACCAGCATGGACATTTTCACAAGGTTCCTACATCCCACAAAGAGCTCTAATCAGCATCTGATTTCTGGAACAGGCACCAGAGAAAAACACCCACTCCATACAATTTCTGGCAGCCTCCATGAAGGTCAATGGAGGGTGTGGGGCAAGGTGAACTTCTCTGCTATATGCCACAACCCATTCAGTTAAGCCTTAGAACTGCGATTTGAGTTTGGAGTTTTGAATGCACTCCAAGTGCAGCACGTTGGGCTCACGTCTCTCTCTAGTTTAGTAGAAACGTCATTGTCTCTGCATTGTGGACTGTTGTTGGAATGGCTCCACGACAATTTAATGGAGATCTGTGGGTCTCTATGGGTGTTGTATGAAATCAAAGACTGGGCACCAGCATATGCAGAATATTCCAAACCCCCACATAGGTCTTATTTGAAGAACAAGATCAGACAAACCTTTTCTGCATGTCATTGGAATCAGAGGTATTGTCAGCAGGAGTCTTGTCAATGGTCCTGGTGAACACCCCTCTATAGGAAGAGAAGAACTGTAGTTAGGTATAGGGCCATCTTAGACCCACGACTGCAGAAAGGCTGACAGAGCCACTGAGAAAGGCCCTGGAGGAAAGGGTCATACTAATAGGGGCCCCAAATCTGTCTCTCCATCAAATCTATTAAGTTACATATTTTCCCCATAGATTGCAAGGCTCTCATTGCCTCTAACACACTACTGACTGTATAATCTCTGTCCATCACAATGATACCTATCTAGTCTGATTGCGGTTGCACCGTCCAGATTTATATTCCATACAGCATGACGGCTTTGTGAATACTGAATGTGTACAGGATTCATCTAGCACTTAAAGGTTTAGTGGAACAGAGAGAAAACCAACACATCTAGCATCTTGGCTTTGCAAGGCCTGTCTGGGAACGAAATAGTGAGAGAGGCATCAGACCCCAATGGGTGCTGAGCCCATGGTGGTTGTTGATGTTGATGTTGATGATGATGAAGGGCCTGTCTCTTATATTATGGGCAAGATGTTGGATCAGAAACAGATGAAGCCTTTCCATGGTTGTCAGTATTTCAAAATCAGCTCACATGGGGACTTGGGAGTATGGGAATACAGGATCCATGATCCTCTGTCAGACTAAGAACACTGCTGATCAACACTTACTGCTGCAATGGAAGGAAAATGCCACAGTGTGCTGGGTTTCCATGCACTGCTGTTCACAAAGGACGGGGGAGGGATTTTCTGACACCCCAACCAAGTGGCCATCTTTCTGTTCAGGCTAGGATATCTAATTTCCCATCACTCCCAGTGCTCTGCCTGTTAAGAACACAAACATATCTACCCACAGGGGATCCCACAATCAGGCACCACCTTAACAGTGAAACTCAGGTGATACTGATATTTTCCATGTTTTATCCTCTCCTATCTTACCTACTGTCACCTGCAGCCCCAGTGTTTTTAATTCAGGGGACAAAGATCTGTATACCAACCTGATGAGGTAACCGGAGGTGGGCTTGGAACCTTGAAACCTACAAAGGGAATAGAAATAAAAAACAACTCACAAGGAACAGCAGTATCAGTGTCACAGGGAAATGCCTATAGGATATAAGGCTGTCAGTGTATCAGAGCTTCTGGTACTGTCCAAAGCTACAACAATAGAAATCCTGAGCAGGATTTCCATGATGAGCCCCATGATGGTATTTCACATCCCCATCTGAAGATTATAAAGTCACTCTTGTTTACAAATAACTCCAGAAGTTTTTTAACACTATTAAACACTATTTTTAACTCTAGGATCACTCAGCAGCTCACTCAGAAAACTGATTAATTCTGAAAAAAATTGGTGCTGACAGTTCATTTAATTCCAGGCATGAACATAAGTCCACAGATGGAACATACATGGAGAGATAATGGGTAAAGCAAACATTGCCTCTCTTACACAATAACATATTCACACTAACTTATTTAAAATGTCCATCCGCAGAAGGGGGTCTGTGGTTCAGCTGGAGAAGGAATTAGGGGAAACACTCCTTTAGGGGAGCCAGAAAGATCATCATCAGATAAGGTGAGAACCTACAAATTGTGACCTGCTTAATGGACTGACACAAAAACATCTGAAACACTGAATCAGAAACATCTCTCTGACAGTGAGATTAGGACAGAACAGAAGGAGAAGCAACGCAGGGGTAAGCCATACTGGATTTTCAAAAATGACCAGTCATTTGAGGTGTTCGAATTTTTTGGTGCTCAACCTGAGATGCTGTAAAGGGTCTGATTTGTTGAGGTTGGGGCACAGGTCCTCAAAGGTGCTTAGATGCTTTCACTGGGAGTTAGAAGCCTAAATATCTTGAGGAGCTGGGCCCTGATGAAAGTCTGTCCCTTTGTAACATGCCACATGGGCAACTGGAATCAGTAGGCACTCTTGGAAATCTTGATCTATTAACTATTTCTATTGCAGTAGCACATCAAAGCAACTATCACAAACCTGGACGTCTGTGCTGTGTGCTGTACAAACAAAATAAAAGGACAGTCAGTGCCCCAGGGAGCTGACAATCTCTACCCACCTACCTGCCAACCAGCAAAGGGACTTCAATGGCCCCCACTACCATAGTTTCTAAGCACCTTGCTCTCCCCCTGACCTCAGCAGCAGCAGACTCCCCATCTCCCCTTTCACTGCAAGGTGAACATGTCCCTGAAAGGCACCGTGTTGCCAATGTCACAGGGATGTGTGCAGGGAGCAAGAAGTGGCACAGCACCCCCATTCAGTGCACGCACAGAACTGCTCCAGCCCTGGGGCCACAAGAGAGATCCAGAACCTCTGGCTGTTGGGGGAAAGTGAGTTTTACCAGCCATGGAGCTGGAGTTGTGGAAGGGAGATGAAGCTCCACAGGCCCTGGCAGGGAGAATCAGACCCTCCAGCTGTGGGAAAGATGGGGTATAAACAGGCCACCCTGATGCAGGGGGTATGGAAAATGCCCCTACCAAAGCAGCCAAATTTTTATTTTGTTCACACCTCTGCAATGTCACAAATATTGCTGTTATTATTTATAGTGCCCCAATGTGCACATTACTTCATAGCAGGGGTAGGCAACATACATCCCATGGGACAGATCCAGCCCGCAGGCCACTTCAGGCATGGAACAGCTAGCCACGGCTTTACATGACTTCCTGCTCCCTGTAACTCTCTGTTCCGGACACCAGGCAATGGGGGAGATTTTGCATGCTGCTCCCACCCCTTTGCAAAATATCTGAGCTCCCATTGATGGTTTATCGTTTCTGGCCAATAGAAGCTCAGAAAATTTGCTTTGGTCGGGGGCAGCGTGTGCGTGCAGCATGCAAGGCCTCACCTTCCACTCCAGCATCTAGAGCTACATGAAACTGGCAGTAGTTCTGAGCAGCAAGTGGCTGCAGCAGGCAGAGAGCCTGCCATGGGGCTGCTGGCCAGCAGCCACCCAGGTAACTCTCCCAGCCAGAGCCTGCCTCTGGCGCTGCAGATCCCCTTCCCCCTCAACCCTCTTCCCCACCCACCACACAATCTTCTGCCCTTCCACCTGCACCTATAACTCCTCCCAGATCCTGCACCTCAATCCCCTGCCCCAGCTCACAACTCCCTCCTGCCCCAAGTCACAACCCTGCACCCACTTCTGCATTCCAGTCCCCTGCCTCAGGTCACAACTGTCTCCTTCACCCAAACTCCCTTCCAGATCCCACACCCCTCCTGCATCCCAATTCCTTATCCAAAGCTTCCTTCTGCACCCAACCTTCAACCAAGACCCTGCACCTCCTCCGTTAATACCACGGAAGAGTACGGCCCATGACCACTTTCCAAATTCTTGGCATGTCCCCGCATCAATTGCCCCCCCCTGCTTTAGAGGAAGGCAACAAGCAATGGCAGGATCCCTACCTGCTCTACCCTATGCTGCAGCCAGCACATCCCTGTGGGGACACCATCCCTGCAGATTCCATTGGACACAGCTCCCACCCAACAGGAGCTGCAGAGTCAGTGCTCATGATGGGGGCAGCACATGGTGATTGCTTGTCCTCCAGCACAGTCCACAGGGGCGTGTTCATCAGGAGTGGTGTGGAGTAGGACAGACAAGTAGCCTGGCTTAGACTATCTGTGCTGCCAGAGTTTTAGCATTTCAAATCTCCAAGTTTGGCTTTGGTAGTCTCCCAGAGATCAAGCCTGATTCTCAGAACCCCTCCATGAAACCAGGAGGGTTGGCATTCCTCATGGGAAGTGTCTTACTCAAAGTCATACAGTGACACTGTGAAGAGCTAGGCATAGAAATCAGGTCTCCTAATTGTCACTCTGGTGTCAAAGCCACTGTGGTTGCACTGTCTGCCTCCTTACTGCTGCTCTTATTTAGCAGGCCCTTGTGCTGCAGATCGTGCTTTATAAACAAAAAGGAAAAGTTTCTGCCAGAGAATCTCCATCATCCAAACTTGTGTGGGGATGGAACAACCTGTCAGCTTGCTGATACACTCAGGTTTCATCACCACTGCAGCGGCTCCTTTAGAAAGGAGGGAGATTTTTGTTTTGTTTTTCATTGAACATCTAAATAAAACACTGGTGCTTTAAACGTCTGTAGTCCCAAGCTCCAAGCAATACACCTTGACCTGGTACCAGCTAGTGGTGGTGGAGAGCTAATTGTGCTGGCTTTACCGCCTTTGGCATCCAGAATTCCCTCCACATGTGGCAACCTACATATGCCCACTTCAGGTAGCTTTGCACCCTCTTTTTGCTATGCCAGCAACTACAGGCCCAGGGCACTGGACAGGGCTGTAACATGAGTTCACTTGATCCTCTCTCATTAGCATGTGGACATCTCTTGTGGACAAAAAACTCCTCTGAGCTATGGGGTTCATGGTTCCTTGGAATGTTCATTCCATTTAACTATCAAAAGTAAATATAACCAACATGTCCATTTGATTATAAGTTCACTGCCAGCCACAGGGCCTTGTATAATCCTAAGGGAATACCTTGTGGTGATGGGTTTGTCCCATAACTCCACTGAATCTGAGGAAGGGACCCTCCCAAGATAGCAAAGGATTCTGGGGGAAGGAGCAACAAAGTGGGGATGGGTGAGACTGGTAACCCCACTTACAATGGGCTGCTCTTCATCTTCTCCTCATTTTCTGAGTTTTTTGGGTGGATCCAGCTCTTATCCTCTTTCAGGGTGGTGCGTACCTTCA
Source organism: Carettochelys insculpta (assembly GCF_033958435.1). Classification (NCBI taxonomy): domain Eukaryota; kingdom Metazoa; phylum Chordata; order Testudines; family Carettochelyidae; genus Carettochelys; species Carettochelys insculpta. Next base: position 46,542,958 of record NC_134149.1, on the reverse strand, counting down.
TCTGCCTGATGATTTTCTTGCGGTCTTCTTCACTGGGTGGAATAACACCTTACGATACACAACAAGATGAGATGGGTTAGATTATGTATGGGACTGCGGCGATGGACTTGTTGAATAATTACAGAGCTCTGACTACCAATCGACCCCTCCAGGAGCCATTCCAGATTTTTTTATTTGTTATTTATCTCTTCTTATTTTAAGAGATTCAAAATACTCTGGGAATCTTTCACCTGCTCATACAGGCTTTGGCCACTGGAATTTGCCAGAGGGCAGTCAGAAGCTGACTCCATGATGGGATCTGGGTGCCACTTTACACTGGATGCCCTGGCCTATAGCACTCTTGTGCTGGAACTCACAGTGCTCATTTGTGCATGCTCCTTTAAGAGAAGTACTTAGCAGGAATCAGTTGTTTTCCTATCACAAAGGACCAAAGATATTCAGGTGACTGACCATTTATCTGAAAGGCAGTATGCTTGTCTCCACATTCTCCCGAATCCATTGAGAAAGGCTCTAGTTATTGCAAGAGAGGCAAAAACGCAGGGAGGCTGAAACAATGTTTAGAGTAGGGGGGATGTGGAAAGCTGGTGACCCCAACTGGAAACCCTGTATATAAAGGAAACCACTTCAACAGAGAAGGTACTACAGCACCCCCCGCATCTCTAGTTCCAGCACCTATGAAGTTAGGTTGGAAAAAACCCATGTTTCTGATTGTCATGCTTAGTTTGCCATGTCTGCAACCTGACAGTAAGACAAGCTTAGGACTTGCTCAACAGGACAGCCAGACCAAAAGAACATAAGAGTCCTATTTGCAAACCTTGCTTAGTGTCAGCTTCAAATTAGTGTGCTAGAGAAACACCTATCATTCCATTCCCAATTGCTTTTTCAAATGCACATCTTCCTGCATATACACACTACACCAGGCACAATGGGTCTTTCATTTTGATTAGGGCACAAGCACTAGCTTCCCGTGCTTATAAGGCAGCAATGGGTAACCAAGACTAGTAAGCGTGTGGCATAAGTGGCCCTCTTTCATCTCCGTGAGCTGCAGGATTGAAATCAGACATGTGCCCTAACCATGACTCCAGGAATAAGACTAAATACATTGCACTTGATTCTCCTTCTGTATCCTGCCTTTGCAACACAAAGTGATCCAATATTAGGGATAAATTAAACTGGTAGCAAAAGTAATAAAGAAGTGGGGGGAGTGAATGACAATCAGAATGTTGGGTGCAATCAGCATGCAACTCACACAGCCTTGCTTCAAATAGGTGTCACTTCCCACTTCACCAGGGGCTACTCAGTCCTCCTCTCCATCCAAGTGGGTCTGCCCCACCAAAGCTCATCACCTAATAAATTAGTTTGTTAGTCTTTAAAGTGCTATGTGACTGCTTTCTTGCTCCTCTCCATCATAGCTCAGCCTCCACTCCACCCCTTCCCTGAACCCCCTACCCAGCCTCTTCCCTGCCTCCTGCCTCCCCCAGTACACTCCTTCCCCTCCCTTCCAGCACTTCCAGAGCACTGATGGTTGGTGCCCCATCCACACTCCTCCCCCAGCTCTCCCAGACATCTGAGGAAGAGGGTCTGTCCCAAGAAAGCTCATCACCTAATCAATTATTTTGTTAGTCTTTAAAGTGCTCCATGACTTCTGGTTTGTTTTGGTGGAATACAGACTAACATGGCGACCTCTCTGTTACTCTTCCCAGAGCTTGAACACCATCAATCAGCTGACAGCACCCTTCAAGCTCTGCAAGGGAGACAGGAGATGGGATGGGAACCAGCCAATTCACAGTGCTCTGGAAGTGCTGGGAGGGAGGGAGAGGAGTAGGTAAGCACAGGGCCCCCAGCATGCAAGAGGCATGGTATGTGGATGAGACAAGGGGGTGCAGGCCACTACTAGAACCCTGGTGGGTTACATGTGGCCTGTGGGCAGCAGACTGCCTATCATGGCTATATGGACATTTCCTTCAGTGCTACTCTGTTTAAAAAACTACTTATTTTTCCATTGGCTTTTTCTTCTTACCTGTTAGGAGTCTTAATTACCTCATTCACTTCATCATCATCAATAACCGTGGGCTCAGCGCCTGTTGGTGTCTGATGCCTCTCTCACTATTTCTTTTCATCTTTCCCTATCCAGTGCAGAGTGGCTTAGTTTCTATAGACTAGCTCCGCACCAATCTACATCATCATCCATCCGTTCTCTGTGAGGTCTGCCTCTCCTACTCAAACTGTCCATTATGCCAAATACTAGGGTCTTGATTTTTCATTTGTCATTCATTCTGCAAATATGTCCAAATAGCTGTAGCTTCCGTTTTATAACCTTCTGCAGCAGGTTCTCTTTTGGTTGTATCTTTCTATATAATTCCTCATTGGTGACTTTCTGCATCCATCCTATTAGAATCTTTCTACAACAACTCCTTTCGAACACCAATATTCTTCTTTTCGAATCTTTCGTTATCACCCATCTCTCATATCCATACAACATGCTGCTGAATATACATGTGCCAGCAATGTCCATCTGCTATATACATCGGACAAACTGGACCGGCTCTACGTAAAAGAATAAACGCACACAAATCAGATATCAGAAATGGCAATATACAAAAACCCATAGGAGAGCACTTCAATCTCCCAGGCCACACAGTAGCACACTTAAATGTAGCTATCCTACAGCAAAGAAATTTCAGGACCAGACTCCAAAGAGAAATTTCTGAGCTACGCTTCATCTGCAAATTCGACGCCCTCAGCTCAGGCTTAAACAAAGACTGTGAATGGCTGGCTAAATACAGAAGCAGCTTACCCTCCCTTGGTGTTCACACCTCCAGATCAACTGCTGGTAGTAAGCCTCGCCCTTGCTGACTAAGCTAACCTTGTTATCCCCACCCTTGCTCTGGCTTATTTATACCTGGCCCTGCAGATTTCCAAGACCAGCATCTGATGAAGTGAGTCTGTGCTCACAAAAGCTCATGCTCAAAACTTTTCTGTTAGTCTGTAAGGTGCCACAGGACCCTTCATTGCTGTTACATGTCTTCAAGACGCCCAGCTTCATTCTTAAGCTAATTGCTTTGCTTTTCCAGATCTTATCCATCGTCTTCAAACTCGCTCTTGCTTTCGCTATTCTAGTAGCTATTTCCTTCTTACAGTCTAGATCATACGTTATGTTGCTCCCCAGATGTGAACTTCTCTACATTTTCTAGTTCAAATACCATCCACACTGATCTTCCTTCCTATTTCCTTATCTCCAAATACCATTGTTTTTGTTTCATCTATGTGCATAATCAGTCCTTACCGCTTCCCTTCTTCGTTTAACACCCGCACTGTTTTCGCATCTTCTTCAGTGATAACTATATCATCCCTGAACCTCAAGTTGTTAATTTTTTTCCCCATGCACAGATATCCCTTCTACCTCTTCCTTGATCTTGTCCATCGCGCTCTCCAGATGTGCGATGAAGATACTTGGCGATATTGGATCTCCTTGTCTCGTATCTCTACTTGTTTTAAACCAACTTCCCAACTCCCCACGTTCTCACTGCTGCCTCCGCATTATCATTGATATCTTTCAACAACTGTATCAGTCTGCTATCCACTCCATACGACTCCAACACCAGCCAAGTCACTTTCCGATCTATACTGTCAAATGCGTTTTGAAAAATCGCCGAAGCAAGTGTATACGTTTTTGTTCTTTCATTGAGCTTTCTCCGCTATCAGTCTTAATGCCAATATCTGCTGTATGGTACTTCTATCTTTTCTGAACCCTGCTTGATCATCTGCTATATGTTCTTCTATCTGCGATCTTAATCTCTCAGTCACTATCATAAGCATTATTAACTTTAATTCAAATGCTGACACAGGAGTACTGAAAATGTAATGGGCTGGAAATTAGGACTTGTGACATCATCAGTGGGAGATCCAGAGAAGCCTTGGGAGGGGTCAGGGAAGGTGGAATGTGGAAAGCTAGGCTGTGAAGGAGCAGTATGTGTGTGTAGGGGAAATATTAAAACATGGGCTGACCTTGCTAAAAACTATCTTTAAAGGGCTGAGTATTGCTGGACAGAAAAAGGGAATTTTCACATGGGGAAAAGACCCTTTCAGAATAAACACTCTCCTTTCTTTGCATGAAAATATTTTTCCCAGGTGAAAAATGAGAAGGTGTGAGGAAAGCCTGCTGTCAAAGACTCACCCTCTTTTCCAGTTGAAATCCAGGAACAAACGCTCAGAAGGTTGGGCTTGCCCCACACAGATTTTACACCACTGGAACTACATCAGTGGGGGTGGGAGGGTTACCACAGCAAAGCCATTAGTGCAGATGCAATTTGCCTGATCATACTGCAGGTTCCCAAAAGAAAATATGATCAAAAGAGAGGGGATACAGCTAGGGGCTGCAGGAAGGTTGTGAGTGTGCTGGAAGGGGTATTTTGGGAGTGCTGGGGGAGTGGGAGTACTGGGATGGTTATCTGGGGGTGAAGAGGGGTGTGTGCGTGTGCGTGTGTGCGCGCGCGCACGTACTTTAGCGTATTTGAAAAGGTGCAGAAACTGTGTGGAAAATTTTACACATTCGGAGGAGGTATGTATACATTGGCTTGATTGATGGGCGCAATGGCTAGCAGTCAAAGGTTCTATGTTTGGTTGGTGGTCAGTTTCAAGTGGAGTGCCCCAAGGATCAGTTCTAGGGCCAGCATCATTCAACTTCTTTATTAATGATCTGAATGAGGGAATGGATTGCACCCCCAGCAAATTTGCAGATGACAGTAAGCTAGAGGGGTCAGGTAGATACACTGGAGGGTAGGGATAGGATACAGAGTGACCTAGACAAATTGGAGGATTGGACCAAAAGGAATTTGATGAAGTTCAATGAGGTGAAGTGCAGAGTCCTGCATTTGGGACAGAAGAATACCAAACACTGTTACAGGCTGGGGACCAACTGCCTAAGTAGCAGTGCAGCAGAAAAGGACCTGGGGATTACAGTTGAAGAGAGGCTGGATATGAGAAAACAGTGCACCCTTGTAGCCAAAAAGGCTAATGGCATATTGGGGTGCATTAGGAGAAGCATTTTCAGCAGATCTAGAGAAGTTATTATTCCCCTCTACTCAGCACTGGTGAGGCCACATCTGAAGTATTGTGTCCAGTACTGGGTCCCCCAGTATAGAAAGGATGTGGATGCACTGGAGCAGTTTCAGCAGAGGGCAACAAAAACGATTAAGGGGCTAGAGCACATGACCTATGAGTAGAGACTGAGAGATTTGGGCTTATTTAGCTTTGCAGAAGAGAAGACTGAGGGTGATTTGATAGCAGCCTTCAACTTCCTGAAAGAGGGCTCTAAAGAGGATGGAGAGAGGCGGAAATCCAGCATTGTCTGAGCCAAGCAAGACCTGCTTTCACTCACCTGAGACAGAGGGTCATTGAGAACTGGGATGTCCACCAGTGTACTGGTTGTTCCAACACTACCGTATGCATGTGAAACCTTGACAACATACAAGCATTGTTTGAAAGCACTGAAAAATATCATCAATGCTGCCTCAGAAGAATCCTAAATATCTCTTGGGAGGATAGGCACACAAACACTAGTGTCCTGGAAGAGTCGAATACGATCAGCATTGAAGCCATTGTCATTCATCAACTTCATTGGACTGGTCACGTAGTTCGGATGGCTAATCAGCACCTCCCAAAACGGATTCTGTTTTCCAAATTGGAGGAAGGACAGAGGAGCATTGGGGGCTGGCAAAAGCGATTTAAGGACGTGCTGAAGGGACACATGAAAAAAGTGCAGCATCAGTGTTAACATCTGGCAGAATCTTGCCCAAGCCCGTCCCCAGTAGAGAACAGTAATCTATGAGAAGGTGGGCACACTCTGAGGGGTTCCAGCACAGTGCAGACGTGGAGAAGATGAGCATCAAAAACTGACCTGCGCTCCTTCAACAGCTACCAGCCTCTGCCCCTTTTTGATAAGATCTGCAGCTCTAGAATTGGGCTGATCAGCCATCAATGGATTCACGAATAGGAAGGTGACACGAAGATGTCCTACTCATTGAGCGACTGCCAACAACCAGTATCATCATCAAAGTGAATCAACTGCATCAAGATGAATGAGGTTATCCAAACTATTAGTTTCAGGCTGTTTGCAGATTCAGGAAAATGAATACTACCTCTGTTCATGTTTGATTCACATTTTATTGTTTTTCTTCACAACCAAAATGGTGAGAAGCATTAGTTTTAGGAGCAGGGTTCTAGAGCAGCTGAGGAATTTGTTGTCAACTCATGGGATACATGTTGTCCTGATAAGAATTTTATTCACCCCGTTTATGTCAGCTGCAACCACAGACAGTTGCTTAGAATGTTGTTTTGTTCACACTGAAACTCAGTGGAGGTTACTAGTTTTTCATCTCTCTCTGTCTTTGTGGGCACTGGAATTCTATCCAAGTGATATATGACACACACAGAATTCTGTAGAAAGTAAGTACATGACAGGCTGTCGAGGAATCCTGAGACGAAAAAGCAGGACTCAAGACATTTAAGATACTAGACACTGGAATGGGGGAAAATCGCAGACACAGGAGTTCAGATAACAGAGCACACAGGATGATCTCAAAGATGGAAAGGGCTTCAAGGCAGCTTTGGGAGGACAAGATAAATTACCTTTGCCGATGCCAAGAGACATCATGGTTCTCTCAAATCTACTTCTATTTCAGTTCCCACTTCAAGGCAGCAGGTCCACCTGAAAAAATGAAAAAGGGGGAGAACCCAAAATTACTGCTCTGGTTAGAAATGGTTTCCAGTCAGGATCTGGATGAGTGTGGGAATTACATATCACAGCAATATCACACTGGCAGAAAAGAGACTCAGGAAGGTCTATTTGCCTTTCTATTTTATTTCATCCTCTTGGCCAACTGGAGTCTCTCCAGTCATTGTTCTCATGGATGTGTGTTAAAAAGCCATTCAGAATTGAGGGCTTATGGCAAAGATAATCTGGAAAGGACCTTGAGGGGTCATCCAGTCCATCCCCTTGTCCTGAGGCAGGACCAAGATGGATAAAACAAACTTGGATTTATGCTCAGGTCCACTAACTCCAAGGTCTAGTCATGGCAGACATGCCTATCCAGACTCACTGGAGAAGAGGCACCCTCTACCTGAAACCACTCAGGTAAGAGACAACAAGGCACATGTTGATGTTGATAGAACACTGACACTCTTTTAAAGCAACATCACTGTTTGAAGCAGAACTGAGAGTTCCTGTCCCCTGCCTAGTGACCTCATAAGCAGGCAGCCTACAGATACACACACTGATTTATCTTTTAAAAGTGTGAAAGTAACTTAATGACTGACTGGATCTTTTTCAACCAAAGATTTATATTCTCTACAGGCAATGACCCTTTTCTTGTACAGCAGCACTCGCTTCCATGTTTTGGGCCTATCAGCATTGTCCTTGGGGACATTCTGACTGCTACAAAAGCTGTAGATCTACAGAACCTTAGTTATACCAACTCTGTTGTTCAGCAAGAAAAGTGGCTGCTGAAAAATGGCATACTGGCATTTGTGATTCTCATCATCTTCACCGGCAACTTCATATTAAAGGACAAGATCAGCAATAAGCCTGTAGTTGAATCCAGTAATGTGTGTCAACACAGGGTCAGGTTCAGTGGCTTTCATGAGATGGACATAGAATTACAATGGAATGCCAGCTAATTCCTAAGTGTATTTACCAAGAAATACTGCTACATGGCCAACAATCCTGTGGTAAACACAAGTTACAGGGCAGCAGAAATGTAGCACTTTAAAGACTAACAAAATTCTTTATTTGTTGATGAGCCTTCGTGGGACAGACCCATTTCATCACAGCTGATGAAGTGGGTGTGTCCCACAAAAGCTCATAATTGAATAAATCATTTTGTTAGACTTTAAAGTGCTACAGTTCTGATGTTTTGTTTTGTTGGAATATAGGCTAATACGGCCACCTCTCTGTTCCAAGTTACAGGGTGCAATAAAATTACTAATGATGGACATAATCTGAATATCCAGCCAGCCACCTGAAGGACCCAGCTAGAGATCAGCATGGGTGGCCTGCAAGAATGCTATGTCCCTTTGGGATCTGCATTATGATAAGATTCTCCTTTGAGTGACTCCCTGCAGCAATGCTATTGGAGGTATCTGAGTCACTTTGAACTGATGCACCAACTGCGAAGCTAGGAAGTATTTTGTTACTGGAGGAAGAGCTGTCCTGGCTATTGGATGGCTGATGGGGATGGCTGTGGGCCCCATGTTTTGGGGGGCCTGATGCCTGTAGCAGAAGTGGGGCCTGAGCCCACACTCACTGGTGGCGGTGGCAGGAAATGAGGAAGCCCAGCCCACTCCACTGCTCTGGCTTCCTGCCACATCTCTTGGTGGAGAGTAGACCCGCCCACCCCCGGATCACTGGTGGCAGGAAGTGGGGCAATGTAGCTGGAAGCTGGCAAAGTGGAGCACAGGCCTGATGACACGGGGGTGGGAGGTTACAGTTGCCCCTGGGCCCATCATTTTAAAGGGGCCGGGAGCTTCTGCACCACCACAGTAGCAGCAGCGGTGGCTGGAGCTCCAGGGCCCTTTGAAACACTGCAGAGAGCTGTGGCACTGTTCAGCATGCAGTTGAGGTGGGAGGGGGCACCCCAGACTTGACTGCCTTAAGCCCTGCCCCTACTGCAGGCAAGCAGCCAGGACCTCTCCTCCCACCTTGCCCTCAGGCCTATGGCAGCTGTTGATGCTGCTGGCAGAGCAGGTTGTGGCCATCACTCTGCTTCCCACTGCTGCCAGTGAGTGCAGGGAGACATGGACCCCTACTGCAAGCACCAGGCCCCCTGCTAATCACCGGGGCTGCATTGCTCAGGGAACAGGGCTTAGGAGAAGGGGTGGAATGGAGATGGAACAGGGGCAGGACAGAACAGGGGAAGGGGCGGATGGGGGAGGAACAGGCAGGTAGGGGGTTCAGTGCAGGCCCCACACCTCTCAAGTGACAATCCTAGCCATGAACTGTCTTTGAACATCTCATGTACTTTGGTTCAGACTAGGGTGAGTGTAGGTGCACTGAACAAAATTCCAGTTTGGCTAATTCCATATTGACTGGCTAAATCCCTTTGGAAATATTACAAGAGGGCAGAATTTTTCAATTATTATCCTAAAGGCCTGTCCTGTGTCACTGCTTCTAACAGTTGTGTATTCCTCCCCAGAAGCAGCTGTGTTTAAGCAAGTGCCTCCTGTGCGTACAGTCTGTAAGCACTTGGGAATCTTCAAGATGCTTGAATAGAACGTTAAGCGATTATTCTCCACCTTGCATCAGAACTTACATCCTTTCCAGACCGCAAAGCCCATCATCGGGTACTGCCCTGCTTCAATGTCCCCATGCTCTGGGGTCCTCCCCATCAGAAACCCCCTCCAACCTCTTATATTCCCTTGCCTCTGTAACCCTACTCCCAGTCATCATCTAGCCTCCTACCTCGAGGGCAAACGTGTGGACCTCTTGTCTTTTGCTGCCCTGGCCGCCTGTCCACAGCCCTAGTACACTCAGGCATTGAGAGCAAGGGCAGCCCTGCTCTGTGTCAGGGGTCCTCTATAGCTTCCCAGAAAGCCAGGTCCCTCCTGCTCGACACCTGGAGCAAGAGGGTCTCTCTTCTCCCCTTCAGGAGCCCTCTGTTGGATCTTGCTTAAATGGCTGATACATGCCACAACTCTGGCTCCACAATCTTAGCCTTCTTCCAGGGCCGAATTTAACCCTTGCTGCGGGGCAGATGCTCTGTCAAAGCTTGGCACATGGGAAGCTCAATAACTACCTCTGGTCTCTGCAGATCCAGCCTCCCTCCTAGTTTGCAATGAATTCTGGAACACAATTGAAGTGCAATAAATTCAGGATTCTCAATTTCCATTCACCAGCTTAACCTCTGCCTTCTAGCATACTAGTTTAACTCCACTGCATGTAGACAGCCTTCTCTTAGCCTCCATCGGCCCCCAACCAATGCATATCTCCCACCACCAGAAGCTCACTCACTCAGCACTCTCCCTACAGAAAGACACATCCCCAGAGGACAATCTTCCACAGCACTTGTATAGAAGGAATCTTATGGCCCCTTTACCTGACATCTTTACCTCCCTAGACTCAGCCAGAACACGACTTAGCCTGCACTATTAACCTCTAGCCCAACTGTATCTGACTTTCACAACACACACCAAAATTAAAGGACGTGCTAATGAGTATCAAAGGATGTGTGAGTAAATGCACTGTTCTATTGTCTGAAACTGCACATTGGCCAACCCTGCTACTGTTTGCTAGCAGTGCTGGTCCTTCAGGCTTCCCTGTCTTCCCAGTCACTTCAGCATGGGACAGCCCATTGCAAACAATTGTGCTCCACTGGTATTTCTGGTTCAGCAGAGGTGTTTGGGTGTGTTGATGGTGCTAATTAAGGTTGCCTCTGCAAGACTGGAAATAGGTCCCAACTTTGTTTTTCCAACTGTGACTCACACAACAGCAGCCAGCCCTGCCCTTCCTCGACAGGCCTGTTGTGGCACAGTAAGGTACAAGGCACAAGGCACACTGAGTGTGGTGGTTCATCTGGTAGCTAGAACCTCAGTAAAAGGCTACACCACCATTTCAGGGGCTGCTCACCTGAAGAATTCTAAACAGATTTCCTAATGATATGTTGGAGGGGATAGGATTTTTTCTAAAGCAGGAGATTACGCTGAAAGAAATGGGACAGTAAACACATACAGGGTCTAGTACGAACCCTCAGTGCCCTTCCTGGTCTGAGATAGACACATGGTCAGGCGACAGTTCATTGATTACTGCAACACACATAGAAAGAAGCTCCCAAGATAATTCTCAGCTAGCGAATCCAGGGCTCTGTAATGGGAGACAAGTTGATTTCTTTTTAGTGTGGAGTTTCTATCCTGGGGAGGCTATGCCCAAGCATGCTTGGGGTTGTTAAGTAAAAGTGAGTCTTCTTCCAGCGCCAGAGCACAATAGGATCCATGCAGTGTCTCAGACACACAAGTTACACAGCATCTCAAGACGTCAGAGCCACCATCGTTCCCTCTATTTTTTTTTTCCATCGTTCTGGAGATTTTTTCCATCTATGTCCAGAATAAATTTTGTTATGTGAACTGAGGCACATACGAATGTGCACCACCAGAAGAGAAACCTAGCTGTGGATACTCTGTAAATCTGCTGAGCAGCAATGGACTCTCTGCCGAGTAGCTGCACAAGCGCAGCTTTCTTGCAAGAACATTGCACAGAACCCCTCTGAGCCATTGACTGGCAGATGGCAGAGATAAGCCCACAAAGCAAACCTGAAGTACCAACCCTGGTCCCAGCCCTGAGCACCCTCAGATACCAAATCCTCTCCTGCACCTCAAACCCCCCATACCCAGCTCCACCCCAGAACCTGCATCCCCAGACAGAGCCCTTACCCCACAGACCCCAATCCCCTCATTCTTAGCGCCAGAGTCAGCACCCCCAGATGGAGTCCTCATCCCAAACCTCTCATACCCAGCTCCATCCCAGAGCCTGCAATCCCAAATGAAGTCCTCACACCCACCCACTCCAGAGACTCCAAACTCCTCATCCCTGGCCCCACTCTTGAGCATTCTAGTCAAAAGACGTAATTCTATGTTGGGTCACAATCATCAACAATTTTCTTAAAATGGGTTGTGAAAAAAAGTTTGAAATCCGCTGCCATAGTTCATCCTACCCACGACAGCGATCACGTCATTTTCAGCTTTCAACAGCACTTTGTATCCCACAGCACTTCACAGGAGCTGGACCTGCAGCACCACTGAAATGCAGCAGATGGGTGTGAAAGCAAACCAGCAGACTGCCTGCTGTACAAAAATGATGTGTTCTCCCACGAGATCACTGACGTTTGTATAGTGTACACAGGGGGTATGTTTTCATATACTGACTGACTGACTGACTGACTAAGGATCCCTGTTAGCAGGGCAGCCTTCAGACTGTTACCTGCCACCTTCAGAAAACTCTCCAGAAGATATTTTTGCTCTCTATTCTCTGTAAATGTTGGATGCAGTGGGGATCAGGATAAGAGAAAGTGCCAAGCTCCCTGAGGGAGTTTCTATGGAATTCTGCAGGAAACTATGCAAGTTGACATGGCCCAGAACATGTTTCTGCACAAAGGAGTCGGAGGAGCCTGCCAAAAGCCTGCATGTCCTTACCTGCTTGTTGGCAAAGTTCCCACTCCTGGGCTTGTTACTTCCTTGACATTTCTCTGTATCACTTGCTCTTCCACAGTCCATTTCGTCGGAGGATCTCAATGCAGAGGTGGGGAAAATATGGCCTATAGGCTGGATCTTGCTCACCAAGCCTTTGGATCCAGCCTGCCAGGACCCTTGGGCAGACTCCCTGCCTGCCACAGCCCCAGGTCACTCAAAGCAGCTGGCTGCTGAGGCCAAGATCCTCTCTGTTCTTCTAGCTGGGGGCAACGGACTTCACACACTGCCCCACCCCACGCACAATTCTCACAGCTCCCAATGCCCTCTCCCCCACTGGCACATGGCACGAGAGGCACAAGGCCCCAGCAGCCAACTGCTTTGAGTGGCCTGGAACTGCAGCAGGTAGGGAGCCTGCCTGAGGGGCCTGTTGGCTGGGAGCCACCTAAGTAAGAGGGTTGCAGGGCTGGCTGATAAACATTTTTTGACATGAAGTTGGTAAGAGAAAGGAAACGTGGGATCCCAACTGCCATTTTCATGTTCATTTATCAAAAAAATGGAGTCAAGCTTCCCAAATTTCATGTGACCATCCAAAGAGGTGCGGGGGTGGGAGGAGAGAGAGGGAGAAAGAGTGCGCTTTTGGCTTAACAATATTTGGCCTGCAACGGAATTAAAGATCCTTTTTCACCTTCTTATATACAATCCACTAGGAAGAGCAGGCCAACCAGCTACTGACAGGATTTTACTGCCCATGCTTCCTGGTCTGTAACAATTTAAACATGTTTTCCTTGTTGCCAATCTGTTTCCATAAAACTAACAAGCTGCACTGCTCATGAAAAAGCACAAATGTCAGGGAGAATACAGGCTGCTTTTTACCTATGGCCTAGATTCAATACATGTGCCAACTCCTTTTTCATTTTCCTTAAAGGTTTGTTGGAAAGATTACTTGATGGTTCTCTGCAGACAAATCACATATAAAAACAAACAATGAGAAGTCCTGTGGCACCTTATACCCTAAGATTTTTTGAAGCATGAGCTTCTGTGGGCACATATTCACTTCATCATCTGATGAAGTGGGTCTTTGCCCATAAAAAGCTTATACTCAACAAATATCTTAGTCTACAAGGTGCCTTTTAGGTGGCTGGTACTTAACCTATTTAGATTCTGGTGGGAGGTTGGGGGATATAATGCAGGTGGAATGTTAAGTAGCTCATAGCAAATACAGAGGTCAAATATGTGGAGCCCCAGATTTAGATAAGTGGGAGACTGCAGTAGGTTAGTGACTACATGCTAGTGGGAGCTCTCCCTGCCAACAGTGGGAAAGTTGGTTTTGGTTATTTGAAACCATGTAGTCATGGTAGCTGTGTGCCCCACAGTGTGCCCAATGTTAATGACCTGACTGGGTCTAGGGGGAATGAATACAGGATTGCTCTGGGGGGAAGCCTAGTCTTCCCCTAGGTCTAGACCTTCTCAGTGGAACCATGGAGCTCCAGGCCACCAGAGGAGTGGTGGGTAGTGATGTCCCTAGCCTGGATCCACTAGGTGGGAGAGAAGTAACCAAGGAGGCGGATGAAGGGGAGCCCAGTCCTCCACAGGAGATGGCAGATAGCGAGACACTGTGGTGTCCAGGTCATGTCTCCTTTATGGGTGATCCTTCCTCAGTCTAGGGCGGGGAAGGGAAAGAAAAAAAAGTGGGTGGACAAGCTCTTCCAGTGATATAGGGGTTGCATTGGTGATATATATGGACGTAGGACATTTTCTCCCCTTTGTCCCTTGTCCTCTTCTGCAGTGTCTTTGTCCTCTCTATTCTCTGCTGGCTGTACTTATAGTCTCAGTTCTGGGACATTATCACCTTCTTTCTCCTGCATCATCCTCTACTGTAGCATCTTTGTCCTACATATTCTCCTCTTTCTGTATTCATAGGTCTGAGACCTTGTACCGGTTAAATACCCATAGTCCCAAGACCTAGGCAATCCACAACTTCCATAGTCCTGGTTCACCCGTACATAGTCTATGTCCCTCATCATTTTCTAGGTCTGTGGTCTTGTCCTCCAGTTCAGGAGGAGGAAGAAGAAAGAAGGAGAAAGAAAAAAGGTGCTTAATGCAAGTTAAGAGCTATTCAGAATCACCTATTTTGAGGTTTTGAGGGTCTGTACATCAACAAATGGACAGAAAGAGTAGGGCCAGGGACACTTTCCAAGACTGAAGAAAAGGGAAGTTAAAAAGCTTGAGCTTGCAGCTCAGGACTGTTCAGTTAGCTGCTGAAACACGTCTGAGTCATGTTCTGAGAAACTGCTGTTTTCAGCACTGGCATCATGAGGCAACCCAGACACAAAAAGACAATGCCTCCTCAGAGAACATTAGTGACAGTGCAGTACTTGTCTGTCAGACAAGCAGAGCTAATTATTTCTGCTCAGAGCCAACTTAATGCCCTGCACAAAGGTGGCTTTAAGAGACTGGCAGAGGTGCTTCTTCACCTATCCACGTTCTACACTGCCTAGTCTGTTTCCCTGGTCTCTGAGTCAAAAACACACCAGGTTGCTTCTCTTACATTACCTGTACCTTTATTCCTCAGCTCTCTCACAAACAAAGCAAGTGATTGTAGCAGAAATCCTCCACATTGTACCCTTCCCTCAACTTCTTGAATCCTCCCCTTATATCCTCTCAATTCACGAGGGCTGTATGAAACGCATCCAAGAATACTCAAAACAGCTTACTGCAGAGATATCTAAGCCATCAGCTTTTACTTCTGAAGAGGCATGGAAGACTGGAGAGATTCAAGAATACCAGAAAAGAGCCCATATAGTGCCCATCTAAAGGTGTAGAAGGTACACTTAAAAAGCTTGCAGATGATACCAAGCTGGGAGGAGCTTCAAGTGTTTTGGGGGAAGAGGATTGTAATTCAAAATTATCTGGACAAACGGGAGAAATAGAGATAGATAGGATGAAATTCAATAAGGACAAATGTAAAATATTCCACTTAGAAAGGAGTAATCAACTGCACGGTGTTCCCAGTAAACTGAGCACTTGAAAGGGGCCACTCAGGAGAGATTCACGTGCCTCCCAGCTGATTAGCGAGCACCTACACCAGCTACAGCTGGTTCTAGTGCAGACATACTAAAGAGAACATCATCCTCCCAACCAAGCTTAAACTAAGCACTCTAAAATCTTTGTTCAGCGTGAGCTTAACCACCAGTCCTACAGAAAAAATATAAATAATCAAAAGCGAGATATCCCAGGAAGTACATCTGCCCTTGGCTGGATCACTTGAGCACATCGTTTCACAGACTGCAGAGGCAATACTTACTTCAACTAGCTGGTATTAGCCCTGGCTCCTGTCTGGACAAGTTTCCCTCATACACATTGCACTTCAGTAACACAGTTGGAATCTTTCCTTTGTTCTTGAAGTGTTAATGTAACCACTGAAAGGCAGACTTGAACCTGGGATCTCTGGAGCATAGTGCAGGAGCCTGTACAGTTTGCACTGAAAGCCAGCTGTCTCTCAGCTAAGGCTGTAGAGGAGACTTGTTCTCTCTCAGTAAGTGGTCTAGGTGCCACTACATGGGACAGTAGACCACACCCTGAGGGGCATGGGTTACATTAATTCTCGCGTTTCTGAATAGAATCAATGCATCCTGGTACAGCCCGACATGAATGCACCCTCTTGGCACTAGGTGGCCAAGGACTGAACTGACTATGGTTATATGAAGAGGTCACTGAGTACCAGGGGACCCCCTGCACAACTGAAGAAATAAAAAACTTCACTCTTCAGAGCTCTCCAGCTGACACCTTTCACATGGAGTGGACAGTATGCTGTGAGGTTCTGTGCTCACTGTTGCCTCTGGTTCCCTGGTTTTAATCCTGAGACTCCCTCTCATCCAAGCTTTTTCATTTGTGTTCCTCCATCATCTGTTGCAACCCTCACATTCCTCATTGCTTAATTCTCAAATCATCCATTCTATTCTGTATCAGGAAATAAGCCACAGAGGAAAACTTGGGCACCTCTGCTCTACACCAGAGGTTCCCAACCTTTCCAGTAACATGGCACACTTCAATGAGACAATTCCATACCACAAGCACCTTTTTCATCTGAGCTGATTGCTGACTTCACATTTACTTACATTTACTATGGTTCTGGCTTTATTAAAGAGGTCTGACATACTAGTGCATACAACAAGCTAAAAAAGGATCAAATGCATTAGTGTTTCCAGTCTGCCACAGAAAACACTGTCTTTGACAGGTTAAATCACAGGCAGGCAAGTGAACACAGGCCACTCTCAAGATGTTGAGTAATTACAGGCAGTCCCCGACTTATGAACACATCGCCTTATGAACATTCCTACTTACGACCAACCTCCAGCTCATGCCACCCCATGCACCCCAGCTCACCTCCCCCGTGGGGGGGCTCCAGCTGCACGCCTGGGGCTCCCCTCCAACCCCTACAGGCCCGGCTTCAACCCCCGTGCCCCAACCCCCCGCACACCCAGGCCTCGACGCACCCCCCCAACCCCAACCCCCATGGACCTGGACCCAACCCCCCGCCAACCCCTGTATGGCCCCAGATCATCCCCCTCAGGCAGCTGGCTCAGCTCTGTGGGGCTCCAACACGCCCCTGCCCAAGCACCCCACTCCGGTGCACCCCGATTCAACCCCTCCCCTGCTTACCTCAACCCTCCCCCCCCAGCCCAAGCTCAACTCCCTCATACACTCTGACTTCAACCTGTGCCTCTGGCTCTGGCTCCGGCTCCCAGCCCTCCTCTACTCAACCACCCTGCCCCGGTGCACCCCCCATTCAACTCGCCCCTCCTGTGGCCCCAACTCACCCCCACCCCCATGCTTGAGGCTCCAGCTGTCAGCCACCGGCGGCATGCACAGGTGCTCTATCCTCCCTGCCAGCTCAACCCACCCCTGCCCCGGTTCACCCCTGTTCAATCCCCCATTTGCCCACCTCAACCCCCTCATTCCCAGCTGACCTCCCAATGCACACCCTGGGCTGTCAGCTACCAGTGCATGTGGCTCTGGCTGTCAGACACTGCAGGCTCATGAGGCTCTACCCCTCCGCTAACCTCCCTGCTCTGGTTCACCCCATTCAACCTCCCCAGTTGCCCATGGCTCCAGCTCTCACTCCCCAGCACGTGGGACTCTGGCTTCAACCTGTGCTCAGGGCTCCCAACCTCCAGCATGCCGGGCTCCAGCTCCAACCCCCCTACCCTCCACTCCCACAGCCCCACCTCCAACCCCCTTGCCGGGCTCAATCCCTACCGCAACCCCCTGCTGCCTGGGTCCAACCCCCAGCAAGCCCCAGCTCAACGGCACCCTCCCACCCTAAACCTCCCCAGGCTGAATCCTCCTGCCCCCTCCCAGGGCCTCAACCCAAGCCCTCCCCAACGTATGCAAAATTCAAGGCACGAGGGTTGCGTGGAATGCAACCCTTGCGTACCTCGAGGGATTAGAGTATAAGGGTATTTCCCACTTACGACCAAATCGAGTTATGACCAGGTGGTTGGAGTGTAACCCATTCATAAGTCAGGGACTATCTGTACTTGATTACTTGAAGGGGGAAGTAGGTGGCTCCAGACAGCAGGCTCCCCTCCCTTCTAGCCTATTGGAGCCAGGATGTGGCAGTTAAACTGTGTCCCAGCTCCAACCAACTCCTTTCTTCCCTTACTCCCTCCTTGCCCTAGCAGGGGCTCCCCGCCACACCTTTCAGGGACCTCCTGCCACAATTGGTCTTCTGAAGGGTTGGAATTTTCCCTCACAGACGCTCTGCAAAGAGCCACTGCAGAGGGAAACTGACCAGCCCTGTGCCTGCTGAGTGTCAGGCTGCCTAGCATCTTGAGCCCCAGCTGGAGCGGGGTCTATTTTCCCCCTCCCCTCCCTGTGGTGGCTCTGCAAAGAGCCACAGCGAGAAGAAAGTGATGAAATTTCATGCCACATTTGTACAGTTCTCACGGCTACCTGGTTGAAAACCACTGCTCTAGAGACCACCATAGCATACACAGGACACATTACTCACAAAGTATGTGTTTTTAACTTTCGTGCTTCAGTAAAATAGAGGCAGCAGTTACACCAAGAAAGTTTAGGACTGGTAGTGAATCAAAAATGTAATATAATGTAATATTTTAATCCAACATCTGCACGCAGAGTTTCTGTGCTGCTTTCTTAAAAGCACTGTTCATACAGAACACAGCAACAGTCTATACATCCTTGGTTCAGATTATACCATTTTTTGTACCATCAAGGGTTCAGCCAAACCTTACGTGCACATTTCAGCTGTCTCATTGATGAAGCCTCAAGAACAGCTGTATTTTCAACTGAAAATGTTCAACTTTTGCAATGGAAAACAGCTCTCTTTTTAACTAAATGGACTTTTTTTGTTCAAAAATACATTTTTGACAAAAATGGTGAGGGTTTCATAAAAAAATCTGAAAATCTGTTCAAAAACTGGAAAAAAAATGGGGTTCAGATTTTTGGATTTTTCTGATTAAAAGGCCAAATATTTGAAGGATATATTTGACAAACTTCATCTTCACTTGAGTTGTTTTGAAAGCAGAAAAAATAAAATAATAGATCTGACCAGTTGTACACAGGAGCTCTTTGCCTTAGGAAAGCTGGGTCTGTATGTTGTCTTTGCTCACAAGTGAAATGAGTTGGTCAGGGCTGCAGAGCTTTAACAGACACCACATCCCTTGGTGAAGGGGCCGCTAGGCAGGGACCTAGGAACAGACTAGCATAGTGGTTCCCAGCCTTCTCTAGTGCAGACCCACAACCCTCCCCAAACGATTTGCAGACCCATAAAGCTATTTCTAGCTGCAATGTACACGTCATTAAATGAGAAACACAACCACAACATAGATTTTCAGCCTGCCATTAACAGCATTATTGAAAGAGATTTAATTTAAAGATAATAATTGATTGTAACTTTGCACTTTAGTGAAAACATTTTCTATGATAATTTTTATTTATTTATTTATTCATTCATTCATTCATTCCCCACAGACCCACTACAATACCCTTGCAGATGCAAAGTTGGGAACCACTGAACTAGCAGATGGGGTGGAAAGAACGTAACAGGACTGAGCTGCAGTGGAGAAGTTGGGGTTGAGGGAAGCGCCTACCCACACTAGGAGTGGCTCCACCAGTCTATCAGTTCCACATCATCTTTTCAAAAGCACTAATGTACATATTAATTCTGAGACATGCAAATAACCCTCTGCTGGGGAACAGACAACCCAAAGGTTTCCTAAGTCCACCTCTCTCTCTCTCTCTGTTTCCAGCCCATCAAGTCTAATGATCCAATTAGCTCTGCTTTTCCTTCCAATATCCTCTACCGCAGCAGTCTTCAAACATTTTCTTTCTGAGGCCCCTCCAACATGCTATTAAAAACTCCACAGTTGTGTGTCAACTGGTTTTCCTCACATAAAAGATGGTATTTGGGGTAGCAAGCAGGGCAGCTGCACAGGTTCCATGGCCCACAAAGCAAAGTTGCTTTGGCTTCAGTCCTCGGTTTTCACTTTTGTGGTGGGGCTTAGGCTTTTCTGCCGTTGGCACTAGAAAATCTAATGCCGGTCAAGTTTGGCAGACCCCCTGAAGCCTGGTCGCAGCCCTCCAGGGATCCCCAAACCCCTTGTTGAGAATCACTGCTCATAACATGTGCAAAGGGGAGACATTACCATAACAGTTACATATTATATATTGTTCTATCAGTATATATAAATCTTAGGTAAAACTGGGTTCAGAGAAGTTAGTTTAAAAAAAAAGAAGTGGTCAGACAAAGTTGACAGAGCAAGTGGATATGAGTTAGACCTGACCTGAGCCCTAGTCACAAAGTCCAGATCCAAATCCGATCCCTCCTAACTTTCTGGTCCACCCAGCACTCTGGTATCCCAGCAGCATCTAGAACCAGGTTATTTCAGCCCATTGTGTAGAGAGTTCAGAGACAAGCCCTGCATGCTCCACAGGGTACTGGGAGTTGGAATTTGATTCCAGCCCGTCTCTGCCAACAACAAAAGCCTTTGGCTAGAGCCAAGCACTAACAGGCTATAAACACAGAGGGGCAGCCATGTTAGTCTGTAGGTTCATAAATAACAAGCAGTGCGGTAGCACCAGGTCTTACTGATAAAAACTCATTACCTAATAAACAAATGTGTCAGTCTTAAGGGTGCTACCAGATTGCTTTTTATTTGTGAGGTTGTAAACAGAGCCTTTTTCCTTCAGTGAAGGAGGGACACAAGAGGAGGACAGAATAAGAGAGGTGGTAGATACCCCACAAAGCATGACTGACCCTACCTGTGGCAGATCGTCAGCTCAGGTTTCCCCCAGAGTCAAACTTGAGGCTGGTGTGTGATGTGTCTGGAGCTGTCTCCCACAGCTCCTTGCAGGGCTCTTCTTCACACCCCCCAGCAACTGCAGTGTTTACCCGCAAAGAGTGCTTCAGAAAGCCAAGCCTTGTTCTGAGGAGGAGATATGGGTGTGGCTTGCCCTTCAGGGGAAGCTCAAACAGGTTTCTCTGTTCAGAGGCAGCCTCCCTGCTCACTGCCTATCACCAAGGAGGTGCCCTTCTCCCTCTGCATTCCTCACATACCTGGTGACATCAAGAGGTGCTCAGCACCCTGCCCACACAGGGTTTGTAAGACCAAACTCCTCCCATGTCCTTCCCCTTCTTTCAGCATCAGGCTGAGCTATCGTTGCCCAGGGATTTATTTACAGGGATGCAGAAAGAACTGGCTCACCCACTCCCCGCCTCCTTCACCCAAGCTCCCTTTCAGATGTCACACAGTCCCCTTCACCTCAATCCTCTACCCAGAGCTGCCTTCTGCACCCAGTCTCAATCCCAGACCTTGTACCTCCCCCATTACCATGGAAGGGTGCCCCACTCCCCATCAAAAATTATTGCCTGCGTCTGTGCTGGTAATTCTAAAGGGGGTTATGAGGCTGCTATTGATCCAGAACTAACAAAACTGGACCTTTCATACAAACAGTTGAGGCTCATATTTTTCTAGGCAGAAGTGCCTAGGCTTAGTACCCATCGATGTACCGTAACTTCAAGGTGGAACTCAAATCCAGTTGTCAGGTAAGCCAGCATATGAAGAAGGCAGCTTTTTATCAATACATTAGAAACAAGAGGAAGACCAGGGACAGGGTAGGGTCATTGTTCAGTGAGGAGGGAGAAACAGTAACAGGGAACTTGGAAATGGCAGAGATGCTTAATGACTTTTTTGTTTCAGTCTTCACTGAGAAGCCTGATGAAGGACTGCCTAACACAGTGAATGCTAGTGGGAAGAGGTAGGGTTAGAAGTTGAAATAAAAAAAAAAAGAACAAGTTAAATATCACTTAGAAAAATTAGATGTCTGCAAGTCACCAAGGCCTGATGAAATGCATCCTAGAATACTCAAGGAGCTGACAGAGAAGGTATCTGAGCCTTTAACTACCATCTTTGGAAAATCACGGGAGACAAGAGAGATTCCAGAAGACTGGAAAAGGGCAAATATAGTGCCCACGTATAAAAAGGGGAATAAGAGTAACTCAGGAAACCACAGGCCAGTCAGTTTAACTTCTGTGCCAGGAAAGATAATGGAGCAGGTAATTAAAGAAATCATCTGCAAGTGCTTGGAAGGTGGTAAGGTGATAGGGAACAGCCAGCATGGATTTGTAAACCAATCATGTCAAACCAATCTGATAGCCTTCTTTGATAGGATAATGAGCCTTGTGGATAGGGGAAAAGCGGTAGATGTGGTATACCTAGACTTTAGTAAAGCATTTGATATGGTCTCGCATGATATTCTTATTAAAAAACTAGGCAAATATAAATTAGATGAGGCTATGATAGGGTGGGTGCATAACTGGCTGTATAACCGTACTCAGAGTAGTTCTTAATGGTCCTGCTGGAAAAGTATAACAAGTGGGGTTCCACAGGGGGTCTGTTTTAGGACCGGTTCGTTCAATATCTTCATCAGTGATTTAGATATTGGCATAGAAAAGTACACTTATTATGTTTGCAGATGATACAAGCTGGGAGGGGGTACCAACTGCTTTAGAGAACAGCGTCATAATTCAAAACGATCTGGATAAATTGGAGAAATGGTCTGAGGTAAACAGGATGAAGTTTAATAAAGACAAATGCAAAAAGTGCTCCACTTGGGAAGGAACAATCAATCAGTTTGACACATACAGAATGGGGAGAGACTGTCTAGGAATGACTACAGCAGAAAGGGATCTAGGAGTTATAGTGGACCACAAGCTAAATATGAGTCAATAGTGTGATGCTGTTGCAAGAAAAGCAAACATGATTCTGGGATGCATTTACAGGCATGTTGTAAACAAGACATGAGAAGTCATTCTTCCGCTCTACTCTGCGCTGTTAGGCCTCAGCTGGAGTATTGTGCCCAGTTCTGGGCACCGCAGTTCAAGAAAGATGTGGAGAAATTAGAGAGGGTCCAGAAAAGTTACAAGAATGATTAAAGGGCTAGAGAATGTGACTTATGAAGAAAAGCTGAAAGAATTGGGCTTGTTTAGTTTGGAAAAGAGAAGATTGAGGGGGGACATGATAGCGGTTTTCAAGTGAAAACTTGTTCTTTTTGGCCTCTGAGGAAAGAGCAAGAGACAATGGATTTAAACTGCAGCAAGGGAGGTTTAGGATGGACATTAGGAAAAAGTTCCTAACTATCAGAGTGGCCAAACAGTAGAATAAATTGCCCAGGGAGTTTGTGGAATCTCCATTGCTGGAGATAGTTAAGAACAGGTTAGATAGATGTCTGTCAGGGATGGTTTAGACAGTACTTGGTCCTGCCATGAGAGCAGGGGGCTGGACTTGATGGCCTCTTGAGGTCCCTTCCAGTCCTAGTATTCTATGAAATGAGTTTCTAGAGGAAGCACGTTAATCCTCTGTGAGATGAACACTGACAGGCACAGATGCTGGGCCAGATGAAGTCAGCGGAATATCTTGTGCATGGCAGCTTTAGTATATACAAAGCTAAGAGCAACAGGGTATATCTAAATGGGACCAAAAAGGACACAGCTGCTGGATTTCTGGATAACTGTAAGCCAAGAGACAACGGGGTGATTAATGACAAATGTCATGGGTGTGCCAGAGAAACCAAATCACTCAGTCCAAATGTCACTGAACTTGTCCTGCCAGGATGTTTCAGTAACTTGACACCTCTACGGCAACACGCATGTTCCTACAGCAGAGGATGGTTTCCTGGGTTGACTGGACCCTGTTTCCCTCTAGAACTATGGAACATTGTTCTTAGTTAAATCTTAGCCTAAAGTATCTGATTTCACCCAGAATCGATGCCGGCTACATCTCTTTTAAGAGTTTGACATGAGTTGGCCCAGGGTGATGTTGCACAATATACATATGAATTGGTTAAGGCCTTGGCAAAATACACCTCCTAGAACATCAGTAGGCCAGGAAAGAAAGCTACAAAGCAGATAAGTTCCAGTGGGATCAGCAAGACACAAAAATTGCATAATATATGAATGCTGGTACTGCACAGGCAGTAAGCCCCTGATTCTAAAAAAAAAAAAAATGCAGCCAGCTAGTTATATAACATAGTGGAGCACCAGGTTCAGCAGCAATTCCTTCCTGACCCATGTAGAAATTGACATACACCCTGAATCATGTGACTTCATTACCAATAAACATTGTTATAGGTCAAATTTATAGTCTTTTCCAGCCATGGGGTTTGAGTCCACGCCCTCCCACACCAGGCTGATTACACACAGTGCAGGAGTTCTTCCTTTCATTTTCTATTAACTAATTTCTACTTTTATTGGGTGTCCCCGTGCCCTTGTCTATTTTGGGTAAAAGGAAGGTGACCAATCAATCCCTCCCCTTTGCCCCATGCCAGGGTGACAGGGAACCACTTTTATTCCCGTGCAGCAAATGATTGTTGTGGTTTACACGCCAATCTAATCCTCACAGCATCTTTCAATACAGTTAAAGCACGAAGACCTTAGTTTACCTCAGTTGTCATTACCTAGCTCTACCGAAATGCCCTCCCCACAATAGTACATGTCAGAACCATGCCTTGCACCCTTCCCTGCCTTGCTGTTACCATAGAAATCTCAACAGCTCCTGGGAATCTCACACTAGTCAAGACACTGCCTTGCTAGAGCTGGTCAGGAGATCCTGAGGGTTAGCTGGTGCAATGTGAAATGGGACAACTGGAATGAGGGAAGAGGGAACTGGGCAATGAGCCAAACCTCCTCATTCCCTGCTGAATGGGCCAGAAAATTACTGCCCTCATCTCACAATCTTGTTACAACTGAAGTTATGTTTAATTTATGAAGAAGGCAGTGGGACTTCCATTATTATGGCTTCCCACCAGAGATAGATCATGTGTGCTTTATTTACAGACAAAATATCTTTTTCCCCAGATTATCAGCCTTGTAAATGCCTTCTAGGATCTGACTCATGCGAAGCTCTTTCTTGCTCATGGATTAAAGACCAAGTTACATCTGCAATACCAGGGCCTTCAAGGGATTTGCACAGATAGAACTGGAAGTCAGTAAACAAATCTGTTAATGAGGCACAGAAAGAAACAAGTATCAGCCCACTCACTCTTCCCCACACTGGATCCCCAGGACTAACAAGAGTACAAGGCAGTAGAAGTGCACGCATGTCAGATTCCAGCGGATGTGACTCTGACGTGCAGGGATCTGCTGAATTTTTCATCAAGTCTCCTTACAAAGAACTATACTTTGCCATTGGGCTACTAAAACCAAGGTCCTAATGTATCGGACGTGGCAGATATACCCTGCACAGTTCAGGCCCTTAGCTCTTTTCACTTGAAACTTACCACAGGCTTATTCCTGGAACTAACTCAGAAATCACTCCTCTCACCTTTGTGTTTCCAGGGCATGCAGTTCAATAGTAGTTATACCACAGCTGCTGATCTGCTTTGGACTGAGTGTCCTTCACATCTGCTTCAAACTACTAACCATTCTGCTGAGAGCTCTGACTCAGGAGAGAGGCCTGCATGGAATTCTGTACACCTGAAGTCCTCCTGATGCTTGCATACATAGAACATCGCCTTTCAAAGAGAAGCTCTCTTTGTTTTAACCCCACTAATAATCCACAAGGACATTTGCCTTTCCCTCTATCATCCTTCTGTGTCTCACACATAGATACAGCAGGGCTCCTGCAGAGCTGTTCCCACAGCTCCTCAAATTAGAAAAATTCCAGACCACTGGATGGTATGAGCAAGCAAAGTTAGGAAACATGGTGTGAAACCCAGGAGAAAAAAAGAAAGGCAAGGACAGACTGAGAGCCCAGATAAGAGAACTCTAGGGAAAGGTCTATGAAGGACTCAAAGCCTTCACCTGCATAGCAGTAGTAGAAAATTAGAGCCCAGAATGTTAAAAAAATAATTTGACAGAGGCAATTAACTGTGGTTTTATTCATACTGACAAGTCAGGCTATGCCTGCTAGTGTGGTGAGAGAGTAGACAGTACTGCCTGAAGCTCATGAAACCCACTGCCTTGTGAGTAGCCTAGCGTGATAGGGATCACTCCTCTCTCATGAGTGCCCCCAACCAAGTGTGCATGCCTGTACACGGCATGGTCTTTTCCTGCTGTGCTGGGGTATAGCAGTGTCCCAAAGCTCTCTCTTCAGGGGTGTCTCAATGTCCATGCCTCTTCCCCCAAGTGGCTAATCGGGGGGTGCGGAAACACGGCAGGGGGAACCAGGCCTGCCCAATACTCTGGGTCCTGCCCCAGCACCTTGTAGATAGCAGCTGTCTGCTGTGTCTATTCATTCAAGCTCCACTGCTATTCTAATTCCCTGTCCCACTTCTCCATTGCCCTGTACCGTCTTCGTCCAAGACATAGTCCCAGCACCCAAATCAGGGCTCCTTCTCATTCTCTTCATTTTCTGGCAGCACCACTCTGCCCAGGGTTCTGCATCTCTGCCAGTCAACCACACAGTCCATGCTCCTACAGTCCAGCAAGGATTGCCTAGCTATGGCCCAGGGCCAGCAGCTTTCCTTACGCTATTTTTTGGGCCCTGGTTGGCTGTTTCTCACCTAACCCCAACGGTGGTAAATAATTTATCTCAGGTCTGCACCTGAATTAAAGCAGCTATTAAAAAGAGACATACAATAGAATCCCTGGAAATTATGGTCCAAGCTCAGGGAAAACAAATCATGGTCTTGGCCAGCAACACTGGGGAGTGTTCAGGATGGAACATAGCTTGCCATCTGAGCTAGAGAGGGACTGAAGGGGGATTCAGCACCAAATTAATGTCCACTGTGATGACTGCCATTGGTGTATCTTGGCAGGATACTTGGGGCTCTTTGCTGATGCCATCAATACACACAGGGGCCAGTCTGCAGGATTCAGCAAGAGGTACAGGCCCTGCATTAAGTGAAGGCACTCCAATGTGAAGAGGAAAAAGTCACCTTTACAAGAAAAGAAGTGGGGGAACATGGGGGCCAGACTTTTTTAGTCATCAGCCCTATCCGTAAACTGCAGAGTGGAAAAAACAGAATAACGAGGCCTGACTCTGGTAAGCTGCTGGTAGAAGGTGTAAAACAGGAAACAATGAGCTTTCAGAGGTATCACTGACAAAATGTAAGTACTTAAAACAACCCCTGTAAGGCAACAAAAATATTAGAAGTGATACACAGCAAGTAAGGGGAGAGTATTTAGCAGGGTACTTAAAGGTTACTTACTGTACCAAGACCAAGAGCAGAACTGCACACCTGGGTAGGTAGAGGGGAAATGCAAATTAATCTTGGGGTTCATGACTGAGGATGTGAGAGAAGCTTGTAACATTTCTTCATCTCTGATACAATAAACATTGATAATAGGCTGAACTGTCCAGCCTCTGGAATAGATCCTTGCCCCTCTCTCCATTTTCACTCCCACCACTCCTCATTACCCATAATTATCAAAGTGCTGATTGTGACACAGACCATTCTCTGGTATGCAGCAAGGTCAGATTTAAACCAAAGAAAATACACAGATCTAAAGTAAAAGGACGTCCTCTTATTACCATCAGTGCCATAGTGGATTAAGAATATAAGAACAGCCATACTGGGTCAGACCAAAGGTCCATCTAGCCCATTAGCCTGTCTTTCATCAGTGGCCAATTCCAGGTAATTCAAAGAGAAGGAACAGAACATGCAATCACAAAGTGATCCCTCTCTTGTTATCCATTTCCAATCTCTGACAAATGGAGGCCAGGGACACCATTCCTACCCAGCCTGGCCAACATCTACTGATGGACTTAACCTCCCTGAATTTCTCTCACTCTTTTTTGAACCCTGTTAAAAGTCCTGCTCTACATAACATCCTCTGGAAAGGAATTCCATGGGCCTACCGTCAGCCTCATGAAGAGAAATTTCCTTTTGCTCGTTTTAAACCTGATACCCATTAATTTCATTTGGTGACTCCTAGTTCTTCTGTTATGTAAACAAGTAAATAACTTTTCCTTATTCACTTTCTCCATACCTGTTGTGATTTTATATCCTATTATATCCCTGTTGTTCTCCTCTTTAAGCTGGAAAGTCCCAGTCTTTTGAATCTGTCTTCTGATGGTACCCATTCAAAACACCCTAATCATTGTGTTGCCCTTTGCTGAACCTTTTCCAATGCCAAGATATCTTTTTTGAGATGAGGTGACCACATCTGTATGCAATATTCAAGATGTGTAGGTACCATGGATTTATATAGAGGCAATAAGATATTCTCTATCCCTTTTTAAATGATTACTAACATTCAGTTTACTTTTTCGATTGCTGCTACACATTGAGTGGATGTTTTCAGACTACTATCCACAGTGACTCCAAGATCACTTTTAAGTAGTTATAACTCAATTATTCCCCATAATTTTGTACATATGGTTGGAATTATTTTTTCCAATGAGCATTAGTATGTTTATCAACATTGAATTTCATTTGCCATTTTGTTGCTTAATCAATTAGTTGTGTGTGATCTTTTTAAAGCGCTTCACAGTCTGCTTTATTCTTAATTATCTTGAGCAGGTTAGTGCCATCTGCAAATTTTGCCTACTCACTATTTACCCCTTTTTTCAGGTATTGGAGGAGTAGCCGTGTTAGTGTGGATCTGTAACAGCAACGAAGGGTCCTGTGGCACCTTATAGACTAATGCGCGTCGGCAGAAGCATTCTATATATAGGTCCAGACTGTTACTTCTGCCCTCAGGAGGAGTCCACGTGGAGTTATTCTTCTTGTGCTGCTGGGAGGGTGTCTGTGTAACCGTGTGCCGGTCAATGTTGTGTTGAAAGTATTCTTTGAGTCTGAGACGGCAAAAGTAGGCTTCCAGATCACCACAGAACTGTATTATGTTTGTGCGGGTGGTGGGGCAAAAAGAGTCCCCGAGAAAGAGCAGACTCTTCTGCTGAGCTGAGTGCGTAGCTGGACAGATTGACGATATTGCTGGCTGAGTTAGTGGTACCTTTTTTCAGATAATTTATAAATAGGTTGATGAGGATTGGTCAGAATACAGACCCTTGGGGGACACCACTAGTTACCACTCTTTCATTCCGAAAACTTACCATTTATTCCTACCTTTGATTCCTGTATTTTAACCAGTTATCAATCCATGAGATGATCTTCTCTCTTATCGCATGACAACTTATTTCACTCAAGAGCTTTTGGGGATGGAGCTTGTTAAAAGCTTTCTGGAAATCTAAGCGCACTATATCCACTGAATCCCCCTTGTCCATCTGCTTATTGACCCTCTCAAAGAATTCTAGCAGATTACAGAAACCATGCTGACTTTTCCCCAAGAAATTATGTTCATCTATGTGTCTAGCAATTTCATTTTTTACTACAGTTTCAACTAACTTGCCTGGTACTCGTGTTAAACTTACTGGTCTGTAATTGCCAGGATCAACTCAAGAGCCCATTTTAAATATTGGTGTCACATTAGCTATCTTGCAGTCATTAGGTACAAAAGCTGATTTAAAGGGTAAGTTGCAAACCACAGTTAATAGTGCCACAATTTCACATTTGAATACTCTCAGAACACTGGGTAAATGCCATCTGGTCCCACTGACTTGTTACTGTTAAGTTTAACAATTTGTTCCAAAACCTCCTATAATGACACCTCAGTCTGGGCCAATTCCTCAGAGCTGTCACCCAAAAAGGATAGCTCAAGCTTTGGAATCTCCCTAAATCCTCAGATGTGAAGACCCAAGGAGAGAGTTCATTTAATTTTTTTTGCAGTGACCTTATCATCTTTACGTGCTCCTTTAGCATCTCGATTGTCCAATTGTCTAATGGTTGTTTAGCAGGCTTTCTACTTCTGATTTACTTTAAAAAAAAATTGCTATACAGCATGTGTGTGTAATAGTCTGTATGACCCTACCTAGTCACCTGACCAGTGTCCCCTGTAAGCTGGGTGCTTGGGTGGCTGCTCAGAAGAGATTCAAATGCCACCCAGCCAATCAGCAAAGTGCCCAGAGCTAGGTTTTTATTGCTACAGGTGGTGCACACGTCCATGTCTCAGTGCACATTAAAATTTATTCTTCATATGAATGGGAAAAAAAATCCACCCATGGATGGGAACGATTTGAGGGAACACAGAACCTGACCCAAAGTCCTTTACAGGCAAAGAAAAGATTCTCACAGACTAAATGGAAGAACACAAGGCCACCCCGGGGCACTGCCATTCACACCAGTAGCAACTGGAGAGTTGGAAAAAATTGGAAAGGCCTAAGTGTAATGTAAGTAGTGTTTGTGGTGATACCTTATGTCGGCTTTTTGACAGCAGGGAAAGATCCCAGATAGTCATTCTTTAGCTCTGTTGCTCTTGCAATGAAGCATCCAATGCTAGGTTGACTAGTTGTGTGTCTACTAGTGTCACAAGGGGCTTGCTCATCCCAGCCTTTGTTGTATATCAACATGTAAAGATGAGGGCAGATCATGATGAAATCTGCAGCAATCATTTTCTGACCTTCCTTTCCCAGGCACCCCACCCTGATCCTGCTTGCCTCAATGGATCTGAAAGAAGTGCAGCAGAAACTAGAAGCCCTGCCAGTGGATTTGCTAGATACACCTCTGCATTCTAACTGGTAAACCAAAGAATAACCAGCTGGCAGGGAGGAAGGGAAGAAGAGTGAACCATCTTTTCAATCAGGGTGCTGAGGGTGAGATGAACAGCAGCACATGTAGTGCTTGGCTGGCTGGTGAGGGGAGAAGAGTAAACCAAGAGAGGTAAACAAGCAGTGTGACTGGTCACCAGCATTCCCACCAAATGAGAGTCAAATGCTGTCCAGCTGATTAGCAGAGAGCCCACGTGCTGGTAGCATGAGTTTCTAATGGTTTTGCACATAACAAAATGTATTACAAACACAGGGGGAAATATTAGAAGGAATATTGCTGCTCACCTTTGTGTTTTACATTTGCTGCTGCAGTTCTGAGCTTGCCAAGATGGAACGCATATCTCAGGAGCTCTGATTCTAACCCAGCTGCTCCTGATTTCAGACAGGAGCCACGGTGGAGTTTGCATGGGATGGTCCTTTTGTTCTGCTTGATGCACCTGCATTAATTTCACTCTGGTGAGTAAAGGGTAGGGGGAGATGAGTAAACAAAGAAAGTTGCCTGCTTTCTTCTCACTCCTGGCTTGAGAGGAGGCAGGAGACAGTGTCCTACTGTGGGAGGGAAAGAGGGAAGCTACAACCCCTCCCGACAAATGGCATCCTTGTTCGCAGGCTGAGATTTTTAGATCCTGCTGTATCACTTAGCACTATTAGGCCCTGCCTGCAGCCTGGAAGGAATTAGGGAACAATTGCGAGAGAGGGCCAGGACTCAGCTCAGCAGCACCCTTTGGCTACTTTAGCCAGTTCCCTACCTGCTATGCTGACTTCTGTGACTCACATTCTAAGGTGCCCAATCTCTTCCCATTCACTGTACACTCATCCCTTGTAAGTGAAGTACTCGTTTAACAAGTACTCGCTTAAACAAGCAACACATATACTTACCTTAGTTCACTCAACGAGTGAACTCCCCCCACTAATACAAGATTAATCCCTTCCCCACAGCTCCAACCTGCCCTAGTCTAAACCCCTGCCAGCCCCAACCCCCGTCAGCCCCACAGCCTCTACCTGTGGCAGCCTGACACCCGCCACAGATACACACACACTGGCCCCGCAGCAGCTTGACCCCTTCCACCGCCCCTGTGGCCCTAACCTGCAGCAGCCTTAACCCCCATGCCAGCCCCACAGCAGCTTTAACCTCTCTGCCGGTCTCACAGACGATCCCCACGGCAGCCCTAACCTCCCCACCAGCCCCGCAGCAGCCTGACCCCCATGCGCCAGCTCCACAGACTGGCCCTGGGGCAGCCTTAACCTCTGCACCAGCCCCGTGGCCCCACCTCACCACACCCCGCCCCACTCCACAGCAGCCCCACAGACTGGCCCTGCGGCAACGTGACCACCCCCTGCTGGCCTGATAGGCCTAACCTGCCACAGCCTGACCACTCCCCTCCGGACCACACACCCAACCTTCAGCAGCCTGGACCTCTCAAACTGCCCCACAGACCCAACCTGTCACCAGGTTTTAACCCTCCCTCCTACTCATGGCCCCAAACCACCCCCAGTCATTAACCTTTTCTGACCCCTCAAACCCAAGGTTCACTTACCTTCCAAAAGCAGCGCCACCTGCTGCCACTCCCTCACTGAGTTAGAAGCACTAGGAACCAATCAGAGACTTTTACCTGTATTTTAATGAGAATTTAGTGCCCCCCATGAGTTTTCACCTTCGAGCAGAAAGCTGCGAACCAGTTGTGCTCGTATAGCAAGGGATGAGTATATGCGCAAGCTAGGAGCCTAACCCCATGCTGGGAAAGGCCAGGCAGAGCTGGCAGGCTCTGGCCGGCCCCAGTCCCAGGCTGTAAGTCTGAGACAACGGTCTGAGGAGTACTTGGGCTGCAGAGAGACAGCCAGAGCTGGCGAAGGCACAAGTTCACACACCCTTGCCAATGAGTGGCCATTTTAGGTCCCAGTTTGCCTCTGGGGCACGGGCTAGATGACTGGCAGTAGGTCACTGAGGCAAGGTTCGTATAGAGGAGTGGGGCTCCCTGAAAGTAGAAGAACCCAGAGCGTTTTGGCACTGCTGCAAAGCAATACAGTGATGAAAGGGGCATCATGGGCTGAGAGGGATGTGAGCCTGAAGTAGTACAGAAGATGACAGGGAACTTATGGAGAAACATCAGCCAACAAGGGGTGCTCTAGGGCTGTCAAGAGCTAATTCCTGGATAAAATAGCAGAAGGCACCACAAGGATGAGTGCTAAAAATCCTTATCCTCACTAGCTGTGTCTACACTTGCATTCCTCTTCTGAACGAGGCATGCAAATGAAGGAAATTGAAAATGCAAATGAGGTACTGATTGACATATCTGGCACCTCATTTCCATACTCTTTTCAGAAGAGCTTCTTTCAAAAGAAAGCCGTGTAGACAGGGCTCTTTTGAAAGTAAACCCCATCTTCGAAAGAACACTTCCTCCTATTGTGTTTCAGGAAGAAGGGTTCTTTTGAAGATGGGGTTTATTTTCAAACGATCCTGTCTACACTACTTTTTCTTTCTTTCAAAAGCGCTTTTGAAAAGAGATTATGCAACTGAGGTGCCAGATATGTAAATTAGTGCCTCATTCACATTTTCAATTTCCTTCATTTGCATGCCTCTTTTGAAAGAGGAATGCAAGTGTAGACACAGCTCCTATGGTGGTCTACCATTCTCTAGGCACCAAAAGATGGGAACCACAACATTCAGTGCTGCATCATCTAAGCCCATATGCGGATCTGAGCCTTGGTCCTTCTGGAAAAGTGATGTCTTTAAGCTAGTGGGTAATAATTTCAGCCATGTTAACATCTGACTTCAGCACAGCGACAGTGCAGGGTTTTTACTTAGCTAGGAAAATAAAGGCTGGTGATGCTGTGCTGAAGATATGGTGAAGTGACATACTCAAAAGGGAACGTTGAGTGGGCCAGTCCAATTTATTTTCTCAAATGCTTTTTGAGAGTTTACAAGCACAGAGACACCACTCTAGCCCCCTCACCTATCACATTCTCATTTATTCCTTTCTTTAGAAGCTGGGTTTTTGAGAAAATTCTAGTACATACAGGCTTGTTACACCAGTCCAACCAGTCTCAAGATTCCAGGTACTGTCGTATTTCCAGGTACTATCGTATTTAGGACAAGAAGCAATGGGCTTAAACTGCAGCAAGTGAGGTTTAGTTTGGACATTAGGAAAAAATTCCTAATTCTCAGGGTGGTTACAGACTGGAATAAACTGCCTAGGGAGGTTGTGCAGTCTCCATCACTGGAGATATGTAAGAGCAGGTTAGACAGACACCTATGGGGGTAGTCTAGATCAGGGTTTCCCAACTTATGCAGTACATTACATTTGAAAAGGGCTGCTTCGGGTGGCTCTGCAGGTGGCTGTTAAAGAGCCATTCATGATGAAGTGGTACTCAGCCTCTTAATTGATTTAACAGCCGATCAATTAAATTGAGTACCATTTCAGTGCTGCAGGCCAGGGTGGGTAGGGCAGGGAACTGCCTGCCTGCATGGGAAAAAGGTATAGGGCACGGAGATAGGGGACCAGACAAGGAACAGCGCCCTGCTGAGGTGGGGAAGGTCTGGGGTTAGGAGGCTTAAGACTGGGAGGGAGGCTGAGAGCTAGTCAGGGCTGTGTCCCCCAGCTGGCTTACAGCCTCTGGGGGAGGCTGGTGTTTCCCTTCCCTCAGCTGGGGTTTCCTTGCCCCTGGATTCCAGTTGTTGGGGGGGGAGGGGGGCGGAAATCAGGTTCCCCCCCACCAGCCAGGGTTCCTGCAGCTGGCGATCACTGGCCAGGTTTCTGCCCCAGCTGGCTTCCAGCTACAGGGGGTTGGGGTCTCCCACCTGCTCCTGGCTGAGGTTCCGCAGCTGGAGATCGTCAGCCAGCCCCCAGGTGTGACTCCCCCAGCCCCTTTAGCCTACTCCAGCCCGAGTGTGACTCCCAGCCCCTATGACTCCCATAGTCCCCCTCCAGTCCGAGTGTGACTCCCCCTCCTGATTCCGAATGCAGGGCCTAAGCCAGGGGGAGCAGTTTGGGGATGAGTGTCTTTCCTGCATCGCAACTCAGATTAACTACAATAAATGTAGTGTTACTATTTTATTATTATTATTATATTTTCCACTTGTCTATGAAATAACTACTATGACTATATAAACAAGTGGGAGCAATTTTATGTTCTTGCCTCAGGCGCAAATTTAGCTAGTTACAGCACGCCCCCTGCCTACCGTTTTGGAATTGCCTTGGGTCACCAAGTCTTACTGAATTTTCAAAATCGGTCTAGATGGTACTTGGTCCTGCCACGAGGGCAGGGGACTGGCCTCGATGACCCTTCCAGTTCTAATATTCTAGGATTCTGGCTGGATGCTACACAAAGATGACATGTGGGAGTGCACAGAGGGCCACATGTACCCTCCAACAAATGGGTCCCCCCTCTACTCACTGTCAGTGCCATGCCACTTCCGATGAGTGTGAGGCAGACCTGCCCCTCCCACAGGGTGGCATGGCTCAAAAAGCTTGTGCTACTCCTAAGCTGCACTACTCCAGGGAAGGGGAGGGATTGCCCTGCATGCACGAGAACCAACATGGCGTTTCTGTAGGAAGAGATGGGCAGGGACAGATTAGGGGCTGGGTAGGGTAGGATATAGCTGGAGCAGGGAGGGGGCAAGCCGGGGCACATGGCCACGTCCCTGCTACAGTCCTCACATGGGTGGTCTCTGCTGCTTCATTCACTTGATAATCTGATGACCCTGCAATGTGAGAGAAAAGGCACAACCTGTTCCATTGCAATTACTGCTGATAGTTGAGCAAGTACTTGTGGTATGACAAGATCAGGCAGTTCTAGTTGGCAAAGGACCTGGGGATTACATTGGATGGGAAACTGGATGAATCAACAGTTTGCTTCGATAGCCAAGAAGGCTAAAACCTATTGGGCTGCATTATGAGCAGCACTGGCAGTACATCTAGAGACATGATTATTTAGCACTGGTGAGGCTACACCTGGAGTACTGTCCCCCATTCTGGGCCCCCCAGTATAGAAAGGATGTAGCCACACTGGAGCAGGTTCAGCAGAGGGCAACCACAATGATTAAGGGGCCAGAGCACATGACCTACAAGGAAAGTTGATGGATTTAGGCTTATTTAGTTTGCAAAAGAGAATGAGGGGCAATTTGATAGCAGCCTTCAACCTTCTGAAGCAGGGGTTCTAAAGAGGATGGAGAAAGGCTGTCCTCAGTAGTGAGAGATGGCAGAACGAGGAGCAATGGTCTCAAGTTAGTAGGGGTGTTGGGGGGTGGGTGATAGATTGGGTATTAGGAAAAATTATTTCACCAGGAAGGTAGTGAAGCACTGGAACGCGTTACCTAGAGAGGTGGTGGAATCTCCATCCCTAGAGGTTTTTAAGTCTCAGCTTGTCAAAGTCCTGGCTGGGATGATTTAGTTAGGGTTGGTCCTGTTTTGGGCAGGGCCTGGACTCGATGACCACCTGAGGTCTCTTCCAGCCCTAGGATTCTATGATTCTAAGCGCCATCTGCAGGAAAACCTCACTTTCTATCACTGGTACAGGTTGGAAGTGCGCCTGGGATGCGACTGGGCTCCAAACAAGGGAGTTTACCACATCAGGGAAGGTCATGCCTCTGGACTGGCGGAGAGAAGAACCAGCCTCCCCACTGAGCATCCCTCTCCAGCCACCCAGCACTGCTGTTCCACTGGTCTCACAGCTTCTGCCCCCTGCCTCTGTGGGCTCCACTGATGTGAAGGCCCCCTCCGGCCACTGCTGTCACCAGCCCTGTGACCTCTGCTGGCCCCATTGCTGCTACCCCCCAGGCCCTGGTCCCACCAACCTGTACTTAGCTGGTCTTCATTCCTGGAGCTTTTATCCCTCCCCGTCTTTACTGCATTTATCCTCACTACACTGGTGCAAGGCAAGGCAACTATCTCAAACTTACTGATGAGGAAACTGAGGCCAAGACAGGCTCAGAGGATGCGCCCAAACAACAAACAGTAAGTAAATCTCACACAAAATGCTAAAGATGAAGGTGCAGTAAGACTAAGTCACACTTTAGAAACCAACAAAACAATGCAGCAGAAATGTAGCACTTTGAAGACTAACTTTTTCTGTCCCATGAAAGCTCATCACTGAGCAAATCATTGTGTTAGTCTTTAAAGCGATATACTTCTGCTGCTTTGTTTTGTTGCAGTACAGACTAACACAGCTACCTCTCTGTTACTTTAGAAGCCAGTAATTTGCCTGATTTCGTGGTGAAGATCTCAACACAAGCTAGTGCTTTCCCACTCATACGCATAGGAAGCGTTACTGACCTTTCACAAAAGGCATAGTGTCAAAACCCCTACCCCCAAAGCCACATGACCTCACCATTGCAAGCACATTCCAGTGTGGTCGGATACATGTTGGCTTACTAAACGATAAGGCAGCTAGTGCTCATTCCCACCACAGCTACAAATACACACAGCAAAGGATAGTTCATTTTATTCAACACCACTGTGGCTTGAACAGAATAAAACCCAGTGCCACCCATGGATGAGGACACAAGGCTCCCACTGAAGCTAAAAGCAGGATATGGACCCACAGAGGTTTCAAGGATCACAGTATGTCACAGACACCACTTGTTGACAAAGGTTAGTGGTTTAGAAACCAAACTTTAAATTTCACACTCTTGGGGATTGCAAAGAAAACTTTCCATTGCTGAACTTGATAGCCTTGAAAAACAGCTCTGCTTGCACAGAATGAACATGGATTTCAAAATCTAGCAAGGCCAAATTGTGCATTAACCATTAGCCATGTTAACACTTAGTTACACTGCTTATCCATGACTAGCGTCTGCACTGTACTCACGGTTAGCACTGTACAACATATAACCAAAGACCCTCATCATTTCCAGATGTCACACTCACTAACTCCTGCTTCCCTCCATGCCACTTCAATGACTTTCACTATAAATTCAAAAATGGAAAATTAAAGATTATGGGGCAGTGTAAAGTGAATGTCAAACTAAAATGTACATGGAAGGGAATAATATTAGAATATCCATTTTCCTGTGGGGGAAAGGGAAAGGGAATTAATTTAATGACATTGCTGCCGGAAAATCGTCCATCTGTAAAAGGGGCGCTGCTGTCAAATGCCGACAAAACTTGCCACAAAATGCACACTGACCTCGTACCCCACACCACTGTCATTACAGGGAACAGATACCATATGCTGAGCAACAACAGCCTGATCTTAGACAATATTAAAAGCATGAATGGGAATAACTACAACTCTCTCCAGTTTAAACTCCTGCTCCAGCAAATATGCTCATAGTGGAGAATGCCCTTTAAAAAGAGGTAACACTATTATGTAGCTGTCATTGCTTTAATGTACTTTGTGTTATTTCTAAACAAAAGTAGGATTGTAGTACAAAGCACAAGATTCCCTAAAAAGCATTCAGAGGGTGAGTGGGCCCAACTGAGGCACTTCACATGGCCATGGCTCAGGTCCCTCAGAGGTCCCAGCTTTGACTCATGGCTACAGATCAAATAAGGCAATGGCCATAGCAAGACATTTCCATCTCCTCAGAAAAGTCAGCTCAAACTTGCATGGTTTAAAATAAGGATGGCATACTCCTTTACAGGCAAGTGTCAAAAACAAAGAGAAACCTGTCACAAAATCTCAATCCATAGCCATTAGCAAATGCTGACAATCACCAGAGCAGCAAAACAATACAGGTAGAGACAGCACGAATGGCATGCAGAAGTACTAGCTCACTATTGTAGGAGGAAACATTAGGGTATTTATTCAAACATAGTAGTAGCCAACAGCTATTTTGGAACAGGTTGTCACATCAAAGCATTGACAGGGAGGTCTCTTATTACAGCAATAAGATAAAGTCCTTTAGTCCACATTAACTCATGATCCTAAGAAAGGCCTGAGGAAAGGTTTATCTGTCCAGAGAATTAGGGTCTCTTCAACTTCCTTGTGAAATGTGCTACTGAGCGGGGTTTCTCTGGCTCTCCTTACTTTGCCTGGCGTAGATAGGAAAAGCTCTGGATAGTCCTCTTCACTGCTTCGTCCAGGCTCACCAATGGCTTGTAGCCCATGTCCCTTTTAGCCCTCTCGCAGCTGTAGTAATGGTATGTCCCAGCCAATGCTACCCGCATGGGGGTGAAGGTAGGTTTGATTGTGATGAGTGGACTCAGCAGTAGCAACACCAAAGATAGGAAGAGGGCTAAGTAATAAGCCACAAAATAAGGGATTTGGTATTTTGGTGCATCGTAGTTCAAGCCAGTTAAGATACGGGACATAAATGACCAGAAAGGGACTGGCTCATCATTTGTGATGTGAAATGCCTGAAAGAAAGAACACACATACACACACACACAAAAAGCTATGTACTTTTGGACACATTTTTATAAAGCCATAGTTTTCATTTTATTGCTGAGGAGTCTAACAACCCTGACTTTGATCTGATGATTCTTGCTACCACAGAAATGGCTTTTTATGGAGCTACAAGTCTCTTCCTTGTTAAGAGGACTCTCTGCTCCCAACAAACCAGAAGTGAAAATTCACTCTCCCCCCAAAGTGGCAAAGTTAAACCAATTTAAGTCCCCATACAGACTGCTGCAGGCTGACAAGAATTCTTCTGCTGACCTAACTAACACCTCTTGAAGATGTGAGCTGGCTATGCCAATGGGACCAACTCTTCTGTTGATGTATAGTGTCTACACTGAAGCACTACAATTGTGCCACTGTAGCATTTCAAATATACACAAGATCTCAGACTATTCGTGACTGTTTAAAGAATTAAACATTGAACATTAAAGACTGAACAACACTGAATTAAACATTGAACATTGAATCAAACACTGAACACCTGCTTTAGACAAGGTGCTTTGTAACTCCCATTTTTAAGAGCTTAGAGCTTTAATTGAGAACTAAGTTCATGTTTATCTTTGTCCCTTATTATTACAATGATCTTTTAGCAGATGCACAGCCACAGGAAAGAACCTGCAGACAAACCCAAAAATAGCTAAGAGTTGTGACCTCCACTGATCTTCAAAGTTAACCTCCCATTGAAACTAGTATTTCAATGGCAGTATTAACTATTTTATTACCAATCCCATTAACAGAAATGTGAAGACGTTCCAGTAAAGTCAGCAGAATATAGATAGGATACCACACTCTCCCAACCCTCACTAAGCCCTGGCCATGGGAAGCAGCAAAGGAATGTATGTGCGGGGTAAGGAGACTGAGTCTGAGGGAAGTTTACATAGCACTTTTGGATGGTAGGTTTTATTCTAGTTGGTGCACCCACATTCATCCACATCACTGAGCAGAAACAAGAGCTAAGGGAACAAAGAATTTGAACCTCTGATCACATCCAGTTTTGCTCTCCATATGCAACCAAGAGATTACTTTACCTTTCCACATAGGGGCGAGTCTTTGTGAAGATGTTCTGCAGCTAGTATGTGCCCATGGACCACATTCTCCACAAAGGTAAAGTCTACTAAGTTCTTCCCATCCCTGCATACATAGAAGAGAAATGCTTATCTCAATGTACAAGATAGCTGAAAAATCAACAAGCAGCAAAAGGCAAAGCTACAAACATAGCTGAGCTCCTAGCTACATCTTTCCCAAATGTCAGAAAAGGGTACTATTTTAGGCCAACCCCTTTCTGAACAAGAAACCTATGTTTTTGTCTATACTATAGATCTTACAGTGGCACAACAATACCATTGCAACTGCACCACTGTAAGATCTCCTCCATGTAACTGTACCTCAATGTTTCTTTAAAACGAATTCTGCATCAAAGTGCTGATAAGATAGTTGGGAACCCTTATTTCCTGATTATTTTTTAAATGATTCTTGAGTAGGTTCTGTGCAGAAGCTGACAGTTAAATTACAGATTCTGCATAGTTCTTGGGCAAGTTAAAGGCCCTGCCAGGACATAACATTGGAGAAGCAACATCCACATCTTTCATACTACCCATTTTATTCTCTTCCAAAAGGGAAATGTCATTTTTGTATCAAAATTTCCCATTGGCCATGAAAATGGCTGAACCTCTCTCACCCAATCATGAATTTCATTTTGCCACTCTTAGCTGCTTGAATGAGGATAGGAACCAGCTGGAGATCCCTTGGACCAAATATCCCATGAGGGCGAATGGCAGTTGTGAAGAAATTCTCATCTGGATCATTAGCATTTAGCACTTCCTGTGGAAGACAAAGAATTAGTCAAAAAAGACCAAAGAGACTAATTGCTTACAAATGCAAACCTGCCTTCATCCCATTGACTTGCTTCTCATTATAAAATGCTTCTTCTGCATCTTTTGGCAAAACATTTCTCCAGCTTCAATGTGTGACCTAATTCCCATCTATACCTTTGGGGAACCTTCTTTCTGCATCTTCTCTCCCCCACTCCTAGGCAGGCAGCAGATAAGGATATATCCAGTTTCACTGCTGGACCCACTTCACAAAGCAAAGAAGAGAGTCTATTATTTAGGTCGCTCAACAAGGACAAAGAGAATCATATCTACAAGTGAAGACTGGAATCTTGGAACTCAACTGCTCCACCCATTCCTTGCTGTGGTAGTGGGGAATAGAGGCAGAAAGAATTTCTTCATCTCAAAAATCCAGGTAAAACAAACAAGAACAAATGGGGGCCAAGAACTATGTACGATAGACAGAAGCCGTTCTTTTAGCAAGCTCAGAGCACCGAGAAATAGAGGTACTGACTCGGGATACATGGTGGCAAGAGAGAACTGCCAATCTATACAAGCTCCTAGAGCCTGGGACATGCCATGAGGCTGACATGCATGTGGGGTCAACTGAAACTATTATGAGCAGTTTTGGCTCTGGCACATATGCCCACATTTGGAATCCACATAGGTCCATCATTCAAAGAAGAAAGACTGGTTTGAGCACAGAATGGCCGCGTCTACACTAGCTCCAAACTTCGAAATGGCCATTTCGAAGTTTACTAATGAAGCGCTGAAATGCATATTCAGCACCTCATTAGCATGCGGGCAGCCGCGGCACTTCGAAATTGACGTGGCTCACTGCCGCGCGTCTCGTCCCGTTGGGGCTCCTTTTCAAAAGGACCCCACCTACTTCTAAGTCCCCTTATTCCTATGTGCAGATGGGAATAAGGGGACTTCGAAGTAGGCGGGGTCCTTTTGAAAGGAGCCCTGTCGGGACGAGCCGTGCGGTGGCAAGCCACATCAATTTCAAAGTGCCGCGGCCGTCCACATGCTAATGAGGTGCTGAATATGCATTTCAGCGCTTCATTAGTAAACTTCAAAATAAGAACATAAGAATGGCCATACTGGGTCAGACCAAAGGTCCATCCAGCCCAGCATCCCATCTGCCGACGGTGGCCAATGCCAGGTGCCCCAGAGAAGGAGAACAGAAGACAATGATCAAGTGATTTATCTCCTGCCATCCATCTCCTGCCCTTGTTCTGAAGGCTAGGGCACCATACTTTATCCCTGGCTAATAGCCATTTATGGACCTAACCTGCAAAAATTTATCAAGCTCTTTTTTAAACCCTAATAGAGTCCTGGCCTTCACAGCCTCCTCGGGCAAGGAGTTCCACAGGTTGACTGTGCGCTGTGTGAAGAAAAATTTCCTTTTATTAGTTTTGAACCTACTACCCATCAATTTCATTTGGTGTCCCCTAGTTCTTGTATTATGGGAAAAGGTAAATAATTTTTCTATATTCACTTTCTCCACACCATTCATGATTTTATATACCTCTATCATATCGCCCCTCAATCGCCTCTTTTCCAAACTGAAAAGTCCCAGTCTCTCTAGCCTCTCCCCATATGGGACCCGTTCCAAGCCCCTAATCATCTTAGTCGCCCTTTTCTGAACCTTTTCTAATGCCAATATATCTTTTTTGAGGTGAGGAGACCACATCTGCACGCAGTACTCAAGATGTGGGCGTACCATAGTTTTATATAGGGGAAGTATGATATCTTTTGTCTTATTATCGATCCCTTTTTTAATAATTCCTAGCATCCTATTTGCCTTACTAACTGCCGCTGCACACTGCGTGGATGTCTTCAGAGAACTATCCACTATAACTCCAAGATCCCTTTCCTGATCTGTCGTAGCTAAATTTGACCCCATCATGTAGTACGTGTAATTTGGGTTATTTTTTCCAACATGCATTACCTTACACTTACCCACATTAAATTTCATTTGCCATTTTGCTGCCCAATCACTCAGTTTGCTGAGATCTTTTTGTAGTTCTTCACAATCCCTTTTGCTTTTGACTGTCCTGAACAACTTGGTGTCATCTGCAAACTTGGCCACCTCACTGCTTACCTCATTTTCTAGATCATCGATGAACAAGTTGAACAGGATCGGTCCCAGGAC
Source organism: Carettochelys insculpta (assembly GCF_033958435.1). Taxonomy (NCBI): domain Eukaryota; kingdom Metazoa; phylum Chordata; order Testudines; family Carettochelyidae; genus Carettochelys; species Carettochelys insculpta. Next base: position 46,500,383 of record NC_134149.1, on the reverse strand, counting down.
TGACCCCTGGGGAACACCACTAGTTACCCTCCTCCATTGTGAAAATTTACCATTTATTCCCACCCTTTGTTTTCTGTCTTTTAACCAATTCCCGATCCATGAAAGGATCATTCCTCCTATCCCATGACCACCTAATTTACATAAAAGCCTTTGGTGTGGGACTGTGTCAAAGGCTTTCTGGAAATCTAGGTATATTATGTCCACTGGGTGCCCCTTGTCCGCATGTTTATTAACCCCTTCAAAGAATTCTAATAGATTAGTTAGACACGACTTCCCTCTGCAGAAACCATGCTGACTTTTGCCCAACAATTCGTGCTCTTCTACGTGCCTTGCAATTTTATTCTTTACTAGTGTTTCTACTAGTTTGCCTGGTACTGATGTTAAACTTATCGGTCTATAATTGCCAGGGTCTCCTCTAGAGCCTTTTTTAAATATTGGTGTTATATTGGCCGTCTTCCAGTCATTTGGTACCAAAGTGGATTTAAAGGATAGGTTACAAACCACTGTTAATAACTCCGCAATTTCACATTTGAGTTCTTTCAGAACCATTTGCATGGCCATTTCGAAGTTTGGGGCTAGTGTAGACATGGCCAATGAGAGTATTAGCAAAATGGCGTTAAATACCTTCTCCTGCAGGATCTTGGTTTCTGTGTAATAGTCGATGGGCTTCTTTGCATAAGGAAGGTCTTCTGTTCCATTCTTGATGTCTGCACCCTCAAAGACAACACTGGCACTGCTGGTTAACACCAGTTTCTAACAATGGTTATGTAAGAAAAGTAGTTATTAGAGGATAAGCCAAAAGATATATTGTTTATAAAGGCTGCATGAAAAGTCAAGGAGAAGGAACAGTATTAGCCTCTTCTGGGGCACTTCTACAGAAAATACACTCATCCCTCGCTATACGAGTACAATTGGTTCCTAACTTTTTGCTCATAGGAGAAAACTCGTAAGAGGGACACTAAATTCCTATTCAGATATGTGTAACAGTCTCTGATTAATTCCAAGTGCTGAGAGTGGAAGCAGATGGCACTGCTTTTGAAAGGTAAGTGAACCTGGGGTTTTGGAGCAGTTTGGGGACATGAGTGGCAGGGTTAGAAGATGGTGGTAGGCTGGGTGGGGACGGGGTTCAAGCTGCTGCAGGTTGGATATGTGAAGCTGGCAGGGTGAGGGGGTTAAGTCTGCAACAGTTTTGATGTGAGGGGCCAGTGGGGTTAGGCTGCAGTGGTTCAGGTGTGCGGGGCAGCGGGGGATTTAAGTTTCAGCAGTTTGGGTGCACTAAGGCCAGCGGGGGATTTAAGTAGCGGCAGTTGGGGTGTGCGGGGGCCAACAGGAGGTTTAAGTTGTGGCAGTTTGAGTGAGCAGGGGGGTTTAAGTTGCTGCAGTTGGGACACATGGGGGCTGGCGGGGGGGTTAAGTTGCGGCAGTTGGGGCATGCAGGGCCCAGCAGGGAGTAGGTTTAAGTTTCAGTGGTTTGGATGCACAGGGGTCGGTGGGGGGAGGAGTATTTAAAATTTGGCAGTTCCCTTGTGCAGGGGTCAGCGGGGGGTTTAAATTGCCAGGGTTTGGGTCTGCAGGGGGGTTCAGGCTGCAGTGGGTTGGAGTCGCGGGGAGGGGGTAAGTCTCGTATTAGCGGGGGGGGCGGGGGAGGGAGTTCACTCGTCCAGTGAACAACAGGTCAGTATGTGTCTCCCTTGTTTAAGCGAGTACTCATAAATAAAGTACTCGTTTAATGAGGGATGAGTGTACAGCACTTATTTTAGAGATGCTTTAATTGAAAGCAATCTGAAAATTACAAAATACTCATATACCTATACTCGTAGCTGATCTCCATCAAGAAGTCCTGTGGCACCTTATAGACATAACTGATATCTGTTAGTCTATGAGGTGCCACAGGACCTCTCATTGTTTTTGAAAACACAGACTAACACGGCTACCTCTCTGATACTGACCTCCATCAGACAGCTTATTGCTGGGGGGCGGGAAATCAGAGGAAGGTCCAATGGAACATATTTATTTCTATTAACTGTTTATTCATTTTAAAATTTTATATAAAAAGGTAAAATATAAACTCACAATACAGCACTTTTGTGACACTTGGTGATCATATGCCAGCTCTTACCCAGGCTGCCAGCATTAGCTAAGAACTGATATATTCATATCTAGAGACCATATTAGGTCACCTATATGTTATTTTGCTCACAATTGGAATTACAGGAATTTTAGACTCTACAAAATGCTTATAAATTTTTGCCTCCGTGCATCTCACTTGTCAGGGGTATTCCATACGAGGAAACTTTGCTTAATATAACTTTGACAATATTCTCTGAACTTGTGAATCCAGGCACATGAATCATGTATCTCACTCATCCAGGACTATCAATACCAGATAGGCCATCAAAGAACATTGCAAGAACCCTAATGCAACTGGAAAATACTAGTAAAACAAAATTCACAGGAAAATTTTCCTATTTCTTCACAGTCTGAACTCTCACAGGGCCAGATGTACCAATTGAAGCCAGAGATCCCCACTGGATGTCTCCTAGGTCTGCTCTGAAAGACACTTTGAATTGACAGATTACTGCATCTCTGGCACTCTATATTCTAAATCATTTGCATGTATACATTTGCTTGCCTTAATCTGTAAAGAAAAAAAAAAAAAAAACAACCAACAAAAAACTGGTTATTCACCCTGTAACTGTTGTTCATTGAGATGTGATACTCCTGTCCATTCCAACGCACATGTATGCGCATGTGCTGCATGCGTCATTGTTGGAAGATTTTTTTCCTCCAGAGTACCTGTTGGGTCAGTAGTACCCCTGCCAACCCGACCCCGATCAGTTCCTCCTTTCCAGACAACGATTCGGCAGAGGGGAGGCGGTCTGTGTGTGAGAGAGTGTGTTCTGGAATGGACAGGATCAACTCATCTCGCAGAACAAGTTACAAGATAACTGCTTTTTCCTTCTTCAAGGGATTGCTCCTGTGTATTCTGGTATGCCACTTACCAGCAGCATGCCCTGAAGGTGGGACTGGATCTTAACTTCTTAACCAACTGCAGGACCACTTTGCCAAACTCACATCCCCCCAGGCCCGGAGATAGTGTGAGGTGAAGGAGTGCACCAACGACCATGTCACTGCCTTGCAGCTGTCCGAGATGGGCACTTGTGCTAGGTATGCTGTTGAGGAGGCCTGTGGCCTCAGTAAGAGTGTTCTGATGTGCGGAGCCTACTGTATGGTCCACTCTTTGTCACAGTGAGGTGACTTCCGTGGGTCAAGGACCCAGAGAGCTATGCAAGTGGGAGGTACAGCTCCTGGGAGGGTCACAAACTGGAAACGTCAAAGTGTAGAGACTAGACAAATTTGGATCAGCTCTCCCTGAAGTAAAAGGGGTAGCCTTAGGGTTAACAACCCTTTCCATAGAAAAACAAAAACACAAACAAACATCTACGAAAAAACCTGCAACTACACAAGCCTTGGGAGGAGTTGACAATCTGCTTGGATTGAGCCTGAAGCATGGCAGGGAAAGCCGAAAGGAAGCTGCCCCCCAGATGACTTCTCTCACCCAGGACAACCACCCAGTTTGGTACATGGAATGTACAGACCATGTATCAAGCATGGAAGACAGCACAGATAACAGCAGAGATGAAACAGTACAAGCTTGCAGTTTTGGGCTTGGATGAGACAAGATGGACACGTTCTGGGCAGCTACACCTGGCAACAAGTGAAACCCTCATCTGTTCAGGACATGAAGAAGAGGGTGCACCATACATTGGTGTGAGCCTTCTGTTATCAAGAGAGGCATCTGGTGCTTTAATGGAGTGGACAGCAGTATCATCACACATCACCACAGCCAGATTCTATGCCAAAATGGGAAAGGTACTAACTAACTGTGCAATGAAGCAGTTGAGGAATGTAAAACAGACTTCTACAAGAAACTACAATGTGCGGTGAACCGGAAAGGAAAGAAGGATATGTTGATTTTGATAGGTGACTTCAGTGCCAAAATAGGAAGCATAAATACAGGCAGAGAACAGACCATGAGAAAAGACAGTGTCGACAACATGAATGAACGTGGAGAGCTCTTTGGAGATTTTTGTTCCTTCAAAAGATTGGTGATAGGTGGTAGTGTTTTTCCACACAAAAGAATCCAAAAAGTCACTTTGGATTTCACGTATGGAGGAAGGGAAGGCTGAGGAGCAGGACTGTACCCTTTCCTTGCTGGCTTTGTCCTTGCCTGAAGACATGGTGCCGGTTATGACCCTGTCACTGCCATCTATGAACAAGGTCAACCAAAATCTCTTTTGTAGAGACAGCTCTTTGTCAAGATCATGATGGTCTTAATGAGTGGCTCTCTGAGGACAAACACATCCACAAGATGGTCTGCCTCCTCCACCACTTCCCTCAAAAGGGAGGTTAAGGGCCTGGGTCACTCTACAAAGGAGATTTTTGTGGGCCTTGTTGTTCATAGATGGCAGTGAGAGGGACATAACTGGCACCCTGTCATCTGGCAAGGACAAAACCAGCAAGAGAAGGGTACTGTCCTGCTCTTCGAGCTTTCCTTCCTCCACAGGGCCCTCACCATGGCACTTGGAGCTGAGCTGGGGGCTTGGCTGGGGACATGAGAGGCCACGGGTGGTTGGACAGACTCTGAGCCTGGAGCCCCTGCAGCAGGTGAAGGGGCCTCCCACCCCAAGGGTACCACCATCTGGGACCTATACTTAGTGGTAGGCCTGGAGAGTCCAAAAAGGCCATTGTACTGGTGCTTGTCTTTGTGAAGGACAGGTCTGCTCCGAATCTGGGTGAGTCTTTTGAGGACGGTGCCTGGAATGGCATCTGGAGCGGTACTCTGACCTGGACAACACTGTGGAGTCCACCCTGGAGTTAGAGGTATATTCTGAAGCGGACCAAGGCAGAGTGGTACTAGTGAGCAGCACCATGGTGATTGGCTTCTAGCTTGCTCCTCTGAGTGGGAGCTAACAGGACAGAAGAGGGGTAAGCCCGCCAGACCACAGGGGGGACCTCTGATGCCGCTGACCTCACTTTTGCTTGTGGTGCTGTCATCAATGCCGCAAATACAGCCTGTGGCATGGACTTTGACTGCCCTGGTGCCAACTACATGGGTGTTGGTGCCAGGATGAAAGTCACTACCAGCATCATTACCAGTGTCGGTACTGTTCTCAGTGCCAGTGTTGACACTGGCACCAGGACTGGTGCTGTAGTTGGTGCCTTAAACATGTGCACTGGTGCTGGAGAAGCAATAGGTTGTGGAATTGTCTGAAGACTCAGCACTGAGACCCCAGAGTGGTAGTGGAGAGTTGATGGCAGGGAGGTTGCATCTGGAGGAGAGGCCATGGGATGCTTCAAGGCTGTACTCGGTGGAACGGACTGCGCTGCCGATTCAGTCAGGTTCCTGGTGGCCTCAAAGGTATCCGGTGAAGAGGGAAGGTCTAAGTCGTCCAAAATCACTGGTGCCAGGAAAAACACCAATGCCAGACTCAACAGACCTGCTTGTGGGCCTCCAGTCAATGGTGCTGTGATTGGTGCCACGCATGCAGCCGCTGTGCTCGATGGCATGTGGCACCTCCAGGCCTTACTTGGCATCCTGGATGGGGAGCAGACTGTTTCCACATTCTTCAACACCACGGAATGACAGCGGGGACAAGCCCACTTTTCATGCAGGGGAGTGCGAACAGTGTCGAGGAGCAGCACTGATGCTCTGTGTATGGTCTAGGTGTCACACTGAAACCAGCACACTGATGAAGTCATCAGCTTTTGGGGCTGGAGACCTGACTCCCTAAGGATCAGCTTCAGTCTCTGACCCCTCCTTCTTCATCCTAGGTTTGAATGACCTACACATAGAACACTTGTCTTGCAGGTGACTCTGCCCTAGGCACTTTAGGGAAGTGCAGTGAGGGTCTCCCATTGGCATGGAATTCCAATATCTCTCGCATTGCTTAAAACCCTGTGGTCACTACATACCCCAGGCAACCCACCGCACCCTCCAAAAGACTAACAGCAGCTATTAACAGCAATGAACTATAGATTAACAAAGAACTCCTAAACTAAGGAATAAAACCAACTGTGAAGCAGCCTTAAAAGCTCCAACAACCATCAGTAGGTGGAAAGAAGGAACTGAGCTGGGGTTCGGTGGGCATATATATTTATAGGCAATGTTAATGATGTTGCCACAGGGGGCACTACCACAGTAAAATCTTCCAACAGTGCACATGGTGGTCACACACTGGAATGCACAGGAGCAGTCACTTGAAGAACTTCTCTTTCCCAGTTGATAAACCTTTAGATAATTTATTACAAAACTGACTACAAGTATTATGTTTGGCATAAGAGCGAGGAAGCTAATTAATTTGGGATAACTACCTAGTCTCATGGGACTGGAAACAATGTGAATATGATATATGTGATCATCATTCAGCCTATTTTGTCTGGGTGGCAAGAGACTGGAGGATCCAAGGCAATTGTCTGATTACACTAAATCTGTTACAATTATCCAGGAGCTCACCTTTGTTACTAGTTTGGTGAAATCAAATTACAGAATACACTTGTTTGTGGTATCTGCTCCGTTTCTGACACTCCGCTCTGTGGTAGAAACAGGGCCTTCCCTACTAATTCTGGAGTCTTATACAGCCTGAGTACCACCACTCTCCCCCGCCAAGGGGTGGAATAGGGAGTGGCCACTCCACAGGGCAGCCAGCATCTCCAAGATGGGAGCTGCAGTGCGTGCACTCAAGAGGCCCAGGGCCAGAAGCTGGGGGAGGCTGAATCAGGGCCAGGAGGTTGGGTGACTTGACAGCTTGGGGAGCAAGCAGAAGGTGCAGGTGGTGGCGAGTGGCTCTTCCCCTCCCACAGGGCTCTGGCAAGCAGCATGCAGCTGCCTAGGACACCACAAAATTTGGGTCAGTTTGGGATCCCAAATTTCATGATGTTCTAAGAAGTTGCATATTTTGCATATCAGTAGGGATGGCCTGGATAAACTCCTGATCATGAGCCACTACAGTTGGCCTGACAGCAAACTTCTCACAATATAGTTTATTCAAATAATTTTACTATCCTACTAAAGTGATGGAACACTTCAGAAACAAGTGAAGTAGACTCGTCAGAAAATTTCCAGTGCTGTCAATGAAAAGGGTGAAATAGTTTCGAAGGAGAACTTCAATGCCTACTTAGTATACTTTCCTGGCACATTTTAATGCTTAATACCAGTGTGTGCTTTTAAGAGGTAGTTGATGATCTTTAAAAGTATCTTAAAAAGGACTTTTGTGCTGCATTTGTTGGAATATGATGTGGCCCAGAATATTTGAAAAGGAAAGCTGAGAAATACAATCAACTAAATTACTCTATGGAATAGGACTTTTTAAATCTTTTGCTGTTTAGGAGAGTCCTTACTTTCAGTCTGACAAGTTCTGGATTCAGATATATTACTTGTTCTGATGAATCCCATTCTGAAGTCTTAAACGTCTGAAATAATGTATGCCGCGTTTTCCTCCCAGCAGTGTTTTACAAAAGGAAATCAATTGTGGAGTGGCAGTCCATACTTGGTAGGCATCATCTAATTCTCTGTATCATTTTAGTAACTGCATTTATACCCAGATACTGAAAAATAGGTGTATTTCATAAGTAATCCTCCCTCCACAAAAAATAAGTCTTTCATTCATCCAGTACTTGAGGATTCCAATAGGCAGAAACTGAAATAAAAAGCTGATGTAACATCACAAAGACCAAAGGGCACATGGTGCAGTTGTCTTACAATTACTATTGGAGCTATTAAGTTCACATTTATATAATGCTGCTACTGCTCTACTACTTTATATCAGGACTACAGCATCTCACATCCTCCCCATAGGGATTTCTACCCTTACCTGAACCCCAGCTTCTTTGCAGGCATCAATGACTGTTTTGGTTCCCATAAAATTCACCCTGTAAAACAGCTCCTTGTTGTCACTGGAAGATGCTGGTGAAGCACAGTGAAAAGCCACAGTAACACCTTGTAGAGCAGGGAGTAGGTCCTAGGCATGCAGATGAAATAAGGCACCAGTGAAAACACCAGGAGTACAGTACTTTCTATTTCAAAAGTGTTTGTTATATGAATACACACATCCTTGTATTTCCAGGCCTCTTTCTGCTAGGCAAGCAGCCCCATTTGTCCCCCAATTCAAGAAAAAATTCTGAAGCTTCCTAAAGCTTGGGCTTCACCTAGGCTACAGCTCAATTTCAAATGGCAAACTTTCAAAAGCAACCTTTGGAAAGATTTGCTTTCGAAAGCATGGATCCACACACCAAAAGCAGATCAAGACTGCAATCTGCCCTTTCGAAAGACCTGTCCCGTCTTTCGAAAGGGAGCGTCCACATGTTCCAGGGCACTCTTTTGAAAGAGAGGGCCAGGAAACACCACAGATGGGGGTCACATGGCAGATAAGCTCTTCCAGGGGCTGCAGCCCACTCCTCACTTAAAGGTGCCCTCCCTGACACCCTTCTTCTGCACACACTGCGGGCAGGCTCCCTACCCAGAGCACCACAGACCCTGACCAGACAGAGGAGCCACTTTGGGGCACACTAAGGACCCTCAGCAACTCCCCAACACCCTACCCCTCGAGGCCATGGTCAGCCTGCTGGCCAAGCTGCTAGCTGCCATCCTGCAGTGGTTCCGGGGGCCAACCCTAATGGCCACCCTCGTACAGGCTGCCCTCACAGGATGATACCCGCACCCCGTCTCCTGGGTCATCCAACGCCTGTGGGGCTACCCCCCACTGGCATTGAATGGTGGGACTGGCTGCTGCTGGGGGCTGGGACAATGATTGCTGGCTCCAGAACTTCTGCATGATCAAGGGGACCTTTCTGGAGCTATTTCCCTGGCTTGTCCCAGCCCTTCAACACCACAACACCCGGATACAGACTGTGCTCACCCTGCAGAAGAAGATAGCCATTGCAGTATGGAAGCTGGCCACCCCGGACAGCCACGGTCACACACCAGTTTGGGGTGGGCAGGGCTACCATCAGGGCTGTCCTCCTGCAGGTAAGACATGCTCGAGACACCCACCCACCATGGGTGGGGGGGAGCCTCCCAGGTAGAGGGGACTCTCTGAAACCAGGAAGAGAAGACAGAGGACAGGGGATGGGGATGCGTGGAGCACCACGCCATCTCCATCTGGGCACCCAAGCACAATGCTGGAGCCTTCATAAATCACAAGGGGTACCACGCTGTGGTGCTCCAGGACCTTGTGGATGCCAAGGAGTGGTTTATGGATATTTGTGGGGTAGTCCAGGTGAACCCATGATGCCTGCACCTTCCACAACTCATGGCTTGTCTGCAGGAAGGGACATATATCCGCCGCAGGAGCTCCTGATGAGGGACACCAGCCTGCATTGTGGCTGATGCGCCATGTACCCCGCTGCACCCATGGTTGATGCAACCCTACACGGAACAGACTGGGCCCAACCACGACGTTTTTAACAAGTGCCTAAACCAGGCTCGTAACACTTGAGTGGGCATTTGGGCAGCTGAAGGTATGCTTCCGCTGCCTCCTTACCAGGCTGTAGCTTGGCCTCCCCAACATGCTGGATGTGGTGGGTGCATGCTTTGCCCTCCACAATATTGTGGAGGGCACAGCATAAGCCCTTCATGCAGGGGTGGGCCACGGCTATGAGCAGCTGCTTCCTGTGCCATTCCGCCAGGCGCAGCAGCATGGGGTGCAGGTCAGGGAGGCCCTACAGGAGTCCTACTGGGGTCCTCTGCGACCTCCCCCCCATGCAGCCACCACCACAACCCTCCTCCTACACACCCACCCCTCACAGCTCCCCCATAATGAACCCCCCCTCACACCTCCATACTCCCTCCTGTGCCCAACATAAACGAGGGACACAGGAGTGGTGACAGGCTATTTACTAAAACGATACGAAAGGAATCCAAGCTGTTTAAACTGAATAATAAACTATTTACAAGGGAGACCGGGAGACGGGGAAAACTACATACAAAGGGGTCCTGGGAAGGGGTGAGGGGGCCTTACTCTTCCACCAAGGATGAGGGCTGGGACCTGTGCTGGGAGCAGAAGTCCCTACTGCCCCAGGTCCGAGGTCCCTGTCGGGGCTGGGACAGTAGCATGGGAAGGTAGAAGTGCGGGAAGGGTCTGGCGGACCCAGGCTCAAGCTCACTGGGGGCCACAGTAAGGTAGGGAGGAGCAGGAGGGGCCGTCAGCCACTGGGCCAGCGCTGGCCGTCAGCCACTGGGGCAGCACCAGTTGAGAGGCTGGGGGGAGGTCAGTGGGAGCAGGGCAGCAAGGCCTTGGACCATGCTGGGGACTGCTGAGGGCACTGCAGGGAGGGGGCTGGTGAGAGCGCAGGAGGCTGGGCCAGGTGGGCAATCTCAGCCTGGGTGAGGATGTCCAGGCTGCCCACCACCCAATCCAGGCCTCCCACTTCATCACCAGCCAGTCCTGCACAATGGCAGTCATGTCATGCAGGACGGCAGCATTGGCAGTGTCAGCAGCATGTGCCTCCTCCCCACAGCAACACTGTCACAGGACCTTGTGCGAGTCCCGCAAGACCGCTGGTGGGGGTGTAGTCCCAGCCCCCTCGTCCCCCAGCGTGGGGCTCTGCAGCCTGTGTATGAGGCTTGGCTAGCCCACAAACGGCAGAGCTGTGGAGACAGAAGGAAGGACCATCAGTACCATGACCTGGCCTGGGGCCTGTGACCCCCCCGCCCCTCCCCGGGAGCATGGCCTGTGGTGTTATCCACAGAGGAGGGTGCTGAGTGCCACGTGTGGCCCCTACTGGGGCCCTGGGAGCGTCTCGAGTAGAGCTGCCATCTCTGTGAATGGCTTGCTGTCAGCTGTGGCAGAGGAGGACACCCCCTCCCCTCATACCAGGGCACCAGAAACACACAGGTCCTATCTGCTTGCTCCTCCAGGAACTTGGGAGAAGCCTGGCTGGATGGCACAGAGGAGCACAATGACAAGGACCCTGTCACTTGAGAAACCATCATCATTCTGGGCCACAGTTTCAGTGCCCATCTTGGAGTGGGGGGGGGGGGCGGGGCTGCTGCCTGGAGTGGTTTCCAGCACCTCCTTGGGCTTGCTCTCAGGCTCCAGCTCTAGAATGGCGGTGTCCAGCAGGTGGTGGGGTGGGGCCACATCGTTGGGTCCCAGGAGGCTGATGAGTTTCTGGTACTGAGGGCAGGTGATGGCCCCTGCCCCCAAGTGGCTGGCCACATCATGAACCGGGCAATAGGCCTTCCGCAGCAATTTAACTTTGCTCTGCACCTGGTCTCTGGCAGGGTGGACTCGAAAGAGCAGCTCAATGGAGAGGCAGTCAAAGGCTGCTGCACTGTGGTGCCACCCAATTGTGTGGAGCAGCAGCTCTTTGTCCCCGCAGAACGCCAGGAGGTCTTTGATCTTGGCCTCACTCCAGGAGGGGAACCTCTTTTTCTGCCCCAGGCTGGTCTGCTGGGATCCCTCAGGCTGGTGGGAGCTCATGCTGTGCCTGCTGCCAGCATGCTCTCAGCTTCCTGCCTAGGGGTTTCTGGGTCCCTGCATCTTTAAACATGGCCAGATGTGCAGAGAATAGAGCCCTGCTCATGCTGGCTGGGGCGTGTCAGCATGCTGGCTGGCCAGTGCCATGGAGGACCCCCTTTCAAAAGAGCAACCCGCAGAGCATCTACACGTTCTCTTTTGAAACAGCCTTTCAAAATGAGGTCTTCTTCCTGAAACGGGAAGGGGGTAGGAATTCTGAAATGAGCACCACGTCATTTCGAAATGAATTTTCAAATTACATGTTTTGTATGTATATGACCCACAGCATATTTTGAAATAGCCCCTCATTTCTAAATATATTTCGAAAGCAAGTGCTACTGTAGACATGGCCTTGGAGAGTAGCCATGCTCAACAGCAGCCAGTTAACTCAGGTGCAAACAGAAGGCCAAGAACGTCCCAGATAGGAGTTAAAACCTCAACATGGAACCTTTCCACAAATTTAACCCCAAATCCCAATAATACTGCCCAACTTTATGGTGCATCCCCTGGAAGGAGTACATTATGCCAGAGGAGAAGTGTTCTTTAAGACTTATGTAGCAATTTATTTCCAAGACACATTGTAATGCATGTCTCCAGAGCAGAAGGCAGGTATAAGCTCTATTCTTGCACACATATATAAACTAAAACTTCTGAAGAGTTCAAGAAGATGGTCCCCATAGGGATCATTTTGAGCCATCAGTGAAAAAGAAGTGAAGAACTGCACTGGCAGAGAGGACATAGTTGGCCACTTTTTCACAGCTTATACTGCAACCCTTCCAAGAAATACGGCTGTAGTATTAACCTTCCCAGGAATACATTATGTGCATCAGAAAAATGAGTCAACACTCTGCATATTTCACTTTTGTTCCATAACACAATATTATGTTTCTCAATTGTTCACACTATACCTTTTTACTGCAGAGATCTCCCAAGAAAAACTGCACCTTATCGTTCTCAAACCCCTTTTTGATATCAAAAACACTGACAGTGTATCCTTTATCCAGCAGTTTCTCCACCATGTGTTGGCCTAAGAATCCTGAACCACCTATCACGATGCATTTCTTACTGGCCTGCAGAGGCAAAAAGGAAAGAGTAGTATCATAAGCAAACAAATGCTGGTAGACTACACAAGTAAATCCAATTCCACAGGATCATATGAGGGATGATCTCAATGGCTTGGCTGAGGTTCAGAATTCCAGTTTTCCACTGCTGCAGTCAGACAGGTCAGTCATTAGGCTAATCTGGAAGTCTGAGTCCATTAAACTCACTGAGATCCCCTTCAGTGGATATAGCACAAGAGGCATACATACCTAAATACAGTCAGGGTAAACAACCAATGAGAGAGAGTAAGACAATCTTACAAAGGTCTCAAGCTATCTAAGAAGTTGATTATAACGTGAAAATTAATTACTCAATTATTTTAACTTCCCAGTTCTCATATCAAAACGGAATGAACTGTTAAAGAGACAGACATAAGAAACAACACAGCCACTCCTAAAAATATGATGACCCAAGTTCTAGTGCTACAAAATATAATTTGACTTTATGTACTGATTTACAATCCATGCAATACAACAAATATGGCTCAGATGTAAAACAAATGCAGTTTTCCAATATTAGAAAAATCTGCCCAGGTTTGTGTAAACAGGAGTTGGGAATCTTGGGCTTTGCAATACACACACTATAAGCTTCCTTCCTTGCTCTGCTGCTGACCTCCACTCTTTGTATATTCGTTTACAAAAGCTCAAACTCTACAGCAGGGTGTTCTAACTACAGGCCTACCAACACTCAACAAAAATTCAGTTCTATAATAGAGAGATATTTTGGGGAGGGTATGACATGCATGACAGGCTCTGCAATTCTAGTGTGATGTATATGTAAGGCCCTGCACCCAGGTTATTGGCAGGAGAACATGAACCTTTGACCTTAGGGGCTAAAGCCACAAGCTGTACTGCATGAACTAAAAGCCAGCTGGCAGTCAGTCAAGGTTGTAGAGCAGAGATTTCACTCTGCTTTGTCTGTGATCTCAGTGCCGCTAGAGTACATATAAAAAACCCAGCAACAGCAGCATGACCCCTCCATTAGTAAAGCGAGACTTTCAGTCCTGGTCCTGCACAACCAGGGACACACTGTTTGTGTGTGAGTTCTCAGCACTGTGTGTGTGACAAGTCAGTCAGCCCCTGGCCTTCAGTTGAGCTGAATCAAGGACCTGGGTATAGTACTCCCTATCTATTGGTAACCCTTTACAATGGATGAAGCTTCTCTTTGGGGAGACAGTAGCATCCCAGCCTGCCTCTAGTGCCCCTGGCCACACCCATGCCCGATCCCCTACCTACTGTCTCTCTCCTCTCTTTCGTGCTCTGACCTCACCTCCACTCAGTGGGTTCTTAATGGTACCTTTATTGGTTAGATTTCCAATTTTTATTTCCTGTAATCTTGTGAAGAAACTTCCAACAAAAATAAGTGATGGTTAGAAAACAAAACTTAGGGAAAATATTTTTGAACTTACTGGTCTGAGTTGGACAGCCATTTCTTGGAGGATTTGCTGCAAACCTAATTCCTTCAAAAAAAAAAAAAGATGTTAATACTTTAAGATATTGCGTCTCGTTCAACAATTAAAGTGAGTTGCAAAAAATTTAAACATCTGTTATTTAATATGGAAGACTCAGATTTTTCCCTTATCATATTACTCCTGCAGATGAGTAACTTGGATCAATCTTGTACATTTTACTCATTGGCATCAGCCTCATAAGCACAGTACAGTTTTTGTGGACATCTAATAAAAACAAAATGGCTAATATTTATAAAACTCAGCAATACAGGCATGCTCTAATTATTTTAAACTCCAGAAAACATATAAGTTAACTGAAATTCAATTTGATACAAATATTCTCTGACAGCGACAGAACAAGAAATAGGTTTTTCTCTCATGTAATTGTGTTTACACCTATCCCTCGATTTACTAACTTAATTCATTCTATGAAAACTGTTTGTAAAGTGAAAATTCATAAATTGAAAGCATTATTTCTATTAATTTCAATATTAAAAAATCCTGACTGGTTCTCAACTCCCCCAAAAAACCAAACCAAACCAAACCACAACCCAATATTCTCCCCATGTTACAATACGATACAATCATAAAGATAAGAACAGAGCTACTTTATTGCTTTTTTATGGCATTTATTACCACTAGTCAATTCTTAGATAGTTGTGAAGAAGGTGGTATTGACATGAGTTCCATGGGATCATCTGGGTTACCATTGGAAACAGTTCCATAATGACTTCAACCTCCTTAATCGGGGTTCTACCTTCAGGTTTTTGAGACTGAGGGCTGAGGATCAGGTGACAGTGATGAGGGTTTAAGCATGGGTGATGAAACAAAGGGTTGAAAAAATGATAGAACTGAAGTTTGGACTGCAGCCCTCTTTTTCTATTGTACAATTCCTGATAGCATTGAACGGCTTCATGAAATTGTTGCTTGCATGCCAAACTCCGTTCTAAGTTTGGGTCATTGTCACCAAGAATTTGTGTAGCTGCCTCCATAGTAGTGAAGAATTTTGAGGGTTTTAGTGTCCAGCATTTTTTGTGGTTCATCCTATCCTTCCTCCTCCTTTTCTGATAACTTTCGGGCATCTAGCTGAATTAATTCTTCATTTGTCAACTTTTCTGCTACTACTACTACGACTTAACCCTTGTATTCCACATGGAGCACAGGTCAAGGTCATCTACAGGTCTCCTCCACTTCACTCTGTCTTGCGACAAAACTTCTAGCTGTCTCCAGGACTACCCCAGTTGTTCTTCAATCTCAGCAGACCTTCTCCACGTTGTCTAAGGTCTTCTTTTGCATTTTCCTTGAGGCTTCCATGAGAGAGCTTGACCAATTATGTTGGATGATAGTATCCTAAGAGTGAGGCCCAGCCATCCCACTTAATTCTCTTGATTTCAACATCAACTGGTTCTTTTCCCGCTCTGTTCTAAAACTCCTAATTTGTGACGAAGTCTTCCCATTTGATGTGAAGGATGTACCTCAGGCGTATGTTTATGAACGTCTGTAGCTTGTGATTTGAAGACTTATTAGTACGCCAGGTCTCGCATCCATAGAAGAGCACACTCTTCACATTTGTGTTGAAGATCCGCAGTTTCATCTTTGCAGATGTTATTTGTGAACTCCATATGGCAGAGAGTCTTGAATGCAGCTGTTGCTTTCCCTATCCTGGCATTGATATCTTTATCTCTTCCTCCATCTCTGTCCATAATACTCCTTAAGTAGGTGAACTGCTCCACATCTTCCAGGTCATCCCCTCCCAGTGTGATGGTCATGGTGTTGAACTGGTTGATCCTCGTTGTCTTGGTCTTTCCCTTATTAATGCTCAGTCCAGTCATTGAGACAGATTTGTCTAGTGTTGTGACCTTTTCTTTCATGTTTTCATGTTGGTGTGAAAGGAGGGCGACATCAGCAGCAAAATCAATGTCCTCTAGCTGTTTGAAAAAAGTGTCCACTGAATGCCTTGTTGATGGCCATCTATTATCCTGTTTATAATCCACTGACATTGATAAGATGACTGAAGCATTATTGAGGATCACCACACATTTATTATCCAGATTATTTTCAGCACAATATTTAGAGATGAATGATGAAAGGTAGCTTGTTATGTACTCAACAAAAACCTGCTTGTCACCCATGCCTTTTGATTAGAATGCCAGACCACAGATATTGATGCCTTGTTAAAGCCTTTACATGCCCTTGGACTTTCCAAATGGTAAACAAGAAGCTTGAATTTCACATTTCTTTCCAAATTTCGATCAAGAAGTAATGTTAGTTGATCCTTTGAGGCCTGTAAACCTGTTGCTTTTGTTTTATCCCTCAAAATAAAGGCTTGAGAAGGCATTCTTTTTCCAGAAGAGCCCCATTGCATTAACATTAAATATTCAAATATCCAAAACATTTTTGGAGAATATTTGTTTTGTTTTGGTAGCCACAGATACACTGCTTTGCTTGGTTTCTTGGCCTTACTGACAACTCCTGAAGAAACTTTTTCATGTCTAGGATGCATGATGATGACAAATTACAAGGATATTTGAATATTAATATCACTCACAGTCAAGACGATATGAACACAATGAAGCATGTGAACCAACTGGGAAGAGCTGGGCAGCTGAGTGAAATGAAGTCAGCCTTACACGGCTTTCTGCTGTATTCCTCCATGTTCGTTAGTCACAAAGCAGATGCTTAGAGGAAAGTTGGTTCTTTACAGTGAAAATATACTTGTAAATTGAAAAGTAGGTATAAATGTATATTGTTTACTATAGCCAACGTTCATAAATCGAAAGTCTGTAAATTGAGGGATAGGTACATGTTGAAAAATGTCTCAATCACCAAATCATTCTCACCTTACCCAGTCTAAACAGCCATGTCATCTCCCAATTGAACACTATAATGCAAATACATCAGGAAAATGTGCAATATAATTCCCAGAGAACAGTCTGGGGGTAGGGCAGAAGCTCCCCTACAAATGTGGGGGACAGGTATTGAGGGACTCAGCCAGGAGATGGAGTCGTTTTCCATGCTGGGTAATAGGTTCCCAGGGCTCTCTGTCTGTTCTCGCCCCCTTAGGCCCTGCCTTCTGGCCTAACCCTCAACCAATGGTAGCCACTCCAGCCCCTCTGGCTTCCACTCTTGCCTCCCATCCCAAGTATGAGTTTATAGTGTGGGCCCTACCCCATCTATTTCCCTGCTAGCTCATCCCAGCACTGCACCTCTCCCCAGAACACTCCCCACCAGTCCCAACACATTCTCTTAAAAAACAAAAAAAACAAACAATAATGGTAATGCAAATTCCCAAATTGGAATTAAGGCCCCACTGTGGTTAGCACTGTACAAACACAGAGAGGAGAAACAATTCTTACCCTGAATTCCTTACAACTGAAAGACAAAAAGAATGAAACAATAACAAAAACAAATCTGGTGAGGAATTTGTTCTATCATGTAACTAACTGGGAGTATACCTTTCAAACTGAGGGGAGGAAAAATATCACAGCTTGTGGCATATATAAAAAAGGTGATTCAGAGAAAAATGTGAGGCTAAGGTAGAAGCATAGCATACTAGAACTGGAAAGAACCTCAAGAAGTCATCAAGTCCAATTCCCTGCCCTCACAACAGGAACAAGCACCATCTATATCATCCTGTTAGATATTTATCTATTCTAACCTGTTCTTAAATATCTCCAGTGATAGAGATTCTACAACCACCCTAGGCAATTTATTCCAGTAATTAACCACCCTGACAATTGGGAAATTTTTTCTAATGTCCTATGTAATGGTCCAACGTAGTAGCTATTAAAACTTTAGCAGGGAGATTTTTGGCAAGAAAGATCAGCATTGTCAGTCCCCAGACTTCAAAAATTGATGTCTGGCCCTGAAAAAATCATGAGATTCAGCATGTAAAAGAAGCCACTAACTTACAGGAAAGGATTTCTGTGCCCTCACAGAGCACTTTCTTTTAGTCCACCTTGAGGGCTAGAGACTTTCCTTAAAAATGAAAACTGAGATTCTCATGCAGTATAGTGGTTCCACCAGCTAAATGAAAGCACAAGAGTTGGCAACACAAAGGCAACATGGGAGAGAGCCCTGTGATAAACCCCTGACCAGGCACCAATGCTTAGAGATGACAGCTCCCACCAGCTTTGACCCGCTGAGCCTGTCACTTGCCCCGACACCATTCCCCACTCCTGCCTTGTGCCTAACAGCTCCCCAGCAGCTGCCTTCACCAGACCCAATGCAGGCGCCTCCGAGGACACATGCACACCCTTCCAACTGCTCGGCAACAGGTTTCTGCTCCTAACGTACAGATTAAATGGCATGCACGTATGACAAACACAATCCATTACTCTTCCCTGCTCTAACAGCCTAGAGAGCATCATTACCTTGCCCATGTCTCAGAAATCCAGATCTGCACAGCTCCCTATGGCACACAGACAACCTCACCCAGCTCTCTCCCCACCAGCTCCTGCCCCCTCCCAGTTCTCCCCGACAACAGCTCCAGCCAGCCTTGACCCCTCCCAGGTCTACCCCACCCACAGTCCCTGCCAACCCTACTCCGCCCCCAGGCCTCTCCCCCACGAGACAGCTCCTGCCAGCCCTGCCCACCAGCTCTGCGGCCTCCCAGCTCCTGCCCCCCTTCCAGCTCCTGCCAGCCCTGGCCGCTCCCAGCTCCCCCCCAGCCCTGCCTCACACACAAACACAGCTGCCGCCAACCCGGCCTTCCACACACTGCATAGCGGTACCTTGCACCTAGCGCCCCCGCACGCTTTCTCCCAGCGGTCCCAATCCAGGCCCAGCTGCGGGCGCTGCACGACCCGCCCCGCTTCAACCTGTCCAATTGGCAGCAGGCTTTCTGCTCACCGCACGCCGAAGCCCGGCCACCCGCTGGGCCGAGATCAGCCGAGCCCGGCGCGCTTCCCGATTGGTGAGCTAGCTACTCCTGCAGCCAATCCACTGAGGGGAAACCAGAACACACCCTTTTTTCTGGATCTGCCCACTAAGCGTTTTAACCAACCGGCATGCGGAACTGGTCTCCCGCGTAGTGCCATTAACCAATGGGAAACGTGTTTGCGCCGGCCTCAGGGTAGAACTATTGGCCCGCGGCAAAGGCGGCCGTTGGTTGTGTGTCCGCTGCCTTCTTTCTGCCAAGTCCCTGCGGGATGGTGAGTGAGGCAGTGGTCGCAGTGCGTTGCAGCAGCAGCAGGCATATGTCATCCCCGCTCCCACGGCGGCGCGCCTGGGCAGGGGCGGGCTCCGCCCTGGGGTATGCGGCTCAGGGGCCAAGCAGGGGCAAGGCCCGCACTAGGTAGGCAGGTTCAGATCTCCGAGCTGCGTCCTGGCCCGTGCTGCTGGGGCGTCGTGCGCTGCTCCTCCCCCCACCCCGCCCGTAATCCTAGAACGTTAGGGCCGGAAGGGACCTCAGGCGGCCACCCAGTCCGGCCCCGTGCCTGAGGCAGGATCAACCCTAAATAAATCCTCCCAGCCAGGGCTATGTCAAGCGGGAACTTCAAAACCTCTGGGGATGGAGATTCCACCACGTCTCTCGGTAACACTCCAGTGTTTCGCCACCCTCCTGGGGAAAGAGCTTTCCTCATATCCAACCTCCACCTCTCCCTCTGTAACTTCAGACCATTACCCCTTGTTCTGCCGTCTGTCACCACTGAGAACAGCCTCTCCCCATCCTCTTTAGAGCCCCTTTCAGGAAGTTGTAGGCTGCTATAAAACAAGCCCAAATCCCTTAGCCTCTCCTCACGTCATGTGCTCTAGCCCCTTAATCATTTTCTTGTCCTCTGCTGAATCTTCTCCAGCACACCTACATCCTTTCTATAGCGGGGGCCTAAAACTGGACACAATACTCCAGGTGTGCCCTCACTAGTGCCAAATAGAGGGGAACAACAACTTCTCTAGACCTACTTGAAAACTCCTCCTAGGGCACTCTAATATGCTGTTAGCCTTCATGACTACAAGGGGACACTTTACTCCTATCCAGCCTTTCATCCACCATAATCCCTAGGTCTCCAACGTATCTACCTCTTCCTCTAGTTTAGTGTCATCTGCAAACTTGCTGAGGGTGCAGTCCAGTCCCTCATCCAGGTCATTAATAAAGATGTTGAACATCACTGGCCCCAGAACTAAGCCTTAGATATATGGAGATCTGTCTTACTGAGCTGGAAGGGACCTTCAGAGACTACTGACTTCAGTTCCCTGCATGAACAGCAGGACTCATCACTATCTTTCACAGTTTTTTTTTTTTTTGGGAAGTCTATTTGCCCTAGATCTCTAAATGGCCCCCTCAGGGATTGAGCTCACAACCCTGGGTTTAGCAAGCTAATACTCAAACCACTGAGCTATCCCTCCCTCACTGGATGCCACTTGAAACTGACCGCTATCCAAATATTGAGCCATTGACCATTACCTGTTAGGCCCAACCATCAAACCAGCTTTCTGTCCATTTTACAGTCCCTGTTTCCAATCCATACTTCCTTAACTTATGGGCAAGAATGTTGTGGGAGACTGTATCAAAAGCTTTGCCGAAGTCAAGGTATATCACATCCACTGACTTCCCCATATCAGAGCCTGTTACCTCATCATGGAAGCTGATCAGATTGGTCAAGCAGGACTTGGTGAATCCATGTTGACTACTTTTGATCACTCCGTTATTTTCCCAGGGACTGAGGTAAGGCTGACCCATCTATAGTTCCCTGGATTGTCCTATTTCCTTTTTTAAAGATGGACACAACATTTGTCTTTTTCCATTTATCCAGGATCTCTCCCAATCACCAAGAGTCTTCAAAGATAATGGCCAAAGGCTCAGCAATGACATCTGCCAATTCCCTGAGTACCCTTGGGTGCAATAAATCCAGACCCACGGATTGTGTACATCTAGTTTTTCTTTGTAGGTCTTAACGCTTCTCCTTTTCCACCAAGGGCTGCCCTCCACCTTCCCATAGTGCATTGTCTATCACAGCAGTGTGGGAGCTGTCGTTGTCTATGAACACAGAGGCAAGAAAAAGCATTGAATACTTCACCTTTTCTTACATCATCTGTCACTAGGTTACCTCTCTCATCCAGTAACGGCCCCTTAGTCAACTGTCCATGTTTCCACTTCTTACATGCATTCTTTTTGAGTTTAAGCTGACCAAGGATTTCTCTGTTAAGCCAAACTGGTTGCCTACCATATCTGTGTTTCTTATGCTGCAGTGGGATGGTTTGTTCCTGTGCCTTCAGTAAGACTCCTTTAAAATACTGCCAGTTCTCCTGAACTCTTTTCCCCTTCATCTTTTTTTCCCAAGGGATCCTGCCCATCAGTTATCACAGGGAGTCAAAGTCTGCTCTTTTGAAATCAAGGGTCTGTATTTTACAACTCACTTTTTTTTCTCCTTTTGTCAGGATCCTGAAATCTACCATTTCGTGATTGCTGCAGCCCCGGTTGCCACCCACTTCTATTTGGCCTACTAGTTCTTCGCTGTTTGAGCAGCAGGTCAAGTTGTGCATGGCCCCGGTTGGTTCCATCAGCACTTGTATCGAGAAGTATCCCCAACATGCTTCAGAAAACTTCCTGGATTGTCTGTGTGCTTCTGTATTGGTCTTCCAACAAATGTCTGGGTGATTAAAGTCTCCCATGAGAACCAGGGCCTGTGATTTGGAAACTTCTCTCAATTGTCTAAGAAATCCTCATCTCCCTGATCTGGCAGTCTATAGGAGACACCAACTACAGCATCACGTCTGTTGCTTCTGCCTCTAAGCTTAACCCAAAGACACTCAACTGGCTTTTCTCCCTCTTTATACTGGAGCTCTGAGCAATTGTATTGGTCTCTCACATAGAGCACAACTCCTCCTTCTTTTCTTCTCTGCCTGTCCTTCCTAAACAGTTTACATCTTTCCATGACTGTGCTCCAGTTATGCGAATCATCCCACCAAGTCTCTGTTATTCCATCCACCTCCTACTCCTTTGACTACGCCAGGGTCTCTAATTCTTCCCATTTTGCTTCCCAGGCGTCTTGCATTTGCGTACAAGCATTTTAGAGAAGTGGTTGATTGGCCTGCTTTCTCCTCTTCACCCAGGAATCCTACTTCGTTGTTCCCTACTTACCTCAGGGCTTGTATCACCATCTCCCAACGAACCTAGTTTAAAGCCCTCCTCACTAAGTTTGCAAGCCTGCCCGCAAAGATGCTCTTCCCTCTCTTCGTTAGGTGGATCCCATCTTGTCCTAGCCATCTTTGTTCATGAAATAGAGTGCCATGGTCCAGAAACCAAATCCTTCTCTGTGATGCCACCTACACAACCACGCATTTACCTCAGCAATTCAACCATCCCTACCTGGACCCCTTTCTTCCAGAGGGAGGATGGATGAGAACACCACTTGGGCTCCATATTGCTTGATCTTCCTTCATCACCACCCAGCCCTTAGGCAGCTAGCTGTCAAAGGAGGGCAGAAGCATGAGCCACAGTTTACAGAAAAGGAATCTGAAGCACAGAGTAGGGGCATCACTTAAGGCTAATGACAGTGCTAGTATAGAGTCAGGTCTTTTGAGACCAGTTCAGTGTTAAGTCATTAGGTTATGCTGCCTCAGTGTTTTGCTCCAGTTGATTTAGGTAGCATGGCCTGTGTAGACAACAGGCCCCAGAATGTGCTACATATTCTGTGGGGCTTGCAGATATTGCAAATAGGTAATTTTTGCAACTATCTTCACATACACTTCACTGTTTCAGCAACGAAGGGTCCTGTGGCACCTTATAGACTGCTACTGTGTGGCCTGGGAGATTGAAGTGCTCTCCGACGGGTTTTTGTATGTTGCCATTTCTGATACCTGAATTGTGTGCGTTTATTCTTTTACGTAGAGCCTGTCCAGTTTGTCCAATGTATATAGCAGAGGGGCATTGCTGGCACATGATGGCATAAATTATATTGGTAGATGTGCAGACTTAAAAGTAGCTATCCTACAGCAAAAAAATTTCAGGACCAGACTCCAAACAGAAATTTCTGAGCTACAATTCATCTGCAAATTTGATGCCCTCAGCTCAGTCTTAAACAAAGACTGTGAATGGCTGGCTAAATACAAAAGCAGCGTCCCCTCCCTTGGTGTTCACACCTCCAGATCAACTGCTGGTAGTAAGCCTCACCCTTATTGACTGAGCTAGCTTTGTTATCCCCACCCTTGCTCTGGCTTATTTATACCTGGCCCTGCAGATTTCCAAGACCGGCATCTGATGAAGTGAGTCTGTGCTCACGAAAGCTCGTGCTCGAAACTTTTCTGTTAGTCTATAAGGTGCCACAGGACCTTTCGTTGCTGTTACAGATCCAGACTAACACAGCTACCCCTCCGATACTTCACTGTTTCAGTGCACTTATATAGAGCTATAGATGGAGCATAATATGCAGGGACCTGTTATCTCTGCAAAATACACCTTCAGGCTGGAACGTTATGTATTCACAAGCCATACCTTACGAGGGGGGAAAAAACAGGTAGCTTTTTAGATTTGCTTGTGGCCACATCGTCTCTTGTTCTCTGGAAATCACAAGGCTTGCTGAGAAAAGAAGTTTCTGGTTTTATTCAGGATTGACTTTCCCTTATGCTGAGAGTCTTGTCTGCCTGCTTTGGGAATAAAACAAACCAGCAGTCATTCAACTCTTTAAAGAGTAGCAAAATAATATCTTAGGATATTGTTAGTCTTTAAAGTGCTACATGACTGCTTGTTTGTTTTGTTAGAATATGGACTAACACAGCTACCTCTCTGTTGCTTTGGGAATCTAATTCTGATCTCTGCTCTTTGTTAATATTTCAAGGCTTCCAGCTTCAAGAAATCAACATTAGGAGCAGCAGCTCAGAGGAAGAAGACAGGCCCTAAACTTGAACTAACTGAAGACCAGAAGCAGGAGATCCGAGAGGCTTTTGATCTGTTTGATACCGATGGCAGTGGGAGCATAGATGTTAAGGAACTAAAGGCAAGAATAAACCCAATGTTAAAGGGAAAAAAAAGCACCTAGACAAAAACAAAGTAACTTAGGCTGGAGCAGAGCAGGGGCAGGAGGGGTATCACCATAGGTGGGGCCTGGGCAGGAAGAGGGTGTAGCAGGGGTGGGACATGGGAGAGGGTGGGGGAGGGACAGGTGGCTGTTGCCTCCCCATCTCCCGAATTGCCACACTAATTTCCTCTGGTTGCAGGATGTCATGAGTTTTGCAGAGTAAACAAATTGTTCAGCTCTTTAAAAGAGGAAATTTTTAGAGGAACCAGAATCCCAGCTGTTTTAGACTTTCTGCTGAAGGTTTATATCAAGCTATAGACCCAACTCATTCTGGGCTTAAGCACTGGTTGAGTTGAGGAGCACAACAGCTAGGGAGTTCAGTGCTTCTTTAATTGTGTTACATTTCTTGAAGACTTTGACCTTTCTTTACTGCCGTTTAGCTTATGTCTACACTATGAAATAGATTTGATTTTGTAATGCTGGGTTTTATAAATTTGAATTTGAGTATCCTCACCTCCCCACAAAGTCAATTTAGTGCTGCCATGCTAAATCACCAAATATTGACTGTTGCAGCAGTGCATTGTGGGACCATATCCCACAGTTCCCTCAGCCCTGTATGAGTCTGCGTTTTTTCCACTGGTGCAGTATGAGGAAAAAATGCCTCACAAGTGGTTGTGGGTATGTGATATCAGCTTTCCACATTGCATTGCCCTTATTCCCCTCCCGTGGAAAGCAAGCAGCCATTTTTTTCAGAAGGAAGGAAGGAAAAGTAGGGAATCGCAGGTGAAAGAAAGCCTAACAGGCTGGCTTCAGAAGGTGACTGACCCACATAAACTGGTTATTCAGCTGCTTTTCCCCTATTGAAAAAGCACGTTTGCATTAATCCCTTTAGGTATGACTTTTGCCTGATCAGCCAACTACAGGGCCAAGCAGGGGACTGTCATACTCACATGCCAGAATGACTCTGTGCCCTGGGATCACCAAGGTGACTGTGCCATGCCAGCTGGTCCCTCAGCTACTTCCTCCCCCCCGCCCCTCGAAACCACAGTATGGTATGACCGGTCTTAAGAAAGCCATTTTATAAGGAATTAGCCAAAAGAAAGGAAGACTGGAAAGAAAGCATCAAAGCTAGCCAGGTTAACTGAACGCTCGTGCTTTATAACTGAACGATCAAAGATTTTTTTACAAAAAGCCGATAAAACATCAGCTCTGAAAATATTATGGAAACAGATTAGTTTGTTATATCCTTCTTCCATCATTTAAAGCCTTTGAGGAAAAGCAATGATCCTCATTTAAACACCTCTTGGTTTCCCGAGAATTACTGGTTAAAAGCAAGCTATGGACTAACTGTTAATCCAACTTAAAATAAGATGCTGTACATTCATTGGTTGAATAATAATGGAAACAACTGTTACCTGAAAACAAAGTGTTTTCTTGAATGGGAGCCAGCTTTTCCAAGCTTGCTTTGGTGTGATGGTTCACGCTATAGAGTGGGTGGTGGGGGGGGCAACAGGACCAGTTGACATAGTCCCTTCAGGGGGGCTTTCTCCAGCAGGGGAGCCAGCCCCAAATATCAGTGCCTGTTGGGGTGGGTGGCCCACCCACATGCATTGATGGTGGGAGTTGTAGCCAAGGGACCAGTTGCCATGGTCTCATCAAGGGCTTTCTCCGGTGTGGGGAGCCAGCCCCAAATATCAGTGACTGCAGGGGCTGCCCTGCTCCACATACGTTGATGGATAGGGGGTTGTAGCTAAGGGACCAGTTGAAATGGTGCCTTCAGAGCCTTCTGCCAGCCCCTCAACACACACTGCCCCAATGAAAACAAAAAAAAAGCCCAAACTCCCCAGCTCATGTTGTCTATGAGGGGCCATCCAGGCTTCCTGGCCTCCCTTCCCCCCCCCCCCCCCCCGTCCCCGGCTGACAGCCATCCCCTGAAAAATCTTTGCCACAGAGGGATACGTCCCCCTAGTGACAGCTGGCCCCAAAAAATCTTTCCCGTCTTTGGAGCCTTTACTGCGCACAAGCCAGGACATGGTGCTGTCTGGAAGCATAGGCTGCACTGCACATGCTTTTATTGTGTCAGGGGCTAGCCATGTGCTGTGTTTGGGTGGAGCATAGACTCCCCCCCCCCACCCCCTCAACTGCATTGCACCTGTGGGGGTTGTGGGGCTGTCCCTGTGAAATTGTGAACTACAGAAAAGAAGTTTCTCAGCTGGTCATACAAGCATGGCCCCCACAGGCTAGCTGCCACATGGGGTGGCAGGGCGGAGGCTGGCAGCAGCGCTGAAAATACTCTCTGCCTTTCTTGCTGTATCCTGGGCAGGGAAGAAGCCACCACCCCATGCTGGGGGCTATTTTTAATGGCTAGATGCGATTGCAGAGGTCATCATGAAGAAATGAATTCAAAATGGGCCCAGGTGCCCACTTAAATTTCCCAGGCTTCCTGGTGCTGAATTTAAATTTGCGGGGTTCCTGTTACCTACTTCCTGCACACCTGGAAGAGCAGCAGGGATGGAAGCAGCCAGAGTGGACAACCATGGGGCAGTATGGAATACATATGGGACACCTCTGTAGGCCAATAAAGTCAATTTAAATAAAATGCCATTTCCACACTATCATTAACTCAACCTCTTAAATGTGAACATAGCACTCCCTAAACCTGATGTAATGGCATTCACAATGAAGGCAGTGATGCATCTACAGTAAGAGATACAAGTGAATTTAAAGGAGTTAGTGACATTTTCATATTGAGCTATCTTCACTGTAAATACCATTAGCTCAATTTAGTGAGCCCTAATACCAATAACAAAATATCAATATTACCAAATGGGTATAGCATCAATTTTGAATTTAACATTTCGAATAAAGGCTAGTGTGGAAGTGCCCTGTCAGAATTGTCCCACAGATCTATGTGGTGACCCTCCATGTATAACCAGTTCCTTCTCTGCAGCTCTCCATCCAGGTGCACAGAAAGATGGTCACAGGAAGCCTGTGAATTTTTGATTGAATTAGAATTTGAATTGTGCAGCACCCAGGCCTGCACATATAAAGGGTGCCCCAATTTAAAAATTCCTTTGCCCATCACATTGCACCGCATGGGTAGCCAGCAGACTGTATCAGTAGCAATTGCATGGATAGCCATTTCCTGCCATCATAAGCACTCAGGGTAGTGATCTGACTAGTACTTCTCAGGCTCGCAAGAGAGCCCCAGCATGGACCCACTGGGAGATTCTGGATCTTCTTGCAATTTGGGGAGACCAATAGTTGGTGAAGCGACTTTGGGTGGCCAAGACAAATGTGGCAATCTATGAGCGGATGTCACATGAGGTGACTGCCAGAGGTTATTCCCGGGAGTCTATGGAATGCTGGATGAAGGTGAAAGACCTCCAGCAGGCCTATCAAAAAGTCCAGGAAGCTGACTAGCAGATGGGAGAGCTCCACATACCTGCCACTATTATGAACATGCTTATGGGGGAGCGACCCTACCATGGCTCTTGGTCTTAATTACAACATTTGTGGAGGCCCTGGTCTGGAGTTTGAGAGGAGCCAAGAGGAGCTGGGTGCCCTGAAGGAAGAGGGCAATGCAGAGGAGGAAGGGGGCAACGAGCAGGGGACCGAGGAAGTTCTTCCTGACAGCCTGTAACTCTTCCCCATAGACCTGGCACTGGTTCCCTCCACACCAGTTCCCAAGGCCCCTGGACCAAGCTGTTCGGGTGAGTATTTATTCTGCATGCCAGAAGCAGGTTGTGAATGGATATAGCTATAGGGTTGGGTATGGGTACAGGTTTCCTTTGGTTCTATGCCCCTCAGAATAGTGTGTTAATGTTTCTTGGGATGGAGCACTTCTTTCTGGATATCTCCTCAAAGGCCTCATCCAGGCACTTTTCAATTTTTTTCACAAGGTTCTTAGGCAGGCCTGACTTCTAGCAGCTTTCTTGGTAGGACACCTTGCCATGCCAGGAAACCAGATAGCGATGTAGTGTCATGGCACCACACAGCATGTTAGCAGTTTCCAGGCTTTGTCTGTATCTGTTAGTTTTAGGCGGACGATGTCTTCTTTGGTAACTTATAGAAGCATGGGAGTTTGCATTGGATTTTCTTTTTTTTTTAAAAACTATGCTTCCTGCTCTTTTATGTTTCCCTGCAGCAGCTCTGTGGTGCATCTCTCCTCCCATGTCCCTTTCCGCACAGCATTTCTTTTAATTTTATTTTTTATTTTGCAGGGATCCCTGCCCCCCCCACAGCCATCCATGTGTTTGTAATCGCACCCTTCTCTTCCATCACCTCGTGCCACACGGCTGCCAGGTGCCGTATTCCTTACTCACAGGGGACAATTGGTCCAGGACCAACCGAAATGTTTTTCCCCCCTGCACCAGGACACCTCACGGCTTCCCCTGCTTTGCAGTCCTCCCCTCCCCCAGAAAAGCAGACAGTCACTTATAACTTACTGTGTGCACAAAGAAATGTGCTGGATAAGTGATGGTAAATGATGTATTGTGAAATGCATGCTTAGAATCCCATCCTTAATAAGCCTTTAGCAGCCTTCAAAAAGAAACTTTCCCTGACAGTAGACACAGAGACACATTCATTCCATTTGAAAGCCCATTATGTAAATTGTATCTTAATTTTGACCTTCGCTTTTCAGCTGCCATGCCAAATGTAGGAGACAGGCCCAGAAAGAGAAAAATATGCAAGTAGGATCTCATCCTGCAGCACATGGAGTGGAATGAAGCAGAAAACAGGAAGCTGACAAAGGACACTGCTTACTGGCATCATAGTAGAGCTTAGTGGCATCAGATCAAGCTGAGTTTCAGCAGAGAACATTTGATTTCCATCAACAGCAGTCAGCAAAGCTCATAACGGCAGTTACAGAACAAACAAACAGAGGTCTTGCGCTCCCTGCTGCAGCGGGGCTGCCACCACAGAACTGCAGGAGCTGATGCCTGCTGGCCGGAGTCCCTTGAAGAGAGGTCATCCAGCCCCTGTTGCCACAGTCCCTGAATGCCGGGAGGGAGAGGAAGGATAGCCTGCTGCTCTACCCCCAAGAGCCACTGTAAATGGCTATTCAAGCACCCTTGAGAAAGCTGCTTTTTCCCTACCACTTACACCTCTCCTGCTCCCAACATAAAATCATTCCTTTGAGCTAGTTGTGATTTTGTGGAGTGCAACAGTGGTTGGGAACATAAATCATTGTGGGGGTTGGGGAAAGGCTGAAGGCAGAGAAGCCCACTGATATGGCCAGGTCTGCAATGGATTTGCGGCACAGGGAACCTGTGCATGTTGGGGGAGGGTGGAAAGCACAGCTACCCACCAATACTCCAACATCCACAGAGGATGCATGGCACAGGGAACCTGGATGGGTTGGGGCAGGGCCGAAGGCACAGCTGCCCTCCAATATGTCAGTGTCTGCAGAGGATGCGTCACACAGGGAACTCTGGGCAGGTTGTGGGAAGACTGAAGGCACAGCTGCCTGCTGCTATGCCCAGGTCTGCAGCAGACACGTGGCTGGCAGAACCGGGCAGATCAGAGGAGGGCTGAAGGCACAGTTGCCCACCAATATGCTAACATCTGCATGCATGACACAGGGAGCCCAGGCAGGTTGGTGGAGAGCTGAAGGCACAGCTGCCCACTAATACAGCCAGGTCCACAGTGGACACGCAGCTGACAGAACTGGACAAGTTGAGGAAGGGCTGAAGGTAGAGTTGCGTGTCACATGCATTCTACTTTGCAACTTGACCCCCTCCCATCAAGTAAAAGCATTCATTTCTTAAGACATGGTATGATTTATTGGCATTATGACAGAGAAATACATAGGTAGCATGTGTGTTGGAGATCATTCATGAAACTTTTTTAAAGCATCCCTTATTGCTGCTGTCTCAGTGTGGTAACTGGTGGATGCTTTTGTAGATGGCCATGAGTAAGCCCTCTCTATGGCCTCAGCTTCAGAATTCCAGATGGGTGGGAAAGTCTCCCCTCTGGGTTCACAAATGTTGCGCAAAATAGCACACGCTGTAATCAAGATGTGACATTCATTTCAGAAAGATCCAAACAAGTCAATAAGCATATGAACTTCATTTTTAAAACAGTCAAAGGTGCATTCAACCACCATTCTGCACCTGCTGAATGTCTGATTGAAGTTTTCCTTGCTGAGGTCCAGTGCTTCTGTGTAGGGCTTCATAAGGCCAGGGAAAAGAGGATAAGCAGAGTTGTCCAATAGTACAATAGGCAACTCTGCATCACAAATCACGATTTTCCAGTCTGGGAAAAAAGTCCCATTCACGAGCTTTCTGTACTGCCCAAAATTTCAGAAGATGCGTGCATCGTGACCCCTCCCTGACCATCCAACATTGATGGTGGTGAAATGACCTTTGTGATCCACCAACCCCTGCAAAACCATGGAGAAGTACCCCTGTGTGTCTATATGCTCAGAGGCCAGGTAGTCTGGGACCATGATGGGGGATGAGCATGCCATCCATTGCCCCATCACAGTTAGGAAACCTCATGGCAGCAAAGCCATCCACTATTGCCTGTATAATCTCCCAGGGTCACAGTCTTCCTGAGGAGATGCCGACAGATTGCATGGGCCACCTGCATCACCACAGACCACAATGTAGATCTGCCTACCCTGAATTGATTTGCCACAGACCAGTAACTGTCCAGTGTTGCAGACTTCCACAGAGCAATTGCCACTTGCTTTTGAACTGTTAAAGTCGGCCTCATTCTTGCATTGCTGTGCTTCAGGGCAGGGGCCAGCACATCACAAAGCTCCATAAAAATGGACTTACGCATGCAAAAGTTTTGCAGCCACTGGTGGTCATCCCAGAACTCCAAAACGATGTGGTGCCACCACTGTGTGCTGGTTGCACAAGTCCAAAATGGCTGCTACACTGTCACCAATGCATCCAGGGCAGCCAGCAGCTGAGAGTTCTTGGACTGCAATTGTGAGATTTGCTCTTGAAAACCATCATCATCATGATACTGAACCATCTGTGAGCTTTGTAATTGAAGGCAAAAACTGAGTGACAGCCAGTGTGGTTGCCGGGATGATGTGTGCTATGAATTGAAGCATTTGGGGAGCCATACTTATGCTGGCGGAGAAAATGGCACAACCTCCAGTTCGTTTTTGCACAATTAGTGGGTGCTCTGAATTCTGGGACAGTGCTTTGCATTCTGGGATTCAAACATGAAATACCCACAAGCAACGGGGGCTAAGGCACTATGTGATAGGTACCCACAATGCACTGCTTACACCGTTGAACTTGCATAGGGCAATGGGGACAGATGGAAACAACACAGAAAAATGGTGAGTTAAATTCCAAGAAGCTTTGTATACACAAATTCAAATTTGTAAGAATTAGGTTAAAAATCAAATTTATCTTGTAGTGTAGCTGCAGCCTAACATTAAAATTGAGCTCACTGTCTTAAAATTGACTTTTTCATGTAGTGTAGACATAGCCTTACTTAACTAGTGGCTCCAGGAAGTCTGAACCAGGCCTTTTCAGTAGATCTGAGGGTTTTCATTCAGAAGGTAGTGTCCACAAAGTTATGTACCATAGTTCCACCAGTAGAATAGGAGAGCTGTCTGCATTTTCCTGTACCCCATCTACACTTCATTTTATGTAGAGAAAAGGTGGTCTTTAGAGCTGTTCTATATGCTTACCCAAACCTTCACTGTAGCAGGATATTTACCCTCTGAGTGGGGGTCTGAGCCCTAAGCCAGAAAATGGGAAAACCCAGACATCAGAAAATGGCAGATAATCATTAAAAAAAATGGCTCTATTTTTTCCTCAAGCCTAGGTTTTGCAATATGAGACACATAAAAGGGAAGAATGTTTAATTGACATGGCTTCCAGTTGGACTTGGCTCCAGAGATCTGGCAGCATCATTTATAGTTGCCTTTATTCTTGACATTTTGGATTTAGAATGCTGAAAATCAAGTGAATAAGGTTAAAGACCGCAGGGCCAGGGGCATTCTTAGGCAGCATAAAGAATGAGTCTTACATCTATTTGGCTTTTTTCTTATGAGGGAAAGAGGAGCCACTGAATACCAAGAACCTCTGTCTTTCATTAATTTCCATCCTTATGGACTCCACTTCCTTGCTGACCACAGAAGGCTGGATGCAACGTGCTCTAGAGCTTGTCTATCCATACTAGATAAAAGGGATTGCTATAAAGATATTAAACTCTCTTCAGCGTTATGGAGACTTGAGAAGATCTAATTTAACATCACGGCATAGTTTTACTTTTTTTCTTCTGTTCTTCTATTTTCACTGCCTACTGAGGGGCTATATTCTTTTCCTTGTTTGCAGGTGGCCATGAGAGCACTAGGATTTGAACCCAAAAAAGAAGAGATCAAGAAAATGATCTCAGACATTGATAAAGAAGGAACAGGAAAGATCAGTTTCAATGACTTTTTGGTGGTAATGACTCAGAAGATGGTATGTTAATTGGGACAATCAGAATGAAACTAATTTTTCAAGTTGTTGAATGCATTTCTGTTCCCATTGACTTCATTTGGAATTGAAAGGCCTGAAACCATTCACGCATAATCTTAGCAACTAAATGTGCAGAATTTATGGTCGTAAACAGGAACAATCCCATCATAGTTGGTGGTGTCTTTAAGATCTTTCTTTCTGATAAGATTGCGTAAAAAGAAGGGAGTGGAGAGAAATTTATATAAATTATATAAATCAAATTTATATAAATCATATATTTGATTATATAAATCAAATTTATATAAATTATATAAATCAAAACCACACCAGAGACAAACTTAGGCCCTCAAAATAGAGAAGTTATGATAAATTTTGTTAAGTTCTGAGAACACCAGTGATAGTCACTGTACTGGTGCAGTATTTTTTTTCCAAATTTAAGATCTCTACCACCATGACCTGTGTACCTAAAAATTCTTAGAAAAACTCATTGATAACAAAATAACCTATTTGACAGTTGTAGTAAGTACGGGCCCAATGTGAGGCCTTAGGCCTGAACCAAAGTAATGGTCAAGACTTTGCTAACAGAAAGCAAAGTGCAGCTGTGAGCTAAAGGAATGCATTGCTCACAGAATTTGGCAAGAAGAGGGTTGATGGCGCATAAACATATCTACCTAGCATATTGAAGTAGGTACGTGGTACCAGAACACCCTACCCTGGAACATTCCACAGATAAGAAAGAATAGGCCAATCCATCCCAATGACAGGGGCAAAAGAGTAATATGATGGATAGAGTTGTTTTGTTCGAACCAACATGTACAAGGTGAGAGGCGGCACCTAGAAGGGTTGCACCTCAATACGTCAGGAGTGATGTGTAAATTGTTTGTACCTGTGTATAAGAATGTACTTCTGGAATGTGGTCTAGGTCCGGCTGAGGGGGCAGTGGAAAGTCCTGCCACTGAGGCTACGTCTACACGTGCATGCTACATCGAAATAGCTTATTTCGATGTAGCGACATTGAAATAAGCTATTTCGATGAATAACGTCTACACGTCCTCCAGGGCTGGCAACGTCGACGTTCAACTTCGACGTTGCACAGCACCACATCGAAATAGGAGCTGTGAGGGAACGTCTACACACCAAAATAAGGATGCCAGGAACAGCTGCAGACAGGGTCACAGGGCGGACTCAACAGCAAGCCGCTCCCTTAAAGGGCCCCTCCCAGACACAGTTGCACTAAACACCACAAGATCCACAGAGCTGACAACTGGTTGCAGACCCTGTGCATGCAGCATGGATCCCCAGCTGCCGCAGCAGCAGCCAGAAGCCCCGGCCTAAGGGCTGCTGCACATGGTGACCATAGAGCCCCGCAGGGGCTGGAGAGAGAGCGTCTCTCAACCCCTCAGCTGATGGCCGCCATGGCGGACCCCACTATTTCGATGTTGCGGGACGCGGATCGGCTACACATGCCCTACTTCGACGTTCAACTTCGAAGTAGGGCGCTATTCCCATCCCCTCATGGGGTTAGCGACTTCGACATCTTGCCACCTAACGTCGATTTCAACTTCGAAATAGCGCCCAACACGTGTAGCCGTGACAGGCGCTATTTCGAAGTTGGCGCTGCTACTTCGAAGTAGCGTGCACGTGTAGACGTGGCCTGACTGAGCCAAGTCCATTGACCGTGGGTGCATATTTGTAGTATGCCCTGACTTAGACTAAGAAATCTACAGGGAACTACTATTGTGTCCAATACGGCAATAAACCTGGCCGACGTGCCTTCGCACCTTACTAGACTCTGTGGTCATTGGGGGTTCTCTTCGGGTCTGCTGTGTCAGCTATCTGCGGAGCTTGGGCAGCACACAGAGGGAACACACGCACGCAGCCGAGTGATACCAACATTGGAGAGAGCAGAGCACCATGCTGGTGGCATCTGACAACAGTGTAGATGCTTGATGCTGCAAAACTTTAATCATGCAAAAAGCTGGTCCTAGACATGAAAGGAACTGACAAGTATCAGAAAACATCATGACATCGGCAAAACTAAGGTTTGCTGAGTGCTTTCATTCACTATTTGTGTAATTTCTAATAACTGAGTTTCTTTTAAATGGGCATCTTCCCAAGTTTCTAAAGTTTGTTTTGATAACTACAGTTTTTACACTTAAGTTACTGTACGCTTAGACTTAACTAAGTTAATAAAGGTTCTGGCTATGAATAGGTATGTTGTTTACTTCTTTAAGGCTGAAAAAGATTCCAAAGAAGAGATTCTAAAGGCCTTCAAACTGTTTGATGATGATGAAACTGGAAAAATCTCTTTCAAAAATCTTAAACGTGTAGCCAAGGAACTTGGGGAAAATCTCACAGATGAAGAGCTACAGGTTTGTGCCTTGTATGAATTTGGCTATGTATATTATATGCATAATAGTTACTGATTGTGTTATTTCATTTCAGATTTAATTCATTGACATACATTTTTTAAATTACATGAAACTGCTGTGGAATCACCAGTCTGGTGGACTAAGGTGCCACAGAATCCAGAAGTTTTGCAGCAGGGTTCTGATTTAATCTGCCACACACAGTACGTGGTGGCCTTAATAAGCTCTTTTTAAAGAGATGGGTGTATGAAACCCAAGAGATGTTTTGTTCTTTCATGCTTCAAAGACCAGATCCCCGTGGCACTGCAAAAGGGCCATAAGCCTGCCCTAATGAAGTACTTGAAAACTTTTCTTGTGTGGGAAAATTTCTTGGTGAAATAATTGGCTCTTTGTTAAAACCCACGTACTCTTCAAGGCAAGAGGATGATAGGTCAAGGGAATGTGTTCTGAGTATAGCTGTGTGCCTGTGAGCTCTGGTTGGTATCAGAGAGGTAGCCATGTTAGTCTGTATCCTCAAAAACAACAAGAAGTCCCGTGGCACCTTATAGACTAACAGATATTTTGGAGCATAAGCTTTCATGGGCAAAGACCTGCTTCATCAGATGCATGGGCGGGGATGGTTCAGAGGAGGATTTAAAGAAGGGAGTCTCATTAAAGGGGAGAGCCAGAGGTGACAATGTCTATTCAGTCAGGGTTGAAATATCCACCTAAGGAAGTGCAGAAACAGACTGACAGAGCCAGACATGTACCCAGAAGCCACCTGCTACAAGACAGTCCTCACAAGGAAAAACAAGAGAATGCCACTGGCCATCACATACAGCCCCCAGCTAAAGCCTCTCCAGCGCATCATCAGTGATCTGCAACCCATCCTGGACAAGGATTCTTCACTCTCACAGACTTTGAAAGGCAGGCCTGTCCTCGCCTACAGACAGCCTGCCAACCTTAAACAAATTCTCACCAGCAACTGTAGACCACAACACAGTAACCCTAAACCTGGATCCAATCCCTGCAACAAACCTCGCTGCCAACTCTGCTCACATATCTACACCAGCAATATCATCACAGGACCTAACATCAACCATACCAGCGGGGTTCCTTTACCTGCACATCTACTAATATAATGTATGCCATCATGTGCCAGCAATGCCCACTGCAATTTACATTGGCCAAACTGGACAGTCTCTATGTAAAAGAATAAATAGACATAAATCAGACATCAGGAAAGGTAACATACAAAAACCTGTAGGAGAACACTTCAGTCTCCCTGGACACTCAGTAACATTTAAAAGTAGCAGTCCTACAAGAACAAAAAAAATAAAATAAAACAGAGAGAAAGCTCTGAGCTGCAATTCATTTACAAATTTGACTCCATCAACCAAGGATTAAACAGAGACTGGGAGTAGTTTGCCCATTACAAAAGAAGTTTCTCTGCTCTTGATGTTCACACCTCCACATTAGAATCTGATAGTGGGTCACATCCCCCCTCACTGATCTGACTTGTTTTCGCCTCTCTTGCAGTATAGGACCAATAATGGGCCATTTCTACCCTGACTGAGTAGACCTTGTCAGCTCTGGCCCTCTTCTTTACTGAGACCGTCCCCCCTTTAAATCCTCCTCTGACACCTCCCCCTCCCGGCTTCTCATGAAGCAGGTCTCTGCCCACAAAAGCTTATGCTCCAAAATATCTGTTAGTCTACAAGGTACCACAGGACTTCTTTTTCTTTCTGGTTGGTGTAATGGGTAATTAGAAGCTAATCTCAGCCAGTGCAATCCTATGGTTCCTCTGGCTTTTGTGGAAGGGCCACGCTATGGGTACCAGGATCCAGGGTGGGATATAAAGGTTGTTTAAACCCACTGTTGACCATCCTTGTCCCATCAGGTCCTGTACTGTGTGCAGCTCAGCCTGCAGGCAAATGTGTATATTTGTAAAAACAGAAAATGCTGTGTTTTACTTGCAGTATCTCCATTTCTTGCTGCCCTTTCCTTTCCCACTCCCTCTACTGTTTACTCTGCTAGTGCCATCCTGGCTCAGATGGCAGGACTCTGGGACTGAAGGGTGCAAGTTAAAGATCCAGACCACAGTGGGGACTCTTGCCCAATGCAGACACAGAAGTGTATTTCCTAACTGAATTTTTGCTACCTTTCAGCATTTTCAATTAAAGTTCTTTCCGTGTGCACTACTAATAGGGATGTAAAATCCTATTTAATTGGTTTGCAGTTAACTGATTAAATAGGGGAAGGGGACGCATGGGGGCAGGGATGGTCCTGAGTGCAGCAAGGGCCTGCTCTCGCTGGACTGTAGTGCCCCCATCCACAGTGCATCTGGAGTGGGCCCACTGCAGACCAGGGCTGCCAAGCACACACACTACCCAGGCATGGTGGGCTCCTGGGGCTGGAGCAACTTCGTACCCACAGCAAGCCGGGGGGGGCTGCTCCAGCACCCACCGGTTAACCAGAACTGGTAAGCCTCAAGGATGAGGCTTACCAGTTAGCTGGTTAAACATCAGCATCTCTAGGCACTACAAAAATAAGTTTTAAAAGTTTGGCAGTTTGTCTGAAATAGGTTCTATGGCCAGATGGATCCTCCTTGCAGTTACATTTTTGTACATCCTGAGTAACTCTAGTGATTTCAGTGAAATTGCAGTACTCTGGAATTACACAGATACAGCAAGATCTGATTTTTTTCCCTCCAAGACAGTTTGTGCACCACACAGTAGATACAGCAGCATAACAAGTGTTTTTGAATAGATCGGATGTGAAATTTGCTGTATTAAAATCCTGTGTCTTTTCCATTCTATTCCCCTCCCTTCCCTGATATATCTCAATGGACCCATAAAATCTGGTCTCTGAATCCTTAACACCATGCAGGAAATGATTGATGAAGCAGATCGAGATGGAGATGGGGAGGTGAATGAGCAGGAGTTCCTGAGGATCATGAAGAAGACCAGTCTATACTGATATTTGCTGTGGGTTTTCTTTTTATATATTTGGAAATATATTTAATCAGTGCATCAGTTTTCTTCAGCCTCTGTCATTTCTCAGAAACAAAGGAAGTTAAATCATTGTGTTTTGTGTGGCTGATCTTTAAACTTCATTTTTCTGAAATGTTCCAGTTGCTTAGCTGAGACCGTTTTCACTGAGATGCACATTTATTCGTGTAGTTTTCCAACACCCAGTTACTTTCAAATATACAATTTATCTTTGCAGAAGCTTATCTAACTAAACCTGCACTGGAAAGAGATTTGTATTAACCATTCTGTAAGCATACAGATAGAGCTCAAAGCCAGAGATTACACACATTCCTCGTTAAACGAGTACTTTACTTATGAGTACTCCCTTAAAACGAGGGACACATACTTACCTTAGTTCACTAGATGAGTGCACTCCCCTCGCTAATAGGAGACTAACCCCCTCCCCATGGCTCCAATCTGCTGTAGTCAGACCCCGCCCCCCCTGGCCCTACTTTACGGCAGCCTGACCCCCCCAGCGACCTTGCAGTCCCAACCTGCATCAACATGATCCTCCGCTGGCCCCACAGCACTAACCTGCAGCAGCTTTAACCCTCCCCCCCCCCCCGCCCCCACAGACCGGCCCTGCAGCAGCCTGACCCTCCCCAGTGGCCCCGACACAGTCTGACCCCCCGCGCCAGCCCCATAGACTGGCTCCGCAGTAGCCTAACCGACCGCCAGCCCCACAGACCGGCCCCGCAGTAGCCTGACCAACCGCTAGCCCCACAAACCGGCCCCACAGCAGCCTGGCCTCTCCTCTGGCCCCACAGCCCCAACCCGCGGCAGCCTGACTCCCCCTGCCGGCTCCATGGCCCCAACCCATGGCAGCCTGACCCCCCCAGTGGCCCTGTGGCCCCAACCCACGACAGCCTTAGCCCCCCTGCCGGCCCCGTGGCAGCCTTAACTCCCCCCCACTGGTTCCACAGAGTGGCCCCATGGCCCCAAACCACAGCAGCCTGACCCCACCCTCCTGCCAGCCCAGTAGACCTAACACACTGCAGCCTGACCACCATGCCAGCCTGCACACCCAACCTGCAGCAGCCTAACCCCCCTCTCCACTCACCCCACGAACCAAACCCGGCACCAGGTTTTAACCCTCCCTTCTGGCCTCCCTTCATGGCCCCAAACTATCCCCAGTCTTTAACCCTCCCCAACCCCCAGGTTCACTTACCTTTCAAAAGCAGCGCCACATGTTGCCACTCTTTCGCTGAGTTAGGAGCACTAGGAACCAATCAGAGACTTTTACCTGTATTTTAATGAGAATTTAGTGTCCCTCTTACAAGTTTTCGCTTATGAGCAGCAAGTTGTGAACCAATTGTGCTCGTATAGCGAGGGATGAGTGTACTGATACAAACTTTCCCACAGGTCAGGTGCATTTGAATCTACGCTTTTGGTTTGGGCCCAGTAATATTAAATGCTGCATTTGAGAGAGTGGCAGGGAGTAGCTTTTTAACTGTGTCCAAAGAATTCTCAGCTTGGTTTTATGGAAAAGAATGAGCCCTTTCCTTCTTTTATTATACTGCTGAAACAAGCAAGCGAGCGGATTGTTACAGCTTAATGTATTTCTGGGTAGCCAAGAAGTTCATCTTTGTGCAATTTGTTCTGAATAGTTGGGGAGGGAGAAGATGACAAGTTAAAAAACAGATCTATGGCTACGTCTACACGTGAAGCCAACATCGAAATAGGATATTTCGATGAATAACGTCTACACGTCCTCCAGGGCTGGCAATGTCGATGTTCAACTTCGACGTTGCACGGCACCACATCGAAATAGGCGCTACGAGGATACGTCTACACACCAAAGTAGCACACATCGAAATAAGGGTGCCAGGCACAGCTGCAGACAGGGTCACAGGGCAGACTCAACAGCAAGCCGCTCCCTTAAAGGGCCCCTCCCAGACACAGTAGCACTAAACACCACAAGATACACAGAGCTGACAACTGGTTGCAGACCCTGTGCCTGCAGCATGGATCCCCAGCTGCCGCAGCAGCAGCCAGAAGCCCTGGGCTAAGGGCTGCTGCCCACGGTGACCATAGAGCCCCGCAGGGGCTGGAGAGAGAGCATCTCTCAACGCCCCAGCTGATGGCCGCCATGGAGGACCCGGCAATTTCAACGTTGCAGGACGCGGATCGTCTACACGGTCCCTACTTCGACGTTGAACATCGAAGTAGGGCGCTATTCCGATCCCCTCATGAGGTTAGCGACTTCGACGTCTCGCCGCCTAACGTTGAAGTTAACTTCGAAATAGCGCCCGACGCGTGTAGCCGCGACGGGCGCTATTTCGAAGTTAGTGCCGCTACTTCGAAGTAGCATGCACGTGTAGACACAGCTTATATGTCATAGGGAATATTCAATGGATTCTAACTGAATAGTTTTGTTTGAAATATTTTTTTAACCATCATAGTTGTAGAAATAAACATGGACACAGCTGACTTCTTGATTTTCGAAACAACCTAAATATGCAAAATTCTCTTATCAGACTTTAATATTTAAATGGTTGTCCTTAGGGGTGAATAAGTGGAGAATTTTCTTAGCATTTAGCATAAACACTGTCTGTTTCCACTATGTACTGTCTGTTTAATCAGGTGGTGGGAGAGTGAATTTGTTGTTGCAGAGGACCTGGCATGACATTGCTTAGCAGCCTGGGTCCCAGACTGGTTTGGATATTGTGGAACTTACCAATCAGTAACCTGGACGACTCCCATATTTACAGCCAACTGATTCTGACCAATGGGAACAAACGACAGACGGGAGAGGGCCCAGTTGATCTCTCTGCTCAGAATGAAGACACAAAGTGGAGAGGATCCTTCTGGAAGGTGATGTATGATATTCGTCTGGAAGGAGACTGGACTGTGGACAAGGGCAGGTGGACCCATCTGCATGTGGGATAGACACTCCTGAGTCTTTGAGGCCAAGGCTCCTGAGACCTTTGTGTTGAGCTGTACAATACAGTACATTCATCCCTCCTTAAACAAGTACTTCATTTATGAATACTCGCTTAAACAAGAGACACTTACCTACCTTAGTTCACTCTATGAGTGAACTTCCCCACTCATACAAGCCTTACCACCCTCCCCACGGCTCCAACCCCCCTAGTCTGCCCCCCCACACCAGCCCTGCAGCCCCAACCCGCTGCAGCCTGACCCCCTGCTGGCCCCACAGCCTGACACCTCACCACTGCCTGCACTCCCCGTGGCCCTGCAGCCCCAAACCGTGGCAGCCTGACGCCCCCACTGGCCCCGCAGCCAGACCCCGCTGCCGCCTGACACCTGCCTGCGCCCTGCAGCCCTAAACTGCAGCAGCCAGACCGCCCCCCCCCCGCTTACCGGCCCTACAGCCTGAACTGCCCTGCCGCCTGTACCCCCCGCAGCCCGACACCCCTGACGGCCCTGCGGCCAGACCCAGTGACTGCCTGTACACCCCCCCTGCCCCCCACGGTCCCACAGCCCAACACTCCAACACCCCTGCCGGCCCCACGGCCAGACCCTGCTGCTGCTTGTATCTCCCATGGCCAGACCCCCCTCGCTGCTTGTACCCCCCCGCAGCCAGACTCTCCCACGGCTGCCTGTACTTCCCTGCAACCAGACCACTTCGTGGCTGCCTGTACCCCCCTGTGGCCAGACCCCCCCTACCCTCCGTCTGTAACCCCTGGGGCCCCACAGCCAGGCCTCCCCCGACCTGCAACCCCCCGGGGCCCTGTGGCCAGACTCCCACAGCCCCAAACCACAGCAGCCAGACTACCTTACCAGCCTACAGCCAGACAGCAGCTGTGGAAATTGTTAAAATGCCTACACTGGTTGGCAGGTATATGTAGGCCCAAGGATCGAAGGGTGGCCCTAGAGTCTGTCAGACTGTGCAGTCTTATCTGAAAACAGGGTAGGGCTATCGAAGGGGAGATCCTGGATTGCTTGCTGGACCACATATGGCAGACCTGAAACCTGCAACCATGCCCACCTGCACATTGCCACTCTGGAAGCCATAACCCTTGTGGCAGCATCCACAGCATTCAGTGCCACCTGCAGGGCAGCCCTCGAAACCAGCTTGTTCACCACCACTACTGTGAAGTCCTGCTTGACTTTGGGTGTTACCAGTTCAGAGAACTGAAATAGGGCACCGACTATGTTGCAAGCATACCTGTTAACTAGAGCCTGCTGTTTAGGAATCCTTAGTTGTAATCCTCCCATTGAGTAAGTTTTCCTCCCATAGAGGTCTAAGTGCTTAACGCCTTTATTTTTTGGGGAGGGACACTTGAACCCTGGGCACTCTGTATGGTTTGCAGCATCCACTACCCTGGAGTCAGGTGTGGGGATGGGTAAACAAACATTCATTGCCCTGGTATAGGACAAGGTACCATCTCTCATTCCTATGGGCCATAGGAAGGCCGGAAGCAGGTGTCTGTTTTAGCCACAGTGGCTGTTGTTTTGATTATGGGCAGAGCGACCCTGGTGGAACCCATGGAGGATAAAATGTCCATGACAGGGTCCATCTCATCCTAGACCTCCTCCACCTGCACCCCCAAATTTTGGACAACACTCCTGAGGAGTTGCTGAAATGCCCTACCATCCTCCGATACTGACGATGCCCATGAGCCTGCCACTGCCTCATCTGGGTAGGAAGAGGATGATACCCTTTGTGCCTCCATTTGGAGGGGAAAGGTAGTAGGGACCTGTTCATTCAGCTGGCCCCCTCTGTGATTATGGGGGTAACTGGGAGGCACTGCGGGTGGATCAGGCATGTGCACCGGCTGCCTAGAGAAACCCCCAGCAGGCGGTACAAACAGTGCCAGTACCATGCCCTGTCCTTGAGCAGGTATAGGTGCCTGGGCTGGTGCCTGCCCTATCGGTACCAGAAGAACAATCACCGATGGCACCAGCAGAGTTGGAACACAGTCCCGCTGTGAAGGTGCCAATGACAGAACCTATGTCAATGCCATGAAGATGGAA
This sequence comes from Carettochelys insculpta, assembly GCF_033958435.1. Taxonomy (NCBI): domain Eukaryota; kingdom Metazoa; phylum Chordata; order Testudines; family Carettochelyidae; genus Carettochelys; species Carettochelys insculpta. Next base: position 46,457,598 of record NC_134149.1, on the reverse strand, counting down.
GCAGGCCAGGGCTCCCGGCACCATTGATGTAACTCCCACACTGACCCTGCACCTCATGAAACATGGGGTCCAGAAGGGCCACTGTTGTGCAGCCTGCAAAGCTGGCAGTCAACCCTTATCACCCGAACAGTGACTACGCTACCTGTGATGGCTATGGCATAAAATTCTTGTGCTTCTGCTGCGTCCAGAGCTCGAGTAGAACGAGTCCAATTCTGACGCAACCTGCTTCTAGCATGCAGAATAAATACTCACCCGAACAGCTTGGTCTAGGGGCCTTGGGAAATGGCATGGAGGGGACCAGTGCCAGGTCTATAGTGAAGAATAGTAGCCTGTCAGGAAGAACTTTCTCGATCCTCTGCTCATTGTCCCCTTCCTCCTCTGCATTGCCCTCTTCCTTCGGGGCACCCAGCTCCTCTTGGCTCACCTCAAACTCCAGACCAGGGCCTTCACAAATGTCATAATTAAGACCAGGCTCCATGGTAGGGTTGCTCCCCCATAAGCATGTTCATAATAGTGGCAGGTCTATGGAGCTGCCCCTGACTGCTGGTCGGCTTCCTGGACTTGTTAGAGGCCTGCTGAAGTTCTTCCGCCTTCAGCCAGTATTGCATGGAGTCCTAGGAGTAACCTCTGGCAGTCATCTTGTGTGACATCTGTTCATAGATTGCCTTGTTTCTCTTGACCACCCGAAGTCTCTTCGCCACTGACTGGTCTCCGCAAATCGCAAGAAGATCCAGAATGCCTTGGTGAGACCATGCTGGGGCTCTCTTGCGAGCCTGAGAAGTATTAAGCAGATCACTACCTTGAGTGCTCATGATTGCAGGAAATGGCTACTGAGGCACTTGCTACCGATGCAGTGCAATGCGATGGGCAAAGGAATTTTTTCACTATGGGTGCCCTTTACATTTGCAGGCCTAGGTGCTGCTGAATTCAAATTCAAGTTCTAACTCAAACCAAAAAATCATGGGCTTCCTGGGACCTTCTGCTTGCGCACCGGGATGGAGAGCAGTGAAGAAGGAAGCAGCCATACTTGGCAAGTAACTGCATAGCTTTGTAGGATACATACCAGACACTTCTGGAAGTTAATAAATTTGAATTAAAAAGACATGGTGGTTCCACACTAGCCTTTATTTGAAATTTGAAATTCAAAATTGATGCTATACCCATCCTGTAAAATCACCATTTTGTTATCAGTACTAGGGCTCACTAAATTGAGCTAATGATATTTACAGTGAAGACAGTGACGTTTTAACAGCAATCTAATGCCTTTAAATTCAATTTTATCTTAGTGTTGACACAGTCCATGTTAAATTACACTAAGGTCTTAACCCTTCCAGGTCCAAGATTAAGGGTACTCCTCCACTGTGATTTTGGAGCAGCCATTTAATGCCAAACTGTATTTCACAAAACAGAGTCTGGTTGTTTGCCATACAGTAAATTTATTGAAAGAGGTTAACTTTGTTTTACAGTAATGCCTCACTGCATTTTTTAAAATAAGAACATTTCCTTAAAAAGTGTTCATTTGTAGATCAATAGGAAATTAACAATAACATTAGCAATCCCTATAACATGCACAGTTTCATGTTGATTGCAAGCAGGACTGAGTGGTTGATGGAGATGACCTATCACCTGCTCTTCCCAGATGGGCCAAGAGTATTTCACTATTGAGGTGTTTCCAATAAGTTTAGCACTCCCTCTATTCTCTGTTCACTTGCATCACTGGTTTGACTAAACACAGAACAGCATTACAAACATGTTTACTTGCATGTCAGGAAGACACTCAAGTGCTTATCAATTTCCATCTACCATTGGTCAGATTTTGGCCTACTGGAGGATAAACTCATGCATGGATATGATTTAGAGCACTATTACAGAATGGGACCCACTGAGCGATCAGTGTTATATGCAGCATTATGAAGAATGTGATAGGGTGACCACTTGGTTCTCAGTGCCCTGTTTCAGGGGCACCTAGTATTACATCGCTCGGACAAATACCTCAAGGCCAGAGTGCAAAAGCTATTTCTGGACATCACATCTGATTAATGGCACTGCAGTTAAGTCCTAGTGCGTATATTTAAAAGCCATGTGCTAAGTCTCTTCCCTCCCTCCCCCACATCCAGCTCCTTAATAGAAGTTAATTTCTCAGTGTTAAATGACTGGGAAGTGGGAAATGCTAAGGTCAAGGAGTTAGATTTCTGTTAAGCCACCTCATGTTTCTCATTTATCAGAATCTGCCTTTGTCTCCATCCATTCCATAGGAAACAGCTCTCTCAAATGAAATACTGAACAGTCTACCAATAAAAAAGTCAGCAAGGCCACTACTTGGCAAATCTGCACTGTAAAAAACTAGGAAGTGCCACCCCCATTTCAGCTATTGAAGAATTACACAGGAGTACCCTTAGGATCAGGTCATCCAGCTAGGACAAAGGATTTATAATCAAAGCTATCATCAGAGAGTGGCCAAGTGTCTCTTGTGGCTATTTTTTAGCCTTGTGAGGTTCTCATAGCACTATTATTTTTCAGGAATCCTGCCTTTAGTTGCTAGTGTTTTGTATCACAGAGACAAATCCAGAATACGTATCTGGATAACCTTTTCCCCTTCAGACTAGCACAAGTTGAACTTAGAATTGGGATGGAACCACAAGTGACCTGTTTTCAGTGGTTTGTTTCTTTAACATGTAGAAGTATCTGATCAGGATGGAAATGCAATCACATGACACCTCAGAGCACACATCCTTTTTGCAAACTAAAAAAGTAGCTGGGCCCCAATTCCATCTCCTTCATCTCGAGGGATAAGCACTTGCTATATGTTTATTTTGCATGGGAGAGGGCTACACATACAGGACAGAAGCAGTACTAAAAACACAATGACAAACAGCCAAGTTATCAACAATCTCAAAGTAGGGAAGCAGGGCAGGAAACAAAGGGTGAAAGAGGTGTCACTTCAGTACACCCACTCAATCCCCACCCACCTGTACAGATATAAGATATTCGTCAGGAGGTAAAAAAAAGTTATTGAAGAGGGAGATGCATCTCCAGAAGGGGCCAATGCCTTTCAGGGATCTTAACATTTAGTGTGCCAACCCATGTGCGACCTCAACCTATGGTTGCATTGGTGGTCCCTGAATAAGCTAGCGTTTCACCCTACATAGTACATTACTGTGTACCAAATGTAGGGTCAAAATATTAGTTAGATCCAAACTAATGGCAGCACTGTGCCTACCTTCATTGATCCACCTTGAGCTTCCCAGCTCCCCCCATCACACAGAGCTGAGCTGGAAGCATTAGCAATGCTGTTCTCTGGTTTGCACACACCCGGTAAAGTGCCAAGCTATACCTACGTGCACAGACGAGCATGCAGACACCCTCTGGAGACAGCCTCGCTGCCTGTCCAGCTGAGAAACACTGCAGTTAAGATGAACAAACAAAAACAAAATCCCTTCAAGTAGTTTTAAAAACACAGCTCTGCCTTGATGTTGAAATGGTGACCTGGGGCTGCTGCGGATAAGGCAAAGAGAAGTCTGAAGTCCTGGAAGGAGGGAAGAATGAGGTGTCAATAGTGAAAGACAAGTTATTCTGTGGGCTGTTCCTTCGCACATGCTCATACGCTCTCATCCTTGGCTGATCAGCAAAGCCCACTGGTTTACTTTTGCACACAGCTGGGCCATGTGAGCCCACCACAGGCAGCCGACACAATGATGTAGATGACTACCTGGAAGAAGAAAGCACTGTCATATGGATAGGGAATCTTTCCCACCACTCGACAGGTAGCAGTCAAGTACTTAGAACAGGGTTTTGAAACCCAGACTAGGTAACTACTGTTCCTGTCTTGGCTACCAACTTTCTCCTTTGGCATTCAATGAATCAGTTAAACTCTGCCTCAGTTTTCCCAACTGCAATACTGGAGAGCTTTGCATCTATGTCACCTACATTTATGCTTTGAGTTACTCAGGTGGGAGGTATGACAGCAAGAACATTTGAGGATAAATACCTGTAGTGGGCAAGACGCCATGACTCAGACATGAAGCCATTTAAAGTAAGAGTCAGCAGCACAGGCACTGGTGCTCCTGAAAATGTCTGCAGTGGGCTTAGATACTATGAACACAGTGCTTCAGCTTCTAAGAGTCAACAAGGCAGCAACATCCCTGCCTTCCTTTATAGGTCTATATGCAACTGGAGACAACTAGCAAAGGCTAACTTCTGGAATACTACCACTTCCTGTCCCTCCCATCTGAGACATTAAAATGGCAGACATCACCCACACACACTGTTATGGACAGGGCTAGAAAAGATTACAAGATTATCCCTTTTCTAAAAGTGTGCCATTCCAAATATGGATGACAAGTCAAAAACAAAATATTTTTCATGGGAAAGGACTGAGCAAATTCCATTTTGAGAGAATCAAAATGGTGCTTCAAGCTTCCTGCCTGAAGGAAACCCCTTATTCCACAGGGGCTGGCTTCCTAACACCTGAGCCCTGGAACTGGCAAGGAGATGATGTAACTGAAAAGTGCTTTGCAGGCAGACAGCCAGGTAACTATCTTTTGGGTTTTCTCTATGGAAAATTTTTTTGCTAAAAATTTTCTTCCACAGAAGATATTAGTTTTGGGGAAAGGGCAATTTTGTTGAGAAATTAATGATGAAAAATTCCTGACTAGCTCCAGGCAGCGTACTGCTGCCTGCTGTATTGTAAAAAGGGTAGTGAAAAGCTACGAACCAGCATTTCAAAGGGAATCTTCAGATGATGAAGGTTGCTTCTTGTGGGAGACACTGGTTATTTGGAGGCTACCAGGAAGACACCGATGACATTTTCTAACATACAAACCTCTCTTCAGAAAAGAAGATGAGCATTCCTCCCTTAGAAGAAAGAGGATGAAGCCCAGTAACTTACAATTGATACTACTGTGATGATGATGGTGAGCTTGAGATTCTTCATACACATGGCTCTGGCTAGGTTCCTGCTGGTCGTTTTGAAGGTGACAGACTATGAGAGAAAACAACCCTACTAAGTCCATGAGCATTGGTGAGTAGCCCTAGGCCTCCTGCTGAATTTCACAAAAATCCTACCAGTCAAATACCTAATCCAACAGACTGACAAAAGGAGCCATGGGAAAACAAACAAACAAACAAACAAAACCCCCCAAAAAACTAACTGGCTTCAAAGACTGAACTTGCTATGTTTATGGTGGTGATGGGTGGGGAACCCAGCAGAAGAAGTGCTGGGACACGGGTTAATAGGTACAGCTCCACGCTTCCAAACAGAGCGGAGCCTCGGGTGAAAAGGGTAGAGTTGGGAGTTGGCTTCCCACCTCCAGCCCTCCAAGTGGCTGCCTGGATCACACTGCCTGGGGCTCTGGGGCCGTGTCTACACGAGCCCCAAACTTCGAAATGGCCACGCAAATGGCCATTTTGAAGTTTACTAATGAAGCGCTGAAAAGCATATTCAGAGCTTCATTAGCATGCGGGCGGCTGCGGCACTTCGAAATTGACGCACCTCGCCCCAACGGGGCTCCTTTTCGAAAGGACCCCGCCTACTTCAAAGTCCCCTTATTCCCATGAGCTGATGGGAATAAGGGGACTTCGAAGTAGGCGGGGTCCTTTCGAAAAGGAGCCCCGTTGGGACGAGATGCGCGGCGGCGAGGCGCGTCAATTTCGAAGTGCCGCGGCCGCCCGCATGCTAATGAAGCGCTGAATATGCTTTTCAGCGCTTCATTAGTAAACTTCAAAATGGCCATTTGCGTGGCCATTTCGAAGTTTGGGGCTCGTGCAGACATAGCCTTGCAGTGATTTAAAGGGTCCTGGACTCCAGCTGCTGCTGTGCCCTGAGGCAGTTGCCCTCTTTGCCCCCACTACCATCAGCAGGGCCCAGGGGGTGGTGTGAGAGTACTTAAAATAGCATGTGCCTGATCTGTGACTGCTAGGAGTAAATCTCTCCAATGGCCAGTGATGGGACCATTTGAGTGGGGAGGGCCCCAGCTATTAGAGACTTCTTTCCCAGGTATGTGACTGGTGTGTCATGCCCACGTGCTCAAGAGGGAGTTTTGCCCTGGGTTTTTCACCTTCTTCTGCAGTGTGAATCATGGGTCATTTTCAGGTTCAAAGCAGCGTCAGTGGTGGCTTTTCTAACTTCAAACCTTTAAACTGCGATTTGCAGATGTCAGAAACAGAAGTTCAGGTTCTATTACAAGAGCGTATGAGTGAGGTTCTGTGGATGCCATGTGCAAGTGAGACTACGGCATCAGAATGATCCTTTCCAGCCTTAACATGTATGCAAGGGTGTAAATGATGTATTGTTCCTATATCCAACCCCCTCCTCTCCATCAGCATTTACAATAACCTGGATACACTCACGCCTCGCTATACGAGCGAAAGTTTCTGCTCGTAGGTGAAAACTCGTAAGAGGGACACTAAATTACCATTAAAATACATGTAAAAGTCTCTGATTGGTTCCTAGTCCTCCTAATTGGGGAAAGGAGTGGCAGCATGCAGCTTGAAAGGTAAGTAACCCTTACGGGGGGCGGGGGGCGCGTTGGAAAAGGTGCAGTACCTGTCGTGGGTGTGGGGGATTCGGGGGTTCCAGGCCTGGGTGGGTGTTGGAATTGGGCAGGTCTGGGGATGTGTGTGGGGAGTTGCGGGCCAGGGTGTTGGAAGCGGGTCAGGCAAGGCTGCAGGCTTCCCCGCGCCGCAGCCAGGGACCCTGCAGCTGGCTCATATAAGCAGGGCAAGTTCACTCTTTTAGTGAACAAAAGGTATGTATTTATGTCCCTCATTTTAACGAGTACTCATAAGTCAAGTACTCATTAAACGAGGGATGAGTGTACATTGCAATGCTGAAGAACACGTCATCCCAACCAGTGGAGGCTATCTGAAGCCTTCATCTCCTGAGATGTAAGCCGCTTATTTGCTTTGCCCCTTTACTACCTCTAGGAAAGGGAGGCCCCTGGACCTGCAATCATTTCAAGGGTCAGCAGGATTTCAAGTTTCTGTATTAATTTTCTTTCAGAGAAGCAGTAAAGTAGCAGCAAAGCCTGTGTGGGCTTGAAAATGAATCCCCTCTGCTTAGCTCTTCTATGCACTGCCTGTTCACATGTCCAGTGTTGCACATATGGTTAGGCTAACCCAACCTGTTTTATTTGCAGGCCTATAACATACGAGTAATCACAGGCACTGTACCAGCATACACATGCCACCAGATTTCAAAGTGAGCAACTCAGTACCAAAACCAACAAGAAGTCCTGTGGCTCCTTATAGACTAACAGATATTTTGGAGTATAAGCTTTCGTGGGCAAAGACCTGCTTCATCAGATGCATGAGTGGGTGGTTTCAGAGGAGGATTTAAAGAGGGAATATCAGTAAGGGGAGGGCCAGAGCCGACAAGGTCTATTCAGTCAGGGTGGATGTGGCCCATTATCGGCAGTTAATATGGAGTTGATTTCTGCTCTCTTGATGTTCAAAACTCCACATTAACTGCCAATAATGGGCCACATCCACCCTAACTGAATAGGCCTTGTCAGCTCTGGCCCTCCCCTTTACTGAGACACCCCCTGCCCCAACTTGTGCATCTGACAAAGCAGCTCATTACCCACGGAAGTTTATGCTCCAAAGTATCTGTTAGTCTGTATAAGGTGTCACAGGACTTCTTGTTGTTTTTGAAGATACAGACTAACTCAGCTATCTCTCTGGTACTTTTCATACCAGTTGCCTTTTGGACCTAGTGACCTGGCAGGTCCACCAACAGGGCAGAAAGTGGGACAAGAGCAACAGGGCCCAGAGATTCAAAGGGGCCCAAAGGTCCCAGCTGCTGGAGACCCAGGCCCCTTTGAATTGCTGCCAGAGTGCCATTTTGTGAGGCTTTGAGGGCAGCGGCATGCCACTGACTGGCACAGACATCTGACTGCCCTCAGACAGGCTTTGAGGGCAGCAGCACAGACGTCTGACTGCACTCACCCTGTTCCTTGCAGGGTTGCAGAGCTGCCCACCCCCTGCATGCCCTTAGGCCTGCAAACCTCTGACTACCTGGGGCTTATCTCCAATATTTATATGATTTTGATGTTATGGTAAGTCTTCACTTTATTCCTGCTTCTCCGAAATCGAGATCCCCATCATTCTCCAGGCACATGGTTTCATCCAGGCTGTATGCCTACTACCGTCAGATGAGATAATATCTTGCACACAAAAACCCTAAATATCCTAGGGTACAGAGCACTCTGAATAGGAAAAGAATTGGCAAATTCTGGGCATTCAATCCATGGGATCATACAACAGCTGCCAAGCCAGGCAAGCTAAAAGAAACACAGCATCACCCTCTGTTGGGAGCAAGATGAATTTTCTGAACTGTCTTGTATTTCTCCTTCACTTCTTAAACTCAGGAAATGTCTTTCCTGATATTTCTGAAAGATGAACTACTTGTAGGGGACCTGTTCAGAGCTATGTGTGGATTAAAAGAATTAACGCGTTTCTTTTCAGTAGCCAAAGTAATATTATAGGCCAGAAGGCTTGCACATAATTAGCTGGAAGTCAACCGAGATCTAAGAATTATTTTCACAATGGAAGTTTCTACAATGAAGAGTGTGTGACACGGAACTAAAATATGAAGGCAATCCAGAACGTGGGAAAGGCACACCTGGCTCATGTTGGCACCTGTGGCTTGTGCGCTCAGGTAAAAAGAAAGTGGAAGAGGGAAGGGAAAAGGGAAGAGTGCAACTTTTGCAGGGAGGTTCCTCAACAGAGCAGGGTACAACACCAGGAGCACCTAATGAACTAGCACCAAAGCAGCAGGAATCAGGCATTACCCCAGTGTAAACAGAATTGTGACAAGTCTGCATGTGACCTGTTATCCAGTATCCTATCCACACACCTCCTGCACTGTCCTGCCAAGTATGTAACTAGCAGAAAACTCAGTGCAATAAGGAACGAGGGAGCAATGAGCCATGCCATAAGTAGTACACCCTTGTTGGAAACCAGGCTGCATAGGTAAAGCCTAGAGAAGGACTGAAAGACCACGTGTCTTGTACATGACATGCCTGTTGCAGTACAAACAACTGCTTAGTCTAGAAGCTCCAGTATTTTACAGTTTGTGTACAGCTCTAGTACCTTGTCTTTGTTGCCCCCCATACTCACTGCACCAACGGTTTATATCAGCTTCTGCTCATAATTAATATGGTACCAGCCTATTTGTTACAACGTGCAGTCCGCATTGAGCCCCAAAGTCTCCCAGCTTCCCTGTATACCTGTATACCTCTCACTCACCGAATCCACTAGATTCTCTGTTTTGTCTATCAGCAGCTCCAGCTTCTCTCCTCTTTGGGCCACCAAATCTGAGGGGGGAGAACAAATCCAGTCAGAATCCAGATGCAAAAGCACATCCCTATCCCAAGTCTCTTGCTACTTCAAGGCCAGGAGACATCTCTGATACAACCAGGATTGGTAGAATTTAATTGCTGTTCTTCTAATTTCAACAAATCCATTTATTTTATTTTATTTTCCAGTTTAAATTCACAACTCCAGGAAAATTATTGGAAGGGTGTAATTTCAAAGCACACTAATGTGCTACACCTTACATGGCCTGTGGGGATCCTGTTGGTGTGTAACAGGTTCCCCTCGTATATTTTAATGAAGTACATTCTAAACAGCACTACATCAAAGCACACCAGCAAGAGCTACACAGACCAATTAATGGCTATGTCTACACTAGCCCCCCGCCCTTCAAAAGGGGGATACTAAGACACTTTGGGATATGCTAATGAGGCACTACAATGAATATGCAGTGCCTCATTAACATAATGGCAGCCACATGCGATCAAAAGTGGCACTTTTGAAGTGCCGCGGCCGACATTACCCTAATGAGGCACTGCATATTCACTGCAGTGCCTTATTAGCATATCCCAAAGGGGTGGGCTAGTGTAGACATAGCCAATGTGTTTTAGAAATCACAACTCTGTAGAGCACATTATGTCACTGTGTAATAGATAAACTTTAGTTTGGATAAACCATTGCTTTCTCCAAGAATAGGAGGAGATTCAAATCTTTTCATCTTTAAAACCCTTCAAATCCATCAGCAATGGGGTTATACAAGGCCCTGATCCCGTATTCAGGCCCACGTGGTTCTCCATGCAGAATGGAGATTTGAATGTTGAGAATTTGGAGCATACAACCACTGGTCTGCAACAGCATGCCTCAATCCAAATTTGCCACTCACAGTGAAATCTTTGTGCAAACTCAGGGCACATTTTTATGTGGCATATGTGACACTATCTGATTTAAATGCGGTTACATGGATCATTGCTGCAACTACTGTCATAAAGGTACTGCAAAATTTATGCCCAGTAGGACACATGGCTGGAAAGATTTGAACAATCCCAGGCCAAATGACCCACAGTAAACCTACAGAGGCACGTGAGAAAAGTACATAAATTGAAAGGCATTCAATGCTACTTAGGCTAGATTTTTGAGATGCAAACCTGCATGGGTAAACTCTTTCATATATGGCATCATCAGGGCCAGGAGACTGCTGGATATTCAAGTATTTTATATAATAGAGAGCTAGCTGGGCACAGGCAGTGGCCAGGTCCAGATGTGGAGAACACTGCAGTGCCTGGCTCCAGGGCTGTTTTAGCAAAAGCCAGGCAGGCAAGAGAGAAGCAGGGACCATGCCCAGGGGCTCGGGCATCACCAGCCACCACCATGAGTTGCTGCACGCTCATCTACCTCTGTGCACTGCAGCTTGTGACTGGCTGACCCAGGCTCAAGTCCCAGCTGGGTTATGGAAGGAGCCTGCCCAGACACTAAGGGAAAGCTGAGCCGTGATTGTCACATGCACAAACCAAACCATCAGCTTCCACAATTCAGTTCAGCACTGGGGAGGGGGCATTTATAGCAAGCAGTTGGAAGCTAATTCCCATGGTTTTCATCACAGTGCTGAACACATGCACAAAGCAAGACACCCTCTGACTTATGTGTTTTCACTCCAGTGTCTAAATGTTAAAATGCTGGTTATTTGAGAATTCCAGATGATAGAATGCTGGTTAAAACAGAGTTTACTGTAGTTAGGGTGTTTACTTATAACTTATAGATGCTAACCAAACAACCTGTTCCTCTCTTTCACTATAAATAATGATTCAGAGATCAAAAGGGAATATTAATTAATATTAATGCTCCAATTAATCTTGGGTGAGATAACATCATTGTTGACATGACTAACAAGGTAATACAGAAGCTGTTTTGTGCTGACTTGGTGAACATAAATAGTGGAATAAACCACCAGCTTAAGAGATTGGCCATCCCATTTCTTGCAGTACTCCCTGAGTCACCTCAGTTGGCTACTGAGGGACCCTACATATCACAACTTGCCAACTATAGCCGACTCTGCTGCTTAACCAGTTTACCACTGCAGGAGATGGCAGGTAAGCCTTGGCTTCCAATAAGACTATCAACTTCACAATACTGTTGGGAATGCCTCCATAATGGGCTGCTCCTCTGGGACCTAGGGTTGTATACAGCCTGTGAAGCGACAAATACCTATGTTTCGAACCATGATTCCTTTAAGTTCATCAACTTGGGCTTGTGTCTCCATCATCTGATCCGAGCCCTTGCTCTCAGAGTGGTGTTTCTGTAACAGATGAACTGAGTCAGTGATGGTCTAGACCTGCTCTACAACGAAAACCATTTCTCTTATCTCAAGTCTTCATTCTTTCATAAAGATCTTGTTGGTAAGGTGGGATAATAATCTAAACCACTATAGCATCTTTCAAGAGAGCCCAAAAAGTTTTGCAAACTTTTGGCTGTGCTTTCAGAGAGCTATTGACCTAGCTTTAGGGAGAGATTTGAGACATGCGGAGACCAAAACAACTGCAAGCTGTCCCAGCTGCTCTCATGTACTAGTGCCAGGTTTGAACAATCTGCATTCACAGCCATTTCCAAGGAGGTGTGATGTGCAGGAGCCTGCTGCTGCAGGCAATGAGTCACATATGAACTGTGGGTGATGCCTGGCCTTTCCTCCACCTTGAGTCCTCCAGTTACCCCGTGAAGAATCCCAGCTACTTTTAAGCAAGCTGGGGACTCCAGAGCAGCAAAACTGCGTGAGGTTCTTCAAAAGCCGACAGACCAGACAATCTAAATGGGTGGAGTTCCATATGCTGAAGGCACCCAGTTGCCTAGAATGCTGCCACCAGTTCACAAGATAGAAAGTCAAACTCTCAACTCTTGCTGGCTCTGCATTTCCAATGCAACTTCACTCTGGATAACAGTCACTACTTTCCCCCATTCCTCCACCAAGGAAACTGCTCTGGAACTGAACTAATCATTAAGGCACACGAAATCTGAAGCCTGTTGGCCATGCTCTGCAATTCTAGCCACGTTCTGTATGATAGAACTCAAACATGAAATCACAGAACTATTAACTGTGATTTGTAACCTACCCCTTGAAAGATAGCTAATGTAACACCAATATTTAAGAAGGGCTCCAGAGGCCATCAGGCCAGTAAGTCTAACGCCTGTACTAGACAAATTAGCTGAAACCATAGTAAAGAATAAAATTGTCAGACACATGAAACGTAATTCTTAGGTAAAATCAACACAGTTTCTGTAAAGGGAAACTACGTCTTATTAGAGTTCTTTCAAGGGGTCAAACAAACACGTGGACCAGGGATCCAGTACATATAGGCTGCATCTACACTACAAGATACATTAGAATTTAAGGCCCTTAGCTCAATATTACAACAAGACCATCTTCACCATAAATGCCATTAGCTCGATTTAGGGAGCACTAATATCGATATCATATCATCGTTGGTACCTGCTTGGTGTAGCATCAAGTTTGAATTTAAAAGTTCAAATAAAGATGAGTGTAAAAGCACCACATCTTAAAATCGAATTTATTAGCCTTCGGAGGTGTCCTGTATACAATCCACAATGTCCCACAGCGCTCCACTCTGACCACTGCTCTCCAGATGTGCAGGAATTATGTAACAGGAAGACCGTGAATTTCAATTCGGGACCAGGAAGCCTGTGGCTGTGGGGTGCTGATAAACTTCTCTCTGTGCTATTAGCACTGTGAGTGCACCTCCCCATTACAAACAGAACCATGATCTCTGTGCTGGGGCTCTCTCTACCACTGCTAGCTGAGCATTTGGTATTTTTTTCTACACTGCCTGGTGCCAGCTGCTGACCACATTGCAGCTAGGCTGTTGTGGGGGTCGTGCTCATGTAAGAGGCTGAGAAATTTCTTCTCAGAGGTCTACATTTGTGCACAAACTCCCCCTCTTGTGCAGGCGCCATGCAGCTGGGGTCTTTCCTTTGCTCAATCACATCACGTGGCTAGCCCCTGACCCAATAAAAGGAGGTGCCTGCCATTTGCTGCTGACCATGCTGCACGCAGCACCATGTCCTGGCTTGCGCGCCGTTAGTGCTCCAAGGATGGGAAAGATTATCGGGGGCTTGCAGCCATCTGGGGGGAGTGCTTCAACTGCTTCAAACCCCCACCAAAAATATTTTTGGGGCCTTTCTTCTACCAGAGGAAGTCTCCCCCGGCAGCTAAGATTTTCAGAGACTTGCAGCCGCCCCAGGGGACTACATCAACTGGTACCCCACTGAAACCTCCCCACACTTCCCACCCCAACAAGGAATCAGGGGGCTAGCTGTTGTCAGGGAGGGGGCAAGTCTCCCCAGAGGCTATGAATTGTGAGGCCTGGCTGCTGCCTGGGATGAACTGTTCAAGTGGTCCTTGAGCCACAGACCCCACCGCCAAAAAAGATTTTCAGGGACCATGTCAACTGGCCATTCAACCTCCCAAACAGCAAATTGCCACACAATGGCAATGAAATTTGGCAAGCCCTATCCCCCATGTTGGCAATGCCTGTATAGTGAAGAAGGAAGCCACATTTTTTTTCCCCTAAGCTTTCCTATCCTCTCTCTTCTAACTTTGGACCCCTTCACGCAGGGAAGAGTGGGTGGAGGGCCAGTTGAGAATACAGACTGTGCACAGAAGTAGAACGGACTGGGAAGCCAAATACACTCCCTCACCAAATCTTCCCCCTCCCCAAAAAACCTTTATCGTCTACTCTTTCTTCATTTTTTTTTTTATTGTCCCTGTATTATTTTCAGGGATCAGATACAATCAAGGGAGGGCAGACAGGCAGTGGAGGGCCAGTTGAGAAGACACACACCTGCTGATTTTTATAAAATCTTTCATAATTCAGTTACAGCTTCAGTTTTAAAAAGCAATTCAGTTATAAAAGAAATAAATTTCTGTGCATTTGGCCACATTTGTTGATGCACTAGTTTTCCTTCACTTCACCTGGAAAAATGGATGTTTCCTTACCATGGAAGGGAAATGAGGGCAATGCAATGTGGGAAGATGATGTCAAATACCTGCGAAAATACCCAGAATGCTATGGGGATGGGGGAACTGTGGGACAGGTTCCCACAATGCACTGCTGCAACAGCTGATGTTTGCCGCTTGAGCGTGGCAGCAGTAAGTCCACTTTGTCAGGAGCACTTGGGGAGGTGAGGCTAGTCAAATCTGAATGTATAAAAATCCAGCATTACAAAACTGAAATTAATGTATTTGAATTTGTCTTGTAGTGTAGATGTAACCATAGCACAGTTAGATTTCCAGAAAGCCTCTGACAAGACCTCTCACCAAAAGCTCTTATGTAAATTAAGTTGTCATGAGGTGAGAGAAGATCCTTTCATGGACTGAGAATTGGTTAAAAGACAGCAAACAAAGGATATGAATAAATGGTAAATTTTCAGAATGGAGAACGGTAACTAGAGGCATTCCCCAAGGGTCAGTCCTAGGACCAATCCTATTCAATTTACTCATAAATGATCTGGAGAAAGGGGTAAACTGTGAAGTGACAAAGTTTGCATATGATACTAAACTGTTCAAGATAGTTAAGACCAAAACAGACTGTGCAGAACTTCAAAAAGACCTCACAAAGCCATGACTGGGCAATAAAATGGTAAACAACATTTAATGTGGATAAATATAAAGTAATGCACATTGGAAAAAACAAGCCCAACTATACATACAATATGATGGGGGTTAGTTTAGTTACAACTAATCAGGAAAGGTCTTGGAGTCATCCTGCAAATTTTTCTGAAAACATCCATGCAGTGTGCAGTGGCAGTCAAAAAGCAAACAGGATGTTAGGAATCATTAAAAAGGGATACACAATAAGACGGAGAATATCTTATTGATCTTATACAAAACCATGGCACACCCACATCTTGAATACTGTGTAAAGATGTGGTCACCTCATCTCAAAAAGAGACATATTGGCATTAGAGAAGGTTCAGAAAAGGGCAACTAAAATGATTAGGGGTTTGGAAGCTAAAAGTGTAGATTCATAATCCCTGCACTGACTTAGTACAGTCTGTGTATTATCAAGGGCAGCAAGCTAGACTTCAATTTAGTAGTGCTCAAGGTGGCAAACTGATTGAAAATTCTGTAACAGCTTAATTTAAGTACAGAAAGTGATTTGACTGGAGTCCACAGGAAAGTAAATACTACAAGCAGTACCATAAACCCATGATTTTATATTTACTTTTTACTACCTACATTTCCTTTAGGATGATTATCTGTACCATCGATGTCACTGGTCAGTTTCCATGCTCAGGGGACGGAGTTGGAGCCTGGCTCCCAGCTCCACACCGCTCACAGGAGACAGGAAACTGTCTAGCGCTACTGTGCTGGTCAGTTTTCTGGCTCCCCCAAGTAACATGAAATTTGACTTATGTAGGTTTGCGCAAGAATGCAAATGCTGTGTAAGTCAGGGGTCTACTGAAAATGCCATTTCTAGGGCCTAAAACTGCAAGTGTGGACTGACCACTTGCCTCCTTTCTATCACAGGCAAAACCCCACTTGTAGTGGGAACAAGGAAGGTATGATACTAACTAGGAAGCATCTCCCTGTGCTGCTTGGCCCATAATGATATGGAGGGTGCTGCATAAATAAAGACAGATGTTATGGGAGGTCTGAGTAGATAAGTAATGTTCCTGATTCCATTTGCACTCATCCTTACACCCTGCCGAGGTTAGGTCTAGTTAGTATTTGGCTTGAAGCCTCCAGGATGCTTTGGGTGGGGAGATGGGCTATGATGCAGTTCATCTGAGTCTGGGGTGATATGATGCACAAGCACATTAGCAGAACTTCTGCTCAAGTGATCCATAATAAAATGCTGCTCTTAAACTGTCATTAGGAGTCAACCCTTAATAGAGCAGTTAATCACTCAAAGCTATTGTTTGGGTGTTACCCAAGACTACACATTTGTCTCTCCACTCTCCTTTCCACTTCAGAGAACTCTTGCCAAGGGTGGAAGTAACGTCTGACTAGGGACTTTGAAGACTGCAAATTTGTTTAATCATTTAAAGCAGTAGCTCACAACCTTTCCAGACTATTTCATTTCAGGTATTAGCACCCTTACCACCAACTATCCAGTTATGTGGATTCCCTCCTCAAACCCTATGCCACCAACACTCCCAGCTATCTCCAAGATATCACTGACTTCCTGAGGAAATTACAAAATATCGGAAAAGTTCCCGACAACACCACCCTTGCCACGATGGATGTAGAGGCTCTGTACACTAATATTCCACATGAAGACAGATTACAAGTGTGGAAGTATAACATTGTATAAGTATAACGTTGTATAAGGGGACATGCTGGATACATTGTATATGAGAGGGACATGCCAAAACATGTTACAAAGTATCTGAGGGAGCACACGTAGGGACAGTTAGCTTTTGAATGGAGAAGCAATTAAGATGGAGCCAGCACGTCTAAGAAGCAGGCATCAGAATGGAAGGTGTGAAGGGCAATTAGTTAAGTTAACTGGAAGCTGTTAAAGGAGATCGTTAAGGGTGGCAGGTAATTGAAGATATGTAACTGGTCTCAGGGATCTCGAAGGGTGGTGACTAAAATCTTTTTCTTCTTTTGTCTGTAACTTCTCTGTAACTTGTTCTCCAAAAAACTGTATAAATTAAGAGACACAAGCCCCACTCGGGGGGCTCACTTCTAAATGTATTAGCAGAGCAGCTTTGCTAATAAAACAGAGTGGTCTGATAAATTGTGAGTCTGAGTCAAACTTTGACACAAGTGATCAGGAATACCATCCCTGATGTCACCACAGCCAAACTGGAGTCTGACCTCTGTACCTTTGTTCTCACCAACAATTATTTCCGATCTAGGGACAATTTATACCTCCAGACTAGCAGAACTGCTATGGGCACCACAATATGCTAATATATTTATGGCTGACCTGGAACAACGATTCCTCAGCTCTCGTCCCCTATTACCCCTCCACTACTTAAGACACATTGATGACATCTTTATGATTTGGACCCATGGTATAGAGACTCCAGAAGAATTCCACAGAGACTTTAACAATCTGCCCCCCACCATTAACTTATGCCTCGATTACTCCACATGAGAGAGAGATTTCCTGGACACTACAGTACAAATCAAGGATGGCCTGATTGGTACCACACTCTATCGGAAACCCACTGATTGCTATACTTACCTACACCCTTCTAGCTTCCATCCTGCAAACATAACTAGATCCATTATTTATAGTCAAGCCCTTAGATACAATCACATTTGCTCTGATCCTACTGACAGACTGAAAACTACAAGATCTTTACCAAATATTCATAAACCTGAATTACCTACCAGGAGAAATGAAAAAACAAATTGACAGGGCCAGGCGAATACCCAGAGACCAGCCACTCCAAGATAGGCCCAAAAAAGCCAAGAACAGAACACCACTGGTCATTACCGACAGCTGCCAACTCAAACCACTGCAACACATTATTAAAGACCTACAACCTACCCTTAATCAGGATGCCACACTCCAGAAGGCCCTAGGTGACAGGTCTGTTTCCTCCTACAGACAACTGTCCAACCTTATGAGGATTCTCACCAACAGCCACAGTCTATACGGAAGGAACACTGGTCCTGGAACTTTTACTTGCAGCAGGGCCCGCTGCTGGCTTTGTCCACATGTCTATTCTGGAGATACCATCGCTGGACCTGACTGGGTTATTCATAGACTCAAGGGCACATTCTCATGTTCCTCAACTAACATCATATATGCCACGATGTGCCAACAACGCCCAGACGCTTTGTCTATTGGACGGACTTCTAACTCTTAGACAATGAGTTAATGGGCACAAAACCGACATGGGAACACTCCTGATCCACAAACCGGTCAGCCAACATTTTAATGGAGTGAGCCATTATGTTAATGACTTGAAAGTCTGAGTCTTACTGAAGAGGAATTTTCACAACAGTCTTAAAGGAGAGGCTGCTGACCTCTCTTTTGTATTCAAGTTCAACACATTAACACATGGTTTGAACCAGGATGCAAATTTTCTGGGTCATTATAGGGGCTCTTTTGCATACTTGGCTTAATCTAATTCTTGACACCACCCCCACCCCCTACTCTCTGATTTGCTCGCATTGATAATTTTTTTTCTGATTTATCAGCCTTGATTACTATTTTTGGTTCTCTGTGCCTTAAATATTGAGTCTGTTCTGGTATGGCTATGGTCTGAAGAAGTGGGTCTGTCCCACAAAAGCTCACCTAATAGATTATTTTTTTACTCTTTAAAGTGCTACTTTACTGCTTTTTTTGGTTTTCCAGACTACTGTCCCTCTCAGGACTTTGACTTATCTTGGGCATCCCCAAATTTTGCCTCACTGAAAAACCACTTGTTTAGAAAATCAGACAAAAAAATACAAATGTCAGACCACACTTAGGCTATGTCTTGCTTACAGCGATTTGTTGACAGACGTAACCTGTTGGCTCATCCTCTATGCTTTGCAGACAGATCACAGTCAAATTACCAAGCAGATTGTAAGAGCGATCCACTCTGTCAACACAGCTGCTGAACTGCTCAGCCACTCTCTCGATAAAACAGCCAAGCAGAAATACAGCAGACAGAATACCAGTGTCCTGGAATCCCTTTCTGACACAGGTCCCCCTGGAATGTCCAGGCCAGTTTTGTGTTGAGATTTTTGTCGACAGAGGTGTTCTGCCTCATGGGGGAACGGTAGAACGCTGTTTTTAAAAGTGCCACATTCTGTCAGTTTACTGACAACAGAACACCTTGGGAATCTGGACGTTCCCCAGGTTTTGTCAACAAAATGCCAGTTTTGTCAACAAAACCCTCTAGCATACAGATAGCCTTACTGAAAAATTGCTGGCGGTCTCATATTTACTATATAATTATAGTAGTAGGCATCTTTCAGTCTGCATAGACTATGGATCGCGCCCTTTAAAGTTTCAATTGAGGACTTCGTTTACAGCATCTATTGTGACTATGAAGACCCACACGAGAGTGACAGTCCTTGCGGCATCTCTTGCAGATGTAGTGGGTGTCTGGCAAGTCCTTATTGTGTTTTGTGTGTGCTCGCTTCTCCTCTGCTAGCTGTCTGATCTTCATCTCTCCCTTCTGAAGGCCCTTGTGTAACCCCTGCCTCCATCTGCTAGTTCTTCCCAGTTGTCCAGCTCGACGTCTACCTCTCTGAGGTCTCTCTTGCAGACATCTTTGTAGTGCAACTGGGGGCGTCCGGGAGGTCTTTTGCCAGAGGCTAGCTCACCACACAGGATGTCTTTTGGAACCCTTCCATCATTCATCCTGTGGACGTGGCCAAGCCAGCGGAGTCGACGCTGCCTAAGGAGGGTGTGCATGGTTGGGATTCCAGCTTGCTCGAGGACAGCGGTGTTGGTCACTCTGTCCTTCCATGATATTCCAAGGATGCGCCTGAGGCAGCGCAAGTGGAAGACGTTCAGCCTCTTTTCTGGGTGGGCATACAGGGTCCAAGTCTCGCTGCCATAAAGGAGGGTGCTGAGGATGCAGGCTCTGTAGACTTGCATTTTGGTGTGAGTGTACAGCTTGTTGTTATTCCACACACTCTTGCTGAGTCTGGACAGAGTTGTGGCTGCTTTTCCAACCCTCCTATTTAGCTCAGTGTCCAACGACAGGGTGTCAGTGATGGTGGACCTGAGGTAAACGAACTCGTGGACAACCTCTAACGTATAGTTGTCAATGCTGATTGATGGAGATTCAGCAACATCCTGACCGAGTATGTTTGTCTTCTTTAGGCTTATGGTAAGCCCAAAGTCCTTGCACACTTTGGAGAACCGATCCAGCAGTTTTTGAAGCTGGTCTTCTGTGTGAGACACTACAGCAGCATCGTCTGCGAACAGCATGTCTCTGATGAGGACTTCTCACACCTTAGACTTAGCTTTCAGCCTTGCAAGGTTAAACAGTTTCCCATCAGGTCTCGTGTGCAGCAAGATGCCCTCTGTTGAAGATCCAAAGGCATGCTTCAGGAGGAGTGCGAAGAAGATCCCGAACAATGTCGGAGCAAGCACACATCCTTGTTTGACGCCGCTCCTGATTCTGAAAGCATCCGATAATGCGCCGTCATATTGGATGGTTCCTCTCATGTCTTCGTGGAACGACTGGATCATCTTCAGTAACCGTGGAGGACAGCCTATCTTGTGGAGCAGTTTGAACAGACCATCCCTGCTGACCAAGTCAAAGGCCTTGGTCAGGTCGATGAAGGCTATATAGAGTGGCTTTCTCTGCTCCCTGCACTTCTCCTGCAGCTGCCTTAGAGAGAAGACCATGTCAACAGTAGACCTCTCTGCGTGGAATCCGCACTGCGATTCGGGGTACACCCTCTCAGCAATCTTCTGGAGTCTGCCAAGGATGACGCGAGCGAACAGTTTACCAGTGACGCATAGGAGGGAGATTCCACGGTAGTTGTTGCAGTCGCTTCTGTCTCCTTTGTTCTTATACAACATTACAATGTTAGCGTCGCGCATATCCTGTGGAACCTCACCCTCTTTCCAGCACAGGCACAGTAGCTCATGTAGGGGTTCCAGAAGTGTGTCCGCGGCACATTTGATTACCTCTGGTGGTATACCATCCTGACCAGGGGCCTTTCCTGTTGCAATGCTGTCAATGGCTCTCTTCAGTTCATCCACAGTCGGTTCTTGATCCAGTTTGTCCATTACTAGTAGGAGCTCGACGGCATCGAGGGCTGCGTCAACCACAACGTTCTCGCGTGAGTACAGCTTGGAGTAGTGCTCAACCCAGCACTCCATCTGTTTGGCTTTGTCAGCAATGACTTCACCAGATTTGGATTTCAGAGGTGCCATCTTGTTCTGGGTGGGTCCTAATGCCTTCCTCATACCCTCGTACATTCCTCTGAGATTACCAAAGTCGGCACAGGTCTGAATGCTGCTGCATAGCTGGAGCCAGTGGTTGTTGGCACAGCGCCTGGCTGTCTGCTGTACTGTTCTTCTCTAAGTGCTTCCTGGGTACTCTGGCTCGGTGAGCATTTGTACTCCAGGAGTGCAGCGCGCTTCTTTTCAATGACTGGAATCATCTCATCGGAGTTAGCTTCGAACCAGTCATTCGTGTTTCTAGTTCTTCTTCCAAACACCGACAAGGCCGTGTTGTAAACTGTATCCCTCAGATGTTGCCATTTGGATGTCGCATCGGCACCCCCAGGGCCGCTGCGTAGATTTTCCTGGAGGGTCTCTCTGAACTTTTCAGCTTTCTCCGAGTTCGCTGTCTTTCTGGCGTCAATGCGGGGCCTTCCAGCAGGTTTAGAGCAGTACAGCTTCTTGGGTCTCAGCTTGAGCCTGGAGCAAACTAGCGAGTGATCTGTATCACAGTCAGCACTATGATAGCTGCGTGTCAGAAGGACGTTTTTGAGGTTATTACGCCTAGTGATGACCACGTCTAGTTGATGCCAGTGCTTCGAGCGTGGGTGTCTCATATGACTTATGTTTCAGTCTATTGCATATACAACAGAACAAAAGTCATTTTCTGTAAACATTTTACTTTGCAGCAACTTTGCTAGTGCTTTTTACATAGCCTGTGGTAAAAGCTACGCAAATATGTAGCTGCATCGATGATGAAGACCTCTGCATAGCCCCAATGTACAATAGCCCCAAGCAAAAGGCAAGACAGATTACAGAGCCCCTTCTGACCATGTCTCTTACCAGCTGTGCAGCCAAGACACTGGAGAACTCACTGTTCATGGCATATGGAAGTGCTGTCTGTGCCCTTGAACCATACGTAGTCTGAAATCTCTTTTTGATTTCATTCAGGAAATTGAATGCTCTGGAACGTTCAAAGTTCTATAAGTAAAAACAAAATGTTCACACCAGGCAGAAAACTGCATATCACTTAACACTGTTCTAGTTAGCAAACTGTTCAGTAAACAGCTGGATTAGTGGCCTACATGATATGTAGCCATTTAGAGACCCTCCATCCTTTTATCAAGATATGAACAATACCGCATATAACCCTGCAAAAGCATGGCAACCTCTTCCTCTTAATTCCTTTGGTAACAGCAGTCACTTTTTTAGTATCAGTCTGTTTCTCCCTGAATACTCTCTGGAATCAGCCATGTAAGTTCAAAAGCAAGGCTATGATTCATTTACCTTTCAAGGGGTAAACAAAGACAAGAATTCACAGCCTTCATTTGTACCTTCTTCCACAGCTGAGTGCAAAGCTTAAGTGCATTGTAGTAATGACTCAGGGTGCATTCCAAATGGTTGCAGAGTGACAGTCACCTGACCTCTGTAGCTTTATTGGGTTGGTCCAACTGGGAATGCCAGGTGAATCCTACTAATCTCCCTTCCCACACCACTCTTGGCCACAGGTTCACTTGCAAGTAAAAAACAGCAGCTAGCTATAATCTTGCAAGCAACACAAGTCAGACAGGAAAAAAACTGGCATGGCAGGAAGGAGAAACTTGCCTCCCCACACCACACAGCTGGATACTGAGGTAGATTGAACTCAAATAGCTGAGCTTTGTCCTGGACTAGTGGGGCCCATGTTCTGAGTTACACAGTGTAAATGTGCAGGAATGCCACCAAAAGAAACAACCTCAATGGTTTGTGTCCATTATGGATTTTCATGAATATGCAGAGAAGGAAAAAAAGCTAACTTTTGCCAGGTGCATGCATTATAGCCTTAACTAAAATACTTACATCATCTGTGATGCAGAGGTATATTATCCGGTCTTGGCAGATATAATGAAACAAATAACTGCAAGAAGGAGAAAATACAACAGCAAATCTTATTGAGAATAGCCATCAAGACAAGAGGAACTCCTGTGGAAGAGCCCAATTATGCATGTGTTCAAACAGCTGTGTGCCTGGCACCCCAGGGCCAAACAAGGGCTGTAACTACATGTAATGTGCAGGTATCCAACCAGCCATGTGTGGCCCACATTTGAGCACCCCTTGATGAACAGCCAAGGGCAGGGGGGAAAATGCCCAATTCTGATTTTTTTGGGGGAGGCAAGGGGGAGGAGGGATGGTTAGGGAGCCCTCCTCAGGCAGAACATGGCTGACTCTTAGCCTCTCCCATTCAGGCAGGCACATATACCCCCTCTCAGTCACCCCACTGGCCATGCATGCACACGTGTGCACACACACCCCATATGGCCCTGCGTGCATGCACACTCTCTCTCCTCACTCACTCAAACACACACACACAGCCCTAAAACTCCCAATCCGGTACCATGGACCCACTGTGGCCCTGTGCATCTCCCTCCTTTTCCTCCTGCCCCTTCCTACCCCCATGACCTTTTCTTCAGATCATTCTTGTACCCTGCTCCCTCCTGCCCCTCTTTTCTCCTTGCCCCATTCCCCTACCCCCAACCCCACTCCTGCTGAGTCTCTGCAGCCTGTGGGTGGGTGGACACGTGGATGGGAGACATACAGGAACAACAAGACCACCTGCGGCACGGGTCTTTGCCCACAAAAGCTTATGCTCCAAAATATCTGTTAGTCTAAAAGGTGCCACAGGACTTCTTGCTGTTTTTGAAGATACAGACTAACTTGGCTACCTCTCTGATACAGAAACCCTAATCATTTTAATTGACCTTTTCTGAACCTTTCCTAACGCCAATATATCTTTTTATGTAGGCATACCATGGTTTTATATAAGGGTAATATGATCTTCTGTCTTATTCTCCATCCTTTTTTTAATGATTCCTAACATCCTGTTTGCCTTTTTGACTGCCGCTGCACACTGCGTGGATGTTTTCAGAAAACTATCCAGGATGACTTACAAGATCTCTTTCCTGATCAGTTTTAGCTAAATTAGCCCCCAGCATACTGTAGGAATAGTTGGGGTTATTTATTCCCATGTGCATTACTTTACATTTATCCACATGAGATTAGATTTGGCAAATGACATTTAAATTAGAAATGCAACTGAAATGAAACACCCTGAACTCTTGGACACCATCCACCTGGCCTTTGCTCCAGACATTCATCCATAGTTCTGTGTCTGGCAGTTTGGGTCATGCAGAGTTGTAAAGGCAGGGAGTTAGCACACTTTAGGAAAGTTTAAAAGCATTTCAAAAGCCTTATCCCACACAGATTTCTCTCCAAGGTCCAAAGCCGAAACTCACAATCAGTTGCACCTGTTGAAGAATTTCTGGGGATGTCCAGTGAATCTCAGACTCCTAGTACAAAGTCTCCTAGTCACACCAGATGAGAATGACAACTTTGTTGGTCTTAGTGAGACCATTTTCCAAGAACTGCTTGAGGAATGAGACATCTTATGTGTGTCAGTAGCTAAGAAACATCAGCAATTGGTGCAGTGATCCTAGAGCCCTGACACCAGGGGTGGGCAATGATTTTTATGCAGGGTCCACTTCAAAGTTTAAGTCAAGTCATGGGCTGCTGCCATCCCCCTGGAAAGGATGGCACCTTGGGCAGAAAGGAAAGGAGGCTACAGAGACTCGGGATGCTGGCTGCTGTTGGGTATGTTCCTGAAGAAGACAGCACATAAGTTATCTGCAACAGAGAAAGCTCTCCTGCTCTGTGGATTTGGGGCAGATGGGATGGAAGAGCATGAGTGCACATGCCCACTGGCTACTGGTGCACTGCCTCTTTAAGAAAGAACGCACCTCACTTACCATTCGTACTTCTGTGCCCACCCCCCACCCTGCCTTTCCCCAGCCCCTGCGCTCTGTAGAGATGTGGTACGGGGCCCAGTGGACATCCTGAAATCAGTACTCCACATTTTCCATCTCTTTCACACCCTGAGAAGACAGAATATTACTCACTTTCCATGCGAGTAAGTGAGTTTGTTGTTCTCTGATGGTATCTTTGCCAGGATCTGCTCCGTCACCTCCAGGAAGTTCCCTCCACACAAGGCATGTTTGGCAAGGATGGTCGTGCCTCTGGCAACAACGGCAAATAGGATGGCCATCACTTCAGACTAGCTAAGGACAAAAACAGAGGATTAGGGCACTTGTAACATTTCCTCTACAGAGCTTAGGAGCGCAGCAATTCCATCTTTACAGCACCTTTCAAACGTTGGCATAGAGGGCAGGGAAGGAGTAAGACTGGTCATTATTTCTACCAGTTGCTACTGTCTGCAGCCTTTCCCCCCCCCACCCTTCCCCTTCAAAGGCACTGTTCAAATCAGAAAGGTAGAATTACATTGGCCTCTTTACAAGATCCTGGTTTGATGCAATTCATGCAGCCTAGATGGGGCTTCTATAAGGTGTGTGTATAACTGGCTGATTAACTATTGTCAGGGAATGACAAGTATCGGAGGGATAGCCATGCTAGTCTGTAGCCACAGAAACAATTAGAAGTCCTGTGGCACCTTACTAACAGATTTTTTGCAGCATAAGCTTTCATGGGCAAAGACATGCATCTGACAAAGTCGGTCTTTGCCCAAGAAAGCTTATGCTGCAAGACAATCGCTTAGCCTATAAGGTGCCACAGGTCATCTTGTTTTCTCAGAGTGTGGTTATTAATAGTTCACATTCATACTGGAAGGGCATAAGAAGTGGAGTTATACGGCATCAAATTTTGGGATCAGTTCTGTTCAATATCTTCTTCAATGATTTAGATAATGACATACATGCTGCGTCTACACGTGCACGCTACTTCGAAGTAGCGGCACTAACTTCGAAATAGCGCCCGTCACGTCTACACGCGTCGGACGCTATTTCGAAGTTGAAATCGACGTTAGGCGGCGAGACGTCGAAGTCGCTAACCCCATGAGCGGATGGGAATAGCGCCCTACTTCGACGTTCAACATCGAAGTAGGGACGTGTAGACGATCCGCGTCCCGCAACATCGAAATAGCAGGGTCCTCCATGGCGGCCATCAGCTGGGGGGTTGAGAGATACTCTCTCTCCAGCCCTTGCGGGGCTCTGTGGTCACCGTGGGCAGCAGCCCTTAGCCCAGGGCTTCTGGCTGCTGCTGCTGCAGCTGGGGGTCCGTGCTGCATATACAGGGTCTGCAACTAGTTGTTGGCTCTGTGTATCTTGCACTGTTTAATGAAAGTGTGTCTGGGAGGGGCCCTTTAAGGGAGCGACTTGCTGTTGAGTCCGCCCCGTGACCCTGTCTGCAGCTGTGCCTGGCTCCCTTATTTCGATGTGTGCTACTTTGGCGTGTAGACGTTCCCTCGCTGTGCCTATTTCGATGTTGGGCTGAGCAACGTCGAAGTTGAACATCGACGTTGCCAGCCCTGGAGGACGTGTAGACGTTATTCATCGAAATAGCCTATTTCGATTTCGCAACATCGAAATCAGCTATTTCGAAGTTGGGTGCACGTGTAGACGTAGCCACAGAGTACACTTTCAAAGTCTGCAAATGTTACCAAGCTGGGGGTGGCTACAAGTGCTTTGGAAGATAATTCAAAATTATCTGGACAAACTGGAAAAATGGTCTCAAGTAAACAAGATGAAGTTAGTAAGGACAAATGCAAAGTACTCTACTTTAGAAAGGAATAATCAGTTTTCCCACACACAAAATGGGAAGTGGTAGTTTAGGAAGGAGTGCTACAGAAAGGGACCTAAGGGTCATGGTGGACCACAAGCCAAATATGAGTTAGTTTGACACTTGGGGGAAAAAAATGGCAAACAGCATTCTGGAATGAACTAACACGACAACTGTGAGCAAGACACAAGAATTAATTCTTCCACTCTACTATGCGCTGATTACGGCCTCAGTTGGAATACTGTGCGCCATTCTGGGCACCACATTTCAAGAAAGATGCAGAGAAATTGGAGAGCGTCTAGAGAAGAGCAACAAAAATGATTAAACATCTAGAAAACACGACCTATAAGAGAAGACAGAAAGAACTGAGTTTGTTTACTTTGGAAGAGAGAACACTGAAAAGGGACACACACACAGCTTTCAAGTACCTAAAATGCTGTTACAAGGAGGGAGAAAAAATGTTCTCCCTAACCTCTGCTTCCTGTCCCATCATCAAAAGACTTAAATTGTGGCAAGGGAGATTTAGGTTGGACATTAGGAAAAACTTCTGAACTATCAGGGTGATTAAGCACTGGAATATATTGCCTAGGAAGGCTGTGGAATCTCCATCATTGGAGATATTTAAGAGCAGGTTAGTTATCTACCAGGAATAATCGAGATGATGCTTCGTCCTGCTGGGAGAGCAGGAGACTGGACTTGATCACTTGAAGTCCCTTCCAGTTCTAGTATTCTATGCACGATGGGACAATATGTAGTTACCTGCTTTTCCAATCTCATCACCACGAAAACTGTTTTTGCAAAGGCATTCCCTTCCAGAGAATGGAGGCCTTCAAAAAAATTGCACCCAAAAGTCAACAAAATAAAAATTGCCAGAGGGTATTCTCACTTGCTCCCTCTGTAGACAGATCATCATCAACAGTGTGTGTAATGCACTGTGGGTATGTATCCCACAGTGTGATGATGTGGGAAGGTGCAGTTGACTGCATCCTGGGATTCCCTGAGTTCTCTCACAGCTTTCTCAGCTGCCAGGAGGAGCATCATGAATAGCTGTGAGCTCTCTGTGCAAAGGAATGTCCAAACAGCTCAGCAGTCTGTCCCCCTGCAGCAGCCATCTGCTTGCCGCTGTGTTCCTAGTACATGGTAGAACAGGAGCACCACATTCAGCTCTCACATGCTTCCCAGAGCTTTGGAAGGGGAGGGATGCATGTACATAGGGCAGAAGAGATCACAACACTGAACAAAGCAATCAGAGCAGGCATTGTGAGATACTGGAGGAAACCAATTCTGCCGCCAAAAAACAAACAGCAGAGAGGGAGGGAAAAGAAAGTCTCTCATAGACATAGATGATTTTGGTGGGGAAAGTGGGTGTACATCTCCCTCCCCACTGCGCTTTGAGTTGTGGAATCACCATACACATTTTACCCAGATAGCATCTCTTGATTTGGCATTTAATGAGGTACATATAATTCAGGCAAGCCAGACATCCACATGCATGAACCCTTACAACAAAAAACACTCCCAGAGTGCCATTTTACTTCTTTCAGAAATCACACAATGTTCCCTAGACTGCATCCCTTGATTGGGAGGATACCCACATACCATCACATCCTATGAATACAGAAAATTCAACCTGCAGCAGCAGTGTGTAAGTTCTGAGCAACTGAGGCTATGCTGAGTCAAAATACTCATTAGTTGCAGAGGCAACTGTGTTAATCAATGGAGTTGCAACATTTTAGTCTGCTTTCAGGGTCCCAAGATTTAAAAGGCAGACCCCAAGTTGGGTGTAGCAGCCAGATCTGCCAGGTGTTTTCTCTGACCAAACAAACAAGCTTCCATAATCCTCTTTTCTGCTTAAACAAGATGTATAACAGATGTATAGCAGATGTAAAGAGAATTCTTCCTGACCCTCAAGGGAACTTATTTTTCACTTTCCACTTGGAGTTTCAATACCACCCATTTTGTACTCTGCAACTGAAACAGGCTTTGTGCACATCACCATGGATTTGATCTTGGGAAGCATAGGTGGGGTAGCTTGAGAACTCTATGCCAAAATGACCGGGGGAAAACGGAGGAATGACTGAAAAGCGAGGGTTGAGTATGCCAAATGATCAAATCCTTACTTAGGCTGGAAGCAGGACTGTGCTAGTTTCCCCTGGGTCTCTCTTTCCAAGAGCAGGCGGCTTTTATTCTACACCTTAGGACTGTAAAAGGCCAAGGCACCACAACACAACACTTGTCTCTTTTCCACTAAACCCAGCAGCCATCATTCTGATGGACTGTTGTGATAAATGGGCCCACAAACTTAGCCTAATTGTGAATTCCACTGTAAAGTGTCACTGGAAGCTCATAAAATGTTACACCACCACTAAATGATGTGAAAAGGTTCAAAAGAGACCAAGACAAAGACTGAATTAGTCCAAACAAAAGGAGGCCTATGGAAATAATTCCAGAACTGTGTTAAAAATCATGCCTGAGAAACAAGAATGGTGAGAGATCAGAAATCAGTGAACCACAATTGGTGTGACAGAAGTTAGACTTGACTGGGGAGCAAAAGACAATGAGGATATTTATTCTACCATCACTCCCTTTTGAGCTCCTTAAAAGAAAAGACAACATCTGGGGGAAAAACAAGGAGGTGGCTACTGCAACTCTGGATGACTGAAAAAAGGGGGAAGGATGAGCCTCATCATCATGGCTGCTACCCTAGCCCACCTTCATCCTAATCCCCAAGAGATGTCCTCACCAGGACAACCAGAGAACTCAGATAACATAAGCACCTACACTTCCACCACCTGGGATGCAAGTGCACTGGCTGAGCAGCATCTCTGGTACAATCCCCAAAACTATGCTTTCTGAATCTCACTTGATCTCACACTGAAAAGCCATCCCCATTCATGTCGCGGCCAAATGATCCAGCATGTTAGGACTACCAAAGGCAGTTGAATATGCTGTTGGTCACCCTTCTCCCTTAAGGTATGTCTACACAGCAGCCTTATTGTGAATAGCTTATTTCAAAATAATACTGCTACACACAAAAGTGCATTTTGAAATTGCACTTAGCTATTTTGAAATACAGCAACTATACACAAAGGCTGCATCTAAACTACATTCCCCTTTCAGAGGAGGAATGCAAATGAGGGAGATCGAAAATGCAAATGAAGTGCTGATTTACAGATCTCACACTTCATTTGCATAATCTCGTGCAATCGTGTTTCTGAAAGACTTTTTCAAACAAACAAACAAACAAACAAACCCCAGCTTTGTAGACAGGGCTCCTTCAGGGGGAAAAATTTTTTTTCCTCAAAGAACCCTTCCTATTTCGTTTCAGGAAGAAGGGTTCTGTCAAAAACAGGGTTCTCCCCCCAAAGGAACCCCATCTACACAGCTGTTTTTGTTTTCGGAAAAGTGTCTTCCAGAAACAAGATCGCACAAGATTATGCAAATGAAGATTTACAAATTAGCACTTCGTTTGCATTTTCAATCTCCCTCATTTGCATTCCTCCTCCAAAAGGGGAATGTAGCGCAGCCATAGCCATAGAGCCTATTTTGAAAAAGAGCCATTAGACACTATGGCTCACTTTGAAATAGGTGCTATTTGCTGTCTTAACAGCACCTATTTCTAAATAGGCCCAATTCTTCGTAGGATGGAGGTATACAAATTTCAAAATAAGGTAACTGCTATTTCAAACTTATTTTGAAATAGCAGTTGTGTTGTGTAGATGCTACAATAGTTATTTCAAAATAACTGCTGTGTAGACATACCTGTACAGTATGACCAGCTATGAAACGAACATGTCTTAACCACTGCTGCCTCATGAGTCATTGGCTTAGGGAAAATGACCTAGAATGTAATGCTGTTAAGTGCAGCAAGCTCTCTGTAACTTCCCAGTTCTTTTTCTTTCCCTCTTTATTTCTCCTCTTTTCCTTTGTCTCTCCTTCTGCCCACTAAGAGTCTCGCTTGGCTAGCCAAGGCCATGTTTAGCAAGCCTTTAACCAGAAGGCAGCTGGATGCAATGATCTGGACACCCTTATGCTGGTACAAGTTTGCCACATCTTGAAGTGGATGATCAGACCCAATGTTCTGCCTGTGATTTTCAGCAGTAAGAGTCAACAACAGATACAGAAGTTGCTTTTTTTTTTTTTTTAAATCTTTCCTGTTCTTTTCTCTCCCATCTTGTCTGTTTTGACATTTAGAAAACAAGAGCAGACTTCACCACCATCACCACCTTCACTAGTGCAGCTCAGCTAATTTCTTCCCCACCCATAGAAAACTTATCTTCCATACCATACGAAAAATGGTCAAATAAGCCTCCCCCCTACCCCCGCCCCACCCAAAACCCTCTAGCACTGAAAGGAAAAGGGAATAAGAGTTAGTGTTAAAATGGAAAATCATCTTTAGTAATTTACTTACATTTCAAATTCGTTAACTATCCACCCGCTGCATCTTTAGTAAAAGACTAAATGAGTTTTTCTTGGTATTTCGGTCAGGTGGATATCAGGCTGAGCTTACTGGATACCAAACCCAGAACCCTGTTTAAACTGTTAATGCTGGACAATTTCAGGGTCAGGTTAACGCCGTTAACTCTTTGCGCCCACATATTCCACCTCAGTTAATACAAATGACTCCCATCTTCTGCAGAAGTGTGACCTACTCCTGATAATTGCTGTCAGCACCAGATTTCCAACCGAAGCATTGAGAACTGCTGATTTTTCCCCTTCTGCATTCCATACACCTGTGTTACAGTAAGCAAGTATTGAAACTTAGCACCAACAGCTGCCTACAGCAACAGAACAATATCTTAACATATGCAGAGCTACTGAGGCTTGAAATGACTGTGCAGTCAAGGAGCACATCAGTATTCAAAGGCGGCCGCTGCAAAAAACAACCTCGGAGAACCTGCAATTCAGCAATCTGTTTTCAGACAGCACTTTCCCCATCATGGGCAGAGTCCTTATGCATGAAAATAGACAGGCACAGGACAGAAAGTAGCAGGAACCAGACCGTGAAGCTGCCTTTCACTTTTGGACCCAGAAAGCATGTACAGAAAACACAACTGCCACCCTTCTATCCATCCAACCTGTGCTCTACTCTAGCCACACAAGTATAACATGATTGGTCTCGACATAATCCTGCACATGCTCATTAGTTTATCTTTGATGTTTGAAGGTGGGTGGGGTGGAATAAAAATAATAAAGTCCCACTGGGCCTGCCATAGTAGACAGGGAGATAAAGGTCTGTTGTGGAGATCATACTTCATACTTGCTGAATCTTGCTTCAAATGTCATGAGTATGTCAGTAACAGACAAGCTGGAAGGCAGAAATAAGGGCAGTGATACCAAGACCACATCGCTATCTATACAGTACAGCTATTGCAGAAATTAATTATTTGAAACGTAACAGTTGACCTCATTGTATCAATGTGTGATGAGCGCTGCACAAGCTTGCCAACTTGTGATGGCATCACAAGAAGCGCCATGACGAAAGAGTTGAAGGGTAGTGGATTTATGCGTTAAGTCAGAAATGATATTCCATGCTGCAAATCTACAAAGACCACATAGAGGCACTTGTGGGAACAGGTAGGCACTCAAACTTGCATTGCTGGTAAAGCTAACATGTTGGACACAAGAGCAGATAAGCAAAGGAGAGCAGAGCAATGAAAAGTTTAGAGCACTGCACTGCACAAGCAGACTTTCAGAGAAAGAGAGCAAATCAGACAGGGCATGAAACAGAACAGCTTGACAAACCCGAGTCCCAGAGAATATACCCTGAATCAACTAAATCCACCCTCACTTTCCCTTAGCCTGTTACAGGAGAAGATAGTGACAAGCAGAGCAGGGCAAAGGCATTTAGTCACAATACTATTTCCCTCCTGTTTACCAAGTCTGACTCTTTCACTTCTTCTTGGTCTATAATTAGCAATCTTCAGACCCAAATTAATGGGCTTTCAGCTTCATCGCCTGCTAGAGGTGGACAGCAAGTCTTATTCCTGTTGTTCCTGTGTGCCGCACTAGCTGCTCAAAGCAGAACTGATCAATGTCCGTGGATGACTGCAACTTGAAACATGTTTACCATCTGTACTTGTGTCCGTGCCTCTTTAAGCTACTCTCATGGTCTCTGCACACTTTATATTTCAAAGTGCTGATACCTGCCTCACTCCCTACCTTCTGTTATTTTCACTCGAGGAGGCAACTTGGTTAGGACATAAATCTAAGCTTAAGCAGTTAGACTAACAGTCCATCGATAAACTTTGTTTTGCTGCTTTCTTCTCCCTGCATTTGCTGCACCATCACTCCCTGTTGGCTTTTCAGCATACTGGCCAGCAAGCTGCCCACTTACCCTTATTGTGCAGCTGTTTTGTCTACTTATGCAACTTCAAGGCTTTACCAGCTTGAGGAAGCAAGCAAGCAAGCAAGCAAGCTAGCTCTCAGGGGCTTTGAATGCCTCCCACTCAGCATGCACAGTTCTCATCTCTGGTTTCCCAGTTAAAGTCTAGCAAAGAGAGCAAAAGCTACAGTGGCAAATGCATTTATAGGGTGACCTTTTTCTGTTTGCCATCATCTTTGTAGAAGTATTTCCTTCAATATTACAGCTAACATAATTGTGATGGCAGGCAAGACTTGCAGTGGTCCTATTACTGCACCCATCTTCTCCAACTGAACTGCACTTTTTATTAAAATGTTCAGGACCACTTCTAATAGAGTAACCTTTCTTTAGTACATTTCCCTAAACGCTCAGTTAGTCTCATTTCTTGTCATAAACCCTTAACAGGCTTATTTTCTTCTATGTAGGGCAGATAAAATCTGCAGCAAAGACATTCTGGATTATTTTGTGGGATGAAGTAAAAAATTATGAAATGGAAGCACTTGTTCACAACCACAAAAAAACATACCCACAGAACACCGTGATCAGAATAGAGGACTGACTGAGTCAAGACTCATGATTCTGGCCATTCTGTCAATTCATGCTTTGATCTTTTATCTTAGCCTCACCATGCTCATATTTCCCACCACTCTCCTGCATTTGTGCAGTGATTAGAATATAGTTCTCACAGGAGCGATAGCAAGTTACACAGAGAAAGGCCTACAAGATTGCAGATGATAATCCTTAGTAGCAGTTTAAAATCAGCATGCAGAGCAGATGGCTTTAAAAAGAGGGTTTAAACACGCTTCCGAGGAGTTTTACCTACCAGCTCTTCTGCTGTTTCACAGCCATATCAGATAGCAAAAACCTAGGGTGACCTGCTTGAATGGACCTACAAGTCTCTAATGAAAGAGACTTTAGAAGCCCTTCCTGGAAATATCTTGGAGTCTGGCTACTATAAGCCAGACCATGTGTGGCGTAACATGGTAGCATGGATTACAAGCGATCAGGAATATCATCCCCGTTGTTACCACAGCCAGTGTAGTGTCTGGCCTACATAACTTTGTTCTCACCACAATTATTTGCAATTTGGGGACAATTTATACCTCCAGATTACTGGCACTGCTATGGGAACCTGCATGGCCCCACAATAGGCTAATATATTTATGGCTGACTTGGAACAATGATTCCTCAGCTCTCATCCCCTATTATCCCTCCTTTACTTATGATACACCAATGACATCTTTATCATTCGGACCATGGTAAAGAGACTCTAGAAGAATTCCAAAAAGACTAAATCTGCACCTCCCCATCAACTTATGCCTTGACTACTCCACACGAGAGAACATTTCCTGGACACTACAGTAAAAATCAATCATTGCCTCATCCAGTACCACACTCTACTGGAAACCCACTGACCGCTAAACTTACCTACACACTTCTAGCTTCCATCCTGCACACACAACACAATCCATTGTTTACAGTCAAGCTCTTAGGTACAATCGCATCTGCTCTGATTCTACCGGCAGACCAAAAACTACAAGATCTCTACCAAACATTCATAAACTTGAATTACCCACCAAGAGAAGTAAAACAGATTGACAGGGCCAGCTGAATACTCGAAACCAACTACTTCAAGATAGGCCCAGAAAAGCCAATAATAGAATTCCACTGGTCATTACCTACAGCCCCCAACTCAAACCACTGCAATACATTATTAAAGACCTACAACCTATCCTAAATCAGAATGCTACACTCCAGAAGGCCATAGGTGACAGGCCTGTTCTCTCCTACAGACAACCTCCCAACCTTATGAGGATTCTCACTAGCAACCGCTGGCTATACCACAATACCACCAATCCTGGAACTCTTCCTTGCAACAAGCCCCGTTGCCAACTTTGTCCACATACCTATTCTGGAGATACCATCACTGGACATAACGATGTTATTCACAGAAACACAGGCACATTCTCCTGTTCCTCAACTAATATCATATATGCTATCATGTGCCAACAATGCTCACATACCATGTATATAGGACAGACTCCAAACACTCTTCAACAAAGAATAAATGAACACAGACAGACATTAAAAAAAACTCCTAACTCACAAACTTGTCAGCCAGCACTTTAATGTAGTGGGCCATTCTGTTAATGACCTGAAAGTCTGTGTTTTGCTGAAAAGGAACTTTAACAACTGTTTACAGAGGGAATGCTGAGAACTGTCATTTATATTCAAATTTGAGACATTACCATGTGGTTTGAACTGGAACAGCAATTACCTGGCCCATTATAAGTACTCTCTTACATGCTTTGTTTTACCTAACACTTAACTTCCCGACCCCGCACCCTCCTCTTACCACCCCTCTGCTCTTCTGATTTGCCAACCTTGATAATTTTCCTGATTTGTCAACCCTGATAACAATTTTTGGACCTCTGTGCTTTATATATTGAGTCTGTTCCGGTACGGCTATGATCTGAAAAAGTGGTCTGTCCCATGAAAGCTCATCACCTAATAAATTATTGTGTTAGTCTTTAAAGTGCTACTTGACTGCTTTTTTGTTTTGACAGAATACAGATTAACATGGCTCTCTGTCACTATTCATGGTGGCATACAATAGAAGAGAACAACTATTCACCCTCTTCCTACAACAGTCTCGGAGAACTATCTAGAGAAACTGAGATTCATAAACATGCCCCTTTAGAGGGGAGGAAATCATTGTAGTCTAGTCCATGGGTGTCCAACCTTTTGGCTTGCCTGGGCCGCACTGATTGAAGGGGAATTGTCTTGGGCCGCATATAAAATATAAATATAGTTAATGTATATAAATCACATAATAATGTTAAAAGTTTACAATCTTGTGGGGCCGTATTACTAGCTGTCCAGGGCCGCATGCAGCCCTTGGGCTGGACACGCCTGGTCTAGTCAGAAGTGCCCTTGTGTGCCTTGAGACAGACACCCCTTGACCTCTTCCTAAACAGATTTTAAAACTGGGCAAGTCAGCTAGCTTGGTTTAAATAACTTCTCATCCATCAGTATGGACAAGTTCTGCAGACATGCCCATTATGCCACACTGCATCTTTGCAGAACTCCAGAGCAGGCAAACAGACTCCACATTTGGGGTGACTGTGCAGCCTGCTGGTCACCTCTGGTCTGGGAAATGTCTCTTCAGAGCACATTGCTAGAGCTGGGGAAGTTTCTTGTTGAAGGGGGAAAGCAGAAGCCAGGAAAGCGGCTCCAGCTCACACAGCACTGCTCTCTAGCCCCGCTGTTGCAGGGTTCTATTCACTCCCAGCAGGAGGTGGCAAAGCCAGAGCAGCACAGGCTAGAGACAGCTTGCTGTGCCTTCCCTGCTGCTGCTCTTGGGTGTAGGTGAGCAGCACGGACTCCTGCTAGCATGGGCCATGCTAAAACACTAGGCCACCTTGGCTCAGTGAAGAGGCAGGGCGGAACGGAGGCAGAACAGTGGCAGGGCTGGGGCAAAATTGGGTTATCCAAGCCCTCCCTCAGGCTGTGTGGGCAGGGAGGAGGCATGTGGCTGGTGCCTCACTCTATCCTCTGGCACCAGTCACCTCCGACTGCATCAGTTGCCAAATACACATCTCCCTCTGTTATTCTGAAACATGGGAAAAGAGCTTAGACTAGGAGTTCTCAAACTTCACTGCATCATGACCTCCTGTGATGATAAAAATTACATAACCTCACCCAAGCCCCACTGCTCCAGGTGGGGGACCTGTAATATGAGTTATGCCAGCTAGGGCTGAACCCTTGAGCTTTGGCCCTAGGCAATGAGGCTCAGGCCCAGCAAGTCTAAGTAAGCCCTGATGACCCCATTAAAATGGGGTTGTGACCCACTTTGGGATCCCAGAACAACTTTCCTTACAACTTTCATCAAGTTCATTAACTTGATTCCCATCAAAGGTCAGCCTTCATTCCACTCGTCCAACTCCTTTTGCATAAAAGCCCACATGTACAGCCTTCTCATTTCCACTTCCAGTGTCTACTTACAAGCTAAAGCCAGAATATGTTATTCAATGTGAGCATCTAGTCAGAACAGAGAAAAAACCAAAACAGCAAACTAAGTTTTCCCTCTTTTAATTATTGGGAACAGCTGTTCTCTCCCTTGTCCTCTCCATGTTTAAAGCTAATTTGGTTTCACAAGCGACTTTGCCTTTAAAAATGCCTTATGCAACCCTCACCTACAGAACAGTACCATTCAACTGCCTGCCCTAAAGTTTCCCTCGAGATCATCTCATTATTTTGCCTGCTGCCCTACAGCAGCTCTGGTAACAAAAGGGGCAGCTTTCTGCTGGAAATTTGTCCCCCACCCTCCCACTATGTAACTCAGAGACACTCTCAGTTAATAGCTAGAACTGCGCAAGCAGACTCCTGGGGCCCGTCGTGGGAACTGGTGTTTAGTGCTCTGAAAAGTGCATCAGCTCAGCAGGATAACAGTCACCCTTCACCGGAACCCGGGGGTAGAGCAGAGCAGAGCAGAGCAGAGCGGCCGCTTGCCCGAGCGCAGACAAAACATGGAAGGGCACCAGAACACGCCGCCCCACGCAGGGAGGCCGAACAGACGTTTCCAGACCTTCCACCCAGCCCCTCGCCCCCCTGACGCCAATCAGGAAGGACGCGACAGCCCTGGGCGAAGCTTCCGGCCACGCCACGCCGCTGGCAGAGCACAGCCCCAGAGCTCGGGCGCCCGGACGGTGAATGTTGTACACTGAGGCGTCTCCAGCCTTCGGCCAAGCACCTGGCGCGCCGCGTGGGTGCAGCGCCCACCCCACGCCGCCTCCGGCCCCCTTGGGCCCGTGCTCCCGCACCCAGTCTCCTCCCTCCTGCCCCATGGCCCCCCACCCCGTGGGGCTCCTCCTACTTCCCCGCTACCGCTAGCTACCCCCAGACCCTCCCATCCCACCTGCGCCGCGGCCTCGCTCTGGGCCGGGGGCGTCTCCAACCCGGCGCGCGGTTCACCTGCCTCCCCCTAGCGCTAATCCCAGCCTTCGTTGGACGAGCACGAGCGCTTCCGCCGCTGACCATCACGGGAAATGTAGTTTTCCGACGCGAGGCGGAGGCGCTTCCGCCCCAGCCGCACTGCACGTTGGGAAACAGCGCACACGTAGCCGCGCTGCCTGATGGGTATTGTAGTGCTAAGATGCGCGTACTCAACTCTCTTAACACTGCCAATTGTAAGAGAGAGGTAGCCCTGTTAGTCTGTATATAACAAAACAAAACAGCAGAAATGTAGCACCTGAAAGACGAACAAAATCATCTGTTTCTCACCTGTTAGTCTGTAAAGTGCTACATTTCTGCTGTTTTGGTTAACACTCCCAGTGACACCCAGAGTAAGCATCATATTCCTACTCAGAAAACACAGCCAGGAGGCCTGTGCTACCTTACTGAATAAGAGTTTTTGCAGCATAAGCACAGCATGCACCTGACACAGCAGGTCTTTGCCATGGAAAACTTATGCTCCACAAAAATCTGGTAGTCTACAAGGTGCCACAAGACTTCTCATTGTCTTTGCAGATACAGAATAACACAGCTAACTCCGCTGCTATTCCTGTTTAGATTTTCGTTCAGATTCTAAGACACATTTCCTATCCAGAACCAGATTTGTATGCATCTTCTAGCACACATTATGTAAGTAGGGAGTGAGTGGGGCAATCCAAGATTTTGGCAAGTGGTCAAGACCACACTTTTCTGCAGAGTTGGTGCGAAGTCTGGGACAGAAGTTCAGTGCAGAAGGGAGCTCTGGGTAGAGCACTGAAGTTCAGGAGAGGGTGTGGGGTGTGAGAGGGAGTTTGGGTAAAGGAGGGGGTTGTGACCTTGGCAGGGAACTGGTGTGCAAGGGCTAGGAGGGGTAAAGGTGCAGGAGAGAATTCTGGCCCAGGGGAAGAGACGGGTGCAGCAAGGGGTGAAGGGAGGGAGTGTGGGAACAGGAGAGGATTCTTGCCTTAGGGATCATAGAATCATAGAACAATAGAGCTGGAAGAGACCTAAAAAAGCTATTGAGTCCAGGCTCCTACTCTAAGCAGGACCAAACCCATCAGATCAGCCCTGCCAGGGCTTTGTTGAGCCGAGACTTAAACACCTCCAGGGATGGAGACTCCACTACTTCCCTGGGTAGACCATTCCAATACTTCACCACCCTCCTAGTGAAAAAGTTTTTCCTAATGTTCAACCTGGACCTTTCCAACTGCAACTTGAGACCATTGTTCCGTGTTCTGCCATCCGTAACCACTGTGAACAGCCTCTCTCCAGCCTCTTTGCAGCCTCCCTTCACTAAGCTGAAGGCTGTTATCAAGTCCCCCCTCAGTCTTCTCTTCTGCACACTAAACAGTCCCAATGCTCTCAACCTTTCTTCATAAGTCATTATGCTTCAGCCCCCTAATTATTTTGGTCGCCCTCCGCTGGACCCTCTCCAGTGTATCCACATCCTTCCTATAATTGGGGGGGCCAGAACTGGACACAGTACTCCAGATGCGGCCTCACCAAAGCCGAATAAAGAGGAATAACCACTTCTCTGGATCTACTGGCAACGCTCCTCTTGATGCAACCTAATATGCCATTAGCTTTCTTGGCTACAAGGGCACACTGTTGACTCTTGTCCATCTTCTCGTCCACTACAATTCCAGGTCCTTTTCTGCAAAACTACTACCGAGCCAGTCGGACCCCAGCCTGTAACAATGCTTGGAATTCTTCCAGCCCAAGTGCAGGACTCTGCACTTGTCCTTATTAAACCTCATCAGATTTCTTGCAGCCCAGTCTTCCAATTTGTCTAAGTCAGTCTGGACCCTGTCCTTACCCTCCAGTGTATCTATCTCTCCCTCTAGCTGAGTGTCATCCGCAAACTTGCTGAGGGTGCAATCCAACCCCTCATCCAGGTCATTGATAAATATGTTGAACAGAACAGGACCCAGAACCGAACCTTGGGGCACTACACTAGAAACCGACCGCCATACCGACATCGAGCCGTTGATCACTACCCTCTGGCCCCGACCTTCTAGCCAGCTTTCTATCCATCTTACCGTCCATTTATCCAATCCACATTCCTTTAACTTGCCAACAAGAATATTGTGGGAGACCATATCAAAAGCTTTGCTAAAGTCAAGATAAATCACATCCATTGATTTTCCCCTATCCACAGAGCCAGTTATCTCATCACAGAAACTAATCAGATTGGTCAGGCATGACTTGCCCTTCATGAATCCATGCTGACTATTCCTGATCACTCTCCCCTCCTCCAAGTGCCTCAAAATGACTTCCTTGAGGAGCCCCTCCATGATTTTTCCAGGGACTGATGTAAGACTGACCGGCCTATAGGTCCCTGGATCATCCTTCTTCCCTTCTTTAAAGACGGGCACTCCATTTACCTTTTTCCAATCAACTGGGATGTCTCCCAATCTCCACGACTTTTCAAAGATAACGGCCAAGGGCTCGTCAACAACATACCCCATCTCCCTCAGAACCCTAGTATGAATTAGGTCCGGGCCCCTCAATTTATGTCCATTTTACTTTTTTAGATAGCTCCTAACCTGTTCTTTCCCCACCAAAGGCTGTCCACCTTCATCCCACAATGCATCACTTATCGCATTAGTCTGGGAGCTGTCCTTGTCTGAGAAGACAGAGGCAAAGAAAGCACTAAGTACTTCAGCCTTCCCTACATCATCTGTCACTGGGATACCTCCCACATCCAGTAGGAGCCCCACGCCCTCTCTGATCACGTTCTTCTTGTAACATGCCCATAGAAACTTTTCTTGTTATCCTTCACATTCCTCATGAGTCACAATTCCAGTTGCGCTTTTGCCTTCCTGATAACTGCCCTATATTCTCCAGCTATACCTTTATATCCCTCCCTAGACATCTGTCCCAGTTTACACTTTTTGTGCCTAAGTTTTCCAAGGATCTGCCCCTTAAGCCAGTCTGGTCTCCTACCATATTTACTTCTCTTGCTGCGCATTGGTATGGTTTCTTTCTGCACCTTCAATAGGGTTTCCTTCAAATACTGCCAGTTTTCCCACACTCCTTTTCCCTTCATAGTAGCATCCCAGGGGATTCTGCCTATCATGTTCCTGAAGGAGTCAAAGTCTGCTTTTCTGAAGTCCCAGGTGTGTCGAAGAGGGGTTCAGGGTCTGGGAGCAAGTTGTGACCTGAAACTGCTCCATGCAAAAAAACAAGAGCAAACCTTTGGATCACATAAAAAGCGCCAGGCACTCCCGGTCTCGGGAAATACAACACAGAGAGGATCGAGTAGGCAATGGTGGGAAAGGGATCTCAGAACGCACCAAAACATTCCCCCACCAGTAGGCTTGGCCTACAAGCCCCAGAAGCCCTCAGCGGAGGCGGAAACGGAAGCGGAAGCGGAAGCAAAGCTCGCTCCCGGGCAGCATGGCTGAAGAGGTGGAGCGGAAGCCGGTGCTTGAACTGGTGAGGGGCTGGGAGCTGAGGTCGGGGCTCCATGTCGGGAGCACGAGAGGGACAGACTGGGGGGTCTGGCTTGTGGTGGAAGAGCCGCGTGGTGACCCAGCGCCAGGCCTCAGGGTGAGCTGCTGCTCCCCGCAGGTCCTCGTCGGCCTGGCGTGATTTCAGGGCTGGCCTGGGGCCCGAGGGTTTTCTGGCTCCCTTGGCTGCCGTAGCGAGAGCCCCCGCTGCAGGGAAGGAGCGTTGCTGCTGTTCTGTAGAAGCGGGGTGGGGTAGGTTTGAGGCACTGAGATGGGGTGATTGCCCTGGGGAGTCTGCGGCAGAATTGGGACTCGCATAAAAGTCGGTGCTGCATTGTTGTTCTAAGTCGAGTTCCTCCCCCAAGCCATCACATTTTCAAATCCAGTAAAGGTGGGATTTTTACTTGCCTTCTGGGTTTGACACTTTTGGAGGCTCATGTTTTCAAGTGCTCTTTGCTGCCTTTATTGCTAGAAATTTGGCTTTTCTGTGACAAATGACAGCAGTTTGTCACAAAATTATATGAATGGGGCTTTAAGAAAAACAGTTGTGAGGCTTTTTTTGGAAATACTGCTCCCACCCTTTCCCACCTACCAGTGGAGAAAAATCCATTATTTAAAACAATAGATGTTTAAATTTTAAACAGTGTTTTTTTAAAATATCAATAAAATAATACATTTTTCATTTAAATATAACAGTTGCAATTGACTCTCATCACCAACATGCTTCACAGATGCTTACAGTCTCATGAAAATGAATTAATGATTCTAGTCAGTCCACCCTAATTATCAGTTCTTGCTTCTTGAAAGTTCTGGACTTTCAATTTCTGTTTCTCAGCAAACTAAAAAGTAGCATGTGCAAAGAAAGACACAAGCTGTATAGGATTGTTTTAGTTCTGTGGGCCTTATCCAAGCACGGCAAAGGAGTTAGTTTGAGAAATTCTTAAAGATAGTGAGCCAATATATAGGAAAGGATGGAGGCAGCATAAAAACAGCAGAGAGGACTAGAAGAAAAGCGGGGAAGATATTATTCAGAGCACACACAGATTGACCACAGAAAAAATTGTCATGGCTGCTGGGCATTAGAGAGACCCTATCTGGGACTATATTGAAGAAATGTATTCTCTTGGTAAAAAAGAAAACTGTATCAAGTATAATTAGTGCAAAAAGGAGATGCAGGGCCTCACTGCAGGAATGACATTTCATAAGGAAAACTGCATATTGGGAGAAAATTATGAGGATGAAGATGTGGATATGGCTGAGTGGTTCACCTGCCTGAGAAATCTACAGTTGCCACTTTCCACTG
This sequence comes from Carettochelys insculpta, assembly GCF_033958435.1. NCBI lineage: Eukaryota > Metazoa > Chordata > Testudines > Carettochelyidae > Carettochelys > Carettochelys insculpta. The sequence goes on along the minus strand of NC_134149.1, from coordinate 46,414,707 downwards.
AATGTCATTTTCTTATTTTATAAAACATAATACATGGCTCTTATTTTGGAACATCATGGCCATAGACCATAATGGTGATGCCGTAAGTCTACTTCCTATTTTACTTTAGCATAACTCAGCTTCTCCAAGGGAAACCCATCCATTCTACACGTGTTTTCTCAAAGAACTGAAATGCCCATTAGTTCAATGGATCTTAGTCCAAGATTAAGATTGGTCAATCTTAGCTTTTTTGGTAACTTGATTTAACTAATTTTTGTGATTTAATTGAATAACTTAAATCTATCCATCCTGCCATTCACTTAGTTTCTGTGAGAATGGAAGCATTGGAACCGAGGATAATATAAGTCCACTGATTGTGTATATACTAAGAAATCCTACCTTTCCCATTACACATTATACCTACCCTTTGTGTAGCTGAGAAATCAGTGGCGCTAAGAGGGAAGCTCTGGCTTTATAACTTTTTCCCCTCCATTTTTTTTGTGGTGGGCCATACTCCATCTGTGAAGTTCCTTCAAAAACAAGTTCATGGCAAGGCTGAATCACTGTTGTGTTTTTTTTAACTGCTGAAGATAAATGAACAATGATGAACCTAGTTGTCCAGGTTTATGCAAATAGCCATCCAATGGGCAGGTGAACCTGTTGCTGACACCCAGTCATCAGAAGTGAGTCATTTTTCAAGTGTAAGCCTGTTCTTAGTTACTTCGGCTGTGTCTACACGAGCCCAAAACTTCGAAATGGCCATGCAAATGGCCATTTTGAAGTTTACTAATGAAGCGCTGAAATACATATTCAGTGCTTCATTAGCATGTGGGTGGCCGCAGCACTTCGAAATTGGCGTGGCTCGTCGCGACGGTGCTCCTTTTCTAAAGGACCCTGCCTACTTCGAAGTCCCCTTATTCCCACCTGCTCATAGGAATAGGGACTTCGAAGTAGGCGGGGTCCTTTCGAAAAGGAGCCCTGTCTGGACGAGCCGCGCAGCAGCGAGCCACATCAATTTTGAAGTGCCGTGGCCGCCCGCATGCTAATGAGGCACTGAATATGTATTTCAGTGCTTCATTAGTAAACTTTGAAATGGCCATTTCGAAGTTTGGGGCTAGTGTAGACATGGCCTCCAAGAGGCATTTAAATCCTCTGGAAACATAACCATATTCTTGTGCTTCTCTTGCTTCCCATCTCCGGCAGGTTCAGGCAGATGGGTCAGATGGAAGCTGCGTCACATTTGTGTTACATGATGAGGATCACACACTTGGCAATTCTCTTCGTTACATGATTATGAAGAAGTGAGTGAAATCACTGTGATAACTGGTACTGCCACAGAGCTATGCTCCCTCTCTCTTTACATTGTTATACTTATAAGCACACGGGATCTTTTTAGAGGGATAAGGCAAGAACGCCGCATTTATTGAGATTACAGTACCATTACATTATATGCATATAATATACATTGTTTATTCACAGGCATATGCACACACTGTCTTGTGGTTGCTTATAGTTACCAAAGGTTGCTCTCTCTAATCCATTGGTCAGATGTATTACATGTGAGTGTGGAGCCAGGTTCTGCTGATCCGGATCAATGCTTCGATGTTGCCAAGATGAGTTGAAGAGGAACCCAATTCTGTAGTGGTGCACGCATCTTTTATAGCTTTTGGTCTGTCCCACTGCCCCAGGTTTCTGTTGTGACTCATCACCTACAGGTGGGACTTAATTTTCCTCTCTGAGTGGGTCACTGCTGTAGAGTCCAGTTCTCATTGTTCTTCAGCCACCAAGTCTTTGTTGTCCATACTTCTGGATTTGTGACAGAGAGGTAGCCCTGCTAGTCTGTATTCTACCAAAACAAAATGCTACATGACTGCTTTTTGTTTTACTGTTGAACTCCAGAGGCTGACTCTCTAAGCATTCACATTCACACTTCCAGATGCATCTCACAAAGACAGGACGAGGTTTACAGACTAATACAGAAGTGCATATCCCTCAAAATGGCATCTTAGATACAATATGGAGTTAGATACAAAGAGGTACAAAGCTTCTATTAAAAGATACAGGATAATACAGGGAAATAAAAAGCTACATGGTAATGCAAAGGTTCTATTAAAATATACCTATCTATTTTGGGTTGCTACAACATGTGATCCCTCACCTTTGGTGCTACTGAAGCTGGGTGAATATTGCAGGTCTCCCTACTGGGGTTCTTTAAACGAAAGCACTTTGACTGCGTATCTGCCCCATTGTGAACAAGTTTACTGGCAGGCCTGGGAGTTAAAACAGTCAGTGTTCAATTGAGTATTAAAGAAGCTCATTTTGAACATGCAAACACAAATAGTCACACTGGAAGCCTGAGTCATGTGCTTATGCAGTCAGAAGAAGAATATTTCTTGATCTACATGACCCCCTATGCAAACTATCCAGTAAGGAGTATTTAAGAGGAACTCCTTGTCATGAGTTCCAGCCCAAGAACCATTCCTGTAGGGGGTGCTTCATTTGATAATTTTAAAGGACAAATTGTGATAGTCTTATGAGCAACTCATGATAAATCATCATTAGTAAATCAGTGCTGTTTGCTGGGAATTGTGCTCTCAGTGCAGTCGCCCCGGGGTGGGAGGGCAGCAGCATAAGATGGGGAGGAAGAATCTTAACCATGACTCTGTACCTCCCCCAGCTCTTGCACATCAGCAGCAAAGAAACTGGCTGTGCTTAGCTTTCGCCATCTCCACTGCCCTGTTGTACTCTTTAGGCTGTGCTTCCTTTCAACTGTTAAAGCCAGGGCAACCGCTTGACTGGTCCCAGGTTTGCGTCTGGGTAGCCACAAAATCCATCCACAACATAGAAGAGGCAAGGGGTGTTTATCTAGCTCTATACCACCCACTTCCAGTCTACCCCACAGAAGCATATCTTCCTCTCTGCATGCCTTTCTCAGAGAATAATAGGGGATGGGAAGTGATTACTTTTGAAACACATGGGATCAGGATGCAGCACAGGTCTGCTTGTTTGAGACTTCCTAAGTGTGAGAGTCTCTGCAGTTGCTTTGTTGCTGATCCTGAGAGTCTATTTCTGTTTCCTGTTTCTGTCTCTCCTGTAGCCCTGAAGTGGAGTTTTGTGGTTACAGTATCACCCACCCATCCGAAAGCAAAATCAACTTCCGGATCCAGACCAGAGGTAGTAACGCAACTGGGTTTTCCAGGATAGCTGTCTCTTGCCATGTCAGGCCCTGAAACCTTGGATCTGCCAGACTGTGAAGTCTTTATGCACCGCCCCCCCCCATGTATTGTTGCTCCCACCTTTACGGGACAGCTACAATTGCCATCCATGATCAGTGCAGCTTGAGTGGCAATGATAGATCTGCTCTCCTTCACCCCCACCCATATGTGGCCTCTGCAGTAATCAGCAAGCCTGTCGAGTTGTGGTGCCAAAGCCTCACTCAGCACTGGATATCCCACCTGGCTCCTGGGTGCCCCCTCCCAGCTTGAACTTCACACAAGGCATGTCCAGTCAACTACACAGCTCGATGGGCAGATATTTCTTACTCCTGGGGTCAATCATACCCCAAGTTCCCCACGCAGTAGGGTGCCTCACTGCTGTACTCTGTGCCCCTGATCTTGTCCTAATGTCCTTACCAATGGGCAGCCTGGAGAACTCTCCTGGGACTGCATCTGCCATTGTAAAGGTGAAGCTGGTGAGCTGCTCCATTACCATGCCACTTCACAATTGTCACCCAGCTTCTGACACTTGGAGTAGTTTGGAAAATGCATCCAGAGCCTCTGACTTGGCTCCTGTGGCCTTGAGTGCTGGCTGAGTAGACAAGCAGAGCCACTGGAAATGGTCAACTTGTGCAAGATGGCTTTTTAATTTTTTGAGGAATTTAGCAGTGCTGCAAGGTGCTGGATTGCTGCCCCTAGAGAGCAGAGCCCCTGTCTGGTCATAGCACAAATTGTAGGGCAAGGTTCCCCTATGCTGTCCCCTGCCCAAAGGGCTTTAGCCAAGATGTGGGTATTTGGGACATCAGTTTGAGCCTCCATGATCCATTTAGGCCTTCTGTTCTCTTCTCAGACTGCTGGTGGGAGTGGGAGGGAGCATAACATCAGTGCTAGCCTAAGACTCCCACCTCATTACAGGGTCCACCAAAGAGGTGTGTCATGGTTGGTCACTCCTGAGGTGGGTAGGAGTGGAAGGGATCTGTGTTGCATTCTGGAACCAGCCACAATTTCTGGGATCATTTCTCCTTTTCTGAAGGGGGGCTCCCCGCCGTTGAGCCATTCCGGAGAGGACTGACAGAACTGGTGGATGTCTGCCAGCACGTGCTCAGCAAATTTGAGGTGAGGTCATGACCTGGGACTTCTCTGTGGTCTGTGAAGGAGAGAAATAGCTGGCCACGTTGGCTGGCCAACAGAGGGGTTAACATATGCATGGCTGCAGATAATATATAACTGATCCCCTCCTTGCTCCTCATGGAGATCCACATTTATGTAGAGGCAACCAGTTGTGGTAGTTAGAGAAGTGGAACTGAGAGTCAGCAAACTTGGGCTCTCTGACCAGTTTTGACACTGAATCAGTGTGTGACCATGGGGAAGTCATTTCACCTGAGTGACTTGGTTTCCTCAGCTCTAAAATGACACTTCACCAGCCTCTCAAAGGGGCGGGGGTTCTTAGGAGGAACCAGTGTTTAAAAAGTGCTTTGGGATCCTCAGATAAAAGTTGCTGTACAAGGTACATGCAAAACATTGCCATTTTTCCTATTGTTTTCTTTTACTGCACAAATCTGCATTCCACTGGGGGCATCCAAGGGGTTTTCCTGTTGTCTTGGAAGAAATCTTTTTTTCTACCATCCTAGGATAGGTTCTGGAAAGCCACTTGGGGTTAGTAATCCTGTTTGTGGTAGAGAGCTGCTAGTGCATGCTAGGGAGAGTTTGGTGTGGTAGGGGTATTAGGCCACCCTTCTCACTGGCACTCTGGATATGAGTGGTGCATATGGAACCTGGATGTATCTAGGCTATGAGAGTAAGTTTAGGATTAATCAACAATCAGATGGTGCAGTAATTTGCTCCCTCCAACCCTAACAAATGTGGATTGGCGCCCTTTGACCAAAGAGGCTGATACTGCATCTGTTGAAATCCATGAGAGCAGTGGCAAGGACCTCAATGGGGACAAAAATGAGCTCTGAATTTGTTCTGTTTCAAACATACTACTGTAATCTATAAAACACTCTTGTCAAGAGACAGGCTGATCTGGTGGAGGCTACTAGAGGTGCTGCCTCACCTCCCTTACAGTGATCCAGGGCTGAGCAAAAATAAAATAAAACCAATTCTTAGAATGCCTAAAGCTCATCATTTATCGGCCCCTCCCCACCCCACTTCTCTCCTCTTAGACTAGGTGTGGGCAAACGTTTAGGCTTGAGGGCCACAACAGGGTTCAGAAATTGTATGAAGGACTGGATAGGAAAGGCGGGGGAGGAGGGAGGGCTGTACCATCTCAAACAGCCAGGCCAGGCTTGGCCTGCCACCCACCCCCTATTTGACCTCCTTCCTCCTCTGCCACCTCTCCCACCAGGCCTTTCAACCCCTATCTGACTGCACATCTAGATTCTGGAATCCTTATCCAGCCCCTCCATCCCCTGACCACAATTCCAGGACCCTCTGTCCCCATGTAACACACCCCCCCCCGCATCCCCAACCACCCACTCAGGATCCCTTGCCTTCTGTCTGACCCACTGCCTTATGTCTGCCCCATGCCTCGTCCCCTGACAGCCCCTGGGATCCCCTGCCCTTATTCAACACCCCCTGGCTTCCCACCCCCCAAATGTGTACCCCCACTTCCCAGGACCACCCCACTCTCTTACTGCACCACCCAGCGGATTGGAGCTCATGGTGTGGTGCACACACCACTCATGTGCAGAAGGAGCAGAGACTGCAGGGGTGGGGGCATGGAAGGGGAGCGTCTGAGGCTAGCCACCCTGGGCAGGATCTTGGGGATCAGACAGAAGGTGCTGGCATGTTGGAGGTGGCCCATGAACTGTATTTTGCCCCCCTCTGTACCAGACCCTCCAGCCTTTTCAAGCAAGAGCCCTACCGACATTTCAACATTGCCATTTTGTTGTCTTACTCTGGCGAGGAACCGTATTGCAGAACCAGTGAGCTTTTCAGAGCTCCTCCAGCATGAGTTTGGGTGTGTTTTGATTCATCAAACATGCGACATTGACCATTTTTTCTCATTTGCAGGTGAGCATGAAGGAATACAAGGCCCAAAGTGAAGCGGAAATGGACTAGCTCCTGCAGCTGTTGGAGTGCAAGAGGGACATGTATACAGTATTGAGTTATATTTAATTCCTTTTTGAAAGAGGTTTTGTTTTTTTTATGAAAATCCCAAAGCAGCGCGTATAATAACACTAAGGTTCAGTCCAACCAGCATTTCAGCCCATTCTGGCCCAACATGGATCCAGAGGAAGAATGGAGTTTCCTGAAATTTAGTTGGGTCTGCAGCTCCCACCATGCTTTTGTTCCCACCCTGAGAAGTCCCCGCAGCCTCATATTCACTTCAAGATCTGAGTTTACACAAATCTCACAGATTAAAGAGCCTCCAGCTCTGTGCAGTGTTTGAAATCTGATGCTAGTTTTTCAGCTTTGATTCCTTTGCTCTAAAGTTCTTACATTTCCACACTTCTTCCATTTCTGGGATGCATGGAAGACTTCCACCTAACCATTGACCCACCTCTTGTGAGACCCTGACTCTGGTTTGGTAGTGTTGGAAGTATGGCTGCAAAGAGCAAAGTAATAAAAACATTAACTGTCAAATCAATGTGCATTTCCCACCATCCGTCTGTGTGTGTCTGCCTTTTTGTGAGCGTGGGCATGGTTTTGAAAAAGCAGTTCAGAAAGCAAGGGTTTTTATGTCCAATTCCCTTGATTGTGGTCTTGGTGCACAAGGAAAATCCACCATTAGGGTTTGTAGGGTTATCATGATTCCATTTGTTTAATTATCAAATGGGCAGGCTGCTCACTCGCTACAACAGCACAGTACATATCATTAGGCTTCACTCGCATGCAGAGTGATCTGGCAGTGTGATGCGTGTCATATCTTGAGCATCCTAAATTACACAATGTACAAGGAGAACCAGATGATTCCCTTACAGTTAATCAGTTCTCTTTGGATTCCAATGCAGTAACAGGATCCACATAGATACTTAGGCTGTGTCTACACTAGCCCAAAACTTTGAAATGGCCATTTCAAAGTTTACTAATGAAGTGCTGAAATACATATTCAGCACCTCATTAGCATGCAGGCAGCCACAGCACTTCAAAATGGATGGGGCGTGCTATGGCGTGGCTCATCCAGATGGGGCTCCTTTTCGAAAGGACCCCCGGTACTTCGCAGTCCCCTTATTCCTATGAGCAGACAGGAATAAGGAGACTTCAAAGTAGCCGAGGTCCTTCTGAAAAGGAGCCCCGTCTGGACAAGCTGCGCAGCAGCGAGCCGCATCAATTTCAAAGTGCCGTGGCCGCCCGCATGCTAATGAGGCACTGAATATGTATTTCAGCGCTTCATTAGTAAACTTCAAAAATGGCCATTTTCATGGCCATTTTGAAGTTTGGGGTTAGTGTAGACCACAGCCTTAATGATTTACCAGTCTGACCAACAGGCTCTGATCTCCTTTGCACTGTTTGAAATCCTCATTTTCCTCTATGTATAGGTGAGAAGAATCAAGCTCCATGCATTTTAAACCTGCTGTCTATTACTTTATTTGGGTAATGCATAGTTCTTGAGTTATATGAAGGAGAAAATAACTTCCTGATTCACTTTCTCCACATTAGTCATGATTTTATAGAGCTCTGTCATATCCCTCTTTTACTTGCCTCTTTTCTAAGATGAACCGTTCCTGTCTTCTTAATCTCTCCACACTCCTAATCATTTTTATTGCCCTTTGTATTGTTTTTCCCAATTCCAGCAGACCTTTTCTGGAGATGAGGTGAACAAAACCTCCTGCAGTATTCAAGGTGTAGATAGACCATAGATTTAGGTAGTGGCATTATGGTATTTTCAGCTCCAAACTCAGAAGATGCAGTGTTAGGACTCAGGCTGTAGCTTGCCTTTTGGCGCTGCGGAAATTTTCCATTAACAAAAAAAATAAAGATTCTAATGCTTAATCTTCCCAAGAAATCCTCCTGCAGCATTGCGTATAGGAGGACTGCACTACATGGGTATACCTGTATTTCAAAGAAAAAAAGCTGTCTCCGAGTCTGGATCAATTACCTCAGGCTTACACGGCTTGGGGAAAACAAGCAGTCCTGTAGCACCCTAAAGATGAACAATTGTATTTATTAGGTAATGAGCTTGGGGCTAAAAATAGCACTGTAAGCATTCCAATTAAGGCTGGAATCTGGGCAGGAGCCCTGGCAAAGTGTGGGTCGCTGCCCAACTGGGACTATCCACACCACTATTTTGGCCTGAGCCTGCAAGCCCATTGCTGCATATACATCAAGTGAAATGTGGTCTAATATTGCCTAAAGCTTACTTGCTGCCCTACAGCTATTAGCCTTTGTCATGAATTAAACCATGCTTAATTCTTTAGATGATTTACATTTGCCAAGGTGCTAGTCAAAGGAGCATGTTTAGTGGGATGTGTGCAATGTGTGCAGTTGTCAAGTGAACACAGGAGCCACGGGCACCAGTTGCTTTATGTTAAGCATTGAACAAAGTTCCCAGGGCTGCTGCCCAATAAAAAGAACTAGATGGTCTTTCCTTTAAAACATGGCAGAGAAGAAAGGACAGGGCATAACATATAATTTGCTACATCCTGCTCTTTCCAAGACAGATTGTCAGGATTGAAGTGTGTTTGTTTGACCTAATGTCTATGAAAGCAAACTATTAAACCCTGGACTTCAAGATAAAGATTCTCTCCTCTCTCCCCCCAGTGCCACAAGGTACTGTCAAGCACTTGGCTTGAGAAGTTGCAAGGACTGCTGCTGATAGTTTGATTTTCTACAGTTTTTGGAGGCTGCAGATCCTTTTTAGAGAAGAGCCCTGATTTCAAAGCAGGTTTAGCCACACTCACCCCTGGGGAATATTCAACAGAGCTGTGTGAAGAGGGGGCCAGCATTCCTCTAGATGGAGCCATCAGTTTCTGTACACTCATGATCACCAGATGTGATCAACTGAATGAAAATGGATTGTTAAAAGTAAGAACCCTAGCGAGCAGGAAGGCAATTGTTCAGGGTGGGGGGAGGTCACAGAGAGGGGCTGACACACACAGAGGTTCATCCTAGGACTGCTCAGCTGAGGACAACAGACAAAGAATAAGCTTCCTGGTAGTTCGCATAATCTGAAATTCAGCTGGTTTCTGGCAGCTGTCAGTTGACTTCCTCCGAAATCTCAGGGTGTTAGGGTATAAGAGCAACTGCTTGAGCCATAAGTTTAGCTCTGAAGTCCTCCTTGTCCTCTCTGCCCCCAGTTGGAGGAGAGGAATGGCTATGTACATGCTTAATTATTCTATCTGCCTCTCAAAGCTGGATGGATCAATGTAGCTATGCTCTTGCTCCATGGGAGGCTATGTGAAAGGTTCCAGCTGCAGAATAGCTTCCTTTGTAACTCTTTTCAGGTGCCCACAACTTTTTTTTCTTTCCTTTCAGGTCAAAATTTTCTGGGGTTGGTCTCAGTTCAAATATATTTAAGGCTGGAGAAATTACATTCAGATATATCAATCATAGAAGAGGCTCCAAAATGCATATACACTTTCCTGTTGGTCCAAATAAACTTTCATGCCCGGGTGACAGAACTTTGAGCTATTTTGCAATTGTCAAGAATTACAGAGGGTGCTGTGGTGAGCTGCAAGGGACCAACTATGCTGAAAGGATACTAAGACTTTCACTAGACAAGAATGTAGCTGAAACCACCAGAATCTAGAGCTAGAATAAATTCACAACAGCCTAGTTGTTGCAATATTTATAATGTGGATCTGAGGTTCTGAAAATTTTGGAACATTTATAAAACTCAAGCATTGACTTGCATGCCACTGTTAATGTGGAAACGAATAAAGCTGTTCCGTTAGGATGAAAAAGCATAGGATTTGTAGCTCTTGTATGGCTGTTCAATACAGTAAAGCCTTGAAATACACATCTCCAAGTTGCACGTAACTTGCTTTAACACAAATTAAGCACAACTTGAAGCTGCTTTGCAGCTGTCAGCCTCAGAGCCCCTTCTGCCAGCAGCACCACTGTCAGCCTGGTGGGCTGTTCAGTTTCCTGGATCCCACAAGCCATAGGGACCAGGGAATTGAGTGGCAGCCTGGCTCCCAAATCCCAGCTCAGTTCCCAGCTCCCCTCCACTGGCTGGAGCCAGGAAACTGACCAAGGCTGCTGCCCTGGTCAGTTTCCTGGCTCTGCAAGGGGAGAAGAGCCAGAAGCCAGGTTGTTGCCTATTTCCCAGCTCCCTGCTTGGGGGACCCAGGAAACTGACCAGCTCATGGCTGGTCAGTTTCCCAGGTCCATTAAGTGGCAGTCTAGTTCCGGCTGCCCTGTGCTGATGGGAACTGGGAAACTGACCAGCCATGAGCTCATCAGTTTTCCAGGTCCCACAAGCAAGCACTGGGGAGACAGGAACCAGGCCGGCCCTTCTGGGAGCCAGGAAACTGACTAGTCCTGGTGGGCTGGTCAGTTTCCCAGCTCCTGCAAGCCCAGGGGAGCTGGGAAGCAGGCAGTAGCTTGGTTCCTGTCTCCCCTCAACTTGTGCAAAAATTTGAGTTACATGGGTTTGTTTTCACAACCCCAGCATAACTGGAGGGTTTACTGTACAGTGAGCTGCAGTCCCAGGGGGTGCCTGTAATTGATGTCTGTCTGATCTGAGATCTGCAGAGTTCCTGTGCGCTATTTCCTGTGCCAATGAGCAGCTTGTGCATGTTGAAAGTAGAGTGTTGGGTGTTTACCATCACCATTCAATACTAATGGCTGAGAACTTCCAAGCAGCTCTTTAGAGGACTTAGAGCAGCGATGGACAACTGTGAATGGTGACTGGGCTGCATGAGTGGTCCTCCTCCATCCCAGTGGTCTGCAGCAGCCTGAAGCCCACTGGGATTCCACCTGTGAGCCCCCCCCCGAATTCCCTACACTGTGGCACCAGAGCCCCACATTGCCCTGCTCCTCCCTAACCCTCCCAGCACTTTTGGAGCATGCAAATCATCTGAGATTTTGCATTCTGTCCCCTCCCTCTCAGCGCTGGACCTGCTGCAAAGAGCTGATTCATGGCATCCCAGCTCTAGGAGGGAGGTGGAGAAGTGGGGACAGAACACAAATCAGGTGATTTGAGTGCTCCAACAGTGCTGGAAAGGAGGGGAAGGAGCAGGGAAGCACAGGCTCCTGTGGTGCCAGGAGAGACGTGGGGGAGGGAGCAGACAGGGGGGCTGTAGGCTGCAAGTTGCTCATCACTTCGAGGCACGTTTCTAGAGCCCTGGATGGATACAGAAATGTGGCTCTGCAGCCACGAGGCATAACTCATTAGCTGATCTGTAATCTGTGAACCGGATTTTACTTGCACATGCACAGAAAAGCAGCTGGAGGGGAGGGGGCAGGAAACACCGATGAACCATGAGGGGGAGAGTCCTGCAGGAAAGAGTCAGCACAAAAGCAGGAAGTAGAGAAGAGGGGCAGGGATGAAGGGGCAGCATCAGCTCCAGTTTCTGGACCACAGAATCAGGCCATCTTCCCCATGTCCCCACGGAGCAAGGCGGCTCCCTGCTTTGCTAGGTGCCCTCCCCCTCTCCCAGAAATGCGTCGTCTCCCCCATGCATGTTCCCAGCTGCACTAGCCAGCAGCACAGAACAGCATGTGGGGCAGGCAGCATGTTTCCCCGCATGGGACCTGGGGCTGAGGCTCCTGCAGGTCAGGGCTCACCAGATAGGGGAGAGAAGGGGGTGACAGGCATGGCTGGCACTCAGCCCCTCTGGCAGAGAGCTTTAGGAGCTTCTTGTGTCCCTTTCCTGCCAGCTGTGCAAGGCCCTGCATGGCACCCCTTCATCTGGTGGGTTGGAGGGGAGCCCTGTGTGGGTATCCACCCCACTATCCCTGGATATTCAGGGCTCTACACATGACCTGTTGAAATTAACAGGAGTTGTGCATCCTGACCCTGCCAGCCCCATGTGTCTGTGTGACACAAGGAAGCAAGGGGGTCCCCAAAGGAAAGGGGATGACAACCTGACCCCCTCTGCAATTCCCCTTAAATTCTTTCACTGCACGACTGGAACAATTGCCAGATTTTTCCCCTTTGTGGGAGCTCTGGGGTGACAGGCTGGCTGAACTAGTGGATTGTCACAGTATTCTGAGCAGTGCATGCAAGTCCTATGCTGGAATCTGGCCCTAGCACAAGGCTGCCCATCTGTGACATTAGCGTGCAGAACAATGGCCTCCAGACCTCCGCAAGCAAACAAAGGTGGGTTGATAGTTAGTCTGCCAAAGGGCAGTCCCGGCAACACAGTGCTGGAGCCTTGTTTCAAGGCTGCTAGGGAGGGACCAGCATGTCCTAAGGAATCTCCAGTACCACCACTTACAGCACCTGGCACTTTCTTAGAGGTCTCTGAACTCTGTCCCATAGTTTGATGAACCACATCAACAAGATACCAAGGCAAGCAGTGGCTCTGCCATCTCTTGAAGCCTTGAGACCAACACTAACCAAGGCAGGCTTAAGCCAAGCACATCTCTTTGGGCTCAAGCCAGGAGGAACTGGATGGCATTTTCTGGCCTTTGACATCCAGGCAATCAGACAGATGACCTAGCAGGCCTCTCTGGCTCTCAGCAGATCAATACTGCTGTAGGTAGGGGTGCAGCCATTGATCAGACCTGGTAATGACACACGGTTACCTTTCACTGCTAGTCCATCTCCTAACTTAGGTGATACATGCAGTGGCCCTGCTGGCATCTGTCCATAGCACAACCTCAGCAAACTGATTGTTGAGGGCCAGGACTGGAGCAATGTGGAATACTGCAGATGGCAGAGAAGGAGAAGCCGGCAGAGCTGAGTGGTGAATCAGCAAACAGTGCCTGTGTTAGGCCCTCCTTAACTCTGACCAAAGCTGCCACACCTGTGCTTCACATTACAAACACCAACGTGACCAGACATGACTCTCACTAAGAAGGAGCTACCCAAAGGAGAATGGAGAAGTGACAGCAGCCCTCTCCTTTGTATGCTACAATTACAAATAAGAAACATTTCCTTACATCCATGACTACTAAGAATATAACATCCCCTAAGTAGCTCTATTCTATGTACACTTCTGTGTTGTTACAGTATAACCCTGCAGGGTGAATTCACCTCTGGGCAGAGGGCAGTCCTCTAGACTTCAACAGGACTGAAATGGTTCCTCAGACTTTTGCTAGCTGTCTGCCCAGGTGCATTTTCCATCCTAGTGATTGTGTCCCAACAGCCAAGAGTGGAAGGCTATGCATTTATGATGCAGCTGCTTTGGTTTCACCTGGGCTTCTTAATGTATCAGCTCAAAAGGTCAGAATTCACCTCTGCCAGTGATGTCCCTTGTCAGTTTAAACATGACAAGTCACCCACAGCACCATCCCTCCACCACCCCATCTTATGGCCTTTCTGTCTTGAGGTGGAAAGCACTATGGGCCACTTGGATTCTCCATCAGGATTTTAAACCCAAAAGGTCCTTTGAGGGAGACAAAAATAATGATTATAAAGGAACAGATAAGAAATGAGGGCCCTGGCAGTGTTTGGTTCAATGGTCAGTGAAGTGTATTTCTGTGAAAAGAAAGCAAGTGACTTGGAGGAAATGACTGTGTGAGTGGGGTGGGTGGGTCCTTTCAGCTCTTGCAGTGCACTCTCCAATTTATTCGTGGTTCTTTAGGAAGAGCTGTACTTGTTACTCAAGTGGGAGCTGCTTCTGTCCAGGCCCAGTTCCTGCACCTTGGCTTTCCACTTCCCAACAGACCCTTTATCATCCATTGGTATGCTGCTCAAGGCTGGTCTTTGGCACCAGCAGCACAGACAGGACTGGGAAAAGATAACAGAGAGAAGTTACGAGCATGGTGAAATATCTCCCATTACTATTGAGAAGAAAGGTTCTCTTGTAGGTAAGTGACTGGCAGGGTCTTGGCCTTGGAAAATATGTACCTACATTATCTGGAAATAGACTTTGTTTTATCATACTTTGCAACTGTTTGGTGACCCTATGGTCTTAGAGGCCCACCCCCTACATGATGTTACCTTCCTAAAATATGACTATATAGATCACTCTTGCAAGCACTATCATATACTTGCAACAAATCTTATACAAAGTTTGCCAAGTGAGGTGTCTAAGAAGTAGTTATGATTTGCTGGTTATTTTTATTCTGTTTGCATGCACTTATCATTTTCGTATTCAAAATTACAAGCTTTGGCTCTGTATTTGTATTTCAATAGGTTTGATTCTGAACAGCACTACTGATGCATTTGGCCAGCATATTGTGAAGGGACTATTCAAGCTGAATGACTCTTCGAGGACCACTTGACTCACAATGGACTTTGGAAAACACCAATGCACATAGTAAAAGCCTTTCTGGGAACACTCAAACTAGCATGTGGGCAATGGCTACCACCTATAAAGAACTGAGTCATTCATGGACAGGTAATTTGTTTATGTGATGGCTCATGTGACTGGCCATCATCTCGTTACTGTTCTTTTCCATAGTAAGAACAATGGGATTCCCTCCACATGGTAGAAGCTATAGAAAGATCTGGAGACATCACCATTTTGCATTTTTGCTACTCCAGACTCTGAATCATGGATGCACACTACAGTGAGCATTCAAACAGAGGGATTGAGGTCTTTCCAATGATTTGGAAGCAGCCAGAGACTTGAAGTGAGCCCCAGGTTTATTCCATTGTTGATGCAAGGCTGAACCAAGGTCTTTGCAAATGTTATAAGTATTTGATTCCTTTAACAATTTTAACTTTCACCTCTATTTCTTTCTTTTATGAATAAACTTTTAGATTGTAAGTACTAAAGGATTTGCAACAGCCCAATTTTCGGTAAGAGTGGGCTCACATATTGAGCTCAGTGTGTGGCTGGTCCTCTGGGATCACAAGATTCTTTTAGTAGACGAGACTGGTTTACAAAACCACTAATTCATATAAGGCGTGCCACCAGTGGTGATACAGGGGAAGTGGAAGGTCTGAGGAAATTGCTTATATGACTTCTTGTAGCCAGTATGGAAAAACAGAAAGGTCTCGTTTTGACTGGTTTTGTCTGACTTGTAAGTAGAGGACCACTTATCTTTGGCTGTGGCCGTCCTGTTTCTGAGCATTTTGTCCTGAATTAGATACTCTCAGTAGTGTCCTACCAGAGCACACCTATTAACACCTTATGGACTGAGCTTCCCAGACAAGTGTCTGCTCATAGCATTGTGATACTCTTGTTATGCATAGCCAGTTGGAACATGGCACAACATAAAGCACAAAATTAACTAATATGAGGGCAATGACTTCCACCTGTAAGGAACTGCGTCACATATGGACAGGTAATTTGCCCATGTGATGGCTAGCACCAAAAGCTAAAAGACCACAGAGCCTTTGTGTGAAGGGATCTCAGCCCACGCCTTGTCTGGGATCTGTTTTCTTTCACTGTTGAGCCAGGGGAAGACAAACTTAAGCTTTACCTCCTGGGGGAATTCTGCAGCATTGTACATGTGCAGAATTCATGTTCTTCACAGGTTTTTTTAACTTTCCTGTGGAAAAGTGACTTCTGACTGGGCAGCAAAGAGAATCTGCTGAAGTGGTCATGTACCACTCCCCATCATATTGGCTTGGTAGCAGCCAGTAGAGACATGAATCACTGCATGGATTCAGGGAGGAGCGGGGACTCTGCAGAGCTGTGTGTGCGCGCGAGTGAGAGAGAGAGAGTGCAAGAGCAAGAGCACGCAATTGTCCTTGCTTGCTATTGCTGGATGCTCAGCATGGAGAGGCAAAGCTTCAGATTGTTTCTGAGAAGGCTGAAGTGGGGCAGAGCAAATGTTAGTGGCCTGCCTGCTTAATTAATTGTTCTCATTGTCTTTATGAATTTGCCCAGGAGAATAAAACAGATGTAAAAATGTTAAGGCCCCTTTACATTGCTGGAGTGGTGTAAAGGACAGTATGCTCTTATAAATTCTTACTGTTCCTTAGTGATTAGAAGGGGTCTAAATATTTGGACTGAAAAAAAAAGCTCCTATCCAAATATGCTTCATTACCTGCTTAGGATTAACTTTTCTGGAGATGGTCAATAGCCAATATAAACTGTGAATTCTGTTTCCCAGTCATCACTTGCTTTTCAGTCAACCATGATGTAAGTTACATTAAGCATATGGCTCCATATATTTGTTGACTAATAACTAAAATTAGAATGTCAATATTAGCTACATCACATTAGAGAAGGATGTTTGTGAATTACCTCCAATGCTTCCCAGTTCCAGTCTCCAACCATTGTGTTGTAGTTTAAATAAATCATCAACATAATTGAAAAGGGTGTCATTATATTGCATTATTTTCACAAATAAAATGTAGAATTTTGGAGAATTTTTAAATATTGTCAGCAGAATTTTTGTTTTTTTGTGCAGAATTTTTAATATTTTGGTGCAGAATCCCCCAGGGGTAAAGCTTGACTTTTTTCCTCCATGTGCTTGAGGTCATATTTCAGTGCTTCCTGCCATGCCTGGTGAGGTGCTTCTGCTGGTGCTGCAGAGAGCATCAGCCACTGCTACCTCTAGATTGAGCCACTCCATTCCACTTTACGGCCCTGCTGAGTGCAGCGTGTGATGGGAGTGAGACCATCAGTAACCAACATGGAGAGTTTTTGAGTCACCCTAAAAAATAGGTCTCTGTGAAGGTGCTATGGAGGGTTGCTTGGTTTTGGTTCCTCACAAAATGGTAGTTGTTTTTCTAAAGACTTAGTGGGGGGGCAGCGTGGACTACGAGGCAGTGCACCAGATTGGGAGTCAGGAGACCTAGGATCTATTTCTGACTATCACTTTGTGCCATTGGGCAAGTCACTTCCCTTTCCTGTGCCTCAGTTTCCCTTCCTCCATTTCATTTTTTCAGCTGTGTACTTTTCAAGGCAGGTCCTGTCTTTCGCTAGGTGTAGGTACCATGCCCTAAAATGGGGTCCCAGTCTTGCCTGGAACCTCTAGGTTCTTCTGGATTACCATGATAAAATACTCAGCCCAAGCCCATGTTCATGCCTCTTATAGCTGAGATACCTTCAGGAGCCTCCACATCCAAGGCCACAGAGTGATGATTCATCAGTGACACACGTAGCAAATCTGAGCAAGCTGTGTTTGTCTCTTACCTGAAAGCAGTTCTTGAATTTTCGGCTGACAAAGTAGAGAGCTACAGGGTTGATGCAGGAGTTCAAGGAGGCCATGTTGATACCAAAGTAGTCCATCACCAGAAGGAAGCTGGGGGTGAAGAGGAGAGAGAATGATAGATACACTTGGACTGGTCTGCCAGTTCCCTTGTCTTTCTCCTGTGAAGAAGACATGACTGGTGCTTCAAAAGAAATGAAAGCAATCCCCTAACTCACTGAGCCAATTGTGCAGTGCTCTGACATGAGGGAAATATTTGCCTCCTGACCCCTGCAGTGACCACCTCATTCCTGATTACCCTGCTCATCCTGCTTTCTGTAAGCTCAAACCCTGTGCCCTGCCCACCCCCCTTAGCATAGCAAAAATGGGACCTCACTGTGCCCTTCCACCTTTCCATGTCCATTATAATTATACCTCACCTTGAAATTGAGCACATAAAAACAAAACCACCAACCAGCAACTGAAATTCCAGGTGCAGTTACTCAGGCAGCAGTCTGCATGGCAATTCCAGCATTAATACTGCTGAAATCACAAGGCTGAAACACAATGCAGAAGTGTGTGTGGGGTGGTAGTGGTGGTGGTCTCTTTCTGGTTGTCCTACCTCAGCAGTTCACATCTGTTGGGGTCAGTCTGGTCATAGATGGTCTTCTTCAGGATTCTGCTGAGGTGGAGAGGCAGCCAACAGAGAGCGAAGATCACCACCAAGCAAAACACTGTCTTGGCAACCTCCCGGCGCTAAGAAGCACAAGTGCAGAAGTGTGGGTGAGTGCACACTTAGCATGTCTGATGGAGCAGGGAAGCAGAGCATCACTAGCACAAGCCTTGTAGGGGTCTCCTAAATTCCTAGGCACATCCAGCAACATGTTGTGCTCACTCAGAATGGTGGTGATATTGCACAGCCCTGGTAAGGACTGAAGCACCCTCAGATTCTTACATTCACCCAGCAGCACAGAAGTGCCTAGAGGGTAGTGAGTGGCTGGGTGGTACAGAACAAGCAGCACAATACTGGTGGGGAGGGACTATGGACTTTATGGTCAGCCAACGTCAGCAATGACAGCATGAGTGAACACTCAAAAGGACCTGACCCAAACATGCTGAATTCAGTGGAACTGACTTTGTGGGAAATTGGATCAGGTGCATAGGGAGCTTGAATCAGCAGAGGAGATGAGGACCACAAGAGCATCTACTGATGGGTCATGAGGCCTCCCATACTCACTGCCACACAGCTTAAGACAGGGGAGTTTACAGCAGTGGGTGCAGAAGCAATCCAGAGAGCTGAGCACCAGCCTCTCCTAGTGGAGTGAGTCTGCTATGCTGCCTGACAGGCCAGCTATTAGGAGATGGGAGCACACAGCAAGGCTAACAGAGCCAACCCTTCTGCCCACTAACATAGGGACATCTCCACTGCCAGTGCACAGGTACTCTGGTAAGACAGCATTCTTTAAGCAACAGGCAAACAGGACTATTTATAGCCCAGGTATAAGAACTACACAGGAAGGCCTTGGCGTCCCAAGACAGTCAGACTGGGCCACTCTGAGGCTGGAGACCTAACCCAATACCATACATTTGTTCTTGTCCTTGTCTTTGTAGCTATTGGCTGGGTGGCTCTGGAAAGTAACAGGGAATGGGGGACCCACTGTGAAATGGGGAGGTAGAAATCAAGTTATCTTAGACCAGGAGCTGACAATAATTTTTGATGGGGAGGCACATTCCTATGGAGAGGGCATGAGTCTGGGACAGAGGTTGAGTGCAGAAGGGAGCTCAGGGTAGGGGACTGGGTTTCAGGAGAGTGTGGGGTCTGAAAGCGAGTTTGGGTGAAGTATGGGGCTTGTGACCTGGGGCAAGGGATTGGGGTGCAGATTCCAATAGGGAGCATTGATGCAGGGAGGGATTCTGGCCTAGAGAAGGGGTGTAGGAGGAGGTGAAGGGCCTGGGAGGCAGTTGTGGTCTGGGGTGTGGGGGATCAGGGGGTTTGGCTGGTGACTTGGGGTGTGGGAGGGGGTGGGGTGCCAAAGGCAGGCTCTGACTGGGAAATGCTTACCTAGGCAGCTCCCAGCCAACTGCTCAGTGGGAGCAGCAGCCTGCTGCAGCCCCACACTGCTCAGAACAGCTGGCTGCTCCATGTGGCAATGCTTTTACTCATGCACCCCAGTATGTCATTAGCCTTCTTGGCTACAAGGGCGCACACATTTCCAGCTTTGCATCCACAGTAGTCCCCACGTCCTCTTCTGCAGAACTGGATGACTTGAAAAAGGTAAATGCAGGGCCCATCTTTAAAAAAGGGAAGAAGACGACTATGGGAAACTACAGACCAGTCAGCCTCACCTCAGTCCCTGGAAAAATCATGGAGGGGATCCTCAAGTAATCCATTTTGAAGCACTTGGAAAAAGAGGATAGTGATCAGGAATAGTCAACATAGTTTTACCAAGGGCAAGTCGTGCCTGACCAACCTGATTGCCTTCTGTGATGAGTTACCTGGCTATGCAGATATGGGGACCTAATATATCTTGACTTTAGAAAAGCTTTTGATGCAGTTTGATGCAGGGATAGAGGTTGATATGCTGGAGGGTAAAGAGTGTGTCCAGGCAGATCTAGACAAATTGGAGGATTGACACAAAAGATATCTGATGAATCATAGAATCCTAGGGCTGGAAGGGACCTCAGGAGGTCATCTAGTCCAACCCCCTGCCTAAAGTTTCAAAAAGGACACATGCAGAGTCCTGCACTTAGGACAGAGGAATCCCAAGCACTGCTACAGGCTGGGAACCAACTGGCTAAGCAGTAGTTCTGAAGAAATGGACCTCAGGATCACAGCGCATGAGAAGTTGGATATGAGCCGACAGTGTGTCCTTGCAGTCAAGAAGGCTAAAAGCATATTGGGGTACATTATTAGACTCATTGCCAGAAGATCAGGGGAAGTGATTATTCCCCTTTATTGGGCACTGGTGAGGCCACATTACTGCATCCAGTACTGAGCACCCCATTACAGAAAGGATGTTGACACACTGGAGAGAGTACATTGGCAGGGAACAAAAATTATTAGGGGGCTGGAGCACATGACTTATGAGGAGAGGCTGAGGGATTTGGTCTTAGTCTTGAGAACAGAAGAGTGAGGAGAGGTTTGCTAGCAGCCTTCAGCTACCTCAAGACGGGGGTTCCAAAGAGGACGGAGAGAGGCTGTTCTCAGTGGTGACAGATGACAGAACAAGGAGCAATAGTCTCACTTTGCAGTGAGGGAAGTGTAGGGTGGATATTAGGAAAAATCTATTTTACTAGGAGAGTTGGGGGAGCTCTGGAATGTGTTCCCTACAGATTTTTATGCCCTGGCTTGACAAAGCCCTGACTGGGATGATTTTGTTGGGATTGGTCCTGATTCCAACGGGGACGAGGGGAGAAGCAGAGAATTGGACTTGATTTCCTCCTGAGGTTTCCTCCAACCCTATGATTCCACGTGACTCTCTGTGCTGTATTCATGGGAAGGCTGCTTGATCTGCTCCCACCCCCAGCACAGTTGCTCATCTCCCATTGGCTGGTTTCTGGCCAATAGGAGCTGAGAGATTGTGCAGGGGGTGGGGCAGCATGTGAAGCCTCCCCACTCTCAAACTGCAGAGAGCCACATGGAGCAGCCAGCTGCTTTGAGCCCTGGGGATGTTCTGTGCCTGAGGGTCACAGTGGGGCATGCCCCAGGCTGGATTGAAAGGTTTGGTGGCCTGGATCCAGCACACAGACCTGATCATGCCCATCCCTGCCTTAGACAAAGGGACTAAGGCCTACCTCTTCTATGATGTTAGTTGCATTAAATCCCTGCGAGGCTTTGGACCTCCCTGCTCTTGCTGTCTAATAGAGAGAATAATCCACCCGTTCTGCCCTACTTGCCTGGCTTATTTATTTAGACAGTGTAAACTCTTCAGGGTAGGAACTGGCCCTTGGGGTTACATGCCACACCTAGCACAATAGGAGTCTGATTGCCATTGGCCTTTATGCACCACAGAAATAGAATTGAGCATATGTGTTGCAAAACAATTGGAGTTTCAGCTCTAATGCTAGTGCTGGATGTTGTACTAAACTCTGGCAACACACATACTGGGCAGCAGTGGAGCATTTCCTCCAGCTTAGATTGGCAGACACCCCAGAGGGAGGGGTTCGTCTTCCTTTGCAGCATGGGGAATGATTTGCCTGCTGGAATCATCTGAGTATGTCTGATCTAGTCAATACCCCGCCATCACAGGGTATCTTGGGCATTGGCGGCACCTTGATCCCCCCGTTCCCTGCCAGTGACGCACAATTCTTTAGTTACTTGAGGAAATTCTTTAGTCTAACTAAAGCTTATGGACTTAGCATTGGGGTATCTTGGTATAATCTAGTGGTCTCTCATATACACCTGATTTCTGACCTTAAACTCTGTGAAACTGAGATGAGCTGTACAGAGCAAGTGGCCCCAGACCACTACTGGCTTCAGTTTCTGTAACTCTACTGACATGTCCTTCTCCATGGACTTCACACTATGGCCAGTACAACACGGTCTCTTGTGCTACAACTTTCTATCCTGTCTCTGTGGGCTGCCTGGCAAAAGGTTGGATCCCCTCACCCGTTTCATGTGGTCATTGAGGGCAATTCTCATGCCGTTCCTCTTGCTCAGCATCTCGCAGGACATGAGGGTGTAGAAGATGCCAGTGCATGCCAGAGGCAGGCAGAAATAGAAGCCAAAAAGCCACCAGTCCTTCACATCTTTGTAGAACTAAACACAAAACAGAAAGGAAATGAAAAGGAAACTTGAATAAGCAGCCTGGGGCAGACCCAGGCTTCATCCAACTCAGCGTCCTGGTTTTACAAGGGCCCACAGCAGATGCTTCAGAAGATACGCACATCTGCCTCATGCAAGGATGTCGGATTATGTTTACACCAGGTCACCTAACTCAAAGTATTTAGAAGCTTGCTTATTCCTGCGTAATATACCTTCCAATAACACCTGTTTCTTACCCCTGCAGATCATATACAGCATCCAGAGGCAAGAAACAATCACAAGGCAAAATATTACATGGGACTCTATCCTGTCCTGGAAGGGGGTACATTTTGATGATTCATTAGGGATTTTTCCAATCCCCAAATCTTTTCTAGAGCCACAGTAAAAAGTAAATGGAAGGTCAGGTCAATGCTTCACTCTTTGTCTTTGCAGGTAAACATCATAATAATATTAGTGGTGGTAAAACTGCAAATAACTGAGTCCTTGGTGCACTGGCCATTCTGAAATGGGAAAAACAATTCATTTTGTATCCCTTTGCTTTTGAACTTTCCTTTACATTTTGTTTTTTAAAGAATAAAAACAAAGCAATTTTGAAATGAAGTAATTATGAAGAAAGAACCAAAGCATTTTGAAAATGACAAAATTAAATATTTTGATTAGGGTTTTGTTGTGAGCTTGTCTGTAGCTTTTTTAACAGAAAACATTTGGTGAAATTCATAAAAATGTGCAAAATGTTTTGGTGTCACAGAATTGTGCCCATTTTTGAGTCCCAGTGAATGTCACAGGCCCTATGCTGAATGCAAGGGGTCCAGTCCAGTTACCTTCACATTTAGATGTCTACACTTGTCTGCCCTCCCTGGTTTCATCAAGAGACCAAAAGATCCCAACACCATTAGGGATGTTGTTCTTGTAGCATTTCTAAGATTACTAAGATCTCAGAAGACAATCTGACTTCTACAAAGACTTCCAGGCTGAGCAGTTGGGGTAAGACAATAATCCAAATCAAACCCTTGATCTGAGCACCATCAGATGTCAGATAAATGTGAGTCTAGATCAAGCTCCCACCTGGCTTCTGGCTCCACAATAGGTTGAACCAAACTCCATATCTAACCTGCTTCCTACGGTTTGCAGCTCAGATATACATGTGAGCCCACCCACTTCTGAGCTTTGCCCAGTACATTGTTTCCTCCCTGGCACTGAGGGGCTGTGCCAGTCCATTCTCCTCTGCATGCTGGGGGGTGAGCACCCAAAGGAGTGCCTCTTCCTCACTAGAACAGGGTGGAGTACACACCGTGATGAATCTGGAGTTCTGTTCAGATGACAGCATGCAGACCCAGAGTAGTCGCTCACGGTAGTTCAGCTCCACCATGTTGAAGGCAATGGCTTCAGGGACAGCCAGGACAATAGCCACAGCCCAGATCAGCATCACCTCAACTGTCTTCCACATTGGGATCCCTATGCCCTGGATCCGGCTCCAGGAGGCCACTGCCCTGTACCTGCCAGACACAACAGGTTGTTACTGCTTTAGTTGCACATGCTGCAATTCTCTTTGACAGGAGAAGAGCCCCGTCCCGCTCTGAAAAGGGCTAGGGCCAGGCATGGGCTCTAGTAAGACACCCCCTCTGGACTGGTGTTGGGTTTTGTTGGAACGATGGGAAATTCTGCTAAGGTCTGGGAACAGTCCTGGGCACTCAGCTGGCACTTGGTTGCTGAGAAGGGGTTACTGACAAAAGGGGTTGAACCAACCAGACAGTGGTTGATTCTGAACTGTAACACAGAGGTAGCCATGTTAGTCTGTATTCCAGCAAAACAAAACAGCAGAAACGTAGCACTTTAAAGACTAGCAAAATAATTTATTTAGTGATGAGCTTTTGTGGGGTAGACCCACTTCATCAGCTCACTCTCATTTCCAACACAGACTGACATTTAAAAGAGGACCAAAAACATTTGCAATAAAAACTGACAAATCAGGTACATAGGAGGGGGATGAGGGGTGGGGGAGATGTTAATTTTCCTGCCTGAGATAATTACAAGCATCAAAGGAAGGGAAGCAGTCCCTGTAATGCGTGAGGTAATTGATGTCTCTGCTCATACCACGTGTTGTGTCAAATTTAAATATAAATTCCAACTCACAAATTTCTTGCTCGAATCTGTTTTTAAATCCTTTTTGCCCCAGGACACAAATTCTCAGGTTTTTAACAGAATGGCCCACTCCACTGAAGTGTACACTGACCAGCTTATGTGTATTGAGTTTCTTGATGTCTGCTCTGTGTCCATTTATTCTTTGGCGAAGGTTTTGCCCAGTCTGTCCGATGTACGTAGTGTCAGGGCATTGTTGGCACATAATGCTGGAAGTGTACGAGAATGTGCCTTTGATCTTGTAACTAACATGGTTAGGTCCAGTGATGATATCCCCAGAATAAATATGTGGACAAAGTTGGCAGTGGGGTTTGTTGCAAGGAAAAGTTCAAGGATCAGTATTACTGTGGTTTAGCCTGTGAGAATCTCTCTTAGGTTAGGAGGTTGTCTATAGGAAAGGATGGGCCCATCACCTAGGGCTTTCTGGCATGTAGCATCATGATCCAGAATAGGTTGTAGGTTTTTAATGATGTGTTGCAGGGGTTTGAGTTGGGGGCTATAGGTGATGACAAGTGGTGTTCTGTTATTGATTTTCTGGGGCCTATCTTGAAGTAGCTGGTCTCTGGGTATTCGTTTGGTCCCGTCAATTTGTTTTTTTATTTCTCCCAATTAGTACTTTAGTTTTACGAGTGCTTGGTAGAGGTCTTGTAGTTTTCAGTCTCTGTCAGTAGGATCAGAGCATATGCAACTGTATCTAAGGGCTTGACTGTAAATGATGGATCACGTGGTGTGTGTTGGATGGAAGCTGGAGGCATGTAGGTAAGTGTAGCAGTCAGTGGATAGTGCAGCAGTGAAGGTGCCAGTACCTGAAGTGATAGGGCATCCTGGGTTTCCAGGTTCGTGGATTTTAGCCAGAAAATAAAATAATCTGGGTCGGGGCTCAGATGATGTGTCTGAGTGAATTTGGTCTTGACTCGGGGCAGGGAGTTCTTTAAATAGATGATGCAGTTTCTTTTGGAATTCTAAAGTGGGATCTAAGGAAAGAGGTTTGTAAAATGTGGTGTTGGAGAGTTGTCTAGCTGCCAAGGAAAGAGGTCAGTAAAATTTTCTCAAAAATAACTTGGACATTATAATCAAGCCGGCTGACAAAGGGGGCGCTATCGTCATCATGCGTAAGTCAGACTATGAACAGGAGGCAGCTAGACAACTATCTAACACAGGAGTACCTTGTCTGTGAGGGATGTGTTCCCTGCCCCAGTAATGAGTTATTAAATGGAGATCATGAGCAAACAACGCCCCTGGTTAGATCAGAAGGGTGGCCCAGGAAGGCCAGGTGGGGGCGGACCTGGGTGCAGCACATGGGGTGTGGAAAGGTGTGGGAGGCAGGTCGTAGAAGGAGGGGTGAACAGCCGTGCAGTGCCTGTCTGGGTGCTGCGGCCCAGAGAGAGGAAGATGCACATGCAGCCAGGAGGGGGGCTGTGGGAAGGTGCAAGGTAGGGAGAAGTCCAGGGAGGTAGAACAGAGTCTGAAGGAGCAGAACTCAGCTGCTCACCACTGGGTGCCTGCCCTGTGACTCAAAGAAGAGTGGCCTGAGTTCCCCTGCCCTCCAGGAGCAATGGGGCAGGAACCCTCTGCCACAAGGAAGAGAACGACCAGTGTGTTTGGACCCAGGGAGAAAGCACTAGGAGGTTGCTCTACCCGAGAGCCTAGGACAGCCTGGCACAGCCTGGGTTGGGCGAACAGTTCTGTTGATTTGAGTGTATTGGGCCCTTTGTCCATCCCCAGCAGCGGGTACTGAACATGACCTGGTTGGCCAAGCCCTGTGGGGCTGGAGTGAGTATCTGTAGCGGAAGCTAGAGGAGAACAAACCATGTCATCCCCGTCCAGGAGGGAGTGCATCAGCAGAGTCCACTCTTCAATGAGCTGCTGCAAGGAGAGCAAACGGCTGAACTGTGATTAAACTGACCTGCGTGGTAGAACATGATGAGGGCAGCAAGTTCATTACCTGTCTATGCTGAGTGCACAGAGGCTGAGTACTGTGATGCCCACAGATGACTTCTGAATGAATGGAACCAGCTTGCACACGTGAACACCAAATGGCCAGTCTTCTGCCAACAACTGAGAAAGAGTATGAAGAAGCATATGATTAACAGGACTTGTCAGGCTTTTTGGATCAGGTTGTTCCTTTATGGGAGGGGGAGGTTGCTATGAAATATTTAGATGTTACTTCCATTGGGATTATAGGTGACCTATCTTTGGGCCATGTGAACAAGAGGTTGTAAAACAGCATGTCACCCTGGGAATGAGTCCTCTCACATGAGCACCCTTTTAGTGGGAGGGTTTATAATGCTGAGAGATGGACCAGAAGCCAGTATTTGAACCCAAACACTTTAATTTTCCGAGAGATACAGATAAACTTTGACCCCCTTGAGCCTGAAGAGCCCCTGGTAGTTTGGGCTGGGCAGGGCGCACATTTGCCAGGACTCTGCTGCTGAAATTCCACAAGAACAGCTGTTGAATTTCAGTGACATCAGATTCCAGCCCAGCCTGGATTCAGCCTTGCAACCAAAATAGAGCTTGCTGCTCATCTAAATGTAGAGCTCAGCACCAACTCCTCTGTGGAGCCACTAGCTGCAATGCCCAGTAGTTTATTATACGAGACTGAGGCCCAGATCCACACAGGCATTTATGTGCCTTACTGTTACTGGCATAAAAGGGACTTCAGGGATCTAAATGTCTTTGAGGATCTAGGCCCAAAAACATAGCATTGTCCAACTCTGAGAGATCTAACGGACAGAACTCCTCACAATGTTTCAGATGTCACCAAACTAACTCAAGTCAAGCAGCAAGGAAACATTTAAGATCCAGTGCTAATTAAACTTGACTAAGATCAGGGTTTGGCCATTAGAGAATAAACTAACTAATTTACAACCTTGTATTTGCACAGGGTCAAATTCTGTCTTACGCACCTGACTTAAAGGGAAACTCTCTTGAGCAATATAACTCCTCTTGGCCACATATAAGGATTTAACATACTAAGCTGTTGTGTGATTAGAGGGATTCATTTTATGCTAACATACTGGCTCCAGTTCATCCCACTGAACCCAAAGACATTATACCACGTCTTAATGTTCCCATTACGTTTACTAAGGGCACCGCCTCTCTCTCTAGCTCTGTGGGAGGGGTAGCTCAGTGATTAGAGCACTAGCTTTGCATGCCCAGGGTTGTGAGCCCAATCTTTGATGGGGCCTAACAAGGGTCTAGGGTAGGTTAGATTAAAACAAAAAATCTTTCAGGGAATGTGATAGGTCCTGCTTTGAGGGCCAGGAACTGGACTCAATGACCTCTCAAGGTACCTTTCAGCCCTATGAGATACAATGTGAGCTGAAGAGTTTCACTCACTGTCACAGCAACTGCCTTTGGATAGAGGTGGATTTATCTGTGGTGGAAGAGCTCTCTCCAATCCGCTTAAAGCGTGTGAACTAGCAGCATGACAGCTGCACTGTTGCATTGATTCTAGAGAAGACCAGCCTTCCGATGCAGTGCAGACCCTTAGCACCTGATCTAATGCCTTCAATGGGGTTTGGAGCAGGCACTTAAACTATCATTCCCCCAAATGTAAAAGGGATGTTGCGAAGGTTGACATGCATTATGATTAGGTGATGCTTGGATACTATGGAGATGAGGGTATGCTATGCGCCTAAAGAGATGTCAGTGGAGTTAATATTGGGCCAGAGGGTCCATGTTATAAACCGCCACCTTTGTGCTGCAGGCATAATGGAACATAAAGCTCGTCTGTGCAAGAGTCTGAGCTGTCCTTGAGGCCAGTCCAAGCCTATACAATGATCTACTCCAGGGTAGTCATCTATCCTCCTGCACTGAGGCAGGATTACATGAATTTAGACCTGTGGTGTCCAATACGCTTGCCTGGATACTGCAGTGTGGTGAAATGTGGCTCCTTAGAGACGCACACGTGGAGTGCCATCTGCCCATTCTGTGCACACGCTCCACCACAGGGCTCCTGTGGCCCCCACACAGCTCCCGGTATGGGGCCTGGCATAGCTTCAGCCATGGAGCCCAACAGCTCCAGCAGCCTTGGTGTGTCTGTGTGGTGAGTTGCCAGCAGTTTGAGGGGGAGGGGAGCTGTGGGTAGCCTTTAATTTCTATTAGACACCACTGCACGTGGACCATCTCTGACAACCCTGTCAAATTTGCTCTTGAAAGCCTCTTGTAGTCACAGAAGAGAATATGTTCTCCTCTCACTCACTCTGCAGAAAAGTGTGTTACTCCTCTTTCAGCCTATTCAATATGTAAATGTGTACAGCTGAGTTCTGCTCAAAACAGCTGGTGGATTCAAACTATTTGTGTGTTTGACCTACCTTTGAATTTGCTGCCATTCATATTTGTATAAAGTTTTTCTCACGTGTCCAGTTCATTAAATGGAAGAGATAAAAAAAGTGACTCCAAGTTTGATAGATATTTTTAAATGAAGAATTTTTGCTCAGATGGAATAAATTATACATTATTTGATCCAAGGTTATTTTCTCTCCAGGGCTTTATAGGTGTTACACCTAGGAGTGCTGCTGCACCCCCCAACTGGAAGTGGTAACAACAACCAAAATACATGGCTTCTGCCTTCAGTACCCCACTATTAAAGTTGTTCAAGTCCCACTGCAGGGCTAAAAACACAACTGGCAGTTGCTAAGTGCACAGTTCTATAACAGACGCACACTCTGAGGGCAGTTCTCTGTGCTGTGCTGTATAGGGGTTCATCCTAGATGACTGCAATGGCCCCAATGGCCTTGGAATCTAAGGAAATTGTGATGTAAAAGTTCTTCACATTAATTGAACACTGGTGGGTGAGTTCATTTGCCCTCGTGTTCCCAGAGCATCTCTGGGACTAGGGAAATGCCATGTTTGTCCCCATTACCACAGTACTACACTCCTTGCTTTGGCTAGCAGCCTAGTTTCTGGTCAGTACAGAACTGTTCTCCAGTCTGGTGCTGAGTAACATTCACCACTCCCAGCTAGGGGAATGTTTCCTGATATGTGGCATGTTTGTTTCTTCAAATAATTTAATTTCTCTAATTGCGTCCCCCTTCACCATCCTCAAATCCATCTCTGCACTGGATGGTGCTCATTGCTGTAAAATCTCCAAGCCTGGGCGGCAACTGTATTATGGTAGACCCTGTCTGGAGGGAGAGGCAATCCCCCTCCGAAGGCCAATGGAGACTCAAAGGCTGCAGTGAACCCCGCCCCCGCACCCCACTCACCGCCATAGAAGGTGTGTGGGCAGACCTCAACGAGAACTTAAGTTTTTTGAGTCTCAACCCAATGCTTTCTTGCCTGGACCACAGTGGTCCTCTGACAGCGGCTTTAGATACTTGTATACAGTTATCATACCCCTTGGTGAGCACTGGCCACCCAAATAATTATCTGTCAAGGTATTCATCATGGTAGTATCTGAACAGTGTAATGTGGGAGGGTGAAGCCCCCTTGCCACCTCCCCAAAGGGCAAGGTTTTTAGTGCCCGATGGTACCTACCTTATACACATTGATGGGAAGAGCTATAAGGATGTAGAGAAGGTCCCCAAGAGCCAAGCTTGCTATAAGGACATTGGGCCCATTCCTCATGCATTTGTTCTTGTAAATGATTCTCAGCAGGGTGGAGTTGCCAATGATGCCCACGATGAAGATGGTACAGGACACAATGGTGTTGATATATTTGAAGATGTGTCTGATTTCAGCAGGCTTTATGCACGTGGTGGGCAGGGGTGACTGTAACTGGGTGTTTTCAGGAGCATCATCCGAATGGTTGGAGGCGGCTCTGGCATCCTGGAACAAGCTTGATTGGACAAGACTGTAAACATGCTCCTGGCTTAGAACCTTAAGTGGAACTGTGCTCTCTTTGACGTTCTTCGGGGTCTGACTGCAGACGTTTGAGCACAGGCAAGTCAGGCACATGGCTAGTGCTACAGAAGCAGAGGGTCTAGCCATTAAGGAGGGACCACCAAACCTTAGCCAGATTCCTACATGCATTTGCTAGTACCAGTATGGTTGTCTGTCTGAGT
Organism: Carettochelys insculpta; assembly: GCF_033958435.1. Taxonomy (NCBI): domain Eukaryota; kingdom Metazoa; phylum Chordata; order Testudines; family Carettochelyidae; genus Carettochelys; species Carettochelys insculpta. The sequence continues at coordinate 46,384,510 of NC_134149.1, read as the reverse complement.
CTTGGCTTTTCCTGCAGAGAAGGAAGAAAGCCAGTTGTAGGAGGGGAAGCATGATAAAATTGAGCAATTGAATGAAATTAATCAAAGACACCCCAAAGTTTTCATTTTCACAGGCTGTGGACACACTAGCTCCTACTTTCGGAGGGGCTATGGTAATATGGCACCTGGGGATATGCTAATGAGCTGCTGCCATGAATATACAGCAGCTCATTAGCATAATGGCAGTTGTGCATGCTTTGAAACTGCCAGTTTTTAAATGCATTCCACCTGTGTAGCTGGGACACCTTTCAAAACAACCTCTTGATTTCAAAAGCCCCTTATTCTCATCTGGTTTTGGGAAGAAGTGGCTTTCAAAATCAGGGGGTCATTTTGAAAGGCCCCCTGGCTACGTGGGCGGTGGGCATTTTGAAGCATGTCTGCTCACCATTAGCATATCCCGAAGTGCCACATTACCATAGCCCCTCTGAAAGAAGGGACTAGTGTGACCACAGCCACAGGGCCTGACCAAAAGTCTGTCCGCCACCCTAAAGCTTCAACTACCCCATCCCCAGGCTTAATCCCTCTCAGCCCCAAACCCACTCCCCATCTCTAGGCTTTACCTGCCTCAGCCCTCAGCCCCAAAATACCTCCATCGTGTCCCCAAAATGAATCTGCCTCAGCTGACGAGTTTCTCCATGGCTCCAGCAGGAGAAGACTTGGCCACCCCCCAGCTCTCCTGCTTACTTTCCACACCTGCAGCACGGGTGGCACCCCTCCCTGCCACGTGGAAATAATGGAACTACATTTAATTAGTTTAATGGCTGGATCCCTCCCACTGCTCTGCTGGCTAGTAAACCAATTCAAGTTAATTCCATTGCTTCAGCCTTGGCAGGGCAGGGAGCCATAAGAGGAGTCCAGGCTGGCAGCATCTGAAGCCATAGGTGACTCCTTAGTGGCTCCAGAGCTCCAGGTTGCCAGCCCCTGGTCTGAGCTCACTTCCAAACCAGGTAATTACTGTAGTTGCTTGAAAATAGTGTGTTATGAAGAAAAATGTCTTTAAGTGCACTGCAAAGATTCCCATAAAATGCCCTTTAGAGGTTACTGCTTTGAAGTGATGGGCAGAGTTTTTCACATAGTCTGTAGCGCACTTTGGGATGTGTTGGATACAAAGCATCCTCAGCATGCAAAATACAAGTGATTATTTCCTCTCAGCCTGGCCCAGTGGAGACTTAACAGTCAGGGTTAGCTGCTGCTTGGTTGTCTGACTTCAGTCAAGCCACTTCACCCATCAGTGATGCAGTTTCCCTGTTTGTAAAATGTAGTTAATGCCCTCACTTGTAAGGCACTCTGAGATCTGTGGTCGAAATATGCTAGCTAAGAGAGATCATTGTTACATGAAACAGTGCAGAATAGACCAATGTCCTGCTGAGAATTTTAGCTCCTACTCCTCTCGGAACAAAATCAGAAGGAATGCAGCAAGCCTGAGGTTTGTCAATAAGCACTGTTCTCAGGCCTTCCTTTGATATCCTTCTGTCATCCCATGCCTCCAAAGTCCTTCCATCTACAATTTGATCTAGATAATTACATCTGAACTTATCTTTAAACCCTCTTCTCCCATTCCAAATATTAGAAAAAGCCTAGTCAGTAAGGAGGGAAGCCTGCAGGTGCATGCCAGAAGGGGCAGAGCCTCAAGTAGAAGGGATTGGGTGGAGCAGCCAGCCCTCAGCTCCTCCTGGATTTTGGTGTCTGCCCACCCAGCTCTCAATGCTTCTGCAGCATGCCGTGTGGGGATCCAACAGCAGTTTAAGGGTTTGGGACTTCAACTGCTGCTGCTAATACAGCAGTGACTGCCAGAAGCTCCAGATCATTTGTACCTCCTGGCCCTGTTGTAGTTGCCCCCTTTGTCCCTACCCTTTGTCAGCAGGCCCGGTATAAAGGCATTGCTGTTATTCCCATGATACTGAGGGGACAATGAGATGAGATGACTTGACTCAGATCACACAAGAAGTGCCTGGAAGTTCAGGGAGTTGAACCTCAGTTTTCTTTGTACTAGGCTAACACCTTAATGAATGAACTGAAGAAGTGGGTCTTATCCATGAAAGCTCATTATCGAATAAATAAATTTGTTAGTTTAAGGTGCTAGAGGACTGTTTGTTTTTTGTGAAGCTACAGACTAACATGGATACCTTCAGACTATTTACCTTAAAGAATAGATTGTCCTTCCTTTCAAATATTCATTTTAAATATTAGCACATGCATATAACTCTCCTAAAGAAGTATGCTGCTTTGATGAATGATGGCACAATAGCATTCTCTTCCTGACTGAGACCTCTAGATGTTCCCATAATGCAAATAAAACACATTAGTTCTTCTTCTTCCCCGCCTATGGCCACTGCTTTAAAACAGCACTGTGCACATCTCAAGATCTCAACACACTAAGATATTTAACCTCACAATGTTCTAGGCAGTACCTTAATATGATAGGGGAGAAAAATGGAACAGATAACATGCGACTTCTCCAAACTCGCACAAGAAAGCCATGATGGAGCCAGGAATACAGTTTGGGTCTCCTGACTCCTATACAATTACATGACCATGACTTAATTGCATGACCATCATTCCTCCTGCTTTGGCTAGTTCCCATTATACAATAAGTTTTAGACAATTATAGGCCACCGTACAACAGACCAAGCCAAAGAGAACAGAATTGCAACAGAGCAATACCTTGCTGATTAGGTAAATAGATCTGAGCTAGACCTTCTGTATTTAACATTGCACAAAGCAGTATAGGGCTTGATCCCTCACCTAGTACATTTAAGGGGAGCTTTGACTTCAGTAGGAATCACAGTAAAACCATAACCTCCAGCAAGTTGCTTGTTATACTATGGGCACCCTTTGTGACAGGAATATTTAGAGTACCAGTAAGGGGCAGAGGGAGAAATGTGGCATGCCAACATTCCAGGAAAGGGGTAGGGAGCCAGGCATGGATACAAGGGCCAGGGGCTGGAAAGGATGTGAAAGGTGTGACAAGATATGCTGCTCGGTCTTTGAACATGGAGAGCCCAGAGGGTCTAGAGGAACTAGTGCAGGAAGGAAGCAGAGCAGGACACACAGAATGGGGGCAGAGGGCATGAGGGTGTGTGCAGAGAATAAGAGGGATGTGCTGAGAGTGTGCACATGGGGGACTAGGGCAGAGAGAGAAGGGAACAGGCGACAGAGGAGTGCTTAAAGAATCCATGTGCATTCCATCTCCTTGCTGCTGTACTCCAGCACAGCTCCCTGCTCCTATGGATACTGCTGTATACTTCCAGAGTTCCATATGCCTGAGTTTGCTGGAGGCAGAGGAAATGCTCCATGGAGATGAGCTTTAAAGCTGGGCAGAAAACCCAATTTGTGTGCCACAAATATTCATGAGTTTTCAAACTATTTCCACACACCCCTCCAGCCCCCTTCTTATCCTGGATTGGGACAAAAAGCTAAAAAGTATAAAATTTTCAATGAACTGAAATCCCCAAAAGTCTGGTGTTTGATATAAAATATGCTCCTGTCAACTTCAGTACTGCACCAGAACAAGAAGAGTAATGGGAGTGGATGGGAAGTTTCTTCCCATCAACACCCTGTAGTGGGGCACCTCAGCAACTTGACCTAAGGTGCATTGATTCCAACTATGCTCCTCTGGAATTGCATTCCTTAGGTTGACATTACCCCTTAATATGGACCAGGACTTACACATGTGTGCAGCCCCATTTACTTCAATGGGACAGCTCATGTGAGTAAGGGGATGTGATCAGGCAGTTCCAATCCCCATATATTCTCTTCTACAGGGTGTATGTAAAACATTTAACTGAAAGTGGCAACTGTTCCTGCTTGGTTGGATCATCCTCCTCATTTGACAGATTAGGTAACTGAGGCACAGACGAGAAGAAACTTGCCCAAGTTCACTCAGCAAGTGAACTAGAAAACCAAGGGTAAAATCCCTGGACCATGCTGTAGTGCTATATAAATAACAACAACAACAACAACAAAATCCATCCTGGTGTTACTAATAACTCCATTAACAACCATACTAACAGAATCATTTACATTCTCTTTAAGGAAATGTAATGGGAATTAAACCAATATTGCTCTCTAGAAATTCAATAGTAGTACACAGAAACTTCTGTAGAAAGCTAGCAAATTGACTGGACAACAAGATCCTCACTGTAGACTCTTTAAAGCATTCTACAGATGGTAACAGAAAATTATATTTCCTATGCTGCTGGAAATCTGAAGGTTGGTTAAAAAATGTTATTCAGAAGTCAGCAGCATGTCCTACTAATTCCTTACTGGCTTTTTCCTAATGGTTCCTTTTTGATTTTTTGTTTTTTTCCATGTAATTCCTATGATTTACTGAGCTCCAACAACAAAAATAGAGCAGGTCAGTCTCACTTTCTTGGACTCATGCACTTAGGCAGTGCAGCAATGTCAACACTGCAGGGAAGTATTTAAAGGCAAACAAAAACTACTTACTCTCTGTTACTAAAAAACCTTCTGGTCTAACTCACCTGATGAAGCTATTACTATCTGTTTGTGTAACTCCCCCAGCCCCAACTTGTACTAGACCCTAAATTATTGTAGAGCTGTACCAGTTTAAACTAGTAGCTGGTGTGGCATCTTTGTGCCTAAATTAGCAGTCAATTTCCTTCTAATACCACAGTGGCTGACTGGAAGATTGGCAAACAGGGCTGCCCAGTGAATTGGAGGCACTGTCTGTCAACAAAATGGTCCTGGAGCATCTACGCAGCTGTTTTGTCAACAGAACACTGTTGAGAGATGTGTTATACCTGAAAAGAAACAAGTATAATGCAGCTGGTGGATGTGCCAGGTTTTGTCGAAAAACTGTTGACAAAGCACATTTGCTGTGTAGCCTTTTTTTTCTGGTAAAAGTCCAGAAATATCAGTTCCTGCCAGCTCTCTATTTGCCATGCTTGAGTTGAGGCTATAGAGCAGTGGCTCCCAAACTTTTAACCATCACGCCCCCCTTGTGATTTTTGAGAAACCCTCATGCCCCCGCACCTCTTCTTTACCATCATCCAATCTCACTTTAACAAAAAATTCAATTCATAATTTAAAATAAACACAAAAACCTTGATATAAAGTGTTACTTAAAATTAAAAATAAGTACAAATAGTTTTTCTTGGCTCCTTGCAGGTGCTTGGTGCAGCTCCAACTGGCCAGGTACCTGAGCTCCATGCCAGCCACCAGAGCTGACCATGACAGCTGCCTGCCCACCTGAGACCTGCACTATCAGAGTCGCCTGTCTGAGCCCCATGCCACCGGGGCCAGCCACCCACCCACCAGCTGCCTGCCCTCTCACCAGCTGCCTGAGCCCTGTGCTGCTGGGACCAGTTGCCCACCCATCAACCGCATGACCCACCTGCAGGCCAGCTGCCCAAGCTGCCCACCCAAGCCCCTTGCTGCCAGGGCTTGCAGCCTGCCTGTCATCCCAAACCCCATGCTGCCAGCCCAACCTGCCCAAGCCCCATGTTGTTGGGGCCAGCTGCCCACCCACCAGCCTGCGCTACCGTGGCCAGCTGCCCGAGCCCAAGCCACCTGAATCCTGGGATGCCAGGGCCAGCTGCCCAAGAACCACAATTCGCACAAGCCGGCTGGTTGCCCTCCCTCCATAGGCTGCGGGCCTGAGCCCCTCCCATCCCACAAAGCCAGACACCACCAGCCCCCCATTTGTACCCCATCCCCCTCACCTGAGCCAGGCTCCCCTGCCCCCCCATCCTCACCCATTCTTCTCCTCCCTGAACCAACCTACACTCACTCACCTTTGCAGGAGGCAGCTAGCTCCACGTGGGTATTCACCTGCTGCCTGCTTTTTGTAGTGGCTGTGCCGGGTACCCATGTAAAATGGCAGCGGCTGAGAGCCGGAAGCAAAGGCCAGCTCTTTCTTCAGTTGGGGGGAATGATGGCAGGAGCTGGGTTGCCTCACACTCCCCCTGAAATTTCTTCATACCCCCTCAGGGGAGCACGCCCCCCCGTTTGGGACACCATGCTCTAGATCATAAATGAATCCACTTAAGGTTGTGCTCTATTTACACTCCTGAGGTAGCTTTCATTGAAAAGGTTTTCAGATGGGAGGCTGGCTACAAATGGAGCAAAAATCACCACAGGCCTACTGCCCCTACAGCTCCCTGAGAATTCAGACCCTTCCTGAGGTAAGGCTGAACCCACTAGTTTCTTTTTTCCTCCACACCCCCCCTACCTGCTATATAACCCTGGATTCTATTGGTCTACTCCATTTATCTGAGGAAGTGGGTTTCACCTATGAAAGCTCATGACCTAATAAATTTGTTAGTGTTTAAGGTGCTATAGGACTGCTTGTTATTTCTGAAGCTACAGACTAACACCTCTGACACGAAATTCTTAGTTAATCATTCAGTTCCATACAGCTACTCACAGATCTATCTGCCCTCTGATGGCTTGCTGGTTTACCCAGCAGTACCGCTGGTTCTGGCATATCTCTGCCTGGACAAACCTGACATATTATGCAGCAGACAAGAGGGTAAAAAACCTGTCTGGAGATAAACACCTACTGCCAAGAGATATAACTGAAGTAAGGGACAGAGTATTTACAGCACATGCCCAGCTCTCTGTTGGGTCTGATCACAAACAGGTTCCTGCACAAACAAGGGACAAATGCACGGTTTGCCCTATAAACTGTGCTGAACTCCCTTTCTTGCTTTCCAGAAGACTCATTACTCATACCATGTTTCTCCCAAACACCTCAGGAACATCCTGGTAGTTCTTAACCTCCTTGTTAGCTTGTCACTCAGAGGAGAGATGGGGAAGAAAGGGGGAAAATGATATTCAAACATGCAAAGGTTCTTATTAGGAGGTTCAGCTGTTGGATTGGCTTGTTTGCAAAACACGGAATGGAATGACACAGCCTTCATCAGGATTAAGTTACCTTACTTGTCCTTAATAACTCAGAGGTTCCTTGGGTTAACTTCATTCACTCTAATTCCCTTCCTTCTGGACAAGCGGTCGGGCTTGGTCTGCAGACTTCAAGGATGTTATATCCCAGAATTTTCTTTAATGTGCATGAGCTGGCAGGGATCCTGTCATCAAGACTGACTGCTTGTTACCTGCTGAAGTAGCTTGAAAGGGTTGGTTAGTTATGTAGTGTCTCTGTGCCTCCCTCCCTGACACCAGCTCTTCAGCCAATGGTGGAAGGCCAGGGCGGGGATGGAGGAGGAGGGGGAAGCAGGACAAATACAGGATGGCTGTCATAACACAGATTAAAATAACAAACAAACAGTGTGCTTCAGGCAGGGAAGAGCAGGGGGAGGGATCCACGGGGGAGAGGGGAGGACAGGAATGTGGAGGGAAAGCTGGGTTGAAAGTCTAATTATTGCAAGAAACAGCTGATCTGATACTGCACTGGAGCATTTTTGTAATGGGACCCAAATTCCTTGGCTGTTTAACCAGCTTTCAGAGCAGCCAGAGCTAAGCCTGTATGAAGAACGGGTGCTGAAGACATACATGCTCTGCTGCCAAGGTCTGGACAAAACTAGCTGCTCAGAGCCTGCTCTCTCAGGAGCAGGAATGTGTCACCAGAGTGTGCTCCAGCCCGGGTGTAACATATTCATTAGTGCCCGAGGCAAGCAAGGGGTGAGTAAAGCAGGATCCAGATGGTCCAGCCAGCTGGATGGAGGAGTAACACAGGAGCAGATGGCAGCCCACTGGCAACAGCCTCAGCTGCCCCACTTAGAAAGTCAAGCATTTAGGAGTGGGAAGAGTCCATTTGGAGGGGCTTAGATGGCAAGTACTAATGTTCCTTGGAACTGGGATGAGATAGGACTTAGATTCTCCAGCAGCCTTGACTGAAGCTGACGCAGTCATGGAATGGATGTCTGACTACACTCCAAGAGTCTGTTTAGCAACTCCAGCTACTGGGTGATGCTGGGGGTGGGAGTGGGGGTGAGGGCAGCTGTCATACACACTGTGCTCTCCCATGTAAGTTCTGTTTTTATTGGGTCTTATTTTGTTACTTTCCCAAAGCAGCCTGGACTGGATGTCTATGGCTGCTTGTAGTGTATGGAAAACCCAGCTAATAAGTAATTCCAGACATGGACAACATGTCTGCAGCAGAAAAGCCCAGCATCTTCTGCCTTCTCCTTGGAGAACGATGAAGAGAAAGTTTCTCATAATGCAGCCAGTCATTGGTCTGTCTAGTCCAGTGCTTTAACAAACCAAATAGCTATGAACTTCTACTTCTTCAAGATTACAACAAGGCAAAAATGTCAGAAAGAAAAGAAATCCCCAAAGTCCCGCCAAAATTCTTTTTGCCATGTTAGCTGTGTTCATGTAATTACCTGGCTCATTCCCAGACTTGTCTGCAGTATCAGCCTTGGTTTGACCTCCTGTTACAGAAGTTGTTGCAGGTTGGCTACTCAAAGAATCCTAGGGCTGGAAGGGACCTCCGACGAACCCACTCCAGCACATCCACTATATAATGGGAGCCCCAAAACTGGACACAATACTCCATATGTGGCCTCCCCAGTGCCAAATAGAGAGGAACAAGAACTTCTCTAGATCTGCTCAAAATGCTTCTCCTAATGCACTCCAATATGCCATTAGCCTTCTTGGCTACAAAGGCACACTGTTGACTCACATCCAGCCTTTCATCCACATAATCCCTAGGTCCCTTTCCGGTGTACTGCTGCTTAGCCAGTTAGTCCCCAGTCTATAACAATATTTGGGATTGCTCCATCCCAAGTGCAGGACTCTACATTGCTTGTTGAACTGAATCAGATTTCTTTTGCGCAATCCTCCAATTTATCCAGGTCACACTGGATCCTATCTCTACCCTCTGATGTATCTACCTCGTCCCCTAACCTGGTGTCATCTGCAGACTTATGAGGGTGCAATCTAGTCCCTCATCCAGGTCATTAATAAAGATGTTGAACAACACCAGTCCCAGAACTGAGCCTTGAGGCATTCCACTTGAAACTGACTAACATCCAGATATTGAGCCATTGACTACTACCCATTGGGCCTCACTGTCAAGCCAACCTTTTATCCATCTTATAGTCCATGTATCCAATCCATACTTTAACTTATGGGCAAGAATGTTGTGGGAGACTGCATCAAAAGCTTTGCTGATGTGGAGTTATATCACATCCACTGACTTCCTTATGTTCACAGACCCTGTTACCTCATCATAGAAGCTAATCAGATTGGTCAGGCACGACTTGCCCTTGGTGAATCCATGTTGACTACTTTTGATCACTTTCCCCTCTTTCAAGGGCTCCAAAATGGATTCCTTGAGGATCCTCTCCATTATTTTCCCAGGGACTGAGGTAACACTGACTGGTCTACAGTTCCCTGGACTGTCCTCCTTTCCTTTTTTTAAGGATGGGCACTTTATTTGCTTTTTTCCAATTATCCAGGATCTCTCCTGATCTCAGAGAATCTCCAAAGATAATGGCCAAAGGCTCGGCAGTGATGTCTGCCAATTTCCTCAGTACCCTTGGGTGCATTAAATCCAGGCCCATGTATATCTCTGTCTAGTATATGTACTTTTTTCTAAATAGCTCTTAACTTGTTCCTTCCCACCAAAGGCTGCCCTCCACCTTCCCATACTGCATTGTCTAGCACTGCAGTGTGGGAGCTGTCCTTCTCCGTGAAGACTGAGGCAAAAAAAGCATCGAATACTTCAGCTTTTCTTATATCATGTCTCTCTCATTCAGTAACAGCCCCACACCTTCCCTGATAACCCTTATTTTGTTAACATGCTTGTAGAAACCCTTCTTGTTACCCTTCCTAGCTGAAGTTCCAACTGGGGTTTTTGCCTTCCTGATTACTGCTCTGCATTCTCCAACAATATATTTATACTCCTCCTTAGTCATCTGTACATGTTTCTATGTCTTATATGCATCCACGTTGAGTTTAAGCATGCCAAGATAAGTCAAGCTCGCCCTGGTAAGCCAATCTGGTTGCCTACCATATTTGCATTTCTTACTAAAGCAGTGGGATGGTTTGTTCCTCTGCCTTCAATAAGACTTCTTTAAAAACTGCTAGTTCTCTTGAATTCTTTTCCCATTCATCTGCATATCCCAAGGGATCGTGCTCATCAGTTCTCTCAGGGAATTGAAGTCTGTTCTTTTGAAATCAAGGGTCTGTATTTTACTGCTCACCTTCCTTCCTTTTGTCAGGATCCTGAAATCTATCACCTCATGTTTGCTGCAGCCCAGGTTGCCACCCACTTCTATTATTTCCTGTTTGTGCACTGCAGGTCAAAGCTGCACACAGCCCCTGGTTGGCTCCATCAGCACTTGTACCAAGAAGTTATCCCCAACATTTTCTGAAAACTTCTTTGATTGCCTGTGTGCTGCTCTATTGGTGTCCCAACAAATGTCTGGGTGATTAAAGTCTCCCATGAGAACCAGGGCCTGTGATTTGGACGCCTCACTTAGCTGTCTGAAGAAATCCTCATCTACTTCATCTCCCTGACCTACTGGTCTGTAGCAGACACCAATTACATCATCACCTCTCTTGCTTCCGCCTCTAAGCTTAACCCAAAGACACTCAACTAGCTTTTCTCCCTCCTTATACTGGAGTGCTGGGCAATCCTACTGCTTCCTCGGATAGAGCGCAGCTCCTCCTCCTTTTCTCCCCTGCTTGTCATTCCTAAATAGTTTATACCCTTCCATGACCGTGCTCCAGCTATGCAAATCATCCCACCAAGTCTCTGTTATTCCAACCACCTCCTACTTCTTTGACTGTGACAAGGTCTCTAATTCTTCCTGTTTATTTCCCAGACTTCTTGCATTTGTGTACAACCACCTTAGAGAAGTGGTTGTACACAAATGCACTTGGACTTTCTCCTCTTCACCCAGGAATCCTACTTTGTTGTTCCCTACTCCTTCCCCACTTACCTCAGGGCTTGTGTCGTTATCTCCCCAGAATGAGGAGATGGAGTTGTTTGTGGAGCTCTGGCCCATCTCCTTTGAAGACTTTGGTGGAATTTCAATCTGGTTTGGTTGCCTTGTTGCACTTCATTGTTTTGATGGCAGCTTGGACTTCGCTCATGGTTGGAAATGTTGCAAGATCATCTCTAGGCAGTTGCTGAGGGATTTGATCAAGGGATTCTATGACCATGGTGGAGGGGCGGTTTAAGAGCTCATTATAATGCTTCCAGTGAGAAGCAGTGGCTTCATTGTCTTTCAAGAGTTGGTACCATCCATTGATCTCAGGGCATTGATTCCACGGTTACTTGGTCCATAAATAGCTTTGATAACATTGAAGAAACCTCTTGTATCGATGTTTGGAAGATGCTAGAGTTCTCACGCTCTCTCAGTCCACCACTGGTTTTTCAGAGTCCTTGTTTTACATTGCCCTTCTGCCTTGGCCCTTGGCATGCACTTCTCTCTTCATTGTGCAATTGATATTGCTTTTCCAGGCCCCAAAGGCTTTCCTTTTTGCCCCAATCAGGCATGCAGTTTCCACATTGTTCTCAAACCAGTCCTGATGCTTCCTGGTTTGGTAGCTAATGGTTTCTCCATCAGCTCCAATGATGGCATTTTTCAAATTGACGCTAATGTTCTTCCACATCTTCAGGGTGTACTGTTGGCAGCTTCCTTTGGAGTGCTATCTGGAAGTCATGTCATCTGATGAGGTCCTTCAAGCTTTGTACATTGATCTTTTGTTGTAGCTGTTTCCTCCAACTTCTCCATTGGTGACAATCCCAATTGCCATTGTGGAGCGAATAAGGCAGTGATCAGTCCAGCAGTCATCAGCACCAATCACTGCATGCATGAGAAGGACATCATGCCGATCTGAGTGTGGACTATGACAGTCTATGAAGTGCCAGTGCTTTGATCGAGGATGCTGCCATGAGGTCTTAAATTTGTTTTCCTGGCAGAATAGGGTGTTTGTGATGATAAGCTCGTGTTCTGCACATTTTGTAAGGAGGAGCACTCCATTGGAGTTGCTGTTGCCAATTTCTTCTTTCCCAGTGTTAGTCTGCCAGAGATCCATGGCTCTTCCAACCCTGGCATTGAAATCCCTCAGGAGAATAATCTTGTCTTCTTTGGGTATGTTTTTCAGGACTGTATCCAGCTGGGTGTAGAACTTCTCCTGCAAGTCATCTTCAGCATCTAGAGTTGGTGCATAAGCACGAGTGACAGTTGACTGTTAGTTTTTGGCAAGCTTCAAGCAGAGGGTCATGAGACACTCACTGATGCCAACAGGCACTTCAGATAGGATCTTTGTCAATTTGTTTTTGATGGCAAATCCAACTCCATGAATTCCTTTTACTTCCTTTGGGGTTCCTTTCCAGAAAAACGTATACCCTCCACCTTCCTTAGCTGTCCTTCTTCTGGTCTGTGTGTTTCTGCCAGGGCAGCAATATTGATGTCAAATTGTTGTAGCTCATGGGCAATAATTACCGTGTGTCTTTTGGGTTGCTTGCTATGTGGGTTGTCCATTAGAGTCCAAATATTCCACGTTCCAAAGTTTATTACGTGATTTCAACCACTTGGAAGTGAACCCACTGGATGTGGTCATCCACTTAGGGGGATTAGAGTGGACTATATTTAGGGCATCTTTTCTAGCCCCCATCCCATGTGGGGTGAGCAGAGTGGATCCTAAATAGGGCTGTTCAGTCATGGATGCAGCAGCCAGACCATTCTACTGCCTCAGTCCTCGAAACAGAACAACAGATACATACATCCATCACCTACATGCTGGTTCATGACTAAAAGCTTCCAGATTTCACGATCCTGCTCCCATCGACATTCGCCAGTTGCTTTAGGTAGTACACAGAGGAAGACAACTGTGCCTTACTTCTTTTAATGTTGAAGGACTGGTGCACAGTAGCCACCACCCGGTTCTCGACAGATAGAAAACTCAGGTCCAATGAGATGGAATCCATGACAACTGGGATTCTCCTGTCCTCTGCAGCCTTCATCCACCTTCACACTCATTGTAGCATTACCTTTGCTATCTTCCGCCTGTTCCGGGTTGAGGATTTTTAAGATTGTTCTTTGTCTGGACCCTCTCCTGGATCTTGCAGTCATGGGTGACTCTGCTGGGAGCATGAGACTCCCTGAGGCATCACTCTCGGGTTCATTGGAACACACAAGCCCACTCACCAGTGACCAGGCAGGGGTGAAAAGGAAAAGTAACTCACTTTGACTTCAGAAATGGTCTCAGATTTCGATGGGAGTTCAAACCAGTGTATTTTACCTGTTATTAATTTACTTAATACCAGTAAGTGCTGCATCTACAAACACCACCACTTAGCTCCTATAAAACACAGTCCTATGCTATCTCACCCTGTCCCAGCATCCGGAGCGTTGCAGGGCAGATTGGTGACCTATCAGAGGTATCAAGGGGCAGGGATAGAGCATGATGTACTCTAATGAACCTGGTTGGCAATGGGCATCTGGAGAAACATTCTTGGCTTTCATGAGAGTTGCCAATGAGGCTGTTCTACCTTGTAGCACAGGCCATTTCAGAAGCTCTGCCCCAGTGAAGGGGTGCCATGTTTTCCTCCCTGGTGCAACTAATGATCTAGTTCACAATATTTAGAATACTCACAGGCAGAGCACAGGGTTGGGGACAAACCACCACAAAAGCTATATGAAGTTTAGGAGGTCTGCTGTCTGGAACCTGTGATCCTGCTAAACTTTAACACAGTCAGTCAGTCTGTCTGTCTGTCTGTGTCTCTCATGACTAACTCAAGGAGCAGCCCTTTATGCTTTAAAATGCAGAGGTCCCAAGTACAATTCCTGAAGATGATTTGACTGGTGTCTTAACCACAGCTATGTGGGAACTGGAATTCCTGTCCTGCAGAACGTTTTCTGTTTATGAGGGGAAAAAAAAATCATTCTGAAGCAATACAAGATACCAGCTATGCAACCAAAGGAGGACCAGTGGGAGAACTGAGTGGAGCCAGCCACTTCTCCTGTTGTCCATCAACAGTTCTGGTGGACTCAGCACATTTCCATGGAACATTGTGATTTACTCCAACAGAGAACTGTTCTGCTGGAAATATTTGAGCGGCTTTAATCTTTATATTACCACGGACATGTAACCCTCTGACCTGCTGGAATACTCCTCCAGACTGATTCACGTGAAAAACAACAAACCCTGAATTTCACAAGGAGCATATTGCTAGAAAAAGCAATTTTCATTAAAACAAACAAACAAACAAGCCCCACCCCCACCTGAAAACTGAAACAATGTGGCATTTTGTCCAAAACCCAAAATATTTCTCTGGAAAAACTGAAATATTTTGAATCTGAAATGCTCTTGCAGTGTCTCATGGAAGTTATAGTACAACTGCCTCATGCTTAATTTTCCTTTACAGCCTGGGATCCCCAGCTGCATTTCACTGCCATGGTGCACTCTGGCCATGCAGTTGCCATGAACTGCCTTCTCTCACCAGAAATGGGGGGAGCAGAAGGCATTTCCAAGTTGAAATATTTGTTCTTTTGATTTTTTTTAATCAAAATTTGCAGTGTCATTTCAACCAGTTCCCTTGGAATCTGGGATTCTGATCTGCAGTGCTCCGGCAATTAGATAACACTGCCTTCTGTGTGTTCACTGGTCCACTAGCACAGGCTGCAGACATCACGGCTGCATGGCTCGTGAGTGTTACAAAAGCCAGCTAGTTCATGTTCATGTGCTATTGGCATTAATCTCCTGGAGAGGGACAGGAGCTCTCCATATATCTGCTTGTGAATCAGTCTGTGACTGATCCTAATACAGAAATCTAAAAACAATCTAGATGAAACCAGCTCTTGAATGAATGGGCCAGTGGGAGAGAATTTGGAGCCAGGAATGAACATCACAGAACCATGGAGAAGTGAAGCCACACAGAAATTATCTGAAACCAATGTCATTTGCCCTCCACTTTGATTGAAAATGTGTTAGAGATGAAGTGTAAAGACAGGAAGTAACCAATTATGTGCGGGAAAGGGATGTGGGACTGTTAGCTCAGTCTGCAAAGGCTGGTTGAGAACAGAGGAGATGTGTTTAGCAGCTCAGATAGTAAGAGAGTTGAGAAGGGGGTTCTGGCCTTAGGGCTGTCAGGGTAGCATGCAGATGCCTGACACGCAAGATGAAAAAAAGTCTGCTTTGCCAAGCAAGCCAGTCACCTTGCTCCCTAGGGTTTACTAGAGAAGCCGATGTCTCAACAACCTACATCTGAAGGGGAGGATGGTGTGGGGAAGCAGCCTAGGAGTTCCCGCACCAATTTGCTGCACAGTCAGGCAGGGAACAAGCTTCTATGTAAAGTTTTACAAATCAATATGCAACCCCAGAATGTTAAAATTCCATTGAACTAGCATTTTCTGACCCCAAACTGCCTCATTTGAAATCTTTCAGCTCTGCTAATTAGCAGGTAGCTTGGGGATGTCCTACTTGCCAAAGGAAGCTGTGTTGGTGGCAGTACTGAACCAACAGTGACAGAAGCTACCAACTGGCTGGAAGCTTTCTTTCAGATGAGACAAAACACCAGGTCCTAGTAATCCTTTGAGGTCTACCGGTATTATCTATAAGCATAATAATGGTCAATGATATCTTGACTAATTGCCAATATCAATAATTAGCTCCTTCCTCACAGTATTCCTACTGCAGTTTTAATTGGATGCATATTGTACTTCGTAGCCTAGCCTCAGCAGCTGTTTGATGGTGCTGGGCATTACTGAACACTGCCATGGATCACAGTAGAGTGATGAAAGTACAAGGCCAATTTTTTTCCTAGGTTAGGACCCTATTGTGTGACTCTGCATTACAGATATACTCAGCCATGCAATGATCACCACAGCATATGGGGGATCCTGTGTGTTACAGAACCAACATCACAATTACTAAGCTACCCCTTCCTGCTCTGTTGCTGAAAGAGGAGCATAACTAGGGAAAATGGGGTGTGCCCAGGGTTCACTTAAGCCATTATAGTTCCTGGGGACCATATGCAGCTGGCAAAAGTTAGAATAGTCACCAGACTACAACATAAAGCAAAAGACAGCTGCAGGATCAGGAGGCCTAAGAGGTAGCTCAACATAACCCCTTACTCTTGAATTGCACTGTTTGCCCCTTCTCTGCAGATGATGATTCGGGGCATAACCATAAAGCATTATTTTGGAGGGAAAGATGTGACACGCATATAAGAATGCACATATCATATGAGTCGAAGATAAGGCCTAGTAACCACTTCCTACTCTGCATTTCCTGGGGATTTGTCAAGGCGTTTTGAAAAAAACAAAAACAAAAGCCTCATGTTCTATAACTTCAAGATCAAGCTACAAGCTTTAATAACCTGAAATCTGGCCAAGGAATTGTCCTTTGGCAGCAAAATACCTGAGAAATTGCAGCTGAGCTGACTGATTTGTCTGGGAACCTGATGAGACATTTCCAAGTTAGTTATAATAGAGTTTGCCTGGATACCTTCCCCTGGAGCACATTTAAGAGAAAAATGAAAATTTCTTTTGAATTTTTTGAGGTTTTCATTAAACTAATATTTGGCTTTTGGTCACTGCAAGCCAAAACATATGGGGGTTTTGATCAGTCCTAGGGCTGGTATTGTTTAAGATCTTTATTAGTGACCTGGATGAGGGGATGGATTTCAACCTCAGCAAATTGGAGGATGACACTAAGCTAGGGCGACAGCTAGATATGTTGGAGGGTAGGGACAGGGTCCAGTAAGACCTAGATAAATTGGAGGATTGGGCCAAAAGAAATCTGATGAGCTTTAAAGAAGACAAGTGCAGAGTCCTACACTTGTAGGGTGACCATCTCTCTCTGTCCCAAATACAGGACAGGGAGATATGGGGAGGGGGTAGCTTCCCCCGGCTCCAGCAAGCCCCAGAGAGCCAGGAAGGAGACAGCAGCCCCTGCTGCTCCCCGGGGAAGTGGCAGGTGCCAATGCTCCCCCCGCTTCCATGTGGCTCAGGGAAGTGACCTAGTGCTGTCTGGCCAGCCTGTACAGCTGCTGGTGGAAAAGGTCAGTGGGGGAGGCCCCAGATATTAGTCCCTTTTAAAAATAAGTAGGGATGCCTTTTTGGCATCCCAAATATGGGACTGGGACTATCCCACCTAATACAGTAGGGATGGTCACCCTATGCACTTCAGATGGAAGAATCCCAAGCACCATTACAGGCTGGGGACTGACTGGCTAAGCAGCAGTGCAGCGGAAAAGGATTTGGGGATTACAGCGGATGATAGGCTGAATATGAGTCAATGTGCCTTGTAGCCAAGAAGGATAACGGCATATTGGGGTGCATTAGGAGCAGCATTTCCAGCACTTATTATTCCCTTCTATATGGCACTAGCAAGGCCACATCAGGAGTACTGCATCCAGTTCTGGGCCCCCCAGTATAGAAAGGATGTGGATGCATTGGAGAGGGTTCAGCAGAGGGCAATGAAAATGATTAGGGGGCTGGAGCACATGACCTATGAGGAGAGGCTGACGGATCTGGGCTTATTTAGTTTGCAGAAGAGTGAGGGGCGACTGGATAGCAGCCTTCAACTTCCTGAAAGAGGGCTCTAAAGAGGATGGAGAGTCTGTTCTCAGTGGTGACAGATGGCAGAACAAGGAGTAATGGTCTGAAGTTAAAGAGGGGGAGGTGTAGGTTGGATATTAAGAAAAACTATTTCACCAGGAGCAGGGTGAAGCACTGGAATGTGTTACTGAGAGAGGTGGTGGAATCTCCATCCCTAAAAGTTTTTAAGGCCCAGCTTGACAAAGTCCTGACTGGGATGATTTAGTTAGGGTTAATCCTACTTCAGGCAAGGGGCTGGATGAGTCGACCTCCTGAGGTCCCTCCCAGCCCTGGGATTCTATGATATAACGGGAAACACCCTTCACACCATCAAAAAATGTAATTAGAAAGCCATGCTGTGTTTCAGGGGAAAAAATAAATAAAAAACAAACCCAAAATGTCATTGGTATGAAAATTTTTTGACCAGCCTTATTTTGAAATAAGATATTCTGGAAGAGCTAGTCCAGAATAGTTTATTTCAAAATAACGCTGCAACACACAAAACGCATTTCAAAATAGTACTTAGCTATTTTGAAATACAGCACCTACACACAATAGAGCCTATTTTGAAACAGAGCCATTCGGTGCACTATGGGTTATTCTGAAATAGGCTCTATCCCCTGCCTACACAGTCCCTCTTTTGAAATAGCGGTGCAAGAACTCACAGCTAATGGCTTTCCTAAATGCATTGTTGACAGTGAAGCGGCAGTTTTGGACTTGTGAGACCAATGTACACTGGTGGGACCACCTTGTTTTGGAATTCTGGCATGACCAGCAGTGGCTGCAGAACTTTCACATGCATAAGTCCACTTTTAAAGCCTGAAGTGCAGCAACACAAGAATAAGGCCAGCTTTAACAAATTCCTGTGCTTCTGTAGGTTGCCAAAGATGACATCACCCTCCTAAAACTAACAGATATGGACAAAGAAGACCACAAGCATGGAAAATTTGCTAAAATACCATATAGTGCTATGACACCAAATCGCTATCTGGTTGCCTGGCACGGAAAGGTGTCCTACCAAGGAAGCCGCAAGAAGTCAGGCCTGTCCAAGAACCTTGTGAAAAAAATACAAGAGGCCTGGGTGAGGCCTTTGAGAGACAAAAAGGAGAAGTGCCCCATCCCAAGAAATATTAACACACTGTTCTGAGGAGCACAGAACCATAGCAAACCTGTACCCATATCCAGCCCTATACCTATACCCATCCACAACCTGCTTCTAGCATGCAGAATAAATACTCACCTGAACAGCTTGGTCCAAGAGGGCTCAGGGACCAGTGTGGAGGAAACCAGTTCCTGGTCTATGGTGAAGAGCTCGAGGCTGTTGGAAAGAACTTCCTCGGTCCTCTGCTTGTTGCTCCCTTCCTCCTCTCTGTTGCCTTCTTTCTCCGGGGCACCCAGCTCCTCTTGGCTCACCCCGAACTCCAGACCAGGGCCTCCACAAGTGTCGTAATTAAGACCAGGCTCTGTGGTGGGGTTGCACCCCATAAGCATGTGCACCTGTTCATAATAGGGGCAGATCTGTGGAGCTACTCCTGACAACTGGTTGTCTTCCTGGACCACTTGGTAGGTCTGCTGGTGTTCTTTCACCTTCATCCAGCGTTACATAGAGTACCAAAAGTAACCTCTTGTGGTCATCTTGTGTGACATCTGCTCATAGATTGCTGCATTTCTCTTGGCCTCCCAAAGTCTCTTCACCACCGACTGATCTCCCCAAATCGCAAGAAGATCCAGAATCTCCTGGTGGGTCCATGCTGGAGCTCTCTCGTGAGCCTGAGAAGTACTAGGCAGATCACCAACCTGAGTGCTCATGATTGCGGAAGATGGCTACTGATGCAATTGCTACCGATGAGGTGCAATGTGATGGGCAAAGGAATTTTTTCATAATGGGTGCCCTTTATATTTGCAGGGCTGAGTGCTGCTGAATTCCAATTCCAATTTTAATTCAAATTCTAATTCAGTCAAAAATTCATGGCCTTCCTTGACTACCTTCCTGCACACCTGGATGGAGGGCAGTGGAGAAGGAATCAGCCATACATGGTGTGTCACCGCATAACTTTGTGGGATATATATGGGACACTTCTGGAGGCTAACAAATTCATTTCAGGGACATGGTGCTTCCACACTAGACTTTATTCAAACTTTTCAATTCAAAATTGACTCCATACCCATCTAGTAATGTCAACTTTTTTATAGGTATTAGAGCTCACTAAATTGAGCGAGTGGTATTTACTGTGAAGACAGTGACATTTTAATATCGAGCTAAGTCTTTGAAATTTGATTTTGTCTCGTAATGTAGACACAGCCAGAATGAGGTTTATCAGTTTCAAAATAAGCCAACTGGTATTTCAAAATTATTTCAAAATAGCAGTTGTGGCATGTAGATACTAGCAAAGTTATTTCAAAATAAGGCTGTTATTTCAAAATAACTTTGCTGTATAGACATACCCTTAGTTACAACCTTCACCAAGGATGACTGTACATAATAAAGGCTAGTGCTGTGCAGCAGAAAGGCATGACATTAACTTTCCATGGTATAGCTGGCAGCCCTGACAGCGCCAGTGAGAATTGCATAGCTTCTGGAATTTTTCCACAATTTCCTCAGCAACAATTCTTTGTCCTATATCTGAAAGAATGCATATTTGCTTTATACTGGGTCTCTGGCCAGGGTCTTATTTTTTGATTAGCATTACTTCCTAATTGCATATGTTTATTTCTCTAGTTTTCCCATAGTTAGGTTATCGGTACAGCTAAAGCAGATAAGGATATTATATAGCTCTCCAATTAGTTTGGCTATCCTGTTAGTTTACTTACCACCCAGATATCCTGTTAGGGCTTGTTAGCCTTTTAGTTCTTGTAACATACCGTTCATGTCGTACCACATTGGAAGTCAATGGGGCAACAATCTGACACTGGGTAACTTGCGCTATTGCAATACATCTTTTAAGACGGATTAATAATAAGGCACTTCTTACCATTTTATTTGCTGGTTTGCCTTTGTCATAGCTAATTTGGTGGTCTTTCTAATAGTGGGCATCAATCCTGAATTTCAGATATAGAGCTTTGACCTACAGAGAATTCACGCCTAACAGGGGAGCAGCAGACACCATGAATTTGGTCATCTAAATATATCCTCTCTACACATGCACACAGTAGGAAGCATATTGTGGTAGTAAGGTTTGAGTGCATCATAAATCGCATGTGCTGAGAATTTCAGTGGGAGTAGATATGAAGTGATGCTTGTCAGTTGTGCTAGTTACAGTTCTAATTTTGAAAAATAGTGAACAGGAAGGACCAAAATATCTGTATCAGATGACCTAATTTGACACCCAAGCTTCCAAAGGACCACCTTCTAGAAGATATGCCCCAGAAGATCATCTTTTGAAGAGCACGCCTACACACAAAAACCAGATTGATCTTTTGAAAGATCACTCTGCTCTTTTGAAAGAGAGCATCCACACAGCTCTGGCTGTGCTTTCAAAAGAATGGATCAGGAAATGCCATGGATGGGGTTGCATGTCCCAAGCCCTTCCTGGGGCTGCAGCCAGATGCTTGCCCCAACCCTGAGACACCAGGAGACCTGGATGCAACCCACTGTCCCTCTTCAGAAGCAGGTCAACCATTGCTGTCTGGAAGCTGGCCACCCCAGACAGCTACTGCTCTGTGGGCCACCAGTTCAAGGTAGGCAAGACCACCATCAGGGCTGTCTTCATGGAGGTGAGGCATGCTCCAGTCAGGCACCCACCACAGGGATGGAGGAGGGGGCTCCCAGGCAACCCCGGCAGCTGGGAGCATAGGGGATGCGCACAATGTCACTATCTCACAAGTGTGCATGCTCTCCATCCCATGCAGTTTGTCTGGGCATCAATGCATTGCTGCTGCAAAGGGTCATCCATGTGGGGGATCTGGATCCAGCCATCATGGGATTTGCCGAAAACAGCTTCCTGAATTGCTTCAGTGCCCTGAACAGGACACATATCCCCATCTACACCCCCAGAACACAGAGTTGGCAGCTGCATCAACAGAAAGGGTTACCAGTCGGTAGTGCTCCAGGCCCTGGTGGACTAGAAAGGCCTCTTCATGAACGTCTATGTGGGCTGGGTGAGCCACACACACAATGCTTGTGTGTTCTGGAACTCTGGCCTCTGCTGGCTCTTGGAGGCCAGGACCTACATCCCCCCCATATGGGAACTCCCAGGCAGGGATATCACCATGCCCCTCTGCATGGTGGCAGATGCTGCCTTTCCCCTGCAGCCCTGGCTAATGTGGCCCTACATCAGCCACCCATACTTCACCCCAGACCTTTTTAATGGCAGGCTCAGCCAGGCCCACAGTGTGGTCAAGTGTGGGTTTGGGAACCTGAAGGTCCACTTCAGGTGCCTCCTAACACACATGGAGGTTGGTCTTTGGAATGTCCCCCAGGTGGTAGGCACCTGCTGCACCCTCCATAACATCATGGAGGGCCAGGGTGAGGCATTTGTCCAGGGGGTGGGTGGTTGAGTCCAGCCCTGCCTAGAAACAGCTGGCTGCTGCCCCAAGTCGCCAGGTCCACTGGAATGGAGTCCGCATCAGGGAAGCCCTCCGTGACAGCTTTGCTCATGTGCCCCAGTGACCTCTCCCCACAGCCACCTCACACAGGCCACCCGCCATGAGCGCAGGACACAGGGATGGTGTAACAATAAACCTTTTAAACACAAAGAAAGAACAGTCTGCCAAATACAATAACGCGTAGACAACTATTTAAAGTGGGGAACAGGGGCAACCTATATACACACAGGGGAGTTGGGGAAGGGAGTATTAGTCCAGGGGAAGGGTGGAGGGCCATTAGCCCCATCATCCTCATGGTCCCCTCCCACTCTGGGTTTGAGGTCCCTGACTGTGATGGAGTAGGAATCATGGGGAAATAAGGCTGTGGAAGGGCCTTTACAGGGTCAGGCTTTGCAGAGGGGCAGCAGTGGGGAGGGAAGGCTGGCTAGATGCTCCCAGACGATGGATGCAATGGCCCTCAGGTTGCCCATGATGTCCTTCTAGGCCCCTTCCTCTAGCCAGTCTGCTTCCTCCAGCTGGAGGTGCTGCTCAGCCACCTCTGCCTGGCAGCGTGTGGCAGTGATGGCATCCACTGTATGCCTCTGGCCTTTCCTGGTGTGGGCCCAGCCTGGTGCTGGTTGTCGGGGGAGGGGAGGCAGTGTCCAGACCCTCTCCTCTGCTTCTGGTGGGCTGTCTGGCATGACCAAGGGGATGGGGCTTTCCCAGCCCTCTGATGGTGCATGTCCACAGGAGCGGGTGCCAAGTGTTGCTGGAGGCCATTATACCATGCCGGAAGCCACGGCCATCTAGGATGCGTGCAGGCTGGGGTTCCTGGGCATGTGGGTGGCCTGCTGGCAGCTGTCACAGGGCAGGCACCCCAGCCCAATGACCAGGGATGTGTGCCCGGCTGGGTGCTTACCAGAGGATCCCTCACCAACGTCTGGTGATGCCCAGCTGGCTATCATCTGGCTCTGTGACCAGGTCCCACTTTTTGCAGTACCAATCACTGGGCAATTCCAGCTCTGGCAGAGTGGTGAAGACTTGGGGTTCCAATTCCTCCTCCACCTCACCCTAAGTCTTGGGATGCAGCTCATCCGCTACAGTGTCCAGGATGGCAGGCAGTGACAAGGTATCCTGGGACCCCAGGAGGCTCTGCAGTGCCAGATAAAAGGGACAGATAGTAGGACCTAATGCTGACTGGCTGGCTGCATCCTGGGCTTGGGCGTAGCCCTTCCAGAGCTCCTTGCCCTTGCTCTGACTTACTTTGGGCAGGGTGTCCCTGGGCAGCCAGGCCAGTGGCAAGGCAAGTGAAGGCAGCCACGTTTCGGCATTTCCCACCCACATACTGCAGTACTGCCTCATTCTGCCACAAGCCAAGGAGGTCCCAGAGCTCTGGTTCCATCCAGGAGGGTGCCCGTTTCTTGGAAGGCTGTCTGGGCTCCTGCCAGGGGAGGCCCTGGAAATGCTGTGGGGGCTGGCTGGTTGTCATCGCTGGCTGTTGATGTTGTAGGTGGGGAACCTTGAGGGTGTGCAACTTCTGGCTCATGCCTTTGCTGCCAGCACACACTGTTTCCTGCCAGGGGGTTTCTGGGTTCCTGCATCTTTAAATGTGGCCGGACACATGGAACATAGAGCTCCACTGCTGCTGGCCAGGGCTTCTCTGTGTGCCAGCTAGCTAGTGCCATGGAGGACTCCTCTTATGAAAGAATGGGTCATGGAGTTTTCTTTCCAAAGAGTCTTTTGGAAGAGGGTGTGCTTCCTGATCCAGGATCGGAGGAGCACTTCTGAAAGCAGCACTGTGTTTTCAATTTACTTTCGAAAGAGTACACTTTGTGTGTAGACGCTCTGCAGGATCTTTCGAAAGACGGATGGATTTTCCAAAGTACTTGCTAGTGCAGACGCCGCTCCAGAGTCCCAAAAGCCACATGTATAACATGCGGAAATATCTTTGTGTATGCTTCCTCTTGAGTACAGCACAAGACTTGGGTTTCTTCAGTAGCTCTGCAGGTGATGAACTTTGCTACTTCACCATTGGAAAACCCTGCAGCAAAGACTGTGTCGGGTGTGATCCTACACCATAAAGTGCATGTTGAACCATATACACAGAAGGATTTTACCAGTGACTGTTGGATACCAGGTTTAGAAACTTTTTTCATGCAGACACATGGCAAACACCAATGAACTGGTATTTTTGCACCTAACCTTGGATCATACCCAGTGCTATCCTTCTGCAGTTTGCACAGAGTGATTGTTGTCACATCAGTTAAAGACTTGGATTGCACAAATTAGCTTTTGGAGAATTTCAATGGCAGTTGTTGTGAAGTTACCATCGACTTGGAGTCAGAGCGTCTGAACCTACCCAATTATCTATGATTAAATGAATTTCCATATCCATATTTTCAGTCTCTTGACATTTCCATTTTGAGACTCTAGGTCTTTTAACAACAAGTCCTGTGGCACCTTATAAACTAACCGATATTTTGGAGCATGAGCTTTCACAGACAAAGACCCGCTTCGTCAGATAAAGATGTGACAACTGCATCT
Organism: Carettochelys insculpta; assembly: GCF_033958435.1. Classification (NCBI taxonomy): domain Eukaryota; kingdom Metazoa; phylum Chordata; order Testudines; family Carettochelyidae; genus Carettochelys; species Carettochelys insculpta. The sequence goes on along the minus strand of NC_134149.1, from coordinate 46,359,920 downwards.
GATAAAGCAGGTCTTTGTCCACGAAAGCTTATGCTCCAAAATATCAGCTAGTCTATAAGGTGCCACTGAACTTCTTGTTGTTTTTGAAGATACAGACTAGCTCAGCTACCCCTCTGAAACTTGGGTCTTTTAAAGTTCTCCTGTCAGTAGTTTAAAATCCTTTTCATCAGGTCTTCATTGTGGTTGTGCAGGTATGCCTCCTTTGGCTAATTGCTTTCCTTCATGGTATTTAAGGCCAGAAGTGACTATCGGATTATATAGTCTAATCTCCTGTATATCACAAGCCATTAGATTCCACCCAAATGCCTTTACATTGATCCCAATGGCTTCCTTTAAACCAAAGAATTTTAGTCCTCATGAGCTAAATTATCGTGTATCCTAGGCAGAGAGCACAGCAGACTCACGGTGTGTCTGCAATGCAGTTCAAATTGTGATTGCAATTCAGACACACTCTTTCTATGTCTACAGGGCTATTTTTAGCTGTGCTAGTACAGATAAAACTAATGTTCTTACATCTACTTGTGCTGCAACTGTACGTTGGACTACCGCACAGATGTAATCTGAGGAACCACCAGTGTCTGAGGAGCTCCAATGGTAGCGAAATGACCATCTGAAATATTACCAAATGATCCCAGTGGCCAATCCAAGTCCCATACAACAATGGTATGCAGAAAAAAAAACTAACCCCACCCCTCCACAAAAAAAAAAAACAACCTAAAACCAAAAACAAACAAAAAAAACCCTTAAGTCCCTGATAATCTGAATGGAGGAAGGGGAATTCCTTCCCAGCTCCAAACATGGGGATCAATTAGAGCATCAGCATATGAGCAAGACCCACACACCCGGCATCGAAACAAGAATTTTCTGTGCTATCTTGAAGCACTGATAGACTCCAGCAGTTTTCCCACCTGTAACACAACTATCACATGGGAATGGCACAGAGGGCACCCTAGTCATATTGGCTGATGAGCCTCTTCCTGGGATGAGCAACCACACAGCAGTCTTTGGTACCATTCACCACTTCTCTCACCCTTTCTGCAAAGGCCTGGCTGGCACTATAGAATGTAAGCGTGCTGTTAGCAATCTCTCAGAGGAACCAGGGCTAAACATACTTTAGCTGTGAATGTAAACTAGGACATACCCTATTGAACACTATTGTAGCCAACCAAGTTATTGGCAGTGAAAGATCACAGTGTAGAGCTTGGGGTAATTGCTCATCCTTTCCAAAATTCTCTCATTAGGTTTTCTGTAAGTTTCTATTTTGGCTCTTTTCAAAACTGTTCTCCTCAGAACATAAATTATTTTCTTTTACTCCACTGAAAGATATCTCTGGCTCCCTGCAGCTTTGATAAGGCAGATCTGTGGATAATCCACAGATAAGTAATGTTTTCATTTACACTATGCTCTTGTTTACTTGAACAGTCTTAATTCAGAGGAGTTGAGTACAAATCCCCCATTCATACTGTCTCTCTTTACTGCATTAAACACCCCAAATGTATGGAACCTGACAAGGGACTTTCACCTCTTCTTTGCCTTATCCTCTCTTATGCTACCTTTACACTTGGAGCTAGGGTTGAGAGTCCCAGCTCATGCAGAAATATCCACGCTGAAGATAGCATGCTTAAAACCAGCAGTGTAGCTGAAACTGCACAGGCAGTTGCTTGGAGTGGCAACTGAAGTGTATACCGTGGGAGCTATGGATAAATAGTAGTTTGGCTCAAAATTAAAACAAAATATTTTGTTTGACATTTTTTGAAGTCTTTACTTCACAAATTTATTTTTGCTTTTGAACAAAAATGCTTCTTTCTTCCACCTCCAATTGTTTAGAATTGCCAGCAAATTGAAAAATCCTTTATTTACCTCATTTGAGTCCCATGAGGAGATCAGATGGGACATGCCAGCATGTGCCCTTGGCCACTGATTTCTTTTGAGGAGGGCTAAACTGTAGATGGACCATGTGGCATCTGTATACATCTCCATGCTGTTCCCTAGCTGTGCCTGTGGTGCACGGCTCTTCAGTGGGAAGGCGAGCTGTCTCTAAGGGAACCAGAAGAAAAGCATGTGCAGTCCTTTCATTAGGTGGCAGTGGGAAACACTTAAGAAATGGATATTCTCCAAATCAGGAATGCTCAAACTTTATGGCACCATGGCCTACTTTTGACAACAAAAATTATTACATGACCCCAGGAGGGAGGAAAAAAGGCTGAGCCCAACTGCCCTCAGTGGGGTGGACCAAAGCCAAAGCCCAATGGCTTCAGTCCCAGGCAGGGAACATGCAGCCTGAGCCCTCATACCAAGGCCTGAAGCCCTTGGGCCCAGAATGGTGGGGCTCAGCTGTCTGCTGTGGCCCCAGAGCCCCAAAGCTCTGAGCCAGCCTTGGGGACCCCATTAAAACAGGGTCCCAACCCAGTTTGAGAATGGCTCCTCTAAACCACTGATGCAGACAGACAATGAAAACCACTGGGTCCAGTCCTGCAGTCTGGAAGTGAGGTCAATGTAGGATTGCCAGGCGTCAGGTTTTGACTGGAATACACAAGTGAAAAGGGACTCTGGTAGCTGTGGACAGAACCACCAACCAGGCTGTTAAAGATTTGGTCATCAGCACAGCAGGGCTGAGGCAGGCTCCATGCTGCTCCCTGAAATGACTGGCATGTCTCAGTTCCCTGGAGTCCCTAGGTGCAAGGGCAGCCAGGAAAGGTCCATGCACTGCTCCCGCCTGAGCACTGCTTCCACCGTTCTCATTGACCAGAAAACATGGCCAGTAGGATTTGTGACAGCACAGAGCTGCCTGGCCACTCCTCCACATAGGGGCTGGACATGCTGGACACTTCCAGGAGCAGCGCAGAGCCAGAGCAGGTAAGCAGCCTTCTGAGCCCCACTGTGCCTCTGACCTCCAGACATGTGAGATAAGTGCTGCCTGCTTGGCGCTCATACACTGAACATCCTGATCAAAGTTGGAACCCACTCGTGCACCCTAACTACCTCTGAGAGCTTCACCCCCTCAAACTTCCCATCCCTGTCTCCAGGGAGCCTGATCCCACACCCAAACTCCTTTGTAGAGCTCACATCCAGAACTCCTTCCTGCACTACAGTTGAGAGCCGCCTCCTGCACTCCCAAACACCTTGGCCCCAGCTCACAGCTCCCCCCTACACCCCAAATCCTTGGGCCCAGCCCAGAGACCACTCCCTCACCTAGAGACAGTACCCCAACCTCCTACCCCAGACCTGAGCCCACTCCTGCACTCTAAATGCCTCAGCCTGGACCCCTCCCCCTTCACCCCAGACCCCTTATCCCCAGTGTCACCCCAGAGCCCGTACCTCCAGCCAGATCCCTCAACCCCTTCCACACCCCAACCCACTGCCTCAGCCTGGAGTCCCATCCTTCACCCTGAACCACAGGTGCTGGAACCAGGAGCATGGGAGGTGACTTGAAGTGGGTTCTATCATATACATGGTTTAGAGTCTGGTTCAGTGACACTCAACACTCCCACTATACAAATTGTTTCAGCATCTCTGCTACAAACCTTCCATTTCTAGCCCTCCTTGGAGCCCACAATCCCACCTGGAGCCCTCATCTGCTCTTGCACCCCAGCCAGCCTGCTCCCACCCACAGAAATCAGTGAGGGTAGGAGAGAGTAAGTGACAGGAAAAGTGGGGCTGGAGTGAGTGGGGGGCAGGGCCTCAGAGCAGAGGTGAGGCAGGGTAGGAGTGTTGTCTCAAGGAAAAGGCAGGGTCAGGATGCTTTGTGCAATTGTAAAGTTGGCAACCTATATCAATGGGAGTTTTGTTTTCAGCAGCTCTTTAGGAAAGCTTGTTGCTAATTAAAGCTGTTGATTTTCAAATAGGAGTAAACTAAAAGGCAGTGGGAGCTGGTGGCCAGATTTGCCAGGTTATTTATATGCTTAATGATGCAGCTAGGCTCCTAAACCAATCTTCTCAAGACCCTAAGCAGGCTACACACCAAGGCCTGGTTTCATAGAATACTAGGACTGGAAGGGACCTCAAGAGGCCATCGAGTCCAGCCCCCTACCCCAAAAGGGTATTTAGAGACCTAAAATCCATTGACTTCAGTGTTAGGGCAGGGCTTTTCCCCTGCTGCCAAAGCCCTGGCTGGCCCTGGCTTTCTGCCTCAAAGATTTTCTGAGGCAATTTTGTTGTCCAGCTTAAAAAACAAACTGGGTCCTCAGCTGACACTTCACATTTGCAGGCTCCCCCGACACTTCTTCCAGATGACTCAAGCAGGCCTGCTTACGACCAGCTCTATTCTGTTTTCACTGCACTGCCCTCTGACCCTATTTAGTGTGGAAGCTGTGGGCTCCTTTTGATTGCAGTCTCAATAGACTGTCATGTTGTTAGTATTAATACCATTATCCATAAAAACCTAGCAATTGTATCTCTGAAGGGGAATCCTCTTCAGTATTGAATTTCAATTCCACAGACTAGCTATACAGATGAAGGTCAGAGTTTCAGCTGGTGCTAACCAATGTGGCTTCCCTGAGATAAAATCATAGAAGATTTAAGGTCATAAGAGACCTCAGAAGGTCATTTAGTTCAACTCTGCTCAAAACCAGTACCAGCCCCAACTAAATCAAAAGCCAGGGCTTTGTCAAGTTGGGCCATAAAAGCCTCTAAGGATGGAGATTCCACCATCTCCCTAGGTAACCCATTCCTGTGCCTTACCACCATCCTAATGAAACAGTTTTTTTCCTAATAGCCAACTCAGACCTACCCCACTGCAACTTGAGACAATTGCTCTTTGTTTGGTCATCTGCCACCACTGAGAACAGCCTGGCTCCTTCCTCTTTGGAAATCCCCCATGTATCTTCAGGTAGTTGAAGACTGCTATCTAATGCCCCACCCCATTTTTCTTTCCTCAAGACTAAAATTACTCCAGTTCCCTCAGCTTCCCTTCATAAATCATGTGCCCCAGTATCCTAATAATTTTCGCTGCCCTCTACTGCACATTCTCCATCTTGTCCACAACTTTTCTGTAGTGGGGGTCCCAAAACTGGGCTTGGTATTTCAGATGAGGCTTCATCAGTGCTTAACAGAAGGGAATAATCACTTCCCTTGAACTGCTAGCAGTGCTCCTATTAATGCAGCCCAAAATGCCATTATAGTTTTGGCAACAAGAGCCCTGTTGATTCATTTCCAGCTTCCCATCTACTGTAATCCCCTGATCATTTTTTGCAGAACTGCTAATTAGCCAGTCAGTTACCACATTGTAGCAGTGCATTGAATTCTTCTGTCCTAAGTCCAGGACGCTGCACTTGTCCTTGTTGAACCTCATCAGATTTCTTTTAGCTCAATTTGTCAAAGTCGCTGTGGATCCTATTCCTACCCTCCGGCATATTTATCTCCCCACATCTTATAGACATCCGCAAACTTGCTGAGGCGTCAATCCATCCCATCATCCTGATCATCAATGATGTTGAACAAAACCTGAGCCTGAACCAATCCTTGGGGTACCCCACTTGATACCAGCTGCCAACTAAATATCAAGCTGTTGAGTATTACCTGTTGAGTCTGATGATCTAGTAAGTTTTCTATCCAGCTTATAGTCTTTTGCGGCATGGTCCTGAGAAACTGTGCTGGGGAGAAACCAGCTGGTGAGCCTGGCGCACAGACAGCTGCTTGCGGCGCAGTTTCTCAGAAACCACGCTGCAAGCAGCTGTGTACCCCGCAGCCGGGGTCTGTGTGGCTGCCTTCCCTGCTCACACTTCCACCAGCTGCTCACTCCCCCAACACCCGCCAATTTACACAAAACTCAATTTATGCAGAGGTTGCCCGGGATGCACCTCCATGTAAAATCGAGGGATTACTGTACTGGGGGAGATCATATGGAAAGCTTTACTAAAGTCAAGGTATATCACAACTAGCGCTTTCCACATATCTACACAGTCATTTATCTTATCATAGAAAGCAATCAGGTTGGTTAGGCATGACTTGCCGTTAGTAATTCCATGTTGACTGTCCCTGATCATCTTCCTCTCCAAGTGTTTAAAAATGGATTCCTTGAGGACCTGCTCCATAATTTTTCCAGGGACTGGGGTGAGGCTGACTGGTCTGTAGTTCCCCAGATTCTCCTTCTTCTCTTTTCTAAAGGTGGGTGCTACATTTGCTTTTTTCCAGTCATCTGCGACCTTATCCAAATGGCTCTGCAATCAAATCCGCCATCACTCTCAGTATCATAAGATGCATTAGATCCAGAGCCATGGACTTGTGCATGTCCAGCTTTTCTTGATAGTCCTTAACCTGATCTATGATGCTGAGGGCTGCTCATCTCCTCCCCATGATATGTTTCCCAGTGCAGCCGTTTGGGAGCTGACCTTACCTGTGAAGATCAAGACAAAAAAGCATTGAAAACTTCAGCATTTTCAACATCACCAGCTATTAGGCTGCCTACACCATTCAGTAATGGTCTCACAGTTTCTCTGATCTTCTTCTTGCTAACATACTTGTGGAAACCCTTCTTGTTACTCTTCCTCGCTAGATGCAGCTCCAGTTGTGCTTTGGCCTTCCTGCATGCTCAAGCATTATTTTATATTTCTCCCTAGTCATCTGTCCAAGTTTCTACTTCTTGTAAGCTTTCATTTTATGTTCAAGCTCACTGAAGATTTCTCTGTTAAACCAAGCAGGTCACTTGCCATATTTGCTATTCTTTTTGTACACTGGGATGGTTTGTTCCTGCACCCTCAATAAGGCTTCTTTAAAATATAGCCAGCTGTCCAACTCATATTAGCCTCCCAGCGGATCCTGCTCATCAATTCCCTGAAGGTGTCAGACTCTGCTTTTCAGTGAGGCTGTGATTTACATCAGTGAATCATATTTGTCTTGGGGGGCAGGAGGCAGAGAAGGGCTTTATGAGTATGAATCAGTGAACAAATAAAGGTCAGATTTCGAAAGGTATGTAGGTGCCTAAAGGTACAGAAACCCATCTAGATTGATTTTCATAATCACAGACACCTGATTCCTGCTGGTTCCCAGGGTAATTAGGCCCCTTGACACTTTGGAAATCCTCATAGGTACCACTACATCTTTAGGCACGTAGGCTATGTCTACACTAGGCAAAGTGAGTCAACTGCAGATGTGCAATTCTAGCTACAGCAATTGGGTATCTAGAGTAGATGTATCTGTGCTTAGCTTACTTGGCTGTCCCTACTGAAGAAGGTCAATGGGAGAAACTCTCCTGTCAACCTCCCTTACTTGTGTCTTGCAAGGAGTACCAGGGTTGACTACAACCCCCGAGAGGTCTGTTTCATGTGTTGCATGAATTGAATCCTAGAAGACTGACCCTAAGCAGGTTGATCTTCTGGGCTAGTGTAGACATAGCCCTAAATACTTTTGAAAGGTTAGTTTAAAGAGATTTTAAAATTATCCCTCCCCAATCTACAAGTCTGATCTCCTGCCTTTGCATGATGCAACTGGATATTCTATTTGAGATAAGATTTCGCCTCTGGTCATCCCTAAAGCAGAAGAAGTTCATCTTCTTCAAATTTCATCTAGATTTCCTCATCAGAGTTCTCTTTGGAAAGCTCTTATTTCACAAAAGCACATTGTGTCACTAGTTCATCCTTTCACTACTTTTTCTTCTTTCCCTAAGCACTACATTGTCACCCCAGATTAATAAATATAGTGATAAACTCATATCACAAGGGGGTATTTTCAGTCCCGCCCCACTTTGTCTGGCAGAGGATTATGACATCTTGTTTCATTTCCCAGAAGCCACTAGTTTGCATGGCCTCTTTACTGCCTATCCTTCAGAGAGAGCAATCCCAGAGCCCTCTTGAGGGTCAGTCATGTTTTTGCATGTGACGCAGAAATGAATGGCTTTTCTGTTCTGGCAAAAACAAAAGGATGGTTCCCAACCCTTCAGAGACCCCAGGAAAGCATTTTATTTTACAGCCGTACAGTTTCATGCACAAGGATTCCAATGTATTTTAAAGGCTTTATTTTAAGGATCTCTTCAATCACCAAAGAAAAGCAACTGCTTTTGGGCTAGTGCATTCATGATCCCTATTTAACTGTGCCCCACAACACATTGCAGCAGGTTAGGACAGGGAGAATAGTGTGTCCAGTTTGCCCTCAGACAGCGTGTTACACACCATGACGTCCTTTCCTCTGATCTAGCATGCTCTCTTGCCAGCCCTTAATGCACCCTAAACCATCATGTTACCCACTGTGCCTCTCGTCCCTCAGTTGGCATGTTACACACCATGTCCTACCTCACCTGCAGTCAGTGAGTCATCATCACTCTGACCTCTTGTGCCCACATGCCATGCCTTACTTCCCACTGAACCAGGGTTCCTACATGCTTTGCCTTACTCCACCTCGGACACTGTTACACTCTGTGCCTTACTTCGCCCTCTGAAAATCTTGAAAGTGGAACACTGTGAATGCAGAGAACTGGACTTGCTGACCTATTGAGGTCCCTTCCAGTTCTATGACACAGATATAGTTCCATATAAAATCACTACACTGTCTTTCCAAAACATGATGGCAGTGAAATCTCATATACTGAATTTACAACGGAAACAGGAATCTCAACCAGTCCTCTACCCCGTTCCCTGTGCTTTTTGGGAGCCAAACCATGAAGAAAGGAGAACAGGAAGGGCTGGGAAAAAGTTTTTTATAACTGAGATATAAAAGATTTTGCAAAAAGCAGCAGGTGTCTGCAATGGGCAGTAATCCCCAAAATATTTTGGCAGGGGTCGGGGAGGGGGTGTTGCTTCAGAGCCAGTTGAAATGTTCCCTCACCCTTGAATGTCTTGGCTTCTGGGGGAGATTCCCTTCCCCACAGCTGTAGCAAGTCCCCTGGGTCCTTGTGGGGGTCTGGGCGATCTCAATGTGAGGGCCAGTTGAAGCAGTCCCTCCTTGAGGCTGCAAGACACTGAAAATCTTAGCTGCTTGAGCAGACTTCCCCTTGGTGGCAGCAAGTGTCCCGTATGTAACCCCAATGCCCCTCAGTGCTCCACTCTGGCAGCTGCTCTCCACGTGCACTGGAATTAGGTAACAGGAAGACAGTGAATTTCAAAGTGGGACCAGCAAGCCTGTGGCTGTGGGGTCATGTTTGTATGAGTGCCTGAGAAATGTCTTTTTCTATTGGCGCCGAGAGTGCATCTCCCCATCACAAATAGCCCCAGCGTGGAGTTCACGGTTTTGGTCCTACATTTGTTATTGCTTTCTGCAATGCCTGGTGCCAGCCATTGCTGACGTGGCAACAAGGCTGATGTGAGGGTAGTTCTTGTATAAGACACCAAGAAACTTCTTCTCAGTGGTTTACATTTGTGTGTGAACCCCTGTTCCTCCCCCACAGGCGCCACACAGTCAGGGCCTTTCCTGTGCTCAGCCACATCACGTGGGTAGCCCTTGACCCAAAGAAAGGATGTGCCTGCCATTCAGTGCTGACCATGCTGCCAGGCAGTTCCATGTCTTAGCTTGTGTGTGTTTAGGCCTCCAAGAGTGGGACAGAATTTCGGGGCCTTGCAGCTGCCTGTGGGAAGTTTCCCTGGCAGCTACGATAATCAGGGGACTTGCAGCTCCCAGAGGATAGCCCCCACTAGCCCCCCAATGCCTCTAGCAACTGGCCCCTCCAACGATATTTTTGGGGGCTTTAAGACACTGGGGTAAGTCACCCTCAGCAGAAAACAATTCTGGGTGCTAGCTGTTGCCAGGGGGTGGGAGGAATTGTCCCCACAGCTGTTAAGGTACTCAGGGGCTTTCCGCCACCTTGGGGAAGCTCCCCTGTGAATCCCCAGCACACTGCAGCAAGTAGCCCCACCACCAAGAATCCTTGTGTTTGCAATGTCTGCATAGCAGAGAGGAAAGCCCAAAGATCTTCTTTCCTAACCTTTCCTATCTTCTTTCTTCTAATTTTGAGAGGCTTTTCCCTGTGTTATTTGCAGGGATTGGATGTAGTCACTGGAGCAGGGAGAACACAGCTGTTGCACAAAACCCTTATAGTCCACTGGAAAGCCAAAGACTCTCTCCTCAGCAACTCTCTTTTTTTGAAAAACTTTCCTACTCTCTCTCTCTCTTTTCAGGGTCACTGTATTAATGTTCAGGGATCAGACGCAATCCTAGGGGTGGGGACAGTCAGTGGATGGCCAGTTGAGAATTCACCTATAGAACAAAGATATTTCTGTAAATTTTTTTGCCATCTCTGTGGACACCCTACTTCTTCCTTCCTTCCAATGGGAAAAATGGACATTTGCTCAGCACAGGAGGGGAATAAGGAAAATGCGATGTGGGCAGATGTCTAGGACCAGTGAGCATACCCAGAATGCTATGGGGATGAGGGAACTGTGGGATAGGTTCCCACAATGCACTACTACAACAGTCAATATCTGCCAGTTGAGCGTGGCAGCAATGTCGACTTTGAGAGGAGCATGTAGGAAAGGGAGGATGGTCAAAGTCAAATTTATAAATTACAGAATTACAATATCATATTAATAAATTTGAATTTATTGCATAGTGCAGACGCAGCCTCAAATAGCATAAGAACGGCCATACTGGGTCAGATCAAAGGTACACCCAGCCCAGTAGCCTGTCTGCCAACAGTGGCCAGTGCCAGATACCCCAGAGGATGTGGACTGAAGACAATGATCAAGCGATTTGTCTCCTGCCATCCATCTCCAGCCTCTGACAATCAGAGGCCAGGGACACCATTCCTACCCTTGTCTAATAGCCTTTTATGGACCTAACCTCCATGAATTTATCTAGCTCGCTCTTAAATTCTGTTATAGTCCTAGCCTTCACAGTCTCCTCTGGCCAGGAGTTCCACAGGTTAACTGTGCACTGAGTGAAGAAGAACTTTCTTTTTTGTTAGTTTTAAACCTGCTACCCATTAATTTCATTTGGTGTCTTCTGGTTCTTGTATTATGGGCACAAGTAAATAACTTCTCCTTATTCACCCTCCCCACACCTGTCATAATTTTATATACCTCAATCATATCCCCACCTCAGTCTCCTCTTTTCTAAACTGAAAAGTCCCAATCTTTTTAGCCTCTCCTCATACAGGACCTGTTCTACATCTCTAATCATTTTAGTTGCCCTTTTTTGAACCTTTTCCAGTGCCAAGATTTTTTTTTTTTTAAGGTGAGGAGACCACATCTGTACACAGTATTCAAGAGGTGGGTGTACCATAGATTTATATAGGGGCAGTAAGATACTCCTTGCCTTATTTTCTATCCCTTTTTTTAATAATACCTAACATCCTATTTGCCTTTTTGACTACCTCTGCACACTGCATGGATGTTTTCAAGGAACTATCCATGATAACTCCAAGATCTCTTTCCTAATTAGTTCTAGCTAAATTAGCCCCCATCATATTGTAAGTATAGTTGGGGTTATGTTTTCCAATGTGCATTACCTTACACTTATCCACATTAAGTTTCATTTGCCATTTCGTTGACCAATCACTCACTCTGAGATCTTTTTGAAGTTCTTCACAGTCTTTGTCTTGACTATCTTGCACAGTTTAGTGTCATCTGCAAACTTCACCGCCTCATTGCTCACCCCCTTCTCCAGATCATTTATGAATAAATTGAACAGGATTGGTCCTAGGACTTATCCTTGGGGGACACCGCTGGCTACCCCTCTCCATTTGGAAAATTTACCATTTATGCCGACCCTTTGTTTTCTGTCTTTTAACCAGTTCTCAGTCCACGAAAGGACCTTCCCTCTTACCCCATGACAACCTAATTTACGTAAGAGCCTTTGATGAGGTACCTTGTCCAAGGCTTTCTGGAACTCTAAGTATACTGTATCCACTGGATCTCCCCTGCCTGCATGTTTGTTAACCCCTTCAGAGAGCTCCAACAGATCAGTGAGACACCATTCCCCTCTGCAGAAACCATATTGACTTTTGTCCCTCAAATTACGTTCTTCTATGTGCCTGACAATTTTATTCTTTACTATTGTTTCAACTAATTTGCCTGGTACTGACGCTGTGCCTCACACCCCCCAGACTTTGCCCCCAGACAGCGTGGCTGCATCTACACTATGAGCAAAAAATCAATTAACGCTGAGTTTTATCAATTCAATTTTGAGCATCCTCACCTTTCGACATTTTCTCCTCTAAATTGTCCTACATTTCACTTCTCTTTCCCCTTCTGTGTTAAACAAATGTTCCTTTTTCCAACGGGAGCTGGCTTGCCTGTATAAGAGATGTGCTCTTTATAATTGAGGGGAGAGAAGGGGTAGTAAAGCGCTTAGGAAAGGTTAGAAAAAATGGGATGCAAAAGCACTGGATCTTTGCAGGCTTGGATCTGGATTTAGACACCCTGTCAAAGATCCTCACATCAATAATTTTATCTCAAAGGCCCAAGAGCCAGCCCTGGACACAAAAAGGTGGGTCCCTTCTAGACTGGGTGAAAGGTGAAGACCCTCTTGGACTTGTGGGGTGAGGAGTATCTATTTCAAGGCACCAAGGTGAAGCACCGTAATGCCCAATCCTATGCTGGATGGCCTCCACCCTGGCGGAATGAAGCCACCCCCTGCTGCAGTGTGGAGGAAGGCCAGGTGAAGGAGCTCCAACAGGCCTTGGATCTAGGTCTCTAGACCTCCTGGGAAAGAAGACCCTCAGAACAAGAATTTTCATCCTTGCAACCACTGCAAAACCTGGGACTGCCTGTGTAAGTAGTAGACAGGAGCACCACACTGAAAATGCAATGAATCATAAAATCAGTTATGGTTTGGTTGGTTGCTGCAAGCCCTACTTGGAGAACTGTGGTAATTGTAGATCTACTACGTTGTCTTCAATGGCCTTTGGATAAAGCCCATGCAAATATTTGCTCTGAAAGAACAGCCACTCTGACTGAAATTTGTGACGCCCAGGGAAACATCCCCCAAGCGGCTAGAAGACCCCCTGACAATAGCCAGCCTCCAAAAATCATGTCCACGAAGGGAGACCCTCACTGCATGAAAGCTGCCTGGCACCTTGCACAGCACTTCCTTTTATTGGTTCAGGATCAAGCCACGTGATGAGGCTGGATGTGGTAAAGTTCCAGACTGTGTGGCCCTGCCACAGGGAGGAAAGCAGGGGGTGGGGGTCAGGAGAAGATGTAAATGGCTGAAAAGAAGTTTCTCATCCCAGCACAACCCCCATCTGCAGACTAGCTGCCTTGTGATGGGGGCAAGGGAAAGTTCTATAATGTGTGGAGCCTCTCAGGGAGTGAAGGCAGAGGAGGTGTGGGGGGGGCAGGACAACATGTACATGGCTGAAAGGAAGTTTCTTGCCCTATCATACAAGCATGGCCCCTATCCACAGCCTCGCTGCCACATGGTGTAGGGACGGGGTGTGGTGGGGTAAGCAGCTGGCTCGAGGCAGGGCAGAAAAAGAGGCAGCTAGCAGAGGTAGAGACAGAACCACAGATGACCAACAGCAAAGTGGATCTTGGCTCTTTCACATGTGAGGTGGTTCCTTCCCACAAAGAGGGCTTAGAAGACTGGTGATAAGTCACTTTTGAGGCCTACAAGACTTTGCATGCCCCAGGTTTATAATGTAATTACTGTCAAGTTGATTAGTCCACACAGCAGCTCTCTGGCCAGGTGAAAAACGGGCTACCTTGGCCAGGTTGAATAGGGCCTGGCTGCAGGCTTGGTCCAGGAAGATCAGCCCCAGACTGGGGACATAAGCAGGTAGTTTGTCAGTTGTGTGTCCCATTCCTGAGCACGCCAAGCTATTGGGTGGTCACAGTTCTGGACCTGGGACCCCAGGTTTTTGGATGCTTCTCTGTGCCAGACATCCAAAGCCCTGAACCAGCACAGACTTCCAAGACCACAGGCTATGTTAAAGATGAAGCATGGTTGCTCTTTTTGCGGATTGAAAGGAGTCACTGTGTCTCATGTCTTTGGTTTGGGGTTTACTTTAAACTATTTTTAAATCCTGACACCAAAATAAGGCTAGGTCCCATGACAGTTAGTCACAGTTATCAGCCAACAGACGTGACAATCATCTCCTCATGTTGTGCATGAAGACGTTCTGAACTCTAGGTTGACCCTTTCCCAGAATGGTGCTAGAGACCAGCACTTAAAGCAGTAGTGACACTTCTCAGCTTCACAAATACATCTTTCAATGTAACATTTCTCAGGGAGAACTCCATTTTCAGGCCTCTTTTTGTGGTCAAATAGCATGTTTTCCAGAGGAGACATTTTAAACTACCAAACTTCACACACATGCACACACACTCACAAAATGCACATACATAGATGTATTCAGCAATAGCAAAGTGTCCATTTCCGCATCCACTTACATATTACCATTGCATGTGGACACACACTCCGGTCATGCACATGTCCTATAACATGTAAATTCACACTCCTATATATAATCCCCTACCATGCACAGTCTCATAATATATACACATACGTAAATGAAGTCTCAATGTCCACGTGCGCACACACCCATAAGTTGTGCATATGCCTCCTGCTCCCCTTATCACTTCAGATTTACACCGTGTTTTTAGTTTAGCTACACCAAGAACTATTCCCCATGTTCTCTAGCACTTAAATAGCTTCTGTAATGGAACTGTCAGATTCTACCATTGACTAACACTCTTTCGCTGATAGCCTTGCATCCTGATGCCCTGCTTGGTTCAGACACAGCCCCGCAGGGGCTTCGCAGGCTGTGAGCTGCAGGAAGGGATATGAAGAAATGGGAACTAGCAAGGCTGTGAAGTAGGCTAGAGCTGGAGTGGGAGGCCAGTGACTCTGAGCTTGAAGTATTGTCTTTAGAATGGCTTCCCCCAGTGCTGTTGCCTGATGAATGGGGGAGACAAAGCGGTAATGACGTAGGGTGCTAAAGAGAGGTGAGTTGAGCAGATGTAGGTGATTAGTAGAGGGCCTCCGAGTACTGTCCACTAGGGACTGAGCAGTGACGTGGGGGTTACAGGGAAGGAAGAAGCAGAACTGAGGTGCGGCAGCTTGATGGGAGAGCATGGGGGAAAACTGAGGAAGGGCTTAGCAGAGAAGCAAGGCCAAAGATAACTCATCTGTGTTTTTTAAACAGAGGAGCTGCAGCTTGATGAAGCATTGGAAGAATGTCAGAGTAGGGCTCTTCTCTCCCCCACCCCTCGCATTAATACTCACTTCATGAGAGATGTCTCCCATCCCCCACAGTCCCCCCCAAACTCTCTCATGCCATCCCACAGCCCTGCTCCTCCTCATTCCCACCACACGACCACTCACTCTCATGCCCACCCCAGCAACTGCACCAACATCCCCAGTTCTTTCTCTCTCCATGCCACCCCAGACATGTGGGTTTCTCTGTCTCTGAACAATGCCTTAAAATTCCAGAGCAGAGTCATTCTTCTTGCTAGTTTCCATTCACACTGTGGAACACACTTTAGGAAGCAGCATGCATGGAAGACAGGGCTGGCTAAGCACACCCTGTGGGTGTGGGCATCATTGTTGGACTGGGACAGGTCAGTTATATGCCACTGGACAACTCCTACAGGATTTGGATAGGAAAAACTAGTAGCAGTAGTCATCCTTGTGGGATTTGAATAAGTAAATACTCTGGGAAGCAGAATCATTGAAGAATAGGGTGCTCCTTTTAGAGGCACGTTCTATGTTGACTTATAAATATTCTTTTTTTCTTGCATTATGTCATTTGCTGAAAAGTTTCCCTCCCCAGGGCTGGTGGTTAACTGGCCCTAGGAACATCTGCACTAATGATGCCAGCTGAAAGCTTAGAACCAAAGTTTGTTGCAAAGCAGCTCTGATCTTGTAAACCTGCACATTTGTTTTTGTCAGAGCTATTCATTTTCCTCATCAACCCTCACACGTCAAGCCAGACATCCCACCCTCATCACCCTCAACTCAAAAAGAAATAGCAAAGTGTTTCTAAGTGCATCAGAAGTAGGAAGCCTGCTAAACAACTAGAGGAGCCACTGGATGGGTCTAGATGCTAAAGGAGCAGCCAAAGATGATACAGCCATTGCGGAGAAACTAAAATTCTTTGCTTTGATCTTCATGGCTAAGGATGTTAGAGAGATTCCCAAACCTGAGCCACGCTTTTCAGGTGACATGTCTGAGGAATTGTCCAAGACTGAAGTGTCATTAGAGTAGTTTTTGGAACAAACTGATAAACAGTAAACAAGTCACTGGGACCAGATGGCATTCACCTAGAGTTCTGAAAGAACTCAAATGTGAAATTGCAGAACTATTAACTGTGGTTTGTAACCTATCCTTTAAATCATCTTCTGTACCTGTTGGCTGGAAGATAGCTACTGCGACTCAAATATTTAAAAAAAGGGCTGTAGAGGTGATCTTATTTAATGTCAATACTGGCCAAATTAGTTGAAACTATAATAGAGAATAGTAACAGAGAGGGAGCCGTGCTAGTCTATACACTATCAAAACAAAAAGCAGTCAAGTAGCACTTTAAAGACTAGCAAAATAGTTTATTAGGTGAGTTTTCGTGGGACAGACCCACTTCTTCAGACCATAGCCAGACCAGAACAGACTCAATATTTAAGGCACAGAGAACCAAAAACAGTAAGCAAGGAGGACAAATCAGAAAAAGATAATCAAGGTGAGCAAATCAGAGAGTGCAGGGGTGGTGGGGAGGTCAAGAATTAGATTAAGCCAAGCATACAAGTGGTCTGTCCCACGAAATCTCACCTAATAAACTATTTTGCTAGTCTTTAAAGTGCTACTTGACTGCTTTTTGTTTTGATGTAAGAGAGAATAAAATTGTCAGACGTAGACAAACATAACTTGTTGGGGAAAAGTCAACATGGTTTCTATAAAGGGAAATCATGCCTTAGAGTTCTCTGAGGTGGTCAGTAAGCACGTGGACAAGGGGGAATCCAGATGATACAGTGTACTGTAGATAGATTTATAAATTTCCAGAAAGCCTTTGATAAGGTCACTCAAAGTCTCTTAAGTAAAATAAGTTGTCATGGGATAAGAGGAAAGGTCCTTTCATGGACAGGAAACGAAGGGTAGGAATAAATGGTACATTTTCAGAATGGAAAGAGGTAACTGGTGATGTCCCCCATGGGTCTGTACTGGGACCAGCTTTATTCAACCCATTTATAAGTGATCTGGAAAAAAGGGTAAACAGTGAAGGGCAAAATTTGCTGAGGATACTAAACTGTTCAAAATAGTTAAGAACAAATCTGACTGTGACAATCTTCAAAAAGACCTCACAAAACTGATTGGGCAAGAAAATGGCAAATGAATTTTAATGTTGATAAACGTAAAGCTAGACGTGATGGCTTTTTTTGGGTCTCTTCCAGCTCTACTGTTCTATGATTCTATGAATGCACATCATTTTTTCCAATCTCAACTATACACGCAAAATGATGGGGACTAATTTAGCTATAACCACTCAAGAGAGAGATCTTTGAGTCACTATGGTTAGTTCTCTGAAAACTTCCACTCAATGGGCTGCAGCAGTCAAAAAGGCAAACAAACAACGCAAGGAATCATTAAAAAAAGGGATAGAGAATAAGACCAAGAATATCTTATTGCCTCTGTATAATCCATGGTATGCCCCCACTTTGCATACCGCATACAGATGATGTCACCTTGTCTCAAAAACAGAGATCTTGTGTGACAAATCCCTCATCAGTGCCTTAGGGTCCTGCACTTCCAGGCAGCTCCTTGTGTGCCTCAAGGACTCAGAGGCCCCTTTGTTGCTCTGGGTCTTCCTGAAGGCAAAGGTCTCCCTTTACGGAGACATTTTCATCACAGGCCAGTCCTACTTGGAGGTGGAGTAGGACCCTCTCCGTTGGTTTCAAGCTGCTCTGGTTTTGCCCCAGTTGGGCTGCCCTCCAGGGGAAATGGTGGTGGGGAGTCCAGCCCCACCCACTGCCCTGGACTCCAGCCCAGGGACCATAGGGAAGGAGAGAACAGGTGGGGATTTTGCCCCTGCCCCACAGCAGCGACCTTTCCCCCAGCCCAGTGAATAAAGAAATTATTTACTTGCTGCCATAACAAAAGAACTAGGGGTCACCAAATGAAATTAATGGGTAGCAGGTTTGTAACTAACAAAAGGAAGTTTTTCTTCACGCAGTGCATAGGAGGCCTGTGGAACTCCTTGCCAGAGGAGGTTGTGAAAACCAAGACTTTAACAGGATTAAAAAAAGAACTAGGTAAATTCATGGACATTAGATGGATATTAGCCAGGGTAGGTAGTAATGGTGTCCCCAGCCTCAGTTTGTCAGAAGTTGGAAATGGATGTGAGGATGCAATTACCTGTTCTGGTCACTCCCTCTGGGGCATCAGGCATTAGCCTCTGTCCAAAGACAGGATACTGGGCTAGATGGACCTTGGTCTGACTCAGTATGGCCGTTCTCATGTTATTTGCAAGCCACTGTTCTCAGATAGCATTGCTGGCACCTTCCTGCTTCAATTTCTTCAGTCTCAGAACAAAGTTGGGGAAGGCAGTTCTTTTGAGAGGGATGGGAGCATAAAACTGCAGCTTTGGAATCATCCCAAGCCTGCCTATTAGGCATGTTTTTATTCTTGTCAAGTTCTCTAGAGTGGTTGATCTTTGCCTATCACTATCTTGTTTAGCCTTTCCAGGCTGATATGTCTTGTGTTTAACCTATAAAGTCACTGAAGAAGCACATGCACTTAAGCTAAATGGAAAAAACAGAGTAACCTTCTTGTGATGACTGGGTATGGATTACGTGAATATGTCCAGATGATCACAGCAGGCAATCCATGTCCCACATTGTAGAGGAAGGTGAAAAAGTCCCAGGGTCTCTGCCAATCTGACCCAAGAAAGATTCATTCCTGACTTCAAATCTAATAATCAGTTTGAAGCTGAGCATACAAGCATGACAAACCAGTCAGTCATCTAGGAAGAGGATTCTCTACCACTTCAGCAGTGGTCCATCATGTCTAGCATGCTATCTCCAGCTGTAGTCAAGTTTTGATGTTTCGAAGGAAGGCCAAACAACCCTCACCACAAGAAACCCAGAACACATCTAGTCAATTGTGCATTGGGAAAAACATCCTGTTCGCACCATAGCAGATGACAGGGTTAGGGTTAAAGACTGACACTCTGAAGCATGAGATTTGGGAATACATCTGCACTTGTGCAATTGTGCATGCACAAGAGTTTGCATTCACATCCTTTTCTAACAGTTAAGACGACGGGAAGAATACTCATTTAAAACTTCCCATACCAATCTGCTAGCATGAGCCAGAGCGCTTCCGTCGCACTGCAGGATGGGGGTGCTGCAAAAAAGAGACCCACAGGTCTAAAAAAGTTTTATTTTTCTGTTCCCAGGAACCCAGGATGACCCTGCTTTTGATGTGTTTTGCCAGCACTGTTATCTGCAAGGGGCAAATGGAGCTGAGCTGGCTAGGGATGACAGACTATTTGCTGCTCTGACTTTTAAGACACAGGGTGCTTCACAGCAGCAACTGCAGCAAAAGGAACCACTGCTAACTCCTTGTCTTTGAAAGTTGTTTATTGTATCCTAGTGTTGGGGGATGGGCACGTGTGTGCTTAGATTTGGTATCAGGCAGGGTCTTCATTTCTCTGTCACATTAAGAGCTGGAGGCCACACACAGAACAGTTTTGAAATGGAAAGTGTGCAGGGGAAGGCTTTAAAGCATCTTTCAACCCTCCCCTGAATCACTGCTGGGGCCAATCTCCACGGGACTAAAAGGTCTCAGATCTAGGGCACATTGGGGTTGTTCTGGTAGCTGGGGTATTGGGATTTACACATCTTGAACACCATCATGTGCTGCAAGAAGGTTGCTTACACTGCAGCAAGAAGACAGTTTAGAAGCTGGCCCTGCAGCTCTATGAAAACTGGAGCAGCTCCCTGTGCTGGGGAATCCTGCATCCGCTGGTAAAAACGGAATTTAGACGGCTTTGCCCTACTAGAGGGGTGAAAACCAGCTATGGTGGGAAGAGGATCTGGCCCTCAGTTTTGGCTTGTGCACTGGGACCTGGGAGTGCCCTTCTTTTCCTGCTGAGGGGCTGAGTATCTCCTGATAGAATCTCAGTGATATCAGAACTAGTCTCTCCACATGCTTTCTGTTTGCACAGTCTTTCTCCATCCCCCAAAATCATCCAGTCCCACTCTGTGCATTAACTGGCAGGCAGCTCAGAGGGCAAGGGAAGGCTGAATTTCTGTGTCACCTAACAGGCATCCCTCCAGGTCAGAGGTGAGCGGTAGGAGGCAGTGTGAATCATAGGGCTGGAAGGGACCTCAGGATGTCATCGAGTACAGCCCCTTGCTTCAAGCAGGACCAACCCCCATCTAAATCATCCCAGGCAGGACTTTGTTAAGCTGGGACTTAAAAACCTCTAGGGATGGAGATTCCACCACCTCGCTAGGCAATGCATTCCAGTGCTTCACTACCCTTCTTGTGAAGTAGTTTTTCCTAATATCCAGCCTACGCCTCTCCCTCTGTAACTTCAGACCATTGCTTCTTGTTCTGCCATCTGTCACCACTGAGAATAGCTTCTCTTAAAAATTGCCTGTTCTGACCAGCAAAACACCATTAACTGAAACTCAGAATTAGTTGTACTCGATGAACCCTTGACTTATGTGTACAGTTTCACTTCTGGTGTAGTGCCAGAGGCTCACAACTTCTTTGAGGTTCTCCCGCCTACAAAATGTTATTGGTTTCAGAAGAGGTCAGCCCCTCAGGCCATGGGTTTATTTATTAATATGAAATAGAAGATAGTGCCATTGCTTTTAGTCTAGGGTTGAAAATGTCTGTGGAGAAGCTGGGGGAGGAGAAGAAAAAAATTGGACTGTGGTGGTTTGTAAGAGAATGATGCTTCTATCTGGGCCAGTTAATCATTATAATAGCTGTGTCCAGGACCTCTGAAGAATGGCCCCAGGGGTGCTAGGTGCTGTACAAATTTTGAATAGCAGACAGTGCCTGTACTGACATGCCAACTGTCTTAATAGCTTTAAGAGACCTTGGGCAGGGGTAGAAGGCGCCAAGAGAGTGAACATGTGAGGACAGCATACAACAAGGTAGCTTTTTACCTCTTTTGCAGGGAGGGTTTAGTTAGGTGGGGTTATCTAAGTAGAAAGCAAAGTGAAGGGAGATGGGATACTGAGGAGAAGGTGTTGGGGGACAGAAAAAGGGAAAAGGGGCAGGTGCAAAGTGCTACTGCGGTGAAGCCAGGACGACAGGACAGTGACAGTCCAATCAGAATTCTAGAAGGGTCTCTCAACGTTACCATCAGAGCTGGTCAAAGGAAAGTCCAGCATTTCACAAACACATCCTTCACGAATTGGAACATACCTAAAAATGCTGAAATATCCCATGGATTGGAAACTACAAAAACATCATTTCAGAAAAACATGCTGAGCAGCTGGACGTGCTTCCCACTGGAGATGCCTGGCGCTGCTCTACCTCCTGCGGCGCCCAGTGCTTCCCCACCTCCCGACTCTGTGGCAGGGACCTTGGAAGCAGCTCTGCTGTCCCTGACCTCGGGGCAGTCAGCATGGGAGGGTTGCCCCAGAATGGCAGACTGTGGAAGCCCAGCTCCCAGCAGCCTGACGGAGGAAAGCAGACAGCTTTCTAAAGAATCCCACCCAGGCAGGATCTGGGCAGAACCCTACCTCCATTTCAACAGAAGTGCATCAAAATGAAATGTTTCTGTCAAATCTGTTTGACAAAAAAATCAGATAAAAATGGTTTGGCTGGAAAAATCTGAACCACCTCTGGTTGCCATGGCAGTTAGGGGCTCAGTTGTGGGCCAGGCCACCGTTGTGCTAGGTGCTGTATACAAAGACTCTGACTAGACAGAAGGTCCCTGCCCTAACAACTGGTGCATACAGGTGAATAGGGAGTATAAGGCAATGAGACAACAGCTGTCAGTATGATGCTCAGCAGCTGCTTAACTGTTCTCAAAGTTTTAGATTTGTCAAGGGGGAGAAAATGGCAGTACAGACCATAAACAACTTGTCTACATCTACACTAGCCCCTTCCTTTCGGAAGGGGCATGGTAATGAGTGAGTTGTGAAGATGCTAATGAGGCACTACCATGAATATGCAGCACCTCATTAGCATAATAGAAGCCACACGATTTGAAAGTGCCACTTTCGAATTGCACACCGCCCATGTAGATGTGGTCCTTTCGAAAGGAACCCCCAGACTTCCAAAGCCCCTTCTTCCTAAAGCCAAATAGGAAGAAGGGCTTTTGAAGTCCAGGGAGTCCTTTCAAAAGGCCCGTCTACATAGGCGGCATGTGATTTGAAAGCGGTGCTTTCGAATAGCATGTGGGTACCGTTATGCTAATGAGGTGTTGCATATTCATCTCAGTGCCTCATTAGCATCTTCCCAACTTGCTCATTATGATGCCCCTTCCAAAAGGATGGGGCTAATGTAGACATGGCTCTCTTGATAATGGGGACCAGTGCAATCTGAGGGAGGATACATGATGGCTCTACCCCAGGACCCCCAAACCCTGCACCCCACCCAGGGCTGCCATTCACTACTTTCCTCAACAGAGTTACCTGCAGGGGGAAGGAGCTCTGCCCTTCTTCTGCTTCCCCCGACCCCATCCCCTGGCATGTTCAGCCACTCTCCTGGGAGCGCACCCAGGCCAAGAAGGGACAGGAGGTGGCAGGGCAGAGCTGCTTTTCATGCCAGCAGACTGTGTCTGATCAGAGTCACTGATTTGCAGTTTGGCAGCTACCTGCAAGAGCCAGGCCTTGACCACGGCCTCACAGCTGGGCTCCCTTAGGCAGCTGTCCAGAGCGGCCAGTGAGAGAAGTGTTTGGTCTCACTCTGTTCTCCACCCCAGGCCAGATGCCAGAGACAGGGGCCATGTGTGCTGGTGAGGCAGGAACAGTAGAAGGACAGAGTGCAGGCTGAACAGAAATGAGAAGTGGGAGGGAGAAAGCTTGACCATGCTTGCTCCCCACTACATGTTCCCTATATTTCACACACTGAGAAGTGGCAGTGGGAGTTTCAGCTCTGCAGATGGACAGGAAAAGTTGCATTTGCAAGGATTAGACAAAGCCTGGAAGAGAGGAGCAGAGAGAGGGCTGAGTCAAAGATGAATCCAGGTTACAGGCCTGAGTGACAGGTGATGCTGTTGGCCTCAGTGACAGAGAAAGTAAGCAGGGGGTTGGGTCTGGAGCAGGGAAGTCTAGCACCTGAGCACTTGGGGGGTTCAAAGATGCACTCTGAACATGCCATTCCTGTCTCCTTTTGGCCACAGGTCAGGCTTTAGTTTTACAGTTGACAACAATTGAAGATGTGCTTCATGGCCCTGGCTATCACCAGGGAGCAGATCACGCTTAAAGGACACTGCTGTAAAGTCTAAAGGTCAATACAAACTGGGAAGCCCAGGTCTACCAAAGATGGGTGATGGGCAGGGTTGTCTGACTGAAGCAGTTTGCTTGACTTTGCAATGAGATGGGGGAGGAAAGTGCAGGCTGCGGCAACACAGCATGAACACTTTCTAGCCTGTCTCCCCCAAGCTGTCAAAGTTCTTAAATGGTGCTTTTATTCAGTTGCTGTCTCAGAGATAGTCATGCAACTCGTTAGTCATGGAAAGCGAGGACTGCAGAGCTCTGGGCTGTTCCAGTACTGAAACACAGTACTGTTGAGCCCCATAAGGCATCCTTGTTAGTGGCTGAGCAGGGTGTGACTTGAAGCTGATAAAGCTGGCTTGCAGGCTGCTTGTTATCTCCTGTTCCCTTGAGTGAAACAAAATGGATTCAGTCTACTTGACCTGAACTCCTGGCTGTCCCTGGGCTCAGGGAAGGAGTGGCACACAGCCGTTTTTAACTCCTCACAGCAGCACCAAGAAGGAGCCTCAAGAGATCACAAGCTATGTGCTAGATGTTACATAGTAATGAGATTGGCTTAAAAGAAAAAAAATTAAAAAAGGCCCAACCTAATTTTTCTGTCTTGGAGCCTTTAGGGGACTGTCCCCATACCACTTTATGTGATTGGTTTGGGTTTAAAAAAATAAACACTCTTGAACACACACTCTAAAAGGAAGTCCTCCTTTCTTGATCCTTGGAGTGGGATTCCCTAGATCTGCTTCTCTGGGTTGGAAGCTCTGCCTTTCTATCAGGCTCCAAACCCGTCCCTTATCACTCTCTTGCCTCCATAGCCATCTCAGGGCATGGCTATACTGCTATCACTAGGTCTAACTTCACTTAGAGTCAGTATGCCTGAGCCAGCTTTAATTAGCTAGTTCCTGCTCTGAAGCAGAGTAGCCTGGGCTTCACTGTAGGCTGCCCTGAGATAATTGTCAAGCGTTATGGCTGGGCTTGTGCTGCTCAACTTGAAGCTTATGCTGCTGGAACTTCACTGCTCTGGGACCTAAGTTAGCTAAGGTATGTCTATTCAAATTTCAGCCACAGTGAGACTGCATCAGAGACATGCCCTAGTCTTTTGCCCATGTGTGTTTGTTCCTTCAGGTCTCTGCCCACATATCCTTCCTTCTGCCTCCTCAGGCCTAGCCTGCAGTATGAAAGTAATCACCTGTGGTCGATACATGTTGTGAAGCCCCAGCACCTGCAGTCTTGTGATTAGAAGATAACCTCAACATTCTTTTCTTCCTTTAATGGGAAATTTTTAGACTCAGTGATTGAGCAGACATGTCATCCCTACACAGTCATATATCAACCAGCAATTAGCATTACACCTTAGTCCATGGACTCAGAGAAAGGCTGAAGTGTACTTTTTCATTCCTGTCATCTGTGTCAGCAGCTCCCCACTCAGTGGCAGGATAAGACCATCCATGAGAGTATATTCAAAGTCAAACCCAGAACCACTTCTTTCAGCAGCTTTCATGCACAGGCATATTATTTGGCTGGGAGACCAACAAAATACACAGCATATTTAGCAGGGAATGTTGCAATGGAGCTAGCAGTTATATGATTGTCAAATGGTTTGGTGCCATGCAAAGTTAAAACATGTAAACTGAATATCCAGCCAGATCACCTGATGGATCTAGACAGAGATGGCTCTGAGTGGTCATGCTGCTGCTGATCCCCTTAAAGTCTCTGCAAAAGAAGAGGAACCATTTGGCCAGGGGAAGGCCTGGAGTCCTGAAATCTCCTCAGTAAGCATTCACCTGGCTCTCTTGAAAGCACTTGATAGGAATCATCAGTAGTAGGCATCCTTCAGTCTGCATAGACTATGGATCGCGCCCTTTAAAGTTTCAATTGAGGACTTCATTTACAGCATCTGTTGTGACTATAAAGACCCACACGAGAGTGACAGTCCTTGCTGCATCTCTTGCAGATGTAGTGGGTGTCTGGCAAGTCCTTATTGTGCTTTCTGTGCGCTCGCTTCTCCTCTGCTAGCTGTCTGATCTTCAACTCACCCTTCTGAAGGCCCTTGTGTAACCCCTGCCTCCATCTGCTGCAGTCGTCTGCTAGATCTTCCCAGTTGTCCAGCTCGATGTCTACCTCTCTGAGGTCTCTCTTGCAGACATCTTTGTAGCGCAACTGGGGGCGTCCGGGAGATCTTTTGCCAGAGGCTAGCTCACCATATAGGATGTCTTTTGGAATCCTTCCATCATTCATCCTGTGGACGTGGCCAAGCCAGCAGAGTCGACGCTGCCTGAGGAGGGTG
Source organism: Carettochelys insculpta (assembly GCF_033958435.1). Classification (NCBI taxonomy): domain Eukaryota; kingdom Metazoa; phylum Chordata; order Testudines; family Carettochelyidae; genus Carettochelys; species Carettochelys insculpta. Next base: position 46,334,381 of record NC_134149.1, on the reverse strand, counting down.
TGCATGGTTGGGATTCCAGCTTGCTCGAGGAGGGCAGTGTTGGTCACTCTGTCCTTCCATGATATTCCAAGGATGCGCCTGAGGCAGCGCAAGTGGAAGACGTTCAGCCTCTTTTCCTGGCGGGCATACAGGGTCCAAGTCTCACTGCCATAAAGGAGGGTGCTGAGGATGCAGGCTCTGTAGACTTGCATTTTGGTGTGAGTGTACAGCTTGTTGTTATTCCACACTCTCTTGCTGAGTCTGGACAGAGTTGTGGCTGCTTTTCCGATCCTCCTATTTAGCTCAGTGTCCAACGACAGGGTGTCAGTGATGGTGGACCCGAGGTAAATGAACTCGTGGACAACCTCTAACGTATAGTTGTCAATGCTGATTGATGGGGATTCAGCAACATCCTGACCGAGTACGTTCATCTTCTTTAGGCTGATGGTAAGCCCAAAGTCCTTGCACACTTTGGAGAACCGATCCAGCAGTTTTTGAAGCTGGTCTTCTGTGTGAGACACTACAGCAGCATCGTCTGCGAACAGCATGTCTCTGATGAGGACTTCTCGTACCTTAGACTTAGCTTTCAGCCTTGCAAGGTTAAACAGTTTCCCATCAGATCTTGTGTGCAGCAAGATGCCCTCTGTTGAAGATCCAAAGGCATGCTTCAGGAGGAGTGCGAAGAAGATCCCGAACAATGTCGGAGCAAGCACGCGTCCTTGTTTGACGCCGCTCCTCATTCTGAAAGCATCCGATAATGCACTGTCATATTGGATGGTTCCTCTCATGTCTTCGTGGAATGACTGGATCATCTTCAGTAACCGTGGAGGACAGCCTATCTTGTGGAGCAGTTTGAACAGACCATCCCTGCTGACCAAGTCAAAAGCCTTGGTCAAGTCGATGAAGGCTATGTAGAGTGGCTTTCTCTGCTCCCTGCACTTCTCCTGCAGCTGCCTTACAGAGAAGGCCATATCAACGGTAGACCTCTCTGCGCAGAATCCGCACTGCGATTCGGGGTACACCCTCTCAGCAATCTTCTGGAGTCTGCCAAGGATGACGCGAGCGAACAGTTTACCAGTGACGCTTAGGAGGGAGATTCCACGGTAGTTGTTGCAGTTGCTTCTGTCTCCTTTGTTCTTATACAACGTTACAATGTTAGCGTCGCGCATATCCTGTGGAACCTCACCCACTTTCCAGCACAGGCACAGCAGCTCATGCAGGGGTTCCAGGAGCGTGTCCGTGGCACATTTGATTACCTCTGGTGGTACACCATCCTGACCAGGGGCCTTTCCTGCTGCAATGCTGTCAATGGCTCTCTTCAGTTCATCCACAGTCGGTTCCTGATCCAGTTCATCCATTACTGGTAGGAGCTCGACGGCATCGAGGGCTGCGTCAACCACAATGTTCTCGCGTGAGTACAGCTCGGAGTAGTGCTCAACCCAGCACCCATCTGTTTGGCTTTGTCAGCAATGACCTCACCAGATTTGGATTTCAGAGGTGCCATCTTGTTCTGGGTGGGTCCTAATGCCTTCCTCATACCCTCGTACATTCCTCTGAGATTACCAAAGTCAGCACTGGTCTGGATGCTGCTGCATAGCTGGAGCCAGTGGTTGCTGGCACAGCGCCTGGCTGTCTGCTGTACCGTTCTTCTGACCTCTCTAAGTGCTTGCTGGGTACTCTGGCTCGGTGAGCGATTGTACTCCAGGAGTGCAGCGCGCTTCTTTTCAATGACTGGAATCATCTCATCGGAGTTAGCTTCGAACCAGTCGTTCGTGTTTCTAGCTCTTCTTCCAAGCACCGACAAGGCCGTGTTGTAAACTGTATCCCTCAGATGTTGCCATTTGGATGTCAAATCCACGCCCCCAGGGCTGCTGCGCAGATTTTCCTGGAATCATCAATAACAAAGTTTCCACTCCTGCTTGGACAGAGGTAACCAGTCACTCAGCAAGAATAGCAAATTAGAAACATTGACCATTTCAGACAATAGCTGGTTGAGCCACTGTTGAGCAGCCCATAGACTGAAATATATTTACAGGAAAAGTTCACTGGATAATTTCAAATAGAAAGTAAATTTGTAGATAAATCACAAACTAAAAGGGGGTAAATTGCATGGTTACATTAAAATAATGAGAATTTCCCCCCCCCCCCACACACAAACACAGGTGGAAACCATCACATATCTGCTTGACTCCAGAAGCTGGGGCTTTAAGGAAGATAATAATGACAACACACGACAAAATTGTAAGTGCTGCCAAGAGTGGAATTAGCCTGAGTCTAGCAGCCACTAATTTTATAGGTAGTTTTAGCTAAAGCTGCAGGAGCTCTCTGCTGGTGACTATTGTGAGTTTCCATCCAGGGCCAAATCCCCATCACCACATTAAGAGTTAGAAGATTTGCCGATGACTTCAGTGACTCCACAGTTTAGTCCCTTGCTGTTCTTCTCTTTATCTTCAGTGCCTTTCATATGCAGTCTCTACAATAGCCAGGGAAGACTGAGCCTTCACTGCTGGATGCCTGGTTGCAGGTTTTGGCAGTTGGCATGCGGGGGGTGGTGTGTGTGTGTGTGTGTGTGTGTGTGTGTGTGTGTGTGTGTGTGTGTGTGTGTGTGTGTGTGTGTGTGTGTGTGGTTTTCACATATTATTACACCCTGTTGGGAGATTACTGTTGAACCCAGGAAGCTGAGTAGCATATACCGCTGCCTCAGCTGTCCTGGCCCTGCATGGTACATACCAGAAGCTCACGTTCTTTTGGAAGAGATACAAGCTTTTTCTGCATGATGGGTTGGCATCCGAGGAGGAGAGATTCAGTGCAGTTGGGGTAGCTCCACCTAGGCTGGGAATTGGAGGGAGGTTCAGGGCTCTGGCTGCAAGGTTAGGGTTCTGGCTGTGGGGAATGGATGGGAAGGTGAAGGCCTCAAGCAGAAGCAGCAGGGTTGGGGGCTAACCTCCCCAAAATGGGGCTCCACCCACCCCCATACTACCTCTCCCTTTCTCTTTCCAACTCACCTTGTCAGTTAATAGCTGTTTGATTTTAGATTGCAAAAAGCCCTTCCTTAAACTCTAGGAGCTGTGCAGAGAATACAGCCAGGCACCCTGTCCAGATATCACCACACCACCAAGATTTCAGCAACATTACAGAAATCTTTGCAAGAGAGAGCTCCTGAAACACTATGCTGTACCCCATGTCTCCATCAAAATCTAAGTTGTAATCGGGGTTGCCAACGGTTCTGTCTTACAAAGGACACCCCTTATGTAAACAGAAAATTACCTGCTGTATGCTAATCAATACAGGATGCTTTTTAACATATTGTCTTTCAACATATTGCATATATTCTCACTATGAAAGCTATTTTTATTATGCCCTGACCTTCCAGTTATCTGAAGTCTATAAGATTAGCCAATGTAGTAATGCAGAATCAAGCCCACGGTTTAGTGAACCAATTTACCTATAACATGGGTTGCAAAACTAAGGGATGAAGCACCCTGAGGGCAGAATAAGATTTTTGGTGGCAAGAAGATCTGATGGGGCCATGCTGAAAGGCTGGAGATGGGACAGGGCTCTCTGTGCATCTGATCCTGGCTGTCCAGACCAGGTTCCCTGCCTATCATTCTCCCCAGATGCTGCAGTGGCAGCAGTCACCAACCAGCACCTGGTAGGGGCAACGGCAGAGATTCTGTGAACAGGAAATGGAAAGCTATGTCTCTGACCTCCCCCGCCAGACAGAGCCCCTTCCTGACCCAGGGCCTTCAGTGCTACCCTGTATACTTCTGGAGTTGGATCCTGGCAGCCTAGACTGATGCCGGGAGCACAAGGTTTCTCAGCTGCCTCGTGGTTTAACCAAGGGGTCCTCCCCCTGTAGTAGCGAGGACCCTACCTGACCCCCATGGGTATAGGGCACTCTTCTTCCATTTGGGTGCTAAGAACACAGTCCCAGATTTTTGAAATACAAATGTTGGAGACCATTAAGATTGCAGCAAGTGTTGCCAGGTCCCACTCAAACCTGAGTAGCTAGCTTTCAGGCCCCATGACAGCCAGCCTGAAGGTCTCATTCACAACCTTGGTAACATTTGCCAAGAGAGTCTGTGAAATCAGCCCCTTGACCCGTGGTGAGTCAAATGATAAGGGTTTGCTGAGAGGCCCCCGGAGGCTTTTCATTACAGGCAGAACTTAAATAATACTAATGATTACAAATCTATTTGTTTCCCTATAAATCAAGGATGATTTATGGGCAATAACTGGTCAGGCATGTTAGAGCTGACTGGCTTCATGTGAGGCTCCTCAATAGCATCTCTGTGTTCTGGAGACACTGGGCCCTCTGTGAAGGTGACTATGACTATGCCTAACGAGAGCTGCTAGGTCACAAGCACAGCATGTGACTGGAGAACCAAGGGCCCCAGTGAGCTGATGTACTGAGAAAGCATTGCCTGTAAATGCTGGTGCTGAGGGTTGGGTCTGCCATCCTGTCTCGGATTCTCTCCCACAGCCTTCCCAATTTTGCTAGCAGAAGGTGGTTTGGGTACCATGGGGAAAGCTGTAACAATTTGTTGAGGCCCAGTGCGATTTTGACTTTCTGTGGTGCCTTTCATGTTCCTGGTGTTGAATGCTTCCTTTGGCAGTGAGCTACCCTGAGCAGCGGGTGAATAGATTTTGCCAATCAGATTTCTTCATGGACACCTCCCTTCCTGCTGGCTATCACAGGGCCTCTCTGTAGCCATGACAACAATAGCTTAGGTGGAAAAGTAGTTTTATGGAGATTTCAAGTGTTTGCTCAGCTGATTTTTCTTTCCATTTAATAGCAGGAAACCCTAGACAGCAGCCAGCACTTTGAAGTTAGACTTTTCTCCACAGACTACCTTGTGAACTCCAGCCCAGAGATAGCTCTGAATTCTGTGCTGCTCTGTGGCAAGCTAGGGTGGCCATGCTGTGCTTACTACACAACACCATGGGAGTAAGGAAAGGGCATTTATGTCCCCTGTTGCTTCCAAATGGGCCATGGACCCTTTGGCATCCATCTGTACCAGAGCCATCCCTAGTGGGGCACAGGGCCTAGGGCAATCCCCCCCAGTGCCCCAGGTGCGGGGCCAAGGGCAACTTCCTGCTGCAAGACACCCCCTTCCCCACCTCTGCTCCACCCCACCCTGCTCCTGGCTCCAACCCTTCCTCAAGCCCTGCTTCTGCCCCTTGCCCAAAGCTCCCCCCAAGAGATGCGAGCTGGGGGTTATTGTGAGGCCTGGCACAGGACAGCAGCAGGAGTCAGCCCCCCACCCACACTTACTGTAGCCACAGAAGCTGGAGTAACCCGGCAGCTTCCTCTGCCCTGCTGCTCTGGCAGCCCACAGAGCAGCAGGGAGAAACAGAGTGGCCTGTGGCTGGGGTCAGGCAGTTCCACCTGCACTAGCCGTGGAGAAGCAGCACTGCAGATGGGTGGCAGGGAGCAGTTTCCTGGGTCGCTATAGCTCCCACCACTGTGGTAAGTGTGGGAGGGGCAGCTGACCCCTGCTGCTGGCATGTGCTAGGTCTCCCAGTAACCCCCTGCGCCCCATCCCCATCCAAAAGATGATTTAGGTGGCCACCATAGGGCACCCACCTCAAACCGTACTATGGATGGGACAGCTCTGGTGACTCAACAGATGGCCATGAGTGAAGAGCACAAACTTCTAACCATGCAAAGAGATAGCAGAAAGAGGGGAACCCCGGGCCTTCTAAGAGCAACTCCCAGCCCCAGGGCAGAGCAGTCAATGGACCCCCATGCAAATACTAGCCGTGCCTATGCAGACATGATCTGCCCAACATTTGGGTGACGCTGTGCCTATGCTGGCTGGTGCCCAGCAAGCCACTGGCTCTACTGCTGGGTGTGCTCTTCCAACATGACCGAGGATTTCATACGCCTGCCAGGTAGGCTTTCCAATTTTCTAGTCAGATAAACCCACAGACCCTTGTCCCACCCTCCAACCCCCACTCACTCCATCTCCCTTCGTCACTCACTCTCCTGCACCCTTCCTCACTTGCAGCAGCCTGGAGCAGATGTGTTGAATCCTAAAGAGCCCTTTTCTCCAAACTGTTCAGCAGGCATTTGAGATAAGTTAATATTTGTAATGAAAACCCAAACAAACAAAAAAACAGAGTTTGTGAGACTTGTGTAAAAAGCTCTGCTCATCTCAAGTGTTCACTTTTCACTTCTTATTGTCACTTCTGATATCACAATCCCACCAGCTCACCTGTCATTCACAGAATCTTCCAGGGAAACAAGAGACAACAGCTGGATTTTTAACACCAAAACTAGCTGAACCTTCCCTGCTCCCTAACCATCATCATTTCCTCTCAGGTCTTCTATAAGCAAAAAAGTGGTACAGATGCAATTCTTTTTTCCTCTTTGCATCTCTCTCTCTCTACCTCTCTCTTTGTCTGTCAATCCTCAGCTCCAGGCATCACCACTTGGGCATAAAGCCATATAATAATAATAATAATAATACTACAACCTATCATCTTCCCATGCATGTTCCAAGCTCCTGGTGTGAAAGCCTTTTAGTTCCAACTATGAGTGCTATGTATGTGGCATAAAGGCCCTGATACCAAGGCCATTGAAGTCAGAGACTTAGATGGGCTTTGAATAAGGATTGTAGAGGGAAACACAGAGAAAGTGCACAACATTTGCAGCATTAAACAGCCAATAGCTTCATTGTCACATTGGATGGTGACACCATCATCTGCTTACATTGCCGGGCCCCAGAAGCAAAACTGGGGCTATGAGATTTGGGGGAAACCTCATTTTCTACCTCTGACAAACCATACTTGTGCCCAGGGAAATTTGTAGCAAGATCACTATTGTAATCAGGAACAGGGATCTAACTGCTGATTTCTATGGCACAGTCATGTATTTAGTTTCAAACTAGGCAGGCTGATGCAGAACCTGAGAGAGATTAGGAGATTTCATAGGGCCACATGGCTCAGAATCTTTCCAGTCACATTCAGACTCTGGAATCAGAGGATAAAGCCAAAAATAAAAGCCAGGGCCTGGTTCATTCAGGTTGTAACCACACCAACTTTGATGGAGCTGGGCAAAGGATGCATTGGATTCTGGCTGCTTGTTTCTTAATTGAAAGCCAGACAGTCATAATGATCATTGAAAGGAAGAAGTTTGTTTACCATTGTTTCTGTGTCCTGCTAATTAACATTCTTGAGAGCCATCAGGGAACCCTTCTAGGGGGCTCAGTCTGCTGCAGAAACATAGGGAGGTTAATTGAAGGCAATGAGAAAACAAGAGCCCAGGCTTTAACCTTCTCAGTCTGTATTTGTTATGCTAACTGAGTTGTTCAGGCTGATTTAATGATTCCTCATTACTCTGCTGCCTAATTAACCCACCACCCTGAAACACAAAGTCTAAACAAGAACCTCCTGGTATAGGAACTCCCTCTGTCTATGGCCCCCAAGGTTAAAGAAGATGCTTCCATCTTTGCCATGTGCAAATCCCTGGGTAGCTTCCAAACAATTTTGGTTAAACCAGTGGTTCCCCAACTTTTTGGGATCATGCCCCCTCTTTACATTTTTGAGAAACCCTCACATCCCCCAACCCCTTCTTTACCATCATCCAACTCCCCCTTTTAACAAAACATTCAACATAATTTAAAATAAACACAAAAACTTGATATAAAAATGTTATTTAAAATTAACAACAAGCACAAATAGTTTTTCTTGGCTCCTTGCGGGTTTCTGGTGCAGCCCCAGCTGGCTAGCTGCCTGAGCTCCATGCCAGCCACCAGAGCAGCCCATGCCAGACACCTGCCAGCCCAAGACCTGCACTGCCAAAGCCACAAGCCTGAGCCCCACACTGCCAGAGCCAGCCACTCACCCACCAGCTGCCTGCCTCAGCTGTGGGCCAGCCACCTGGGCCAGCCACCCAAGCCCCATGCTGGCAGGGCCGGCCACCTCCCAACCTTCTTGAGCCACACAAGCCCACAAACCACCCGCTGGAGTCCCTCCCCTCTCACAAAGCCAGGCGCCCTCAGCCCCCTGCTTGTATCCCCTCCCCATCACCCAAGCCAGGCACCCTCAGTCCTCCATCTAACCCCATCCTCTCCCCACCAACCCACACTTACTCACCTTTGCAGAAGACAGCTAACTCCATGTGGGTCTTCACCTGCTGCCTTCTTTTTATAGTGGCTGCACCAGGTTACCCATGGAAAATGGCAGGGGCTGAGAGCCAGAAGCAAAGGCTGGCTCTTTCTTTGAGTGGGGGCAGGGTCACCTCACACCCCACTGGAATTTCTTCATGTCTTGCAGTTTGGGAAACCATGCGTTAAACAGAGAGAGGTGACGCCAATTTGGGTGTTTCACTGCCTCAAACCACAATCATAGAGTTAGCAGGTAACAGGATTGCAGTAGCTTTATCCAGCCTGAACTAGTGCTAAGACACTTGTGCTGTAATAAGAACACAAGTACAAGGAGTCTGCCTACAGCTTGCTTTGGGCCAAGCTCTACTTTGCTGCACCCAGACTACTCCACTCATGTAAATGGAGCTGTGTAAACAAAGGCACAATTTGACTCTAGTATGGGCCAGATTTTCAGAAGATGAAGTCTATTATTTTTGCCAGAAGGAGGGTAAATTAATTGTTATTGGACCATTTCCTTTTGGTAAAAGGTACAAGCTTTCAGGTTTGCACCATTCCTTGACCTGAAGAAGGGCTCGATGTAGCTCAAAAGCCCAACTCTTTCAACAAAAAAATAAAGTAATGGAAGATGAATAATTCACCCACATTCTCCCTAATATCTGGGGACCAATAGAACTACAACAGTATGATTGGTGCCAGGAACAAACAAATGTGGTGAAATGCCACAGCTGCAATGATCTTTGGGTGCAATTTTGATAATTTATATGTCTAATTAGATTACTTGCTGACCCAATCAAATACTCAGATGTCTGACATTTATTGTGCTCATCAATAATTACTGCCCCAACTATTTGTCCTCAGAAAACAAGACATAAAGATGTCTGCATTGAGGGATTACCTTCTAAGGAACCTCATTTCCCTGCTAGAAGACAATGCTCCTGTAGGTAGGGTATCCTAGCGGCTAGGCCCCCACAGCATGTAAGAGCCCAAAGGGCAGGACTCCAGTCCTCTCACAAGAAGCTGTAGCTTCAGTCTGGGGCATAGCCCCCCAGAGTCTAATTTCCCAGTATTCTAGGGTTCTCCCCCTTCAAGCCTGGAGAACAGTTCAGAGGCTGCATCCTCCTGGGGCTGACCCAGGGACAGCTCTGGCTCAAGCCCTCTGAATATCAGAGCCAGCTCCTACCTCTTTGCAGGTCAGCTCTGAACTGGGCTAGTTTCCCTCCTTTATTCCTGCCTTCAGGCCTGACAAGGGCTGCAGGTGAAATGGGGTGGGGCTAATTGGGCAAACGGGCTCTGTTTAGCCCCTGCACTGCCAGGCTTTCCTCTCCATCCCTTACACATTCCCCACCCAAGACTGCCATAAGGGGTCTGCCCCTGTCTCAACCGTGTCCCTTCCCTCCTGGAGAAAAGTCTGCATTCGCATGGGCTATCCCCACATGCTGCTGGACCCAGAAGAAGAAGGGCTGGAGGGAGAGGTACCACCTCATGATTCTGGGGTTTGTCTCCTTCACTGCCTGTAACCAGTGAAGGGGGTGTGGTCAGTGATCAGGGTAAAGAGTATGCCCAGGAGGTAATATTGGAGTGAGTCCATAGCCGGTTTCACTGCGAGTGCCTCCTCCTCTATTACTGAGTAGGCCTTCTCCCTTGGAAATAGCTTTCTAGTGATATAGAGTGTTGGGTGTTCATCTCCTCCCACAAACTGGGAGAGAATAGCTCCCAAATCCACATCTGAGGCATCAGGCTGTAACAAGAACTCCTTTGAGAAGTCAAGGCTGGACAGGATGTGTTCTCAGCAATCTATACCAGGAGTCAGCAACCCCCGGCACAGGTGCCAAGAGTGGCACATGAACCAATTGTCATTGGTTTGCCAGGCAGGAGCTCAGTCCCATCCCTCCTCCACCATACAGCCGGGAGCCTGCTCAGGGCCATGCTGCCTGTGGATTAATAAAAGACTAGCTGATGCTACTAGCCACCACCTAGGGCTGCGTCTACACGTGCACGCTACTTCGAAGTAGCGGCAGTAACTTCGAAATAGCGCCCGTCACGTCTACACGTGTTGGGCGCTATTTCGAAGTTGAAATCGACGTTAGGCGGCGAGACGTCGAAGTCGCTAACCCCATGAGCGGATGGGAATAGCGCCCTACTTCGACGTTCAACATCGAAGTAGGGACGTGTAGACGATCCGCGTCCCGCAACATCGAAATAGCAGGGTCCTCCATGGCGGCCATCAGCTGGGGGGTTGAGAGATACTCTCTCTCCAGCCCTTGCGGGGCTCTGTGGTCACCGTGGGCAGCAGCCCTTAGCCCAGGGCTTCTGGCTGCTGCTGCTGCAGCTGGGGGTCCGTGCTGCGTATACAGGGTCTGCAACTAGTTGTTGGCTCTGTGTATCTTGCACTGTTTAATGAAAGTGTGTCTGGGAGGGGCCCTTTAAGGGAGCGGCTTGCTGTTGAGTCCGCCCCGTGACCCTGTCTGCAGCTGTGCCTGGCTCCCTTATTTCGATGTGTGCTACTTTGGCGTGTAGACGTTCCCTCGCTGTGCCTATTTCGATGTTGGGCTGAGCAACGTCGAAGTTGAACATCGACGTTGCCAGCCCTGGAGGACGTGTAGACGTTATTCATCGAAATAGCCTATTTCGATGTCGCAACATCGAAATAAGCTATTTCGAAGTTGGGTGCACGTGTAGACGTAGCCTAGATGGTGAAGCTCTCCATCTTAACGTATTTATTAATGAAGCTGTTTTAAGTAGGACCATCAGCACCTTTAAAAACTGCCACTGGCACTCAGATGTACATAGAGGTCAAAAGGTCAAATTTCAGCACTCTACCTCGGAAAGGTTGCTGATCCCTGGTCTATAAATACTCATGATAAATATTTAGCAATGGGTTCTTTAAGCTATCTGAAAAAGTTTTAACATGATCCAGTGGCAGGAAGCATGTACTCCCTAGTGCACCTTGCCTCCAGTCCTGCAGATTCAGATTTAATGGACTTTGTGCATGAATAGACACCCCTTCCTCCCTTTTAGTCCATTAAATCAAGGGTTTACTGTATGTACAATTGACTTTAATGTCTAGCGTAGCCCCAGCCTTAGAGCTTCCATACACCAGGGCATCTGCTCTGACACCCCAGGCTTGTAGCCACTATGCAGAAAACTCTGCTCCTCTCACTGAGGTGGTTCACCTAGGACACAGCAAATGTGAACTCTGTGTGCACTAACTGCTTTGCCAGTGTGCACACCTTGGGAGCTACAACGTTGGGAGCTGATTTACTGCGCTGTGAGTGGTCAGTGTAGACAAGGCCTATGTCTGGTTTTGAGCGGGATTAAACAACACAATCCCTCAACCTCCCCCTGCCTTTCCCCTCTGCAAATACAGCCAGGAGGCACCGCATTTGCAAGAAAAAAGCTGCAGAGAGTTTTAAAGTGCCACATATGGGGTGTGTGCCCGTGCCCTGCTGAAAATAGTCACGCGGCTGTATGTACACCCCTTCCCCTCACAATCCCCTCCAAAGCTCCTTCCCCCTGCTTTTCCTCTTTGCAAATACACCCTCCAGATTAAGAAAGCTGGGGAGGGGAGGTTAAATTCCAGCAGCTCACAGAGGGAAAGGAAGGGCTGTATTTGGAGGAGAAAAAAAGCAGCAGGGACTTTGGGAGCTTGCAGTGGGTGAAAGGGTGCCCTGCTTAGAGTCACCTGAACAAGCTTGCACAACTTCCAGCACAGGGTCCCTACATCCCCTGATAAAGAAAGAAGGGAAGAGTGATCAGCAATGGAGTTTAAATTTCCCAGGGCTTGCATCAGGGAGGGACATCTTGGAACACTTGGGAAAAAGGTATCAGTTTGCAGAGCTGTCTAGAGTGGATCCTCCCCCGCCCCAGTTATCCTGTAATTAACTCTGCTGTGTTCACACTGATTCAGTTGGGGATCTGAAAGGGAGGGGGTGTTGTTCGTTTTGGCAGAGTTATGGTTCTGGCTAAATAGCCTGTTTTTCCTGAAAAACAGGCTCAGCTATATGACTGCAAAGTGCTTTGGTCCAGAAAAAAGGGGTTTTCACAGAAGAAACACAGCAGTGTAGACAAACAGAGAAGTTGATGTCCCTTGGATGAGAGGCTGATTTAGTCATATTCTGTTTCTCTTTATCACAATAGATCCTAAAGGGTCAGTGACACAGACTGCTCTGGAGACTCATATAACGCAAAGAGCTGGGGGACTGAGCCCACCCACTGTGTGCTCAGAGAGCTGGGCTGTGTCACAGAGCTGTTTGTATTTACAGGGATCCTCCCTGTTTCCAGGAAGCTGTTGATGTTGGCAACACTACTGATGGAAAAATGACTCTAGGGTGGTGGCTCAGAGAAGAGGGTGGGGGGCAGTGTTACCTGTAAGCTGTGTGCTTGTGTGGCCATTCAGGAGAAATTCAAAAGCCCTGGTTAGCAGAGTGCCCACAATTAGCATTTGTTTCTATTGGTAGTGCACATTTGTGCATGTCTCGGTGCACATAATAAATTTGTTCCACACATGGATGGAAAAGATTAAAAGATTAGTGGGACCATTGCTGGCCATGGCAGCACACACAAGGCATTGGTGCAGAAGGAAAGGAACCTTTCTTCTATCACTGTTCATTGAGCCACAAGAACAAAATCAATCGTGGACCACACACATGTATAAAAGAGAAACTGACCCACACAAACTTGCCCTTGGTCACACAGAGAGCTGGGAACAGGATCCAGGAATCTTGGCTCCCTGTTCTCTGATCAGAGCTCCTAGACCCCAATACCCTTTCAGAGCCAGAAACAGAATGCAAGAGTCCTGCCTCCCAGTCGCCCATCTCTAACCACCAGGGACTCATGCACTATCAGGGAACTTGAGAGGCCATCTAGTCTGACTTCCTAACCTGCTCTGGCACTGTGCCATGGATCCTTACAAACTCCACTGGACAATGCATGAGAGTCATAGGCCCATACAGGCTCAGGAGGTCCTTCCTTCCTTGATGCAATGGGGACGCACATACTTTGGGCCAGAGTCTCAGCTGCAGGTCTGCCAACAGAGCTGGTTGGGGCAGGCTCCAAAGGGGTAAACTGCTCCAGGGCCTCACAATTCAAAAGGGCCCATAGCTCCCAGCTGCCAGTGGCTGGAGCCCTAGGCCCTTTAAATCACCACCAGAGCCCCAGGCAATGCAGTATAGGTTCTGTTGAAGGACTGATGGGGAACTGGCCTCCAGCCCCACCCCTTCTGCCCTGGACCTTCCAGGACTGCAGAGCTGCCCTCTTCCTTGCTCCAGGGCCCAGCAACTCTATTGGCCCTGCTCCTCTATGGTGTAAAGCAGCATAGTTCCATGGAAGTTGCAGATTTACGGCAGCTGAGGATGTAGTCCAGATTAGCATGCCTCCTTTTCACCCCTGTCTCTGAGGGACCAGACCCCAGTCACACTAGCTGCCAAGCACTGAGATTAGAGATGGGGCAAAACAAGACCACTTACCCAGGGGTATCCTGCCGTTTTGACTGTTCAGATAAAGCTGGATCAATTGGCAAACAGAGAGGCAAGGACCAAACAGTCCACTTCCTTGATTTTCAATAGTGTAAACTAGAGAGGTAAAGCTTCCGCATGGGCCTTCCACAGCAGGTGACACAGAGAAGACAGTAACACCCTGGAGGTTATTTACTGATGAGCACTGAGGCTTTCAAGCATGCCCAGCCGCCTCGTTACAGAAGGACAGTTGGCCTGGGAAATGTTACTGAACACAGTGGACACAGCTGCATTCCAGTCTCACACTATCTTCCCAAGCTAACTGCCTAGGTTGGTCTGGCTAGGAAATAAGATTTCATTCCATGAGAAATAATGAGGTTCATTCATTCTTTCTTTTCCAAGTGGGGTGAAACAGAGACTTTTTTACCAAATCACAAGCTATAACTTTGTGAATCAGACTGACCCAGGGCTTGAGCCTGTGTCTACCTCAAACCAGGTCAGTGTTTTCGAAATGCTGGGCTCTGGCCTCCCCTGTCTGCAACAAAACTTCAAATAAAAACAAAACTTAGTCACATCTTCAGGGAAAATACACAGATAAAGCAAATTCTCCATCCCCCTCAACCGCAAATGCTTTATTCTAGTCCCTGGACACACTCATGCTTGCTCTTTCGCTCATCCTTCCTCCAGAAATTTCATCCTGGATCCATGAAAGTTTCAGCAGAACTGACATTCCCCTCTGTTTTAAACAAATTAGGAATTTTGTCCAACAAAATAAATGTTTCACTAGAAATTGCCTGCTCAGCTCTATGCCAAACTGATCTCGTGCACTGAGATCAGCATCCCAGCCTTAGGCGGCTGGACTGGTCAGTATTCCACAAGACAACAATCATCTATGATTTAATCCTGGATGAAGGGTCTGACTTAGCTTATATTACTGCTACCTGGCTGGGAGTGGAGGGAGGTGTTGACCTTTCCCAATTGTGCCTGGCTGGGTTCTCAATACAGCACCAGCCATGGCTTGGTGGTCGGGGAATGGGGGTGGTGGCAATTGTCTATCGGGATATAATTTCATTGACCAGGGGCTTGGTTCAACAAGGTATTAGATTTGAGTGTTTGTACCTGATTTTGGGTGGTCAGGAAGGTTGGGAGTTCTACTTGTTTACTGTCCACCTCATTGTACAGCAGATGCTCTGCTTGAGATGGATGAGGTCAGGTCAGATGTGGTGTTGAGGACCCCAAGGCTTTTGGTCTTGGGGGACTTTAATATTCATGCTGAGGCTGTCCTGTCTGAGTCAGTCCAAGATTTTATGGCTATTATGACATTAGGACTATCTCAAGACATAGCTGTCCCCGTGCATGTTGCAGGTCATACGCTCGATTTGGTCTTTTGGACGAAGAGTGATCGAGTTCTTGGGATAAGGCATGTGGTTACACTCCCTCTGTCATGGACTGATCACTGCCTTGTCAAATTTAGACTATCTGTTGACTTTCCCCTCTGCAGAGACAGGGGTTTGATTAAGAAGGTTTTCCCTCGGATGCTGATGGACCCAGAGGGCTTCTTGAGATCCTTGAAAGATTACTCAGCTGTTACGGCAAATGGTCCTGTTGAGGCCCTAGTTAATATTTGGAACACTGAGGCAGCCCGAGTTGACATGATTGTTCCTCAGTGCCCTCTTCGAGCTAGCCAAGACATGTTTGTTCCCTGGGTCTCTGGGGACCTGATGGCGGCAAAATGATCCGTGCAATGGCTAGAACGCAGCTGGAGGAGAACCAGAGCTGAGTCCAACCAACTGCAGGGTACAGCTGAATTGAGAGCTTACTCTGTAGCTGTGTTGACAGTGAAGAAAAACTATTTTTCTGTACATATTGCATCCGCACAAAGCCATCCAGCACAACTCTTTTGGGTGGTGAGGGGCCTGTTACAGTCTGGCACTTATGACAAAATGGAGGCACTTTCGGCTTCCCGCTGTGATCAGTTTGCAAAGCACTTTGAAGCTAAGATCACTTGCATTCAATTTGATTTGGACTCTGGCTGCCATGTATATGGGGTACAGAATGTGCTGAGCACATCATCTAGTTGTTTCTCTTTGGAACAGTAACAGAGAGGAAGCTGTGCTAGTCTATACACTATCAAAACAGAAAGCAGTCAAGTAGCACTTTAAAGACTAGCAAAATAGTTTATTAGGTGAGCTTTCGTGGGACAGACCCACTTCTTCAGACCACTATGGTCTGCCCCACGAAAGCTCACCTAATAAACTATTTTGCTAGTCTTTAAAGTGCTACTTGACTGCTTTCTCTTTGGAACAGTTTCAGTTACTGTGGACCGAGGACATGGACAAGGTACTTGGAGAAGTGTGTCTGACCACATGCTCGCTTCTCCCCTGCCTTTCCTGGCTTATTAAATCTAGCCGGAAAGGGATCACTGGCTGGGTCCAGAGGATTATTAATGCTTCTTTTAGATCTGGTATAGTTCCCACTGCCTTGAAAGAGGCATTGATAAAACCTCTACTTAAAAGCTTTCTCTGGACCCACATGACATGAATAACAATCACCCAGTTGCTAATATTCAATTCTTGGGCAAGACACTCGAAGGAATGGTGGCATTGCAACTTCAGGCATTCTTGGAAGACACACACTAGCTAGATCCATTTCAGTCTGGTTTTAGGCCAGGCTTTGGAGCTAAAACCACCTTGGTCACCCTGGTGGATGACCTATGCCATGAAGCAGATGGGGGAGGGCTTTTGCATCGCTCCCACTACAATGTCTGAGGCACCCCTCTGTAACAAGAACTCCTTTGAGAAGTCAGGGCTGCACAGGACTGGTTCTCGGCAGAGCTGGGCTTTTAAGGCTTAGAAAGCTTCCTCGCAAGCCAGGGTCCACTGGATAAGGCTTGTATCAGAGAGGTAGCTGTGTTAGTCTGTAGCTTTGAGAACAACAAAAAGTCTTGTGGCACCTGATAGACTAACAGATATTTTGGAGCATAAGCTTTCGTGGGTGAAGACCCACTTCATTCTCATGCATCTGATGAAGCAGGTCTTTGCACGCTAAAGCTTATGCTCCAAAATATCTGTTAGTCAATAAGGTGCCACAAGACTTTTTCTTGTTCTTGGATAAGGCTTGGACTTTCTTTCTTGAGAAGGTTGGTCAGAGGGGCAGCGATGGAGGAGAAGCCCAGGATGAAGTGGCGATAGTACCCTGCTAACCCCAGGAACTGGCACACTTGTCTTTTTGAGGGTGGAGGGGTGCACCGCTGGAGGGCTTGGACTTCCCCATTAGGGGGCATACAGTGCCCTTCCCCAAGGTGTATCCTCGGTAGGTAGTGTGGGATCTCCTCAGTGCCCCAAATTTTCCCAAATAGATTATACATCATGTTGACTGATCTCTCACTACTAGGCATGCTAAACTGAACTCTGGAAAATCGATTATGGTAGGGTCAATCTTCCCTATAGTGAATGCATATTCTGTCAGGCTATGTCTACGTTATATGTTCAAATTTATTAATATCAATTTTGTGATGCTGGATTTTATAAATTCGAACTTGACCATCCTTACCTCCCCATGTGCTCCTCACAAAGTCGACATATTGCTGCCACACTCAATTGGCAAACATCAATTGTTGCAGCAGTGCATTCTGGGAATCTGTCCCACAGTTCCCTCATCCACATAGCATTCTGGGTATGTCCACTGATATTTGACATCATCTTCCCACATTACATTGCCCTCATTCCCTTCCCATGGTAAGGAAAAGCATCAACAAAGATCGCCAAATGCACAGAAATCTCTTCCTTCTATAACTGAATTGCTTTTTAAAACTGTAGCTGTAACTGAATTATGAAAGATTTTATAAAAATCAGCAGGTGTGTGTCTTCTCAACTGGCCCTCCACCAACTGTCCATGCTCTCTTAATTACATCTGATCCCTGAAAATAATACAAGGCAATGACAAGCATGAAGAAAGAGTAGATAGTAAAGTTTTTGAAAAAAGAGAGTTGCTGAAGGGAGGGTTTTTGGGTTCCCTGTTAGCTATACAGCTTCTGTGCACAGGCCGTGTTCTCAACTGGCCCTCCACTGACTGTCTCCCATCCCTTGATTACATCTGATCCCTGAAAATAATACAGGGACAATGAAAAGCATGAAGAAAGAGTCGATAGTAAAGTTTTTGAAAAAAGAGATTTGATGAGGGAGTGTATTTGGCTTCCCAGTCCATTATGCAGCTTCTGTGCTCAGTCTGTATTCTCAACTGGCCCTCCACCCACTCTGCCCTGCGTGAAGAATCCAAAGTTAGAAGAAAGACAAGAGGAAAGGCTAGGAAAAAAAGATTCCTGGCTTCCCTCTTCTCTACACAGACTTTGCCAACATAGGGGATGGGGAATGGGGCTCAACAAATTTCATTGCCATTGTGGGGTATTTGGGAGGTTGAATGGCCAGTTGCCCCTCCATGACAGCTAGCCCCCCCCGGTTCTTTGTTGGGGTGTGGGAAAGTTTCAGTGGGGGCTAGTTCTGATAGTCCCCCCAGACGGCTGCAAGTCCCTAAATATCTTTCCTGCCCTCGGAGCCCTAACTGTGCACAAGCCAGGACATGGTGCTGCCTGGCAGCATGGTCAGCGCCAAACAGTAGGCATGTCCTTTTATTGGGTCAGGGGCTACCCACGTGATGTGGTTGAGCGCAGGAAACAACCCGACTGTGTGGTGTCTGGAGGAGGGGTGCACAGACAAATGTAAACCACTGAGAAGTTTCTCAGCTTCTTGTACAAGCATGACCCCCCAACAGCCTAGCTGCCATTTGATGCAGTGGGGCAGTGTCTGGCACCAGGCAGAGGAGAAAATAATACCAAGTGCTCAGGTAGCAGAGTTAGAGACAGAACCACGAACTCTGTGCTGGGGCTATTTGTAATGGGGAGATGCGCTCACAGCACTAACAGCAAATAAAGAAAGAAGTTTCTCAGCCTCTCATACAAACATGGCCCTACAGCCACAGGCTACCTGGTCCCAAATTAAAATTCACTGTCTTCCTGTTACCTAATTCCTGTGCACCTAGAGAGTAGCAGCCAGAGCGAAGCACCGTGGGGAATTGTGGGTTACATATGGGACATGTCTGGAGGTTAATAAATTTGATATTAAGACGTGGCGCTTCCACACTTGTCTTTATTTGAACTATTAAGTTCACACTTGATGCTATACCTAGCCAGTCCCAACAATATTATGATATCGATATTAGTGCTCCCTAAATCAAGCTAATTGTATTTACAGTGAAGACGGTCTCATTGTAATATTGAGCTAACCGCCTTAAATTTGAAATTATCTTGTAGTGTGGACTTAGGCTGCATCTAAACTATGAGATAAAATCAAATTTAAAGGAGTTAACTCAATATTAAAACATCACTGTCTTCACTGAAAATACCATTAGCTTGATTTAGTGAGCCCTAATACCTATTTAAAATTTTGAATAAAGGCTAGTGTGGAAGCGCCATGTCTTTAATTCCAATTTATTAGCCTCCAGAAGTGTCCCTTATGTATCCCATAAAGCTATGCAGTGACCCTCCATGTATGGCCACTTCCTTTTCCGCTGCTCTCCATCCAGGTGCACAGGAAGAAGGTCACAAGAAGCTTGCAAATGTTTGAATGAATTAGAATTTGAGTTTGAACTCTGCAGCACCCACGTCTGCACATATCAAGGTCTGGACGTGCAGTTGACAGAAATAGGGCAGGGGTGGACACGGCTGATAGCACAGCGGGTTGCTGCTACGCCAACATCCGCAGAGGACATGCAGCACAGGGAACCCAGGCAGGTTTGAGGGAGGGCTGAATTCTGTTATTGGGTGCTCTCAATTCTGGGACAGTGCTTTGCACTCTGGGATTCTAACATGAAGCACCCACAAGCAACCAGGGCTAAGACACTGTGGGATAGGTGCCCACAATGCACTGCTCACGCTGTCGAAATTGCACAGGGCAATGGAGATGCAGAAACTCAACACAGAAAAACGGTGGGTCAAATTGCAAGAAGGTTTGTGGACACTTAAATTTGAATTCATAAGAACGAGGTTAAAAATTGAATTTATTTCAACAACTGAATTCATCTCGTAGTGTAGACACAGCCACAGTCTTAGCCTGACTTCAGCAGTCCTTAAACTGCAGAGCTTATTGTCTTGTGCGACGGTGCCTGCTGCCATCTAGCGGTGGCACGTTGAATTGCAGTATGCTAAGCCCTTAGCATTCGATCCAAGGACAAAAGTTCAGTCCAGCAATGTCCAGTAGGAGTTCAAAGATGGCCACACTCATGATGTTCATCCTTCCACATTCGCCACAGCCTATCCCCCCACCCCTACTCCAAATAAGTCCCCTCCCCCAGAACCAGGCACTCCCAGGCCACTCCCCAATAAATGCCCTCCCCTCCCCCAGAGCCAGGCTCCCCCAACCCACCAATGCCAATGTAATGCCAGCAGCTCACCAGATCCACCGCTGGGGCCACTGTCAGGGCCACAGCCAAAGCCACCGCTGGGACCGCTGCTGCCACGTGCTTCTCCGAGCAAGCGGTGAGGTGCGTACATGGAGCAGGTGGATGGGTCCCCACATGCGGCTCTAGAGGGAGCAGCATTTAAAGGCTCCAAGAGCCCCATGTGGCTCCAGAGTTGGATTTGCCACACTGAGGTGCCCTGCTCAACACTTGTGGGGAGCGGCAAATGCATGGGACACTGCGGGCCCAGCCAATGGAAGTCTGGGGCCTGACCCAGTTGTGAGGCCTGACTGAGGGGGCACAGACTAGGCCGCAGAGGCCAGAGGGCAACCGGAGAGCCCTCAGCAAAGGTGTGGGGCTAAAGGCCCTGCCACAGCCAGACAGTCTATTTTTCTAAGGCTTGAATCCCTGTCCAGTACTGAACCAAAACCAGATGTGTTTGTTCTAGAGATGCCAATAACATGCAAAAATGATTACAATGTAACGGATGTAAATTATATCAGTTAACATAAGAACATAAGAATGGCCATTATTGGGTCAGACCAAAGGTCCATCTAACCCAGCATCCTGTCTGCCGACAGCGGCCAGCGCCAGGTGTTCCCAGAGGGAGTGGACCAAAGACAACGATCAAGTGACTTGTCTCCTGCCATCCATCTCCTGCTTCTGACAGAGGCCAGAGACACCATTCCTACCCCTGGCTAATAGCCTTTAATGGACCTAACCTCCATGAATTTATCTAGCTCTTCTTTGAGTGCTCTTATAGTCCTAGCCCTCGTAGCCTCCTCTGGCGAGGAGTTCCGCAGGTTGACTGTACGCTGTGTGAAGAAGAACTTTCTTTTATTAGTTTTAAACCTGCCACCCATTAATTTCATTTGGTGTCCTCTAGCTCTTATGTTATGGGAACAAGTAAATAACTTTTCTTTATTCACCCTCTCCACACCGCTCATGATTTTATATACCTCTATCATATACCCCCTCAGTCTTCTCTTTCCTGAACTGAAAAATCCCAGTGTCTTTAACCTCTCCTCATATGGGACCCGTTCCAAACCCCTAATCATTGTAGTTACCCTTTTCTGACCCTTTTCTAATGCCAAAATATCTTTTTTGAGGTGAGGAGACCACATCTGTACACAGTATTCAAGATGTGGGCATACCACAGTTTTATAAAGGGGCAGTAAAATATTCTCTGTCTTATTTTCTATCCCTTTTTAAACAATTCCTAACATCCTACTTGCTTTTTTGACTGCTGCTGCACACTGCATGGATGTTTTCAGAGAACTATCCACGATAACCCCCAGATCTCTTTCCTGATTAGTTGTAACTAAATTAGCCCCCATCATACTAAGTGTGTACTTGGGGTTATTTTTTTCAATGTGCATTACTTTACACTTATCCACATTAAATTTCATTTGCCATTTTGTTGGCCAATCATTCAGTTTGGTGAGATTTTTCTGAAGTTGTTCACAGTCTGCTTTCATCTTGACTATTCTGAACAGTTTAGTAACATCCGCAAACTTTACCACCTCAATACTTACCCCTTTCTCTTGCTCATTTATGAATAAGTTGAGTACGATTGATCCTAGGACTGACCCTTGGGGAACACCACTCGTTACCCTTCTCCATTCAGAAAATTTACCATTTATTCCTACCCTTTGTTTCCTGTCTTTTAACCAGTTCTCAATCCATGAAATGATCTTCCCTCTTATCCCATGACAACCTAATTTACAGAAGAGCCTTTGGTGAGGGGCTTTGTCAAAGGCTTTCTGGAAATCTACGTATACTATATCTACTGGATCCCCCTTATCTGCATGTTTGTTAACCCCTTCAAAGAATTCTAATAGATTAGTAAGACAGGAAACCATGTTGACTTTTGCCCAATAAATTATGTTCTTTTACATGTCTGACAATTTTATTCTTTACTATTGTTTCAACTAATTTGCCCTGTACTGACGTTAGACTTACCAGTCTATAATTGCCAGGGTCGTCTCTAGAGCCCTTTTTAAATATTGGTGTTATGTTGGCTGTCTTCCAGTCTTTGGGTACAGAAGCTGATTCAGAGGACAGGTTACAAGTCACAGTTAATAATTCCACAGTTTCACATTTGATTTCTTTCAGAACCCGTGTGTGAATGCCATCTCATCCCAGTGATCTGTTACTGTTAAGTTTTTCTATTTGTTCCAAAAACCTCCTCTAATGACACTTCAATTCAGGACAGTTCCTCACATTCATCACCCACAAAGAATGGTGCAGGTTTGGGAATCTCTCTAACATCCTCAGCTATGAAGACTGAAGCAAAGAAATCATTTAGCCTCTCCACAATGGCTTTATCATCCTTGATTGCCCCTTTTGTATCTTGGTCATCTAGTTACATGATTAAACATTTACCCAGGGATCTAAGGATGTGGAGGGTGCTGAATCACCCTCACAGTTTACACAGGGCTCTGCTGCCGCCCCTGCTCCAGCATCCTGACATGCCTGGAGTCCCAGATCCCGGTGTAGGTCTGACCCTAAGCACAGAATGTTGCTGGCAGCCTACTAATAAAACCTGGTTTTCTGGGTGTTAGGGGATCTTATCCAGGACACTCAAATATTTCTTTAGTCTGTTTCTTTCATTGAGGTAACTTGTCATCAGTGGAATTATTCCTGATTTACACCTGTGTAAACGGGAGGAGGTTCAGGTCATAAGGAATGGGAAATTCTTCCCAGTTGGAAGCTCCAAGAAGTAAGGGGCTA
The DNA here is from genome assembly GCF_033958435.1 of Carettochelys insculpta. Taxonomy (NCBI): domain Eukaryota; kingdom Metazoa; phylum Chordata; order Testudines; family Carettochelyidae; genus Carettochelys; species Carettochelys insculpta. The sequence continues at coordinate 46,311,652 of NC_134149.1, read as the reverse complement.
ATGACTCATGAATTATGGCCCTGTGCACGATCTGTCACTTCCCTGGAGTCAACCCCTGCATCCCTTCTCTCTCCTCCGAGGCCCACACTACTTTGTCTCTTCCTGCAAGGCCCTGCTGCTGCTCACTCCTTTCTGCCCTCTCTTGCTTGCTCTGAAGGCAAGTAGAAAGTGATGGGGCCATGGCTCCCTGGCTCTCTGTCCCCCCAGGTTCCGTCATCCCTGCTTCCCAGGTGCTAGAAACCTCTCTGGAGATGCACTGAGAAAATGTCATCCCAGCCTTGCACTGAAAATCCAAATCCCATTGATTCCTCAGTATTCTCCTCATCCCTCTTTTCTCCCTGGATCATAAAAAGACACTGAAGTTTTCTTGGAAGTTCTCTGCCCTACAGTGTGTGGGTGGAAGCAGTGACACGTGGTTGGCCAGTAGATGGTGCTGGTAGGAAAGTGTTTACAAAGCTCTGGGTTCTGGCCTGGGTTGCATTCAGTTTTTTCCCATTTCAGAAAGAGGCTTGGGTTTTTTTCGCCTTCGTCTTTTTCTCCTTCCTATCAGCAACACTGTAAAAATAACCTAGCATGTGTAATGATCCCAAATTTGCCAGACTGGACTCCTGGAGTTATTTATTACATCCAGCAGATTACCGAAAGAGCTCAGTGGCAGTAACTCAAAAGCCACAATGCAAAGGCCTCTTCTGGGCAGAGAGGATTCTTTGGGCAGCTAATGGAAACATAACCCTGATTGATAACGGTTTTAGCTTTATTTATTTTCCCCAGGATTCTTCTCGTAACATTCTCTGCAATGGACTTCTCCAGAGCTGAACCCACAGGGTGTCCTGGCCCTCCATCAGTCGCCAGTTAGGTAACCCTGGGGATTCCCCAGGATCCTGAGTAATAAACCACAGAGGGGGTTGGAGAGCAGCTGTCACTGTGAAGGCAAAGACTGAGACAAAGTGGATGGGGGTGGGGCGACTTCCCTTCAGCCCTCTCTCGTAAGTGCTCCTAAAAAGCAGCAACCACCTCCTTACCACAGTCTTAGACACAGATGAAAAGTCCCTGCTGAGCACAGTGGGGAGGCAGTGTTGGCAGAGAAAGTCCCTGTGTGTGCATGTGCATCTTCCTAATGGAGTTAATCTGTGTCTATCTCACACTTTAGGCTTCAGGAAAACAAAACAAGAGCTGCTTTCTGCCCTTCATGTCTTATCAAGTCCATCTTCACACTCACAAATGGCATACCCTACCACCCAGAGTCTCAAAGGCTGCTGCAAGGGTGAAGGAATTATGCTCCTGAACCTCCCTTATGAGACAAGTAAACATTATTACCCACTTTGTTCCAATGGGCAAGCAAAGTACAGAAAGGTAAAGTGACTTGCCTGTCGCAGAGGTGGGACTAGACCCCAGGACTTCTCTCTTCAGACCATTTGTACCTCATTCTCTTTTTAGCTGCAAGAGCAGTTGGCAGGTGAGATGGCAAAGGGGTGAGGGAATCAGTGTGCATATGTTTGTGCATGGTGTGTGTGTCTGTGTGTGTGTGGGGGCATGTTTCTAACCATTCCACTGAATACATCAAGGTAAAGGAGATGAATGGGCAATGCCCCCCAGCACCAGGCTGATGAGATCTTCCTTGTTTCCTGAAGAGGGCAGCACTTTGAGGGCATGGGCTTTGATTTGTATTCAAAGCCCAGCCAATGTTTCTAGCCTCCTTGCATTGCCATGACCAGATATGTCTTCCACCCAGTGCCCATTCGCCACATGCGCTCAGGAGAGATGTCGCCTCCCTATTCCCCTGGGTGCTCCCAGGCTCCACAGAGATTCTCAGAACTCTCTGTTCTCCTAGATGAGTTGCAGTGGTGCCATGCAGGTCAGAGTAGGAGTGTCCCAGGTCCTTGCACCCTTTGGACCTCATCATTGATGTGGCTGACTGAGCAGTACAGAAGCCCATACAAACCAACCTGAACAAACCCTGGGGGAGGGGTCAGCAGCTCAGCACATCCCCACCTTACCCTCTGCATTACAGCACCATAGCATCTCATCAGGCCAACAGTATCCAACCACACTACCCTGAAGGGTCTCCAGCCCAGGATCCTGGCCCTCAGAGCATGGGTAGAAGGACAATTTTAGCTGCTAAGTTTTCCCTGCTCTCTTAAGCTCCAGGACCAGAGATCGGCATCTCTTGGGCCAGCACTGCAGTGTGATAGCATCGTTATCACACCGCTGGCTGGTGCAGGGAGGGGCACACCAGGGCATAATTACCACAGTGGGTTGAGGTCTTCAGAACCTGATTTGAATCTCACAAAAGTTTGTGGAGAAGCTCCAGTGAGAACTGGATCCTGCCCTGAAGGACCATCAGGCCTCCTGTGAAAGCAGCAAAGCTTGTTCCATGGAAAGAAAAATAAATGAGCTGGTAATGTTCCTCTAAAATGAAGTCAGCTATAGAACATGTCGGTAGGTCCGTGGAGAAGCCAAGTCACTCAGAGTCTGAACATGATTCTATGACCATATATGTGTGTGTTCCAATACAGCTGGTCAGAAAAGGACAAACTCGTGTGTGTGTGTGTGTGTGTGTGTGTGTGTGTGGTTTTTTGTCCTGAAAATGTTCAAAGTACTTCTAGCAGCTTTATGGACAAAGCTTGTGCAATAATTTTTGTCTTTTTTAATCTAAAAAAATTCAGATTTGGAAATGTCACAACATTGTGTTTTTAAAAATCAAACCAGCTTTATATAGTTCTTCCCACACTCGCAACGTCTATCCAATGGAATTCAGACCCACTGTAGTTTTCCATGCCCAGCAATCTCCCAGTTGTACTTTCCAGGTTGTACTCTTCACCAATATATAGTACAGAGAAGCAGTATTCCTGAGTGGGAAGAGCAGGGAATTGACACTCAAGAGCCCTAATTAATATTCCAATCTCTATCATGAGTTTGTTGGATGAGTTTGGACTAGTCATTTCTCTACTCTGTGCCCCAGTTTCCCCACTGGTAACGTGGGAAGAATGAGGCCTCCGGTGTGAAGTGTTTGGAGCTCTACAGATGGAAAGCACTTTATAAGAGTTGCATGACATTGTTATTATATCTCATCTGAGCACCACTCAATTTAGATATCAGAGGGGTAGCCATGTTAGTCTGGATCTGTAACAGCAATGAAGGGTCCTGTGGCACCTTATAGACTAACAGAAAAGTTTTGAGCATGAGCTTTTGTGAGCACAGACTCACTGCAGAACGCAATGCCATCCACAGCCTCAGAAACAACCCTGACATTATAATCAAAGAGGCAGATAAAGGAGGAGCTACTGTCATCATGAACAGGTCTGACTACCAGAAGGAGGCTTCCAGACAACTCTCCAATACCAAATTTTACAGGCTACTTTCCTCAGATCCCACCGAGGAATACACAAAGAAACTTCACCATCTGCTCAGGACATTCCCTACACAAGCACAAGAACAGATTTATACCAACACACCTCTAGAGCCCCGTCCGGGGCTATTCTACCTTCTACCCAAGATCCACAAACCTGGAAATCCTGGACGCCCCATCATCTCGGGCATTGGCACTCTCACTGAAGGACTGTCTGGTTATGTGGACTCTCTCCTCAGACTCTATGCCACCAGCACTCCCAGCTATCTCCGAGACACCACTGACTTCCTGAGAAAACTGCAATACATTGATGACCTACCAGAAAACACTATCCTAGCCACCATGGATGTAGAGGCTCTCTATACCAACATCCCACACAAAGATGGAATAAATGCTGTCCGGAACAGTATCCCTGATGATGCTACAGCACATCTCATGGCTGAGCTCTGTAACTTTATCCTCATACACAACTATTTCAGATTTGGCGACGATATATACCTTAAAATCAGCGGCACAGCTATGGGTACCCGCATGGCCCCTCAATATGCCAATATTTTCATGGCTGACCTGGAACAGCGCTTCCTTAGCTCTCGTCCACTAACACCTCGTCTCTACTTACGCTACATTGATGACATCTTCATCATCTGGACCCATGGGAGGGAAACTCTCGAGGAATTCCACCAGGACTTCAACAACTTTCACCCCAACATCAACCTCAGCCTGGAACAGTCCACACAGGAGATCCACTTCCTGGACACCACAGTGCCAATACACGATGGCCACATCAATATCACCCTGTACCGTAAACCCACTGACTGCTACGCCTACCTTCATGCCTTCAGCTTCCATCCCAGACACACCACACGATCCATTGTCTACAGCCAAGCAGTAAGATATAATCGTATTTGCTCCAACCCCTCCGACAGAGACAAACACCTACAGGATCTCTACCAAGCATTCTTGAAAGTGCAATACCCACCTGAGGAAGTGAAAAAACAGATCAACAGAGCCAGACGTGTGCCATGAAGCCTCTTACTACAGGACAAGCCCAAGAGAGAAACCAACAGAACACCACTAGCCATCACCTAGGCTGTGTCTACACGTGCCCCAAACTTCGAAATGGCCATGCAAATGGCCATTTCGAAGTTTACTAATGAAGCGCTGACATGCATATTCAGCGCTTCATTAACATGCGGGCGGCAGCGGCGCTTCGAAATTGACGAGCCTTGCCGCCGCGCGGCGCGTCCAGACGGGGCTCCTTTTCGAAAGGACACCACCTTCTTCGAAGTCCCCTTATTCCCATGAGCTCATGGGAATAAGGGGACTTCGAAGTAGGTGGTGTGCTTTCGAAAAGGAGCCCCGTCTGGACACGCCGCGCGGCGGCAAGGCTCGTCAATTTCGAAGCGCCGCTGCCGCCCGCATGCTAATGAAGCGCTGAATATGCATGTCCGCGCTTCATTAGTAAACTTCGAAATGGCCATTTGCATGGCCATTTCGAAGTTTGGGGCACGTGTAGACGTAGCCCTACAGTCCTCAGCTAAAACCTCTACAGCGCATCATCAGGGATTTACAATCCATCCTGGACAATGATCCCCCACTTTCACAGGCCTTGGGAAGCAGACCAGTCCTTGCCCACAGACAACCTGCCAACCTGAAGCAAATCCTAACCAGCAACTATACAGCGCACCACAGTCACTCTAACTCAGGGACCCATCCATGCAACAAACCTCGTTGCCAGCTCTGCCCACATATCTACACCAGCAACACCATTACAGGACCTAACCAGATCAGCCACACCATCGTGGGTTCATTCAGCTGCACATCTACCAATATAATTTATGCCATCATGTGCCAGCAATGCCCCTCTGCTATATACATCGGACAAACTGGACAGTCTCTATGTGAAAGAATAAATGCACACAAATCAGATATCAGAAATGACAATATGCAAAAACCCGTAGGAGAGCACTTCAATCTCCCAGGCCACACAGTAGCAGACTTAAAAGTAGCTATCCTACAGCAAAGAAATTTCAGGACCAGACTCCAAAGAGAAATTTCTGAGCTACAATTCATCTGCAAATTCGACACCCTCAGCTCAGGCTTAAACAAAGATTGTGAATGGCTGGCTAAATACAAAAGCAGCTTCCCCTCCCTTGGTGTTCGCACCTCCAGATCAACTGCTGGTAGTAAGCCTCACCCTTGCTGACTGAGCTAACCTTGTTATCCCCACCCTTGCTCTGGCTTATTTATACCTGGCCCTGCAGATTTCCATGACCAGCATCTGATGAAGCGAGTCTGTGCTCACGAAAGCTCATGCTCAAAACTTTTCTGTTAGTCTATAAGGTGCCACAGGACCCTTCGTTGCTGTTACTCAATTTAGAGACACTTTTTGAATTACTGAATAGCCAGCTGCGGATCAGGTTTAAGTCAGTGGAACTCCACCAGCTATAATGGAACTGTGCCACTTGACACTAGGTGCAGAGCAACCCTTCACTGTGTTAATTGAAATCTAGTATTGGGGTGCCCTGATTTCTGGCAAAACGGGCTGGACTGCCATCTCTGGTGAGAGCTGCAGCAAGGGTAGTATTAGGACAAGCATTCTTGCGCCACTGTACCAATATGCATCACAACTACTTTGGAAAGGACCCGACCTTGTCTGCACAGCCATTGTGGGATAAACTATTCCAGAACCTGGCGTTGCGTTGTGAGAGGAGTAATTATTCCAGAGTCAAGTTACTTTTGTTACAGAACAGAGTGTCCTCATGGTCATCGGAGCTACGACGAATAAAGCCTATGAGGTGCAGGAGTAGTTTGTTGTCCAATGCCCATGCAATTCTTGGCCTCTCTGCTGGCACAGTCATTAGAGATAGTGTTTTCTGCTGTGGACACAGAGAACTAGGCGGACAGATCCTTCACACAGAGTTTAGTCCCCTCATTTACCTCCCTTACACAGAGACCTCTCTGTGTTTTATTACGGGCAATTATTTCCATCTGAAATGTTGAATCAGGAAACTGAGGTTATAAACCATGTTGTTCCTGTTGAAGGAATGAGTCACTCATGGCTTGCAGCTTTCTACTTTACCATATCTCTTGTATTCGGGGGTTCTCCATTAGGGCTTGTTCAGTGCAGAGCAAGATGTAGGGATAGTGCATTAGTATAGCTACAAAGCACCATTTCCAAAAGTCAGCCCCTATTTGGGCCATCTTCAACCCCAGGAAAATAGCTCTCAGAAAGCAGCCTAGGACTGCAGAGATTCCTGCATCACGAGGACGGAAGGGACCATTGTGATAACCTACTCTGATCTCTCGTATAGCATAGACCAGAGAACGCCCCCAGAATAATCTCTAGAGCAGAGCTTTAAGAAGAACAGCTAGTCTGGATTTAAAAATTGCAGTGATGGAGAACTCACCATGACCCAGGATAAGGGTTTCCAGTAGTTAATTACTCTCTGGAAAATATCTACACCTTAAAGTTATTTCCAAACTGAACTTGTCTGGCTTCAGCTTCCAGCCACTGCATTGGGTTAGACCTTCTGCTAGACTGAAGAGGCTATGATTAAGTGTTGGATCCCCTGGTAGGTACTCATAGGCCGTGTCTACACGAGCCCCAAACTTCGAAATGGCCACGCAAATGGCCATTTCGAAGTTTACTAATGAAGCGCTGAAATGCATATTCAGCGCTTCATTAGCATACGGGCGGCAGCCGCACTTCGAAAATGACGCGCCTCGCCGCTGCGCGTCTCGTCCCGACGGGGCTCCTTTTCGAAAGGACCCCACCTACTTCAAAGTCCCCTTATTCCCATCAGCTCACGGGAATAAGGGGACTTCGAAGTAGGTGGGGTCCTTTCGAAAAGGAGCCCCGTCGGGACGAGACGCGCGGCGGCGAGGCACGTCAATTTCGAAGTGCGGCTGCCGCCCGTATGCTAATGAAGCGCTGAATATGCATTTCAGCGCTTCATTAGTAAACTTCGAAATGGCCATTTGCGTGGCCATTTCGAAGTTTGGGGCACGTGTAGACGTAGCCATAGACTGTGATCAAGTCCCATGTTTTCCTTCTCTGAGCTAAGCTAAATAGATGTCACTGTAGGGGCAGGCACTGCTGGGGAGGTTTTCAAATGTGGGAAAGGATTGACCTTTCAGTAGAATTTAAGTGGTCTCTTCAAACCTGTGAAAAATCTGCTCTCCATACTGGCCTAATGCCCCTCTCCCACCAACACAGGTGGATAACTATACTGACAGGAGAAGCTCTATTGTTGGGGCTGCAGTATCTTCCTTAAAGCATTACAGTGATGCAGTTGTGCTGGTGGAGCACTGTGTGTGAAGACACACCCTCATCGCCATTAGGGTCGTTAACCTTCTACTTGCACAAAACTGAACACCCTTGCTCTGCCGCTCCTCCCTGGCACTGTCCTTTCTCCAAGGGTGCCCCCCCGACTTCATACACGTCACTTGTTCTACCCACCCTTCCTTACTTGCTCATTTTCACTGTGCTGGGGCCTAGAGTGGAGCATATGGAAGATGAGGGCTCTGGCTGGGGGCACTGGATCTAGGATGGGGCTGGGGCTGAGGGTCTTGGGTTGTAGGAGATGATCTGGCCATGGACTGACAAGTTCAGAGGGAGTAAGAAGGATCAGAGCTGTGGCAGGAGGTTGGAGGTGTGGGATCAGGGCTCCTGTTGGGGGGGTGCAGAGTGTGGTGGGCTGGGGGTAAGAGGCTTGGGGTGCGGGAGGATGTTCCGGGCTAGGATAGAGCGGATCATGGATGTGCAGAGGGTTGGGGTGCAGATGGAGCCTCAGGAATACAGCCTCTGTGCAGTGCTTGCTTCAAGCAGCTCCCAGGACCGGTGGTACATCCCTCTTCTGGTTCCTACATGAAGGTCTGGCCAGGCAGCTCTGCACACTGCCACATCCTCAGGCACTGCTCCCACAGCTTCCACTGGCTGCAGTTCCTGACCAATAAGAGTCAGAGAACTGGCGATTGGGGCCAGGCAGCAAACAGCCCCTGGTTTCCCCTACATGTAGGAACTGGAGGAGGAACATGCTGCTTCTTCCCGGTGCCATGCAGAGCCGAGACAGGAAGGAAGCCTGCCTTAGCCCTGGTGTGCTTCCTCCTGGACTTTTAACGGTCCAGTCAATGGTGCTGACTGGAGATGCCAGGTCCCTTTTCAACTGGGCATTGCAGTCAACAACCGGACACCCGACACCCTCCCCATCTAAAGGCCTAGGAGCTTGTGCTGTTAGGTCACTGAGGCCCACATCCAGGGAGGTCGGTCACTAAATCCCTTTGAGTATCAGGGCCTGAGGCACACAAAGGACAGCTAGTTAAAATCATTTGTGCCCTATCTTGCACCAGCCCAGCCAGGGCAGCTCTCACAGCCTTATGGAACCTGGATGTATGGAAACTTCCAGCACAAACATTGTCTGATTCAGGAATTTTGTATCACCTTGACAGCAGCAACAAATCAGACACACAAATCAAAGTGAGGTGGGTGTCAGAGGGATAACCCAGATCAGTGCTTTCAACCAGTTTCCTAGGCCTAATCCAAGCTAACGGGGCTATGCCAGTCAGCAGAGGATCTGGCTTGTTTGTCTATGGACATAGGGTGAGGTATGTAGTGTCTCGCACTGTAATCTATTCCTATTATTATTTGTGTGACACAGCACCTACTGACACCAGGTGACTCCCTGTACTAGGCTCTGTAGTAGCCACCCAGTCCAATAACAGACAGCCTCTGCTCACAATCCCTCCCCACCGCCCCGCTTGTACACCAGGATATACGTTACTTTATCTATTATGCAAGAGTCTCAAGCAAGGCCAATGTAAAATAGCAAGATTTCAAAAACATTTGGAGCAGGAGGTTTAAAATGGCTCATTGCAACATGTGGTGAGCTCCTCCTCCTGGGAGGCAGCCACTTTACAAGCTGCTTGAGCATTAATGCGAAACGAAGGAGCCTCGCTCCACATGAAGTCTGGATGCTTATTATTCAGTGGCACAAAACAGCAGAACTGTACCACTTTGAAGACTAACAAAATGATTTATTTGGTGATGAGCTTTTGTGGGCCGAAAGAAATCATTTTATTTATCTTTAAAGTGCTACATTTCTCCTGTTTTGTTTTGTTGGAGTACAAACTAACATGGTCACTTCTCTGCTACTATTATTCAGTGAACTTAACTTTTCTAGTTGCATGCCGTGTCAGTGCTCCTTGCCTGTCCCTTACAGCTAGGTACCCAGGTGCCTTTCAGAAAGGAAGAGGGAAATAACTGTTTTGCCTTTTACATTTCCTTTATATATTCCCCTGTGCAGGCTTGGCAAGCCCAGAACTTGGGGGTGGGTCTGATTTTCAGATCAGGAGAAGAAGGATGGTCCCATAGGTAAATCATTGGACTAAGGCTTACAAGGGCTACACCTGAATTCCAGCTCTGCCTGGGTGACATTGGGCAAGTCACTTAGCTGGCTCTCTGCCTCAGCTTCCCCATCTGGAGAAAGCAGGATATAATGCTTCCTGTTTGCCAGCTTTCACCTGATGGATCTCTTTAGCTTGTAAGAGCTTAAGGCTGGGCCTGTTTTCCCACTCTGTGAATGTTCAGTGCCTAGCATGAAGTGGCTGTGATTGAGCTGATGTGCTAGGGGCTTGTGTATTGCAAATCATAATGACAGGAGGTGAACATAAGGGCATGTCCACACTACAACATTAACTTGACTTGTAGCCACCACAGTCATTAAAGTGATGTTTCATGTCCTTACTGTGCCCCTTCTGTTGGAGATATGCATCCCCCCCCAGAGCATTTGTGTCCATTTGACTGCATGTGGCATTGTGGGGCACTGTCCACTCTCTCAGGGGTGACTGCTGGAGCCTCACTTTGGAGGCTCAGATCCCAAGCTGTCAGCCCTGGGGTTGGGAAGCCCTCAGGCTCTCAGCTTCATAGCAGGGGTTGCGCCAGCATCCAGCTAGCTGTCCTGGGGGATGGGGGCGACTGTTTCCATCTGTCAGCCTCAGGGTGGGAGGACCTCTGACTGTCAGCCCTGTGGCAGGCAAGAGGTGATGTAAGAAACACAGTGTTTTGTGGGGGTGGAGCTATTAGGTTGGTCTAGGGGGCGACTTTCACTGGTATGGGCACCACTGCGCTCTAGGTGTAACCTTGGGTGGACTAGACTTCACTGCCCTTCTCCAATGCCTTAACTCAAAAAACAAGCCCCCACTCCTACCACCATACAGTGCTGGAGACCCAGAGTTCAGTCTGCAAGGCATTAGAGCAAGAGTTGCCCAGTGCCAGCCTCCCTACCTGTAAGTTCCAAAAGAAACTAAAGGAATGAATTTAATTAAATAACTGTATAAAATCATATGAAGAAACAAATTATTTAATTCTTACAACAGAATCACAGAACACAGCTATTTTATAGCCCAGAGATAGTGTCCATAGTTACAGTGAACATAAGTAAAAAGAAAACTAAAAGTAAAATTTGAACAGTTCAGTCTACACAAACACAGTAAGAAAAGACTGAGAGGCCCCAAAAGCTGAGATTTAGTTTATCAAACCTGTTAGTGCCTCTGCTCATCAAATCTGCACCATATGCCGAGTCTGAACCATCTCTCCACTTGCCTGTAGGGAATCCTCAACTGAAGTCCAAGCAGCCTCTTCCTCTGCTGTGGTCACTGCTAGGCAGCAGCTTACTTAATTGATAAGTGAACAGGCTCAAAGAAACCCTATTACAAGAAAATACAAAAAAACTGAGAATAACAAAGTAGAAAGGACTCTTTCTCCATTACTACATTTACACAGAAGCTGAAGAATCATACTGAGAAAAGCAACTAGAACAGTTTAGCTAAATTCAAAACAGCATTTAAAACAAATTAACACAGAAGATGGAATTTTCCCTCCACAGTTCCCTTTACTCTAAGTAGCATTGCCCACAATCCCTGGCAGAGCATTAAGAACATCACTACCTGCTGCAAAATGAGGAATACCAATCTGCTCTCTGCTCCTGGCTCATCTCCCAGATCACACAGGCCTTAGAGAAGCATCTGCCCTGCCTGTTTGCTCATGAAATCTAACCCAAACTACTAGACCCAACTCTAGAAACTTTTGGGTGGAGTGGTAAATCTGCCCAACAACAGTAATACTCAACTCACTCTTACCTCATGGGGGTCTCTTAGGCTGGCACTGGGCAACTCACCCCTACAGCTGCAGCTTGATGCAAATAAGCAGTCTTGAAAATTCAAAATGGCCACTCATTTACATATTGAGAAGCTCATTTGCGTATTAACTGCAGAAAACAAGCAGGGAAGATGTGGTTCTGCCAGCAAAACCCCACTCTATCACCAGCCCCTCCTCCCAGGAAAAAATCACGAGTAAGGGGATGCTGACAATGGAGTTTTTTGCTGGCAGAATCACCTCTTCACTGCTTATTTTCTGCAGTGAATATGCAAATGAGTTGCTCAGATATGCAAATAACAGCCATTTTTAACTTTTGAGATTGCTCATTTGCATTAAGCCACAGCTGCGGGGGTGAGTGTAGCACTGGCCGTAAAGAGAGAGCTCCCTATTAGGTGCATGGGTTGCACAGGCACTTACAGAGTTAGGGAGGCAGAGGCTGCCTGGCATTGACCTTGTCCTGGGGTGTCGATCAGGCACGCGGTACATGGGAGGCTCACACATGTCTGGCCGCTCAGGCCCTTCAACAAGCCCTTCCTTTGACCCAGGCAGTAAGGAGCTGAAGGACCATTTTGGGTAATCATATCCATCCCTTGTCAGCCCTAAGGTAGGGCTGGGCAGCTGGCGGCCAGGTCAGAAGAGACTCCAGAGCAGAAATCCCTTCCTTATTGTCTCTATCCCACAGCCCCACCCCAGGGCAGGATCCAGCCTTCAGGTGCTGAGCATCCATGGTTTCAGGTGACTTCACTGGAACGGGCAAATGTTTAGGGTCTCTTGAGGACATCCTTCTCCTAGAGCCTTCACTGATCAGACTGCAGGATAGCTGTGAGCCGACACATGGGCATACCAGTTCCTCTCCTGGCCCTGGCCCTCTTATGGGCAATTTCTTAGGCGGCTTCCCTGTTTACGTAAGTGTCTAGAACTACACATATGCATTTTAATAATAAGAAGCTATTTATCCTTCTTTCTCCTTGGCTTGCTTCCTGGCCCACTCTCTCCCCTTTCCCGCCCCCATCTAACAGCTTTCAATTATTTAATTTTTTTCCCTTTCAGCGTCTGAAAGCCAAGTGTCTTAAATACAAATCACCTCCGAATCATTACGCAAAGGGCTTTTCAGCCCTCCTCTGAACTATGGGGCTGCGGGATAATGAGATCTGCCGAGACTTTGCTCCGATTCCACATACAACAGCTGCAAAAATGGGAAAGGAAGAATGAGATGGGGGCAGGAGAGAAGTTTGATTTTCTCTTTCTTACTGGGAAAAAATCTTGTCCTTTTTAAAACATTCTTCTCTGCTCTCCCTTTGCAGACTTGCGCAAACAGATGTGCTAATGGCTGTTTGATGTGAGGTGTGCTTCTGTACCTAAAACAAGGTGCCACAAGAGAAACAGTTGAAGTAGAACTTTTTAGTTAAGGTCCCAAACCAGCAAAGCACTTGGTCAACTTTCTTCAGTGTCTGAATTGTACCATTGGCTTCCATGAGCCTGTGTGTGTGTTTAGTAATACACAGCTTCTTTATCCCTAGATCTCAAAGCACTCTAGATGGGAGGTCACTGTCACTGTCCTCCTTTTGTGTATAGGGAAACTGCAGGACACAGAAGTGAAGTGACTCACCTAAGATTACACAGGAGGCAAGTGGCAGTGCCAGCACAAAATTAGGTCTGGCCAAACCTTGTCTAGTCCTCTATCCGCTGGGCCATGCTGCCTCCTAATTTAAAAAATTGATTAATTCTTATATAAATCGTGTAACTGGAATTCAAGTGCTTTGCTGCACAGGAGTCTAAGAGTGAGCTCTCGTCACCATAAATTCCGCAAAGGACTAGCTTGAAATAGGCCATCTGTCTGACTTTTATAGCCAACTCAGACCACATCATGCTAAGGCTAATATTCTTTGAAGGTAAGAGCAACTACTGCATGCAGCCTGCTCAGCTGTGGTGCTGACAGAGTGGTTCCTGTGCTGGGTCCCTGATGTGGGCCACAGGGAATGGGCAGGAGGAAAGGGGAAAGGATCCACTGTGCCTGTAACTCCCAGGGATGGACAGCCTTGGGAGTGGATAAGTGGCTTGCATCCCTCAGCCACAAGCTGGATTCTCCCCTCTGCTGTGAGGAGCTACATGTCCTCTCCCTTGTGCAAGGAGACCATTCTTGCCCGGCAGAAGCAGCTCCATCTCTGACACAGTCTGGCTGTGCTCTGTTCACAGCCTGCACATCTACCCCATTGTTTCTTAGGATCATAGACTCCTAAATCTGGAGGAGACCTCAGGAAGTCATTGAGTCAACCTATAACTTCCCAGATGAACGCAAAGGTCCTGATGTGGCCCATTCTCCTGATCCAGCTCTGGGCACAGGGTCCCCATGTACAGTGTTCCAGCAGCATCAGGTTAGACCTTGTGCCTGGTCCAAGAGATATATTAATGACACTTTGCTGGACCAGAGACCCATCCATGCCCCCTCTTATCTCATACGCCTCAGAGCACAGCACACATCTGACATGAGCCCAACTGAATCACCTCCTTTGTGGTCAGGCCATTACCCCATGCCCCCCCCCCACAACAGCTGCACACAAAACTGGGCCACACAAACAACCACAGCTGACAGAAAAAACAGACGTGGCTGCTTGCACACTTCCCCACAACCTCAAAATTAAAGGTGCCATGAGCAGGGGCTGTCAAAACAGTTCAAGTACAAAATGAATTGTAATATTTCATCAGCCTAGAACAGGCACTGTGGTAGCCTGGGGTGGGGTGCGGGGTGGTGTTCAGGTGAAACGGCATCCAAGCTGGGCATCATCCAGCCTCCACTAAAGATGGGACGCCGGTACTTTAGAAGCATCCCCACCCCCCATCGCATACAGAATCATCTGTTCCAACCATCCCTTGTGTTTGCTCTCTTTGACTGTGGGCAGGGTCTGGGAGCAGTTCATGGCTGCCTGCCAGATTCTAGAGCCATGATGATCAACAGTCATTGAAAATATCAGCTGATGCCCCTCCACCCCACCTGTTCCCAGACTTTCCCTCCTTTCCAGGTATCACACTCTCACCCCCAACCTGCTCCTGCACCTTACTACCTGCCCAGACCTCATAACACCAGCCCCTCCCACCTAGACCCCACATAACAATGCCACCAGGAAGACTTGACCCTGACACCTCTGTAGTTCGGAGCATGAGCCCCTAGAGGTTGAGCTAACAGCCAGCTGCCTCTCAGCTAAGGCTGTAGAAGACAATCATTCTTTCCCTGTGTAAGTGGTCTAACACCACTACATAGGACAGTGACACACACCCAGTAGGTGTGTGGGTTACACCTGCACCTCCAGCCAACTCTTGCACCTTCCCTCCCACCTAGACCCCAGACCTCGAGTTCACTCCTGCAACCTACCTCCTTCCTGGATCCCACACTCCTACCTCAGCCTGCTCCCCACCAGCTCCTCCCATGCATCAAAACTCTCCTTTTTGGCCCTTAACCTTAAGTACCTGCCCCGGCCGGCAAAACCTACTAGCCTCTACCTGCATAGACTCTGAGGTGGATCTTGAGTGTAGAGAGGTGAATGTCCTTCTTTTTGGCTTCTCAGTTGGGGGCCACATCTGTAAGGTTTTTATTTTTTTTTCCTCCTTGGGGGCCAGGTTGGTGAGGCTTTTTGTGAGGTGGGGAGTTGTTTTTTTGGCTTGTCACTTGTGTGTGGCCCCTGACTGATTTTTCTGTGGGTCAGCGGCCATGACCTTAAAAAACTCTTTCCCCCCACCAACCCTTCACCCTGTTTCAAACTAAGGTCCTGTAAATTCGGTAACACATAACTTTAGCAACTGACAGGAGTATGTCCAAGCCTGTTAAATTGCTCCATTCTCATTTTGAATTGCTCTTTCCTAGGTCCTGGCTGGCTTTTTCACTGTTAAGTTAATTAGATCCTTGCCATAGGAAGCAGAGCCACAGAACAGGGATAGGAAGAGGCAGATGAGTGAACATTAGGACCTACTGGTGCCCCATATCTATGGGTACCCTATGCAGCTGCGAAATCTGCATATGGGTAAGGACAGTTCTGGTGGCAGAGCTCTTGTCCATGTCTGGGAAAGGTGCTCCGAGTGTCACAACTAAATACAAGGTGGGACAGGCTATTACATTTAAGGAGTTGGCACATGTTGCAAGAAACTATTCCAGGTGAAGTACACAGTTAACACCTCTGCTGTCCTGGGCCAGAGGAGGGTGGGTGTGTTGCAGGAGTTGTAATGACACATACAACCAGTGTCTCTATTGAAGCTGTGGTATTTAGTGACTAGTAGAATTTAATCTCCTTGGCTTGTCTTTTGAAAGTGTTATGTTGGTTTCCTTTGCGAATGGGACTGAGAGGTCAGATCCAGAGTGACCATTGTTATCAGGAGTGCATGCCCACTGATGACAGGGTGTCCTTTGGAATAGTTATATTAGTAGAAATGCCCATATGACCACTCTTATTCCCAGGGGGCCAAGAGCCACCGTGGGTCTGGGGGCAAGGTGGAGGGGGCCCAGCTCCATGCTCACGGAAGTAGGGAAGCCTTGAGTAGAAGGGGTGGGGCCAAGGCCAGTGAGCCCTTATTGCTGCCTGCTGCATTGTACTGCCCTCCACCCACCCGTCCCACCTTCAGAAGCCACACAGAATGGCGGTCTCACCCCTGAAGTGTTTCAAAGGGACCTGGAGTTTACAGCTGTTGCTACTGTGGCAGTGGCAGTGGCCGGCAGCTCCAGGCCCCTTTGAAATGCCAGGCCCCTATGCATTTCTCCCCCTTGCTGCTGCCCCCCCCCCACCCCAACTGGGTCCATGGGCCTGCTTATTTCAGCATAATGGACTAAGTGAGACTGGAGATGGAGAATATCCACATAAGGAGCTATTCTGTAATCACCGTTCCTGAATAATCATGGTTCCTGTACATTTTGTGGTGTAGACAAGTCCTGTGGAAAATCAAGCGTAACATGCCTGAAGTCAGTGGAGAATCAGCCCTTACCATTCCTAAAGGGCTTCAGAAAGATTAATTCTTTCCTCCTCCCCCATTGTGTATGATGTACAAGGGGGAGCAGAGGGGCAGCCTGTCAGGCAGAGGTATTTACCATACACCCATCACCTTCACAGTTGTTCCCAGGCAACTCGAAACTTTAGCAGCGTCTGGAAAGTCCTCAACAGCAACTCCTGCCTCCAGCACCAGTTGCAGCCTTGATCCTTGTATTCCAGCCCTGGGTGGGAGGTGGTCTTCATCTCCTCCTGCAGGGGTTCTCACGGTGAGGCTGCTGGGGGCAGGTGACGTCGTGGCACCTTTGCGTTGTAGGGCAATGTACACAGAGAGTGGAGCAAATGCTGTGTGCTGGACCTGCATGCTGCCATTGATGTGGGCGGCAAAGCTACGCTCTCCTAGGCTACGTCTACATGGCAGAGCTCTTTTGGGATATCTCGGTATCCCAGAAGCTACTCTGTGTCTTCGAAGTGCACCCAGTAGTTCAAAATGTTTTTTGAAATAACAGGTGCTCTATTTTGGTCTCCCTGTACACCTTGTTGGAGGAGGAGTAAGGGGTGCTTTGAAATAGCACATTATTTTGACATTTGGCATTGTTTAGACAGCACCAACGGCCTGAATAGCCTATTTGGAAATAAACTTGAAATAAGATACGTATCTCATATCGCAAATTGTGTCTCTCATTTCGACTTTAGGGTGCTGTGAAGACGCAGCCCTAGAGATGGCAGGAATTGACATGGTGAACCCTGCAGTGGTTCAGGTATTACCAAGCTGTGGTCCACATACAGACTGTGTTAGCAGAGCATTGGTGTGCCTCACCCCAGCCCTGTGACGCGAGATAGTGTTACACTTCCCTTTTGACACAGAGACAAGTGATGCAGCTCAGGTCACACAGGGGGTCTGTGGGAAGCTGGGGAATTGCACTCATGTTGCTAGCTAGTGCCCTAACCACTGCATAACCCTTCTTTTCTCCTCTTATGTCCTTCTGCCATCCTTTGCCTATAGGCTCCTTTCTTTCATTGAATGGACCAGATCCTTAGCTGGTAGAAATTGCTGAGTTTCCTGGTGGTCAGTGAAGATACCCCCCGTGAATACTAGCTGAGGCTCTGGCCCACTGTATCCATTTGATGTCCTCAGAAAGGTGACAAGATTCTGTCTTTGCCCTAATAGAAACACAGGGTTGGAAGGGACTCCCTAGGCGCTAAGTTCAGTCCCCTGCTATTGCACTCAACCCATCATAGAATGGGAGTTGAAGGGCAAAAAGGAATAAGGGAAATCTGGGGTCAAGAGGGGAATGGTACGATCCTAAACACCCAACTTTCAATACCCTGTCTCAGCCCCACGCCCCAGTCTGCAGATGTCATCCTGATACTCTGCTACTGCCTGTCTGGAATCCCTGAGACTCTAGAGAAACCTGCCACTTTTCTGTTGCTGTAGAACAAGCTGCATCCACCTTGCTGCCCAGCTCCCATTCATTCTACTGGTCCCCTGTGACATAGAGATGGCCCATTAGACCACGCATTAGAGCTGGAGAGAGGCAACTTTGTTTAAATCGGCCCATCTGAGATCAGAGAATCAAGTCAGATTAGGCTGACTTGGCCCTTATGCGAAGCTAACGAGTTGGAGGTGGCAGGGAAATGGAAGTCCAAAATCAATAGCCTGAGGAGATCTGAAGGTTTGACACTGTATTTAGTAGCTTTATCCGAGGAGCAAGAAATTTGCAACAATCCCCGATAACATTTAGCATTAAACTGTAAGTGCTCCCCCATCTGGTCTCCTTCTCTTTAAAATGGACTCAACACAGCATGAACTCAGCCAGCCATACATACTAGGCTTCCACAAAACCCCAAGGATTTAAAAATCATGAGTCAGGCTCTTCAAATCTTGAGATTAAAAAATATACAATTGGGATTATTTTTCTTTGCCTTCCACTTTCCAAGCCTTTAGGCTGCACTTAGATCACACTTTCAAGCTATTCTTCTCAGCCCCAAGGGCTCAAAATTTTCTTTTTTTTTTAAATGAAAACAACAGTTCAGACTCTCCTAGTCACTTGCCTCCAGGAGATGGCACTTGAAGAAAGACTCCAAGTATCAAGGGATGATACTTCAATGATTAAGCACTAGCTTGGAACTCAGGTGATCTAGGGTCACGCCCTTGGTCTACCTGTATATCCTTAGGCAAGTTACTTAGCCTCTCTGGGTCTGTCTACATTGTGTTGTAAACTAGGACAGGTTTGAGCCCAAACCTGCCTATTATCCCACACAAATCTTTTGATTCAGGTTGGAAAGGACTCTGGACCCATGTCCTAGTACCAGCTCGCCAAGGAAGGGTCCAATCCCTTGCATTTTGCAGTATGGACACAGCTCAAGCCTCAGGCCGGAGCTATGTGGTTTACATAGGGCAGTATGGATACTCTAGAACAGATTCAAGATGTATGTCTAGCAGCCATAAGCCCCAGTTTATAATGAACTATGGAAGCTCATGCATGGGCTTGGAAACACTGAGCCCAGCAAGTGTGGATCCCACAGACTCAGGTTCCCAATGAGCACAGACAGACCATCTGGGCCTTAGTCCCCCTCCATAACAAATAAAAGAGTGGGAATAACAATACTACTCTGCTTCCTATCGGTGTGTGTGCATATGGGTGGTGGGGAGGTAAATATATCAAAGGTTGCTCAATGCTCAGCTAGTTTAATGAGGGGGCTAAAGCAGTACTGACAAGACTCATGAGAAAAACCAGCACCCACTGAACCCTAATCACCAGCTAAGGAACTGAGGGGAAGAGGTTCAGAAATGGACAGTAACACCAGTGGATACATATGTTTTGAAGGAGGTGGAGAGGTATAGCTGCCTTGGGAAGAGTAATCCCCTGGCAGTTCTCCAAGCCACTACTCATTAGGGGTTAGGTCCAGCCTCAAGCCCTACACCCAAATGCTCCTGCCTTGTGGGTGTATTCAGAATGCCCTCTTGCAAACTCCAGTGAGTTTATCCTGAGTGTGATAATACGTGATATTTTTTCTTCAAGTCCCAACTTCAAGAGTCCCAGGGATGCATAAGCATCTCAGCATTCATTTTACAAAAAAGTTTTTAGCTTTCACAGTGTCAGACCATTATTTGAAAATGTGACTTCTCCTGCGTCAAAAGCCACGGAGTAACTGCAACATCCAAAAATGTATATGTTTGATCAAAAACCTCTTCAGGTGCTGTAGGTGTTCCTCAAATGTACAGAAGAACGCTGCTAAAGCGGCACACACATAGCGCAAAGGCACATTAAGTGAAGTGTGTGCTGACTGCCCATGCATTGGCCATGGGAGCGGTGTGCTGCTATGGTTCAGTCAGCACACCCCACAAATTCCAGGTATGTGAGCTCAGTTAGCAAAACTACCCTCTCCCAGGAGATTGTCTTGGCCATGACTCTCCTGCGGCCCACGGGGATGAACGAGTGCCACTCATGAAGCCCCCTCACTAGCTTAGGCTGCCCACTTCTGCTCTAAACCCTCCCGAGGTTCATCATTCCAGAATTCACTTTCTTACCCCCCAGTAGAATAGAGTCTCTGCGTCCAGGGCTGCCAACAGGGGAGCCAAAGAGGGCAGCTGCCCCAGGAGCCCAGTAATTTAACAGGGTCTGGAGCCCTGGGCACTTTACATTGTCACTGTAACGCCATGCAGTGCTGTCCAGACTGTGCGGAGAGCTGGGAGGATGAGGCACGGCGCCCTCTGGGCAGTGCTGAAGCCCTGACTTCCCTAACTCCAAGGGCCTGCCCCCCCGGGGGCCCAGAGTGGTGCTCCTCCCCGCAGGTGCCCAGGGCCTATTGACATGTCACTGGTCCTATTGTTCGCTGATATATTCCCCCAGCACTTCCTGGGGAGCAAGACAGTGCTGTTATCCCCATCTTAAAGGGTGTGTGTGTTGGTGGGGGCAACTAAGATCAATGTGTAAGGGATCCATGCAACATCTCACGAGAAACCAAACCAGCCTTGCTGAGCTCCAGGCTGGGCTCCTAATGTCAGGGCCATCTTTTCTCTCTGGAATGCTTCCTTCACTCTCCCAGTTGGCTCCTCAGACCAGTGTGGGCTGGACTTGGGGAGCAGGTCACACTCTGAAGGGTAGAACCGGGGCAGCCATCAATCCACAATCACTAGCAAAGGCCTTTCATTGTCTGGAACCTGCCCTACCCTTCTGTCTCCTATTCCAATGCCTGTAAAACAGTGAGGGGCCAATTTGCTACTGGCTAAGCCCAACACTCTTTACTATCTCTAGATTCTGATTATTCTCCTATGAAGTGATGTACAGGGACATAGGCAGGGGGAAGAACTCCGCTCGTATAGGATGGCCTGCAGAGACCTCTTCCAAGCCCAGTCCTAAGGGGCGTGCTAGGAACAGAAGCTGCTATAGAGGTTTTAGGGCTGCTGCGTGGTGTGGTGTGGTAAACAGGCAGCTGAGTGGAGGATTGCAATTGTGGCAAACTGCTCTGGTTTATGCTGGGGGCTGTGCCAACATCAGCAGCCCTAGAGGATAGGGATGGCACGAAGGTGGTGTAAAGTAACAATGGGCAGTTCCTGGATTTGCCTCCACGAGACCAGATATAACACCTCAGCCAGGATGTTCCATAGCTGCTTTGCACCCCATTCACTTGGGCTGCATCTAGATTCAGTCCAGCTGCTGGCAGCATGATGCAAATGAGGGGTCATGAAATTGCAAATGGACACTCAATTGCTTATTCAAATGGATAATTTGAATATTCAAAGCAGAAAACAAGCTGTGTAGATGGGGTTCTGCCAGCAAAAGTCCCCTTGTCGCCAGCCTCTTATCCCTGAAAAAAAAATCAGGGATCAGGGCTGGTAACAAAAGGAGTTTTTGTCAGCAGAACCACAGCTACACTGCTTGTTTTCTGCTGCAAATGAGCAAATGAGTTATGGGAATATGCAAATGAGCCACATAAATATGCAAATAAGCCCTCATTTGCATCATGCTGCCAGCAGCCAGACTGAATCTAGATGCAGCCATTGTGTAAATGACCCCCCACGGCACCGAGAGCTACTCCTTTTACTGCAGACCAAGTCCTGAACTCTCCAAATGAGCTCAGTTCCACAGGCAGGCTCAGGAAAGGCAAATGATCAAAGATGGAGGAAATTAATCTAAGGTTGTGTCAGCAGGAGCTCAAACCTGCTGAAGGAGTTTGAGGAACGCGTCCCTTAGAGATTATTGGCATGAAAGTGCAAAGGTGTGCAAACAAACTCTGAAGGGTAGCAGATGAACAAATGGGGTTTCATCTATTGTAAACAACATGTTGTAAAGTCACTATTTATACTGTCACTTAATATAAGAATTGTGGAATCTCATTACTGCTTGAAGTTGTTGTGGTGGTACAAAGCGGTCATCGTCACAGTGCAAGATATGGATTACACCAGGCTCCCCCATCTGAGTCTTGTTATGGATCCATGAGTCCAGATTTAACACATCCTAGTGTACTGAAGGAATTGGTATGTGTCATTGCAGAGCCTGTGGGTATTATCTTTGAAAACCTGAGGCAATTGGGAGAGGTCCCGGATGATGGAAAGAAGGTAAATATAGTGTCTATTGTTTAAAAAGGAAAGAAGGACCATCTAGGGAACTATAGACCAGTCAGCTTTACCTCAGTCCCTGGAAAAATCATGGAGGGGATACTTACAGAATCCATTCTGAAGCACTTGGAATAGGAAAAAGTGATCAGGCGTAGTCAACACAGATTCAGCAAGGGCCAGTCACCCCTGACCAATCTGATTAGAAGAGGTAACTTCTATAATGAGGTAACTGTCTCTGTGGACATGGGGAAGTCAGTGGATGTGATATACCTTGACCTTAGCAAAGCTTTTGATACAGTCTCCCACAATGTTCTTGCCCATAAGTTAAGGACATATGGACTGGATGCATGGACTGTAAGATGGACTGGCTAGATGGTCGGGCAGCCTTCAGCTTCCTGAAGGGGGGCTCTAAAGAGGGTGGGGAGAGGCTGTTCTCAGTGGTGACAGACGGCAGAACAAGGAGCAATGGTCTGAAGTTACAGCAGGAGAGGTGTAGCTTGTATATTAGGAAAAACTGTTTCACCTGGAGAATGGTGAAGCACTGGAACACCTTAGCTAGACAAGTGGTTGAATCTCCATCCCTAGAGATTTTTAAGTTTTAAGATTTTTAAGTTTGACCAAGTCCTGGCTGGGATGATTTAGTTAGTGTTGATGCTGCTTCAAGCAGGGAGCTGGACTAGGTGACCTCCTATGGTCTCTTTTACCCCTATGATTCTATAATTCAGTAAACAATTTTTCCTTGTTCACTTTCTCCACACCACTCATAATTTTATATACCTCTATCCTATCCCAGCCAGTCTCCTCTTTTCTAACCTGAAAAGTCCTGGTCTTTTTAATCTCTCTTCCTATGGGACCCGTTCCAAACCCCTAATCATTTTAGTTGCTCTTTTCTGAACCTTTTCTAAAGCCAATATATCTTTTTGAGATGAGGTGATCACATCTATACACAGTACTCAAGATGGGGGCATACCATGGTTTTATATAAGGACAATAAGACAGAGAATAAAACAGAGACTATCCCTTTTAAAATGATTCCTAACATCCTGTTCGCTTTTTTGACTGCTGCTGCACACTGCAGATGTTTTCAGAGAACTATCCATGATCACTCCAAGGTCTTTTTCTTTATTAGCTGTTTCTAAATTGTCCCTCATCATATTGTATATATAGCTGGAGTTATTTTGCCCCGCACAATATGCATTACATTACATTTATCCACATTAAATTTCATTGGCCATTTTATAGCTCAGCCCTTCAGTTTTGTGAAATCCTTTTGAAGTTCTTCACAGTCTGCTTTATTCTTAACTATCCTGAGCAGTTTAGTGTTGTCTGCCAACTTTGCCACCTCACAGTTTGCCCCTTTTTCCAGATCATTTATGAACAAGTTGAATAGGATTGGTGCTAGGATTGACTCTTGGGGAACACCACTACTTACCCCACTCCATTCTGAAAATTTACTGTTTTTTCCTACCCTTTGTTTCCTGTCTTTCAACCAAGCCTCAATCCATGAAAGGATCTTACCTCTTATCCCACGACAACTTAATTTACGTGAGAGCCTTTGGTGAAGGATCTTGTCAAAGGCTTTCTGGAAATCTAAGTGCACTTATAGCTACTGCATTCCCTCTTGTCCACATTTGTTGACCCCTTCAAAGAACTCTGATAGATTAGTAAAACAGGATTTCCCTTTACAGAAACCACGTTGACTTTTGCCCAACAAATTATGTTCTTCTATATGTCTGACAGTTTTCTTCTTTACTATGGTTTGAACTAATTTGCTGAGTACCGATGTTAGACTTACTAGTCTGTAATTGCTGGGATTGCCTCTAGAGCCCCTTTTAAATATTGGCATTATATTAGCTATCTTCCAATCACTGAGTGCAGAAGCTGATTTAAAGGATAGGTTAGAAGCCACTGTTAATAGTTCTGCAATTTCACATCTGAGTTCTTTCAGAGCTCTTGGGTGAATGCCATCTGGTCCTGGTGACTTGTTACTGCAAAGTTTGTCAGTCAGTTCCAAAACCTCCTCTAATGACACACTTTACTCCTCAAGGGACTTCAAAGTACCCCGGGCACTCCGAAGTACCGGCAGGTGAACCGTGGCTAGGTGTGAGCTGGCACTTCGAAGTTTAACACTTTGAAGTTGCCGTAGGTGGGGGAGGCCGGGGAATTTGCTTAATGAAGTGCTGCATATGCACCGCGGCACTTTATTAATAAACTCCCAACACCCTAATTACCATGTTCCCTTCAATGTAGGGAGGTAGTGTAGACAAGCCCTTACTGTGTTTTTTAATTTGGGTTTACATTTAATCTGGGCCTCTATTGTGGTGTTTTTGAAAAGTTTCCATGTGGCTTGTAGGGATTTTACGTTAGTCACTGTACCTTTTAATTTCTGTTTAACTAACCTTCTCATTTTTGCATAGTTCCCCTTTCTGAAATTAAATGCCACAGTGTTGGACTGCGGAGATGTTCTTCCCACCACGGGAATGTTAAATATTATGGTCACTATTTCCAAGCGGTACTGTTACAGTTACCTCTTGGACCAAAATCTGCACTTCACGCAGGACTAAATCAAGAATTGCCACTCCCCTTGAGGGTTTCTGTACCAGCTGCTCCAAGCAGCAGCCATTTAAGGTATCGAGAATTTTACTTCTGTATCTTGTTCTGAGGTGACATATACCCAGTCAGTATTGGGGTAATTGAAATCCCCTACTATTAAGGAGTTTTTTATTGTGATTGTCTCCCTAATCTCTGTTAGCATTTCATAGTCACTACCACTGTCCTGGTCAGGTGGTCTATTTGATCATGGAGTTTTTATCCATAGAGATTCTATGGAACATTTTGATTCATTTAAGATTTTTACTCCATTTGATTCTACGTTTTCTTCAACATGTAGTTCTACTTCCACACCTGCACGACCTGTTCTGTCCTTCTGATATATCCTGTAGTCCAGTATGATTGTGTCCCATTGATTGTCCTCGTTCCACCAGGATTCTATGATGCCAATTACATCAATATCCTCCTCTAACACAAGGCACTCTAGTTCACCCAGTTTATTACAGTAGGGCCTTGATTTATGCGAGGGTTGCATTCCCATGCACCCTCACCTAACTGGAATTTTGCATAAGTTGGGGGATGGCCTGCATCAATAGTTGTATCTGCTGATTCTTCAAAGTCCATTTCAGGTTACATAGTTATGGGAGAATTGTAGATCTGGCCTGCTGTGGTCAACATGCTGGAACATGGACCCTTAGACTCAGGCACCAGAACACGCAAGCAAGATCCAGTCCAAGATGAATGCTGCTATGTCCGCCTCATGGTTCTCCCTTGTGCCCAGGGAGAAAGCCCTTTCTTCTTCCCTCAGGCCCTTGAGGGTCAAAAGTCACCTGACCCAGGTGATCCACTCTGGCAAAATACCCCTTGGTCACTGATTTTTTTTGCTGGCACACACCAGCTATTTGCATGGTAGACGGGATGATACCTTGGCATCCACCTTCAATTCTTTCGCTCAGACCAGGTCACCTGACCAGTGGGCTGCATTCCATTGACAGTCCTGAGCCTCTGGGATGTGGACTTGGCATCTGAGCACCTGTTTTCTACCCCATTGTTTAGCTCAGTGTCCTGTCCGGGGCTGAGTTCACACCTCCTACAGTGAAGCGTGGCACTGAAGCATTGCTAGTATAACTGCATTACTGGCATACATAAATTCAGGGCATCCTCAGCTTTCACTGGATGCTTCAAAAGGTCCCCTTGGCACAATATATGGGGCCAGTAGACACTGGACACACACATGCTTCCATATCAATATAAAAATCCAGTCACCTGACAGTGTTCTGGGCAACTGTGCCAGCTTGCTTATGTGGTAGCCATCACTTACAATAAAAGTAGGCTCTAATATGCATTCCAGTGTGGCTTGGAGTCCCCAGCCAAGCTCAGGGCTGTGTTAAGAGCTAAATAGCTGTATATTTTCCCCCAGAGATCTTAACCTAACTAGAACAGAGAAACAATGTGTAGGAGAAAATTACTGTGAGCTCTGTCTTACAGGTGTGTTTGAGGGGGGGGAAAGTGGGACTAGTCCATGGAGCGGTTAAAGCCTAGCACCTTTTGCAGTAATTCTCACAACCTGATTTCAAACTGCCTCAACAAATCCAGCCCCACTTCTGTGCATTGAGTTTTGAAAACATGGTGCTCAGTGGCTTGCCCAAGGGTGCAAAGGGAGAGCTCTGGACCAGCCCAGGCCTGCTGAGTCCCATTGCTTGTTCATTTTCTACATGGAGCTATATTTTGTTGGAGAGATGAGTGGGAGTATTTAATCCACTGGGGGGTAATGAAGATTTGATTTCTTTGGGGTAGGGTTGTATCTTTAAATGTACATCCATCTGTCTGACCCAAATCTTCATTCCCAGCTGGGGGTGGGAGACTGTGTGTGTGTGTGTGTGTGTGTGTGTGTGTGTGCATGCGCGCACACGCGCTCTCATGCAATAGTGTTCTGCAACTCCCTAGTCAGGACTGACACTCTGCAATTCACTAAGTAAATAATATTTACTGTGCCTGTACATTTAATGCCAGTACGTTAGCATTTAAAACAAAATAGTTTGCCCTACCAACTATGTAGCTCTGAGGGCTGCCAGAGCAGTGCAAACATCATGTAAGTAATTTGTTCAACACTGGTGATAATATGCTGCACAGAGCAATAGAAACATAAACACAGGCTGGGCTTTGTGTGGGTATTTTTTTTCTCCTTCTTCTTTTTAAAGAACCTTTGGGGGGACGGGACATGAATGATTCATAGATACAAGGGGGGTGGGAAAGAGAGAGATGGAGATTATGAGAGAGAAGCTTCAAAGTGACTGGAGCCGATTTGAAGTCCTGAGCGTTCCTGTGCCAGGGTAGACCAGCAATACACTAGAGAGGCATCATCAACCCCCTCCCTTCCTGCCCTGACTTCCCTTCCTGCACCTCCTCTTCTCCTGTGAACAGAGGCTCCAAATCAGGAGTTCAAAGTTCACTGTCCTCTAATGATGCGAAGGCTTCTTGGAACCTGTGTGAGTGACATCTGTTTATAAGTGCAGCCCTTCCCTGGGGAATCAGCCCAGTTTATTTAAGGGGCAGCAGGCGCAGAAAGAGGAATGAAGAAGCCAAGAGTGGAATGATATGCGGGGATTTTTTAAAAAGATATTTATATTAAGGAAAAAAAAACTTACTGATGATGAAGTATCTTTGATTCTGAATATTTTAAAAAGCCCATTAGATTTAAATGTAATGAGAATATTATGGCAACTGCCTTGATTTTTATTCTATGGCTAGGACAGATATACGTTAGAGAGTAAAAAGCCTCTACAGCTTGAGTATAGAAAAGAACTGGCTTTTGCCGGGACAAAAGATTGCCTGTGTCAGGGTGAAAAGGTTATGGGTCGGGGCGGGGGGGGCAGTACATACCAAATTTGGCATACTGAGAAAGAAAAAGAGAGCATAAGGCTGGCTGGTGAAGAAGGGATCTCTGGGTGGCTGAGTCAACGGCATCACCATTAGTGCTGGTTGAAACATGGAATTTCAGTTCCCCAGGAAATACCAACATTCTGAAATTTGGTTGTGTTCTAAATCATCATGAAAAGAAAAGAAATAATTTCCAAACTTAAAGTATCAAGGGATGATACTTCAATGATTAAGCACTAGCTTAAACTTGCTCCAAAATTCTGGAGAACGTTAATCATGAACAATTTTAATTTAAGAACTTTGAAAATGTTTATAGATAGTGCTTTAATTTTTCTATTTTTGTGTATCTTTCATAAGATGTGGTATGGTACTCTAGATATGCATTGGCTATAAATCTGATTAAAAACAGTTTTGAGTTAGTACTGAGTGCTTATCTTAGTTTCTTATTCAGAGTGTCTCCAGTTTGTAGTTGTAATGAAACAGTGTGACATTTGAAACAAGAAACTAATGAAACTCATCTAACTAGAGTAGAGTAACAAGCTGTTTTTAATAATCTAGAGAAATTATTCAAGCTAAAATATATTAGAAAGCTGCTACTTTTTCATAAAATAAAATTAAAATACAAACCAAAGTAACCTAATAAAATATTTTCACTATTATAGTATATCATATTATGCCATGATATGTCAAGAGGAGAAAAAAGCCACCTGGTGGTTCTTCGCCCTTACAAGAAAACAAAACCCACAAGGGTGACTGGAATCCTAAACTAATCTGTGCTTTACTGAGCTGGGGCCTGAGTCTGTTAATAACTGTAATCTGTTCCAGACAGGGCTCTTTTTGTGTGTGCTGGTATGAGATGGACTGCCATATTGGCAGATCCAGCTGGGATGCCCACCTGGGTGGTGGAGGGTTGGGGGGAGCCTGGTCTGTCTTCTCAAGGCACTTGTCTATACTTACCAGAGAGTTAACGTTCCTGAGGTAGATCTTCCAGAGTTCAATTTTAGGCAATCTAGTAGGGATGTGTTCAATCAAATGCTTAAGAAGCCCCCATTGACCCGAGTACTCCTTGCAGTCTCAAGGAGTAAGGTACATTGATGGGAGAGTTTCTTGTCAACCTCCTCCTGTGGGGATGGTGCAGAAAATCAATGTGTAGTACCCAGAGGCACTGAGACCTCATACTAGGATGAGTGAAGTCTCTGCTCTACAGCCTTGGCTAAGAGCCAGCTGGCCTTTAGCTCACAACGGTAGAGCACAGAGCTCTAGCCCTTATGATTGCAGGTTCAATCCCTAGTGCCAGCAACCTGGGTCTGTTGGTGTTACAAATGCAAGGTATGTTTGATTCTAGCTATGCAATTCACATAGCTGTAAATACAGCTGACATAGGACTGCTATAAGATGGGTGCATAACTGGTTGGATAATTGTTCCCAGGTAGTACTTATCAATGGATCATGATCATGCTGAAAGGGCATAATAAGTGGAGTTCTGCAGGGATTGTTCTTGGGACTGTTTCTATTCAATATCTGTTCAACTAATTAGGTAATGGCATAGAAAATAAAATACCAAAATGGGAGGGATTACAAATACTTGGGAGATTAGGATTATTATTCAAAATGATGTGGAGAAACAGGCTCAGGTTAATAGATTGTTCCTTCCTAAATGGATTTTTGTCCTTTATTGAATGCCAATCAGTTTCACATGATATGGGAAATCACTGCCTAGGAAAGAGTGGTGCAGAAAGGAAAGTCAAGCTAAATATGAGTCAGTGTGCTATTGCTACAAATAAATCAAACGTTTTGAGATGTATTAAAAGGAATGTTGTAAGCAAGACATGAGAAGCAAGTCTTCCACTTGCTCTGTGCTGATTTGGCCTCAACTGGAGTACTGTGTCTAGTTGTGGGTGCCATATTTCAGGAAAGATGTGAACAAATTGGAGAAGGTCCAAAGAAGAGCAACAAAAAACTATTAATGGTCTAGAAACATGACCTATGAAGGATGGCTGTCAGATTTCAGTGTCTTTAGTCTAGAAGAGAGAAGACAGAGGACATGTCATGTGATGGAACTTTTATACTGGATATGGAAGCTATTTTATGCACCCAGTGTATTCACTGGCCCTAAATATTGGGGTGGGGGGCATGTGAGGTAGCTAATGAAAGCTGAGGTTGTCCTGAATTTATGTATGCTACTTATCATGTTTGTAGGTAGAGTTACACCTTTAATTCTGCAGTTGTATCAACAATGTT
Organism: Carettochelys insculpta; assembly: GCF_033958435.1. Classification (NCBI taxonomy): domain Eukaryota; kingdom Metazoa; phylum Chordata; order Testudines; family Carettochelyidae; genus Carettochelys; species Carettochelys insculpta. The sequence goes on along the minus strand of NC_134149.1, from coordinate 46,281,938 downwards.
TTAGTTCTAAGCTTCTCAATAGGAAGTGTGAACTCAGCTCCAGCCAGGATATTGGGCTAAACAATGGACTGGAAACCAGATGCCCAGATGTCGAATCCACATACCAGAAATTTGGTACTTGTCAATGGAATGCAGCCTGCTGGGCAGGTGACCTGGGCTGAGCAAAGGAATTGAAATCAGATACCCAGACATCCATTACACTTGCCATGTAAATAACTGGGGTGTGATGGCAAAACCGACCAATGGCATTTTGCTACAGTGGCTCACCTAGGTCGGGTGACTTTGACCCTCAAGTGCCTGATGGGAGGGAGAAAGGACTTTGTCCCCGGACACAAGGGAGAACCATGAGGTGGACATAGTAAGAGTCCAAGATGAACGCTGATCTTGCTGCTTTGTTCTGATTTCTGTTCTGAAGATTCATATTCCAGCAAGCTGAATCCAGCTGGCCAGATCTATAATTCTTCAGTAACTACACACCCTGGAATGTAATTTCAGAGACTTTCAAGAATCAGCGGATTACATGCATCAATTGCAGCTATTGATGCAGGCCAGTGATGTTAAGTGTCACTTTAACAATATTTCTCTCTAACCTTCTTTTTTTCCTTTTTGTTAATAAACCTTTTATATGTTTAGGTCTAAAGGATCTGGCTTTTGTGTCATGATTTGGGTAACATCCAAATGTATATTACCAGGGTCTGTGGCTAGACCCTTTGGGGCCCAGAAGAATCTGGGTGGAGTTGCTGAAATAGGTTTAATAATCTCTTGTCTGAATTTGGGGGTTGTTGGTCTGGATTGGTATAGCAGCTGAGAAGTCTGTGGCTTCTGGCTGGCCAATGGGGCTGGCAGAGGTACTTTTGTGGCTGATTAGATTTGCTTTAGTGAGAAGGAAATCCCAACCTGGGTCTGTAAGTGGCCTGGTTTTAAGCAAAGGTACCCTGGATTGATTTCTCTAGCTGTGCCTAGAAACCCTGTCCTATTACAGCATGATAGTAGCTTTCAAGCATGTAAAAGGCTGTTACCAGGAGGTGGGGAAAGAATCATTCTTCTTAGCTTCTGATGATAGGTCAAGAAGCAATGGGCAGGCTTAGGCTGAACATAAGGGGAAAACTTCCAAATGGTCAGGGTGATTGAGCACTGACTAAAACTTCCTAGGGAGATTATAGATTATCCATCATAAGATATGTTTAAGGGTAGGTTAGTCAGACACCTGAGCTCGATGGTTTAAGCGGGTACTTGGTCTGGCTATGAGTGGAAGGGGCTAGGTCTGATGGCCCCTTGAGAGTCATTCCAAGTCTTCTACTCTATGCATAGGAGGAGGCACTAAAAAAAAGAAAGTTGACGACATTTCAAATTGCATCAAAATTGGTTGGTAAATGAAGCAGTGAGGGAGAGTCTCTAAGTATAGATGTTTTTGTTCAGTAATGACAAACATATCAGGCTAGATAAATATCCTGACCCGTCACTAAGCGCCTTATTGGCAGGGCAGTATCTACACTAGCATGTTCTTTTGAAAGAACGGGTGCTTTCAAAAGACCCCATGGAGTGTCTACACACAATGCTGCCTTGGAAAGCATTTTCAAAAGAATGTGACCCGCCTTTTGAAACTGCTCTTCCATTCCCATTTCAGGAAGAGCATCCTTTTTCCAAAGACTCCCTTGAAAGAAAATAGGTGCAGATGCCCTGCAGGCCCCTCTTTGAAAGAGCAAACCTCCATGGTGCTGGCTAGCTGGATCGTGGAGACGCCCCGATGGCACATGTGGGGCTCTGTGGTCTTTGTGTCCAGCCACACTTAAAGAGACAGGGACTGAGAGAACCCATGGCAGGAAGCTGAGAGCATGCTAGCAGCAGGGAGAACGTGCGGCTGCAGCAGCTCTTCCTGCAGCCATGCGAGGTACTTGATTCCCGCCCCCACATATGGCCATCAGCCAAGAGCCATGTGCCCCCCAGGTCCCCCTGAGCATTCTGAGGGTACCCAGGAGCCCAGCCAGGGCCCCCAGTAAAAGGGCCCCCTCAGGGGTGAAGACGAAGCTCAAGGACCTCCTAGGATGTGGGGTGATGAGGAGGTCGTCCTGCACACAGCTGGCCATCACCTGAGTGCTGTGGCATTTGTGTGCCTCTCCACCACCCCGACATCCTGGGGGCACCCCAGCCCCATGGCCAGGCAGGTGCACGCCAAGGTTAAGGAGCTAAGGGAGGTGTATTGCCAGGCTGGGGTGCAGCCAGCTGCTCAGGGACAGTGCCCCTCGCTGCCACACTTTGAGGTGCTGGACCACCTCTTGGGCTGAAGCAGGAAGCCTCGCTGGCTGCCCTCCTCCACGCTGCCAGGCCAGCGCTGGAGCCACAGATGGGGGACCAGCTGGGGCTGTTGCGTGCCAGCATCCCCTGGCTGAGGGCAGGGAACATACACTGGGACCCTCATCACCATTCCTGCTGGGCCATTGAGCTGGGACCCTGCACTGGGGCCTCCCCAAGGGACCCCTGGGTAGTTACTGGGTGTCCAGACACCTCAGTGAGGGGGTGCCCACCTCTTGCACAGCTACCGGCCCCAGTACAGACATACCCTGCATGGCCGCACTCACTGGGCCCCGAGGGGCACCCACCCTTGTGGATAGTACCACAGTCAGCATGCTTGGAGAGGGAATGGAGGGGAGCCTGACTGAACCCAGGGTGAGCCCCACCATGCAGGGCCCCTCTGCACCCAGGATCCCACAGGGCTCCTGGGCCATCAGATGGGGGCGTGGGCCACGGGGGGTGGGAGGCACAGCCCCTGGGGCCAGCTCACAGGACTGATGGGCTGTCCTCCACCCCCTTCTGTCTCTTCCATGTCACTTTTTTTGCATTTCCAGCTGGATACTATTTGGCAAAAGTTGTATGTTTGTTTTTTGAGAAAATGCCACTTGAGGTTGTGGGTTTTTTTTGGTGAATTTCTCATTGCAAATGAGATATAAAGGGAGCCCACCTGAACATGATACAAGTGCGAAGGATTGGGTCCATTCAGTTTGATGTGTTCTGTTTTCATCTTTGATTTTTGGCTATGTCTATACTCGCACGCTACGTCGAAGTAGCCTACTTCGACGTAAGAACATCGAAATAGGGTACTTCGACACGTCATCTACACATCCTCCAGGGCTGGTGCCATCGATGTTCAACATTGAAGTAGCGATGGAGAACGTCGAAAGGAGCTGCCCTGGAAGGAAATGCAGAGCATCCACACACACAAGTGCTCCCCGTCAAAATAAGGAGCCAGCAAAGCCCCAACACACTCCCTTAAAGGGCCCCTCCCAGACACACTCAGCCACACGAGATCCATAGAGCCGACAACCGGTTGCAGACCCTGTGCACACAGCATGGACCCCCCAGCTGCAGCAGCAGCCAGAAGCCCTGGGCTAAGGGCTGCTTCACGTGGAGACCATAGAGCCCTGCAGGGGCTGGACAGAGCGCCTCTCAACCCCTCAACTGATGGCCATCATGGAGGACCCCGCTATTTTGATGTAGCAAGATGCGGATCGTCTACACATGCCCTACTTCGACGTTGAACATCGAAGTAGGGCGCTATTCCCATCTTCGGATAGGAATAGCGATTTTGACGTCTCGCCGCCTAATGTTGATTTCAACATCGAAATGGTGCATGGTGCGTGTAGACAGGATGCGTACTATTTTGACGTTGTGCCAGCTACTTCAAAGTAGCTGGCTAGTGTAGACACCCCCCTTTTTTCGAAGCCATTCCAACCTCACTTAAATGATGCCAGTTTTACTTCATGTGTAATTTTTGTTTTCTTAAAATGCGTGTTACCCTTCAAAGCAGGAATGCTGCAAACTTCCTTTTCCTTTTTAAAATCAACACTTTAATAGCAACACAATCAAAACAGATACAGCATCATAGCCACAATGCACATCACACACATTAAAGGGGGAATTATCCAGTGTTTCAAAATCACACATTGCTTGCTAGTTAGGTATGAGTTGTTCATTGTGGCACTTTTAGACATGCACTACTTATCAAAAATACTCAGGAGGGCTGGTGGTTTTTATGTGGCAATTATAGTGTTGGGAGCCACAAAGAGATCCTTAGAGCGGCATGCAGCTCCGGAGCCCCAGGCTGCACTAGGGTTTGCTAATGGTTATGCTTCCAAAATCTCCAGTCAGCTCTGCCAGGCACATGCCTTAGGGTGGCATACGGAGTTCAGACACTGCACACCCCCAGCCTGGTATTGCTAGCAGGGTAAAGGGCAGGGTGCTGCTCAGTCGAGCAACAGTTCACCGGAACTCTCTGGGTACGTCACCTCTGCAGTTATCTATTTACTCAGGCTGTGCTGCCCCCATCTGCGGTGCTGTTTTTTAGCAATGTGGTGTCCTGCTGCTGCAGCTTTTCACTGAGGCATGTAGCTACACCTTGTACTGTGGACATGGCCTCCTTTCTCCTGTATGTGTTTGGCAGCATGTAGCTCACTGCAGTGTGGATGCAGCCTGCTTTCTCCTGTATGTGTTTAGCTACAGGTACGCTACCTTCTGCTGTCCATGGTGTACTGTGGGGATGTGGCTCAAAGGAAAAGGGCTTACTCTTTGGAGGGTTGATACCCAGCAGAACTGACGGTGCTCAGACTCTCATGAGAGGTCCTGTGCTCTTCATTGGATCAGGCCTTAGCTGCAAATAAAAACCTTCAGAGGTGCATTTGTTATTAAAGAAACAGCTGTGTCTGCTTCTCCCCATGGTGTAAACCAAAGGCTCTATTCTGGTGTAAATCAGTGCAATTCCATGGAAGTCTGTAGTGTTTTGCTGATTTGCATTAGCAGGGGCTTGGGCCCAATACCTTGCCATTGTCCCAGCTCATGTGATCACATCCTAGGCAAGGTCCCATTCCAATGCAGGGAGGGTCAAAAAGGGCAGAGCTTGCAGTACTGTAGGCATCTTAACTTTGCCTTTCCTGCATGTTGGATAAGTAAAAAAACTCATCTTATTAATACATTAATGTAACGTTTGCATATAATTCATCAAATGTTTATGAAACTGTGGAACAAATAATTCTGACAAACACATGCCTAATTGAGATCAGGGCTGACAAGCCTTGTGAATTTTTAATAAAAAGGGGGAAGAGAGAGTGTACATTAATAAGCTTTAGTTATCTCCTTCAATATTTAAAGTGGTTTTTCTATAGCACACATTTTATTTAATATACTACAAAGAAGAAATATCTCAAACCCCTTAAGAGATTTGCACACGGTATCTTCTGTTGCATCGCATGTACCATGGACTGAGAGCACTCCTCCCATTGACCAAAACCTCCCTTTCTGTGCTTGTTAATAATGTTACAGACTATTGCAGTTTTCACAGTCTCTATGTGGTTGGACAAGTAATTGACACAGAAAACACCTGTGCATCTTATACCAAATGGGTATCAACTTCACTCATTTAAACTCAGTGGGGACTTTACTTATATATGCATCACACTGGCCAAATGAATCTTCATCACCATCTGGCGGCTGGCCACATAAAAGCCATCCACCCACATTGTTTAACTGAAGCAGGCAATGCTCAAGTGGAAGTGGAATGTGTTTTAGAGATACAGGACATCATGGGTAAGAAATGCAAATATGGTAGGCAACCAGCTTGGCTTAACAGGGAAATCCTTGGTCAGCTTAAACTCAAAAAGGTTGTGTATAAGAATGGAAACATCGACAGTTGACTAAGGAGCAGTATAAATACATAGCTGGAGAATGCTGGGGAGTAATCAGGAGAGAGAAAGCACAACTGGAACTGCAGCTGGCAAGGAATGAGAAGGGCAACGAGAAGGGTTTCCACAGGCATGTTAACAATAAGCGGGTTATCAGAGAAGGTGTGGGGCAGGTACTGAATGAGGGAGGTAACCTAGTGACAGATGATGTAAGAAAAGCTGAAGTACTCAATGCTGGTTTTGCCTCCATCGTCACAGACAAAGTCAACTCCCATACTACGGTGCAAGACAATGCAGTATGGGAAGGTGGAGGGCAGCCACCAGTGGGGAAGGAATAAGTTATGAGCCATCTAGAAAAACTAGATGTGCACAAACCCATGGGTCTGGATTTAATGCACCCAAAGGTACTGAGGGAATTGGCAGACATCATTGCTGAACCTCTGGCCATTATCTTTGAAGACTCTTGGAGATTGGGAGAGATCCCAGATGACTGGAAAAAGGCAGATGTAGTGCCCATCTTTTAAAAAGGAATGAAGGCTAATCTAGGAAACTAGATCAGTCAGCCTTACCTCAGTCCCTGGGAAGATAATGGAAGGGATCCTCAAGGAATCCATTTTGGAGCACTTGGAAGAGAGGAAAGTGATCAAGAATACTCAACATGGATTCACCACGGGCAAGTTGTGCCTGACCAATCTGATTAGCTTCTATGACTAGGTAACAGGCTCTGTGAACATGGGGAAGTCAGTGGATGTGATGTACCTTGGCTTCAGCAAAGCTTTTGGTACAGTCTCCCACAACATTCTTGCCCATAAGTTAAGGAAGTATGGATTGGATTCATGGTGTATAAGATAGATAGAACACTGGCTAGATAATTGGGCCCAATGGGTAGTGGTCAATGGCTCAATATCTGGATGGAAGTCAGTTTCAAGCAGAGTGCCACAAGGCTTGGTTCTGGGGCCAGTGTTGGTCAACATCCTTATTAATGACCTGGATGAGGGACTGGACTGCATCCTCAGCAAGTCTGCGGACAACACTACCTTAGGGGGAGAGGTAGGTAGGATCCAGAGTGACCTGGATAAATTGGAGGATTGGGTCAAAAGAAGATAAGAACATAAGAATGGCCATACTGGGTCAGACCAAAGGTCCACCCAGTCCAGTAGCCTGTCTGCTGACAGTGGCCAGTGCCAGGTACCTCAGAGGGGGTGGACTGAAGACAATGATCAAGAGATTTGTCTCCTGCCATCCATCTCCAGCCTGTGATAATTAGAGGCCAGGGACACCATTCCTACCCTTGGCTAATAGCCTTTTATGGACCTAACCTCCATGAATTTATCTAGCTCGCTCTTAAATTCTGTTATAGTCCTAGCCTTCACAGTCTCTTCTGGCAAGGAGTTCCACAAGTTAACTATGTGCTGAGTGAAGAAGAACTTTCTTTGTTGTTAGTTTTAAACCTGCTACCCATTAATTTCATTTGGAGTTCTCTAGTTCTTGTATTATGGGCACAAGTAAATAACTTTTCCTAATTTACCCTCTCCACACCTGTCATAATTTTATATACCTCTATTATGTCCCTCATCAGTATCCTCTTTTCTAAACTGAAAAGTCCCAATCTTTTTAGCCTCTCTTCATACAGGACCTGTTCTACACCTCTAATCATCTTACTTGCCCTTTTCTGAACCTTTTCCAGTGCCAGGATATCTTTTTTTTTTTTTAAGGTGAGGAGACCACATCTGTACACAGTATTCAAGAGGTGGGTGTACGATATATTTATATAGGGGCAGTAAGATACTTCTTGTCTTATTTTCTATCCCGTTTTTAATAATGCCTAATGTCCTATTTGCCTTTTTGACTGCCTCTGCACACTGCATGGATGTTTTCAAGGAACTATCCACAATAACTCCAAGATCTCTTTCCTGATTAGTTCTAGCGAAATTAGCCCCCATCATATTGTAAGTATAGCTGGGGTTATGTTTTCCAATGTGCATTACCTTACACTTATCCACATAAAATTTAATTTGCCATCTTGTTACTCAATCACTCACTTTGATGAGATCTTTTTGAAGTTCTTCCCAGTGTGCCTTTGTCTTGATTATCTTGGACAGTTTAGTGTCATCTGCAAACTTTGTCCCCACTGCTCACCCACTTTTCTAGATCATTTATGAATAAATTGAACAGGATTGGTCCTAGGACTGACCCTTGGGGATGCCAATAGTTACCCCTCTCCATTCAGAAAATTTACCATTTATGCCTTCCCTCTGTTTCCTGTCTTTTTACCCAGTTCTCAATCCATGAAAGGGTCTTCCCTCTTATCCCATGACAACCTAATTTACATAAGAGCCTTTGAGGTACCTTGTCAAAGGCTTTCTGGAAATCTGACATGGCTCAACAAGGAGCAGTGTAGAATCCTGCACTTGCAATGGAAGAATCCCAAGCATTATTATCATTATTATAGCTGGGGATAGACTGGCTCAGCAGCAGTAGAGTGGAGAGGGACCTAGGGGTTATGGTGGATGAAAGGCTGGATATGAGTAAGCAGTGTGCCATTGTAGCCAAGAAGGCTGTTGACATATTGGGTTGCATTAGGAGGAGCATTTCAAGCAGATGGATTAGGAGGAGCATTTTGAGCAGATCTAGAGGGGTGGTTATTTGTAACGGATGAGGCCACATGTGGAATATTGTGTCTCATTTTGCCTCCCCCCCCAGTATAAAAAGGATCTGGATGCACTGGAGCTGGTTCAGCGAAGGGCAACAAAAATGATTAAGGGTCCGGAGCACATGACCTATGAGGAGAGGCTGAGGGATTTGGGCTTGTTTAGTTTACAGAAGAGAAGACTGAGGGGTGATTTAATAGCAGCCTTAAGCTTCCTGAAGGGGAGCTCTAAAGAGGATGGAGAAAAACTGTTCTCAGTGGCGTCAGAAAGGAGAACAAAGAGCAATGGTCTGAAGTTACAGAAGGAGAGGAGTAGGTAGTAGGTAGTTCATCAGCAGGGTGGTGAAGCACTGGAATGCGCTGCACTTCTCCATCCTTAGGAGCTGTCCTGTATTATTCCTTCTTGCTGTGCTGGCCCTTTCCCTGTCGCGGAAATGAAAGCATCTCCAGGACTGACCCAGCTTACTGCTTGTGAGACTATGTGCCAGTTGAGGACTGGCAGGAAATGTGAATATCCTGCTTCACCCTTGCAGGTCTCTTCCTTCATTGGGGTGCTGGGAATAGCTGGAGTAGCAATCATCTGTGTGTTCTAGGCCACCACAGAGCTCTCCCTTTGCATGCCATTAGGGTGCCAGGCAGGTAGAGTTCCCTGTCAGCAGAGTGCTTTGGCAGCCAGCCCGGAGAGAGTCAGGTGCCACCCAGCTGATTAGCAGAGTGCCCACAGACAGCAGTTCGTGTTTTCTATTGGTGGTGCACATCCACACAGGCCTCGGTGCACAGAACAAAATTTATGCTGCCAATGGATGGAAAAAATTAGAGGGAACTCTGCCCCAGAGGGAAATGGGGGAGGGGGAGGGAGGGTGACAGAAATAGAAAAGTGGCTGACATAGGAAGGAGAGCAATGATGGGAGATGGCTGCAGTAATGACTGAGAGAGGATGATAAAAGCTGGCATGGGAGGGGTAGTGAGGGGTGAAGCTGGGGACTCAGAACTGGCTAATGTCTCCCCAGGGTCCATGTGCTCTTGAGGCAACGTGATAAAATATTCACGCTCTACCACCATTGCTTAATTCTGAAATGAATGTTTAACATGTCACTCCTGCCAGACGAATGGGGGTATGTGCAGGGGGAGGTAAAAGCTTCTTTATTTATTCAGAAGGTACTGGTCCTGTGGTGCTGGTCTACATCCCTACTAGGCTGTCCTTCATCAGGCCTGAGTGGGGTGGCAGCAGAACTCCCAGCAAAGCTACTTCTAGCAATTTCTAAAGCATAAATAATATTTTCCCTCCCCGCCCCCCGAGGCCTGTGTGGTTAGCATGGAAGCAGAGTTGTAAACAATAAGGCTAAGCGCAGATAGCTTAAAACACTGTGAGACATTTCCAAGACTTTGCCTCCACTAGCACATTTGTCGGTAAAAGTTCCCAGTCACCTGAAATGACAACAGCACCAGTGTGCACAGCCCTGTGTCTCCCCATGTACATAGCTGCTGCTACTCAATAGGTGTGGCTTAATGATGCTGGTAAGTAAGCTCTCTCCCACCCACACAGAGTGGTTCCTGGGAGACCCTGTAGAGGTGCTGCTGCTGCAAGGGCCACAGTGTGGACATAATGTAGGCTTTGACCTTGAAAGGCAGTGGGTCTCTGTACAAGCAATTGGTTCAGCTACATAGCATTTGTAGGATAGTACATGGGACAGAAAGGGTGAAATTAACCCCTAGGCAATAAGCCAACACAAGGGCTATATACCACTTATGTCCCTTCTTATGCAGGACATAAATGATGCCAAGCCCTGACTGGCTGTCTGCTCAGACTTGAATTTCACTTAAATAGTGGAAGCCACAAGTGAATTATGCAGATAGTTCCAAGTATATTTTTGTATTTGTTGACCTGAATGCAGTTCACAAGTGTAAACTAACCAGTCTTGATTTAGGCCATGCTTTTCTACTAGGGCTGGTCAAATGAATCATTGTGATTAGCACTCGTGGCAAATGTAGGTCCCTTTCTAGCAAAGCGCTTAAGTGTGCGCTTAACTTTAAGACTGTGCATACCAGTTTAAATGGAACAATTTCAGTGATTTGCCCTTTTGACAAAGAAATATAAGAATCATATGTATGTGTTTATTTTAGGATATATTGTTCTGTCTCAGATGAAAATCCACATGTATTCATCATTTGAATATAAATCAACAATGTGTTGTATACTTTCTTAATGATCTACAGATACAAAATTATTTTCATGAAGTGCAAAGATAAAAGCATGTCACCAAACACTTCAGTTTATACTTGATCAATGTGTTAATGGATAACGTCTACTCTAGTTATGCCTTAACAGAAAATATTCAGATACTAACATTAACATAATAAAATAAAGCATTATAAAAAACTGCCAGCTGTTGAGCTGCAATGAATGGTCAGTCTCCTCCGCTGACATGATCCCACTGATTTTAATAGTTACACCAACAGAGAATTTGGTCCAGCCAGTTAATTTTGTGGTCAGGTATATTTTGATCTATTTAATCTCTTTATTTTTGAAGGATTGGGTTATATAAATTATGTGACGTTGTTGATACTGTTGCCATTCAGCCTCCTGAAGTGACTTTTGTAATGTAGCCATTTGTCTTTGAAATAGGGACAAAATGGTTTTTAGCAATGGGTCTGGTGGAAGGCCAGGGTTGGAGACCTGGAATTCCTGAGTTCTAATTCTATCTCTAATACCAATTCCTCTGTGCTCATGGACACGTCATTTAACCTTTCTGGGACTTCATTCCATGCCTGTACAATGAGAATCATAGAATTCTAGAGCTGGAAGGGACCTCAGGCAGTCATCTAGTCCAGACCCCTGCTTAAAGCAGGATCGACCCCAACTAAATCATCCCAACCAGGACTATGTGAAGATGGGACTTAAAAACTTCTAGGGGTGGAGATTCCACCACCTCTCTTGGTAACTCATTCCAGTGCTTCATCACCCTCCTGGTGAAATAGTTTTTTCCTAATTTCTAAACTACACCTCTCCTGCTATAACTTCAGACCATTGTTCCTTGTTTTTCCATCTGTGACCACTGAGAACAGTCTCTTTCCATCCTTTTTAGAGCCCTCTTTCAGGATGTTGAAGACTGATATCAAATCACCCCTCAGTCTTCTCGTCTGCAAACTAAATAAGCCCAGATCCCTCAGCCTCTCCTCATAGGTCATGTTCTCCAGGCCCTTAATGATTTTCGTTGCTCCCCCGCTGAACCTGCTACAGTGTGCCCACATCCTTTGTATACTGGGGGCCCAGAACTGGACATAATACTCCAGATGTGGCCTCATCAGTGTTGAATAGAGGGGAACAATAACTTCTCTAGATCTGCTGGAAATGCTTCTCCTAATGCACCCCATTATGTCGTTAGCCTTCTTAGCTACAAGGGCACACTGCTGACTCATATACTGCCTCTCATCCACTATAATCCCTAGGTCTTTTTCTACTGCACTGCTACTTAGCCAGTCGGTCCCCAGCCTGCAACAATGCTTGGGATTCTTCTGTTGCAAGTGCAGGACTCTGCTCTTCTCCTGGACGAACCTCATCAAATTTCTTTTGGACCAATCCTCCAACTTGTCTAGGTCGCTCTGAACCCTATCCCTACCCTCCTGCTACCTGACCCCCTAGCTTAGTGTCATTGGCAAATTTGCTGAGGGTGCAATCATCCCCTCATCCAGGTCATTGATAAAGATGTTGAACAGTACCAGCCCTAGAACCAATCTTTAGGGCACTCCACTTGAAACTGTCTGCTAACCAGCAATTGGCCATTGACCACTATTTGTTGGGCCCAACCATCTAGCCACTTTCCATCCATTTTACAGTACATGTAAGAACTGAGGACCGAGAACAGCCTCTCCCCATCCTCTTTAGAGCCCCTCTTCAGGAAGTTGAAGGCTGCGCGACCATCTAGCCAGCTTTCTATCCATCTCACAGTCCATGCATCCAGTCCATATGTCCTTAACTTATGGGCAAGAACATTGTGGGAGACTGTATCAAAAGCTTTTCTAAAGTCAAGGTATATCACATCCACTGACTTCCCCATGTCCACAGAGCCAGTTACCTCATCATAGAAGCTAATCAGATTGGTCAGGCACAACTTGCCCTTGGTGAATCCATGTTGACCAGTCTTGATCACTTTCCCCTCTTCCAAGTGCTGCAAAATGGATTCTTTGAGGATCCCCTCCATGATTTTTCCAGGGACCGAGGTAAGGCTCACCGGCCTATAGCTCCCTAGATTGTCCTTCCTTCCTTGTTTTAAAGAGGGGCACAACATTTGCCTTTTTCCAGTCATCCGGGATCTCTCCTGATATCCACAAGCTTTCAAAGATAATGGTCAAAGTACTTATCTCCCTCTGAGGGGTTCTGAGAATTAAGCAATACTCTGACTGTGGCAAGCGGAGCTATTTGAAAAAGAAAAGGAGGAGGGGATTTTCATGTGTGGTGTTTTTTTTTGTTTTTTGTTTTTGTTTGTGTTGAAATTCTCCTCCACATTTTAAAAATTCAGAGCATTGTGACAGGCTCTAAAGCTGATGTGGGGGGTGCGGGGGAAACAGGAGAAGAAAAATCATGATCGTATTATTACAGCTTCTCCACTTATTTAAAAAAGGGTGCCACTTCATATTTTGAAAGCCAAAAACCAGCTGTGAAGTAAAGAATTAGACAAAAATTACTGGTTAGTTTCACTCCACGGAGTTTTCATATGTGTTATCCTTTGTTTAAGTCTACAAACAAGCAAAGTCACACTAGCTATTACCTGGATTTGCCTTGGTCTTGCTTAAAAACCATGGTCTGAATCACAAGGTCTGGCCTAGGTCTTCAGATTCCCCCCCTGATGTTCAGACCACCCGTATGAGTTGTCTTTTGTCCTTGATTCTCTTCACTACCTCTTCCAGGTCCAGCTGTTTAACTGGAAGTGCAGGGCATGACATTGCTTTCAAGTAATTGGCTGCACTGGCAAAGATGATTGAAGTTGCAGTTAGGTGGAAATTACTTAGACGCTGCCTCCCCTCCCAACCTCACCACACCCTTAGCATATGCATCTGTGTTCCTGATTTCTCTGAAGAAAGCAAGGTAGTTGTGAAGAAACTTAGCCCCTGTGGTGTTAAAAGCTCCTAGTCCCAAGTCAGCATTTCCATCCTGACCTGCCTTGTGCGTTATTTCGCATGGGAATTGTTGACTTGACCTTACGTATCTTTCCCACACACAGACAGTTGATCTTCCTCCCCTGTGTCCTCCTCTCCCCACACTAAGCTGTATCCTAGGAAGCTAAGAGGTTGGGAATCAATGACGTAGGGACCATGGAAAGGAGGAAGTGCTGGTGGCAGTGGGGAGGCTGAGAGCAGGCGGAGGAGGAGAAGAGAGGGGCTATCAGCAGAGGCAAGTGGGAGAAGTGCAGTTGGAAGTGAGTGGTGCTAATGAAAAATTCACAAGTGGTGGGCCTGAATGCATTGCTGAAATTGCAGAAGCAGAGATGATTAATATTTAACATGGTAAGCTGCCGCTTGGCCGCTTTCTGAGCATAGTTCCCCTTTCCATATATATATATATATATACCCCTCCGCCGTTCTCTGCACTCCCCACATACCCCAACCTCCTCTGCACTCTGTGTGGCTGGTGCTGATAGTACCCACTGCACTAGACAACTTGCTCTCCCAAGAGGCGTTTCCAGGTCTCTTGTGTGCTGTCCCTGGCCGTGGGCCATGGGGGAAGGCTGCATGACAGGAGGTGGGAAACCAAGACAAGAGATGTATAAAGCACATCATGTATTTTTCATAGGGATGGGAGAGCAGGTTGTCCTATTTAGTCACATTAGATGCTCTGTTAACACAACAGAAAATAATAAAAAACCCCAATGTGTAAATGTGAGTGGAGGGTGAGGGAGTGGACTGTGAAGCTCCAGCATGGGAAGCAAGACCTGGGCAGGAACCTGGTATTTCAGAAGACTGAATGCTCCTTGGGCACTGCAGGGGGTGTCACATATGAAGGAGAACTAGCAGCTGGGCTAGGTTAGCCAGGTGGCTGCGGGAAGGTCTTGTTCCAGCGGGTCACTTGAAGGAAGAGCGGGAGAAGGTGAACCCTGAGACGTGGGAGACCTTCACGCGTTAGAACTCTCCAGCAGAGATGGGTGGAATTCCTAAAGGCTGGAGGAGCTCCCTGTAAGCACCCCCAAAGCCACTCTGTCCCCCCTAAACTCATCTTCATGGTGCAACCTCCAACAATTTAACAAGAGTTGGGCTCCTGGGGTGCTGAGATTACTGCCTGTCCAGCTGACCAGCACAAGGCTCTTTGTTTGCTTATAGTCTGCTAGTGGTTTCCATCCCTCTGCTGGCTCATCCTGTGCATTCATTGCAAACTCTCTGGGGCAGGGTCTGCACTGCACCTTGCACCATGACCATGTCCAGAGTTCCTAGGCAGTACTGAAATATAAAGAATTAAAAACAAGATTCACGGGTTGTGTGCTAATCATCAGATGATGTATTCTGGAATAGCTGCCCTGTTGCAGCAGGGATATATGGCAGACAAAGGTCTGACACTGCAGCCAAAGTTGGAGGCAGTTTGGTTCTCGATGGCTGGAAAGTCTCGCTTTGTCAGCATCCCAATGCTAACCTTGCTGACAAGCACGGTTCCCTTGGAATTCCCACACAGCAAATTTCAGATTATACATTGGATTGTGATAGGTGTCATCGACATTCTGTTAATTAGTTAGAGTCAGACTGGTGTATGTAACTAGGTTCTTCATATCCACCAGGAGTAGGACAAGTGTTCAGCCAGGGAGATTTTAGTTCAGTGTTAAGAAAAACTTCCCAGACTAAGCTTCGGAGCAGGTGACCTAGACAGTTTATGGCATCTCTGTCACTGGAGGTTTTTAAGAGCAGCTTGGCCAAACAGCTGTCAGGGATGGTCTAGGGCAGTGGTGGGCAACTGGTGGCCCGAGGAGGGCCATGTGCAACCCATTGGGGCTCCATGTGCGGCCCACAAGACCTTTTGTTTACTGTTGCCCAGATTCTGCTGTGGTTTTCCCCCCGCCCCACATAGTTTTTTTTCCCTCCCTACTGGTATTACACAAGTGACATGCAATAAAAGTGAGGTCATGTGAAGTGAGGTGTGTGCTGTTTTCACACAATGTTGTGAGAGCCATTCACTCCCTCTGCATCCAATCACAGCACTGCTACAGTTCGATCCACCCCCACCCCCCAACTTCCAGGTATGCAAGCAGAGCTGGCAAAGCTACACTATCCCTGGAGACCATCTTGGTTACAACACTCTTTGGCCCTTCTTCATCTCAGTGGGCCACCTAATGCAGCCCACTTGATAACCTGTGTTGCCCATCACTGGATCCTGCCTCAGTTCAGGGAGCTGTACGAGATAACCTTTCGAGATCCCTATCAGCACTGCAGTGCTCAGATAAGGCCCCTATAAGAGTTATATAGATTGACTCCACCTGCTCTATAACGGAACTAGGAGGGATCAGAGGCATATTACGGAGAAATACCCCAGGCAGAGGTGCAACTGCACGTGAGAGTTAATCAGACTTAGCTTTTCTCTCAGTCCGTGCCAGCTCTTCTAGAGCAGGAATATGATCTATTTTTGCAAATTCCAGGACTGAGAGAACAGAGCTGACTTGATTTCTCCTGTGGTAAGTGGGGATTTGTCCAGGGCAGGATAGTAAAGACTAGAAATAGAAAGGCATAAATAGTGAATTCTTCCCTCATCCCAAGTGTATTCTCATCAGGACAAGGGTCAACTACACTGTGTGACAGTGTTTGGATTTAGAATTAAATAAGCGAGAAGGGCAAAAACTGGGCACATACACAGGGACTGAATAAAGAGAGGCTTAGGGTAGAGACCAGGAAACACACTTCCACCCAAGGAGTCATTAACATGAGCAATAGGTGACCCTTTCCGACACAGTCAGCATGCAGGAGTGCCACTACAGTGAGCAGTTTAAATGCAGGATTGATTATATCTACCTATCAAAACAGAGTATTTCTCAATACCCTTCATGGGAAGGAAATTGATCACATGGCCTGGTAAAATGAGGCAAGACCCTGTTTTTCACAGGCTCTCCCAGACCTTCCAGCACAGCCATTAAAACCCCTGGGGTCTTTTATAACTTCAGAGAGTTTCTCCAAGCAGTGCAATTTGCCTGAGAGGAATCTGCTTGGTGTGATGAGGAACAAACATTTCAGCCAAAGGAGCAGCTGGGGCGAGAGGAGGAATGGTTGGAGTGAGAGACAACGTGCCCACGTGCAGACAGTTGTCAGGGCTCCGCTTTTGCTGCGTGGGAAAGTTAATGGCCCTTTTTCAGTGTCTGATGATAAACTTATTTGGACACCCAAACTAAAAGCCTGCGTTCCACCTCTCTCGCGCGCTGAAGTTAAATGCCTGTGACTGGCACAGACCAGCTTGCTAGGCTCAGGAGGCTCATTGCTGCAGGGGTGTAAAACAGTAGTGCAGATGTTTGGGTTCAGCTGCAGCCTGGACTCTGGGACCCTCCCTCATTGCAGGGTCCTAGATCTTGGACTACAGCCCAAGGCCAGCTGTCTACACTACAGTTTTACAGCCCTGTAGCCCAAGCCCTGTCAGTCCAGTTAGCTGGCCTGGGCCAGCTACCAGTGCAGAGGGGAAAGTAGGATGATGCAAACTGGTGGGGCTCACTGGTAAGAACTGGCCACCAGACTGGCCCCCACGCAGGCCACCTTTTGCTCCCTGCTGTAGGCGGACCCGTCGTAGGGTCTGGCAGTGCTGCTGTGGTAAGAATTAACTCCTTCTGTTGGGGCAAAAGGGGCAGCTACATCAGAGTGCTGCAGCCACAGCGCCACGGAACCCTAGGGGAATGGCTGTTGCTAATGGCCGAAGGAGCGCAAAAAGGGCAGCTGCCCCAGAGCCAGCAATTTTAAATGGGCAAGGGCTCCTGGCCCTTCAAATCACACCGGAGCCCCAGGATGCTTGGCTTCCATTGCTGCAGGCCTGGGGCCCCCAGCCACAAAGGACTGACTGGCATGTGTGTCCTCCCCAGCCCTGACTTGTCTACCTGAGGCCTCGCCCATCCCAGGGGTCAGAACTGCCTCCTCCCTTTGCTAAAGATGTCAGCCCGGTGAAAGGTGAATCAGTAAGTTCTGGCTTCTACTTTCACCCCAGTGCAGATACCTCCCAAGGGTCCCATTGCAGAATTCACAGGCTGGGGTAGAAGGAGGTGGCTTTAAGCAGCCTTTCAGGCTTCCTGATTCCGGGGAGCTAGAGCAGGTGGAACTGCTCCTGGCATAACCTAGACAGTCCTGAGGTACCCATCAAAGTAACTAGAATGTCCATGGGCTGCACTGAAGCTGTCAGCCAGGCCTGAAGTCTGCAGGGCTGCATGCTACAGCCCTACCTTGCCAGACTTAGCTCATGCCCATGCCAGTCTTTCTGTCTGCAACAAATTCTCATGCAACCAGAGAACTGAGCCCCTTTACTCTTCTTTCACTTCTTTATGCAGCATAAATGAGCTGGAGCAGGTATGACAATCTCTGCCCATGTCACTGGTGAGTCAAGGTCTATGTCTACACTAGGAGATAAATTTGGATTTATTAATATTGATTTTGTAATGCTGGATTTTATAAATTCAAATTTGAGTATTCTCACGTGCTCCTCACAAAGTCAACTTACTGCTGCCACACTCAGTCAGCAAACATCAACTCTTGCAGCAGTGCCTTGTGAGTATGTTTGTTGGTATTTGACATCATCTTTCCGCATTGCATCTCACTCATTCCCCATTTTTTCTAGTTGAAAGGAAGGAAAAGTAGGGCATCCGCAAAGCCGGCAAAGTTAACAGAAATCTTTCTTCTGCAACTGAATTACCAAGGATTTTATAAAAATCGGCAAGTGTGTGTCTTCTCAATTGGCCCTCCAGAGACTGTACTCCCAAACCATGATTTCGTCGGATCCCTGAAAATAACACAGAGACAATGAAATGCATGAAGAAAGAAGTGATGGTAAAGATTTGGGGGCGGGGGGAGTTGCTGAGGAGAGGGTTTTGGGGTTCCCAGTTAACTATGCAGCTTCTGTGCACAGTCTGTATTCTCAACTGGCCTCCACCCTCTCCTCCCTGCATGCAGGGGTGCAAAGTTAGAGGAGAGAGGATAGGAAAGGCTAGGAAAAAAAGATTTTTTGTTTTTTGTCTTCCCTCTTCACTGCACAGAAATTGAGAACACAGTGGATGGCAGCTACCCCCTGGGTCCTAGCTGGGGCATAGGGTATGTGTGGGGGAGGCATCCAGCTGAAGTAATCCCCTGTGCTGCAGCTGCTGGGGGAGACTTCATCCAAGAGCAGCAAGCAACCGAATGCATATCTGGGGGGGTCTGGAGTCTGTGGCTGCAGAGCCAGTTGACGAGGTCTCCTGGGTGATAGCAAGACCTCACATGTTTAAGCCACTGGGGAGAATTCCCTCCAGTGGCACCAAGCCCCTGAATGTAAACTTAGGGTGGGGGAGCAGTTGAAATATTCCCCCCCATGTAGCAGAAAGGATCCGAAAATCTTAGCTGCTGGGGGATACTTTCCACCCTTAGAACCCTAACTGCACGCAAGCAAGCCAGGACATGGTGCTGCCTGGCAGCATGGTCAGCACTGACTGGCAGGCACATCCTTTTATTGGGTCAGGGGCTACCCACGTGATGTGGTTGAGCACGGGAAAGACCCTGACTGTGTGGCACCTGTAGGGGAAGGGTGGGGGGCAGGTCATATATAAATGTAAACCACTGAGAAGAAGTTTCTCAGCATCTTATGCAAGAACTACCCCCACAATAGTTTCGCTACCATGTGGGGCAGTGGCTGGTGCCAGCCAGTGGAGAAAAAAATACCAAGTGTAGAGACAGAACCACGAACTCCCTGCAGGGGCTATTTGTAATGGGGAGATGCACTCACAGTGCTAACAGCAAAGAAAGACAGACATTTCTCAGGCTCTCACACAAACATGACCCCACAGCCTACCTGCTCCCAAAATTGAAACTGTGTTGTCACCATCTTCCTGTTACCTAATTCCTGCGCACCTGGAGAGGAGCAGCCAGAGTGGAGCAGTGTGGGTCATTGCGGGTTACATAGAGGGCACACTCTGGAGGCTGATAAACTTGATTTTAGGATGTGGTGCTTCCACACTGGCCTTTATTTGAACTTTTAAATTTGAATTTGATGCTACACCCAGCAGGTACTGATGATATGGTGATATCGATATTAGTGCTCCCTAAATTGAGCTAATGGTATTTAGAGTGAAGATAGTCATGTAGTAATATTGAGCTAACTGCCTTAAATTTGAATTTATCTTGTAGTGTAGACTTAGCCAAGGACAAGCAAGAGCACCTAAAAACTGTCTGTTGGCTTTTGAATGCATCTTTACAAAGGCTGTCACTACAAAAGTGTGCAAGGTTTGATTTTTAGTCTATAGTCCCCTTCCCTGTTAGCAAAGGTAAATAGCTACTAGAACTAGCTGAACCATTCATGCTGCACTTCACTTGCTCCCATAGGTACTCTTGTAAAGTCTATGTAGAAGGAAAGGTGCCAGATTGAAGGGGAGGGTTTCCACATCTTTGCAAGAAGAGGCAATTGAAAAGGCTAGTTAGATGTACAGTATCTGTCACTCCACCTGCATTTTTCTTTATTCCAAAGCAGAAATAAAGAATTCATCTTCTGCTGCATAATAACCTAACAGAGAATCCTGGAGAGTTCCCCAAAATATTTATTGGTGCACTTTTTTTATTTTCCAGCCTGGGCTGCTTTGGATTCCAAAGGTTGGTTTTTAGGTCAGGTTAAAGGTGAAAAGTCCTATCACTTAGGCCAGCTTGGGTTTGGGCTGAACTTTCCAAGAATTCAGGTATCAGAGAGGGAGCCGTGTTAGTCTGTAGCTTCAAGAACAACAGGAAGTCTTGTGGCACCTTATAGACTAACGTATTTTGGAGCATGAGCTTTCATGGGCAAAGACCCACTTCATCAGATGCATGAGTTGAGATGATGAGACATGATGCTTGTTGTCCCCAAGAATTCAGGATATTGGCTCACTTGGATCAGAAACTGGATCTTCGATTTTGGTTCAGTTCCATCTCCAGTTCAAATACACCTGAAATCTCATGAGACACTCCTGCCCCTGAGGGATCGATGCCCAACATGATGGAAATCCTGTGAGGACAACTGATCTGAGATGACTCCACCAAAACCACCTGAAAATGAGATTTCTGTGCTGTCAAACCCAGATCTAAAACAACATCCCCTCATGGACGCTGCTCTGAACCTGAGCTTGACTTCTCACACAAATCTGGATCGTTCAGGCTCAGTTCTCGGCCACTGCTACCAAGCCGCTGGCTCTGCATGTGCAGGAAACAATGTGCAACAAAAGAGTTGTACAGAAAGCGCCTGGAAGCACAAACAGGATCTGCTGAATGAACTCCTGCCCCTGCCCCACGGACAGAGGCTGCAGAGGAGAGAAACATTTAGAAACAAACAACAGATTCTTTTGCATGATGACCTTTGAACTTGTGAAGTACCTTCCATGGGACCTGTAACTTGGGTATTAATAATGGATTACCAAAACCAACCAGCTGCAACCTCTTAGATAAATCTCCTCCGTGTGAAGAGGAGCTATTGATTTTGATAGTGATTCCTTCCTCCCCAGTGGAAGAGCTACACCCTACCCTTGCGCTCTGTGTCAAAGAGCTGCTCTCTAGATCTGCATGCCCTGGACACATCAGCTGCAGTATCATGCTGCGGCAATGGAGACTGACATCAAATAGAACAGAGAAGCTCATTAAATGCTACCTGAATTTACCAAGTAGCGATCGGACCCAGATGCACCATTCCCACTATTGTTTGAAACACAGCACGATTTATCTTGGGCGTGGCTCTAATGATGACTCAGCTGACAGGAGGCTCTGAACAGGATGCTGTTCTGTTTCATCTAGACCCATCCTCTGAAAGCTTCCTGCAGACTATCCTGGGTACAGTAAACCCTTGAGATACACTCAATCAAGTTGCGCATGTCTCAGGTTAATGCAACTGCTGCAACTGACAGGAGTGGGAAGCCTGACTCAGCCTGACTCTTGGCTGCTGCCCCTGCCAGGAGCAATTTCCTAGTCCCCGGAGTGGTGGGGAGCTGGGAACCTGGTGGCAGCCTGGCTCTCAGCTCCCCTCCACTTTCAGAGCTGGGAAATTGACCAGGGCAGCAGCTCCAGGGAGCGGAGGGGAACCTGAGCCAGGCTGCTCCTGGTTCCCTCCTCCCCTCCACTGTCTGGAGCCAAGAAACTGACCAAGGCTGCTGCCCTGGTCAGCTTCCTGGCTCTGCAAGGGGAGTGGAGCCAGGCTGCTGTCTGGTTCCCAGCTCCCCAGCACTTGCGGGACCCAGGAAACTGACCAGGGTCCCGCAAACAGTGGGGAGATGGGGACCGCCACCCTGGGAGCCAGGAAACTGACCAGCTCTGGTGGGCTGATCAGTTTCCTGGCTTTTGCAAGCCCAGGGGAGGGCTGATAACCAGGTGGCAGCCTGGTTGCCTTCTCCCCTCGGCTTGCACAAAAATTTGACTTATGTGGAGGTTGCAGGAACACAACCCCTGCATAACTCAAGGGTTTACTGTACTTTCAAATACCATGTGTAGTTGAGTGTTTGCATGTATGCTCAATTGTGTGTTCCCATTTGTGTGCTGGTTTGTGTGGGTATGTCTTTGCACCTTCTATATGGGCAGCTGTGTTTGGTCAATTTCCCACCAACATGTCTATTCCTATATTTCTGCATGTGCACTCCCAGGTATGCGGCTGTGCCCTCCATGTATGCTCATGTGGGTCGGTGTGCTGCCCATGATGTGTGTAATCTGTAGATGAGTGCACCACTGGGGCTGTGTTCAGATGTGCCTCCTCAGTCTCATTCACCCAAGAGAGGGCTTCGGAGGCAATTGGCACTATCTCTAGAAAGGATAAATTGGCAGATGTTGACAGTGACTCCTCTGATTGACACAAGAAGCCATTTGAATGACACAGGCTCTGTGGTTTATGGTCTGTAGTCAGATATGCTGACATGATTGCCTAGGGAATTTCTGTGTGCTTGTGGAACTCAGGACACACGTGGCCCATTGCATTTATAAGGAAAGGTGCTGCGCCATCAGAGGGACTGGGCAGGGAGAGGATACAAGAGGCCAGGTGGTGTGTTCCAGGGGGTCTAGGTCTGGGTCCACTTTTTGCAGCATTACAGCATGCCAGCACAAGAACCGCCCAGGGCATGATAAAACGGCTTGACAAAAGTGATGAATAGTGGTATTTTGTCTGAAACATCAGGAGAGTAAATACAAATAAAGGCAGGCTACATCTACACTGGCCCCTGTCTCTCAAAAGGGCATGCAAAAAGGGTCGGTTTAAAATTCAAATAAGGTGTAGATTTGCATATTCAGACCCTCATTTGCGTAATGGCAGACACTTGCCATTCTGGGAGTGCTGTTTTTGAAAGCCAAAACTGCCATGTAGACGGGGTTCCTTCGAAAGGAAGCTCTGCTTTCAAAAGCACCCTTCTTCCTAATTTTTTCACCCTGACACTCTAAAATCTCACATTTGCAACAAGCTGTCATTAGTCGACCCAACTGCCAATAGCAGATCATCCAAATGGTGACATGATTGGATTTCAACCAGCCTTGCAGTTTAATGTTCAGCAAGGCGAACTCCCATCGAGCAAGCCTGCTCATGACCTGAGCCAGACGACGAGATGGGAAATCCAATTGTTCTAGACTGATTTACAAATTGGCATTGTGAGCACATGAGCTAGTCAATAACTGACTTTAATTAAGTAGAAGTTATTTCATTAATATAATTTTTAATGGATACTCAGCAAAACCAGCCTGTGGGAGTCATTTGGCTAGCAGTATGGATGGGTACAATATAACTAAAAAGGTGCTCAGATACCAGCATGATCAGCACAGCGTAATAACTCCAAAAAACAGGAAAGCAGCAATCTCATTCACTCTTCTGGACTCAAAGAAACAATGCATTAACTGTTCATTAATCCATGAAGCTCTTTAAAGGGACAAACTCAATCTGTTTAAATGGCTAAATACCTTGTGGTTAAAACATATTCCTAATTGATCAGGTTGGCATTAGGGCTGTGTCCAAACCATGAAATTCAGTTTTGGGCCTGGAGCTGTAAAGCCCCATAATGTTTGAGTGTTTGGTTTGGGGGTTTCTATGTTTCATTCTAGCTATGGAGTTCTGCTCTGGTTTCAAAGAGGTGAGGGCAAGAAATGATACCAAAGTGGGACTTGGGATGAGCGAGGGAGCATATTTTCCAGTGTAAGCGTGACATGCTGGGTGACCCACCCTCAGTGCAAACAAAGCAGTAATTCAGACAGTGAAAATCGGACAATTGTGCAGTCATATTTTGGAGACCTCACAGGGCACCATCTTATTTGCCTTGTCCACCTTTTCTTAAGGATCAGCATGGCTAAGGTATGTGTTTTTAATTCTGCAAGCCTTCTGTCTTTCCAAATGGACAATGGGAGAACAATAGGAGCTCTGTGCACGTTTGTGCCAAATAGCTGCCTTGGTTTTTACAGGCTTTCTCAACAGCATGAGCAGGCCCAGCCCTAGGGCAAGATGAGTAAGATGGTTGCCTGGGTCCCCACATCTTTAGGGCCTGTGCTCCTGTTGGCTGGGCCCCATTGTCAGTGTGCTGCCGTGGGCCCTGCAAACTCTATGGCTGGGTCTGAACAGGAGATTGTAGAGCGGGTACTTAGCAGCCTTGCTGATCTTTACGTGACTCTGTGTGAAGAAAGTAGGAAGGATGAATGGCTAGCTAATCCAGTGGAATCATAGATGCATAGGGTTGGAAAAGGTCATCCAGTCCAACGCCCTGCTCAAAGCAGGACTGACCCCCAACTAAATTGTGGTAGAAGAATGATAAGGAAACCTTCTCCCTTAGTGCATCCTATGACTGTAATTCCAAGATGCTGTAATGCAGATAACGTATTGCAAATCCTTCAGACACCTCTTGCTGCTGTACATTCCAAGCATGCATCGGTGTGAGAGCATGTGAACGTCACCCCTTTTCCCCTTGTTTCTGAAACTATAGTCCAGTGATCAGCCCCCTGGGAAATGTGCAGCACACACAGCTCCTTTGGTACCTACAGCATGTACACATTGACATCAGTGGGAGGAAGGGATGCTCAGAACCCTAGAGAATCAGATCCTAGATCCATACAAGAAGCACAGTGGTGATGACCATGGGATTGATTTTTTTTTTAAGGACACAAACCCTTTATGAGAGAGAGCTGCTGGGCTTTCTGTGTCCCTGGATGGAGGTTGAGGCATTTTTCTGGTGAAGCATAGGGGCTGGTTCTTGCACATACATTGCCTAACTACACTTAGTTACCAACAGAAATAAAATTGCAAAAACAAACATCCTATCCTCCTCTCCTTTAAATCCACCCTCACTGCTGCTTTGTTTGGTAGCTAAAGGTGGGCTACTTTCATGTGTGTCATGAAAGCTAAGCTTGCTTCCTATTTAGGAGCCATGGGGGCATGGCAGCACCCCCTGGCTTGAGGGGATTTCCATCATATAAGCCGTGTCTACACATGCCCCAAACTTCGAAATGGCCACGCAAATGGCCATTTCGAAGTTTACTAATGAAGCGCTGAAATGCATATTCAGCGCTTCATTAGCATGCGGGCGGCTGCGGTGCTTCAAAATTGACGTGCCTCGCCGCGCGGCGCGTCCAGACGGGGCTCCTTTTCGAAAGGACCCCGCCTACTTCGAAGTCCCCTTATTCCCATCAGCTCATTGGAATAAGGGGACTTCGAAGTAGGCGGGGTCCTTTTGAAAAGGAGGCGCGTCAATTTCGAAGCGCTGCTGCCGCCCGCATGCTAATGAAGAGCTGAATATGCATTTCAGCGCTTCATTAGTAAACTTCAAAATGGCCATTTGCGTGGCCATTTCGAAGTTTGGGGCACGTGTAGACGTAGCCATACAGGGTGTTCAGTGGCTCTCAGCAACCCTACCATCCATGTCCAAAAGTGTGTCAGTGCTGCCTCCTTGGGGTGACAGCAACTGCTTTGCTTACCTTTTATATGTCATTCTTTGTGCACTATCAGTCATGTGGTCCTGAATCAGGGTATGAGTTACAGCCCTCTAACTGTGCCTCATGGCATGGGCACGTCTTTTCCAGCAGGTGTAAACAATTCAAGACAAAAGGAAAATTGCTCCAGGGTCTGCTAGGGTCCAGTCCTCCTCCCTTGCCAGAAGGGCAGGAAGCAGGTTGTCAGGCTCTGCAGAAAGTCTTGGCTCTCACCCACTTGTCCTGAGGATTTCAACATGCTATGCCAACACTGTGTTGCAATACTAAGTCATAACATCAGTCAGTGCAATGAGGACTACCAGGTTTGAGGACATGGCTGGGGGGGACATCTATTGTCCTTCAGTGCTTCAGACTTGGGACTCCTCAGCAAACTCTCTAATAGGAGTACAAAATAGCACAGGGGACTTGTGAATGACCAGAGAGCATCTCAGTGCTCAATTTCTAGTTCAAATCCAGTCCAGGTGTGTACGTAGAGCTCCAATAAATGATAATCATCTGCATCTGATGACTCTCCAGTGGCTTTTTGTGAAATAAGTTAGTAGGTTCTGTGCAGCTGCTAGAGGACCCTGGTACCTACATCTGCCAAACTGCCATCGTATGTTGCATTAATAAGCCTTACTGGCAAATCTCAGGAGAAAGGCAGAAGACTTAATAGATGAAAGACTAAACTCCCTTACCAAGAATGGATGTCTTCTGAGGTGAGCAGTCTGGCAGCACAGGAGACAGCAAACAATGGACCTCACTCTCTAGAGCTCTGAAACCAGCAGTTTTGCACTTTGATCGGCCCAAAAGTGACTTTCACTTGAGAGAAAACAACAAAAGTGTAAAATGAAAATTCTGTATTTCGACACCATGTTGGGCCCAGTTCTGTTCTCATCTGCGCAGGTGCAGCATCCCTGAAGTCAAGCGAATTGCATTGCTGAAACGGCAGGCACAACGGCACTGAAAACTTCTGTGGGCAACGTGTGTTGCTGCAAATGCTTTCTCTTCTTTCCTTAATTTAATTCTTTGGCTGCCAAGTTGGATGTAGACATTTGTGGCAGTTCAGAATAGAACTGGCCCCAAAGCATGGAAGAGAGACGCTCTTTGTGCTACTGAAGTTTGTTTGGTAGTCAAACATAAGGTATTGAGTAACTGGATGAAATTCTATGGCCTTTGATCTACCTGCCAGATATGTACTTGTTGGAGATCCTACTCTTCCTGTCTGTCCACCTCTCCATTACCTCATTTGTCTATGTTCTATACCTGTCTAGGAGAGATGGAGAAAGTACGATTCCTAGAGAAGTACTTAAGATTTTCCTTTCACAATCTTGTTAAAACTGCTTACCAAATTTTTCAGGTCCCACACAACACACATTTTTCATGGGCCCAGTGTCCTTGGGATTACTGCTCATAACACTGCAGAACAGCTGTTGTGCGATCCCTGATTGGCCATCGCTAATAAGCAAGCAACACAATCAACTGTCTGATTGGACTATCGAGAACAACTGAACTGACAGCCCTACCTCCATGCAGTGCTCTTTTGAAGCTATTCCTTGATACATTTTAACTGTATTTGCATACACAGCCATACTCCGCGATGTGAAATAAATAATATAACTCACCTTCTGGCATGGCAATGATGCACTCTTTCACAGGTACAATATTTGACACTTTCATTTATGAGCAAGAATATTATTTATTTTTCAAACAGAGAAAAAATTCACTTCCAGCTAATTTGTCTCCCCTTAGAGCCTGGAACCCTTGGCAGTTGCCTAGTTTGTCTGTACGGTTGGTTCAGTCCTGCCAGTTAATAAGGGTACCAGATAGTCCTCTGATAAAGAAGTCCCTGTTTGACTCAGATGGTGCCTTCCACCTTTCTGTTGAAAGCTGCTAGGGCTCCCTTAAGGAAAAGAAAGAGTTTTTCTTTTTCTCCTCCATTTTGATGGAGTTGAGATGTCTCGGAGGAAGATGCTCTTTCTTTTTATCAATTAGGAGCACACACACACTTCCTCCCAGCCCTGCTCCACTCTCCTCCCTGCTCTCCTCAGCTGCTGGTTTCAGACAAAGATGTGTGAGCACTTTGATCTGCTTGGCAGCCACCACTGGGGGATTGGCTAGGAGGTTAATTACACACAGACTGGCTCCAGCTGTGGCAGGGAGCCATTTGGATGGAGAGGGAGCTGTCCCCTCCCTGCCCCCACTTCCCCAGTTGAACACTTCAAGGGGACAGGCAGCCAAGGAAGGTACCACTGAAACCCCTTTTGATATGACAAATGGTCTCCTTGCTGCCTCTAGTTCTTGTTTTGTTTGTCTAACTGGTATTTGAAATATGGATGAGCCTTTGGTCCTGGGGGCCTATGCACTGGCTTAAACAAAACTTTCCTTCTCTTCCATTGTTTTCCAGCTTGGATAGAACTGGAATTTTGCTCTCCTGCCTTTCTGCCATCTCTAGTTCTTATTTATATACGTAATATGTACTTGTTGGAGGTCCTTCTCTTCTCTTCTGTCTGTCTCCCCAGTGACCCTATCCATCTAGGGGCTATACCTGTCCAGGAGAGATGCAGGAAGTGACACTGCTAGAGAAGTTTTTCCACTGTTGCACAGAGAGAGGACCTAATCAAACAAACAAAAGATAGTGTTACCTAATTGCTATACGCTGAGACTGGGTGTCAGAATGCCTGGTTTGTGTTCCGCACTGTCACTGACTCCCTGTGTGATTTTTGAGGTGAGTCACTGCATGTCTTTGCACCTCTGTTTCCCCATATGTGTCACAGGTAGTTATATTTACCTTCATCTCTGGGCTGTATTGAAGATGAATTAATTAAGGTTTTTCAAGTGCTTTGAGATCCTGAGCTAGAAAGTGCTGTTGAAGAGCAATCATTAGTATAATCCTGCTTTGTGGGTTTAAATAATTATTAAAAGTAGTACTGGGTTGGATTTTAGCTACTGGTCTGATTGGTTCTCAGACTTCTCACTTCTGTAGCTGATGTTTGAGTCAATGAGGCTGTGTAGTGTTCAGAGCAGAGGGTGCATGCTACAGATCCCCTGGCATTGAGACCAACAGCAGGATCAAAAATCGGTGAGGCTTGCTGCGGACAGAGATGAGTGAGCTATCATGAGGACGCAGATGCAAATTTGGAACTAAGCACAGGTTTGGCAATGGGTTTATTAATGTTCACAACCCTTACAACCAACTTGGGCCCTCTTTGGTTCTGATCCAGACCTGTTCCAGAACTCGAAATTGAGCCCTTCCCCACCCTTTGGTGGATACTTGCAATCCCAGCTCCCATCCATATCTTCATTTGTGGCACCTGGCACTAGACTGATATTCTGGACCCAACAGCCACCTGTCTAGGGGTTCACTTTCCAGCTGTATGAAACGGACAATGCTCACTGAAACCCACACTGAATTCTTTCGAACATGAAACTCAAAGCAAAATACGGTGTGTGTGCAGGCATGTGGAAGCATGAGATGTGGGGCTGAGAGCCTCACTGGGCCCCTGGGCAAGGCTAGGGTCGGGGGCAGTGGTTTCTGCTTCATACTCCCAGAAGAGGTAGGACCTTGGGCAGAAGGACTGGGTTGTGGTTAAGAAACCCCCAGTAAGGTCCAGAGTGCACCATGTGGCACTCCAGCAACAACTTAAAGGGCCTGGATCTCCAGCTGCCACCACTGAGGCTTGGCATAATTGCCCCCTATGTCCTTCCCCATGGGGCCTGGGTGTAGATGTGTCTGCGTGGGCCTATATCCTTCTCCACTTCCAACCCAACCCTCCCCACCCTGCAGGGCAAGAGAAATGGCGAAAGCTTTGATTTCACTACCCATCTTCAGGGGGCCTTGACCACAGGTTAGTTCAGTGGGGTGGGACACAGTTAGAAGGACCTGCTTGAGGGTAGTAAGTGTAATGGGAATTGCTCCTGAGACAAGACCTTGTCTCAGAGGCCTGAGACCTGGGCTAAAGCAGCAGTCAAAACTTTGCTGATATAAAGTGAAGTCAAGCTGTGAGCTAGAGGCAGGCTCTGCTCTCAGAATGGGGCAAGAGCAGAGCTGAGACTGCAAGAACACCTAGTCCTACATGGTGCTAGCACAGAACAGTCACGCACACACATGCCAGAAGAGTGGTACCAGAGCACCTCAGACCAAGACTGGTACAAACACACTCTCTGAAGTTAACACTAGCCCTTCCTAAAGCTACAGTGAGGATGGCCTTGTGATGGACGGAGATGCACAAGATGATGGATGGTAACTTGTTACCCCAGAGGGGTCAACTCACTACATCAAAGAGCAGGAGGTAACTTGTTTACACTGATATAAAATGGAGTTCCAGAGGGGGTGTCTGCGGCCAGCCTTGGGAGCAGTGGAAATTCCCACCACTGCCTGAGCGGTGTTCATTGCGTTAGCGGTCAGGTAGTGTCTGTGGGATACTAGTATAGTGCTTCATCAACAATAAAGCTGGCTTGGAGCCTTCATCCCTTAATAAATCTTGGGTCATTGGGCAGTTAACTGAAGGTCTGCTGTGCCAGCTGTCTGCGCAGAGCAAGAGCAGCGCCCAGGGAGAGCACAAACATGCAGACAAACTTGTATCCACAGTAAGTGCACAGACGGCATGTGCTCCAGACCATTTCACTGGGCCACATGGCAGGGTGCTCTGGACTCTGCTAACGTTTAACAAAATGCTGCTTCTTCCTGGGAGATAAGCAGAGCTGACGCTTTGAAGCTGTTCCAGATTCAACACATCCAAAAATTAGAAGAGCAGAAGGAGTTAGTGCTACTCTCAGGCCACAGCTGCGGGGAGAAGTCCCAGCACTGCAGGCTGTCCATGGCATGCAGGGACTCAGGAACTGCAGAAAAGGTTACCAGGCATCTGGTTTTGGCCTGGAACAGCTGGTTGAAAAGGGACCCTGACAGCTCTGATCAGCACCACTAACCAAAATGCCGTGTCTACACTGGCACAAATCTTCGAAATAGCCATGCTAATGGCCATTTCAAAAATTACTAATGAGGCGCTGAACTGAATATCCCGCACCTCATTAGCATTATCACACTTCTGTCTGCGGCACTTCGAAAGGACCCCACGCATTTCAAAATCCCCTTATGCCTCTCAGCTGACCCCATGGAGCTGCGCGCTTTCGAAAGTGGCGCTTTCGAAGTGCCGTGGCCAGAAGCATGCTAATGCTTATTGAGGAGGGAGAAACAGTAACAGGAAATTTGGAAATGGCAGAGATGCTTAATGACGACTTTGTTTCGGTCTTCACTGAGAAGTCTGAAGAAGGAATGCCCAACATAGTGAATGCTAGTGGGAAAAGAGTAGGTTTAGAAGATTAAAAAAAGAACAAGTTAAAAATCACTTACGAGAGTTAGATGTCTGCAAGTCACCATGGCCTGATGAAATGCATCCTAGAATACTCAAGGAGCTGATGGAGGAGGTATCTGAGCCATTAGCTATCATCTTTGGAAAAATCATGGAAGGCAGGAGAGATTCCAGAAGACTGGAAAAAAGGCAAATATAGTGCCCATCTACAAAAAGGAGAATAAAAACAATCCAGGAAACTACAGACCAGTCCGTTTAACTTCTGTGCCAGGAAAGATAATGGAACAAGTAATTAAGGAAATCATCTGCAAACACTTGGAAGGTTGTAAGCTGATAGGGAACAGCCAGCATGAATTTGCAAAGAACAAATCATGTCAAACTAATCTGATAGCTTTCTTTGATAGGATAACGAGCCTTGTGGGTAAGGGACAAGCAGTGGATGTGGTATACGTAGACTTTAGTAAGGCATTTGATATGGTCTCACATGATATTTTTATCAAAAAACTAAGCAAATACAACTTAGATGGGGCTACTATAAGGTGGGTGCAAAACTGTCTGGATAACCATACTTGGAGAGTAGTTATTAATGGTTCTCAATCCCGCTGGAAAGGTATAGCAAGTGGGGTTCCACAGGGGTCTGTATTGGGACCAGTTCTGTTCAATATCTTCATCAATGATTTAGATATTGGCATAGAAAGTACACTCATTAAGTTTTCAGATGATCCCAAGGTAGGAGTGGTTGCAACTGCTTTGGAGGGTAGGTTCAAAATTCAAAATGATCTGGGCAAATTGGAGAAATTGTCTGAAGTAAACAGGATGAAGTTTAATAAAGACAAATGCAAAGTGCTCCACTTAAGAAGGAACAATCAGTTTCACACATACAGAATGGGAAGCAACTGTCTAGGAAGGAATATGGAAGAAAGGGATCTAGGGGGTTATAGTGGACCACAAGTTAAATATAAGTCAACAGCATGATACTGTTGTAAAAAGCAACCATGATTCTGAGATGCATTAACAGGTGTGTTGTGAAAAAGACACAAAGTCATTCTTCCGCTGTACTCTGCACTTGTTAGGCCTCAGTTGGAGCATTGTATCCAGTACTGGGCACCGCATTTCAAGAAAGATGTGGAGAAATTGGAAAGGGTCCAGAAAAGAGCAACAAGAATGATCAAAGGTCTAGAGAACATGACCTGTGAAGAAAGGCTGAAAGAATTTGGCTTGTTTAGTTTGGAAAAAAGATTAAGGGGGGACATGAGAGCGGTTTTCAGGTATCTAAAAGGATGTCATAAGGAGGAGGGAGAAAATGTGTTCTTCTTGGCCTCTGAGGATAGAACAAGAAGCAATGGGCTTAAACTGCAGCAAGGGAGGATTAGGTTGGACATTAGGAAAAAGTTCCTAACTGTCAGGGCGGACAAACACTGGAATAAATTGCCCAGGGAAGTTGTGGAATCTCCATCTCTGGAGATATTTAAGAACAGGTTAGATAAATGTCTATCAGGGATGGTCTAGACAGTGCTTGGTCCTGACATGAGGGCACGGGGCTGGACTTGATGGCGTCTCAAGGTCCCTTCCAGTCCTAGCATTCTATGATTCTATGATATTCAATTCAGCGCCTCATTCATAATCTTCGAAATGGCCATTAGCATGGCTATTTAGAAGATTTGTACCAGTGTAGACTTAGTGTTCCCATTAACAGTGGGGTGGGGGCTCAGGTGAGTTCTCTCCTGCCAATCTCCATGCTGCTCCTGGAAGCAGCTCTGACGTGTCTGAACTACCTGCAGCCCCTAGGTGCATGGGCAGCAAGAGAGGCTCTGTGTGCTTCCACCTCTTCAGCTCCCACTGGCTGACCACAGATCTCCTCCAACGCGCTCTAGGGAGGCAAGGGCAAGCTGGTGATTTTATGTGTGGGTGGCATTTTCTGAGTCTCTCAGCAAATTATCTAAAAAAGGGGAAAACAAAACAAAAGATACCAAGTTAACTCTTGGGGCATTTGAGTTAACTATTGTTTGCTGGGTTTGAGGGGAATGAGAAGTAAAGAAAGAATGCTTTTCCAAACTAAAGCAAAATTTCCAGCATTGCTTTGTAATCAGCAACTGCTAAGGGCCTGATCCTCAGCCTCCTGAAGTGAATGAGGGTCTGTATTAGAAGGACCCTGCTCAAACTTTTCATACTGTGGACCACTTCTTCCCATTGTCTCATAGATACAACCCACCCACCCATCCCAAATGTGAAATCCATGTCTGTCTGTCCCCTGACCCCCACCTGGCCCTCCACTTATAGCACTTATAGCAGGTGTCTGTGTGTAATGCAATTGTATTAAGTGTGTACTGCGCTTCTGCGGCTGAGCTGGAAGGAAAAGGCGGGGTACAGTACTATCTGACCATTTAATGAACTTGCAGGAAGTAGGTTTGTCAGGAGACAGAGCCCGGAGCTTTTTATTAAGTGCATTGAACTCTCAGCTCAGTCAGCTCAGGTTTCTGGACACATTTAATACTCACTGGGCATGCTCCTAGTTTATCATTGTCATTATTCAACTAACAGCACGTTATCTTGCATCATCACTGCCATGTTTGGAGGTTGCCGACAAAGCGGCCTTTCCTGTCTGTTTTCCATGATAAATCAGTTATGTCTCATGCACATGACTAACAGAATCAATTGCTATTGAACATGTTGCATGGATTAACCACCAATGGCTTGCATTCTTTTAATTAACTACTCATCCCACATGTTCACACAATGACAGTGGAATAATCCCTTTTTAATCCAGCCTGAGTACTCCCTGAACTCCGAAGTGAAGCCACATCAGCTCACATGGATTCTCTACCAACTTTTCCCAGGTCTGATTCGCAGAAGGGCTGAGTAGCCATGCAATCAGTGAGCACTGAGCCCTTTCAGAATTCAAGATCCTCTCGCCCACTTCTGACTCTTTTCCAAACCCAGTTCAGATCTGCACCATTCCCTGTTTTGTGGGGTCAGATGAAGAAACGGAGGCATCTCCTGCAACACCTTGCAGCTGGAGCTCGCAGATCACCGGGTGCGCATCTTAGCCTACAGTGGGAAATTAACTAGCAATCTCCAGAGCCACAAGTATGAGCTAGGCATACTGTTCGTTGACTAGCAGATTCCCATCCTGTGTGGTTCAGGCCCTGGGCAGGAGTAGATAGCTGACACTGAACTGTGATTTATGCACCCTTCTCTGTACCGCTTCCATCAAACTCCTACACATAGACACCTGGACAGATTGACTGTGAGAGCGGGAGGACGGGAGTGAGGATGGGCAGTGTGTCCTGAATGACACAGGTGTCAGGGAGCTGTGTTTCATTTCAACCTGGTTTGAAGAGTGGGGGGTTGGAAATTCAGATGACAGGCAGAAACAGCTCAACTTTTTTTTTTTTCAAATTTTCAAAAGTTTTTGTCAAATAGATTTTTCTGTAATTTTTTTTGGCAGTGGTTGGCAAAAATTTTAATTGCCCCAATATTTTTCCACTAACATTTGCCACGTTTTCAGATCAGCTGTTGAGAGGGAGTGAGGGGGGGTTTCACTGACTGATTAGGCGAGATTGCTGGAGAAAGAAGTGTAGAGGAGACTGAGGCAGAATTCAATGGGAAAAATCAGACTCGTGGGAGGTTGCTGGGAATTTCACATGTGCAGATCACCTTTTCTTGCAATAACCAATGACAAGGTGTTTGTGCAGGAAGCTGGAGGCCAATGAGCTTTGGCCCAGGGTGTGGGTGTAGAGGTGAGGGTTAGAGATGTCAGTGGTACCACTGGCAGAGTCTGATCCTCAGAAATGATGTGTTGTTCATCACTGATTGTAACACAAACCAACAACCAATGTCCCCTTCTTTCTACCCTGGGGCTGTATGTCACATTCCCTTCTTACAGCACTCAGTTCAAGTTTCTATTTTATATGTTACTTCCCGGCAGTCCCCATGCATCTCCCCATTTGCTAGGTTTCATGGTATGTAAACAGAGACCATTTGATTTAAAAAAACAAACAAACCATAATCTTGCTGGAAGCATATAAAGTATATTACTGCTTTATATATTAGATTTTTGAATTATAACACATAAGAAACCCAAAAGAGAGAGACACAAAACAGGCTGCTCCCCAAACCAGATAGACACAGCTCACTCCATCCTCGTCTAAGCTGTGGACAGACTGATTACTGAAAAATCCAGTCTGGACACTTCTCTGCAAAACCCCTTGCCCACAAGCAGGACCAGGACACTCCTCACTCCCTTTCTAAAAGTGATAGCTTGCAGTTCCAACAGTCCTCCAAATAACATGTTCTCCACCCCAGGAGGATTCTTGTGCTGATGCCTCTCACCTCTTGATCCCACCTGCTCTTGTTTCTAATGCACCTCCCACCTCAATTTTGTTTTCAGTGTCCTTTGTCTCTTGGAGCAGCTACTCACTTTGAACAAGCTGT
The DNA here is from genome assembly GCF_033958435.1 of Carettochelys insculpta. Lineage (NCBI taxonomy): Eukaryota > Metazoa > Chordata > Testudines > Carettochelyidae > Carettochelys > Carettochelys insculpta. The sequence goes on along the minus strand of NC_134149.1, from coordinate 46,246,803 downwards.
GGACATCCATAGCTTCCTCCCTGGCCAGTTGCTCCCTTACAAGAGAGAATAGTTCTGAGAGACAACTGAAGGTCTGAGAGAATGTCCCAGAGGATGAAAACGAGCCCCCTTGGGAGCCAGCACCTGTCTGGAGTTCTCCTGCCAGGGTGAGAGGAATTAATCTCTTGGAGCAGTGAACCTTGTTTTTGCAGTAATGAGTAGTGGAGTGTAGAGATCGCAGTGTCATTATTACCTGTTTATTTTTTCATTTGGTGTCTCTGCCGTGTCACTCTAGTGTCGCCATCCATAAACACTGATTTAACCATTACTTTGGAAATGTGCTTGTCTGCTCCTGAGGGGGGCTTACCTGTCCCTCAGGAGTGACAGAATAAAGCACAACACTAAGCTTTACTTTTCTCCAACTAGAATTTTCCCCTCTTCACTTTCCCTCTTTTCTTTCTTAGTTTCCATCTCACTTCTCTTCTGTTCCTTGCATGCTGGCGGGGTGGAGCAGAGCGGAGGTGTTGGTTTCCCTTTTCTCCTAATTTCCCCATCTCCCTATGTTTTCCTGCCCATCTGTACTACAGACACATTCATCTCAGGCTGGAAGCCCATCACTTCCACAACCACAGCTTATTGGTTTTGGGGACACCAGATGAGAAGGCCAAAGTCTAACTTCAGCTGCAGCCTGAAATGAGCCTTTGAAGGTATTGCTGAATGAACTTCATGACATCCCAGCAGACGCAGAAATTTTTAACATCATAGCTTTCATCATGCCCCTTTTCATCCTATTTGGCTTCTGAGGGCACTGTGACTTCTAATTCCATAGGACCTTTCATTCAGAAGCAAACTATAGCCTTGACTTGCAGCAGGAGCCTCTGCTTTTGCAGGTACAATTTTGTATACACATAGTTGCTGCCACAACTTGTGGGTACAAATGGTAGTCCCTGAGCATCTGGCTCCCTGATGTACCAGTGTGAACAGCTGTCTGGCTACCACTGTTCCGTGCAGGCACAAAGTGACACATCTGGTGGTTTGCGAGTGCCAATCTGTGGCAGAATTGAGGTCTGGAGAAGAATCAGGCCCTATATACACTAGATTCCAAAGGATCTCTTAAACCCTGACAACGCTAGAAAGATACAGTGCTCGGTGTGAAAATATTCACACTCATGAGCAAAGCAATTAAGGTGACCTACCCCCGTGTACAGACAGTGCTAGATTGATGGCCCTAATGACCACTGTGGTAGGAACCCCCTCGTCTCACTAGGATGAGGGGCTGCACTTAAGGGCAGCAGCTGAGCGATTTCCCTAGATTCAGCCTTTTCCCCTCCCTGGCACATACAGAGTACCCTCTGCTTTACTACGTGGGGCTCTTTCAGTGGAAACTTTGGAAGCCAGCCTCTTCTCTGTACTTCCCAGTGGGCACTGTCATATTTTGGAATAGTCACAGAGGCTGTGTCTACACTACAAGATAAATTTGAATTTAAGACAGTTAGTTCGATCATACCAAGTGATTTGTCTTCACTGTAAATACCATTAGCTCAATGTAGGGAGCATTAATATAGATATAATATTGTTATCAGAATATTGATATCATATCATTGGAACTGGGTGCATGTAGCATCACGTTCGAATTTAAGATCTCGAATAAAGGCCAGTGGGGAAGCGCAATGTCTTTAAATCAAATTTATTAGCCTTCAGAAGTGGCCTGTATGTATCCCACAAAGCTATGCAGTTACCTGCCAAGTATGGCCACTTCCTTCTCCACTGCTCTCCATCCAGGTGCACAGGAAGAAGGTTACAGGAAGCCCACAAATTTTTGATTAAATTTGAATTTGAATTCATCAGCACCCAGATGTGCAAATATAAAGGGTGCCCACAATGAAAAAATTCTTTTACCCATCGCCATTGCACCACACCGTATCAGTAGCCACCACGTCGTTAGGCATCTCCTGCAATCATGAGCAATCAGGGTAGTGCTCTGCCTAGTACTTCTCAGGCTCACAAGAGAGCTCCAGCATGGACCCATCAGGAGATTCTAGATCTTCTTGCAGTTTGGTGAGATGAATCAGTGGCAAGGGGACTTTGGGTGGCCAAGAGAAATGCATATCAGAGAGGTAGCCAAGTTAGTCTCTATCTTCAAAAACAACAAGAAGTCCTGTGGCACATTAGAGACTAACAGATATTTTGGAGCATAAGCTTTCGTGGGCAAAGACCCACTTGGTCAAAAATGCAGACCTCTATGATCACATGTTGTAGAAGATGACCACCAGAGGTTACTCCTGGGACTCTGTGCAATGCTGGGTGAAGGTGAAAGAACTCTGGAATGTCTATCACAAAGTCCAGGAAGCCAGCCAGCGGTTAGGGTCATCTCGACTGATGTGCCGCTATTATGAAGAGCTGCATGTGCTTTTTGGGGCCAACCTCACGATGCAGCACAGTATTAATTACAGCAATTGTGGAGGCCCTGGTCTGGAGACAGAGATGATCCAAGAAGAGCTGGGTGCCCAGGAAGAAGAGGTGGAAGGGGGGCCATGAGCAAGGGCCCAAGAAAATTATTCCTGACAGCCTGGAGCTCTTTGCTGTACATCAAGAACTGGTCCCCACTATGCAAGTTCCCCCTGCGCCAGTCCCCGAGCTACCGAGACCAAGCTGTTCTGGTGAATGTTTTTTTCTGGATGTTAGAAGTGGGTTGTTGGTGGATACAGGAATAGGTATGGGTATGAGAACAGGTCTTCTAAGGATCTGTGCCCCTCAGAACAGTGTGTTAATATTTCTGGGACTGGAGCTCTTCTCCTTTTTGGATATAATCCTGAAAGGCCTTATCCAGGCACTCTTGTATTTTTTTACAAGGTTTTTGGGCAGGCTTGACTTATTGTGGCTTTCATGGTAGCACACCTTGCCATGCCAAGCAACCAGATAGCGATCTGGTGTCATGGTGCCACACAGCAATTGAGCAAATTTTCCAGGCTTGTGGTCACACAGGATGAGCAACTGTTCTTTGGTGTTATCTGTTAGTTTTAGGAGTGTGATGTCTGCTTTGGCAACCTAAAGAAGTATGGGAATTTGGATCATGTTTTTTCCCCGTCATGCTTTCTGCCCTTTTACAGTTCCCTGGAATGCATTGCCGCACTATATGGCTGGCAGGTGCTCCATTCCCCCCACACTCTGTGAGGACTGCAGACTCTCCAGGCCTTCTCCCCTCATGTCTTTTCCCCCACAGCATTTCTTTTCAATTTACAGGGATCCCTCCCCACCCAGCCATCCATGCAACTGGAATCGAACCCTGTCCCCTCATAACGCAGCTGCCAGGCTCTGCAGACCCTGCTAACACAAACTGGCATGTGCAGCACAGGCGGGTTTGCCCTCCTTTAAATGGCCTTTTTTCCTTGACGAGGGCTGCTACAGTGACCACTCAGAAACATTTTGTCCCCAACCCAGCAGACAGCACAAAAACCCTCCTGCCCCTTAGCATTTCTTTTTTACTTTACAGGGATCCCCCTCACCACCAGCCAGCCATCTTTGTGGCTGGAATTGAACACTTCCCCACAATCCTCTCTTTCCATGTGGTTGTTGAGGTCTGCCAACCTTGTTCATTATGGAGAATTGCTCCAGAAACAGCTGCAAAATGTTTTTCCCATGCCCCAGGACACTTAATGGCTTCCCCTGCTTTGAAGCCCTCCCCATTCCCCTGGAAAGCAGACAATAGCGTACCATGTCCACAACAAAATATTCTGAATAAATGATAGTAAACGATGGATTGCACAGTGCATGCTTTGACTCTCATCCTTAATAAGCCTTAGGCGGCCTTGCAAAAAGAAACTTTCCCTGCTAAGCGAGACAGAGACCCAGTCATTCAATGGGGAAGTGCTTTGTTTGAACTGTATCTTAATTTTGATCTTCACTTACTGTACAGCTGCCATCCTCAGTGTGGGACACAGGTGAGGCAGTGAGAAAGGTGCAAGCAGGATTTGATCCTGGAACACATGGAGCAGTCTGAATCAGAAACTAATAAGATGACAAGGGACACAGTTCAGTGGTAGCAAAGTACAGCTCAGTGGCAACATACTACAGCTGAGTGGCAACAGAAGATGCAAGAGCAAGCAGCAAAGCTTGTAACAGCAGTGAGCAACCAAATGGAGGTCCAGCACTGCATGCTGCAGCTGCAGAGGACTCCCAAAGCAGCACTGCAGGCCCTGCTGCCTGCTGCCTGTAGTGCCCTGAAGACAAGTTGCTGCTCTCGTGTCGTAGTCCTTGAATGTGGGGAGTGTGGCCAAGGACAGCCTGCCACTCTAGCTCCAATGGCCCCTGCAAAAGGCTATTCCACCACCCTTGACGAGGCTTCTTTTCCCTGCTGTTATTCTTTGGAGCTTGGTGTGAGTTTTTTGGCATGCATGAGTGGTAGAGTACACAAATCATCGTGTGGAGCCGGAGAGGGGGAGAGAGGGCTAATAGCACAGATGCCCGCCACTAAGCCAAGGTCCTCAGAGGACTGGTGGCAGATGGAACCAGGCAGGGGAGTGGTGGATGGAGGGCTGAAAGCACAGGTGCCCTTTTTTAGGAAAATAACCCGCCCTTGACATCTATTCTACTTCCTACAACTTAGTGCCTTCCCACCAAGAAAAAGCATTCTTTCAGTAAGACACAGTCTGATGTATTGGTTCACATGTGGTGGGGAGCACAAATCAGATTGGATAGTGGAGCATGGTTGGTATTACAACAGAGAAATACATCACTATCATGTGCTTGACAAATCATTCATGAAGCTATCTTTTAAAGAGTCCCTTACTGCTGCTGCCTTTGCATGGTTATTTGTGAATGGCAGTGTAGACAGTTGTGTGTAAGCCTTGCTCTTGGCCTCAGCCTTGGAATTCCAGATGGCTGGGAAATTCTGCTGTCTGGATTCACAAATGATGTGCAGAATAACGTACTCTGTAATCACAACGGAGACACTAGTTTCTGAAAGACCCAAATGGGTCAAGAGGCATCTGAACCTCTCTTTTAAATGGCCAAAGGTGCATTCCACCACTGTTCTGCACCTGCTGAGTCTCTGACTGAAGTTTTCCTTGGTGTGGTCCAGGGCTTCCATTTAGGGCTTCATAAGGCAAGGGAGCAGAGGGAAAGCAGGGTCACCCCATAGTACAATAGGTATCTCCACATCACCAATTTGGATTTTCCAGTCTGGGGAAAAAGTTCTATCTGTGAGCTTTCTGTACATACCAGAACTTCAAAAGATGCATGCATCATGAACCTTCTTGACCATCTCACTTTGATGGTGAAACGACATTTGTTCTCTTCCAATGCCTGCAAAACCCTGGAGCAGTATCCCTTTCAGTTTATATACTTAGAGGCCAGGTGGCCCATGGCCATGATGGAGATGTGATTGCAATCTGTTGCCCCATCACATTTAGGAAACCTCATGGCAGCAAAACCATCCACTGTGGCATTGTAGCCAGTGTGGGCTCCCAGAAGGGCTCCTCCCCTTCCGGCTCAGGGGCAGCCATCCTGCCCAACTGCCATGAGTACCAAACAATGTCCAAGTCACTTGTTTAGGGGGTTCCCACCTTGCCTCAGGTTGGTCTTCTTTGGCAGGCAGGTTCCACTGGGGTCTGTAGAGCATCAGGACTGGCAGGGGTCTGGTTGGCCCTACCCAGGACTCGGCCTCACTCCGCCAGTCCTCAGCTATCTAGACAGGGAGCCAGAGATGTCCTCTGGCTCCGCTGGAGGCTCAGCCCCAATTGAGTCCTCAGCCCAGGCTTTTCTAGCCCTGGCCCTGCCTCCTGACTTTCAGTCAGGTGACTGGGAGAGGCCAGGCTCCATACAAAATGTATCCCGGAAGGATTCCTCCCCTTCCAGATACTGGGGGTCCATCCCACCCCACTACAGGCCTGTACGTCTCCCAGGGTCATGGTCATCCTGAGGAGATGCCGACAGACTGCATGGGCCACCTGTATCACCACAGACCCCACTGTAGATCTGCCCACCCTGAATTGATTTGCCACTGACCAGTAACTGTCCAGCATTGCAAACTTCCACAGAGCAATTGCCACTTGCTTTTGAACTGTTAAAGCCGGCCTCATTCTTGCGTTGCCGTGCTTCAGGGCATGGGGCCAGCACATCACAAAGCTCCGTAAAAATGGACTTGCACATGTGAAAGTTCTGCAGCCACTGCTGGTCATCCCAGGATTCCAAAATGATGTGGTCCCACCACCGTGTGCTGGTCTCATGAGTCCAAAACTGCCGCTCCACTGTCAGTAATACATCCAGGGCAGTCAGCAGCTGTGAGTTCTTGGACCGCAGTTGAGAGAGTGCCTCTTCAAACGGAGCATCATTATCATACTGACCCATCACTGTGTATTGTAATAGAAAGAAAAATTGTGTGACAGTCTGGGAAGTCACTGCGACGGTGGGTGCAATGACTTGAAACAATTAGGGGTCCATGCTTGTGCTAGCACTGTGCCGTAGAAATTTCTGGGGAAAATGATGTGATTTCCACTTAGTTTTTGCATGGTTACTGGGTGCTCTGAATTCTGGGACAGTGCTTTGCATTCTAGGATTCTGACATGAAACACCCACAAGCAACAGGAGCTAAGGCACTGTGGGATAGGCACCCACAGTGCATTGCTCACGCAGTTGAACTTGGATAGGGCAAAGCGGACATGGAAACTTGACGCGGAGAAATGGTGGCTCGAATTTCCAGAAGGTTTCAAGACACTTAAATTCAAATTCATAAGAATGAGGTTAAAAATTTGAATTTAATAAATGTTGAATTTATCTTGTAATGTAGCTGCAGTCAGTGAGGTAGCTGTGTTAGTCCTGTAGCACTTCAAAGACTAATAAAATGATTTATTAGGTGATGAGCTTTCATGGGACAGACCCACTTCTTCAGATTTAGAAATTCTGGATTTCTAAAGTCCTCTGGGTTTCTATAACTGGGATTTAATTCTCTGTTAAATTCTCTGTTTGGGTTCAAAAGCCTTAGCAATGACACTATCCCTGTAGGATTAATTAGAAATTTTGCAGAGCAGGAGAAGCGCCACCATTTTGGTCAAAATTGAGGACTGGCCTGTTATGTGAAAAGTAGGAATGGTTCCAGCACAAGCTACAAAGCCTGAGTCTGTAACTTCCTGAGTTGGAGAAAAGGCAAGTGAACTAATAGATATTGGTCAATAGATCATGTAATTCCTCTGGGCAGAAGAAGTTGGTTCTAAGTGTCTGAGATCCCTGGAAGCATTCCCTACAATAATATATGGGTTCTGATTCAGCTGTGTCCATGACATTTTGCATTGGCATCCCACCACTATCTTCATAAGTGAGTTCCCTCGCAGGATCGTTCCTGGGACCCTGCATGTGGAGCGAGTCTAAAAGGCCATTCTTAGCATTTTAATTTTCGAAGACCAAATGGGCTGTGGAGACTGAATTTCATTCTCATTATTAAAGGTGGTTCCACCAGCTCAGAGCTCCAGGTAAAATTATGCTCCTGGAATTTTTGACAAACATGCACTGGTTTATAACTATTAGTACAGCAGCATGTGGCGGATGCGGCTGTCTCTAAAGGTGAACTTAACACCCAAGTGTCGCTACAAATCCATAGGGCTTAGATTCTGCGTCCTGTCTTGACTTGAACTCTGCCCCTGCTCAGTCCTGGGATCCTGGATCTGGGCACTGGGATAGCATCGGGACATGGACAGTTAACACTGAGCCAGGCTGAAGCATGAGTTTCTACACTGGTCATACCCTACTAGGTCTTTTACTTTATCTGGGTGGGTTTCCTTGAAGAGCATAACAATACTGGAAGCCAGTAGCTCTCTTTGGGCATTCTTTATTAACAATTATTAGTATATACGGCAGCATTGTACATAGAAATTATGCTTAACAAATGCAGTTCCTGCCCCAGTCTGCAACACTGGCCCTGCAGTTGGAGATGCTAACCTGGAAACCCACTGGTTGAGGCTCGGAGAACTGATTGCAGGGATTGAGCCTAAGCTGGAGCAGACAAGACCTGGGGCTGTTCAGCAGAGGATTGCTGTGGGAAGAACTGATGATTGATTGCTGGAAGAGCCAGGGTTGAAGGAGAGGAGAGACAGGGTATAGTGGAGGAGAAAAGAGAGGCTCTAGCAGGGGATAGTGGCAAGCCCAAAGCTTGAGCCAAAGCCCAATGAAATGAATGGAAAGGGGTTGGGATCACACCTGAAAGAGCCCCAGAGGGAGAAGGATAGAGGCGCATATGGAGTATGATGGTGGAGAGGGAAGAGAAGAGTGTGCATGTGGCATGGTCTGAGGAGCAAGTGGGGAATGTAACAAAGCAGGGATGATAGTCATAGATGTGCTGACCTAGTGCATGAAATGATGGTAAAGAGCAGCCCCGGTGTCAGGAAGCTGAGTCTGTGGAGCAGGACGGGCACTCCAGCCTGGAAACCTTGCTCATAGTTAAGTAGGAATCTGAGCAAGGCCACTGCCCATTCAGTCCCATGGAAGCAAAGGAGAATAACCAGCACCCTCCAGAATGGAGCCTAAGTAATAGAATAGGCTGACTGGGGAGTCCAGTTCCCAGGAGACTGGGATGCCCACAGCAATGGAGAAGTGAGTCCACCTGGCACATGAACAAGAATCACATCTCCTGGCCCAACTGGTCTCAGGAAGTGAGCTCAGAGTTCAGTACAGGTGATGTAACCATGAGCTGGTAGGTGCCCAGGGCCTGTAGCTGGGAGCACCTGCATTACACAGTCAGATCTGGGACAGACTGTGTGATCCAGGAAAGATAGGAAAAAAAAAAGGGAGACTGCAGAAAAGAATGAGAGAGAGCAAGAGGATGAAGACAGAGGGAGAAAGGAAGGAAGATGGAGTGGGAACTATCTGAGTGGGAACTTCTGGGGAAACAAGGGAATCCAGCAAAGTTCTTTTCTCTTGCTAATGAATTCAGAGTCCATTTCCCCCTCCCTCCCTGACCCCTGCAAAGACAGAACGCTTCCAAGAAGGGGGCGCCTGGGAGGGGGGAGATTGCTCTTTAAAAGTCACTTTGCATCCCCTCCCCAAGCGGAAAGGGAGCATGGGTCATGTCAGAGCCCTCTGCTGATGTGCCTTGCCTTTGCTGCTCTGCTAATGACACTGGAAATATGCTAAGGAGCTGTCTGCAAGGGGCTTTTCTAATGCGGTCACTTCCTGGGACCTCAAAGAGGCTTTAATTGCAGGGCCTCGGAGACAGCAGGTGTGCTTGTCATGTCTAATCAGCAGGCTGGGTGCACTTGGCAGCCTGCTGGAAGAAAGCGGGTTTCTGCTGCTCCCCCCCTTCCATGCTCACCCTTGCACCCCCAACTTTTCAACCATTGCACACCTGTCAAATTGATTATGGGAATGAGTCTCCGCCACAGCGAGACAGCAGATTTGAAGGAAATCCTTTCTCTCGCTTTGCTTTCTTTTTGTTCCTTTGCTCTCATTCTCCCAGCTCATGGGGGGATTAACCGGAGAAGGGGGTGATCTTCCTCTGCAAATGGGCCCTAACTAGGTACTGTTGTCCTGGGTTTTCCTTCACACATGTTGGGTGGCACAGCACTATATATACATAGAGCAGTCAAGAAAATGCAGCAGCTATTAGCACTATCAGCTGCTTAAAATACCTATTGCACTCATGCTCACAAACACAACAACAAATACACAAACACATTCACACACAAAAGTGCTCACTGCACACACACGCTCAAATGTACATGCACAATGCTCTGATACACATGCACACACACATGCATACCCAGAAACATCTTCTGTTCCTCTATACCAAGTGCAAAACAATCAACTCAAGCCACTTGTTGTGCAGAAATTGATATTGAACTGAGTGTAATGCAAAGCAAATGGGCGTAATCTGTGTATAGGTTTTTACAGCCTATGCAGAGATGCAGTCTGTAGTGGTACCTTGTGCCTTATTACAGACCTAGTCCTATTGAAATCAATGGGACTGCTTGCATAGTAAAGGACTATGCAGCATAAATAAGGGTGATAGAATCTGGACTTTAAAAAGTATTGAATTTGCCCTATTTCGCCCCTCTGTTTCTGACAGGCAAAATGCTGTTGGTGCATTTATCTCTACAGACAGAGGCATTGGTCTGGCTACAGGTGAATAAATCCATATCTATACAGACAGATAGACATGATGTAACCAGGCTTGGCAGAATTCTTTTTCCCACTGAAAATTTCACGATGTGGGAAATTACTGGGGGGCGGCGTGTGTGTTAGACAATAATAATTCAATGACAGTAGATGCTGTGATTCAAAAAGTTGAAGCTTTATAATTACTCCAAACACAAGTAATCGCCAAAATAGACAATGTAAATACCCTTCAATCAAACTGTGATGAGTTCTCAAGTAGCAGTTTTCTTATTTTTTTCTGTCTGTAAATTTCTGTTATTACTGATGGAAAAAATTTTGCTGGTTTCTTTGTCAGTGGTAAAAATGGATGCTTGTTAAGGTTTACCATAAAAAAATCTGTTTCTCCCAAGCCAAGGTGTAACTCTTGCCCTGCTTCTCCAGCATGTTTGTGGGATGTCTAAAAAACAAACAAGCAAAAAGCCTCTCTTGTCACCAGAAGTTTTCCTGATTATTACCCCAGTGTAACAATTCTGTTGTGGTAGTGATGGTCAGAATGCTAACACACCCAGACACGTTTATAAACCTTATGAGTAAATAAATCTATTCGAGGCAGCAGCTGGGTGCAGAAGTCATTGTGATGTTGTAGTTGTGTGTGGTGCCAGTTGAAATGGGGGCTAGATCTTTGGGCCTGCGCCAGTTTTTATATATATAAACCTGAAAAATGACTTTTAGACATTCTCAAGTGATTTGATAGACTGTCTGCACCCGAAGCTGTTTAGAAACACAGTCACCTTTACTCTGAGTGGTGCAGAAATTAATTTGTTCTGTCTGTATTCCCCATTTCCTCTCCTCCTGTCCCTACATCCTTTCCTGCCTCTTTATCTCTTCCAGGTTGCTTTGCTTCCTTGGGCGACCTCTCCTGCAGTTTTACGTCATCAGCCCCATCTTCTCCTGCATACCGGTCCCCAGCTCCGTGTCCCTTCCAGATTTCCTTGCTCTACCTAGCAGAGTCATTTTCTCATGATGAAACATCTGCTGTGGGACTAGCGCACAATCCACAGTCACATTTCTGGGCTGTGTAATCTACATAATATCTCAAGGCCAAACCCTAAGCACTCAATCCCTATGCAGTCCCAGCCATCAATAGAGAAAGAGTTTTGTAAACACCATTGTTGGGTCCTTAAACCTCTGGAGAATTTTTCTGAAAATGCTATTGGCAAAATATTCAAAGTTCAGAGCCAGGACCAGACCCCCACCTGTGGTACATGAGCACAGCTCCACTGAAGTCACTGCTCCTCCCAAATCCCAGCAGACCAATGAGGTTGCCTCTGCACAGTCCCACGTGCTGTCTGCAGTGGAGAGTGCTACTGCCTTGCATGCTAGTGGAGAATCAGCAAGGGCCGATTCCCCTTTGCTGCTGGACTGAGGCAGAGGGAAGGTGACCAGGGCAGCATTGCAGTCCCCAGAACAGGCCTTGCTTCTGTGTGCATTGCAGGGGGATAGAAATCCTTCAGCACACATCTCTCTTGGCTGTGTTTTCTCCCACCCACACTTGCAGCCTGCCCCCTTTCTCTCCCCCTGCCCAGCCATCGGAAGTGATGCACAAGCCTCATCCTTTGGCTGTGCCCCCCACAGTGGGAATCAGGTCCTGATATGCAGCATTTTACACGCTGCGTGAGGTCTCCGTGAGGCATGTGGCAACTCCAGGCCTGTGAGAGACACTGTTTGAACACTAAGCAGAAGTTTGCGGGGCTGTGCTGTGTAACTGCAAGTTGGGCTGTTTCCTTCTGCTTGTTCAGGTGAGACAGAGTTTGGGTTGAATCAGTCTAAGGCTCTTTATTTAAACACAAACTATTCTGCATAGGCTCCACGTACAACAGGAGCAGGGGACCTTCCGCTTCTTGGGGTCCCCAGCCTCCACCACCTCTTGCTCTCGTCCCAGGAAGGAATATTGCCCTGATTAAGGAGCATGTTAGTATGAACCGAGGCTTGGAAGGGTTAAATTTTATCAGTAATTGTTGCAAAGGTTGATTTCACCACACACAACAAGGAAAAAATATTTCCATCAATAATCATCTAAAGTCAAACATAGGCACCATAAGAAAACTGCTCTTTGAGAGCTTATTACAGTCACACTGAACTAGCCTTTAAAGGTGGTGAGAAAAGACCTGGGGTGATATCGAACAGTTGGCACCAGTGTTCCCTGTAAGCAGAGCACTGAGACCAGAGGCAAATGAACATAAGGGGCAGTTGCCTCAGGGTCCTCGCACGTGAGGGGCCCCCAGGTTCCATAACTCCATTTTGTTTAAACAATTTGCTTTAATGGAACAAAAAATGTCATGTCCTTCTTATTTTAAAAATAAGTGTAATTTTATTATGCATCATGACTAATAATAAGCATGAAGAGATTTTGAAGCATAAATATATTACAATAATATTTAATATATTGGGGTGGGGCTCGTGACTGTGTTGTTCCAGGGCCACACCTGTTGTTAGTCCGCCCTGCACCTGTATTGGCCTCTGTCGGAAGGTAGGATACAGGCCTACACAGACATTTGGTCTGTCTCAGCATGGCCATTCTTATATAGTTTCTTCCTCCACTTCTGTCATGCTGAGTGAATGAGACTGGAGGATACACCCAGAAGGAGGCGACTGAGGATGATAAACATCCACTGATTCCAGCTACGTGTTTATCTATGAAAATCTGTTCTGTGTTTTCCCTGATTAAAGCCACAGTATCCCTGTTTGAAACTCGTAGGTTTGCCTGTTCATCCCTTGCTATGGTGTTATTTAACTTGACTATGTAACTTACTTCAGGAAGAAGAAAAAAATAAAAATGGATGATGTGGGGAAGGTAGTGGACATTATATACCAGGACTTTAGCAAGCCTTTCGATACGGTTTCCCACAGTAACCTTGCCAGCATGTTAAAGTATGGCTTGGATAAATGGAATGTAAGGCAGACAGAAGTGGGCTGGATTGTTGGGCTCAGTGGGTAGTGACCAACGGCTCTATGTCTGGTTGGTGGCCGGTATCAAGAGGAGTACAGCAGTCCCTCGAGTTATGTGAGGGTTGTGCTCCCACGCACTCTTGTATAACTTGAATTTTGCATAGGTCGGGGGGGGGTGTCTTTTTTCCCCAGCAGAACGCATGGTCTGCAGCTGGGGAAGCAGCATTGAAAGGTGAGCCCTGGGCTTAGGGGGGCAGTTGAGGAGGGTTCAGCCTGGTGGTGGGTTGGGGCTGTGGGAGAGGAGTGGGGGTTAAGCCTGGGGTGGGTTAGGGCTGCAGGGGAGGTGGTGGTGTGGAGTTGAGCTGGGGCTGTGCATGGGGATGGTGAGTCGTAGCCATGCTTGGGTGGTAATCCAGACCATGGGGGATTGAACTGGGTGGTGGGGGTTGAACTGGAGCCACGGGTGGGGGGGTTTAACTGGAGCCACAGGTGGGGGGTTTGAACTGGGGCCGGGGAGGGGGGATTGAGCCACAGCTACATGTGGGGGTAGTGAGCTGGGCTGTGGGGGGTTTGAATGAGGGCTAGGGGTGGTAAGCCAGAGCCACGCAACGGGGTGGTGAGCCAGAGCAGGGTGTGGGGTTAAACTGGGACTGGGGGTGTTGAGCCTGGGCCGGGGGAACGGCATTTTGAGCTGCACTTAACTCGTGTTAATGCAAGTTCAGTGCAACTCAAAATTGCGCCTTTCAAGGTTTACTGCATGGTTCAACATCCTTATGAATGACCCGGATGAAGGGTTGGGTTGCACCTTCAGCAAATTTGCAGATGACACTAACTGAGGGGGAGAGGTTGATATACTTGGGGGTAGTGATACCGTTCCAGGGAGACCTAGACAAATTGGATGATTGAGCCAAAAGAAATCTGAGCTTCAACAAGGACAAGTACGGAGCTGAATGCACTGGGGCGAGTCCAGTGGAGGGCAACAAAATGATTAGGGGCTGGAACACATGAGCCGCGTCTACACGAGCTGGCTACTTCGAAGTAGCCGTGCCAACTTCGACATAGTGCCCACCACGTCTACACGTGGCGAGCGCTATTTCGAAGTTGAAATTGACGAGACATCGAAGTTGCTATCCCCAACAGGAGATGGGAATAGCGCCCTACTTCGACGTTGAACGTCGAAGTAGGGCACGTGTAGACGATCCGCATCCTGCAACATCGAAATAGCATGGTCCGCCATGGCGGCCATCAGCTGAGGGGTTGAGAGACGCTCTCTCCAGCCCCTGCAGGGCTCTATGGTCACCGTGTGCAGCAGCCCTTAGCCCAGGGCTTCTGGCTGCTGCTGCTGCAGCTGGGGATCCATGCTGCATGCACAGGGTCTGCAACCAGTTGTCGGCTCTGTGGATCTTGTGCTGTTAAGTGCAAGTGTGTCTGGGAGGGGCCCTTTAAGGGAGCGGCTTGCTGTTGAGTCCGCCCTGTGACCCTGTCTGCAGCTGTTCCTGGCACCCTTATTTCGATGTGGGCCACTTTGGTGTGTAGACGCTCCCCTGCAGCGCCTACTTCGATGTAGTGCTGCCCAACGTCGACGTTGAACGTCGATGGCACCAGCCCTGGAGGACGTGTAGACGCTATTAATTGAAATAGCTTATTTCGATTTCGGTACATCGAAATAAGCTATTTCGATGTCGCATCCCCATGTAGACGTAGCTATGAGCTATGAGGAGAGGCTGAGAGATTTGGGCTTATTTAGTCTACTGAAGAGAAGAGTGTGTGTGTGGGGGAGGATTTGACGGCAGCCTTCAGCTACCTCAATGAGGTTCCAACTAGGATATAGAGAGGCTGTTCTCAGTGGTTACAGATGACAGAATGAGGAGCAATGGCCTTATGTTGCAGTGAAGGAGGTCTAGGTTGCACAATGGGGAAAACTTTTCACCAGGAGGGTGGTGAAGCACTGGAATGTGTTACCTGGAGAGACGGTGGAATCCCTAGAAGTCTTTAATTCCTGGCTTGACAAAACCCTGGCTGGGATGATTCAGCTGGGATTGATTCTGTTTACAGCAGTGGGTTGGACTCGATGACCTCCTGAGGTCTCTTCCAACCCTAGGGTTCTGTGACCAGAAAGGTCAGTGGCAAGGAAAAGAAAGTGTTCCAGGACTTTACCAGTTTGTTGTACTGACTGCAGTTTCCCTCGCCACGCTGGAGAAGAAGATGATGAGAACTGCTGCAGTCTGTGCAAATTGCCGATGCCCAATGCAAAGGCTCAGGAGCAGATACGT
This sequence comes from Carettochelys insculpta, assembly GCF_033958435.1. Lineage (NCBI taxonomy): Eukaryota > Metazoa > Chordata > Testudines > Carettochelyidae > Carettochelys > Carettochelys insculpta. The sequence continues at coordinate 46,231,519 of NC_134149.1, read as the reverse complement.
CGGCTCTGCCCATACTGCACAGCTTTACGGCTATGATGACACAGCCGTATCACTAAAAGTCAGGCAGTGTAAACACTGTGGCTATGGTTACACAACAGTGCTCTGTTGACGGAAGTCACTGTCTGAAGAGATTTCCTGTCAACAGAATGTGGTCACGTACAAAAGCCAATCAGACAAGCGCTCTGCTCAGTCAACAGAGTGGCTGGACTGTGGCTGTTCTCTCGACAAAACAGACACCTGGAAGCACAGCAGATGGGTGCCCAGTGTCCTGGATGCCTCGCCCGTCAAGAGAAGGTCCCCCAGAGTGTCCACAGAGCTTTTTCATTAACAGAATCTGTCAACAGCAGCATTGTGCCTCATGGCTGAGGGGCAGAATGCTAGTAGTGACAGTGCAGAGTTTTGCCCACAAACTGTTGACAAAACACATTTGTGTGTGGATGTTCCACCAGTTTTGTCACGAAAACTCACTAGTGTAACAGTAGCCTGTTTATCTGCCCTTGTGCCAATTAAAAACTTCAACACCCGACGGCTACGTCTACACGTGCATGCTACATCGAAGTAGCTAATTTCGAAGTAGAGACATCGAAATAGGCTATTTCGATGAATAGCGTCTACACATCCTCCAGGGCCGGCAACGTCGATGTTCAACTTCGACGTTGCGCAGCCCAACATCGAAATAGGCGCAGCGAGGGAACGTCTACACGCCCAAGTAGCACACATCGAAATAGGGATGCCAGGCACAGCTGCAGACAGGGTCACAGGGCGGACTAGCGCTTCCGGGGCAACAGCTAGCCGCTCCCTTAAAGGGCGCTTCCCAGACACACTCAGCCTGCACAGCACGCGGTCTGAGGAGCCATAGGCACACAGACCCTGGGCGCCGCAGTCATGGACCCCCAGCAGCAGCAGCAGCAGCAGCAGCAGCAGCAGCCAGAGGTCCACCCAGCCCTCCCGGCAGGAGCAGAGCATGCGGGAGGCAGCTGAGCACCTCCTTGGTACACCGGAGGAGGAGCTGCCCCCAGGGCAGCAGGGCTCAACCCCTAACCCTGCAGCACCCCTCCCCGCCCCCCGCCTCACACGCCGGCTGCTGTGGAGCTACCCCACCAGCACCGACTGGTGGGAGCGGCTGGTGCTTGGGGAGTGGGACGACGACCGCTGGCTCAGGAACTTCAGGATGAGCCGGCAGACATTTCTGGAGCTGTGCCAGTGGCTCACCCCCGCACTCAGGCACCAGGACACCGCCATGCGGCGTGCCCTCACAGTGCAGAAACAGGTCGGCATCACTGTCTGGAAGCTGGCCACTCCCGACAGCTACCGATCCGTGGGGCAGCAGTTTGGTGTCGGCAAGGCCACCGTCGGGGCTGTCTTCATGGAGGTAAGAGAACCCACGGGGGGAGGGCATGGCAGGGGAGGGGGGCCCGGGCAGAGGAGGGCAGGGCAGGGGAGGCCAGGGCAGGGGAGGAGGAGGGGAGGGGAGGCCAGGGTGGGGGAGGGCAGAGGAGGGCAGGGCAGGGGAGGGGAGCCCGGGCAGAGGAGGGCAGGGCAGGGCAGGGCCATGCACACCCTGCTTACCCCTCATTGGTGCTGTCCCATGTGCTTTCTCTGCAGGTTGTGCGTGCCATCAACGCCATGCTCCTGCACAGGCTCGTGAGGCTGGGGGACCCACATGCCACCATCGCGGCCTTTGCCACCCTGGGCTTCCCCAACTGCTTCGGGGCTCTGGATGGGACTCACATCCCCATCCGCGCCCCGCATCACAGTGGAGGACGCTACATGAATCGAAAGGGCTACCATTCTGTCGTCCTCCAGGCCTTGGTGGACAGCCGGGGACGTTTCCAGGACATTTATGTGGGCTGGCCTGGCAGCACCCACGACGGCCGGGTTTTCCGGAACTCGGGCCTGTGCCGCCGGCTGGAGGCGGGGACCTACATCCCCCAGCAGGAGATCCCTCTGGGGGACACCACCATGCCCTTCTGCGTCATCGCAGATGCGGCGTACCCCCTCCGGCCGTGGCTCCTGCACCCCTACACGGGCCATCTCTCCGCTAGCCAGGAGCGCTTCAACAAGCGCCTGAACCGTGCGCGCCAGGTGGTGGAGCGCTCATTTGGCCGCCTGAAGGGACGCTGGAGATGTCTCCTGACCCGCCTGGATGCGGGCCCCAACAACATCCCCCAGATCGTGGGTGCCTGCTGCGCCCTGCACAATTTGGTGGAGAGCAAGGGGGACACCTTTTTCCGGGGCTGGGCTGCAGAGGCCGGCAGGGCAGACGTCCAGCCACCTGCTGCCCCCAGTCGGCAGGTGGACCCCGAGGGGACCCGGGTCCGGGAGGCCCTGCGGGCCCACTTTGATGAAGAGGCCGCGGGGTGAACTCTGCCCAGGCCCCCTACTGCCCGCCCCTTCCTCCACCACACTCCTGCCCCAACGCCTACACCATGGAGCACCCCACCGCACCCCCCTCCCACTTTTCCTGGACAAATGACAGCATGCACTGGTGGCTGAACTTAAACGTCTTTTTGTTTCAGAACCCTTTTTTTTAACTGTAAATATTTGAACCAAAAACAAATTATGTACAAACATGTGGAAAAAAACTAATATGTCCAAAAATAAAACAATACAAAGAAACAAGTGCCCTCAATAATAAAAAGAAAACCAGGGAGCATAAAGGGGAGAACTATTTACATGGGGGGGACGGGGCAAACGGGGGGCAACAAATAATAACTGTAAACTATATACGGGGGGGGGCCACGTCCCGGGCCCCTCGCCCCTATAGCCCGGCACTGGGCGTTGGCGGCCGGGAGGCCCGCCGCGGTCGCAGCCCTGTCCGGGGCTGGGTGGGGGCGGGCCGGACTGGAAGGTAGGATGCCCGGCGAGGCTCAGGTGGCTCCAGGGGTCCCTCGGCGCTCCGGCCCTCGGCGGTGGGTGGCGGGGCGACGGCGGACGGGACGGCGATGGGCGGAGCAGCTGGTGGTGGGGCTGGTGGAGCAGGCAGGGCGGGTGATGCGGCGGACGGCGCGGCATGGGGGGCCAAGTAGTCCACCAAGCGTTTAAAAGTCTCCATGTAGGCCCCCCATGCCTCCTGGCGCCAGGCCAGCGCCCGGTCCTGCAACTGCAGGTGCTGCTCCGCGACCTCCAGCTGCCGACAGTGGATGGCCAGCAGCTGGGGGTCCGTCGCCGTCGGCTGGTGGTAGCGCGGGGTCTGCCGTCTAGCCCGCCGCGGGGCCAGTCGGTCCTCGGCCGAGGGGCTGGCCTGGAGCGATGGTCTCCGGGACGACTGAGGCCTCGCCGGCGCTCTCTTCCGGTCCTTCTGATGGGGCAGGTGCGGGACACAGGAGAGGAGGGGGGGAAGAAGAATGGAGACAGGCGTTAGTATGGGCCCCGAGCCGTGGCCTGTGCTGCAGGTTCCCCGTCCCCGGGAGATGCTGCTGTGATGGATGGGGTGCAGGGTCTGACAGCAGGAGAGGTTTCTTAGGCCACAGATGCCCAGTTTCTCCCAGGAGTGACAGCACCAGCTGTCAGAAGAGACAGTCCTTCCAACCCGTCGTGGGGAGAAGACCCCAAGGGGTGCCCCTCTGGGATGCAGCTTTCCCCCTCCTCAGGCTGGCTGCCTTCCAGCTCTCCCTTCCCCTAGCCTCTACCTGTGGCCCCCGCCCTCACCCCCCGATTCCAAGCCAGCTCAGCTCCTCCCTCCTCTTTGTTCAGGGCAGAGGTGTCACCTGCCAGCTGTAGCCCCAGAATCCTCCTTTGCCCCGGGGGAACTATTCGGCTCTTGTTGCTCCATGTGTAGCCTGAGTCTCCCTTTTGCACTCCCCCCACTCCATCACATGCTGCTGCTGCGGGGTGTCCCACCCCCTCCTCCCGGGGGCCCCTCAAGGTTCCGCTCCCCCCTGCCCCGGGGATGGGGCATGGCACTGTCGTGCGTGGTGCGGGGGGGGGGCGGGGCAGGGGCTGATGCACTGCTGTGAGGGCCATGGCCCTGCTGTCCTTGGGGCCATGGCCATGTGAGCATGTGGGGGGCCCTGGACACATATCTATTCCCCCCTGCCCCTCAAGGCCAGGGGTGTACACCAGAGGGGGGTACCTACCTGTCGGTCCACTCCCACGGTCCGGAGATCCCCGGGGGGCGGAGGCCCTGCTGCTGCTCCGGGATGGCAGGAGGAGGATCTGCAGCCCGGATTCTGCAGAGGAGGAGCCCCCCTCCTCCTGCTGCGATGTCCCGCGGGTGGCCTCCGGGGGGGGTGCCCCCGGGGTGTGGGGCTTGCCTCCGGGGCGGACTCCGTCTGCAGGGCCTGCTGGGGCTCGTCGGCCGAGGTGTCAAGGGTGGCTGGAGGGGAGGAGGTGTGCTGGGGGCCCAGGATGTCCCTGAGCTCCCTGTAAAAGGGGCAAGTGACGGGGGCGGCCCCAGATCGGCCGGCCGCATCCCAGGCCTGGGAGTAACCCTGCCGCAGCTCCTTCACCTTACTCCTGACGTGATCAGGAGTGCGGGCAGGGTGACCCCGGGCAGCCAGGCCGTCGGCCAGCCGAGCGAACGCATCCGCGTTCCGCCTCTTGCTCCCCATTACCTGGAGCACCTCCTCCTCGCTCCAGAGCCCCAGCAGGTCCCGCAGCTCGGCCTCTGTCCAGGAGGGGCCCCGCTGCCGCTTCCCAGCCTGGCTGCCCTTCTGGCTGGGCTGCGAGCCCTGGCTCCCCTTGGGGGGGGGTCCCCTGGGGGCGCTGGGGGGGCTGCCGGGCAGCCATCGCAGCTGGGTGTGGGGCTGAGGGAAGTGCAGGCTGGCCGCGTGTGCAGGCTGCTGCCTGCACGATCCCTCAGCTTCCTGCACAGGAAGGGAGGGGGAGGGGACCTTTAAGGGGCCGCTCCACGCGGCCACCAGTGAGCTGAGGGGCTGGAGAGAGCGTCTCTCAACCCCTCAGCTGATGGCCACCATGGAGTACCCGGCAATTTCGACGTTGCGGGACGCGCAACGACTACACGGTCCCTACTTCGACGTTGAACGTCGAAGTAGGTCGCTATTCCTAGCCCCTCATGGGGTTAGCGACTTCGACGTCTTGCCGCCTAATGTCGAAGTTAACTTCGAAATAGCGCCCGACGCGTGTAGCCGCGACGGGTGCTATTTCGAAGTTAGTGCCGCTACTTCGAAGTAGCGTGCACGTGTAGACGCGGCTTATGAGTGGCAATTGCTTTCTCCACAGGAGAGCACTCCTGTTGAGAAAGCATTGCTTGTACCAGTACATGGTTCAGCAAAGATTTTTGTCGTTGGGGAGGGGGAGAAAATCAGAAGCTTTGTTGCTCACTTGGCAGTTTAGACAATGCCTTAGGGTATGTCTACACTACCAAGGTTCGTTGACAAAACTTATGGCAACATTCAAAAGTTGACAAAACATAAATCGCCAAGGGTTTTCACACTTGCTTCCTCTGTCATAGAATCATAAAATACTAGAACTGAAAGGGACTTGGAGAGGTGACCAACTCAAATCCCCTGCACTCATGGTAGGACCAAGTGCCATCTAGACCATCCCTGACAGGTGTTTCTCTAATCTGCTCTTAAAAATGTTCAGTGACCAAGCTTCCAATCTCCCAGCCTAGACTGTTTATTCCAGTGCTCAGTGACTGGGACAGTCAGGAAGTTTTTCATAATACCCAACCTAAACCTCCCTTGCTTGAAATGCTAGTGAAAACCTTGATCTACCAGATCTTGGTGGAATGGAATCCGGGCATCAGAATTACATGGCTCCCACAAACCCATTTTGAGCTCTTGCATTTGGTAGCTACCACTACACCCTGGATTTCATCTGTTTCAGTAAAACTATCCTTAACCGTATTCAGCACTGATGCTGTGAGTTCTTACCTGGCATTTTGCTTCTTCAAACCTCAGGTCAGCAGTCCATCCCGCTTCAGCCAATGCTTAAGGACACACTTATCTTTTAACACATGCTTAAAGGCCTACATTAAACTCCCTGTATACTTATGGGCTTGGCTGACTTGAATTGGGGCCTTTATATCTCTTTAGTTTGCTGATTATTTTTAAACTAAAGCATAGTAAAGGAAATCTCTAAGAAATGAAAACTAAAATTCTCTGCATGTGTGTGAGAGAACAACAGCAACAGAAAGACAAAACATGAGTAGGATGGAAAGGCTCATTTTGTCTATTGAAAAGATTCTGTTTAATAAAAAATTAAAGGCATTTTAGTCTCTGAGAGTGGCCCACAACCCTTTAAAATAAATCCCAACGTTCTATTTTTCATCTCGCTTTAGCTCATCACTGCTAATCAATCAACCATTTGTTCTGTTCCCCTTATATCATGGTCTCCACCAGAGACTCCCTCTGACATACTCCCTTTGAAGTGGGCTGCACTTGATGCTAGAGGGCAGGGAGTGAGCTGAAGAATTACTTCTAAATAAATAAACACACACAGACAAAAAACTTTTTCACTACAAGGATGTTTTGTGCCAAATTATTAAAGCAAAGACACCAAACAAGCCAAACTTTTTCTCCAGTACAAACTGCTGTGTGGGATAATGCAATTCACAAATGTATCTGGGGTGGCTGAGTTAGTCTGTATGTGCAAAAACAAGAAATCCTGTGGCACCTTATAGACTAACAGATTTTTTTTGAGCATAAGCTTTTTGTGGGCAAAGACCCGCTTCATCAGATGCACGTAGTCTGATGAAGCGGGTTTTTGCCCATGAAATCTTATGCTCCAAAAAAATCTGTTAATCTATAAGGTGCCCCAGGACTTTGTTGTTTTCACAAAAGTAGTGGATAACAGTCTAGAACTTAGAGGAGTGGCTGTGTTAGGGTGTAATGTCACAAATGCAGTTCTGTAGCAGCTTACAGACTAACAAATTTATTAGGTCATAAGCCCACATGGGTGACTTTTGTGCTGGGCTCAATCTATTTCCTTGTGGGCAAAGGTCAGAATGGAGAATGCATCACTTCCCTTGGCAGTTTATTCCAGTGGTTAGACTTCTAACACACACTGAAATTTGTAGAAGCCTAGAATTGTAAGGCTGGAAGGAACCTCAACAGGTCATCTAGATCAATCCCATGCACTCAAGACAGGACTAAGTATTATCTAGACCAGGAGTGCCTCAATATATGTACTTTAGAGTTTAGAGAGGTTGTTTATTTGTTTGATCAGGAACTCCTCCTACGCAGTAAGAGCTAGGATCATCACATTTCCTCATATCATAACATAAAACACCATGAAGGTTTGGTTATGTCAGGAAAACAGGATATGCCTGGCATGGGATTGCTTGTCATAAAACCAAACCAAATTTTTCTTCACACAGCGCACAGTCAACCTGTGGAACTCCTTGCCCGAGGAGGCTGTGAAGGCCAGGACTCTATTAGGGTTTAAAAAAGAGCTCGATAAATTTTTGCAGGTTAGGTCCATAAATGGCTATTAGCCAGGGATAAAGTATGGTGCCCTAGCCTTCAGAACAAGGGCAGGAGATGGATGGCAGGAGATAAATCACTTGATCATTGTCTTCTGTTCTCCTTCTCTGGGGCACCTGGCATTGGCCACCGTCAGCAGATGGGATGCTGGGCTCAATGGACCTTTGGTCTGACCCAGTATGGCCGTTCTTATGTTCTTATGCTCTTATGTTCAAACAGAAAAGAGACAGAATCACCAAATAAGTCCTCAGAATGGATATAACTGAGCGAATGTTGAAAGAGACTGAACCAAGATTAGCCAGAAAAAGTATTTGAATCTGGAGTAGGGTTGCTTCTCAAAACCTTACAGAAAAGAGATAAAAGGAGCAATTTGGAGTAGTGCTCTGTTTGGCACAGCTAAATAATACTTAAAGTTTGAAAACTAGAAGAAAATGGTTATTGGAAACTAAATTGACTGTAGCCCTTTGTGTTAAGACATAGCAAATGTTAAGAACGTAAAGGGTTGATGAAGAATAAGAAATGAAGAAATACAGTAAGGGTTCAGAGTACGTGAACCCAGACTATGTGCCCCTGCTCTTACGCGGCTGATCCCCAATTCCTACAAAAAACCCTGGAAATGCGCAATATGCAGTTGTACTTAACTCGCTCCCCTGTGGTCCTGGCTCAACCCTGCTGGCTCCTCTCAGCCCCGGCTCAGTCCCCCAGCTCCACTCACCACCAATGTATAGCTGCTGCTCACCCCCGCCTCTGGCTCTAGCTCACCACCCCTACGGCACAGCTCTGGCTCAACCCCCCGCTTCCCTGGTTCCACCCTCCCCGCACTCCGGTTCAACTGCCCCCACCCTGTGTGGCCCCGGTTCAAACCCTCTGTGGCCCAGCTCACCACCCCTCTGCACAGCTTTGGTTCAACTCCACCCCTCACACTCCTGCAGTCCTAACCCACCCCAGGCTTGGGCCCCACCTGTCTCTCAAAGCCCCTACCCACTGCCTGGCTTAACCCTCCCCAACTGCCCCCAGGACCCACCTTTCTGCTGCTTCCCCAGCCGCAGAATGTGTGCCCCACTTGGGAAAAAGCCAGACCTCCCCTTACGTGAAATATGGGTTACACAAGGATGCATGGAATGGAATCCTCACCTAACTCAGGGGACTACTGTATGAAGAAAAAAGTAGAAGAAATGAAGAAAAAATATACTTGATGTAATTCCCATTTTTAAAAAATTACTAATAATTAAATGGACAAGTTTTAACAGCTGCCACTACTCAACATTTCCTCCTGAGAGTGGTGGCCTCAGTCCTCCCACTTAAGGAAGTGCATGGCTTCTCCTTTGCACTGGTGGGTGGAGGGAGGAATTCCTCATTGCTTGTAGCCATGGCAGCATAATAGTTATCATCAGCATACTGGGTGGGTTGTGAATGTGGTGGAATGCTTCCTGCCACCAATAGTAACCAGCAGCCAATGCCCTTGCTGTGACAAGGCCATCTCCTCTCTTGATGGTGTGACCGCAGTCTTCTCCTGCTGGAAATCTTCCTCAGCCTTGGATGTCTCCATCTGAATATGCAATGAATGCCACATGCACACAGATACTCTTCAGCCTAGCCACCTCATCCTGTAACTCTCCCATCTGTTTTCTCCCTTCTTAACTGCCTCATGTTTCCTCTTCCAGTGCTCCGTAACAGGGCATCCTCACAGTACGGCAAATACATGGTTTCTGAGCATTTGTAAAGATCCATCCGCAGCAATAAAAGGCCATGTCACTTTTACTCTTGTTTGCCAGCCATACACTAGTTTAGACATTTGAGGCAGAGTAACTGATTGGCAGAGTCTTCTCTCTGCAGTTTGAATCAGTGGTGTGTGTCTCCTGCATGTTCCAGCAGTCCAGACGTGACGTGTGCCCTCTTGGTCCACAAGGCAGTGGCTGTGGTAAGCAAACTGAAAAGAGGTGCTCCTTTGGCTAAGCCAGTATGGTCTATATTGCGCGAACCTCAGCTGGAAAGTTGCTTTTCATTTGAACTCCCCATACAACCTCACATAGGTATCGATATTAACCAGAGTTGCTGGCATTTGCAGTGCAAAAGAGATGTTTCGTATAAAACAATTCCCATTATTATTGAATGTTTCTCGTGCTACATACTGTGTAACACAAGGAAACTCCATCCAGGTGCACTATTATATCTGTCTTTTTATTTATTGTTAGCTTGTATTACTACGTCGCATGCCACTCAAATTAGGATTTGCAATGGTAACTCTGCAACTGCAGAGCTGGGAAGGGAGTCCAGCTTTCCTGAATCCTCCTCTAGTGCACTGTTAGTTGGGCTCCATTTGATCTCAGTCTACCTCATGGTCCATTCCTTGTTCTGGTGAGGTGGCTTGTGTGTCTCATGGACCTGGAGAGCTGTGCCAGTGGTTGCTACAGCTCCTGGAAGGGTCACCCAAACTGGACAGGTTGAAGTGTAGAGACCAGACAAATTTGGATCACCTCTTCCAGAGGTAAAAGGGGTTGGCTTAGGGTTAACAATCCTATCCATTAAAAAGCAAAAGTTATGGAAACATCTACAAAGAAACCTACAACTACACAAGTCTTGGGGGGAGCTGACAATTCGCTTGGGTTGAGTATGAAGCATGACAGGGAAAGCCGAAAGGAAGCTGCCCCGCAAATGGCTCTTCTCTCACCCAGGACAACCACCCAGTTTGGTATGTGGAATGTTCAGACCATGTATCAAGCAGGAAAGACTGCACAGATTGGTGCACAGATGAAACAGTACAAGCTTGTAGTCTGGGGCTTGTGTGAGACAAGATGGACATATATTGGGCAGCTACACCTGGCAACAAGTGACACCCTCATCTGTTCAGGACATGAAGAAGAGGGTGCACCACATACGTGTGAGCTTTCTGTTATCAAGAGAGGTATCCGGTGCTTTAAGGAAGCAGACAGCAGTATCATCACACATCATCACAGACAGATTTTACACCGAAGTGCGAAAGGTACTAACTGTGCCTTGTACGAAGCATGTTGCGTGCCTGCCCTCAAAACCTAGGGCACCCCCACCTTTGCCCTATTGTGGGCTCACGGCATTAGCTGGTTAATGTAGGTCTCCCTTTTGTACCCATGTGGGCTTCAATGCATACAATACTCATCACTTTCAATAAGGCAGACTTTTGTTGATGATTAGTCAGGATCAGGTCATCCAGGACTCCAGCTGCTGCACGGTGAGGCTGGCACGGTGTTGTGGTCTGGCAGCTCTGATCTTAGGTTTTGTTCTGGAGTTATGTTCCAAAGAACTTCTCTTTGGACTCCAGCTTATACAATTAAGACTTGGGTCCTATTTAAATAGACCTTAACCAGTCATTTTAAATGAAAGTTCAACAAAACAGTATTTTTCACCAATCCTAGCCGGCCACCTAAGAGTTAATTTACATTTTGACAAACAGTTAAAGGACAGTGATAACTATAGGTCAAGAAATGGAAGTACAGGTTGAACCTGCCTAATCTGGAACGCAAGCCCTGTCTCTCAGCATTCTGTGCTATTATTTAGCTATAATTTACCCCTAAATGTCTTCCAAGAGCCCACAGTAAGCAGTGCAAGTGTTAGTAATGTGCTAGAAAATATTGATCTCTTGCCAGCCAGCAAACTCTCTCATCCGGCACTGGTCAGGTCCCCAGGGTACCAGATGAGAGAGGTTCAACCTGTATTGCAAATTGAGGAACAGACAAAAGCAATCTATGGATCTTTTCAACCCAATCTGCTGGTAAGAAGTTTTGCCAGACAGCATTATCTTGCAAAGTTTTCTTTACATGTCTTAAAATGTGTCTGTTTGGTCACCACTGGTGCTATTAGGGCAGAAATACTTCATAGAAAATTTCAACTTTTCATTGAAAACCACCACCAGATAACCAACCTAATTTTTTTTGGCCAAAAATACTGCAAAATGTTGATTTGATCAAAAATCACATTTTCTATTGATCCAGTTTAGATGGAAAATTTTTGGCCTGTCTGTTAATTCCTGAGCTAGTGTGATACCTCTGGGGATTTGCGGGGTGGAATAGATGACCTCCTAAGGTCTCTTACACCCCCTAATAATCTGTGATTCTCTGCTATGTTGTTTATGTTGCCCTTTGGACATTTTGTCTTCCAAAGTTTGGATGAAGAGATAAAACAGACGGGCTACCATGGTGATTTTATTATAGGGCATATCTGTTTTGTTCATTACTCTTCTGAGACTGACCTGTAGCCACCAACCTGTCCCCTAAAATGGGCATTTGACAGTGGTGGAACCCAACAAGTTTGGCATGTGACTAAGTAGCCTGTAGACATAGCTGAGTTGGAATTTACCACTTCATAGATGGGCTAACTTTGGCCACAGGAGCTTGCAAGTTGGACAAGTTCATAGGTTGACTGGCAATTCTGAAGTTGAAGCAGCCTACCAGATTGTTGTTCAGAGAGGTGATTAAAGGTGGAGGAGGCACTCAATCTGCAGTCCATGAGTTGTGTGCTAGATACGGCGATGATAATCGGAGGTGGGAAAGAGTACCCAAAAAGTTATTGGAGTGAAAACACAACTGCTTTGAGAGGGAGGCGTCCTTCATTACAAGTCACCGGTGTGCCTCTGGAAAACGACTCGAGAAAAAAATATATGCACGTATGCATACACGTACACGTGTCACATCCAGATTGTACTCCTGTATCCAGACATGCAAGCAGCTGCACTTTTACTCAAGTAACTTTTTGGGTACTTTTTCCACCTCTGATAACCAGAGGAACATATGAGGATCATGTCTGATACCAGAAACTCCACAGAAGGCCCTGTGGAACAAATTAGCCTGTTGCTTCAGGCACAGAAAATTAAGGGTCAAAATAGACTTTTGTAGGCAATATGGGCTAAGCCAGCTGAGGCCTACCTCAGCACCTGAACCAGACCCACAGAACATCCCATAACAGAAGAGCCTGGCCTCATCCTGCAGCAAGTTTCCGAGAAGACTCCTCATCAGTGGAATGGGCAGCTAAAGTGTTATGAGCCCCGGAAGGATTGCAGAGTAAGGAGGGGACAGTCCACAGGGGCAGGAGTTCCCTTTCTGCCACGAAATGTGGTTCTGCAAGCTTAGCCTAATTGCAGCAGGGTGTTGGCAGCATGTCAGCACTGTAGAAAACCAGGAGAGGTTAACACTATGTTAATGTGAACACACAAGGGGATTGCAGAAATTACGAAGACGTAGGGAGAGAGGAGGAGGAGGAAGGAGACCGAAACATGAAAACGCTGGGTTTCTATGATTTTTTTTTCCTCCCATTTCCAAAGCAGGAATACAAATGATCCCAACAAAGCCTAAGCTGTCCTGAAACCCTGTAGCCAATTAGTGCACATCAATATTTAATCAGACCAAGGCTATTGTGCCGCCTGGGTTGTGCTACTTGAGGCCCTGCCACGCTAACTCTCTTTTCCCATCACAGACACACTGTTATGACACATAATGATATTGTCAATGAATAATTTAAAGCAGTTTTTCTCCTCTCTCTTTCTTTCTGCTTTCCCTCCTCCCCCATTCTCTTATTAACAGAAATGTTTTGGGAGGAGAGAAAAGTAAGTTCCCTTCTGTCATTCAAGGTTTTGGACACCCTCCCACCTCCGCCAGGCAGCTGGAACCCAGTGATTGATGCTTCCAGGCAAGGCTGGTTGGTGTGTTTCCTTTGGAGGGGTTGAAGTGGAGGGGATGAAAGGTCAATAAGACAAGAGAGGCTATCTCTTTTGAAAAGCGATGGGGTTGGCATGTTAGGAACCTCTAGCATGGGTCTTCTGACATGTCAGATAAGGGCCGTGTCTACACTAGCCCCAAACTTCGAAATGGCCATGCAAATGGCCATTTTGAAGTTTACTAATGAAGCGCTGAAATACATATTCAGCGCTTCAATAGCATGTGGGTGGCCCTGGCACTTCGAAATTGACGCGGCTCACCACCGCGTGGCTCATCCCGACGGGGCTCCTTTTCGAAAGGACCCCGCCTACTTCGAAGTCCCCTTATTCCCATCTGCTCGTAGGAATAAGGGGACTTCAAAGTAGGCAGGGTCCTTTCTAAAAGGAGCCCTGTCAGGACGAGCCGCGCAGCGGCGAGCTGCATCAATTTCGAAGTGCCATGGCCGCCCGCATGCTATTGAAGCGCTGAATATGTATTTCAGCGCTTCATTAGTAAACTTCGAAATGGCCATTTACATGGCCATTTCGAATTTTGGGGCTAGTGTAGACATAGCCATGGTGAACCACATCATAGGCCCAAGGTGCATACAAGGGGGGCACCAAGAAATAGCTTTTTTTTTTTTAAACGTGAGACCCAAAATGTCATGCTCTTTAGACTGATGGTTCTGAGATTTAGAGCTGATGAAAATTAGAGCTCGATCCTGGCAGATGTGGCAAAGACTGAATTATTCCTTGTAACTAAATTATCCATCAGCTGTATTCTTTCTTCTAAACTGTTTGTGGGGTGGACCTGATCCCTGCAAACATGTTCGTTATTCATGCCTAGTTGAATCCCAGCCCATGGGGCACTTGTGAGCCATTCATTATGGCCAGTTGCTTTTATGATGCGAGTCGCGTGGTACTGGCTTTGCTGGTCTGGTGATGTTGATGTTACTACCTCGAGCTGTCATTCCCCAAATTTCAGAGCAAACAAAGCATCTGTACAAATGTCCATGAAAAGTGGCTAACAAAGGCCACGAAGGTGACTGAGGGAAACAGCTGGTTGGAAGTGCTTTGAACATCCGTCAGTCATTGAGCCCTGTTCTTAAAGTAGTCACTCAGTGGTAGCTCTCCATTCCTCCTGAGTCTGGTCTATTGTCCCTAATCACTGCTGGCTTTGCAGGGGCCTTGGGCATTGGTGCCCCTCAGACCCCTTTGTTCTCTTTGGCACTCAGCAGCTTAGTCTCCTGTGTGCTGTGACACTTGGCTCTAGTTCTGGTTATTGGGCTTGTTGTGCAGGTTCAGAGCAGTGCTGGTGGCCTGCAAGATACAGGAGACCAGGCTGGAGGATTTGGTTTTCCTTTCTCATCTTACATTTTGTGGCCCAGATCCACAAATTTTGTGGCCCAGATCCACAAAGGTGTTTAGATGTCTAATTTCTGGCATCAGAGAAAAGTGAAAGAGAAGTGCTGGTTCATGTTCCCACTTACTTCCACAGGCATTAGATTGTGTTTACATTTGCAGCACTTCAATCACTGAAGAGAGCAGCAAACTGAGGGAAGCTATCCCGTTTTGAGGCTAGGTCTTGTGGGAAGTGTGTGTGTGGGGAGATAATTGTGGGACATTCTGGGTCCCTGCACCCACAATCCCCAAATACTGATCCGCTTCAGTAGGTCAGCATTGTGCCAAGCAGGGGATTATTTGCTCTGCAGAGCAGCCTTGTCACCTGACCAGATAAGTGCACACTTGCCAAGAAAACAGGAAGGCGAATTAAAAATTGTTGGGCTTGACAGTGGGAGGACTGGATGTCTGTCTACTTGGAGTCAGAGCAGTAGAGGAGCTGGCTGGAGCAGTCATCTGGGCATGATGGGTTATCCTGCAAGGGTAAAAACTTTGTAAACGTGAGGAATGTCTTCACTTACTCATAACCACAAAAGTATCACCAGTCAGAACTGCACACCGCTCGTAGTGGTGGTTCTCTGCTTGCAGTGAAACGGCTGAGCTTCACTGCAAAGAGTCATTGGTAGTGGTTTTTGCTCAAAAATGGGACTTTTCACACTTTAAATGGCAAGGGTAGACCTGCCTTGGTGGTATCTGAGCTTGTTTAATCGTTCAGGCCCTGATTCAGCAAAGCGCTTAAGCATGTGCTTAGCTCCCAGTATTTAAAGTTAACGACAGGCTTAAGTGCACTGCTGAAATGGGGCCTCGGTCTAAAACCCATGGAGGTTCTACACTCCTTTTTTATTTTGTTTTTCATCGCACGAAGGAGGGAATTTTGCATCAGGCTCCATGGAACTGGGACACAACTTTAACTCCAATGTTTCCGTTATTTATTAGGTGAAGAGAATAGGTCCAAGGTCAGAATCTCCCAGATATGTCAGGTGGGGCATTTTAAATTTACATTTGTCCTTGTCATTTCTTAGTGAAACGTATTGAGAATGTAGATTAGATTCTCCCTCCTCCACCCCCCAACAAACCAAATGGTTTTGCTGAACTTCTGGGCCTGATTCTGAGCTCAAAGTGTTTTGACACAGTGTAACTCCCTAGACTTCAGTGGATTTACTCTTTTCCTCCTCAGGATAAACTGTCTTGTTTAAATGCTTATGTTTAAATGGCCTGATTTCATGCTTTTACAGTAATGCAATACACATAGTGATAATAATGCACAGGCCATATGTGGTGCCTTTCATTTATGGATCTCAAGGCACTTTACAAAGGTGACTCTATCATTACTCCCTTTATACATCTGGGGAAACTGAGGTACAGAAAATGGAAGTGACTTGCCTAAGGCCAAACCCTGAAGTGGAGGAATGAATAAGTGGAATGACAATAACAGCCCTGATCATTTTGCTTCTATGCTGTAAGTTGTTCCCTTGCCCTCATGAGAAGGGATCGTTTCATCCTGTGTGGTTGTACAATGTCTAGCACAATAGGTCAACAATTCTAGATAGGGCTTCTGGGCTTTACTGCAATATAGCTCATGAAGAGCAATAGATAAAGCTGGGAATAGAACCCAGGGGCCTGATTCTGGGTGCCCTGGCACCTGCCCCTGGTAGAGTCATAAAGGACAGTGTACATTGGGTGTGAAGGACCACCAATTGGAATGGCAGCATTTATGTGTTATAAATGATGGTGCAAGGTGCAGGGCAGTAAATGATCAGGTCTGGAGTCACTTACATTGAACCGGGCTGTTGCCCTGGAAGTCCTGAGGCTCACGATGCTACTATCTAGAACTCTGTGATGCTGGAGCCTTGTGCAGTTGGTCTGATCTGTCTCCTGTTCACCTGCTTGCTCTCTGTTCCTCATCGGTTGCTCCAAAGACACCCTTACCGCAAAAGCAGCACAAAGGCCATGACAGCGTATAGTACGTACAACTGAATAGGACGCAGCAGGCTGTGACTGGGACAGTCACAATATTCATCTAGTGAAATGGCACCATTACCTTAAAGGCTCTAGCACACAGTTCTTCCATGACTGTAGTTACTTCCGCCCAGCAGAGCTTATCAAACGCTTCCTAGTGAATAATTTATCTGACACATTTAGGTTTTTTTTCTGCTTGTGAATTGCCCACAAACAGACACTGCATTTACAAATGCGTTTGTTAGCTGCAGCTGTTCAACCAGTGCTTTGTGCAAACAAATTTGAGCTTACGTGGTGCTTGCTTTTACTGCTTTGATCTCTGGGGTGCTACTGGTGGGCACCAAAGTCATGTGGTATATTACTCCCACTCCTTGATTGGGTGATGGAAACTTTTTTTTTTTTAACCAGGAAACTACTGAATAATAAATAATAAGCTTGTTGGTAAACCAGTATGAAGAAGAAGGTTTTCTTTGCAAGTCTTGACACATCTCCAGTGTCCAGGCTTTGCCCACAGAAGTGCAGCAAGCAAAGTCTAAACTATTTCTTTTGGATAAAATGAATGAATGGAAGGGTAGTGCAGTAATTGAGGCCCTGTACTGGGACTGAAGATCTGTAAGTTCAGCTTCTGACTGGTTTAGGACATCTTGACCAAACCATTTAGTCTCTGCTCCTTTGTTCCCCATATG
Source organism: Carettochelys insculpta (assembly GCF_033958435.1). Classification (NCBI taxonomy): domain Eukaryota; kingdom Metazoa; phylum Chordata; order Testudines; family Carettochelyidae; genus Carettochelys; species Carettochelys insculpta. The sequence goes on along the minus strand of NC_134149.1, from coordinate 46,214,417 downwards.
GAAAACTGACAGTAAAAATGCTTCTATCTTTTGTCTTTGTTGCTCACTAGTGGTATCTTCTGCCTAACACAAGGTGGACTCCATATGCTGCTGGAATACATAATACGTGATGTTGAATTAATTTGTTTAGTTAGTGGAGATAGCAATAGCCCTGAGTCTTGTAGGCATGTCCCCTTCTTGCCAGTTTGCTCCTCACTGTGGAAAAGTCTTAGCTGCATGCTGTGGATCTGAAGTTTTCCAAGTTGGGTGGACTGGGGCAAGAGAAAGGGATGGAGGCAGGGGGTATCTGTTTCCTAGAGAGAGAGGCAGAAAGGGGATAAGGGCAGGAGGACCTGATGGCCAGGCAAAGGGAGTTGGGGGGGGGCGGGTGGAGAGCCTGTCTCAGCAGGAACCTGAGGCACACAGGTTGTGTGGGACAGTTATGGGCATGAGCTCTAACCACCCATCCCACCCCCACCCCAGCTCACTGTCTGCCAGCCCTGCTGCATCTGCCTCCGGCCAGAGTGCTGCTGCCCCAGTCTCCAGCCACAGTACTAGCCCCACTCAGACCTCCCCCATGAGACCCCTCCACCAGCCCTGGGGCCAAAGACCAGGGCAGCAGAGAGTAGTGCTGGCATGAAAGCAATGCAGTCAGGCTGATGGACACCCAGCTGGGGTGAGGAGTCCCGGTGTGTGGATTCAGGGGGCTCTGGCCCCAATGTGGGTGGCCCTGCATGCTAAGTGGTGGGTCACAGCCCTCTCACGTCCACTAGTAACTACTCCTCTGCCTCATGCTGGGGATGCACCTACATTTGTGACTGTCAGAATCTGGGACTGGATGATGGGATGGATCCCTCAGTAATCACCTGTTCTGTTCATTCCTTCCAGGGAGCCTGGCCCTGTCTGCTGTGTGAAGACAGGACACTGGGCGAGACGGATTTTTGGTCTCATCCAGTCTGCCTGTTCTTAAATAGAATTGACATAGGACTTTCAACTCTCCTCTGAGAGTGATTGCATCAAACACAGAGGTCAAGCAGCCGACCTGCACAGGTGGCATATTCCCCGGGGTGTGAGCTGCCCCTTCCTCTCTTTCAAGTAATACCTGCATCATGGATCACAAGAGGGTGGGCAGAGCAGCCCCATAGTCCATTTTGTCCCTGTGGAGTTAGCTGAGGCTCTCCCTGGTATTGCCCTTGAAATGCCGCATCCACACACAAATCCTGTCCCCTGGTTGTGGTGCTCCCACCTGGGGCTAGCTGATTGTCTGGGCCAATGGACTGAAGTCTGACTGCCCCTTTCACTCAGGCTGGTAATCTGCCTAACAGTTGGTGAGGTCGCAGACTAAATGATTTGAGTGCTGATAGTCCTCTAGTGCCTTTCCACAGTCTCCCCAGGCAGCCAGAAGCAGGGGCGAGGTGCCCCGTTGTTCTCCAGGAGAATCATACCATACCCAGCTAAGTGAAATGATAAGAGCCATGGGCAGAGCCCCTGGGGACCAACATGGTGTGTGCAGCACCAAGAGAGACACTGCTCACACACGGGCAAGGCTAACATGGGCACGCAGCCCTGCATGCAGATCGCGCTAGTGAAGGCGCACCCTGAGGGATCACCAGTCACTCAGGTGGGTAGGGATTGGGCCGGGTGTGGGAATAGGTGCACTCTCAATTCTGCTCCCACAATGCACTGTTCAGCTGAGCCAGCATGGTGGGAACAAAGGGGGGGCTGTTACTGCCATCTCAGTGAGAGGAAAGCTAGGACTGAAGTGTGGCTCTGAGAGGCCCCCTCAGAGCAGTGACTGTAAGGTACATGGCTAGCCCAAGACTGGCTCCTAGACATTGCCTGTGAGTTCTAGCTGGAGCCCAGCAAATCTCAGGCTGTGCCCCACTGGGTTTCCTTTCCTCCTAGAGTTACGTGTGTTCCTGTAGCAGCTCTACCTTCCTCCTTGGTCACAACATGTGGCATCAAAGATCCCACAACCCATCTTGAAATCATTATTATTGGCAAAATAATTGCAACAGCAAAACTGCTAAAAGCTCTATTTGCACCCCTTTCATCTCAGCTCCCACAAGATCTAACTGGCCCTCATAACATGTAAGTTAAAGAGGAAAAGGAAAAAAAACCTTGCACACAATCATCTTCTTTACAGAGGCATCACCAGATGTTCTCATGCTATAAAGCCCAGTGCTATTTGAATTGCAGGGAAAAGAAGAGAGGCCATGCGAGTTTCTGAAGCAATAGGTGTCAAAGTAGGTTATTGATTGAGGCTAGGGGATCTGAGACCAACGTGAGGAGAACTGACTGATTACGCCAGCCCCACTAGCGCTCACTTTTTTGCACCAGGATTGGATTGATCATCTCCAGCCTTATTATCCTCCCCCCTCTCTCTCTTCTGGCCCCTACTGGGGATTCCTGACTAAACTATGGCAGGCAGGGCTCAATTGATCTTCCTCCGAAATTCACTCACTTCTTGTGAGGAGGAAAAACTGCACCACTGCATAATTCAGAAAGCAAACACAGAGGGGAGAGGGAGAGAAAAAAATCAATACAGCTACAACTGATCCTGCAGACAAATGAACTAGCAAGAGTTTAGAAGAGGGGAGGTTCCCTCCATGCAGTGGGGCTGAACACAGGGAAAATCATGGGAATCTAGGGTGGCAAGAGAGGTGAGCAGAACCAGTGTGGGCACATTTAAGTACTCCCTAAGCCTGATCTGCCAACCCAAGGCAGGTGCTTTAAAAGCTGAATAAAAATAACAATTTCTCCTGTAGACTACCTGGATCCCTTTGGTGCCACTAGATTGCTAGGAGAGCAGGGCTTGTCCCTTCACACCCACAGTGAAGCCAAGTGTGTGTCATAAGTGCAGTTAGGGCCAGACAGGTGTCTGTAAGAACAACCTCTTGCTTATTCCCAGATCTGCTTCCTCTTTAGCTTCAGCTTCTGAGGCAGCTTCCAGCCTACCTTACTTATAAAATGACATAGTTGTCTTAGCGCTCTCAGAACCAGAGAGTTGGGATCACTCCTGAAGAGAGAACTGGACTCTGTCCTCCCACCCGTCCTCCCTTCATGAACATGGATGCTCTATGGTGATGTAGGAAGCAGAATGGAAATGAACACAGCCTCATTTTTTAGGTCCTATGCTGTGCTCTCCTTTCGGAAAAATCTGGGTTTCTTTTATGGACAGTGCAGCTCTCTGCTGAAAAGCTGGGAAAGGATGAATGTTCAAGTTATGCCGTCGTTGATCTGCAGTCTAATTTTGTGTGTGTGTGTGTGTGTGTGTGACTCCAGAGAATTTGCATTGATAAGATTGCAGGGGTGTTGCATAGTATTAATCTAGAGAAGAGGTTTTTGTGTTAAAAAATGTGTTACTATAAGCACACAGCCCCCTAGCCTGCCTTGGACTCGATCTAAGGACCAAGGTGATAGATCAGTCAGGAAACTTGCTGTACGAGATGGCAGGTCTGAGAAGTTCCTAGGATGTGTAGACTTTCTGGCCTGGATTCTGAACAGTCTGAGTAGCAGTTGGCATAGATCAGGAGAGATGTGGGCAAAACTGGCTGTATGCCACCTTTATGATCCTGAGGATCTAAAACTGGCCAAGGACAGGTCCCAAACTCATTTAAAGAAGGCAGCTGTAACTTACAACAAACTGCTCACAGCCCCAGGAGGGTGGTCTGTAAGCTAGGAATAGGCAAAATACAGGAATGCCCCTTTTTCCCTATCCATGCTTTATTTGGGGGGCAAGCCAGGGCTGAGTCCCAGACAGCTGGTTGAGTTGACTTTCTAAATCATAACGAGCTGATAGGATAAAAGTTGGAATAATAGATGTTCACTGCCTCCGTCAATAGGTGGTGCTGTACCTTTATGTTATTCTCAAATTCTAGTCTTTCTTGCAAGTTTTGTTGTTGCTCTGAAAAGTACCTGTGGGAATTAGGAAAAGGCACTGCTTGTAAGTTGCAATGAGTTGTAGTGCCAATAAATAACTTGAAGACAAAAAGTATGGGAATATACATGCAAAATTAGGAAATGAACCCTTCCATGACAAACCCTGTTCTGAACTATTGTCAATATTGTAATATTCGAAATCTCTGACTGAATTTTGCAACTAATTTACAGTAAATTCTTTCATAGCTGGCAGCAGATATTCAAATATTCTGAATATTAGAAACACAAGATTGGATGTTAAGAAACAAACAAATGTATGCAGAATAGTTTATTTACCAACAACAGTAGTATTGTACATGGTAAACTTATCCTGTATTTATTTGTATTTACTTTCACTATACTGTACTTACAGAAAACATAACTACAACTTACTTATGGTTAAAATGCCAGCTCTTTGAGAGTTCTGGATGATAGAATGCCAAATATGAAAGACTTTACTGTATGCAAGCCTCTTTCAGGAGTGTGAGGGGTCGGATGGAGAATACAAGATCTAATTAAAGATCTACTAGATTAAATGGGGAAAGCAACCTCCAGATTAAAGGGCTAATTATCTTGATGGTCCAGGTGATGATGTAGTAAGAAAATCCCTGATGTTACCAAGGCCTTGTAATTTGCTGTGCCCTGTCCTGGGGTATGTCTACGCTGCAATGAAAAACCTGCAGTGATGAGACTGAGCCCAGATCACCTGACTCGGGGCTGTTGGGCTGAGGCTGAAGGTTAAAAACAGAATGTAGGTATTTGGGCTTCGGTTGGAGATCCACTCTCAGACCCTTGCTGAGTTTGCAGAGCAGACACCATGTGAACAGCCCTTCAAACTGAGTTAATTGGCCTATAGGCACATGTTTTTGATCTCCTTGCTGCCTGCAATGAGTTCCTAGAAGGCCCCAGAATGGCACCTCACTAGCCCTAGGAACAGCACCAAACCAGAGTAAGTTTTATTTGGCCAGGAGAGAACAAAGCCTTTTAGGACACTGGTGTTCTATATTTGACCAGGATTAGGAGCCATCTGAAAAGCAGGTCAGCTCTGAGTTTGCTAGTGATGGGGAGGTTCTGGTCACTGTAAAGCTTTTAGGTCCTCCTGAAAGGGGGAAAACAAAACAGTGCCCTCATTTAGAAACTTTTGTACAATAGCCTGCCTCCAGGTCCTCAATATATGGCTTGTGTTCTTCACTTCTGGAGGGGTGGGGGAACCAGAGACGTTTGATTGTTTGCTATTTGCCAGAGGATGTTGTGTAAGGTCACCATACTTGACCCTTCAAAAAACAGTACACCCCTGAGAGGGCGTGTATCGGTGTCGGTATCTACCAACACACACTGTATTAATGTACTAGATATACTGTCACACATTAGTACAGCCTAAGTTGGTAGATACCGATACAGATACACTCCCTCTCGGCACGGCCTCTTTTTTTATATGGTAACCCTTGTGATTGTTCAGTGTTTGCCAGAGGAGGCTGTGAAGACCAAGGCGTTAACAGGGTTCAAAAAAGAGCTAGATAAATTCACAGATGTTAGGTCCATCAATGGCTATTAGCCAGGATGGGCAGGAATGGTGTCCCTGGCCTCTGTTTGTCAAGGGCTGGAAGTCAGTAACAAGGATCACTTGATGATTCCCTGTTCTATTCTCTCACAAAGAGGAGGGGGGTAAGAAGAAGTTCTTTGTCAATGTGACAGTACACAAAGCTTAATTCTAGGTCTGCTTTCCCCTCTCGCTGCACTGGGACCAAGGGATTGCTGGAGAGGAGACAGAAGGGCTTAAAGGAAGGAAGAACGGCAGGGACTGCAAAGATTACAAAGGGCTCTCTTTCAAGGGCAACAGAGTACCAGGTGACATTTAATGCTCATAAATGCAAAGTAATGCCCATTGGGAAACATAATCTCAACTGTACACCAGCTAACTATTTATTAACCAACTGATTAATGCTTAGTGATAATTTGGCAGTTCCTGGGAGTGACAGTGGCGCTCTTGCATTCTGCCTGGTACAGTGAGCAGCTGATGTTCTCAGAGGGATGGAGAATGTGCAGTACTGTCCAGAGAGGATTTCTGCTGCACACTGTGTGGCAGGGTACATCCTGCAGAGTCCTTGAATAGTGGCAAGTGTGGCTTCTGCTGTGTGCTGGGTGCATTTGGATGCCAAAGTTAGGCAGAGGGGTGTTGATTAGGACTGGTAACCAGTGCTTTTTTTGTTCTGATACTTGCTGGTACTCAGTACTGGCAACTTGGCAACCTCGGCCATGGGATTGACTGGGAAGGGGGGGGCGGGGTGCTGGCTGAGTACTGGCACCTCTTTTTTTACAAAAAAGGCACTGCTGATAACTATGTAGATTGAACTCTGCGCATCCTCCCAGAGGGATTCCATTGTGTCTGCTTGTCTAGTGTGGGCTGAATCATCTCAGTCATATAGTAGCTTCTTGAGGGCTGGGAAAACTGTTGCATTTTTCAAGAGGTCTGGTAAGCATACTTCTTTGCAGGAGGCATTGGCTAGTTCCATTAGTAATGGGCATAGCTAGTCTTCACCGGCTCTCACAGGGGCATGGATCCATTTCACAGGTAGTGGCTATAATATTTCCCAAGTCTCCTTGAGCTCCGACACAATTACAGAGTCAAAGTCAATCAAGAATGGTGGGAGTACAGGCTTCTGTACCAGACAAGGGCCCCTGTTTCACGTTCCTATGCTTTCCTCAGTTCGCACCCATTTGGCATTTGACTGTGAGGGACTGCACTAGCTTCCCTGCAGAAACCACCCGCACCTCCCAATGCACTCGCTGTTTGGTAACAGTGATAGGTGAGGGAGCCAGAAAGAATAAAAACACAAGACAGAAAAATCGTAGTCACGGGAGAAGCTATGTCTACACGTACATTGCACCCAGCAGGGTTATAAATAGCAGCATAGGTGATGAGGTATGACTGAGATGAGTCAAGACATATCAGCAACATCTTAGAGTACCTACATGGCTTTCTACACCCCCAAGCTGTGCCTCCCTATGTCTACACTGCTATATTTAGCACTGTAGTCTCCTGCTACTGCTACCCGGAAAGAAACCAACAAATGGGAATGCCTCTGGAGACAGGAAGGCAGCCAGGAAAGGTTCTGGTAGCTCCTTGCAACAAGAGCCTCTTCCTGCTGCCTCCCCTATCAGAGCCTTTTCTCCACCATGTGTAGCTACACAGACCCTAAGTGCTGCAGCAAGTGCAGCCCAGGTCGGCGAGTGCCTACAGATGTGGTAACAAGATGGTTCAATGGTTCAGACACCAGCCTCAGAGTTGGGAAACACTTGGGCTCTGCCACCAACTTTCTGTGTGACCTTGTGTCGCATGACTGGAGTTTTATATTGGATGTGGAAGCCTTTTTATGTGTCCATTGTATCTATTGGCCCCAAACAATGTGCTGGGGTTGGGGTGGGCATGTGAGGTGTCTAATGAAAGCTGAAGATGCCCTGAATCTGTTTGTGCTTCTTATATGTCTGTATCACGTTTGTAGGTAGAGTTATAGATTTCAGCCATGTAGCTGTGTTAGAAATGTTTCAGTGCTAAGATTCACAATGGGAGGTATCAGAGAGGTAGCTGAGTTAGTCTATAGCTTCAAAAACAACAAGAAGTCCTGCGGCACCTTATAGACTAACAGATATTTTGGAGCATAAGCTTTAGTGGGCAAAGACCCGCTTTGTCAGATGCATAAGTGGGGGGGGGGCGGAGGGGAGGGTTCAGAAAAGGATTTAAAGAGGAAATCTCAATAAAGGGGAGGGCCAGAGCTGACAAGGTCTATTCAGTCAGGGTGGATGTGGCCCATTATCCGCAGTTAATGTGGAGCTGTGACCATCAAGAGAGGAGAAATCAAGTCAGTTCAGTCAGTGGGGGATGTGGCTCGTTGTCCGTTGCTAATGTGGAGGTGTGAATATCAAGAGCGGAGAAACTGCTTTTGTAATGGGCCAACCACTCCCAGTCTCAGCTCAGTCCTTGGTTGATGGAGTCAGATTTGCAAATGAATTGCAGCTCTGAAATTTCTCTTTGCATTTTATTTTTGAAATGTTTTTGTTGTAGGGCTGCTACTTTGATACATTGGGTAGATGATGTGTCTGCCAGTTGCTTAACTTGTGAACTTTCCCTGATGGAAAACAGAGCTACAAGGAGCCCTTCAAAGTTAGCAAGGAGTCTTCCACCTTTCCCAGCCTATTAGACTTGGGACAAACCAGGCATGTTAGAAAATGGAAGCAGAATATTGCTACTGAAAGTAGCAAGGAAACTCTGTCTTGAACCTGCTGTGAGTCAGAGTTGCAGTGATGTCAATTACCATGCACAAACGGGCTCTCTGTACCATGAATTTGCCTGAAATTGGCCCTTGCTTTTGTTGCAGGTATAGCAGAGGGAAAACCCAGTTAGCTAAGTAACTGCACTACAGAAAGAAGGAAAAGAAGAATTGAGGGGGAGGGGCCAAAAAGTAAAATCCCAAAACAAAACCTCAAGGAGACAAGGGACTCCATAGGGTTTGCAGAGAATGTTCCCCATTCAGAAGTCCCTTGCTGTATGAAGGTCCTCCTCCAACATAGCCTTACTGCTAGGAACTGTAGGACCAAGCAAGAATGATGTAAGTTTAACTTCATTCCACCCAACGCTTGATGCATATCAGCCCCATCTTTCCAGTGAAATAGTACTAATGGCTGTTAGATAGCAAACACCGTGTAGAAAGGCTCAGCACAGCATGGGCATCATGGGAGCCAAGGATAATGCAGTCTTCAACACCTAAGCCAAAAAAGATGTGGAGCTACTCATCATGCTTCCATTAATTCTTCAATGCACAAGCAACATTAATACAGTTTGAGTGATGTACCTCCTTATGCTACTGGAAGAACATTAGCTCTACCATTAGGGCTATGAAGAATTTCGGCTTCCATTCTTTCCTGTTGTGGGGTCACAACGGCTGAGGCAGAAGACTCCCCTAACGAGAAATGTTACTGAACACCACACTCCCCTTGTAATGGGCAAACGCCCTTTGGTGACTATTTCTAGATCAGCTTCGAACATTTTGCTTTGGTTTTGGTTTTGCAGGTAGCCCCACAACTGCTTCATTTTGATGATGGTTTCGTCTCTTTTACCTCCATCTCCTCGTTTTCTTACCTCTATTAAACTGGCTTGGAGCATTGACTTGAACTAGGTAACCCCTCACTGAATTTTATGCACCTTTAAGAAAACATTTGCAGACATGACAGTCTGATTTAGTGGGTAGAACACTAGCTTGGGAGGGGTTCAGGAGGTCTGAGCTCTTGGCTCAGCATTGCCAGTGATCAGCCGCATGACATTGGCAGTGTCACTCCTATTTCTCCTCCTGCCCTTTTTCTCGTCTATTTGGAGTGGGGGCGCTTTGAGGCAGGGACTGTTTCTCACTGTGTGCCTGCACAACGCCCAGCCCAGCGAGCCCAGTTCCACTTGTTGACTGGTGTGCCTGGCTGAAAAGGAAACCAGCCTCAAGAAACATCCCCCTACCGCCTCTGTCATTGGCATTTGTCCTGGACCCTTCGGAAAGACAAACTGACTGAAATGTGGGTGCTAAAACCAATATTTTATTCACCAGTTCAAAGAGAACAAAGCAAAGGATGTAGTTATAACCAGAACACCACAACGAATGGTAAGTGACATAAAGGTGGTGTGTGACTGTGACTTAGGTGGATTCCCTACCCCAGGACAGGACCCAGGCAAGGGAGTAGAGAATTACAAGCACAGTATTATTTCCTGCAGCCTCTGAGCTTCACAGCTGTGAAACAGCTCTGCATTCAGGTGAGAGCAGTCAGTTTTGCTCTGCTGATAGTCAGCCCACTCCCCTCCCAGCTCCATCATGGGGGTGGGTATGTCTCGGTTGTTGAGGGGGGTGGCAGCTGGTAGCTCACCCCTTGCATGCAGGTAAATTCACCCTCCCACAACCAAAACCTAGAAGTGTGGTGCTGGCACACCCTCCAAGCAGCTCTAGACTCCGCCACTCAGGTGGGCAGCCCCTTGGAGAGCCAGAGATAGCACTTAAATAAACTGCTGTTGCTGGGCAGAACCTAGGTCACATCTACCTAGATTTCCTGCCAAATAATGGAAGAGTGGGAAAAGGCCCTGCGGGGAGATGGGTGGCCAAGATAGTGTCCATGTTGTTGTGTGGACTTTTACAAAATGGTGTACATGTGTTACTGAGTACCAGAACTTTCCTCCTACGCACTTGTTTTTTTCTGTGTTTACTGTAATACAAATAACTTTAAAATAACAGTTCATAATCCCAGAGCTTGGTATTAGAAAGCAGACAGCAGTCAGGTGCAGTAGACAAAGCATTAGACACAGACTCAGGAGATCTGAGGGCAGACATTCCAAGTTCTGCCATTGCTGTATTGATTGACCCTGGGCAAGTCACTTTCCTTCTCCATTCCTGTTTCCTCATCTTTACAATAGGGATGATTATCCTGCCATCCTTTGCCATCCTAGAGCTCTGAGAGCTACTGATAAAACATGGTCCATAAGAGCTAGGTATTCATATTCACTTAAGAGGTAGGCCCAGCCAATCCAGTAAACAGGAACAAACCCATTTGGCCGCATGAAAACAGCTTGAATTGCAACCTTCAGTAGCAAATTCCCACAAACTGCCAGTGAATGATTGACAGTTCAGGAAATGGTGAATTAGACACAGAGTCTATTCAGAAAATAGTTTCAAATAATAAACAAGCCTGAGAACATCATGCTCTGCCATGGGAAAGGCAAAGAAATGCACTTCATTGAATAAATGACTAGAGCCAGATGTGTTCAAGAAAATATTGTAAATTTTTAAAAAGTGATCCATCCATGCTTTAGTGCATGATTTGCCTAGCTCTAATGCTTCATATTACTAATGCCTGCAACACATGGCTGGAAGATTTGCCCTGCTCTGAATTAAATCCTAATAATGAAATCCCAGGGCAGGAGGCTGCAAAAGTGGACTCGATGATTTGGTTTTGCTCAGACCCAGTACTGAACCAGTGTCCCAGCCTGGCATTAGGTTCACTGAGCCATGGGAGGTGCTACTTTTTGACTTAAATATAATTCTAGGACCTGGATCACTTATAATCATTAAATATTGCAGCACACCTTTCACAGGGTGTCCCAGAGTCACCCTCGACAATTTCCAACTAGAGTGAGAACAATTGCTAGAATGCTAGAATCCTAGGGCTGGAAGGGACCCCGGGAGGTCACCGAGTCCAGCCCCCGGCCTAAAGCAGGATCAACCCCAACTAAATCATCCCACCCAGGGCTTTGTCAAGCTGGGACTTAAAAACCTCTAGGGATGGAGATTCCTCTCGGTAACACATTCCAGTGCTTCACCACCCTCCTGGTGAAATAATTTTTCCTAGTGTCCAACCTTCACCTCCCCCACTGGAACTTCAGACCATTGCTCCTTGTTTTTCCATTTGTCACTACCAAGAACAGCCTCTCCCCATCCTCTTTAGAGCCCCCTCCTTCAGGAAGTTGAAGGCTGCTATTAAATCACCCCTCACTCTTCTCTTCTGCAAACTAAATAAAACCAAATCCCTCAGCCTCTCCTCATAGGTCATGTGCTCCAGCCTCCTAAACATTTTTGCTGCCCTCTGCTGGATTCGCCCCAATGCATCCACACCCTTTCTATACTGTGGGGGGCCCAGAACTGGAGGCAATACTCCAGATGTGGCTTCACCGGTGCCCAATAGAACGCAATAATAACTTCTCTAGATCTGCTGGAAAGGCTTTTCCTAATGCACCCAAATATGCCATTAGCCTTTCTGCCTACAAGGGCACACTGTTGACTCATATCCAGCCTCTCATCCACTGTAATCCCCAGGTCCTTTTCTGATGTACTACTTTTTAACCAGTCAGTCCCCTGTCTGTAACAAAGCTCGGGATTCATCAGATTACTTCTGGCCCAATCCTTCAATTTATCTAGGTCACTCTGGACCCTAACCCTACTCTCCAATGTATCTACATCTCCCCTTAGCCTGGTGTCATCTGCAAATTTGCTGAGGGTGTAATCCATTCCCTCATCCAGATCAATAAAGATGTTGAACAGTGCTGGCCCCGGAACTAATCCTCGGGGCACTCCACTTGAAATCAACTGCCGACCAGACATTGATCCGTTGATCGCTACCCATTGGGCCTGACCATCTAGCCAGCTTCCTATCCCCCTTACCGTCCATGTATCCAATCCATACTTCTTTAATTTGTGGACGAGAATTTTGTGGGAAACTGTATCTAGCTATAATTGCTCTACATTTCCAACCGGCTATAGGAGTTTACTTTACTTCTAACAGTGTTGCTATGCACTGAAGAGTAGCCACTACCTTCCACCCCAGAGGCGTCTGCATTTCAGTGGTGGGTGAAGTGATTCCTACACAGGCTGCTGTTGTGTACAGCAGCATACATATGCAATAACTGCACTGCTTTTGCAGTAACAGAGGAGAATTTGAGCTGGGGCTGATAGGAAGCCCCTTGGGGAATTTTCTGGGTGAAAAGCATTGGGTTAACAGGAGTTAGTGTCATTACATGCTCTCTGTGGTGCTATTTCTATCTGTCTCTCACCATTGCTTGTTTCTTAAGAAGATAAATTCTTTAAAGGCAATATTTAGTAAAGATGATAGCAATAAATAAATAAATAAATACGTAAAGTAACAAAGGCAGTTGCCTCCTGGGAAGACTAAAGTAGGATCAGAGACCAATCCCCACAGCCCCCAAGAACTTATGATCTTCACTACTGTTAGTGTCATACACCTGTGACACGCTGACAGTACAGTCAATTGTAGTGTGGGAAATTCCTGGGGTTCCAGAGACAGCTTACAAACTTGTACCAATACCCTTCCCACTTCCCTTTTAACTGTGTCTACTAATAAATGAAAGAGGCAGAACCACAAGACTTGTTTAGATCTAAAGCACAACACACAGTCTGTGTAGGAAACAGCCACGAGCAAACTATCAGGTAGCCAGCACACCCAAATGTTGAACCTGCCCTCCTCACCACACCATTCATCCAGCCACAGATGAAATTTCAAATTTTGACCTTCCCGTTCTCCTTCTGTTTGTCCATAAAGGCTTAGAAAAACTTTTGACACATGGGCCAAATTCACAGTAACTGGATTTATGCCCCTGTAACGGAAATCAGAATTTGGTCCCGTGGATTTTTTTTAAAGCAAAGACATAAGCCTTTGATGTAGTTTGAGGAGCAGGGGAGGCTAACCCTCCTGGAGACGAGGGCCTAGCCTCCTTTCATGTGTTGTCCCTGTGATTAGTACCATGCAAAACAGTCATCATGAAAGGTAAGCTCAGGACAACCTGTCTGGCATTACCCCCTGGAGAGACTGGCAGCTCTGTGCATAAGCAACCCTAGAGAGCTCCAGAGTGAGACATCCCTGCTTAGAGTGGCAGGACTGACAGGCTGTTCCTCAGTAGCCAGAGCTAGCAGAACATCCCATTCTTCCACCCATAACAGACTCCCACATTACATTTGGCTTTCATTCCTGCTCCTTCTCAATCTTAAGAAAATGTAGGGTTAGGTTTTTGGACTAGTGCTTCAGGGCTCCCAGCTGTTTACTTGAGGCAAATGGAGCTCTGAACACTGTGTGGCTGAGGGCATATCTACAATGCACACATAGGCCGTGTCTACATGAGCCCCAAACTTCAAAACGGCCACGCAAATGGCCATTTCGAAGTTTACTAATGAAGCGCTGAAATGCATATTCAGCGCCTCATTACCATGCGGGCGGCCGCAACACTTCGAAATTGACGCGCCTCGCCGCCATGCGTCTCGTCCCGACGGGGCTCCTTTTCGAAAGGACCCCGCCTACTTCGAAGTCCCCTTATTCCCATTTGCGTGGCCATTTCGAAGTTTGGAGCTCGTGTAGACGTAGCCATAGTGTGACAACACCACATGAAGACAAAGCCACACTACCAAGAGTGGTGAAGATGCAGGATGAGTCACCTGGGGAATTAGCCAGGGTTCCAGGCCCTCTTGCCCATCTGGCAGGGTCTTCACTGCTCTTGTTACCTAGCTGGCTAGAATAAGGCTTGTCCAGTTAGGCCTGCAACGGCTGCTATCACCATCTCTTCCCCTCACTGTAAAGCAGACGTATGGGCTATATGACTTCTCCAAAGTAATTCCTGTTTGAACACCAACATGTCTTTCAGAAAGATATTCAGTCATGTGCTGTGGAATTCACCACAATCCTTGGTAAATTGTTCCAGTAGCTAATTACTCTGATGGTTCAAATTTGCATCTTGTTGCCAGGCTAAATTTTTCTCTGGAGTGCTTGTGCATGGGGGGAAAGAACCTAGAAAGATAACGAGGAGGTAACATTTTATTTTCTCAGAACTGACTCAGAGCGAGGCATTAAGCCATGAATTTGTTTCTTTTAGAAAAGGACCCTTAGAAAGAGTGAACCCATGCCTTGTGGAAGGATTATGTGTAGGGCTCTCAACAATTATACATTAAAATCATGTGATTAATCATGCTGTTAAGCAATCATAGAATACCATTTATTTAAATGTTTTGGAGATTTTCTGCATTTTCAGATGTATTGATTTCAATTACAAAACAGAACACAAAGTGCACAGTGCTCACTTATCTCGTTACAAACATTTGCACTGTGAAAAACAAAAGAAACAGTATTTTTCAAGCCACCTCATGGGGTGCTGTAGTGCAATCTCTTTATCATGAGAGTTAAATACAAATGTAAAACTGTGTAATAAAACCTGCACTTAAAATGTAAAACTTCAGGGCCTACAAGTCCACTCGCAGTCCTAGTTCCTGTTCTGCCAATAACTCTGAAAACCAAGTGTCTTTACATTTGCAGGAAATAATGCTGCCTGCTTCTTGTTTACTATGTCACCTGAAAGGCATTCACATGGCACTACAGGAGCAGGCATTACAAGATATGTGTGTCAAATATGCTACGCAGTCATATGCCCCTTCCTGCTTCCGCCATCATTCCAGGGGCCAGGCTTCCACGCCGATGATGGATTCTACTCGATAACCATCCAATGAAGCGCAGACCACTGCACATTTAGTTTCATCATTTGAGTCCAATGCCACCAGCAGAAGGTTGTTTTTCTTTTCTGATGGTTCAGGTTCTGTAGTTGCCTCCCTAGAGTTTTGCTCTTTAAAGACTTCCAAAAGCAGGCTCCACACTTGCTCCCTCTCAGCTTTGGAAGGCAATTTTGGTTCTTAAACCTTGGGCCAAGAGCTATCTTTAGAAAGCTCACACTGGTAACTTCTCTTGTTTTGTAAAATCTGCAGTGAAGGTGTTCTTAAAATGCATAATGCGTGGTGGGTCATCATCTGAGATTACTATGGCAGAATGTGGTAAAACATAGCAGGAGACAGTTTTCCTCCAATGAGCTGAGTCACAAATTTAATTAGCACCTTATTTTTGACAAGCATCATTGCATGGACTATTACGAAAACTGTTTCACTAGGAAGGCAGTGAAGCACTGAGATGAGTTACCTAGGGAGACTGTGGAATCTCCAGCCTTAGAGGCTAAAGGCCGGGCTTGGCAAAGCCCTCCCTGCGATGATTTAGTTGGTTGCTTTCCTGCTTTGATAATGAGGTTGAAGTAGATGATCTCCTGGGGTCTCTTCCAACCCTAATCTTCTGTGATCTTATTGAGGGATGCCCTATGGAATGGTGGCTGAAGCATGAAACAACATATGAATGTTTAGCATATCTGGCTTGCAAATGCCTTGCAAGGCTGGCTTCAAATGTGCCATATGAAAGCCTGCTTTCACTTTAAGGTGACATTGTAAATAAGAAAACGGCAGCATTATCTCGTGTAAATGTAAACAAACTTTTTTTTTCTCTCAGTGATTGGCAGAACAAGAAGTAGGATGAGTCTGCATATAGGCTCTAAAGTTTACATTTTTAACACAGTAATGTAACAAATATCTAGGTCTGTCCCACGAAAGCTCACCACCGAATAAATCATTCTGTTAGTCTTTCAAGTGCTTCATTTCTGCTGTTTTGCATCTGAAAGTCATACTTGCACAATAGAGATTGCACGACAGCACTTAAATGAAGTGAATTTAAAAATACTCTTTGTTTTATCTTTTTTACAGTGCAAATAGTTGTAATAAAATAATATAAAGTGAGTGCTCTGTATTATGTGGTGTAATTGAAATTGATATAATTGAAAAAGTAGAAAAACACACGAATAGTTAATAAATTTAAATTGCTATTCTGTTGTTTGGCGGTGTAACGAAAACTTAAGAATCATGATTAATTTTTTTCAATTGTGATGTAATTGTGTTGAGTTAATCACATGCATAAAAGCGATGAAATGGCAGCCCTAGTTACATGCATGCACAGTGCCCAGTCAAATAAAGTCCTGATGTATGTTGCGATATGTGGGTGTTACTGAAATGCCAATGATGATAATATTTAATCCAAACAAGATGCTAATGATCTTTAGTTATAAAAGACCAAATGGAGAGAAAAAAAAACCTATTACCTGCTTAGCACCTGCGTGGGCCTAAATTCTGCACTGCAGTATAACAGCGATACCTGGTACGCACCTTCACCCTGCGCATTCAGAGCCAGCCAAAGGAAATGCTGCCCAAAAGCAAGGATTTGCCTGCTGTGCCAAACGATGAGGGAAATGCACCCCTCTACCGACACGTTCACACTTTATGGAAATAAACAAGTACCTAGTAAACCTTTCAAGATGAAGCTCATCTGTGTGTTTGATGCTTCCACAGTGACATTCTCATTAGATAAACAGTGATTCTCCCAGATGATCTTTCTTCATCAACTCTGAAACCTGCCCAAGAAAAAAGGCAGAGCTTAAGGAAAGCAGGGCTTGACCAATGGATACAATGCATGAGAGAGGACTGTGGGAGTTTAATTGTCTGGGTTTAATTAGCATGTGGTGTCAATGCTCCAGTCGTTTTGCCACCTGTGTGGGATTTTTGGGTGCTCCCCTGAAATTCAACAATAGTACCAGGGACAACTCTGAAACTGGAGGAAACCCCTTGACTGGGTTTCACTGAAAGCAAGCATATCCCTTTAAATGTCACTGTGGAATGAAGCAACCTCATCAGATGTGAAACTGGCACATCAGCCCTGAAGATATTTTGGGACGTTCCGAGCTTCACCAGAGGGATATTATGGAACAACCCTGTCAATGGAAGGACCTTCCCCTTTCAATGTCCCCCTCAAAATATCCTGTCTCCTTTCTGTTGAGGGAGCCGGCCTCTTTTCCTGAATGCTGATCCCAGTTTATGGAAGGCAAAGCACAAGCTGCTTAATTTGACACTTGCTGCTGCTAAGTGAAGTCAGTGATGGCAACTGAGTGACTCAGTGTGTGTCTTGGCATGGGACCAGCATCCTGACATGCTCTCGCTGGTGGCAGCTGTTCAGCTTTTTCTGATTTTGAAGAGTTCTTTTCTTTCTTTTTTTCCCCCTCTAGCTTTTTCTTTTTCTTTGCAGCCTCTGTTCTTCATCCATTATTTAGGCCTCTCTGACTGTAACAGCAACATTCGCCTTGTATACCTTGTGTGGGGTTTAAAATATAGATAAAAGCAGAAGGTCGGACTTGAAACAGATTCTGACGGTTGCTGCTGACTTTTTCTCGAAGCTACAGATATGGAGCTGTCCATGCTGAGTGATTGTAGCTCCATGTTTTTTTTTTTCTCCAGTTGTTCCTGTTACAAAATGTCTTGGTATTTGATGTGTTCATTCATCCTTTAAATTTCTAAAAGTTCAGAAGAGTGGATGGCTCCAGGAATTGGGCCGGGCTTCCAGGCCATTTTGCATCTAGGCTATTTGTTCACTCCTGACCCATTTCAGAACAGTTGTGATTCAGTGTCCCCTGTATGAATTTGCGGTAGCAAACAGGTGTCCACATCAGAGGAAGCAACAATATAGCTGGTTCTTAGTGACATTTCTCATGGCAGGCTCAAGAAAATGAAGAACTTTCTCTTTATTTTTTAAATGTTTTTGCTTCAGCTAGGCCAGAGCTCCTTTTGTGTTTGCTTTTGGCAAACATTCAAGCAATCAAGTTTTTCAGGATAAATGTCTGCAGAAAGCAAATGTTTAAGTCCATGCATGAGTAGGTACCTGGATGTAATACATCTGAAACATGAACACCAGGAGAGCTTGCATGTTTATCCTGCTAAGGAGAAGAAATAATGCTATGTGACTTAGCCAACCAATTACAAAGAAGCTCATCTGTTGAATATCCATGATCAATTCACAGATTTAAAGGGAGATTTAATAACAAGTACATTTCAAATCAATCGTTGATTGACAAACAGAAAAAAGGCTAAATTCATTTAATCCATTCTTTGTTGTGTCATATTCATCCAAACCTAATGACAACTCAATCACTTCAAGTCCATAATCTACCTCATGTCCAAGGATGGGAAAGTCGAGCTGCGGGCGTTAGAAAGCAGCGCTTTCAAAGCGTTGCAGCTGGAAGCATCCTAATGCTAATGAGGCACTGAATATTCAGTTCAGCGCCTCGTTAGTAATCTTCAAAATAGCCATTAGCATGGCTATTTCGAAGATTTGTGCCCATGTGCACACTGCCTATAACTATGAAAAGTGAGGCTTCTGGAGGGGTTTGAATGAGAAGATTCTACATTAACATAATCAGGCAGTGTACTAAATCTGGAACTCCTCTCATAACCACTTTCTCAAACCACAACCTATCCCCATCACCACCCTCTCAAAATTTCAGTGGGAGAATATCCCCAAGAACGTCTGGAAGTGCCAGTACTGTAATGCTCTAACAAAAAGTTGCAGTTATGAAGCACGTCAACTGAAATGAAACTAGATCAGCTTGGTATTTTGTCCATGATGTTGCAATTTTGCGGCATGCAATATCTATGCTGTCTTTCTTGTTCTATACTTCCTGAATTTATAACCTTGTGGCAGCTTCTTCCAGAGTTTGAGACTGACTCTTTAAAAAACAAAAAAACAAACAAACAAACAAAAAAACCCAAAAAACAAATTTCTCTCATAAATGTAGCCCATGTTGGAAATCACACGGAATTATTCTTATGTACTCACTGCTCAGAGATATCGAATGAAAAAATTACTTTTGACAAACCAGATTACATAGTGTTGCAAACTATTCACTTAGGCTGCTCACTATTAATTGTCTAGTTTGCATGACTAGTTGTCTGTGCCACATGGTGGTGCTTCTGCTGCCTGACTGGATATCTCTGTTTTTTTAAGTAAAAGAGAGTACACAGATAGTGTGGAGTGAAGAACCGTGGAGACGAGACAACATAACAGTGACTTGTTTGTACATGAGTGCCCATGTATGCTACATCAGAACAGCCACAGAATACAAGTGTGGGGTGAAAACACAATTGGACAAACCCTGGCAAATAGCAAATTAAAAGTACATGAACAAGGCTGATCCAAACAGCAATTGAGAATTGCTGTGTCTGCTTACAGGCTCTGATTTTGCCATATGTGCGCCCCTCTCCATGCATCTTATCTTTCAGGATAAAATTCATCCGCATGGAGAAGGCCAGCGCAAGGTCCCATACAAACCTATAGCAAGACGCTGTTACCGGTGTGGCATCTGGCGTCTGTTCTTCTCTTTGCTGTGTTGATGACCTTTGGCTGCATGTATATTTACCTCTCCGAATGCCAGTAC
This sequence comes from Carettochelys insculpta, assembly GCF_033958435.1. Taxonomy (NCBI): domain Eukaryota; kingdom Metazoa; phylum Chordata; order Testudines; family Carettochelyidae; genus Carettochelys; species Carettochelys insculpta. Next base: position 46,194,868 of record NC_134149.1, on the reverse strand, counting down.
TGGCTCTGATCAGTTAGCCCTCACGGCAGACATGTGAGGGCCTCCAATAACCACAAAAAGTAAGTGAGGGATGAGGGAACTGGAACCAGGTTTATTGTCAGTAGCGTATGGGCTCCACTACACTGGAGGCCTTGATTAGACCTCGACAGTGTACACTGGTACATGCATACACCATGACAATGGATGCGACCCAGTTGACAGCATGGAGGCTCTGTCATCCCCTAGGTCACTCGGTGCACCTCAGCTGAGTGATGCTTTTATACCCACGTACCAACAACTTATGTGTAGATTATGTGTCCCGGGGCCTCCCCTAATTGTAATATGTTGACACCCCTTAAAGTAAGTAGATCTTACCCACTATCTTGTAGATGGTACAAGGTACCATCAAAACAATCCTATCCATCATGTTGTCATAATGACCCTGTATTGAACCTGGGTCATAATGTACCTGGTACGAAGCTATCTATGGGGAGGCTCCTGGTACCATGCAACACGTCCTGTTACCTTACTGGAATGAGTGTATGTGTGTCACAGAGTGCTTGGTAATGTTCTGATCAGCCCTGTCTCTGCCAAATTCCTGTGAGCCAGACTTGGGTCTGGCTCACAGTTCAACTTTTTCTGTTAGCCTAGTTAACCCAATATTAATCAAGCTTGGGGTGCTTTAGCTAGGCCTTGACTATTGTTCAGGCGTTAGGCCTTTAGCCTTACTCCAAATCTGATTATCAGGCCTTCTCATTACTACACCTCCTAACCAGACTTCAGCTGTGAAAAGGGCCAGCACGGGTCCTTGGTCCAAAGATGAATTTCCGCCTTGAAGCACTTAGGTGTATACCAACAGGCAGATAGCTCGGTTGGCTGAGCACGCTGCACATTAAACATTTAAATGGTGGGTATTGTTAAGATGTTTCCATCATGCAGCTGGCATTTTCAAAATGTTTTACTAGCACTGTATGCTCCTGAGATTAATCAGATAACAGCTTTTCTCTCCCAACATGGCTGGAAAGTGAATTTATCTGTCAGGACAAACCTAGGGTCTGGTCCTACAAACATTTACACGCAGAACAACCCTTGCTCCCTGAAGGCCTGATTCAAAGCCCTCCGAAGGCTGAGAACGACGGTCCTTGACTTCACTGGGCTTTGGACCACAGCCCACGTGCAGGTTTACCATATGTCCAGGTTTTCACAAACATTGCCTCTTTTTATGAGCCTCCACTTGCAGTCCAGGTGGGTTTTTCAAACAAGAAGCAATGTCCTGGAGTTTTGCAGAGCAGTCATAGCAGCTCAGAAAGAGTCTCCATTGGTCCACTCCCTAACTGGTCCCTCCCTGAGTGTTAGCTGATTGGTCCATACCCCTGCCAATGTGTCTGCTGGGTACCATCTACTCAGGCTCCCACTCCCAGTCCTAGGGAGGGGCTCTTGCATGGGGGCCTGACTGATGGCTATCGCTGCATCCCTGGCTTGCACCTGCCACCATGACAGGGAATGATATTGCCCCCCACCTCCAGTGAGTGCCCAGACCACAGGTACCTCCTCCAGCACTCCTCATATAACCCTGCCAGTATACCCCTTGTAGAACACAGAAAGCTGCTTTGACACCTCCCAGGTTCCCCACCCAGTATACACACCCCTCCAGCACAACCCAAACACCCTCTCTAGCATCTCCCTATTGCAGTGTCCCCTTTTGGAAACCTGAACTAGGGTAACTCTACTCACATGGAGTACCACTGAGTGAGTAGGACTTCTTTTCTGAGTCAAGGCTATTCAATGGGCTAACATCCAGAAGTTTTGCTGCTCAAAAGGAAGGCCAAAAATGGCACCTTGCTTCCTAAAGGGCCAAGTTCTTTGGATTTTTTAGTCAGCACTTAATTTCTCAAAGCCATGTTAGAAAGTGGGTGTTGGTCCAAGCTGTGGGATTATTAGCACACAGCACTTCTTGTAAGTGTCTTTCATACTCCAGGAACTGCTCCTGTCACACAGACATCATGGCTGCATCCTTCCCTTTTCTCTGAACTCATTAACCACAGAGGAGAATAATAATAATAATAATAATAATAATAATAATAGATAGTCACAGCACAGCTAATCATGATTTATTAAAAGAGTTGAGCACAGACTAAGATAATTTAAGGTTGAGATTTTAAGAAGATAGGAATTGCCAGACTGGATCAGATGCAAGGTCCATCCAGTCTAGCATCCTGACCCTGCCCACAGTCAGCACCAGCATCTTCAGAAGATGTAAGAAACCTACAGTTGGTGGAGGTGGTACACTCTGCCTCCCCTCCCCACACATGAAGCCTTATTCTGAATTCTAATAGTTACTGATTCATTTACGATCTGAAGGATCTTAGATCCCTCTTATATCTATCTCTTCCAATATTCTGCCCCACCCATTAACTAATATAACTCTGAAAGCACTTGTTATGCAATCTCATGTTAAGTCTTTGCTCTCAATGACATCCTGTGGCAATGAGTTCCACAGACTAACTACATTTTCTGGTGTGCTGTAGTTATTGCAATGGCAGTATCCTGAGGTATGAAGTAATTTAGATAGTTTCTTGTCCTTTCTTTGTTGTAGGAAGAGGAAGTGTGTATTATAGGTTTCTTGCCTAGTGTAGGTAAAGTCCCGCTCTGTTGGATCTTGCATGGATGCTTGATTATTGACAAGAGTTTCAAGTTCAGAGACGTTGTTCTTGATCCTCTCTTGCTTGCTGTACAGGATACTGATCAAGTGGTTCCTCAGTTTCTTAGAGCGTGTGTGGCATAGTTTCTCACTACAATCAGTGCAGTACTTTGATTGTAATGGGCTTTTCACTGTCAGTCCCTTGGGTACAATGTCCATCTTTTTTGCATTTGTTTGGAGAGAAAGATGTCTGTCTGGATCTGAGCCAGTTTTTTTCATATAGCTGATGGATCTCACTAACTACATTTTTCAACAAGCTCAGTGGCAGTTGGATACCTAACTTCTTTACACGTCTTTGCAAATCACCACATTTAGGTGCCTAGAGTTATACTATTCAGTCCAGGCTTAGGCAACTATACGAGAAAGGCCTGATTTTCAAAAGGTCATAAGCACCCAGTCCCTCCCAGTAAAGTCAGTGGGTTGTGCAGTGCTCAGCAGCTCCCAAAAGTCAGGCCAATATTTCTGTGTAGGCTCTCAACTATCGTTTTAGTAGCTTAACTTCAGCCCCCGTGTTTGATCTATATGTTTTCTTTGGGTTAGTCCTGGTAGGTGCTGAGTTCTGTATGATCCCTCAAAGGCTAATGGGAACTGAGGGTACCCAGCACCTCCCAGAATCCAGGCCACTGTTTGTAATAATTTTTAAGAAGCTTGATAATTGCATTGCTTTTATCCCTTCTCTTTGGCAAGCATTAATATTCCCAGAGGCCTTTCTAAAGCATTAGCCAACATGGCTCCCTTGTGCACTACTTCCTGTATTTGCCAAACAAGAGATTCATTGACATTGTCTTCAGTTCTGGTTGCCAGGTTCTGGGAGTAGTATTCAGTGCTGCTAGGGCAGCTCCATGTTGGTTAAAACCCCTATTAGTGAAGATGTTTTCTCAGCGGTAGTTAAAAAATAGTAGTTCTTTGAGTGCAGGCTGACTTTTTTCAATATCTGAAATTTTAAGAATTTTTTGACAGAAGTCTGATGGAGAAAAATATTTTGAAATTTTGCAATAAAGCCTGAAATATTGTTCATCAGCTGCTTGGCCCCCATCACAATAGGCCCTCACAATTTGTAATGTATTATCCACACAACACTTCTGGGTGGCAGGGAATTATTATCCTCTTTTGAAAGATGTGGGGGAGGAGAAATAGAGAAAGGCTAAATGACTTGTTCATGGTGTAATAGGACGGGGTTTCTGGGCACAGCTAAGGAAATCAATCCAGATTTATCTTTGCTTAAATCTAGGTCACTCACAACCCCCAGGCTGGGATTTCCTTCTCACTAAGGCAAATTCAATCAGCCACAAAAGTACCTCTGCCAGCCCCACTGGCCAGCCAGAAGCCACACAAGCAAACCCACAGACTTCCCAGCTGCTACACCAGCCCAGACCAAGAACCCCAAACTTAGGTGAGACGTGTTTAAAACCTATTTCACTCCAGCTACAGTACCTGGTCAATGTATACTTGGGTCTTACCCAAATCACCATGCTCTCCAATCCTTCACATCTAAACATCTAAAGATTTATTAACAAAAAAAAGAAAGGACGGGGTTAGAGAGCAAACTTTTAAAGCAATACTTTACATACATCAATTACAGCTCTTTATTCCGGTTGAGCGATGTTATATATGGATTCTTGAAAGTCTCTGAAAGTCCACTCCATAAGGGGTAAGATTCCAGGTTACATAATTTTAATAACTGGAGAATTGTAGATCCGGCCAGCTGAGTTCAGCATGCTGGAACAGGGATCCTTGGAACAGAAACCAGAAGAAAGAACAGGAACAAAAGACCAAGTCCAAGATGGATGCTGCTAGATCCACCTTATAGTTTTCTTTTGTCTAGGGAACAAACCCTTTCTCCTTCCCATCAGGCCCTTGAGGGTCAACGTCATCTAACTCAGGTGAGCCTCTGTGACAAAATGCCATTGGCTGCTGGTTTGTTAGCACACCACAGTCATTTCCATGGCAGATGGAATGGACGTCTGGGGCTCTGATTTCAATTACATTGTTTAGCCCAAAGTCACCTAATGCAGTTGGGCTACTGTGGCCTGTTGTCCTTGGATGCATTCCGGAAGAAAAGCCCCATATTCCTGAAATGTGTTTGGCTGTCTGAGCCTTTGTTTATAGTCCGTCCATCCTGGCTGGGTTGCAAAGCCACCTCCCAAAGACCCTTCACTCTCACAGACTTTGAGAGGCAGGCCTGTCCTCACCTACAGACAGCCTGCTAACCTTAAACAAATTTTTACTAGCAACTGTAGACCACAACACAGTAACCCTAAACCTGGATCTGATCCCTGCAACAACCCTGCTGCCAACTCTGCTCACATATCTACACCAGAGATACCATCACAAGACCTAACATCAGCCATACCATCAGGGGCTCCTTTACCTGCACATCTACTAATATAATGTATGCCATCATGTGCCAGCAATGCCCCACTGCAATTTATATTGACCAAACTGAATAATCTCTACCTAAAAGACTAAATGGACATAAATCAAACATCAGGAAAGGTAACATACAAAAACCTGTAGGAGAACACTTCAATCTCCCTGGACACTCAGTAACATTTAAAAAGGGTCCTCCTGAAAGCACAAAGGAAACAAAGCATAAGCATCTTTCAGTCCTTGCCATCAGAATGCTGATAATTCCAGGTAGAGCTTTAGAGCAGAGCTCTGTGCAGCTCAAAAGCTTGTAGCTCTCACCAACAGGCATTGGGACAATATTATGGCACCTCACCTCCCTTGTCCCTCTAATCTCCCTGGATGGAAACTGCCACAGCACTGCTCAGGGAGATCTCAAGAGCCGTTCAGAGTGGGACACGTCACAATACAGTCAGGTGGGTCACTGGAAAAGTCTCCCCAAGCTGAAACCTGAAATGAGAAGTGCAGGGGAACATTACTGTCAATAAAAGAGATGCTACAGTAGTTTCATGGGGATGTGGCTGTTAAAGTGCCCTTACAGTCAGAAAAGGGAATGTGGAAATGCCCTCACAGAATCCCTTACTCTTGTTCAGTGGCCTTGCTGTCCCAGGGTACTTGGGGAACTACCACACCAAAGACATTGTGGTGAAATGAAATTATCTTCTGTTACCTTTCCTTTGTGTTAACTGTGCAGAAGCCATAGGCTGTTTCGGTGCAACAGGCAGGAAGCTGCATAGTCACACTGGAACAAACCTGAGACTGTGGTTGTCAGTATGCTGCTTAACATGGCCCTTGGGAACTCATGGCATGGGAAGAGGGGGAGCAGAACGCAGCTCTCCTTGTTTCCAGAGCATGGGCTGCTTCCTACAGACAGCTTTAGGAGAGTCTCTAAAGGAGCACATAGTGTAAGGCCTCTGAGACATAGCCAGGCTGTTCTGTCTCTTTCCAGTAGACGTGATTATTTATATTATTCATGTTATGTAGGAGCAGCTCCCTCCCACCCTCCGCCATCATGGCCCAGGACCCCAATGTGCTCGGCATTGTACAAAAACAGATCAAAAAGGTGGTTGTGCCCCAGATGGTTCAGTATCCAAGTATACCCAACAAGACTGCAGATGGGCCATAGGCAGACCAACAGGGGAGAGTACAATGACCAATGCAGTGGTCTTGGGACATCTGGGACTTTCATTCATCTTTGCCAGTTTATTTTAGTTCATTCCAGTGGGTCCTGTCTTCACTGAAACAGCACAGCCTTGACAACAAAAATAAGAGGTGAGAAAAGGGAATTCTCAGTGAAACAGCTCCAGGCTAGCTTTACCCTCAGGTAGGTTCATACACCATAAGGCCAGAAACAATCGTCTTATCTGACCCGCTCTATAAGCAAGCCCAAAGAATCTCATCCAGGAATTTCTGCACCAAATCTTTCACTTCTAGTTTGGGCTATAGCAAGCCTCTCTCTTAGAAAAGCATAAAGATGGTGAGCGATGGAGAGGCCACTATGTCCCTTGCTAAGTTGTTCCAGTGGTTAATCCACTGACTGATTTGGGAAGGAGAGAGCGTGTACTGAAACACACATAGATCAATACAGCAGAAAAGCAGCAACTCTCACTTAGGTTTTTGGTCTTGAGGATGTGTTATACAGAGCCTTCAAATGTCAGAAGTATGAAAACAACAATGAAACATAATTGGAATCACAATGGGAAGACACCCACTTATTAAGTAGAAAGTGGTTTAGGCTGAAGTGACCATTTCCGGGGGAAAAAATAAGAATATATTGCAATGATCTGCTTATTAAAAATAATTGTCATTCACATACTTGTTGCCAAGGAAAGAAAATGAATTAATAATACTGTACAATATCTACGATTCATTCTTGCATCGTACAGAGATTGTTTGCAATGCTGTTTCACTGAATGTAGTTTTGCTTTTTGGGTTTGAATTCAGCACTTTCCACCTTGGCTTTTTTCTTTTTCTTTCCCAAAAGATCCTAATACAAGAGGAAAAACACTTGGGATGAATTTCTGACCTTGCTGATGTTCATGGACATGTTGCGTTGATTTCAACAAGGCCAGGATTTCACTCTAAATCGCAGAGCTTCCCGTTTTAAGGCCTGACCTTAAATTCTTACACAGGTAAAACTTCCAATAAATTCAGCTGGAATCTTTCCTAGGGAAAGACCGGCAGATCAGGCTCTCAGTGCTATTTCTACCAACCTAGTTTTCCATTTGCAATATGAAATAATCAGTTATAAATTACAATAAAACATACCAATTAGAATTCTCAGTCATGTTGGAATAAGCTAATAGTAAAATGCCCACTTGTTTCAATCAGGGCAGAATGGCCTCCAAATGTGCTTTCCAAACAAGAGTTCAGGGTGTTCAGCCCATCCCATGAGGTATTGATCAGCTCACAGAATCAGGTTCCCAGAGACCCTAGATGCCAATGAGCTAAATGCATTTGGGGCAAAAGCAACTGACCTTGACACGTGGCCACTGGGATCCCTGCTGCAGAGACCCCAGGCAGGGAAAGGCTCCTGACTTTCCCCCACGACCAACTGCCTGGTGTAGTTCTGGGTGGCGATTGCTCAAGACGCTGTCACCTGGCCGCACGGCAGAGAGCACAGAAGTGGTCTAGTGCTTGGATTACTGCCCCCCGCCCCACACACACTCTCTCCAGCTGGCTCACTGACACATGAGCTTCTCGCCTCCCTCGTTCTTGGACAAGGAGCTGGACATGTCTAAACTGCTGGGGAGCCTGTGGGCCCAAGGTTCCGCACCCCTGACCTAAAAGCCATTCTCTCCTCTTGATCTTTGTGTACTCCTTCCATGGACATTGGGCATGCACTCTCCTGTTCTGGGGTGTGTGTGGAGGCCTCAGGGTGTGCACCAGCCCGAAGAGCAGAGGGATCTGGCTCTCTCCCAGATGAGTGGGACACCCTTGCACTGATATAGTAGGACTCTGATTTTAGCTGTAGCCTCAGGGATCTATTGCAGTTCAAATCACAGCAGAGAAGGTGGCTTGCATAACTTGATGGCTTGAGTGCCACCTTGGCAGAGGGGCCTAGTGCTACTTTTAGTCACAAGCAGGGACGTGCCATATGCCATCGCAGAGCATCCGCTGGCCACCTTGTCCCCGAGCTATGAGATAATCTTGTCAGATGGACAAGCTTGTGCTTCAGTATTTAGCAAACATGACTCTGCAGCAGGAGTGGAAAGCCCTGGACTAGACATTGAATGAGGCAGAGTTTCTGCTGACTCATTCAATACCCGGCTCCTGTGTACACACCTGAAAACCACAATTGCAAATGAATTCCCTTTCTGAGGCACGTAACACTTGAGGAATAGCGTTTCTCCCTTCCTTCTTCGGTGAGACTACAGGTCTCTTTGTGTGATAGAAATAAGCACCCATGGCTAGTCGTCATGTTCATCTTTCTCAGAAAATGTTAATTTCCCTTGACTTGCTGGCTGGGCTGCTGCAGAGCTCAGAGCTGATCTTTGAGGCATGGATTTAATGCTGAGCCTCACTCTTTTGCTGCAGATGTCCCATGTCTCTTAGCTGTCCGGGGCATGTTCCCAGTCGCTCAGATCCCTAGTGAGCTAAAACCAAGTCTTGAAACCCATTCTTAGGGTTTAATGAAGTAATCTTTCCAGGATGTTATGCCCAGAGCCTGCAATGGGACCATGCAGCTGGTGAGACCTATTCCTTCCAGGAAGGCTTAGGAGGGTCAAGACCTCAGTCCTTACGCAGGCAAAGGAGTTTTGCCTGTGTAAGAACCAAGCCAAGATCCTCAAAGGTATTATGATGCTTAATCGCCACTGAAATCAATGGGTGTTAAGTGCCTCACTAAATCACATGCATCTGATGAAGTGGGTCTTTGCCCATGAAAGCTTATGCTCCCAAAAATTTGTTAGTCTATAAAGTGCCACAGGACTTCTTGTTGTTTTAACTAGCTTAGAGGATCTGCAACTGAGAGCCCACTCCTGCCAACCTCCATGCCCTTATGGGATGGCTGTATTGGAAGGGGTTTTCCAACACGCTCAGGCCCAGATTCGCAATGGAATGTAGGCACCTACATCCCACTCATTTCAGAAGGCATTAGACACCTAAGTACTTTTGTGTATCTGGGTCTACATGTTGCATAACTCTGCTCTCACAAAGGTCAGACTTCCACTGATCTTAAAGAAAGCAGAATTAGGCCAGTGCTGAGTGTTGTCAAAAATCCAGTGACATCAGTGGTCGTGGTCAGGAGTAAGATGAGCAGAATTGAGCCACTACAAATACAAGCCATGCATACATTTCTGAACTGTGAGGCAACAAACTCTTGTAAACAGCTGCTGATCCCACCCTATTCTCAACTGCATCAATACACAGTGTACCAATAGCTGATCTCTGGATTATTATGGGTGTAGCTATTAACTTCAGTGGCATTACACTGGATTTACATAGCTATATGTGGGAGCAGAATTTAACCCAAGGTATTAATCTAAATAAACCCTTTCCTGGGGCTTGGCTTTATTACTAACACATGCATACTAATCACTGGCTCTTACCACCAGCAGCTCACAAAGCCCAGTACAAAGGAGACCAGTACCATTAACATGACTTTAAAGATGGGGAAATTGAGGCTCAGGAAGAAAAAGTGGCTTGTCCAGAAAGTCCCTGTGCAGTGCACCAGTTTCCAGGCAGTTTTCGTCAACAAAAGAAAGTGAACTTCTATCTAATCTTTCTCCCTAGGTTTGGCTCTGCTTACAGCATCCCTGCCAGACCACATCTGTCCTAGAACTCAGCTCCCTTAACCACAGTGCCCAGGCTGGAGGTAAGAACTTGCATTTGTCTCTACGAGGGCATAGCTCTACTGCAAAAAAACCCATAGCAATGAGTCCCAGGGCCTGGAGCAACTGACTCAGGCTCCTGCTGTGGGGCTATGGATAGCAGTGATGTTCCTGCTAGAGCTGTGGCCTGGGCTCTGACACTCACTCCTCCAGACCACGTGGATACACCTACACTCCTTGTTTCCATCTGATAACCAGGACCCACATGCACCCAAGTCAGATGTGGGTTCTGAGATTTGTCTGCTGGATACCCTGAGCCAACAGCCATCGAGCCACAATGCCCTGCTTCATGCAGCACCTGCCAAGCATGCAGGAGAGCCCTGTCTCCACCTGTTCCCTGAGCTGTGATACAAACATACAGGAAAAAGAAACACAAACCATAGAGCCCAATCCTGAACTCCCTGCTCAGTTCAGCCCCCACAGGCTGGGTTCAGTGTAAGAGGCTTGACAGCAGACCCAGAAACAAGATAGAGGGAGAGACCACTGCCTGGTTGAGGAATTATTAATTGGAGAGGAAGATTCACTGTATGTCCCTTCTCCCCAACAAGCATTAACTTGCTCAGTATCCAGTGTTGGCCTGCAGGCTGCTCATTTATAGTCCTCCTCCCTGGGTTTCCTTTTTAAACTCTGCTGTCCTCCTTCATGCTACCGCACCTCCAAAGCCTGTTAATTACTGCTTTGCTGCTTTTTTCCCTTGTAGTAGAACAGAGCCTACTTCAAGCACATACCTGTTTAAAAATACATCTTCACCGCACTAACCTAAAACACATAGAATAATAGAATATAGTCCGTCAGCAGGGGCACCCTTTCCCAGGATGCCTTTCAAAGGAAGGAATCCGTTAAAAGAACACTGGGCATTTTCTTTCTTGCAGCCCTGAACTGAGTGCAGAGCACTTATGTTCTGCCAGGACTTTAACTGGAGGCGGGCACCAACATTTTCCTCCTCAGGCCAGGGTCTACTCTCAGTGGCATCAGTGGAAATTTGGAATAAGTTCACAAAATCAGGCATAACTGGCACCTGGGCCCCAAAGGCACACATGGCCCATAGCCAGTGATGACCCCACTGCATGAGGGGTACATGTACTGCTGAGAGCGAGGAAAGCTCCTGTGTGATGAATTCATTTGCATATTCACTGGGAGAGAGATGCCTCTTCAGAGCCATAGCCAAAGAGGGAGGTAGGGGCACTGCTGGGCAAACAAACCTCTGCTGTTCTGAGCTGCTTGTGTCTGGGGCATAGACCCCAGTTCAGCAAAGCACATCAGTCCGGAGTTTGAAAGGTGAGAGGACTGGGAATTTGGCATCTGAGCTGTAAGTCCTCTTTGAAAATGACATTTCAGCTCTGAAACCAGCTAAGCCCCACCAGGCTGAATGCAGTAACACCTGAAGGCCTTCATACTAAAGAGGCCAGTGGTACTGCAGCATGTGTCAGAGCTTTGGTGAACTGGGCCATATGTTCAACAACTGGGAAGTGAAGTGGGCACTGAGTGAGAACAGGCCAGTGAGTCACCCCTACCCTGTGTGGGCAAAAGAGCGACCCTGTCTCCTGAGCTTGCCATGCCCACAGTCTCAGTCCCTTCACTGGTGGCTTCTCAAAGCACTTTATTCTGTGGACCCCTGGAATGGGCTTCATGGAGCACAGGAGGAAAACCTCTGTTGTATGGACACCTCAGGCTGTGTTTTCCAACCACCTGCTGGTAAGTACAACCTGGCCTGTTTTCTCAAGGGCCAACAGTTGTATGCTGGGGTTTCCTGCAATAGCAAAGGACTGAACTGACAGCTCAAGAGTGTCTTCCAGTCCCAAGTCCTGTGTTGCTAAAATGTGATAACCAGAAATACTTAGAACCACGTTAAAAGTCATGTCTGATGGAGGTGGGTGAGTAGCACCACGCGAAGAGTGGTGGCTCCATGAGATGCGAGGGACCTCATCTGGTCCTGCTTCCTTCCGCTCCCCATATTGAGGGTAGAATTTTAACTGGTTCCCCCAAGAGTCTGTCTGTCTGTCTGTCTGTTTTTCTCTCTCTGCCACTGGCACAGTGGATTTCAGTATGGGGGGAGGGAAGAGTGAGAGAGAGAGAGAGAGAGAGAGAGAGAGTTCCCTTAAACAAGGAATTACCAACCAAGCCACAAACCTGATAAAAGAAGAAACAGTTCATATATCAAAACCTCAAGTAAAGAATTTGCAAGTGCTGGGTGCCCTGCTAATCGATAGTCTGTTAATTCAATACAGTTTCAGCACGGAGGTCATGGTTCACAGATTCCCGTTGCAATCCAGGAGCGGAAAGAGAGCGAGGAGAGGGAGACCTGAGCGTGACCCTTCTGGGCTGTATTTTTGCTATTTCTTTGGTCCCATAAACTCTGCCTATGCTATCCTGCATGCAGAAAGTGGAGCTTGGATTTTTGTGGCGGCATGGGGATGCATTTAGATTTGCACATTTGGACTCAGATGCTCCGTTGATGACACTCACGTGTGTTGTGGTTTAAAATGGACGAAAAAGGAATATTTAAAGAGGAAACTAAACTGCAGCTCCTCAGGTTTCGCTGAGCCGATAAAACTCCCTTTTATCGCCGTAGGACCCGTGTTCCCACACTAAAATCCAAGCCCGTGGAATGTGCAGTTGCCTGAATTTGAATTTAAGGAGGCTAAATCTTTGCTTCGCTGGAAGGCGGGTCCCTTTCTACCCCCAGCCCAGCCCAGTCCGTGGGGTCGAAGCCCGACTCGGGAGAAGAGAGCCAGCGATTGCTTCAGTGGGTCTCTCTCTCGCAGGTGGGGCTGCCTTGTTAAGCTGTAAAATCGCACGAGCCACATCCGAACCTTGCCATCCCGCCTGTTTCCAAATGCACGCTGGCAACCGGCTGCTGGAGCCCTGGCTCGAGTCCCAGCGTGCCCCTGCTTCTGCCCGCAGAGTGCAGGGGGCTGGGCTGGTGGCGTTTTCCCGCATTCGTTGAAGAACGCCGGTGCCGGCGGCGAAGGGGAGAGGGCAGAGACTGCTGCAGTGGCAGTAGCAGAGGCGCACGGCTCTGGGGAGAGCCGGGCCGGGGGGCGCTGCCGCGCCTCGGTACTGCGGGTTCACCTGGCCGGGGGTTCGAAGGAGACCATTCGGTGAACGATCGCGCTCCCTCGCCTTGGCGCCGGACCCAGGAGCCGCTCGCTGCCGCTTGGCGCAGCTGCCGTTCTGGTGTGTCGAGCTGCCCCCACAACAGCTTCGTTTGCCCTCCCGAGCCCCTCCCGGCCCTGGCACGCGTCCTGGGCTGGGAACCCCGGGAAGTCGGGAACCTGAGACTGGCCTTGGGGAACTGGCGCCCGAAGGCGGCTTCGCGGCTCCGACTGGCCATCGCCCATCGATTTCTCCAGCCCAGTCCCCAGCTCCCGGACACTCGCCAGTCTGGACAGGGCGGGGGGCAGCCAGCCTCTGCCCAAAGCCCAGGCAGGGGTCCCTGGGGAGCGAGCGGCCGCACGCCGACGGACCCCCTCGCTCGGGAGCTCCCTGGCGCGGAAGCGGGGTTTGTCCCGGGGCTGCTCCCAGAGGTGGTTCCTGCAGCTACTCGGCTGCTCTGTGCTGCGGGTGAAGTGGCCGGTCGCGTCCTTTTGCTCTCAGCAGAGCTCGGGTTGCCCCTAAAGTGAAAGCAGGCGGCTTCGGGCTGCACCGACCCCATTCACTTCCCTCGCTCTTGTGCACCTGCCATGCAGAGACAGGACCTGAGCTCTTCCAGACAACCCGGCTCCTTCCTCTGGCCGGGACCCACCTCTCTGCCAGGGCGCTTGCACGCGTCCTCTTGCAGCGACCACCTCACAGTAACAATTTCGGTCGGAAAAAGTCCCAAATTCGGAACAGCCCGGTCAGTCCGCGACCTCGCTAGGAAGGCGCGCGCCGCATGGTTTGAACACCAGCTTTCCTCCCCTGCGCCTCCCCCCGCCTTGCGAGCAACCGACAGATCGGCCAAAAGCGTTTCATTTGCAGAGGTGCCCAGGCAAACACGGCCGGGCTGATTGCCCTGCGCTACATGAAAGGTCAAGAACGGGGATGAAAACCAATCTCGGTACTGACAACACTAAATCAGACGTGTGATTAATTTGCTAGGTGTCTTCCTGGCTAAGGCTAATCGCTGTTCCTGTCGGATCCCGGAGTCTCAAGTGCTCAGTCGATTTATTTGCTTTGATTATATTCCTAATTATGTTATCTTTAATCATTGTAACGACACGCGCGCTTTCTTGTTCTGCTCGCAAGAGATCAAGGCATGCATAATTGTGTTGCGTTGCCGAGGCTGTTGCTTAGCTAGAGGGGGAACCCCCGTACTTCCAGCTAAACCTTGATCCAACTATGCCAGAGTTCGCAGAGCTCCTCAGATCTGTATAAAATTGCCCTTACCTGGCAGCTGCCCACAGAACTCTGATGGACAGCGTTATTATGTTTAAGTCTCCCGGAAACATGAAAAGTGAGAGATCTTCCCCTAACTACCCCGTCGGATCGATTCTGCAGCCCAGGCATTTGCTGCAGCCGTTTGACTGGGTGGCTGGGAACGCCCGACTGGCCTTTTTATTATCTCAGGTGATAAATATTGCATCGCCTGCGTTTAAAACTTTTACTACTAGGGGTGTGAGCCGCACCTGCGAGCGCGTCGGTTTCTGCCTGCCTCCCAGCGCAGGCTGAGGCTGGAGGCACTGCGCTCTGGTGTCATGTGCTTATTTGTTGGGTTTAAATTTCCTGGCCTCCGAAGTAGGACTCGGGCTGCTTTCCGGGGGCGGGGGGGGGGTCTGGGGCACAGGGGCTGCGGCAGACTGGAGCGTGTTCTGTCTGAGAGGAGCGAGCGAGCGAGCGCGGGAGGGAGGGAGGGAGGGAGAGGCGAGCTAATGTTGCACTGAGCTGATTCTCAAAGGCCCCCCAGGCAGCACTCAGCATCCAGACTTCATTAAAATTTCATCCCCCGCGCTTGGCCAAGGTCTATTTATGAAAATGCGCTTCTCGCTGCATGGGGACCAGGCTCTAGCGCGAGAACAAAGGCTGGACGAGAGTCTAATGCGCCCAGGTGGGGGGTGGGGGGCCGCTGCCCCCTTTGCAGCAGCCCCGGCCCCCCGCGCGGGCAGAGACCCTGTGGCAGGAGTCGGGGGAGGGCGCGGGGACGTGGCCAGCCGGGCTCCGGGGCTGGGCAGCTGCCATGGCCCGGCCCGAGGGCGGCGGCGCGGAGCTGTCCGAGGTGCTGAACCGGCCGGCGGTGGACGGGGCGGGCCCTGCCATTGAAGGAGTCAGCCCCGAGCCCACAGCCGCGGAGCTCCGGGGCCGGAGCGGGAGGGTTTAAGGCGGTGCCGGGAGGCGAGGCAAGCGGAGGGGCGCAGCGCTGCCAGACGCGCCAAGCGGCTGCGGAACCCGGGGGGGGGGGTCCCAGGCCACAGCCCGGAGCCGCCCAGACGGGAAAGCGGCCCTGGACGCCCAGGAGCGCTCTGCCCCCCAAGCAGTCCCGGGGGCCGAGCCGGGGACGGCGGGGGCGTTTCCTTCCCGCCCCACAGCCTGCGGCGGGTTTCCCGCCACGCGGTGCTGCTGCGGCCCGGGCCGGCGGCGCGGAGGCCGCTTCACAAGTCTGGGGACCGCGCCAGGCGGTTCGAGGCCGGAAGCTGCCAGTCCGCGAGCTCCTCCGGCCCCCCGACAGCAGCCGGTGGGCGCACGGGGGAAGCCGAGCGGCCCTAGAGCTCCGGCCACTGCCGCGCTCCGGGGCTCCCGGCCAGCGAGGGAGCGGGATTTCCAGCGGCACCTCCGAGCCGGCGAGTGCCCGGAACGGCCGCCCTGGGCCGGCGCGGTCTGGGGCTCCGGTCTCGCCCCAGTCCGGGAGGTTTCAGGCTGCGGCTCGTGCGGGGCGTGTTGTGAGCAGACCTGGGGGCTCGGGGCGGGGCGCAACCACCGGAGACCAGGCAGGTAGCGCTGGTGAGACCAGGCGGCTGGCGGGGAGGGATCGGGCTGCCCAGCCCCTGCTCGGGGTGAGCGCTGCGAGCCCGCAGCTGGCGGGGCGGAGCGGGGGATCTGCCAGCCTGGCCTCGGCCGGAGAACCGGGACAGCCAAGCCCGACTCTGCGCCGCCAGCCGCCTGCCTTCAACCCCGTGCTCCCGCTCAGTGACGGGGCGGCCCCTTTGCCCGGCCCGGGCTGAGCTGCACGGAAACAAGGGGGCTCCCCGCGGCTCTAGCTCTGCCCCAGTCGCCTCCGGCTGAGACACACCGCGGCGCGGCTGAGCCCCTGGCTCTGCAGGCATCTCCTGGGCTGCCAGCGCCCAGCCAGCCGAGCCCCTCGCCGCGGCGCCTCCGGCGGGGGCCCGACCTCCCTCTCCCCCGCGAGGCGACGCTGGGAGCCCGCCCTCAGCAGCCCGGGGAGCGCCGGCTGCACTTGGACGTCCGAGGGCTGCGGCACGCCGCTCAGACCGGGAGGCGACAAAGACACGGGAGCGGGTGTGCAGCAGCCCCGGACTTGGCGGGCCTTTCCCAGGAGCCACGCGACTCCTGTCCCGCCCGGGGCACTCGCCAGCGCTTGGGCCGAGGGCGGCATGTGTGGCCCGTGTAAACGCGCGGCTCGCCGGGGTTGGCCTGCCGTGCGGCCGGGAGCTGGCCCGGGCCATGGCCGCCCTCCCCCGTGCCGCTTCCAGCCTCCAGCTCGCGGGGAACCCGCCAGGCGGGGCGGAGAGAAGCCATATTTGCGCCGCGCCGAGCACCGGCCGAAGGGCGGATGGACCCTCCCCCCTAAGGGTTAAATAAAGGAGCGCCGGTGGCCCGGGCAGGGCTGGGCTTCGCGTGCGCTGCCGCCGGGCCCTGGCTCCGCCTCTGCCCCGAGCTGCCTGGCCAGAAACGCCGGATGCTAAAAGCGGGGCGGGGGGAGGGGGCTGGTAACTGGGAAGCTCCGGCTGAAAGCTCGTTGTGCGGTGCTGCCAGGGCGGGGTGTGCAGCGGGGTTCCCCGAGTGTCTGTGACCTGCTGCCGTCGGGTACAGCGCCTGGGCGGCTGTAACACACTCACTCGCACGCACACTCCCACGTTCACACTCGCACTCGCACGTTCACACTCACTCGCACGCACACTCCCACGTTCACACTCGCACTCGCACGTTCACACTCACTCGCACGCACACATTCACACGCTCTCTCTCGTTGAAGGTTTCCTTTAACTCCCCTGCCCAGTGCTGACGAGAGGCGCCGGCTGCTGCGGACAGCGGCGCGGGCAGTACGACACCCCGAGCGGCAGGCAGGCGAGTGGCTGTGCCCCAGGTGAAGGGCTGTGCCCCGGCCGTTCCTCTGTCCGCTCCGCCGCTCTCCTCCGGCCTGCGAGCCAGCGAACCAGCGAGACCGCAAGTTTGCTCAAAGCGAAGGCTGCCGCCGCCTCTCCCGGCTCCCTTGCCCAGAAGCTCCTTGCAGCACGGCAGGGACTGGCCCAGGAGCGAGCGGCAGGTTTCACTCCCCGCGTTATGTCGCTGCTCCTCGGAGCTCGCCCCGTCCGGCTCCTCCGCATTAGGCGCCCCCAGGCAGGTGCGGGGGAGCGGGCCAGAGAGACGCGGGGCCGAGCGCGGTGAAACGTGCAGGGTTTATTGGGACTTCGGTACAGACACAGACACAGCGGGTCATCCAGCAGCGCACCCCGCGAGCGCAGAGTGGGTGACGGGCCCCAGGGCGAACGTCCCTGGCAGCCGCGCCAAGAAGACACCACGCAGGCTCGCCTCGGGACGGGCCGCGTTCGCGGTGTGCCAGGAACCAGTCCGCAGCCCCCGGGCGGGTTCTCCGCGGTGCGGCCAACTCCGACCTCTCCGCATTAAACTGCCCCCGGCTCCGGGCGGGCCGGGCCAAACGCAGGGGCAGGAGTGACCTGTGCAGAGCGGAGCCGAGCGGAGCCCCTCGGCCGCCCAGGCCCCTGCAGGGCCCCGCCGCTCCCACCTGCCCCGGGGGAGGCCAGCAGAGGAGCCTGAGTCCTTGATTGTCGAGAGCGGTTCGCAGTGGCAGGACGCGGCCCGGGGCCCGGCCCCACCCCGCTGACGCTCCTCTCCCGTCTCCCCTTCGTGCCGGCTGATGAGGTAGAAACAGAACCGTTATTGCGACAGGCGCCGGGGCTGCAGCGGGGGAAGCCGAGTGAGCCATGCAAGCGCGGGCGCAGCCAGGAGCCCCGCGTGACATCAGAGGGGTTTGCCCCGGACGCTCCAGCCCGCCCGCCCGCCCGCCCCTCCCTGCGGGGAGCTGCCCGGGCCGGGCCCTATTTACAGCCAGCCGTAAAAAAGTCGAGTCTCTGGAAGGGCGAAGAATGCACCGTTCCCGGTTCGGTTCGAGTCCTGCCCTGGCCCGGCCGGCGGGCGGGTCCCCCGGCCAAGGAGCGCAGCAGCCGACGCGCCCCGGGCCGGCGCACACGAGCTCCCGGCCGGCCCTTTCTGCGGGGCCGCGCGGGGTGGCAAAACGTCTCTCGTGCCCAGGTCCTGGAGCTGCCCGGCCCGCGGCGCCGGACCCCTTCAAACCCGCGCGCCGGGCCGGCCTGCGGGTCTCCGCCCGCCCCCCGCCCGGCCCTCCCCCGCCTCAGTAGGTGGCGGAGAACTTCATCCTTTTCTGCTTCTGCCGCTGGTTGCAGAACCAGACGCGCACCACGTTCTTCTTCAAGTCCAGCTTCTCGGCGATGGCCGCGATCTTCTCCGAGGAGGGCCGCGGCTGCACGGCGAAGTAGGCCTCCAGCGAGCGCTTCTCCGGGGCTGCGATCGACGTGCGCTTGCGCTTCTTGTCGCCGCCCGGGTAGATCTCGGGCTTGGCCATCTTCTCCCGCTGCGCCCGCTCCGCCTCCTCCAGCCAGGCCTCCAGGATGGGCTTCAGGGCCACCATGTTGTTGTGGGACAGGGTGAGGGACTCGAAGCGGCAGATGGTGCTCTGGCTCAGGCAGCCCACGCCGGGGATCTTCAGGTTGGCCAAGGCAGAGCCCACGTCCGCCTGGGTCACGCCAAGCTTGATCCGCCGCTGCTTGAAGCGCTCGGCGAAGGACTCCAGCTCCCGCGGGTCCGTCTCCGCCTCGGGGCCCGAGAGCGCAGCGTGGGAGGCCAGGCCGTGGGGGTGGGGCAGGCTCATGGAGGGAGGCGGGTGCGCCAGGGGGCCGAGGGCCGGCATGTGGGAGTGCGGGTGGGAGGGCGCGGAGCCCACCTCGGGGCCCGGCACACCCCCCAGCGGCAGGGCGGCGTTGAGGTGGTCCAGCAGCTCCCCCTCCAGGCCCTGCGCGGGCTGGTGGTGGTGGTGGTGGTGGTGCGGGTGGTGGGTGCTGAGCACCGCGGGGGGGTGCAGGTGCCCCGCGGAGGAGGCGGGCGCGCAGGAGACGCTGCTCATGGTGTGGTAGGTGGCGTCGGGCTTGAAGGGATGGGCCTTCTGCGAGACCATGTCCACGGCCGCCAGCGCCTCGGCCCCGCGCAGCAGCGTCTCGTCGAAGCCCGCGAAGAGGTTGCCTTGGATCTGCGGGGACACGGAGGAGCAGAGTGAGCAGGCGGCGCCCAGGCGAGCAGAGAGCCCCGGGGCAGCGGCCCTAAGCGCGCCGGTCCCCAGCGGCCGCCCCGGGAAAGCGGAGCGGGAAGGGGAGGGAAGCGAAGGGGCCGTTCCCCTTCCTACCCCAGAGAGCGGCGCGCCCGCCGCCTCCTCTCCGCCCCGGGGGGCCCCGCGCGGATGGCCGCACACCCGCGCGGGGCCCGCGGTGGAGCCCTGGCACGGGCCCTGCAAGTCGCCCGAGGACGCGGTGGGCGAGCCGCGGGGAGCCCGATCCCCGCCCCCCGAAGTCCGCGGGGCCCGTCGCACGGCCGGGCCGAGCGGGAGCCGAAGGCGCTAACAGCAGCCAGAGCCTCCGGCGGCGGGACCCCGCGCGTCCCCTCTCCCGGCAGCTCCGGGCCGCTCACCTGGGGGGCGGGCAGGCAGGCGCGCCGGATGGCCTCGGAGCCGGCGTGCAGGTGCGGGTACTTGGGCTCGTGGAGCAGCGGGTGCATGCCGAAGGCCTGCTTGCTGTTCATGGACATCATGGTGAGCGCGGGCTGGGGACGCGGCGGCGCCGGGCGGCTGCTGCCTGGGCCGGGGGAGCTGTCCAGCCTGGCTCCGTGTTATGCTCTGAGCGCAGCTCCGGGTGTCAAAGGCGTTATAGCCCGGCCCGGCCCGCCCCCGCCTCCGCCTCCCATTGGGGAGCCGGCTGCAGACTCCGCCTCTCTCCCGCCCGCCCGCCCCGGGCTCAGCCAGCTGCCGGGCGGCGGGGTCTGCAGCCGAGCCCGGCCCGCCTGTCTCCCTAGCTGGGCCGGCCGGGGGAGCCGGCGCAAGCGGCCCCAGCGGCTCCAGTCTCCGGCCGCTGCAGAGCCGTGTTTCCCGGGGGAAGGCGGGCGGGCGGGCAGCCCCGACTGCGCTCCCTCTGCGGGCCGGCAGCCGGGGGACCGGGCTCTGCCGCGCGTGGCTCAGTCCCGGGCGGGCGCCCAGGCCGCTGCTCCGGCCTCCCGAGCGCCCCAGCCGCGAAGCGGATCTGCTCCGCCCTCCGCGGGCTGGACCAGAGTCCGGGGCAGACCGTGGCGCTCCGATGACCCATCACACAGCACAAAACCCCGTACAAAAAGTTCACAGCCCCTAGCGAGTTTGGCAAACCCAGGGCCCCTCCCGCCCGGTCAGCGCGGGCAGTGGAGGCTGCCCGGGAGACAGCGGCTTGGGCTCAGGGTAGCCCGAGAGGAGCCGCATTTCCCGGCCAGTGCCGTGGGAGCAAACAACCAGCCCGACTGACTCTGCTGCTCTGCCTCCGACACCGTCAAACCGCAGCTCCCAGCAGCGTGTCGGTCGGGCGCGAGGTGCTCTCCGCTGCTGCGGGGTGTTTCTCCTGGGGAACCAAAGTAACCCATCGCCTTCACCCCGCTCACAGACCGTCCGCAGGAACTCGCCCCCAAGCGAGCAGCCGCCTTTGCGGGGTTTGCAGCGCTGAGGCTTCGGGGGTCCTCAGGTGAGAAACCATCTGTCGCCCAGCTGCGCCGTGCTTTGAACACTGGTTTTTCTGCCCTCTGCGCATACCGCGCTGGTTTTCAATTTGTTTCAAAACTCGCTTTGAGGCCAGTCGCGAAGTTCCCAGGTGAATCTGTCTGCAAACTTCTCCGGTTTTGAAACCGGGACTTCAGCACCGACCTGCAGCTAAAAGAAAACGCATTTCATATAACGGCCACGGTTTGACTTCTTGGGATGTGGTATTGGAGGCAATCAAATGGGATGTCAAAGTTCTGGCATAATAAAATAACTAGCAGTGGCTCACGTAAGATTATGCGTATATTTAACTCTATGGTATCAGTTTTTTCAAAAGCCATATTACTTTTCAGAGGAAATTGTTTAAAATATTTTTTGCAAAATGTCAGTTGAATATCTGTTTATTTATTTAGGCTTTCTGTGAGAAAACAAAAACTAAAACATTTTTAAAAACTAGGGAAGAAGTCAGTTTTTCTAAAACCACACCAAGTTTAGCTTTTGATAACAAACCCAAACGTTTTCACAACAGTATTTCTTTTTATTTCTGTAACGCATCTGGACTATTCCAGCCACAAAGGGAATTTTCTACAACAAAATTTCATTTTGATCATAAACCCATTTCCTTTTTGAAAAATGGTAGTTTTTCACCCTCCCCCCCCATAAGTGATTGGCCCTTGTAAATTTGGGCTGGTCATTTCTACTCTGTTCTTCTGCTGGAATTGGTGCAGGGTGAGCTGGCTCAACATGGGTATAGATTTAGCTGGCTAGTAATTGTCAGTGTTTTAGTAAATGCTCTTCCCCTGCCCCCACTTCCACTGTCTCAGTGTAATTTATCCATTCAACTAAAGTCTGCATGGAGAGGATACTAGAGCTCTTACTAAACTGGGGGAATTTGCAAACCCAAGGCCAGCCCACCAGATGCTCTCAGGCCTGTATGCAGCCATTTGCCAGGCACCAGAGACACCACACCGTACTGCGCAAGCTGTCCCTGGGGGTGAGCAAGCGCTTGGAGGGATTAGCAGGAAGGCCTAAGTGCGCTGCTGCAGGGCCTTTTCAGGTGCTCGCTCCCTGCTATGGGGCAGCAGGACCAGAGGGTGGGTGACAGGTGCTTGCTCAGAGCAGGTGCAATGTGCAGCACTGTGCGTGCCACACGTCGGCTGGAGTTGTTGCTCTCGTGCAGCCAAGGCTGAGTATTACGCTGCTCCTGCTGGTCCCGTGCCAACAGCCTGCCACAGAGCTGGGGTCATAAAATCTGCCTCTGTGCAGACCACACCGGCCTCCTACAATAGGAGGGTGCACAAATGGGTGTCCCAGCCACTGGGCTGGCACAGAATTTCCAGAGGGGTCTCAAACCCATTCTAGAGCCTTGGGAAGGGGTCTTGATCCTCTCCTCTTTTATACGTTGGACTGATGCCCGGCCTCACCTGGCTCTCCAGAAACCCCTACTACAAGCTTAGACCCAGGCCTAGAGCACCATCACTGCAAAACCAGCAGCGGAGCCAACCACCTTTCCTGAACCATTGCAAAGAACATTTGCCACCTCTGGCATTCCTGCTACTCCATGCAAACTGCTGGCAAGGCGCAGAGCATGCGGGACAGGAAAGCCTTCTGCTGCTGGGGGCGGGGAGGGGAGGCTTCTTTCTCCCCTCAGTTTTCCAAAAGCCCAGCTGTCAGTCATTCCACAGTTACCACCAGGGCCTTCAGAGAGACTGCTGCACTGGATGATGAGCAAAGAGAGTTCATTTTATGCTCCCCTTACACCAGAGGCTTGAGGAGTGACTGCAAGGAGTAATTCTCACTGCCTGCTACACCACAGTGGAGAGAGTAATGTGGTCAGGCACTTTCTCACTAATAGCTTGCAATATCATTAACTCTCTGTAGGCTGCAATGCACTCATGGCAGTTGGGCTTTCTGTGGGGACCCCCACAGACATAACATGCAAAGGTGAAAGTGTGTCTCTTAACACAAATGTGAGGAGTGTGCTCTTGTGTGGATGCAAGACCGGGCATGCTAAAAAGTCTTCAAATCGCAAGCTGCAGACATTCATAAAGAGACACCTGAGGTACATCCCTCGCACCCAATGGCAAGACTTGGTCACAAAGGAGGATCTTTGGAACACAGCAGGAGAAGACCCACTTGATGTTCAAATCAAGAGAAGGAAGTAGGGCTGGCTAGGCCACACTCTCAGAAAACATCATCCTGCACAGTCCGTCAAAGCTCTCAAATGGAACCCACAAGGAAAACGCAAAAGGGGAAGACCTCAGACAATGTGGAGAAGGTCTCCTGAGACTGAAGGACAATATCTGGGTACTCCTGGAGCCAGCTAGAAGTTTTGTCCCCAGACAGAATGAAGTGGAGGAGACTTGTAGATGGCCTGCACTCCACTCTGACTACAAGGGTTTAAGTCAAGTCCAGTGAAACATCAGTGTCTCTCCATCTGCCTCTCTCTAGCCTTGTTGTCTGAATTCCAGTAATTCTAACCCCAAGCAAGAAAGGTTGATCGCAGGCCCTGGATCTACTCAGCCTGAAGAATATCACATTACAACAAGCCCTTACAGTTTTAACAGGCTGAAGAAGCCTGGCTCCTCAGGCACCAGAAGACCACTGCTGGCCACTTCAAGAGCCAGGCTGTCCCACTGTTCTGATACCAGCCCTGTGCTAGCTGACCCTCAGATCTATGCTGGCGAGGAAGACCCTTCCCCTTGCTCTTGGCCCATGCCATGGAGTTCAGGTCTGGGTCAGAATGTCAACTTCCCCAAAGCTCGGACACACACAGCTGCAGGTTTTCTTCAGCCCATTGGAACTCTAGAGGCTGTTGTAACCTGAGATTCTTCTGCAAGGCTGAGTAGATTGAGGGCTTAGGGAAGATGAAAACACTTCTCTGTTTCCTACCATCATTACCCATGCCTGTCTGATAAACGCTGATCTCTCTGTCTGCCTCTCGCGCACACAAACATGGACCAAAACACCTACAGCTGTGTGTACACACAAACACATATACACATACAAAACACATGAATGCAAGCACACAAAAGCACACCGGTATGTACACACAAAGACACACATACAAACAGACCCACACACAAATGTACACAAACATGTACACATACTCACAGACACACACACAAAACAAACACATGTATGCACAAGAACACAAACATACACTCCTTACCTCCCGTGAGTCCAGCGAAACTAAAATGTACACACCTGTGTCTCTGAGATGGCATTCCATGTGAGTGCAGATACACCATCCATCAGGTCATCAGTAATAATACTAAATGCATTCATGAAAATCTGCCCTGACACTCCCTCAGCAGGAGTCTTACATGGATTGGATGGAGGGTTAGATCCCCCACCCAATTAGTATCTGCCTCCGCTTCTTTAGCCAGAGAAATGAGCCGCAGACATCCACACTGACACCCACAGATGCAGATGCCCACAGATATAAAGTGGATATCTACAGCTCTACAAATAAGGAACTCATTCACATCTGCCAGTCAGTTTTTAGTTAGTTAAACCCGTGAACCCCAAGTGCGGCATAGGTCATCCACAAGGCTCCTCCACCTGGTTCTATCTTGGGCAATGGCTTCAATCTGGCCCCATGAATATTCCAGTTCTTGTGCTTCCAAGTCTGTGGCTGCTATTTATTACACCTAACTATTGATGCAGAGCCACCAGGCTGACCATGTGAATAAATATCCAATGTGTTCATAGGTGCTAAAAACAGTGTCTATTGCTTTTGTTTTAATGTCTATGCCATGCTCAATTGTTGACCCACATATGCTGACAGGAGCACATAGCACCTTCTCATCGCGTGGTGGTCCATGTCTCCCTCCATGCAGTGTTTAGTCGTGCTTTCTTTCCCCTTTCCCCGATGAACTCTGCTCCTCCCTGTGAAACCCATCCTGATTCCTGGCAAACCATAGCTCCAAGACACACTACCACTGTGCTTTTGCACTGTGTTGGAAAGGCAAGTCCCATAAATACAACCTGCCTTTCTCCGGAAGCCAAAGCTCAGCAAAGTGCTATCTCTGCCCTTGGAAGTCTTCATTACTTTACCTTTGCATCATGCAAGGTGGTTCTCCAGCAGCAAGGTCCCTGAGTAGGACATTACTAGAGTCTATTTCGATGGTAGACACATACTTCCAGAGCTGGAGTGATCTAAACCGGTCCTGGGTGAAAGCATATCTGGACACCTGCAAAATGCGGGCAAGTCCAGAGCCTGCTTCCTTGTTCACTTTCTCCACACCACTCATAATTTCATATTCCTCTATCATATCTGCCCCCCCGCCAGGTCTCCTCTGTGCTAAGCTGAAAAGTCCTAGTCTCTTTAATCTTTCTTCATATGGGTCCCGTTCCAAACCCCTAATCATTTTACTTGCCCTTTTCTGAACCTTTTCTAATGCCAAGATATCTCTTTTGAGATAAGGTGACCACATCTTTACGCAGCATTCAAGATGTGGACGTACCATGGTTTTATATAAGGGCAAAAAGATATTCTCCATCTTAGTCTCTATCCCTTTTTAAATGGTTCCTCACATCCTGTCTGCATTTTCACTGCTGCTGCACACTGCATGGATGTTTTCAGAGAACTATACATGATGACTCCAAGATCTCTTTCCTGATTTGTTGTAGCTAAATTCTCTCTTGGCAGTCACTCAATAATGAGTAGGACGTCTTCATGTCACCCTCCTATTTGTGAGTCTGTTGATGGCTGATCGGCCCAGTTCTGGAGCCACAGATCTTACCATAGAAGAGGCAGCAGTTAGTAACTGTTAGAGGGGCATGGGGCAGTGTTTGACAATCTTTTCTTCTTTTCCACCTCGCCTTGTCTGCACTGCCACAGGACCTCTCACATTGTGCCACCCCCTCATGGATTACTGTTCTGCACTGGGAACAGTCTTGGGCAAGGTTCTCCTGAGTGTCAGCACTAATGCTGCACTTTTTCATGTGTGCCTACAGCATGTCCTTACATCGCTGCTGCTGGCCCCCAAAGCTCTGCTGTCCTTCCTCCAACTCAGAAATAGAATCTGTTTTGGGAGGCGCTGAACAGACAGCCTGAACCATGTGACCAGTCCAACGAAGTTGTTGATGAATGATAATGGCTTCAATGCTGGTTGTATTTGACTCTTCCAGGACTCTAGTGTTCATGGGCCTGTCCTCCCAAGAGATGTTTAGGATTCTCCTGAGGCATTGTTGATGATATTGTTCAACTGCCTTCAAATGACACTTCTGTGTTGTCCAGGTCTCATATGCATATAATAGTGTTGGAACAACCACTGCATGGTATACAAGGAGCTCTGTCTTGGGACAGATGTCCCAGTTCTTGAAGAACCTTTGTCTCAGGCAGGTGAAAACAGAGCTTGCATGGCTCTGATGATCCTGGATTTCTGCATCAGTCAACTTTAGTAGAAAGATAACTTCCGAAGTATGGGAGGTGCTCCACATTTTCCAGAGACTCATTTCGCCACTGACTTCAATAGAAGGTGCACGGGATTGTCCCACTGGTGAGGGCTGGTGGAACAACTTGGTCTTTTTGATGTCAGTTTGTCAATTTGTTCCCAAACCATCTCTAATGACACCTCAATCTTGGACAATTCGTCAGATTTGTCACCTACAAAGGACACTTCAGGTTTGGGAACCTCTGTAAGGTCCTGAGCCATGAAGACTGAAGCCAAGAATTCGTTTAGTTTCTCCACAATGAGTTGATCATTGTTGAGTGCTCCTTTTGTATCCTGACAATCTAGGGAGCCCACTGGCTGTTTAGCAGACTTCCTGCTTCTGATAAACATTTTGTTATTGCTTTTTGAGTTTTTTGCTAGCTGTTCTTCAAACTCCTTTTTGGCTCTTACTACATTTTTACACTTAATTTGGCAGTCTTTATGCTCCTTTCTATTTTCCTCACTAGAATTTGACTTCCACTTTTTAAAATATGACTTTTTGTCTCTCACTGCTTCTTTTACATGGTTGTTAAGCTATGGTGGCTCTTTTTTGGGTCTCTTACTGTGTTTTTTAATTTGGAGTATACATTTAAGTTGGGACTCTACTACAGTGTCGTTGAAAAGTTTCCAAGCACCTTGCAGGGATTTTACTTTAGCCATTGTACCTTTTTAATTTCAGTTTAACTAACTTCATTTTTGCGTAGTTCCCCTTCCTGAAATTAAATGTCACATTGTTGGACTGCTGATATGTTCTTCCCACCACAGAAATATTAAGTGTTATGGTCACTATTTCCAAGTGGTCCTTTTACAGTTATCTTTTGGACCAGATCCTGCACTCCACTCAGAACTAAATCAAGAATCGCCTCTCTCCTTGTGGGTTCCTGTACCCTCTGCTCCAAGAAGCAGTCATTTAAGGTATTGAGAAATTTTATCTCTGCAGCTCATCCTGAGGTGACATGTACCTAGTCACTATGGGGCTAATTGAAATCCCCTACTATTACTGAGTTTTTTTTATTAAGATTGCCTCTCTAATTTCCCTTAGCGTTTCATAGTCCCTATCACCGTCCTGGTCAGGCAGCCTATATTATATCCCTACTGTTAGAGTCTTATTTTTTGAGCATGTAATTTCTATCCATAGAGCTTCTATGGAACATTTTGATTCATTTGAGATTTTTACTTCATTTGATTCTACATTTTCTTTCACATATAGTGCTACTCCCTGTCCCCCCCCGCCCCTGCCACCGCCACGATCTGTTCTATCATTCCGATATATTTTGTACCCCGGTATGACTGGGCCCATTGATCGTCCTCATTCCACCAGGTTTCTGCAATGCCAATTATATCAGTATTCTCCTCTAATGCAAGGCACTCTAGTTCACCCATCTTGTTATTTAGTCTTCTAGCATTTGTGTATAAGCACTTTAAAAACTTCTCACTATTTATTCATCTGTCCTTTCCTGATGTGTTGGATTCTTTTTCGTGTGAGTATTTCTTTTCTGATCCAGCCCACAATTTATCTTCTTCCCTCCTCTTCTCCTGACTAAAACCTAGAAAATCTCTATCAATAGACTCTCCTCGAAGAGAAATCTGTGTCTGATCCACGTGCTCCTGTGACCCAAACAGCTTTCCCCCAGCTCTTAGTTTAAAAACTGTTCTATGGCCTTTTTAATGGTAAGTGCCAGCAGTCTGGCTCCACCTTGGCTTAAGTGAAGTCCATTCTTCCTGTATAGGCTCCCCCTAAACCAATAGTTTCCCCAGTTCCTAATAAACCTAAACACCTCCTCCCTACACCATTGTCTCATCCACAAATTGAGACTCTGCATTTCTGCCTGCCTACCTGGCCCTGTGCATGGAACTGGAAACATTTCTAAGAATGCCACCATACAGGCCCTGGATTTTAGTCTCTTTCCTAGCAACTTAAATTTGGCTCTGGGATGTCTCTACATTTTTGTAGAAGAAGAGGAGCTGATACAGAGCCAGCTCCCCATCGCAGGGCTTCTGGGGACCCCCCACCCCCTGGCTGGGGTAACATGGCTGGGGCTGCTGATGGGGGCCCTGGGGACTCTGGCTTCCAACCCCCATGTTGCTGTGGGGCAGACAAGGGGTCTCACTTCCAGCCCCCACATTGCTGCTGGTGGGGGCCGCACATCCCGGCCCATAGCAGACTCCCAGCCACTACACTGCTGTGGGGCTGGCAGGGGTTCCAACAGCCCCATAGCTGGGAGACAGCTGAGGCACTGAGCCTTGCTGGCAGCCCCAGCCCTGGCAACCTTGGCAAGGAGGTGCCAGTATGCAGTACTGGCATGTGTCATCACAATAAAAAAATGTCTATTTTTTCTGAACACCACAGAAACAAACAGCAACTGGCACTTGCTTTGCTCATAGATCCCCACGTCCTGCATGCCAGCAAGCTCTGTGCCAAACCATCTCTCAGCGCCTTCTCGGCATCTTACTCACAGCTTCTCATGCTGGCTCACTCTACCTCCAGGGGACACAGTGTGTAACTGATCTCCAAGACCTCATGTCTGCAGCCACAGACACCCCCTCAGTCCATATGACTTGGCTCTCACCTCCCTTGTGGCTTTGACCAGCTGGTCACAACCCTCCCCTGCCCCCAGCTGGTTGTACTCAAGGTTTGATTGCTCCTGTTGAGCCTAGAACAGAGCATGTGGATCCCCTCCCACTTGGCTGGAAAAAGGGTTGTGATTATCTGTGGTTGCAAAACTCACGTGTGGGCCACCAGCCACGCCTTGTAACATGGCACCAGCAATGAGCAGACATGGCTGCTGCTTTCAAAATTTCAGTGGCCATTCTCAGGTGAAGTTTCATTTTATCTGTTCTGGAGAATGAAGGATTGAGGTCCTCTGACAGCCCATGAAAGTGGGGTTCCAGGAAGTCTAGGGCTACTTGGCTGTCACTCCTGTGGGTCTCAGAGGTCATAAAGAGGAAAGAAATGACTCCCTGAGCTGGCTTTGAGTGGTAGAATGGGTGTACAGGGCCCTCTTTTCAGCTTCTTGCAGAGGGGGTATAATGGGTGTGTCCAGACAGCACCTGTACTTCAAGGTTTTTGTTTCCATGACTCACATCCCAGGGACTGGACAGACTCTTGGAAGGACATGGAATACAGGGAGCAGAAGGTGGTTTAAACAGCCAGCAATGAATGCAAGGAAGGACGTGGTGCAAATCAAACCAAACCTTATACAGGATGCGTTAAGCCCCATGGTCTGATTCTACTGGGACTTACACCTGTGTAAATAAGGAGCACCTCCATCTACATCAGTCAAGTGACCTCCATTTAAAGCTGGGGCGAAATTTGGAAATGGGGCTATAATGAGCCAAAGAGTGCAATCTCAGCACAGTTCTGTAGCAAGCAGTGGAGTCACACTGGACTTAACGAGGCACAAGTTCTCTTTACTGCTCCATTCACAGTCAGCCTAAGGACCATTCAGTGGCAACTGAAAACAATGTGTTCTCAACAGAATCAGTTTTGGAGGTGGGACAATAGAACCGGCTTCCACTGATGCCAAGGTCCAGCTATGATTTAACTCAGAGATCTAACCCAGGAGATAAGCATATCCCTGTAGACAAGTGAATCATGCCAGCTTGTAAAAATCCTTATTAAACCCCACTGCACCCAGTAGCTTTTAATTAAAGCATGCAACCATTCATCCAAGTTAATAGGAAGATGCTGCCATCCCTGAGATGTGCCAACCAGCAATAGACTGGGGCCCTTCTGGAGGGGGAACTTTTTCATCCCTCAGTGTTAGCTGGCAGGGAACATCTTACTTAGTCTAAATGGGCAACGTTGTAAGTTTCTTGAGTGTGGTTTCTTCCAATAGAAAATGGGAATCTTTTAACAGCTCATCCAGGCAGCAAAATTCCCCTACTCCGTCTACTACATTAGGAACTTGGATCCTACACCAGCCCGACTCAGTGGAGAAGGAGTGAGCAAGAGAAAAGAAAATACAGATGGGGAAAAGTGTATCTCTGCTTTTTAATACTAAATTATTTACAGTAAGTAAAATTGTGTGTGTCAATTGTGAAAAGAGCCCAATTTGTTTGATTTACATTGCAGGGGGGGGTGCCCTAGGGTAGGGGGTGTTTAACTATCTTCTCTAATGTAATTGCCTATGGCGGCCTGTTAAATATTTGATGGGCTGCCTGTGCAAAGTGAGGCAGCCTTGTCTGATATGCTCATGCAACCCTTTCAGTGTATCAAATGTATTTGCTCATGCAGCCAGAGATTACCTGAGACCTAGTCTTAGGAATTCTCACTTAGAGCCCACATGGACTCCCCTCTTTGGAAAGCTGGGGCATGCCTGGTTTCTCCCACTAGGAAACCTGGTCTAGTGTCTGTCCTGAGTGGTTTCATTAGAAATCCATGTTCTCTCCCTCCCAGAGGAACCTTTGTCCAGACCCACCGTCAGGAGAAATGCCTTCCGTAAAGCCAATTGAAGGTGTGCACATGTCTGCAGAAGGGGGTACATGTTGCAGTGCAGGTGCATTGGCAGATCCAGGAAGGGCCCAGTGCCCGATCCTGATGGCAGGGCTGATCAGGGTGAGCGCTTTGATGATGGTGCGGGGAAGGGAAATGCAGACTGTGCTACAAGATGCACTAGTTGAAGTGTGCACAGAAGCTTTCACACCACCTGGCCAGGCTCTTTTATCTAGCCATTGCTACCTGCTTCTGCTTGCATAGGCAACGAGCACTGTGGGAGCACCTTTCACCCAGGAGCACACTGAGCTTTACAAAGGGGTGGTGAGTAGTGAACTGTAAAGCAGGCTTGTTAAGTAACTTGCCTTTGAAAGAGACTTGGGGACCAAACTGGCATAGAACCTGTGTCTCCTGGCTCCCAGATGTGTGCTCTGATCACACACTGTACATTAACACATGAGCCAAGCCTGGCCCCCACTAAAATCAATGGCAAGTCCAGACCAGCCTTCCCTGATGCACCTTTGTTCGGGGACTGAGATGAAACATGTGTAGGAAAAGATCAAAGGCCACTACGCACCAGCCCTTCAAACATCACAGCTGTAATGGGAACTGAGCCTTCTGCAGACAGCAATACAAGAGTGCAGGGAAGGGCCCTCAGCAGCGAGTGGGAAGGCTCCCCTGTCAGGACAGGCTGCTCCCCTATATATCACCATCTGCAGTGACAAGGGCATGGAAACCTTTGGAACAAATGGCCTGTCTGCATCAGACACTTGCCCCCACAGGCTCTGTGCTGTACTGGTCCCAGGAGGCAGCCATTGACAGGAGATGTCACACATTAGCTGCGTCTACACGTGCACGCTACTTCGAAGTAGCGGCAGTAACTTCGAAATAGCACCCGTCACGTCTACACGTGTTGGGCGCTATTTCGAAGTTGAAATCGACGTTAGGCGGCAAGACGTCGAAGTCGCTAACCCCATGAGGGGATGGGAATAGCGCCCTACTTCGACGTTCAACATCGAAGTAGGGACGTGTAGACGATCCGCGTCCCGCAACATCGAAATAGCGGGGTCCTCCATGGCGGCCATCAGCTGGGGGGTTGAGAGATACTCTCTCTCCAGCCCTTGCGGGGCTCTGTGGTCACCGTGGGCCAGGGCTTAGCCCAGGGCTTCTGGCTGCTGCTGCTGCAGCTGGGGGTCTGTGCTGCATATACAGGGTCTGCAACTAGTTGTTGGCTCTGTGTATCTTGCACTGTTTAATGAAAGTGTGTCTGGGAGGGGCCCTTTAAGGGAGCAACTTGCTGTTGAGTCCGCCCCGTGACCCTGTCTGCAGCTGTGCCTGGCTCCCTTATTTCGATGTGTGCTACTTTGGCGTGTAGACGTTCCCTCGCTGTGCCTATTTCGATGTTGGGCTGAGCAACGTCGAAGTTGAACATCGACGTTGCCAGCCCTGGAGGACGTGTAGACGTTATTCATCGAAATAGCCTATTTCGATGTCGCAACATCGAAATAAGCTATTTCGAAGTTGGGTGCACGTGTAGACGTAGCCATTGTCTCCTACAGAAACCTGGCTAGAAACATCCATGCTCTAGCAAGACCTTACCACCATTATTAGTCGTACCATCAGTGACCCCTGCAGAGCTCAGGCCTTGATGTGCCAGGCACTGCACATACAGCTGGTGAGAGAGCCCTTCCCCGCAGAATGCACCAAGCTAGACAAGACAACAGTGGGGAAAAAGGAGGAGTACTGCCTGAGTTCACAGATGGGGACCTGAGGCACAGTGACTTATCGGTAGGTGCACAGGGAGCCAGTGAGAAAGAGCCAGGAATGGAAACCTTCCGTGCCCCAGTCTAGTACCTGACTCACTTCCTTACTCGCAGGCTGGTCCAGCAGTGTGAAGCAGCCAAGAGCCAATCGACCTGGTTCCCCAAGGCTTTCCCTCGTGTAGAAGGAATCAGTGGGTGTCATAAAAACTGTGGGTTCTGGGCCATCTGACTCAGCCCCCGCAGCCCACAAATAGGCTCCCTGCATGCAATGATCTATAGGTGGTGCTTGGGCTAGGGGAAGATGGCCATAACTGAGAACTGCTCTGAGATCACTGACAGCCCCAGGAGAGGGACTGCAGAGGTACTTTGGAACCACTTTTGCCAGCCTGCCCCCTGCAGCTGTAATGAATGCCCTTTGCTGGCCATGGTGGTTCACACCCAAGCACTCTCCAGGGGGTGTTGTGGTGGGCTCCAGAAAATATCCCAGGCTTGATGGAGACACAGGGTCCAACCTGCCCGTAGGATATGTAGATGCACCATTTTCCTTTTTACCAGCATTCCTGAGGGTTGACATGGGACATAGACACCAGGGGAATGTACCTGCAGCAAGGAAGGGATTGAATGAGTGTTCGGTGACTCCCGCCTTCTCATGGGTCAACTCCCTGTCAAGAGACAGACCTATGACTCTTGCTGTGTGAGGCACTGACACTGGTACCCAGGGTTATGGCATCCGCCAACAAGCGCAGGACTGATTGGTTCTGCTTTTGGCTCCCCCTCAGCAACGGTAAACAGAACGTCTCACAGGCCACACACAGAGCCCTGCTGGGCCACGTGTGGCACTTCAGCCGCAGGAT
The DNA here is from genome assembly GCF_033958435.1 of Carettochelys insculpta. Taxonomy (NCBI): domain Eukaryota; kingdom Metazoa; phylum Chordata; order Testudines; family Carettochelyidae; genus Carettochelys; species Carettochelys insculpta. The sequence goes on along the minus strand of NC_134149.1, from coordinate 46,161,500 downwards.
TCCCACTCTTGGTTTGGATCACCATGATACTGTGAGTTCATTTTGGCAGACAAAGGGCTTAGTCCTCTTCGCGGTTTGCTGCAGGAGCACATCCTTTGAGCCCAGGCAGAGAGACAGGCCGAGAGAAGAGACGTTTGGGTGCCGGTGCAAGTCTGCCAGTGGTAGTAGTCAGGCTGACTTCACACCCTAACCTCACACTCCCCTGGCGTCAGGCCCCTTTAATCAAGATGTTCTATCTGGGGTCATTTGCAACACATGAGATTCCACAGGACCAGGCTGGCTTTGGATTCTGGGAACTTTGCTACACCTCTAAGCTTCATGCTTCATGGGTAACACACTGGCTAGGAATTCCTGGAGGGCAGAAAATATCATGTAACCAGGGCTCATGCTTAATATTTAACAAGGGGAAGACGCCTTCACCTCTCTCTTCTTCTCATACATATTAAACCATGGCATCTATTTCAGCAGGCAAAATCATACTCCTCTCATCCTGACTCTCCTGGGCTTCCTCAAGTCCAGCACTGGGGAGAAATAAATCCCACTGGAAATGATCTGAAGAGGCTGTTTGGTGCTGGGAGCCACATACACAGTGGAAAAGCCACAGCCAAGTAAGCAGAGGCCTAGTGAAATCCTGGCAGAAGTAAAGGGATGAGGATTCGAGTGAGCCAGGGGTAGGTAGCAACCTGAACCAGCTGACATCTAGCCCTTTAGCTGGCTTGGATTCAGCAGCTGGACCATGACAATGCACTACATTGCATCCTGCCATCACAGTGCTTATGAAAATGAGAGCTGTTATGTCAGCTTGGAAGAACCCCGCTTACTGGAGCCTTATCCTTGGAGGGTGGGAGCAACATGAGCTCACTGGCAGCCTGAGAAGTTACATTTCTCCTGCTGCACCTTCCCCAGGACTTCCCCTTAGACTGGCTGGAGCCTCAACCGGAAGGCACAGCCCATGCAGAGCCCTGGCAGTGCTGTGGGCAGACTTTCATAGGCTGGGGAAGAAGTCAGCCTCTGGAAGACAGCCAGAGCAGGGAGGGGTAAGGGGAAAGCAACCTGCCCAAAGGGTGCGCTGAAGGAGCAGTCAGGAAGCAGCAGCCTGTTCTGCTCCAGCACAGGGCTCTGAAGGAGTGGATCTCATCGCGTTTGCCCTCACATGCTCATGTCACTCTCCTAGCGGGTCCTCGCCATCACACTGGGCTCCTTCTGAATGTCACAGCCTATAGATCCCTCCAGAACCCATGAACTTGCCTCGTTTGAGTTGTGGAGCAACTTTCGCTCTCCTCCTCTCTCTGCAAACTGCCCCTTCACTTTATCTTTGTTAGAGAAAGTTTCTCTGTTAATATCCCACTGTCTTCCTCTGTGCCCATTATTCTCCTGGTGGCCCAAACTTCCAGTTATCTCCTCTCCAAATTTAAACAATTGTTTCCCCCCCATCTTCCCCTCTCCCCACCTTTCCGATAGATGATGTCACAGATGACCTATATTCTCCTTCCTCCTTAATGGCTGGCGCCTGGGCTATTAGATCCCAGCTGCTCAGCTCTGATTGGCTGACAGCCAGTCCCAACCTCACAAGTAACCACTGTATGCTGTAAATGGCTATTCAATAGGAGAAGGGGAAACCCGGCACTAAAAATAAGAGTTAGAGGGAAGGAAGAGGAAGAGAGGAAGGAGATAATGCTGTAGAAAGTGGGGATACTTGCACAGACATGAGGCAGGGGAGTCATAAAATAATTAACAGCACTGACCAAATTAAAGGGGCTGAGTGGCCTTATTGCAAACACTGTTTCAGTCCCACCTCCAATCAAAGGCAAGAAAGAATCAGGAGAGCTTGTCAGGCAGCCAGCAGGATAACAGGGTGTTTGTGAGTCCTGTGACTGTGCCCCCGTCAGACGGCTCCCAAGGCCGTACTCTTGACACTACTTTCTATTCCCCTAACCCTCAGCTGCTGCCCGGGGGCAGCATCTCTTCCACGATCTCGTCAATCCCATTTTAACAGTCACCTTGGGTGGTTGGAGAGGTTGTCCAGGGTCAGAGGGTGCGGGGCCTCTCAGAGGACCTGGCATGGGCAGAAATACGTACTGAAGCAACAGTGAGCGCAAGAGGCTTTTTAACTGGTCCCTGGCTGTTGTGAAATGAGTGGGTGGATGATTTTTCATCTCCCTAGCAGGCAGGTCTCCCTCTCCTGGCGGCATTACTCGTCCCCTTTGGCAGACAGGTCATTGGTTGATTAGCTTATGGAGAATGGATCCCTCCCTCTGGCTCCTCTAAGGTCCATCCTGGACACTGCTGAGACCCATGGGCAGGGAAGAGAGTGGAGGCAACTTACACTATTGTTGTCAGCTGTTCTGTGGGTAGAAAGAGCACACCCATCCCGGGGGTGGGCAGCTGGTACGTTCCAGCAGTCCTGATGGTCTGTGAGATTTTCGCTGCAGTGCCAACCACTTCCCATGCGACAGGCTGACTTCTGCAACCCTGGCCTGATCACGTGCAGAATTGACACTTGAGTTATAGCCAAGCAGTGGGTCAGCTGGGCAGGCAGTAGAGCTGCAGCATCCCAGGCTTCTTAGAGGAGCACATGAGAAGGAAGCTGAAAGCTGACCTGGATTTGCCTGGGGACACTGAATGATCCAAGTGGAATTGCCACTGCTTCCCAGTGGCTACAGGTACTTCAACGCCACAAGGGACAAGGTACACGGACACTTCTTCTCTTTCGGCTGCTGCCATTGACCCCTGAGCAGCGCTTTACGGAATCAGCACTGTGTCTGTGCCCCCTCACAGAGAGGAAAGAGGAAGAGGGAGAGAAAAGGGGTGGGCACAAGAAAAGCCGGAAACAGGGGGCCCTTCCCCTCTTTAATCTTTCTACCCCTCAGTGGTGACAGACGGCAGAACAGGGAGTGATGGTCTGAGGTTACAGCAGGAGGTGTAGGTTGGATTTTAGGAAAACCCATTTCCCCAGGAGGGTGGTGAAGCACTGGAATGTGTTACCTAGACAGGTGGTGGAAGCTCCATCCCCAGGGGTTTTTACGTCTGGGTTTGACAAGGTCCTGGCTGGGATGATTTAGTTGGGGTTGGTTCTGCTTTAGGCAGGGGGCTGGACTTGATGACCTCCTGAGATCCCTTCCAGCCCCGGGGTTCTATGATTCTGTGAAGCCCCCCATTCCTCTGCCAGCACCTCCCTCCCAGGGTGCCTTCCTAATGGAGGCTAAGTCCCTTCTGCCACACTGCAAAACAGGTGCCAGCCCTGAGCTGCAGCACCCTCAGCTATTCCAGAGCTGGGGTCCCCTCCCAGCTGTGCTGGGGGCAGCCCTACATATCTCCTGCCATGACAGCCCTGAGCCTTTCACCCCCGCCCCCCACCCTCCCACCAATGAGCTTCAGCCCCATTGCCTGGCCAAGACTTTCATGAGCAGAGACTTCAAGGTTAAAAGTCTAATCCTTGAGCTTGTGTTTATGCCATTTCACTCTGGGTGTAAGGGCTGCAGTGAGCAGTGCCCCCAGGGCCCAGGCCTGGCCTCCTGACTCACTGGGACAAAACTGCCATTTGCCTTGATGAGAGGGTTCCCTGAGTGGAGAATTTGGGTCTGTGCTCCAAGTTGTAGTGGTGTGGCATCAAGAAAGACCTAAAGTGACCCTGAGAGAACACCGACCCTGTTTCACTTCACTTCACAGCCAGGATTTAAACAAGAATCAGCAAACACAACTCCTGGACACAACCACACCCTGCCCCTTTCAAAAAATACCAACACGGATTGTATTTCACTCCAGGTTATTGAATGGGTCTTTTACTGCAAATTGATCTAATCAGTGTGAAAGAGAAGAAAGAAAGAAAGAAAGGCCAAGGAAAAACGAGGCAAGAAAGTGTCTTGGTTTTCTGAGTACGAAGCAAAATTATCTTGATTTCTGGTTGAATAATTCATGTTTGCCATGGGCCATGTATTCCTGAGCTTGGGGTGTCAAGTATTTAGTGAATATGTCTCTTGACAGGGCACTTGTGTGATAGGCTGCCATCTGCAAGCGTGTTAAAAACCCCACCACAAATGTAAAAGAGAAAAAAAGTGGATGCTGAGATGATGGCTTCCTCTATCTCTTTTTGAGAATAATTGGCACAAATGATGACCCTTTCCTTCTAATACAGTGCTCTGCTACTCCACTCCCTCCGCTAGGCTGGGAAACACAGCTGTAATGTACAGATATGCTGTGGAAACTTACAATGGCCTGTTAAGATGATAAGTGAACCCGCAGGACTAAATTCAGGGGCCATGCTGTAGCAGTCCAGATGCTCACCTTGATGAGCAGGGGAAATTCTCTCTCATGGTCTTGAATGATAATAAATAATAACAAGAAGTCTTATGGCACCTTATAGACTAACAGATATTTTGGAGCATAAACTTTCATGGGCAAAGACCCGATTCACCAGATGTATAAATAACATAGCGCCTATTGCTCATGCAACACTTTTCATCAGCAGACCTCAGATGCTTCCTAATCTTTTAATGTATCAAGCCTCACAGACATGCTGGGGAGTAGGCGATGTTTATTGTCCCCATGTTACAGATGGGGCACTGTTGCAGAGAGTGAGAGGGGCTTGGCCACCGTCGCATAGGTCATCCATGACAAAGCAGAAAACGGAATCTGGCTCTTCCGCGTATTGGGCCAGTGTCCCTCCCTGGGACAGGGTCCCTCTCTGATGTTTTCCAAGGTCTATATCCCAAACTCCTTAGAGATGGGTCCAACCCCTTGTCCAGACAATCCTGAACCTTGGGGAAGTTCTAATCCAAAACCTATTCAAGGCCTAAGATCACTGAGTGCAAGGACTGGCCAAGCCCCAGTGATGACCTAGAGTTGTACAGCCCACATGGCAGTGGCTGCATTGGCATGGTGCCTGAAGGAACTAGCTTTAAGCTAGCTCACGTACATCTGCATGTGCTGTGATCACACCATGAGAGACCTGATGGCAGTCTTCACTTTGGTTGCGAGATGATAGCAGGGCCAACTCCGTAAGGAATGAGCGGAGCCATCCTGACACTAGCAGGCTCTAGAACTTTACATACTGGTGGGGAATAAATCCTCATGTCAGGACAAAACCTGGTGATAGGGTAGAAGGAGGGGCAGGTTTCTTAGCTTGGTGTTAGGACTCTTGGGATGGGGTCACCAGCTGACATTTTGAAATAGCTAGGGAACAGCTGAGATTAATGGTCAAGCCAAACCCCCTCCCACTGCCAGCCTTCCTGCTCTGCCCCAGATCCCCTGTTTGAGGTGGGTGGGTGCCAAGTTGGAAATTCAGGTCCGGGCATAGTGGGAAGGACTGTTTCCCAGGAGAACAGGGGACTCCCTAATGGCCAAATTGCATTGGCTGAGGTAAGGATGATTCGTGCCTCATCCAAAATATCTGGTGCATTTGTCAGTTCATATTAGTGGACATGGAGGGGCTCAGAACTTGGCAGGACTGGGACCTTTAGGCTGTTGCTGGGCATTCAGTGAATATGTGCGCTGTTTCTTCAATGGTCAGCACATATCAACTGACATGACCCAATGGGTGAACCAGCAAGGCCAGGACAAACATCCTGGATCCTAGAGACTGGGTCATAGTGCAGGAGCAGAGCCAGGCAGATGGAAGGAGTTCCATGCTCCTTACTGCTTCTTCCTGTTTTCTATCAATCCGATACAGTTCGGGCACTGATTTCTCTCCTTGTTTTTAAATCATCCGTTCTGTACATAGAAACAACCTATCTACAGCCATACAAAACAGAATATGTTTGGGCCCCAAAAGGCTGTGCTTAGATTTGTGTGACACTCGTGTGTAAGGTTGAGCGCCACTGAGTGGTGGGATCCTCCACGTGGAACTTCTTTGGCATTTGAATAGAATGATCCAGCAAAACAGAAATATGTTGCAAGCCTTCCGTAGCATCACCTCTGTATTCACACTTCGGGAGAGGATGCCAGATCCCTGTTCCAGGAACAAAGGTGAGCAGGGGAACTAATAGATGTTCTACATTCAAATTGCCAACAATTATGCAAAGAGGATGATACTGCATGTATGGAGTGCTTACACATCCTGGGAGGTGCAAAATAGTCTAGCACAGGTGCATTTTGATTAAAATATTTTGTGACTTTTTTCATGTGTCCGTAGCCTCCTTTCACAGTGACAATGAGCTGGCCCATGAGCTAAAGTGGGTGCATGAGAAAAGAAAAGAGGAGCAAAGATTCAACTTCAAAATTCAGCGTTCTCTCTCTTTTTCAGTGCTAACATCTCTGGGAAGCAGGGAGGGAAGAAGTTGCCCTCAATGAAATGGTGACATTCTACATGGGAAATTTTTAGTACTTAGAGTGCAAATTCTTTGGGGCTGAAACTATCTTTAAAAGATATGTGCACCATGCCTCACAGAGTGGGCCTCTTCGTGCTACCGCATCACTGAAGAATCAGAGAGGTCCATGTTACATACGTGTTGACCTCCACTATACTTCCAGCCAAGGCCTTTGAAGCCCTTCACAAATAATAGTGAATTAACCTTCACACCTGGCCTCTGAGACAAGAAGATATTATTTCTATTTGGCAGCTGGGGAAACTGAGGCATGGAGTAGCCAAGTAATTTAACCAAAGTCACAGACAACATCAGTGCCAGGAATAAAATTCACAACTCTGGACTCACTGCTCTCTGCCTCCTCATTGCTCAGTGCTTTGGTCATGAGATTGCATCTTTAATCCATAACGACATGCTAATAGGCACTGATGCAAGGCTGGAACTGAAGCAGCAGAGGCTCTCATGGCACAGACCAAATATTAATAGAGGGCAACTCTGCTAGCCCTGGCTACATGGCTTCCAGGTACCCCTGAGATGCAGCCTGGGGTATGTTTGAACCCAGGGGCTTGAGTCAGATCTATGGGGTTAGCAAGCTTAGAGGCTGCCATAGCTGCTGGAGTTAGCACTGCTCTCTTCCCTCGCCCTGCAGTCAGACTCAGCCAGAGGCAGGCATAATGCCCAGCTTTGGAAAGGGCTGGTCCAGGCCAGAATCAGACTGTAAATGGCTCAGTGTTGGCCAGGCTTGTCTCTCACCTGAAGACACTGAAGGTGGGAGCGAGCCTCTTAGCCCTGCTCCAGCTAGCACTCTAAGACCAGCCTGTAGCGTTTGGTTGCTCTGGCTGTCCAGCCCACCTGGCCCTTCAGCTGGAGAGTCTGTGCCGCAGCCCAACCTGCAGCAGCCACCCAGCACTCGAGCACAGGAGCTGAGCCCCCTCGACAGAGTCTGTCTACCCTGGCTGAGAGGTTTGCTCCTGGCTGCAGTGCAGATGCTCCCTCTGGGATCAGTGAGACTCGCCCAGGCCCGAGAGGACTGCAAATGCAGAACTGACTCGCCATTTAACCAGGCAAAGGACTCTTTTTAATCCAACCCGGATGAGCAGCAAGCTGCCTGCTGAAGTAACATCCCCCTTTCTCTACCAACTTCTATGTAGCCAAGTGCTCATCTGAGCAAATGGGAGATTTCTCTTTAATCTGCCTCATTTCCCTGAGTGTTTGGGAACTCTCTGTGGCTTTTGCGTATGTGATTGACCACCCCCCACCACATCCCTGTCACTTGCCCCCCTCCCTTTGTCCAATTTCCTCTGCTTCTTAAAATGAAGTGGCCCTGGTTACCCTAAGGGACAAGAACCATCCCAAATCTCCTCCTTCCTTCAGGGGAAAACAGGATTATTATTGCTACTTTCTCTGCCTTTACCAACTCCCCCAGGACCTTAGCTAATGGAGCAACAGAGGTTTGAAAGAGGCCAAAAGAACAGAGAGAGAGAGAGAGAGATTGGGGGTGCAGTGGAGGGAGGGAAAGAGATCTACTCTGCACAGGATCTTGAGCCACATAATATCTAAGATCAAAATGTTTCCTAAAACCATATTGTTATAATACCACCAGTGGCATTTATAAAGGGTCATGCACCATACAGAATCTGAGCCTTCTGTATGCAGGCTGGTCTGGACTCTTGTCCCTCCTCTGCAAACAGCTCACTCTCAGTCTGGCTACTATGGCTCACAGGTGGTTCAGAGAACACTTGCAGAGAGCTGGCTGCTCACATGATGGTGGCTCCTCTACCTGATTTCCACCCGCAAACCCACATGAACAGTTAGCCACACAAGAATGTCCTTGTAGGCAATAACTGCCAAGGTCAATAGGAAGAAGAGGAGAATTTGTGGCCCACAACACCCACAAGTTTGAGAAGTCCTAACTAGGAGCTGCAGTTCCCCAAGTTCTTGGATTTCACCACGATGACAAAGCGTTACAAATTTCTGTTCTATATGCAGCCAGATAAAACACAGCTTACAAGTACCTACTAGAACTCCCTGTGGTCAAATGGATTACCACCTAGAAGGTGCACTAGCAATGAAACATGACAAACCTCAAGGATCCGGTCCATGGACCAGGCAACACGGAGATGCAGGTTAATTCTCCGGATGTGTCCATGAGCTCAGAATGAGGAGAATGGGGGAACACCAGTCATTTCAGACAAAAGAGGGTGGACATGGGTGTTGTCTTATTGAATATTTGATACATGGGGGGCTGATGAGGAATGGGGCTTTCAGATTTAGCCTTTCCAAAGCCAATGCCCTATGCAATGCTCACACTGAGTCAGCTCTCAGCCTGACGGAGTATGTGACAGGCACAAAGGCAGAGGGCATCGTCTGCAAGCGGGGATGTATCTGGGTGACCAGGGGCCTGATCTGAAGCCCCTAGAAACCATTATTTTCATTTGTACTCCAGCAGCCTCCAAAGTCCAACCCGACATCATGGCCTCTCTGTGCTAGGTACTGTATGTATTATGTTAGTCTTTAAAGTGCTACACCATTGCTTTTTTGTTTTGTTAGGATACAGACTAACACGGCCACCTCTCTGTTCCAGTGGGACACATTTCCTGCTTTGCAGAGCTCCCATACCTGACCCAGGACAACTCCTTAGGCCTACATCACAGATGGAAAATTGATGCACAGAGAAACTCAGTGACTCATCCAACACCCCTTAGGGAATTACAGCTGAGCTAGGAACTGAACCCACATTTCTCAGGCCCTTGTGATGCACTTGAACTCCAAGCCCAATCTGAATAATAACAGAGAGGTAGCTGTGTTAGTCTGTATTCTAACAAAACAAACCAGCAGTCATGGAGCACTTTAAAGACTAACAAAATAATTGATTAGGTGATGAGCTTTTGTGGGGCAGACCCATTTCTTCAGATCTGGGGTAGACCCTGGCTGGTGAGGCTCTCTGGGGAACAGGAGCTCTCTCAGCAGTTGAGCAGTGAGCATTTACTCTGACAGACCCAGACAGATGTTTACTGGGAAGCATCTGGAAAGAGATGGGGAGCAACTCATTCCCAAGGGGGCCAGAACCCTGCTCAAACTGCAGGAACCCAGCTTCTCGCTCAGGCTAGGCCTGCAACGCCTCACTGGTAAACCAGAGAGAGCAAAAGAAGGGGGGACAGAAGGCAGAGCGGTGGGGAGAGAGAAGGGAGGGGGAGCGAGAACTTGAGAAGAGGAGTTTAGCCTGAAAGCCTGGGCTATTTCTCCCCCCAGGCATCCAGACAACTACTGACTGGCCTCTTTAAGAACTGTCATTTGAATAACTGCCTCAGCAGAGGGTGAGCAACAGCTAGTGCGAGAGACAGACAGGGAGATGAAGCCTTTTAATGTGTGCTTGATCCCCAGCACCCACCTCACAGCTGGTGCACCAGCAGGTATCCCTGCTTGGCCATATGCTGTACGTGCTGCTACAATTATCCCTCCTGAGGAAGCAGGGAGTTCATGCAGCAGCCCTTTCCTCCCTGGGAGAGGAGAGAAAAGAGGAGCGCTGTGGGGGAGGGGAGGAAGAAACCCCCGGCTAAGGACGGCCTAGGAGAGTCTTTGCACAGGCTGCACCAGCTGACCCAAGCTCGCTTTCACTCCTCCACGGGGGCAGATTCTCACTGGTACAGGAGCCGCCCGCTTGGCTGCAGTGAGGGAGATGGACTTCCGTGGCTCTCTAAGCCAACTGACAGCAGCTACAAATCCAACCGAATGCCAGCCGTTTTCGTTCTGCTTAGACAATCCTTTGTGTCCATGACCCGAACGAAGGGATGTGTCCCAGGAAGGAATCCCATTGCTGTGCTCTGCAAAGAGTGGTTCTGCATTTAAACACCCACCATGCTTTGAAGGGTGTCGCCCAGAGGTTTGGCTGCACCCCATTCCGAAGGGCAGCAGGCCCCTCGATGAAACTGATGTTGGAGTTCCAAGGCAGAAGCTTGGCCCTAAATTCTGGCAAGTCTGGAAGCGGCAGTGCTAGGTGTCATCTCTAGTTGAGAGGACAGGGAAATTGGAATGGAAAAGATAAAAATTTCCCTATCCCACAGCCTTTGCCAAAGCTCTCTCAATGTTTATGGGGAGCAGGGCTGCTCAGGAAGTTTTCCATTTTTAGTGGAAAACTGGGGTTTTGTCCAAAATAAAACATTCACAGATAGTGTGTGTGTTCCTCAAGAGTGCCCAATTATTATTGGAAAAGCACAACCCAGCAACCTGAGTTTTTATTCAGACTTCCAGTAAATAGATTCAAATTTTGGCACTTTTCACTTAAAATATTTTGTTGCTAGTAAAACAATTGTCAGCTTTGCTTCTTCAATGACAAGTGAAATTGTCCCCAGAAAAGAAACCTTTTTCTGACCAACTCTAATGACGAGTGATCCAGCAAACATGGGACAGGTGAGCTGCAAAAATCCTGATTCAAGCAGCAGGCACCAAACTAACGCTCTCTCCACTGTCTCGGCGCATGTACACCTCTCTCTCTCTGTCTGTCTCTCTTGCAACCCTTTCTGACAATATATGAGCTGGGCAGGGACAAGATTTCCCTTTTCTTGGGAAATTCCACACTTTAGTTTTTTGCCATTGTGAAATAAAATAGAACCAAAACTAAACCAAAAAAAGCCCTGACAATTCCTGCTAAAATGAAATTCTGGAAAAAAAATCATTTCAGGTCAATACAATATTTTATTTTGATAAAATCCAAAGAGGTTGCTGCAATGTTGACCTTTTAAAACATTTGTTTAAACATGGTATAAGAAAAAAAAAATCAACTTCCATATGAAAAGTTGTTTCCAAATGAAAAACGAAACTTTTCCTTCCAAAGATGTCAAAATATCGGGCATTGCACTACCACCAGCACGGATGGGGCTATGGTAGCACGAAAGGCCAACTCACCTAAGGCTACACCCACTGGGAGCTAAGCAGCCATGGGAAGGAAGCTCACCTGGGTAGAACAAGGCTTCTATAAAGCCTAAGCTGAGGCTACAACAGGGGGTTTCAGGGAGGTGAGGCTGCAGTCACCCAGCCCCCCCCACACACACTGATAGAGTGGGGAGAGGAGGAACCTGAGAAGGGCAGGGCAGGGCAGGCCACAGGGAAGGAGCAGGGAGGGCTCAGAGGGAGCGACATGAACTGCTGGTTGGAGGGTCCTGGCTCGGAACCCAGTGTGGAAGGTGGATCCAAGCTTCTAGCTACTGCATTAATGGCACAGCGGAGATGGAGTTTGCCTGAGACTTTGAGGAAGTGCAGACAGGGTCGGGGGAGAATGCTGGATGGAGGGCTAAGCTGGGAGTGAGGGTGCTGCAGCTCCTGACAAGTGAGAGGGGAGCAGCTGTGAGAGTGTGAGAGGCTGTGACTCCCGAGACAGTGGCCAGCTCCTTTCCCACCTGAGCTGGGAGGAGGCACTGCTGTGGGTGAGGAACAGACCCCAGCATAGGGACTGTCTGACATTCTTGAAGTGTGCAATTAAATATTTTACACAAATTTTAATAAAAAAAATTTTAAAACATATTGATTTTAATAAAAGCAGCATATTGACAAAAAATGCTTCCAGCCAGCCCCAGAGTCCCAAACAGCTGCAAGAGCAGCTCCAAGACTGGGCATCAGGGAAAGATTTAGGACTTTTACATTTTACTCCTTTATGAAGCAGGTTCTTGTAAGAGTGAGAGGGAATTAGCCTGGCTGAAGGCCAGCACTTGCCTGCATCCTCTAAATAGCTGTGTGGGTTCACATCCCTAAGCCCCTGCCACACTACTGCAACTCCGGGATCCCCACACACAGCTCTGCTGATGCATCTCCTTCCTGGCTGGCAGCCTCACACACGCTCTAGCTTCTGTTCCAGTCTTTGGAACCCATGGCGTTTTGCCAGCGCACTTTACTCATGGGAGCTCCCTCTCTGCTAGGGCCCACTGAAGAACACAAAAGAAATGCCCCTTAGCATTCATACAGATTGAAATAGGCATGCCTGCCGTCCATGGCTGCACACCAGTTTTTGTTACATAACCACCGCTGATCAAGATTTAGTATCATCAGTGTATTTACACTTACTCTAGCAAAGCTTCATCAGAAATCCAATTGCAATCAATGGGGAAATTCTGCCTGACTTCATTCAGTCCTGGTTCGACCAATATGAAATGTACATTTCTCACCCAGGGACAAGATAAGGAAAACATCACTTGATTTCTGTGGCCAGTTACAACTAAGCAATACAGTGAACATTTCAGATATTGGCTATTAAACTGCAAGTCTATGAAATTAACAAAAATGTCATTGACTAATTTCAAATACCATATACAGCTGGAGACATTGTAATGTGCTCACAGGTGTCCTGGTGACAGAAAAATAGGTGACATTGTTTGACAAAATTATTCCTTATGAATTATTCTCTCAGTTCAGGTCTCTGTTACACCAATCCTGGACTCTCACACAGCTCACCTCAATCCTGACCCGCATTCCTGCTCTGCTACATCCAGCTTCCACTGCAGCACCAGTTCCGGGAGCAGCTCTCTCTTCCAGTGGTCCCTCACAGTCCCCAAATGGTTTGTCTCCAGAGATTGCTGAGCATACCAATGTTGTGGTGTGATTAATGGGTAGCATGTACTAAGCAAATGGGATGTTCTAGAAGTTGGCACACAGACTTGAGATTAGCATTTAACTCCCAATTTAGCTACAGACTTTCTGTGAAGCCTTGGGCATGCCATTTAACCTACCCTGCATCTTGTATAAAATGTGACTAGTTACTCCCAAGGCTGTTGAGCCACTAACTCTATGAATGACGGGAAGGCACCCAGACACTATAGAGATGAGAGCAACGCCAGTACTTGGAATGCATATAAGTCCCTCTGAAGATGATAATGACACATAAGTCGAAGCAATAGCAGCATTATGTGTGATACACTTGTTATGCAGATGAGGGAAGACGTCAAAACCAGGAGGCTAACTTCACTTATGTGACTTAAGCAAGATTTCACCTCTGTTCTCCGGTGGCTACGTGTCAATTCCTGAATGAATGCACTTCAGTACTTAATCCCAGTCTGAGATGGCAGATAGAAGAACATCTAGCTGATGACCAGGTGGGATTCAGGAAATACTGAAGCACCATACAGCAGATATTGGCACTAAGATTGATAGTGGAGAAAGCTCAAACGAAAGAACATCTACAATTGCATTATTGATTTTCAGAAGGCATTTGACATTATAGACCAGAAGGTGACCTGGGCAGTGTTAGAGACTACCACGTGGATAGCAGACTGATACAGGTGTTGAAGGATATCAACAACAAAGTGGAGGCAATGGCGAGAATGAGTGGAGAGTTGGTAAGTTTGTTTAGAACAAGTAGAGGTAGGAGACAAGGAGATCCGATATTGTTGAGTATCTCCATCACGCACCTAAATAGAACGATGGACAAGATCAAGGAAGAGGTAGGCAGGATATCAGTGACAGGATGAGAATTAACAACTTGAGGTTATCATTGACGAGGAGGAAGTGAAGCTAGCAAGAACGGGGGAGGTGCTAACTGAGGAAGGGAAGCGATACAGACTGATTATGAACATTGACAGGACAAAGCGAATGGTATTTGGAGATAAGGAAATAGGAAGAAAAATCAGTGTAAAAGGGATCAAACTAGAGAACGAAAAGTTCACATATCTGGGGAGCAACATGATGTATGATCTAGACTGTAAGAAGGAAATAGCGACTAGAATAGCAAAAGCAAGAACAAGTTTGAAAGTGATGGACAAGATCTGAAAAAGCAAATCAATTCACTTAGAAACAAAGCTGAGCATCTTGAAAATGTGTATATTCAGCAGTATGTTGTATGGATGTGAGACATGGGTGATAATGAAAGAGTTGAAGAGAACAATATTGGCTTTCAAAAGGAGTTGTTATACAAAGATCCTGAAAACAGGATGGATGCAAGTCACCAGTGAGGAATTATATAGCAAGATACAGCCGAAAGAGACCCTGCTACAGAAGGTTGTACAATGCAAGGTACAGCTATTTGGGCATATCTGCAAAATGAATGATGAACAAAAAGTCAAGACCCTGGTATTTGGCATAATGGACAGTTCGAATAGGAGAGGCAGACCCCACAGAGAATGGGTAGATGATACAGTAGATTCGTGCAGAGCTAGTCTACAGAAACTCAGCCACTCCGCACTGGGCAGGGGAAGATGGAAGGAAATAATGAGGGAGGCATCGAACACCAACAGGCACTGAGCCCCTGGTTGTTGATGATGATGATGCAAACAGCTTAAGCAAGACTTGTACTGTGGATAGCAATGGAATCCTTGCAACGCTATCCCTGACACGTTCACCTTTATTATTACGCTTCCCATTTCCAACATGATACAAGGCAAATCCTGAAAAAAGGCATTTCTTTAAAACTAAAGAAAAGCTGCTAGGTTGTAATCTGATTTATTCTGTACAGTGTGATCAAATCCAATGGCAGCTTTGCACTCTGGGGTTCAAGAAATGACTTGCAGTGATGTTTGCAGAAAGGACTCTAACCAGAATGCATTATAGGCAAAGTCTTTAGAGCAGTGGGTATTGGCTACTATGACTGCTGGTTCTACTTCCAGATTTGCCAGTGGATTTTTGTGTGGCCTTGGAGGAACCTCTACCTGCCTTGGCTGTAGTATCTCCATCTGCAAGATGGGGGTAATAATACTTACCCACCCATAAGAGCTGAGTTAATGCTTGTAGAACTCTTCAGGTGCTCAGGTGCACAGAGCCAATGTGATGCCTCATTGATGCGATGTAGCCCAAATTGCCTTCCCTCTCTCATTTTTTTACCTCCTCTCCTTCATTATCTTTTTGTTTGCCTGCTTTCTCTCTACTCCTTTCTTGCTTTTCTCTCACTGAATGGTCAGAGAAAATACCTAGCCCTGTTGCTTTGTGAATTATTAGAGAGACATTTACCATAGGCCTCCTCGTTAATCATTCATGGCTGTTTTGTTCTGGGGCTCAGATGTAATTAATGGCTTGATTAATATTTAAATATTAACTATTTTTAAAAACCAAGACATCTCAATTAAGCTCATCCATTGAGAGATCGGAAACAGGGTGAATTAGGCTCACATAGGAAAATCCCAAAGTGTATTGGGTAAACTTTGCTGAACCAGGTTTCCCACTACTGGGAAAGTGAGCCATGGGAAGGGTAGTGGGAAATGACAGCCAGTGAGTTTGGCCACATCCCTAATGCCTTTTTGGGGGTGTTGTATTTCTTGTTATTTCTCCTGAGCCTTTCCCAGCTATTTATAGAACCTATGAATGGAAACAGGTGCTGGGAGCTAACAGCATGTGGTATCAGGTCTGAGGTCTCAGAGACCTCAATGGACTTCTTCAGAGTATCATAGAATCATAGAACAATAGAGCTGGAAGAGACCTAAAAAAGCCATCAAGTCCAGCCCCCTGCCCTAGACAGGACCAAACCCATCACAGCAGCCCAGCCAGGGCTTTGTCGGGGCGAGACTTAAACACCTCCAGGGATGGAAACTCCACTACTTCCCTGGGTAGACCATTCCAATGCTTCACCACCCTCCTAGTGAAAAAGTTTTTCCTAATGCTCAACCTTGACCTTTCCAACCGCAACTTGAGACCATTGTTCCGTGTTCTGCCACCTGTGACCACTGTGGACAGACTCTCTCCAGCCTCTTTGCAGCCTCCCTTTAGTAAGTTGAAGGCTGTTATCAAGTCCCCCCTCAGTCTTCTCTTCTGCAGACTAAACAGTCCCAATGCCCTCAACCTTTCTTCAGCAGTCATATGCTCCAGCTCCCGAATTATTTTGGTCGCCCTCCGCTGGACCCTCTCCAGTGTATCCACATCCTTCCTATAATTGGGGCCCCAGAACTGGACACAGTACTCCAGTATGAATGGGCTTAAAGTTGGGTTCAGACATCCACTGCATGGTAGCTACATGGAGCATTCAGTCCTCTTGGCTCTCCAAACTGGACTGGACATCGCCCAAGAGCAGGATTCCTCCTTGTAACATAGCATGCCCCAAACAGAGCTACTTGTGCAGCGAAACAGAACATGAACCATATATAACTATGGGCAGAGCCTCAGCTGGTGTCAGTGGTAGTTCCACTGGCCAGTGTACAGCAGCTGAGGGCATTATTTCCAAAAAAAACCCGTCCATCTGTGACAGAGTTCAGTTTGCATTCTCAGTGGTTGTTTACAAGGGTTCTTCCTTTATAAGAACTAGTTTAAAGTCAGAAGTTCTTAGATCCTAGCCTCCAGACTTCATCTCCTAGACCATGCTGGAGAGAGGACCACAGACCATTGACTAGATTCTCATCTGGTATAAACTGAAGTAGCTCCATTGACTTCAAGAAATTATGTCTGTCCATATCCCCTGTGTACCTGACCCAGTAATTTTAAAACCAAATCTCACCAGAGCGTTCAAACCTCAGTCAAGTGGAATGAACGCAAAACAAAAAATTTAATTTTCCATTCATCAGAATTTTTGAAAGAAAACCATTTGGCTTAGTTGGAGCGTTCAGAGTCAATAAAATCAAAACACTTCTTTCATTTTTGATTTTAAGTAAACAAAATTTAAATGAAATTTAAAAAATTGAAACAAAAATCATTTTAAAATGAGAAATCAAAGTTTGATTTTGATGATGTCAAAAGGTACCATGACATCATCAAAACACTTTGTTCTACTTCTTTTTACATGAAGTTTCATCAAAATTAACACATTCCCATGGAAAGTTTCAGTTTTGACATAACTCATTTTCTTCCAGAAAAACCTTCTCTCTGCAGATTGTCAGCTAGTCCTAGTGCCAAGTTATTGCCTTCGGTCATTTCTGAATTTTCCACTTCTTTGTTGCCCTGCATACCCCTTGCTCTGTCATTATAGAAAGGAAGATATGAATGAGTATATGAACAGAAGAACCCAAACTCTATGCTGTGCAATGCTTTGTAAGAACCCCATTCACTCTAGCCCTAGTGGACACTGTCCTCCCCAGAGCAGACCAGCAGAGTATTTTTTCTGAATGGATCAGGTTTCTACACTAGCTTTGCTAGGTGGTAGCTTGGGAGGCTCCTCTCTCCTCTCACAATCAAATTTAGTAAGAGGTTCCCCAGGCATCCCTTAGTGCACAGGAAGAGCTCTCATTTAACACACCAGCCCCTCTGACAGGGATTCATGCGAGTGTGTTTCTCTGTCCCTATCTGTCACAGCATTGCCAGTGCTCCAGTGGCTGCAGTCAATTCCACTAGCTTTCTTCTCAGAGTCTAGTAATTCACACTGGGAGATGGGTGGCTCTCCCTCTATCTCTCTGGCTAGGATGTGTCACACACTGACAGGCTCCAGCTTTTCTGGTGAGTAAGAGGCCAAAGCAATCAGGAGCTACCTGTACACCAGTATATACGGTAGCACGCAATGACTGAATAATAGATGGCTGGGGCATTGTGAAGGCTGTGCAACCTGATCCCTGTCATAGGGGCTCATGGACAGAAATGCAGAGGAGGGGAGCTCAAAAGAGGCCAGCCACTCAACAATACAAGACGTGGTCACCTGATATGCCCAAAGGCCATCCCTTGAGCGCAATCTGGTGTCCAGCCAATAGACGTCAGCAGGGTGGAATTGAAAAGCCATTTTCTTAGAGACCGGCTGACACCCTGCCGCCTCTATCCAGCATTCTGAAGTGCAGTTACTAACACTGAAATGCTTTAAAGACAACACACATAACACTGTGCTCTTCCCAAGATCTTTCCATCTGAGGATCCCAGAGCACATCAGGTGAATGAAGCCTCACAACACATCCAGTGTGGAATGTACAATTAAATGGGGAAACAGACAGAAAGCGGCAGTGACTTGCCCTAGATCACAAAGGGAATGCGTGGCAAACTCATGAACAACAACCCAGTTCTGTTGTCTCTTTCTTTGAAGCACAAGATCATCCTTGGTTCTGTCATGCTGGTATGGGTCTATTCTCTCCTGGAGATTCCAGAGTAAATTACATTCCACTTACAAGACAAATGATTTTTCTAACTTGCCAAACTGCCAGTTTCCCGGGAATCTAAACTTTCTTTCCTTTGAATTTCCTACTACACACAGACACATTTTTCAATACCAGTGAAGACTGCTTAAGAGCAATAACTGTCTAACCAAACTGCAAATAACTGTCCAGATAATCTAGCTTTCTTTAACACACCTCAGTTCCCACCTGCTCCAACTGACAATGCCAGCAACAAGTGCAGTAACATAATATGCACATCACATTCCTCATTATGGTGCAACACCTGAACCCTGAACCCAGCAAAACTACCAGGCATGTCTGTAAATCCTAACCCTAACATCTGCCCTGCTGCTGAAGTGACTTACTGGAGTTGTTTTTTAGTTTATAAAAGTTGGTTCCTTTTTTATTTCCAGCCCCAGAGGTTCAGATATGGGGGAGAAGCAAGCAGTCTTCTGGACAAATGATGAAGCCAAAGCTTGAAGCCCACAGTTCAGACCAAGGAAGCTCTGGATTGGGTTCCTGGAAGGCAAGGGAAGGCAAGGCAAGGTTTCCCTGGTTCAGCTTAGTAGCATATTATCTGGTGACTAATCATTTGAGAACCTCAAGCTCCTTAAACTGAGGCACTGAGGGAACATTTTCCATTCTACTGAAGCCCTATTAGGCCACCTGTCACCATAAAGGGAGCCGAGAGAGCTCCTGGGGAACTCCCTGCTGCTGTTGAGTTGCCCAAGGAACTCTCCAATGGCCCCACTCCCAGCCACTGCCTCAGTGATATATATGAGGCAGAGCAGAGGGCAAGTAGAAAGCAGAAAAGGAGTGTGGCTGGGCTGCCATGCATTTGATTTATTTTGTGCTTCCTACCGCCCAAAGCATAAGGTAAGTTAGAGCAGCCCTGAGGCCACTCTGGTAGTACAGCAGAGTTTAACGTGGCCTGAAGATCTGTTTGACCCATCCCACCATCCTACCCATTCATGTGCTCAGTGACAGACTGACAGAGAATTAGGACCACAGTGAGCTACAGTCTGGTAGTTAGGAAATTTACTGATCAGTCCTTTCCACTGGATCAAACAATCTTTTTGTCCCAGCTGGCTCTGATTCCCTAGAGCGATGTCAGACTTAACACCAGGTTCTCGTTCCTGGGGTATCAAAGGCAATGCTGTTTGTTTTGTCATATTGGCCCCTGGCCTTCCTGCTTGCTGGGTGGAATGCTTGGGCAGCAGTGTGCAAGCCAGCCTGGCACTCAGAAGAGCCATATTCAAGTCCTCCCTGTATCGCACACCTCCGTGTGACATTGGGCAAGTCACTGTGCCTCCATTGGCCTCCAGGACAATGAGGATGCCAGCTCTGTCCTGCCTCCCAGGCATGCTGGCAGGGGACATACATGTGAGGTGCTCAAACACAAGTGCCTCAGCTGGCTGCAGCCAGACAGCATCATGAAGTGAAAAATCTCAGGACATCCCAAGGGACAGTAGCACAGACTGTCTGATGCGGTGTCTTGCCCACTGTGTACCTTCACCCCGATGCTACAGCCAGGCGGAAGGGCTGCAGGTGGCTTGTGCACATCTGTACGCCCCCGCCATGGCCACAGCCAGCAGGGTTTGAAGCTGTAGCTCCTGCTGCAGGGGACCAACGCCTCCAAATCAGAATAGAAATCAGCCGAGGTAGCTGAGAGAGGGGCTCACCCCAATAACACCTTCCCCCTCCATGTGAGGGCTGGGGCAGGCCTGGGGTGGGGGTGGGGGGGCAGAGCCTCACTCCAATAACCCTTCCCACACTTTGGAAGTTAATGAACATTAAAGCATTACCCCTGCCCTCCTCCGAAGCCAGCAGCTCATGCTTCCATCTGTCGGGGGCTTTGCTTGGTACCTGGTCCTGACATGCTCACCATATTGCTAGCAACCCCCAGCTCTGGTGCGTGTTAGCTTTCAGTAATTACCCTGTACAGCTATTCTCCACAGCCACCGCCCTGACAGCAGGCAGCTGGCTCTTCTCCCGGAGAAGATGAAAAGCCTTTCCTGGCCAGGTTTGCTGTAGGCAATCCCAACACAGAGACACACACCACCCTAGGCTCCAAGACAACAGCAGCAGCAAGTGGGCAGACTGGGTGGGGAACCGAGTCTGGGGCTGCTGAGGTCATGTGACTGAGTGTCAGCTGTCAGGCAGAAGAGGGCTGATCCTGCAATTACCCGCTTTCTCCCTGTTCACACCCACAGGGCAAATGTAAAGCTACAGATGAGGCCTTCGAGGGACAAATTGTTGCTCATAAGCACTCCCTTTTTCTGTCCCTCCTTCCCTGCACCCCTCCTCTTCACCCCTTTCCCACCTGGTGTTGCTTCACTTTGGCACCTGATTCAAAATCCAAAGCACCGATAGGGGAAGTGAAAAGAAAGAAATCAATCATTGGTGGTGAGCAGCTGAGCAGCCAACTCACAGTGCGCTCACAGTCTCCTGAAAGCGGTGATGTATTACAGTCCCAGCTCCTGAAGCTAAGGGCTAACCTGAGAATCAAAATTTGCATGAAAACGTGACCTGAGACCACCCTCATGACTCAGATCCCAGAAGGCAAGGAAAAACTCCTTAAAAATCTCATGATTTTAAGCCTGTATTATGATTTCTGAAAGCTTGGGTTTGGCAGCACTACACAGGGAATCCTCATGGGCCTGATCCACAGGGTTCAAAGGTGCCAGAAATAGGCTGGGAAGGATTAGATTTGTAGCAGTAAATGTGAGTGAGCTTTGATCTGACCATGCACAGACCAGTGACAGATATTTCTATCCATGCTACCTCATTGATAGATAAAGTACAAATTATGCCACCTAAGGACTTTGAATTCAATGTAAGGATATTTTCTTTGTACATTTTACTATCTGATGATGACAAACTGCACTTTAACAGTTACAAAGCTTTCACTTTTTGAATCTCAGTGTTCACTGTCATTAAATAATCACTATCTGGTCTCTGTCCATAATTGCCCACAACTGCAAAAATTTAAACTGATAGCAACAGAAGACATGTTAAAGATAAACTTTGATCAAGGGCCACGCTGTGCTCTCAACTGAGCATACAGTCCCCATCAATGCCAGCAGGTGAGGTGACTAGTGCTCCCGGCCAAACCCGAGAAGAAGTGTTGTGGGATGAAAGGAGACAAGTTTGCCATGACAAGATGCATGGATTGAGCAAGGGCACATTCAGGCCATGAGGGAGGGGGAGTTACGTTAACTGTGACCAAGTCAGGCTCTGGAATCATCTCTCAGTGCTCCTGCTTTCTGTTTGTAAGAAGAATCCAGAAGAGAGCACCAGAGGCTATAATGCAGAACACGGTCATTACTGGCTGGGGCCATGGCCAGGACAGGCTACAAAACCAGCTCTTCTCTCTGCTCCATTACTCTGTTCCAGGAAAGTCCTACGGAGCTCATATTTTTCAAGCCATTTCAAAACTTGCCTTGTTGTTGCCTCGTGGCCCCCATTGGTGTGTTGTGTCCACCTGTTGTCTCTTGTCGTAGACTTTGATTGTAAGTTCTTCTGGGCAGGGAGACTCCTCTTGCTATACAGTACCTGGCTCAGCAGCAGACCCCAGATTTGCAACAGGTGCCTCTGGTTACTGCCTATGTCGCTATGGATAAATAACCATAGCAGTGGCACTGTCATGGGGTGTTGACCCTGCCGCAGCCCTAGCAGAGTTCATGAAGGCCAGACAGGCCAATTCGATTACCTGGCACTACCTGCGAAAGGCAGGACCTGGTTTAATTAAGAGAGAAGCCCAGGTTGGGAAGGGCTGGACCTGAGGCCTACAGCCAGGAGACAAAATAGAAGAAGGCTGCACAGGAAGAAGGCTGCAGTTGCTCCCTGGGAGCTGGGAGACCACAGAGACAAGGAGGCAGCCCTGGAGAGAGTATGCCCTGAGATCCTACCCTGGAGTATGAAGTCTACCATGAGGCTGGGGCAGGATGAAGTAGCCATAGGCAGTAGAATACAGCTGGAGACAGGGAGTGAGGAAAGAGAGGCTAGGTAAGAGGAAGCCCAGAGAAATGACTGGGCTGGAGACCGAGCAGAGCTGCTTTGTTAGTTACGGGACCCCTGGGCCAGGTGGTAGGCTAGTGGCGAGGCCCAGGCTCACCTGCCAGTCACTGTGGCACAGAGCAGGAACAGGGCAGAAGAAGCATCTGCAGACTCCACAGCACTCCTTGGTTTTGCAGATACAGACTAACATGGCTATCTCTTGGAGACCCATCACCACTGACGGGCGCGACACCTGGTTGGAGCTAATCCCCAGAGCGGTCAGAAGGGGGTGTCACTGGCAGAGAGTGGACACCCTGATTCCACGGGACATTTTTCAAGCTGGGAATTCCATGCCAGGGTAACATTCTGTATGGAGCCACAGAGGAGGCACGGCGCTGACAGCAGCAGTAAAAGCTTGTCCCACTCTACTGCCATCCGTGTTTGCCTTCGTCCCGCTCTGCAGTGAGCCCAGCTCTCCTTGGCTCAGTTGGTCTTTGGTCTTACCCAAGAGACACGTCTCCTCTGTGGATATGTCCAGCATATTGGATATTAAAATCCTGTCTGCCATCATGGAAGTAGACAGGAGAGTATTACAGTGCAGTCGGTGGGGAGTGGCGGTGATTTATGCCCCGTTGTGCATATGCACATGGGCTGGGTGTGTGCAGAGGGGCTGAGGACATTCATACACATTTGCAGATAGAGGCAGAAGTTAATATTGCATAAGATACCAGCCTGGGTGAGGCAGATGCAGAAGTCAGGAAGAGCACATGGCATCTCTCTGTTGACTGGTGGCAGACTCAGCACTGTACACCCACATTACAGTATCTCTTGTGCTATGACTGACATCTTTGTGGATACAGCAGGTATTACCCTAGGGCCGCGATTACCCTGTGCAATTCTGATTACAGTGTTTAGTTTCTGGCTTTCTTTGCAGAATGCCAGGGTTGGGTGGAAGGATGCCTTGGAACCCACATTATCAACAAATTGCCCCTAAGGCCCCCACAAGCCACTGGCCCAGCTTCATATCGTGAGCTGACACAGGTTCTTTAGGCAGACGTGTGATTGAAAACTGACCCTTCCAGCTACCTCACTGGAATAAGTCTTGCCCTTGGAGTGACTCCATTACCAGGGAACCCTGCAGAGGGTCAGGAATAAGCTGCTCTTTTATGGTGCCCTCAGAAATTATTGCTCAAAGCCCCCCCGCCGCTTTCCACAAGCTCTTTGCTTTTTCACGGCCTTTCCTCTCCTTCTTGTCATCTGTTCTCAGCCTGGTAAATGGTTACACTGTCACGCCTCACAAAGCAGAGACACCCTGCGCTGACACATGACTTCTGGAAACCACACCTCCCTCCACTTCACCAGGCAGGATAAAAGACCTAGGGTGGAGTCTGTTGGTCCCAGCTTGGACATACCCAACAACTTTTAAATGGGGCTTTAAACCAGTTCTGCAGGGGCATGTGCTGGAACCTCTATACTCCAAGTCCAAGAGTCACTGACTGCATTGTTCACACCAATCATGCCCCTTGCAAATTTCTTCAGCTGACATATGGCATTAAATCTTCTGCCTTCCTCAGCACTAGGGGGACTGAAGAAGAGGTAGAATGACAGCTATATTAGATGTCAAATGAGAGCTACACTATAGTCCCTTCCCCTACAGATGATGTGACAGGATGCAACCACACAGTAGTCAGAGTGGGACTCTTTGAACTAACTCTAGACACCCTCAGCTTGAGGTTTCATGGCCAAGCCACACACACGCGCCCCCCTCCCCCCCTTCCCGAAAAGGGCAGTAGAGAGGCCATCCACGCTGCCTAGGGCAGCTATATGGGACCAGCCAATCAGGGCCAAGCAGGCTAGTATAAAAAGAGTGGCAGGGCCAAAGTGAGATCACTTCCTTGCTAGAGCTGAAGGGCTGAGGATGGTGTGCCCAGCTGGCTGAAGGAGTTAAAGGACCTCGTACAGAGCTGTGCTGGCAGAGACCAGTGGGAGTGAGAAGATGTTCCAGTAAGGCTGCTGGGACTCCACCAGGACAAGGCCCTGACATGAGGGTGAGGTGGTACCGGAGCCATGGGGGAGTGGCCCAAGGAACTGTAACAGCAATGCAGTTGATTTAAAAGAACAAAATGGCCCAGCTGGAGAGCAGCAGCCAGAAAGGCCCAGAGAGGGAAGATGTATCCTTGGGCACTGCCCTGTATCAGAGCAGGGACAGCTTGAGAGACATATTTCAGAGGCTCCTGAGAGAGACCACTGTTGAACTTGTAGCCCAGAAGTGGTTCGCTTTGTTTTTATTTCACATACAGACTCTGTGTCTCTGCCTGAGGGCTGTCACCACAAAGAGAGGGAGAGAAAGTGTACAGGCATTGAGACGGGAAACTTATGATAGGTGACTGTACCCCATTACAGAGAGGCTACAAAAACTTCTGTTGAATGGGATGCTCTGAGATGTTTACATAGATAGATGTGGTGTACGGTTTTCTTTGCCATAACTGTGTGATAGCTTCAGCGCTAAGATATTTGAAAACCATATGCTTCATGTGCATGACAAAAATCACATACTCTGCATGTTCAGTAAACAGTTTCATATACAGTAGCCCCAGGACCAGGAGATTGCTGGCTATTCAACTATTCTGAATAACAGACAGGTATACCTAGCAATGCATAACACTAAAGAAACACAAGATTAAATAACACAAATGTATGCAGAGTATTTTATTTACCAACAAAGGTGGTATTGTACGTTGTAAACTTATACTGTGCTGTATTTATTTGTATTTACTTTTACAATACTGTAAGTATGGAAGAGGTAATCAAAATCTACTTATGGTTAAAATGCTGGTTATCTGAGAGTTCTGGATGACAGAATGCCGGACATGAAAGAATTGTAATGTACATGGTACAGTAAAACAACTTTTGCAAAAATTTTTCAGAGAGATTTGGATTTTTTTTAAAATCAGGTCTATGATTCCTATCCCTTGGCCCACAAGTAGGGCCCTACCAAATTTCACAGCCATGAAAAATGTTGCATGGACCATGAAATCTGGTCTCCAGTGCAATATCTGGTCTTGAGTGTACTTTTACTCCATGCTACACAGATTTCACAGTGGCGATCAATATTTCTTAAACTGGGGGTCCTGACACAAAAGAAGGTTAGGGGATGCAAGAATGTTGTGGGGGTGGGGTTGATATTGCCACACTTACTTCTGTGCTGGATTCAGAGGTGGGTGGCCAGAAAGTGAGGGCTGCTGGCCAGGTGCCCTGCTGCAAAGGGAACAGCAGCAGCACAGAAATAAGGGTGGTAACGGGTGGCCAGATTGTTCCAGGTGCTAGTCAAGGACCCGGCTTTGAAGGCAGTAGCACAGAAGTAAGAATGGCCAGACCATATCATGCCATCCTTATATCCATGCTGCTGCTGGCTATGGTGTTGCCTCGAGAGCTGGGCTCCTGGGCAGCAGCTGCCAATCTCTGACTTCACAGCTCTGAAGGTAGCACCGCCACCAGCAGTGTCACAGAAGTAAGGGTGGCAATATAAACTGTCTGCATAACCTTGCTGTGACCCTCCATATCCTCTTGAGTCATGACTCCTGCAGTTACAACAATGTGGAATTTCAGACTTAAATATCGGAAATCATGAAATTTATGATTTGTAAAATCCTGTGACTATGGAATTGACCAAAAATAAACCATGAATTTGGTAGGGCCTTGCCATGGTCCCATTTGTGCAGGGCTCAGAGAAACATCTGAAATCTAGTCTATTTTGAACACATTGGAAAATGACCTAAAGTAGTTTTTATGGACATAAAATTTTCCCCTTCCTAAGAGGTGGGGGGATCGAGCGCCAAGTTCCATCCTAAAGACCATCCTGCACTACACTTGTGACTATGGTTATAGAAAAGCCAACACTGGCTGTGGACTGCAGCCTGCAGACCTTGCATAGGACTAGTATGAGGTACCATATTATTTGATTATGGGACCACTATACTTGAGGTACCGCATGCCATGAGGTGCACGTGGCACGGGGTGGGCTGCATCACTAGACAATCCTGAAAGCATGTTCAGCAAGTCATTGAATTGAACAGAAGAATTGCAGTTTCTGGACCACAGTGCTGGGAGCTGCTCGGAGGCTGGATAGTCCTAACCTATGCACAGATTTTAAGGGTGTCATTGAACAAACTTGCCTCACTCCACAGCTGATTCCTTGAGCCCCTAGACCAGGACATGTGACAGCTGAGTACAGATATTGTAGATGAGGCAGTCAGGGAGAAGTATAAAATCTCTAGGACTTCAGGTATCAGAGCGGTAGCCATGTTAGTCTGTATCTGCAAAAATGAGAAGTCCTGTGACACTTTATAGACTAACAGATTTATCGGAGCACAAGCTTTCATGGGTAAAGACCTGCTTTGTCAGATGCGTCTGATGAAGTGGGTCTTTGCCCACGAAAACTTACACTCCAATAAATCTATTATTCTATAAGGTGCCACAGGACGTCTTGTTGTTTTGGCTAGAACAACAGCTACTTGTCCTCACCCTGCTAGCCAGAATATCTAGACATTCCACACAGTGTGTGTGGTGGGATTCCACAACGAATCAGCCATTGATGAAACGGCTTGGGAAATCCATGCTGGATGTCCTTCAGCGGTATCCAATCCTTTCTCAAGGGGCTGCCTAGAGTCCCAAAGGTTTGTATGATGCTCACAGGCAGGCAATTTCTCCCGCCAAATTTCACTTTGAATTTTTGGTTAAATGAATCCAGACACTCAAAACGTAAGTCAGCCACAACAACCACGGGTTGCTTTGTTCTGGTTCCAGTCCAGCACTTTTCATACCACTTCCACACACACCATATACTTATTCACATTGGCTACAAAACAGTGAAACCAGTCCCCCGTGAAACCCAGACATACTGTTTCTAGCCACAGCTGGATCCAGGTGCCTGCCTCTGACTTGGCAAAAGGCTGACAAGATCCATCCCTTGTTTGCCTGGTTGCAGATTTCGTTAGGAATACTTTACACTTCTGGGCTTTCTACCTGCTACTTCTTATTTTACAGTCCAGCTGCATGAGTAGAGCGACAGAGGTTTGTGCCTTCATCTGAAGGGTTCATCCTGGACCACTATGCTATAAATTCACTCTCTGTAGCCTTACCTGGCGTATGAACTGTGCAGAATTTTTCCTGAGGTTTCTTCCTATATTTCTGGTTCAGTCCCTTCATATGCCTGGTCTCCTGTTACTTCTCTGTCTGAGAGGTAGCAAAATACGTGTTCTTGTCTGTCCATTCTATCCTTTGGCTCAGGTTGCTAAAGTTACCTACCTAAATCCATACTTAGGCACCTCTGTAAGAGCTTCTGGATTTTCAGAGATGCCAAACAGTGGCATCTTCCAAGGACATCAGAGGGGATTTATATCCAGAGTAGCTGCAGGATCTGGGCTGGAAGTATTAGACTGGCTTATCCAGGCTTTATTGCTGCAAATGTTTCTTTCTATTATAAGCCAATACAGCCCTTATTAAGCATATGTGACCTGCTGCAATGAATTCCTTCCCTTTCCCAAAGCTGAGAGCACGTGGTAGGAGAATGCATGTCATATTCCTGGTTCTAAACACACCTGCTGTTAATATCTGGGAATGATCCTTTGCACATTATGGAAACCCTGCCTTCTCAGCCTGTCCTATTTGGCCTTTCCTTAGCTTCAATCCCACCACCAACCCCTCTCTGATCCTCCTTTTCTGAATGTGAAATTACTCTTAGTTTTGTTGCTCTTACTAAAACACTGAAAAGGCTGCTAGAGCTGTCCCAAAGGAAGTGAGTGTTTGAGGTAGAGGAAACAAGAGCCACGTAGCTCCCAGTTTATAAGCATATATGCAGAGATCACAGGAGTATATTCAAACTTTCATAGCAACATTATGGTGACACCCAAACTTGGTTAATATTTGTCAAGGGAACTACCCCACATTCATCTGGGAACTACCACAAGCCTGCGGAGCTGCCAGGTTCTGAGCAAAGTGCTAACCACTGTGCAGAAAAAGGTAAAGCACAGTTGCATTTAGGAGCAGAGATAGGGGAGTCCCCTCTCAGATTATACAGCTGTTGCTACCAGTGCCCCACCTAGTGGCTGTGTGTGTCAATAAGACTGTCTCTGAGGTCCCATTAAAGCAAAGGAGATCAATGAATGGTTGCCCCATCACTGCGTATTTTGTGTGTGCAAATGCTTTATACTGTAATATAGCTACTGGTTAGGGTAAGCATGTATCCATTTACGTACAACATTTATGAGGATGCCACTGCAGCCAGACTGAGGATATACTGGTTTCAATTATAATACATGTACGGTGCCAGTCCATAATATACTGGTTGGAGACCTGGATGCTGTAGCAGTTCCAGTAAAGGCACAATGGTTTAAGTGGAAATGACTGGTATTGATCCTGGCAGCCATATACCAGCAGAAGTAAAAATAAACTGCTCTCAATTAACCTGCATTGATTTGAATTAAAAGAAGAATGGATCCGCCCTGAATACAACAGTGGTGTCTCGAGAAAAGCCTCTGTCTCAGACCAGCAGTGGGTGGCTTTTAGGCAGCAACAGGTGTTTGGTGCAGAAAAGCAGAGTGAATATGTTCTGACTAACGCTGAGCACACCCAAGCACTGTGGATTTGAAAGTTTGACTTGAATTTGTACTCCTCTCAGGAAAGTCTATTTAAAAAAAAAAAAAAAAGCAGAGAGAGGGTAGGAAGCTTCTGGTACCAATGCAGAATAAAGAATGAAGAAGCAGACTGGGGGTAACAGGGTTAAAATACAATCATGAGAGACACACTGACAAGAGGAATGGGAGACAGAAAAATGCAAATGAAAATAAAATTTATGTCACTTCTGTGCAGTGCCCGTCCCAGCTCAACCACTGGGGACCATTTCTGTACCTGCTAAAGAGTACATTCTCCTTGAGCTAGACACAGGCACCAGGCCAGAACTGGTGAAGCTGCATACATTTCCATCAGATGTGGATCTGGCACCACATTTTTTTTTAACAGCCATTTAAATACATTGGGTCTCAAGGTTGATGTATGTGCAAGGGATTTGCCCTGCCATGGCCCATTCTTCCCTTGCCCTGCAGAGAATTTCACTGTCCAGGGACATCAATCCACCAGCTTTCCTCAACACAGACATGCTCCTACCCTCTGTCATCCCGTCCTGTTCCCCGGGGTGGCTGTGCTCAAAGCCCATCCCACTTACCTATCAGCTGGCTAGTCACACATCTCTCCCCACAACTAGACAGCATTTGGTAATGGGCCCCTCTGATCCCACACACTTGCTGTTCTCATCACCGCAGAGTCTGGCTACCTGTGCCCTGGCCCCTACAGACAAGGCCTGACATGCAAACATCTCCCTTCTTGGGATAGTCTCCACCTCATACAAAGAAAGAACCTGACGTCCGGAGAAGTGAAGCTCTCAGGAGCTAGGGGGAGAGCAGGTGCTGCAGCCAGGATTCACTCTCCCGCATGCCTGGCTGCCAGTCTCACTCTCCCAGCCTCACACCACTCTGATCTAATGCACATAAATGAAGCTACGGCACTCAGAGCTCAGAGGATGAACTAAGCTGGGCTCTTGGGAGAGCAGAAGCAAGTTTTGTGGTGCAGGGGAAGTTGGCTGCTCACCCAGACAACATTTGTATGCCAGGCTGTGACCGAGGAGCTCTGTGGAGTCTGCTCTCTCCTCCAGCAATAAAACTAGGGGTGGACTGGTCCAGCGCAGCCTCACCAGCTAGAGCACCAGCTGTCAGGGAGGCACAGCCTGTGGTGGTGCACACGCAAGACAAGTTCCTCCTCAGCTGGCAATCAGAGTGACATTGCCCAGGCAAAGTATTCTACCCCCACCAAACTGCAGAGATGTCCCTAGAAATGTTGGTGCCCTGGGCAGCCCTGTGTGAAGGAACGGTGCTCAGGGCTGCAGGGGCAGGGACCATGAGGGGCACGAGCAGGGCAGGCAGGAGGGGTTGGAGTCACCCTTCCGTTCACCAGCAGCGGGAAGCACAGTGGCACTGCACTGTGTCACTCTGCTTCCTGCTGCCACCAGTGAGTGGGGTTGACCCCTACTCCTGGCACCAGGACCCCGCTAGTTCCCAGGGTTGTGAGTTGGGATCTGGGAGGAGTTAGGGTGCAGGAGGAAGGTCAGGTCAGGGATTGGGAGGAAGTTAAGGACCTGAATGCAGGAGGGCCCAGGGCCCTTTCTTAATCTGGCCCTGACTCTCACTATTGTAATATCATTCCATTTGCTGGACTGGATAGTGCATGAATTAGCAATGGCAACATGTGTGCAAAACAACTAGCTTGCCCTAACTTACAAAATTCTGCACAGTCCATCTATGCATTCTGAGGTCTTGCCAGCTAGTAACTAAGGCAGGGGACTGGGACACCTGGGTTCTAGTCCTGATTCTGCCACACGCGCAAAGGGAAATTGTTAAGCTGTAGTCAAAACAGGGTCTGTGACTATCACTCCTGGAGGAATTCTGTGCCTAAGACATCTACACAAAAAATTAAAAGTTCTGAATATTTTATTTGTCAGAATTAAATAATCATATCCGTTTCAATTATTTGGGTAATTTTTTTCAAAATACCTGTTGGCAAGTATAGCTGTAACGAGGGAGACCAAAAAAAGTATCTGGCTTTTTCTATGTTTCCCTGTGGAAACTAGATTCTGCACTAGGCAGATGAATACAGAACTAATACAGAGTAATTCATTTGCATTAGTACACAGACTTGTATTTACTGCACCTGGCAGAAGCAGTGCAAAGACTTGGGGGAGTCGGGGGTAAAGGAGGAGCTGAGGGCGAGGACCGGAGCCTGGAGTGTTGCTGGGGGTTGGGGGGAGAAGTATGGAACAGGTTATGTGTGGGAAGGGGCAGGATTGGTCGGGAGTGGGGAGCTTCTCCCAAGCGGATTCTGGCTGATCCCAAGTGTCTCCCATTCAATCAGCCATGCCTACCCCTGTCTTGGCATGCCCCATCCCCATGAGTCCCTGCATCCCCCGCCCCCCATCCTCATGAAGCTTGTACCCCACTCCCACTCAGGACACAGCTCAGCAGTGTCCCACACTAGCTCCTGAGGTCATGCCCCCGTCTGACCCCACACCAGCCATTCTGAGCCCCAGTCCATAACCGCTGCACTCCTGCTGCTGGTTGTTCTGGTTACACAGCAGCCTCCGGTGGGCAAAAGGCAGAACTGCAGCACCTCTTGGACAACGTATTTTATGCAGGGGAAAAAAATCTGCACCAAAAATGAATTCTGCATGTGCACAGTAGCACAGAACTCCCCAGAGAGTATCCCATGCAGCTTGTAATGTGGCTGTACGATGCCAAGAAGCTCAAGTGCCATATATAAAGTGTGAACACCCCAGAAGTCTAACAACAAAACCGTCTGTGCTGAGGGACGATAGTGCGTAAAGCTAGTTATGGCACAAACACAACTGGCCCCCTCAGGCTGCTGTTTTGGAGCGCACCTGGATTCCTTGCTGACGCTGAGCTCACACATAGCAGCACCCGTGAGTGATGCTTGCTGCCATCTCCACTTCTCCAGGAGAACCTGTGCTATCACGTGAGACAATGACCTGTCCTCACTTGAACACACCTTTGCCCACAGCAGTGGGATATACCTGCTGGGAATGAAGCCATGAGCCTTCAAGGAATTCCAGCTGGAGTAGAACTTTCCAGATAGTCTCTTCAGCAACCTGAGCTCCTGTGAGCACATCAGTCCTGCCCCTGCTTTCTGCACCATTTTCTCACAGCTTACGGAATCCGGGTCAAGGTCTTTATCTTCAGGGTGATTAGTGGCCTGAGCCCGAGGTACCTAGCAGACCAGCTGAAGCACCCAGATTAAGACTGGTGATAATGTCGTCCTCTGGAACAATGTAACTTCCTACCACCAGGTCAGCTCCCCTGTGCAGGAGATGGAGCTTTCTTGGGCACGGATCCCAGCCTATGAAATGTGCTTGCTCAGGAGCTATGGACCACCACAAACCAAACCCTCTTTTCTTCAAAGGACGAGGCGCACTTTGCCCACCTGCCTTTGCTAAAGGAAACACAGATCACTATGGGCATTTTAAAAACCAAACCCTCCCCAAACAAACCACTGCACACCTAATGCTTCCTCTGGTGGGGGGGAGGGCGGGGGAGGAGAGGGTGCAAGAGGTAACAAAGCACAGGACAGACATTAGTCACGTCACTTAACGCATGGCTGGAAGGTGCTGAAATCCTGTGGTGATGAGCATGGTAGAATAGAACAGAACAGAACAGAATAGAATAGAATAGTTCTCATCAACAAGATCACCCTAAGCTAAGACGCAGTTTGTGCCTGTTTGAAAGAGTAATTCCCACAACTTACAATCGACTAACCTATGCTCTGACATACCCACACTTTCCCAGATTGTACCTGCCGCTTAATCAAGTATTGATTTATGTGACACATATACCACACCCCTCAGCAGAGTAGCTGGTGGGATGTGCCCGGTCCAGGAGATGGGACACTTGCCTTCCCAGCCTGCCTACTGGCTCACTGGGTGACACTAGGCAAATCACATTAATTATCTGTGCCTCAGTTTTGTGACCTTAAAATGAAGCTAATGATGCTGCGCCATCTCTGTCCAGCGCTTGGAAATTTGCAGATCAAAGTCTTGCAAATTTGTTTGCCACCCTGTGGAACTTCTTGCCGGAGGGTATTGTGAAGATCAGGGCTTTAACAGGGTTCAGCGAGAACTAGATACAGTCACAGAGCATACGTCAATGGCTATTAGCCAGGATGGGTAGGAATGTGTCCCTGGCCTCTGTTTGTCCGAGGGTGGAAATGGATGACAAAAGAGAAATCCCTTGATGATCATCTGCTCTGTTCACTCCCTCTGGGGTATCTGGCATTGACCACTGCCCAAGGACAGGATACTAAGCTAGGTGGACATTTGGTCTGACCCGGGGTGGCTGGTTTTTATGTTTTTACCCTTTGGCCCAGCAATTGAGACCCACACATTTTCCTCCATGGCAATTAAAAAACCCTGGAGCCAGACACTCAGCTAATGTATGTGCTAAACAGAAAAATGTCCTAATTGCCTTAGTATCTTGTGTGACATTGTCTGCAGCCACTTGTACAATTAAAGACAGTGCTACCTGCCTCCTGCAGGTCTATCGGAGGTTAGCTCATAGTAAGAGGCACAACATGAACATAACCTTCCACCCCCCGGGCTCACTAGTTATCAGCTCTGTCCCATCAAGCACCCCCAGGATCTCTCTGCCTGACACTGAGGCCCTCATACTCTTGACAACAGAGTGGCTGTTCGGCATGGGTGCCCGTTGTGCTGGTCAGATGGGGTAACCTTGGTCCAGCGCTGGCCAGCTCAGCTAGTCCTTGGAGAACTGCCATGTCTCCCTATCAGGCTATTCACGTGAATCCCGAAGATTTCCACTTGGAGGTCTGATGGCTGAGCTACACTCTGCTCAGGCTGTTTGTTTGGTTTCGAGTGATCTTGGAGAGTTCTTTTACAAGGGAAGCCTTTTTTTCCCCCTTTGGAAGAACCCCAAATGGGCTTCCCGGCAAAACTAATGTGCAAGCCACTCGACATTAAGCACTGAGTAATCCTGGAAGCAGACCTGATGTCTCTACAGGCAGCAATAAACTTTTCAGCACAATATTGTAACCTCAACTCTTCCTCCTTTAATGGCTTTTCTCTGTGCCATTAGCATTGTTGCAAAACTTATTCTCCCTGCTCACACAACACACTCACCAGCAGCCAGCCACGGGCCAGCGTCAGGGCTAGGGCAAGGGAGTCTGTTTGAACTCTGTCATCAAGGGAGACTGTTCTTAGAATACAAGAAAGAAAAACCACAACAAATCCCTCCATGTTTTGGGTGCTGCCTACACTTGTCCTCGGCAGGATTAAAGTAAATTGAACTGGGAGCAGCACAGTGGGGTAACGAATGATGCTGCCACCCTTACGAGCATTAAATAACTCCACTCCCTAACAGTGTGAGAAGCCAGAAATCAGGATGGGGAACAGATATAGAGGGCTATGGGGACAGAAAGCAAATGTCTAACCTACCTAGAAGTGACATATTCTACCTTACTACGGGCAGGAAAACCCGTTCCCTTTCCCATTCGGACTTCTGGCTCTTCAAGCTGTCAGGGGCTAAGAAACAGCTGGATGCAACACGCTCAGGTCCTGCAGTGGAAGGGCGACACTGCATGCTTCAACAGCAACATCTCCAGGCCATTAAAAAGCATCACTGATGGTCTCTGAAGAGGATCCCATCAAGACAATCAAGTGCAGAGAAATAGAGGTTAGAAGAAAAGGTTGCTGCTGCTCAGACATGCTGCTGAATTCAGAATTAGATGTAGCCAAGCAAACGAAAATCCAAGGGGGAATTCTGGCTCCACTAAATCAGTGGCAATATCTGGGAAGTTAAGTGGCCTTGCATTAAAGCTGTTTGCAGAGTTGCCATAGACAGATTAGAAAGACAAGTTGTGTGTTGGACCAACTTCTGTTGGTGAAAGAAAGAAGCTCACACAGAGTTCTTCTGCAGGAGCTGAAGCAGAACTCAGAGCTGGGTGACCTGGCGTCTATGCCCCAGACTCACGGTGGACTTCCTGCTGTGCCAGATTTCTAAGGCCTCTGAGGCTCTGCAGAATCACACGAAAGTTCATGGAAAGTAGAGACAAAAGATGGGAAGACGGCAGAAGTACCTGTGAAAGAGAGAATACCAGCGCTCTGTCTGCTGTACTTACAGTGTCATTCACAGTGCTTCACCACCCTCCTAGTGGCACAGTTTTTCCTCATATCCACCCTAGAACTCTCTCGCTGCAAACTGAGACCATTGCTCTTCATTCTGCCATCTGCCACCACTGGAACATCCTGGCTCCGTCCTCTTTGGACCCCCCTTGAGGTAGTGCAATGCTGCTATCAAATCCCCCCTCACTCATCTCTTCTGCAAATGAATCAGCCCAAATCCCGCAACCTCTCCTCATAAGTCAAGTACCTCAGCCCCCTAATCATTTCCCTTGCCCTCCGTTGGACTCTCTCCAATTTGTCCACATTCTGTCTCTAGAGGGGGGCCCAAAACTGGACTCAGTATTCCAGACGTGGCCTCTCCAGTGCTGAACAGAAGGGAATAATCACTTCCCTTGATCTGCTGACAGTGATCATAATAATGCAGCCCAATATGTCATTAGACTTTTTGGCAACATGGACACTGTTGACTCATATCCAGCTCCTCATCCACTGTAATCTCCAGATCCTTTTTTGCAAAGCTGCTGCTTAACCAGTTGGTCCCCATCCTGTAGCAGTACATGGCATTCTTCCTTGCTAAGTGCAGGACTCTGCACGTCTCCTGGTTGAGGATCATCAGGTTTCTTTTGGCGCATTCCTCCAATTTATCTAGGTCTTGCAGGACCCTTTCTTACCTGCCAGCATATCTAACTCTCTCACCATCCTAGTGTCATCCACAAACTTGCTGAGGGTGCAGTCTATCCCCTCATCAATGAAGATGGTGAACAAAACTGGTTCCAGGACCAACCCCTGGGTCACTCTGCTTCATACTGGCTGCCAACTAGACATCGAGCCATTGACCACTACCCATTGAGACCAACAATCTAGCCAGCTTTCTGTCCACCTTATAGTCCATTCATCCAGGCTATATTTCTACAACTTGCTGTCAAGAATACTGTGGGAAACCACATGAAAAGTTTATTCCCATACTGTGTAATAAACCCCAGAAAACTCCAGTGTGGACACTGCTCACCTCACACCACTGCATGTGGCCTGAAATTGTCACTGCCCGCCCCCACCGAGAAGAGTCTCCCCCATCAGGCTGACTGAAATAAATAAATAATACCCAGCATTTCCCAAAGGTGTCATTACAAGGCAGTGAATTAGTGATCAGTAGCAACAGGGAAAAAGTATATAAACAAAGAAGTCATGGCCCAGCCCACAGAGAGAGCGCTTCTGAAAATCCTTTAGCAGACCTCGTTAAATATGCGTACCTCCGAGGCTGGCTATCCATCCTGATTAGGGCATGACATCAGGACCTGGATTCCAAGCTGCTCCTGCTTTTTTCACCAAAGGAATAAAAGTAGAAAACGCATCCAACCGGAAAATCTTTTTCCTCCTTCTATTGCTGATTCTTCAGTCAGTCCCTGTGAACATCCCACCTCTTAGGAGAGTGCCCATGTGGTCCATTTCCACAACAGGTCTCCACTCACTATGTTCACAAGGGGCACTAAATTGCCAAAAGGTGACTGGGGAGCATCCAGGAACAGCTGGAGATGGGGCAGGGCAGAAGGATGGGAATCCAGCTATGGCTCAGGAGCAAAGAGTTTGGGTGTGGAGCATATTTGGACATCTGTCCCTGAGTTCCCAGTGTAGGATCTTGGGTGCTGCGTAGGTTTGATAATATGGCCCATATTTCGGTACCTACAAGAGAGCTGAGCTCTAGTGCAAATCTAATCCCATGTCAGCTAAGCCTGCTTGGTGCACATCTAATTGACATTGATTAAAATGCCACCAGTACTACAGCTGCCACTGTTGTCCCCCACCGGTCAGGTTAGTGACACTGTTAAATATACGTGACAAAGCCCCAAGCTTGTCCTCCTTGGGTCCTGTGCTTCATGGTGGTTTAGGTGATGACTCAGGGGCTCGCCCTGTCCCTGCTCTGCCTCCTGTTCTCACACAGGCCTGGGTTGAAGCATTACTGAGCCATTTGCATCATTGGCACACTCAATGTCACAGTCATTAGCAGAGGAGACGCCTTAGGTGTGTCCAGTCTCCTACCGCCTAGGGCTACCCTGGGGCGTGGGATGGTCTGGGGGGGACCCAACCCACACCCACACGTACCGGGTTCTGGCCCAGAGACCCTGTGCAGCTACAGTTAGAGGGGCTGTCCTCCCTGGTCTCCCTGATACAGCAACTGCCTCCCTGGGCCACTTCCACCAGACATACAGCAGCCCTCTCTTTCTGGGAGCTCTCCTTCCACACTCCTTGTCTCTTCCTCATCCATCCTCGGTTCCTTACCTGAGCTTTTTAAAGGGTCCCACAGGCTTTAATTGGCCACAGGTGCTGAATTAGCAGCAGGTGCTGCTTTAACCTGCTGTTGCAGGCTGACCTTGAAAAGTCTCATTGCCTAGAAAACATAAAGGCACTGACACAATTGCCCACATATTTGCTGGCGATGCTGCTACTGCAGCCTGTGTGGTGGGTGGCTGGAGTGGGGAAAGGTTCTTTTTGCACCCTGGGCCAGTTCCCCCCTTGCAGCTTTCCTCTCACCCCCATTCCTCCAGCTAGCTCTTGGAGCTGCTGTTAGGGGCATGGGGGGCTTTTGCTGACCTGCCCTTGGGCAGGGGAGGGGGCAGACTCCCAAGACGTGCTACATCTTCTGGGGGGTTTGCTGGCCCCTTCACCTTTCTTGCAGGCCTGGAGTTCCATCTTTGCAGCTGCTGATTCCATTACCGCAGAGGAGGTAGGGAGCTGCTTTAGGGTGGCTGAGGTGGTTGAGATAGGCCTGGCAGTAGGGGGTGTCCACGTGTCCCTTGAGCCACTGGAGAAACTGGGCATAAGGGTGGTGTTTTCCTCTGTCCCTCCCTTCCTCCCCAGTGCCACCTTTCCTAACTGCCCTGGGGAAACCCCTGTCAGTCCTGAGTCCCCTCATTCTGGGCTGCAAAGACCCCATCCTCCTCCACATCCTCTCCTTCTGCTGGCAGGTACAGATGCAATTGCTGCCACTGACGTGGTGGGGTCTCCCTGGAAGGAACTTTTCTGGTGCCCCATCAAAGAGCCCAGTACCAGGCCTACTACACCAAGGGGGAGGCCCGGTGCTTTATTTGCTGGGCAACGGGGTACAACCAGATGGACTGCCCCCTGGCCTGGCCTAGAGAGAAGGCCAGGACCCCTAACACCCGGGAGGGCACCAGCCATGTCATTGCCGGTGGCCCTATCACTCTGGATCCTGGGGCCACCCCTCTGCTTCTTCCCTTGAGGGATGTCAACCCCTGCCCCTGCCTGACTACACCCTGCGCCCCACACTCAGTTTGGCTGGCTCGGGTAAAGGCTTTGTGAGTCAGATTCTGGCCCACAGGCCTCGTGTTGGCCACCCCTGTACTAAATCATAGGCTGCAATTTCATCAGCTGTCTTGTTTCAAATCTTTGTCTGATGTGAATCATCCAGCACAGAATTTTCTTTGTGAAACAGTTTGCTTCCTCTCAGAAGTAACATTTATTGACCGACATGGTAGGCTGAGGCTTTCAGTTCTCATGCTCTTGGTTAGCTGCCCTATATTAAGTGCCAGGCTAATATCAGCAATGAGGATATTTGTAGCCAATCTCAGCAACCAACTCTGCCACCACTGGGTTTGGTTTCGGCAGACTTCTTGGTATGAATGCCTGAGTCAGATGGATGAACAGCAATTACAAAGCGCATTCACCAAGGAATGCCACTACTCCAGTGCCATTCTGGCACTTTTGGGGTGAGCCAAAAACATTCCAGTACTTCCAGTTCCATCGTCCAGCAGAAGTGCCAGACTTGCACATGGTAGCATGTCTTGGGAGTCGGTTCTGGCACTTCCTTTTGGGGGTAGGGGGGTTGCTCTGTGGATTAGAACACAGCAATACATAGCCAGCCATCACACGATCACCAAACACTTCAGTAGAGAGCTAAGGGGGTCAGTGACGTACATAAATAGCCACAACACCTTAAGGACACAGCTAGAGATAAGCCTGGGTTGTATTTGATCTGCAAGGAGGCTATAGCCCTATGATGCTGTGGAGGAAGAAGAGCAGCAGCTGGTCAGGACAAAGGGGATGTCTGGGTTCACCACAGGAACTGTGGCTTCACTACCTCTCTGTTACTATGCTCCTTGACAGTTCTGAATCATACACTCCCCACCCTGAGGACTACATTTTCAGTTGGCTCACTCTCCGGTGTGACTGCGTTGGGCCGTTAGGCACGAGAATATGTTATAATTCTGCCATCAGAATAACTAGCCATTCCATTTCAGGTGCAAAAATGCTGGAAATTAGCTCATGGTTTATTCTGCATTCATTTCTTCTCATTCTTTTAAAACAGCATTTTGGTGTCCCAGCAGGATTCTTGCTAATTAGCAAAATCCAGGGCAGCCCAGAGAGATCCAGGCCTTTGACACGAATCCAGTTGGTCCTTTGATGTGGCCTAGACTCACCCACGCTAAAGGGGTTTACGAAATTGACATCTCACTCTCCCCTGGGGTTTTCAGACATGGCTGACCTTAAATTCCATCATTTAAGGGAATGGATGGACAGGCGTTTAACTTACCCTTTCTGCGTACTAGCTGGTAGGCTTTAAGCTCCGGCATTGTATGAGGGAGCTGATCTTTGATAGCTTAGCACTCCAGAGTAGTGCATGGCAGCCTTGGCTGCTACAAAAGAAGAATCATAGGACTCTGAATTGGAAAAGTCCCAAGAGGCCATCTAGTCCATACACAAGAGCTAAGACAGGATGCTTTCCCATTACATGCTTTCTAGCCCTTTTTCTAATCTTTTTGGAGATGCCCCAAGGGATGGACTCTCCACTGCTTCCCTCAGGAGATTATTCCACAGAGTAATGCCACTCACAGTCAGTAAGTGTTACCTGACATTTCATGTGAAAAGTGCCATGGTTCTTAGCTATACTTCTTACACAGGTTCTAATATTTTCCCCCGTCTAGGTATTTAATGCTTTCCAGACTTGTAAATGTACCAGGCTTTACCAGTCTTCTCCAGGAAAATGTCTTCAGCCCTGAAATTGCACTCAATGACACGCGGCTTAATGAGGTTAAAAAATCTGCTATTTTGGCTGATCTGTATGTCACAATGCACTGATCAATGGTGAAATCTGGCAGTACGTTTCTAAAGAAAGCGCTGATAGCTGTCAGCTTCGTCTCTACCTGTGGAATCAGAGCAGCCTTTGACTTCCCACCAAGATTAGAGCCCATCATGGTGTCATGTTAAGCATTCTTGTCGACAGCTATGAAACATGGGCATTCTATAACTGACACTTGAACCAACTAATCATCTATAAACAGCAAGTGACCACATGATACCAAATATCAAAATTGCAGACAGGTGCAGCATGAATCCCTAAATCCAACAGGTGGAACTTTCCTGGGTGGTCATTTCATACGTATGAAAGATATGCAACTCTTCAAAGCCATATTTTATGGACAGGCGGCACTGGGAGCGTCTATGCCAGGAGGCCAACACAAATGATTTCAGGACAATCTCACAGCTGACCAAAAAGCTGGGTAAGTTGACCCGAAGGTGTGGGAAGCTACTGCTGCTGCTAACCTGTTGTCAGTGGTTACAGCCATCAAGGATAGCAGAACAGAAACAGCCAAAGAAAATGTGAGTGAAGAAAGCAATTTGTGGTAAGAACATGTAGGCTGCAGCCTTGTCTGCCTGACATGCATGTGCATCCACAGATCTTCACTTCACAATCACTCTAGGAGATGCACTGAAACAAACTGATTCTCATTTGTCAGCTGCAACAGGAGACACCAACAGTGCTTGTCAATGCTGTCTCAAGATGCACTAAAGCGACCTTTTTGCTAAGGCTTCAGTATCTAGCCCTTCTAATCTCTCTAGCTCTGCAGTTTGTTAATATCTTACATCTTTTTTGGGTGATGGCATCTAGACGCCTAGATTCCAAGGGCAGAAGGGACAATTGTGATCCTCTAGTGCATCTGATCTCCTGTATAGCACAATCCCTGGAGCTACCGTTAAGCGTAGAGCTCGCGGTGCGGGGTATGTGTGTGCCAGGTATGCTAAACATCGGTAGGTCCTGCATGCGTCAGCCACCGTTCTAGAGGACAAGCTTCCAAGCCAATGATGCATGTTGAAGAAAATTGATGCATTAAATTTGTGACTGACCTTCAATGGCGGATTGTCTGTACCTTGCTACGGTTTGCCCACATTCCAACTCATTGAAGGGAGTGCAAAGGGGGCAACTGCCCCAGGGCCTGCCACTTCGAAAGGGCACAGGGCTCCTGGGTATCACTGCATGGTGTGCGCCAGGTGTCACTGAGAGCTGACGGGGTAGTCCAGCTCCCAGCCCCACGCCTTCTGCCCCAGGTCCTGTCCTTTCAGGGTAGTTCCAGCACTCCACTCGAGGTTAAAGAATCTGAAGTGTCTTCCCAAATCTGAGAGGAGAGAGGTGTGGCGCCGGCTTGCAGAAATCTTAGAACAACAACAGTCCAATGAAGAAACTATAGAACCTGAACCACTAAAATGAAAACCACCCTCCATTGGTGGCATCTGGCTCAGATGATGAACATGACTATGCGTCGGTCCAGACTGCTGTGGGTGGTTATTGAGCAGAACTGATCCCTTACTTTACAATTCTTGAGCCCACAGCCACACACTAAGTCTCTGAGAAAGAGGAGAGAATGCAGTGCTAGCTTAGAGCAGACTGCTGGCACGGTGCCCTTAGCACTGTCCGATAGTGCACCTGAGGTTTACGAGCTGAGGTTTATGTTCTGGACTCACATCACTGAGGATCAAGGTTCCACAATACAAACATAGGTCCCAATACACCAAGGTATTTAAACACATGCTTGATGTAAGCACATGAGTACCTTGTCTGTGAGGGGTTTGTCCCCTGCCCCAGTAATGAGTTATTAACTAGAGACCATGAGCAAGCAGCGCCCCTGGTTATATCAGAAGGGTGGCCCAGGAAGGCCAGGTGGGGGCGGAGCTGGGTGCAGCACACGGGATGTGGAAAGGTGTGGGAGGCAGGTCGTAGAAGGAGGAGTGAACAGCCCTGCAGTCCCTGTCTGGGTGCTGGGGCCCAGAGAGAGGAAGATGCACATGCAGCCAGGAGGGGGGCTGTGGGAAGGTGCAAGGTAGGGAGAAGTCGAAGGAGGTAGAACAGAGTCTGAAGGAGCAGAGCTCAGCTGCTCACCACTGGGTGCCTGCCCTGTGACTCAAAGGAGAGAGGCCCGAGTTCCCCTGCCCTCCAGGAGCAATGGGGCAGGAACCCTCTGCCACAAGGAAGAGAAGGACCAGTGTGTTTGGAGCCAGGGAGAAAGCACTAGGAGGTTGCTCTACCCGAGAGCCTAGGACAGCCTGGCACAGCCTGGGTTGGACGAACAGTTCTGTCGATTTGAGTGTATTGAGCCCTTTGTCCATCCCCAACGGCAGGTACTGAACATGACCTGGTTGGCCAAGCCCTGTGGGGCTGGAGTGGCTGTCTGCCGGGGGAGCTAGAGGAGGAGAGCCTGCTGTACCAGGCCCTGCCACCAGTGGTGACCCCTTACTTGTACACGTGCCAAGTGTGCTGAGTGCCTGAGACCCCAGTTAACAATTGTGTGGTCCGCGTGTGAGCCATCTAGTGCCTCCATAGCTGTGCTGGCTGCGCAGGGTCACTGGGGCTGAGGGCAGTACAAATGCGGGTCCGTAGAACGGCCCTGACACAAGCAGGGCGAAGGCTGGAGGAGTAAGAAGGGGCAATTCAGGGCTCTGCTCCGAAGGGGCAGATAAATGGGCCTCTTTGCTCCACCCCTGAACCCGAACTCCTGGTCCTTCCCCCTTATCACCAACCTGCAGATGGAGCCAAACATGTCACCCACCGCAGGCTGGAGCAAATCATCCCTCTTTGCCCTGGACTCCCTTGGCTGAGTGCTGACATGTCTGGCCTCCCTTCCTCTGGGCTTCTAAGTGACAGTGAGTTTCCCGGCTCTCTTGGGACCCGTTTCCCCATTTATCTCAATGAAATTTGTGACACACGAGCCTGTGATTCATGAGCTGTGCCGGGTTCCTCTGCTTGGTGACATCTGTGTATTTTCCACCTCAGTGCTCCAGTCACACCCCCATGGGACTTCTGTCATTCCGGGTTCCTGGGAGTGGTGTTCCTCAGTCATGGTGGAAAGAAAGCAGAAAGCCTCTGCACCCAGGGCTTTTAAAAAGTAGCAGGAGCTGAAGTGCCACGTTTGCAGCTCATGCAGAAATTCTGTATATTTTGCCAAAAAGAGGAAAGAGTTGGACCCACAGTCTCACCCTGCTGTACTTGAGCCTGGCGCGGTGCTGTGGGAACAGCAGAGGGAAGTGGGCAATGTGGGGCTGGATGGGTCTGGGAGAAAAGGTTTTCTGCAGCAGAGCCGGGGGGGGTGGGGAGTGGGGGGAAGTTTTAGGTTTGAGCAAAACTCCACCAGCCTGATATAAAAATAACTGTGATGTGCAGAGAGGGTTGTGCTGCAATCCTGACTCTCTGTGCAGGAGCTCCACGGAGCAGACAGCTATAAATTATCAGGCGCTGACCTTTCTCGTAAATGGCTGTAATTTTTTTCTTTGTAATGTTTGGAGGGGGATGTGCTGTCCATTTTCCCAGAGAGCTGCCGTGAGTCTCCTTTCCTCTTTGGCTGTTTTTTTCCTTTCCCATTAATGACATGCTCTAAAGCAAAACCAAGGAGTCTCACTGTCGGTCAAGATCATCCCAGGGCCCAGGCCAGAGATGGACAGATGCAGGCAGTGCTCCATAATTGCCTCATGCGCCATCATTTCTCACCCAAAGGAGAGCGCTGTCAAGGCCTTAAAGTGAAAGCGCTGTTCTGGCAGGGGAATCCCCAGGGTCAAATAGCCATTCAGATCCAAATCCCACACCAAGAAGCACACGCTGCCTTATCGCCCACAGCGAGAGACACGTGCTCCATGGTCTATACAAAGGTGATAGAGGAGAGATGAGGTGGATGAGGCAGTATCTTTTATTGGACCAATGTTTGCTAGTGAGACAGACAAGCCTTCACTCTTTACACCATGCTCTGAAGTGCCCTGATAGGCGTGCTGTGCGGCTAGAAAGCTTGTCTCTCTCACCAGCAGAGAGTAGTCTAATAAAA
This sequence comes from Carettochelys insculpta, assembly GCF_033958435.1. Taxonomy (NCBI): domain Eukaryota; kingdom Metazoa; phylum Chordata; order Testudines; family Carettochelyidae; genus Carettochelys; species Carettochelys insculpta. The sequence goes on along the minus strand of NC_134149.1, from coordinate 46,117,369 downwards.
GCTCATCACCCTCACATCCTGGGACCACAGCAGCTGCGCAGCACGGCTTGTCTCCACAACAGGTGTCATGCAGAGTCCAGTGTGTGAATGTCACATGCCAATGATTGCATAAAGCCTGGACTTTAAATACTGTGAAGTGGGCAGGATGTTGGGATATTTACTCCAGCAGAATTCCCACCGAGCACCCAGTAAGGATCCCTCCCCCTCATTTGGCCCAGGGAAATCTTCTGCATTCTCACTGGGGGTTTCCATTCCTGTCACAGAGAAACTCCTGTGAGGAGAACAGAAGGGATGGCAATCCCCTTCTCCCGCAGGGATCAGGAAGTCAGCCCTTTGGTGGGAGGGATGGTTGTGGGCAGGGAACAAAGCCCCCCAGCTCAGATCCACAGGAAAGGTAACAGCAGAGGCAGCTGACTGGCTCCACTGTACAGCTGTGAGTCCTCCTTGGTACGTCTATTTACCTTAGTATTTCTACTGCCATCTGGGCGCCTTCCATGCACCATCAACAGAAGCAGTGCAGTCCCTAATGCACCTAATGGAAATATTGGCACTTCTCCCTTTTCAAGGCGGAACCTCTGCGAGGGGTAGGGTTTGGGGGCTGATTCAGTGTTTAGTCTGATTAATTTCCTCCTTTTGGGGCAGAATTTGGTTGGGTGTTCCAGGGAGAAAGGAGTTGCCAGGGTTTGAGAAGAGGAAAGTTTCGGTGTTATCTGGAGGCTCAGACTCTAGTCTGGTCTCATCTCAGAGCCAGAGTCCCTCTGCATGAGCAAACTGTGTACCCAGCTCCAGTGGGGCCAACAGCCATTGCAGGGGCCGGGGGAGAACTCTGCACCCCCAAAGGGGTGGGGCCTCAGGCAGAAGGCGTGGGACCAGAGCAGCCAGCCCTTAGCACCACCTGGACCATAGCGCACCCCTCGAGCTCTCAGAGCCACGTGGCACACACAGGGTGATGCTCCAGCAGCAATTCAAAGGGGCCCAGTCCTGCAGTAGCTATGGCAGCACCCAGGAGCCCCAGTCCCCTTTGAATCGCTGGGCCCCAGAGCAGCTGCCCCCATTGCCTGCCATCCCTCCAACAGGCCTGCCCAGCTTTCACATGCTGTTACGGCCTGTGGGATCCGCATTATCCCGGAAGAGTGCAACTGTTGCTGGGGTCCATAGACTGAAATTTGGTATTGGAGGTACCTGAGGCTTGATGCTTAGTTGGTTCAAAACCGAGGGCCCACCCAGGTCTTACCCTGACATCGAGAGCCTACTGGGAGCCTGTGGAGAGGCTGGAGCTGATCTGCAGAGGCACAAGTCATCTCACTGCCTCTGCTCCTTGGATTGCCAAAGGAACTCCGTGGGCTTAGCAGGAGATGATGACCCAGAGGCAGCTGCCCCTCCCCTGCGCAGATCCCCTTATGGCCGCGTCTGATGGCACTCCAGCTGCTGGGGTCCCTGGATCCTAAAGAGCTGGGAGAATGGCACAGCTGTATCTCTTGTGTGGAAGGGAGAAGACAGCACTTAGTGCTTAGTGTCTGCCTGGCACACACCATCTCCAAAGCCCTTTCCCCAGCAGGCTCCTGCAGGCAAGCATGAGCACAGGTGTAGCAGCCTGGCACCATGAAAATCTGCAAGAAATGGGAGGAAATCAGTGCAGATGTCCCCAGATCCCATGAGCACTCAACATGCCTTTTTTCCTGCTCTCTGGGTGGGCCTCAGGGTGCAGTTCCACAGGGCCCTGTTCTTACACATGCCTGCCTGATACCAATACAGGAGGCACAGCAAAGAGCCCTAGAAAGCACCTCCTGCAGCCTGTACTAGTTGCTCCTCTGACAAGCTCCCTTTTGACTTCAATGAGCACTACGCTGGAGGCGGCGCTGTGGGATTTAGCTCTGGACTGCTACAGGGACCTACTGGTACCAGACCACACATCACAAAAACCAAACAAACTGCACAGCAGAGACAGGGCAGCTGGCATTGTCTGTGAAGGAGGGAGCACATCCTGGGTGCTCCTTAAGTTGAGGATCTGACCAAGGGCTCAGTAGGGACACTTAAACAGTGAGCTCCACTGGTTATGTCTGCGCTGACATCCACACAGAGCCGTGTGACTCCTGAGGCTCTGCCCCAGCATGATGGGGGACCGGACGTCAAAAATCTCTTAGGAGATCCCCATATCCCAAGAAGTGGCTTCCTGCTACCGGTGAGTATCACTATTGTACCGGTGAGGGAAACTGAGGCAGCAAGCTGACGCAACGTGGCCAAGAACAGAGGGGGTAGGGCCAGAGCCAGGACTGGAATGCACATATTCTTAGCTCCCTGCCCTGTCACTCCCATCACACAGCAGGTGAAGACCTGTGCTCAAGAACAGTTGACAATCAGTGTTTGCAAAGGAGCTGGAGGAGAATTTTAGCCTCCTGGGGATGCTTTGATCGAATGGAGGTTTCTTTTGCCTCTTCACTGGGCAGGCAGTATGTTTGCACGGCTTGTCAGCCCTCCTGAATGGGTCACGCCTCAGGGTGTGTGCAATTCCTGGCCTCTACACACATCCCACAGAGGCTGGGCCTGCAGCTATGAGATAGCCACAAGGTGCAGATCTCAGGTTCAGGAGATACCAAGAGCCGCTGGCCAGCTAAAACCTCAAGTGCCCAGTCATTCTCACAGTATTCCAGACTGATGAGCAGGGCCAGAAGCCAAGCAAGATGGGCACCCCAGAAAACTCCCCAGCCTTAGCCTGCAGGCACAAGAGCTTTGGATTGTTCTGTTGAAGGTCAGGTTTGGGTGGAGGGAACCTGGAAGGGGCGAGATTCAAAACCTGCCTCCCAAGCAACTATTCTCAGTGGTGACAGATGGCAGAACAAGGAGCAATGGTCTGAAGTTCCAGAGGGGGAGGTGTAGATTGGATATTAAGAAAAACTATTTCCCCACGAGGTGGTGAAGCACTGGAATGCGTTACCAAGACAGGTGGTGGAATCTCCAGCCCTAGAGGTTTTTAAGTGATGTCCTGACAAAGTCCTGGCTGGGATGACTTAGTTGGAGCTGATCCTGCTTCAGGCAGGGGGCTGGACTGTTTGACCTCCTGAGCCCTAGGAGTCTATGATCCTATGATTAAGTATCTCCACACATGCACTAAGACACAGATACACACACAACTGAACAACTTGGAGCGTCTACATCTAGTCTAGGATCTGGCTTAGCAACGGGCCTTGGCCCTGGATGGAATGTCAGGGCACCAGCCAGCAGAACTGAAAGGCTGCAGCATATCCAGGGACCCTGGCGCTCCCGGGAGAAGACCGTGGTTCTCACCCCCTTCCCAACAGAGCGCAGGGGCTTTCTGGGGTTGTTGCAGGCTGGGCTGCCCCCTGCTGGTCAGATGGCACATTTCCTTTCACTGAGTTGTTGAGTTCCCTGAACCCACCCTCACCATTAAACCTTCTTTTAAGAAAGTAAATGGAACTCTTGACAATGTTGACAATTTTCGTGGAGCATTTCATTTTTTAAAAGAAAAAGACCATTTTTTCGACTTTGGGAGGAAAGTCACCTGGCTCCTTGTGTTACCAAGGGCCAAGTGTGTGAAGCCCAGGGTTAGAATCTCCTTGGGTCCAGCCCACCAGCTAGGATTCCACTTTTGCTCATTCTTTTCTAGCTGCAATCCTGCGTGTTGTACTTGAGACAATCTGAACTATACATCTCTGAGTGCGTGTTCATTGTTGACTATAAACATCTGCTGCATGGCTATTGTACTATTGGAAGGGCGTTTTTCTGAAAGGCAGAGAAGCATCTAGATAGAAAGTTTCTAAAAGGTTTCTGGGAAGTGTGAGCGGGTACTTAACAATATTTTGATTTGTTATTAATTATTATTTTGAGCAGGTTTTACTGTAGTTCTGGGACCAGGTCACAAGAGGGAGCAACTGTCCCATTTATTCAGTCAGTGTTGGGGAAGTCAGGACCAAAGTCTGGGTTCTGTGCATACCCTCAAAAAGGAAAGGCCTCTAAAAATGACAGTAGCACTGAGAGCGCAACAGGGCTGAATTCAGATTGGGGCAGTCACAGAGAAAGGCTCCAAGGATGACCAAGAAAATGGAGAACCCATCTTCCAGAGCAGACTACAAGAATTTGGCATTTCTAGAGTAGCAAAACAAGCTTGAGAACGGGACGAACCCTGGAACCAAGAGAAAGGGAGTGCCCTGCCCGAAATCAGTCAGCAAGGAACAGCATTCCCTGTCTCCCGAGGCCTATGTCACGCTCTGCCCACTTGTCAATTTAGATTGTGAACTCTTTCAGCCAGGCACCATGGGTCGCTCAGCGTGTGTTCAGGCCAGCAGTTAGGTTGGGGTAAATTGCTCACTTTGCATTTAAGGAATAAAACATTGACTCCGTTCTGCTCTGCTGTGATAAGCAAATCCTGGCTGGGCCTGGTTACTCTGCCTGTAGCAGTGAGTGCCAAAAAGGCATTTTAATGGCATTTCTGGGTTTTGCCCCTAATTCAAATTAAGGGCATTTCTGTACCTCCATAGCATCCGCCCCACCACTACCAGGTCTGGAACATCAAAAAGGATAACTTGTCTCCCGCTTCCTCTGTACCATGGTGCCAGTGTCCTGGCTGAGTACAAGGGAATCAGACAGAGCTTGGCGGGTCTGTGAAATGCCTGTGTGAGATTCTGGAGCTTGCCAGTTGACACTGTGCTTGGTTTTAAAGTACAGGTGTTCCTCCCAGCACAAGCTCAGGTCAAACCCAGAGACTATTTCCTGCTCCTAGGTTGGCCTGCAGTCTGCGTGAGGGGTGGAAGAACCGAATAACACCCAGCTGCCAGATGTTCCCCACCCCATATCCCATCTCAGAATCTCTTTTCTCGCCTCCTGTTGGCACAGCCAAGTACCGTCTGAGCTGATTTTCCCCAACCACAAAGTCACAGCAGTTATAAAACTAGGCCCAGCACATTTTAGCCTCCTTAGTTAAAGCTGACACACACAATAATAAGCTTCCAGTGCTCTCCTGTGTTCCCAGCTTCTTCTGCACCTGGGTTCCCCTTTCCCAACCATCTGTCCCCTGCTAGCCCTGCTGCTCATTCCAGGGGTGTTTGTGCTGGCCTGCTTAAGGAGTGCAAAGGTGATGCCCTGGTTTGCTCAAGGCCTGGGCTGACGCACTTGCGCACAGGACAGTGGTGATGTCAGCGGAAGCGTGTTCTTAACCCACACTCAAACAAAAAGGAAGCGAGCCAGAGGAAACACATCAAAGCCCTGACAATGAAATCCCTAGCTAGCTTTCAAGTTTGACTTTTCCCAGGGCACCAGATCCCTCCCTCTGACCCCACCCCTGCCTGCCGAGCCAGCTGTAGAAAGAACCGAGAGACTGCAACTCTCTGTATTGGGAGCCAGCATCAGTCCATGAGCACACCAGAGCTCCATCATCATTCAAGGGCCTGGCCATCTCCCACCCCAGTGCACATTTACTGGAGGCACACATGAAATGAGCTGCTGGGTCTCAGAACTCCTGCCATTCAAACAGGAGTCCCCATGCTGAATGTCATTCTGCCACCTGATCTGACTTAGGCCACCTCGCTGGCCTTCTCTGCAGAGAGATCCAGGCCTGAAAGAGCCCCAGACCCCTTCTTCCCACTGTGCACAGTGTTACTGGCTAGCTGGGCAATGCAGGGAGCTTGCCTGGCTGCTGCTTGGCTTGGAGGGGCTCGGTGACTGGACAGAGGCCATCAGCTCCCAGCCCCTTTTCTCAGCACTTCTGCCTGAGCGTCCCCTGAGCAGCAGCTCAAACAAGCTTTGAGGGCTCAGTTGGCTGTCACGTAGAGAGATCCCATAACTGGGGGAGGAGGAAGAGAAGAGTGGGGATGCAGGGATCCTGGAGGCCTTCTCTCCTGACCCTTGAAAAGTCTAGCGCTTCCCCCGGGCAGCAGCTAGCCCCCCAGCTCCTTGCTACAAGGGGAGGGAGAGTTCAGTGGGGGGCCAGTTGAAGTAGTCCCCCTGGGCAGCTGCAAGCCCCCACAATCTGTAGCCACCAGGGGAGATTTTCCCCTGGCAGCAGAAAGGTACAGAAAATCTTAGCTGCCATGGGAGACTTCCCCTCAGTGGCAGAAAGGCCCCGAAAATATTTTTGGTGGGGGCCCAATTAAAGCAGTCCCCCCCGACAGCTGCAAATCCCCAAAAATCTTTCCTGCCCTTGGACCCCTGACCTCATACAAGCCAGGACATGGTGCTGCCTGGCAGCTGGTCAGCACCAAACAGCAGCCACCTCCTTTTACTGGGTAGGGGGCCACCTACGTGACGTGGCTGAGCACGGGAAAGACCCTGACTGCGCGGTGCCTGTGAGGGTGGGGGTGGAGGGGTTGCATACAAATGTAAACCCCTGAGAAGAAGTTTCTCAGCCTCTTATGCAAGAGCTACCCCCACAACAGCCTCGCTGCAATGGGGGGCAGTGGGGCAATGGCTGGCACCAGGCAACATGGAAAAAAATACCAAGTGCAGAGACAGACCCACGAACTCCGTGCTGGGGCTGTTTGTAATGAGGAGATGTGCTCACAGCAAAGAAAGAAAGACGTTTCTCAGGCTCTCATACAAACGTGAGCCCACAGCCACAGGCTACTTGGTTCCAAATTGAAATTCACAGTCTTCCTGTTACCTAATTCCTGCACACCTGGAGAGCAACGGCCAGAGCGGAGCACTGAGGGGCATTGTGGGTTACCTCTGGGGGCTGACGAATTCAGTTTTAAGATGTGACACTTCCACTTTGGCCTTTAATAGACTTTTAAATTCAAACTTGACGCTAGAGCCAGCAGGTACCAATGACATCGTGATATCGACATTAGTGCTCCCTAAGGGCAGTTACATGGTACTGTCGAGCTTGCTCCCATAAATTCAAATTTATCTCATAGTGGAGACGTAGTCTAAGTCAATGGAAGGCAGCTCCTGTTCCCTTAACTATGCCCACTGCTTCTTTCAGAACATACTGTGCTGCGTGTCGGAATATGCCAGGAATGCACTACAGCTTCCTGTTCTCTTCCTTCTGAGACAAGGTCAAGTCAGACTGAGAACATGCCGCTTTCCAGACACTGGGTACCAGCACCCGCCACCCCTTTGCCTTACAGCTCAGCACTCAAAAGCCAACCAGATTAATTCCAGACCCGAGTCTCTCACAGGCTCTCCAAACCCTCACATGGGCTTCTAGCATTCCTGAGCTGACGGGTGCCTCTTTAGTCTGTGTTGTAATGCCGGACAACAAACGGGAGACAGAGACTAAATCTTGCACGTTTGGGTTGAACCCAGTTTGTCGGGTTTTGAGTGATGCTGACACAGTTTCTTGAAGATGAGCCCATGATTAAAGGCATCTGTAATGGAAGCATTGACCCAGGCCTGAGGCCGTGGCTGCAGGTAGAGACACTCACACACTTCCCTTTTCTAGTGGCTTCTTCCCAGAAGTTCAGGGAATTCAAGGCCAGGACGGGACCATCTGATCATCCAGTTTGACCTCCTGCATAACACAGTCCAGTATGTTTCCTACTGGGATTTCTGCATCAAGCTCATAAATTATGGCTGTGCTAAAATAAAAGCACTTTACAATCATTATTTAATTTATCCTCACAGCTCCCGTGGGTTCCCATAAGCATTTGGTACAAAGAAAATAATGGAAAATTTTATGAACTATAGAAAATGGGCTTGTTTCAACCCCTGTGAAGTGGGAGCAACTCTGATATTTGTATCTTCTCACAGAATCATTATTTCATTAACTTGGCAGCGCCAGTGAGCAAGCTGGTCAGAAAATGGAGCAGTAGAGGGGGCAGAGGTCTGCCCTGTAGGATGAGCGCTTGTGCGGCCACACAGGAGAGATTCAGGTGCTGCCCAGCTGGTTACCAGAGTGCCCACAGCCACCAGCCTCTGTTCCTATAGTGGTGCATGTAGAAATTATTCCGCCCAGGGACAGAAAAAAATTAAGGGAATGCTGGTCTGCAGAGTGCCAGACATTTCGTGCAAAATCAAAACCCAGCCAAAAAAATGTTTTTGAAAGTGCCGCCTCAGTGCCTTCGGGGAGCTGAAGGTTGAGGACAGGAGGTAGCCATTCTCCCCTATGGACTCTTGTCTGTGGCGTACACCTCCCATGAAGCACCACCACAGCTCCCTTGTTGCAGAGCCAACTTGCTACACTGTGGAACTGCCATGGCTAAGCTGCAACGTGGTGGATGTAGTCTGGCTGGGGCAGCCATCCCAGCCAAGAGAATGGGGCATGAGTCAGCCGAACTACAAATTCCCACGCTACAAACTTTTGTCTGAAGTTTTTAAAGAAATTCCCCTTGAGTGTATTCCTTCCCTATCATGTTCCCTAGAGGAGGAGTTTACAGGCAGAAATCACGTGAAAACAATGTATGTCACAGAAAGCTAGCTTCACATTTGGAATCACAATTGGTCAGTTGAGACCCACAACTCAAAAGTCGCTTTCACTCAGTCACGGCCTGGAAACACCATGAGACCCATTGGCCCCATCCCAGCACCAGCTCCACTCATCGGTGGACATGGCAGTATCACTGTAAGCTGTTTGTGAGTCATCCATATGCTGTATTATATGCACAGTCGAAGAATTTCAAATAGCAGATGAGTTTGTGTTGATTGGCACGTGTTCACAGGCAATTCATGAACAGAAAAGGGAGCTAAATTCAGCTAACACATGGTCTGCTGAAAGTGGTAGGACTGAGGCCATTTCCTGCTGTGGGCACTCATATTGCTGTCTTCAGACAGTGAGAAGAGAGGCAGGGAGCTCTTCCTAAGGGAGATTGGCAGCAAGACAAAGATGACCTAGAAAGGAAATGTCTTTTTAGGAGGTCTTCTGCCTGGTCCCTGCGTGCAGTAACAACATAAGAACGGCCATACTGGGTCAGACCAAAGGTCCATCTAGCCCAGTACCTTGTCTGCTGACAGTAGCCAGTGCCAGGTGCCCCAGAGGAGGTGAACTGAAGACAATGATCAAGCAATTTGTCTCCTGCCATCCATCTCCCGCCTTTGACAAAAGGCTAGGCACCATACCTTACCCCTTGCTAATAGCCATCTATGGATCTAACCCACAAATATTTATCGAGCTCTTTTTTAAACTCTGTTAGAGACCTGGCATTCACAGCATCCTCTGATAAGGAGTTCCACAGGTTGACTGTGCGCTGTGTGAAGAAAAATTTTCTTTTATTAGTTTTGAACCTGCTACCCATTAATTTCATTTGGTGTCCTCTAGTTCTTATATTATGGGAACAAGTAAATAACTTTTCTCTATTCACTTTCTCCACACCACTCATGATTTTATATACGTCTATCATATCGTCCCTCAGTTTCCTCTTTTCTAGACTGAAAAGTCGCAGTCTCTCTAGCCTCTCCTCATATGGGACCTGTTCCAAACCCTTAATCATTTTAGTTGTCCTTTTCAGAACCTTTTCTAACACCAGTATATCTTTTTTGAGGTGAGGAGACCACATCTGCACGCAGTACTCAAGATGTGGGAGTACCATAGTTTTATATAGGGGAAGTAAGATATTCTTCATCTTATTTTCTATCCCTTTTTTAATTATTCCTAACATCCTATTTGCTTTACTGACTGCCACTGCACACTGCGTGGATGTTTTCAGAGAACTATCCACTATACATTCCAAGATCCCATTTGGGATCTGTTGTAGCTAAATTTGCCCCCATCATATTGTATGTATAATTGGGGTTATTTTTCCCAATGTGCATTACCTTGCACTTACCCACATTACATTTCATTTGCCATTTTGCTGCCCAATCACTCAGTTTGCTGAGATCTTTTTGAAGTTCTTCGCAGTCTGCTTTGGTTTTGACTATCCTGAACAGTTTGGTGTCATCTGCAAACTTTGCCACCTCACTGCTTACCCCTTTCTCTAGAACAACAACAACAACAACAACAACATCTGGAGACCACCCCCCGGATTTCATGGGGGGGCTAGAAGTGTGACTGGTGGTGTCTGTCTGGGACTATGCAGGAGGCACAAGGACTTCATCGGCTTAGCTGAGGAAGCGGCAGTCTCTGTTTGTGGCTGGAAACGGTAGTCAGCCCTGTCTGGAGCAGGCCATGGACCAGACCTCTCCCTGCCCAGCCTGACCTGTCGCATGTTCACAGTCATGCCCCTCACCCCAAGCTCAAAGGCTGTTTGTCACGCGCTTCTTCCGGAGGAGGTTGCACTGTGGAGAAGTGAGGCAGGTGGGCCTTAGCACGCTCCGGGACAGCATCAGCCCACAAGGGTGTATTGTCAGCCCACGCTGCTGGGGGCCACACCAGGACACCGGCGCTCTGCCCACAGGACAAAGCCTAGAGCGCTGGGAGTCCTCGCAGGGCTCAGGGGGCTGGCAGAGGAGCTTTTGGTTTCACTGACAAATGCGACAAGGCAATAGTTTGAAAAGCGATCATGCCTTTGAGTTTATCCCCATGAGGTCACCAAGGGGATCGAAGGGGTGGGCGAGATGGCCTCTGCCCTCCTACGAGCGGCCATGCCCTCCGCGTGTCCTGTGACGCAGCCGACAGGCACTAGGTCCTGCCCTGGGTGCCTGGTCTTACTGACAGGGCTAGTTTCTCACAGCGGGGGGAAGAACGCAGCAGCTCAAGGGTTTGGTGGGTGGGATTTTCCCTTAGCTCTTCCAGCTTGGACAGCCCCGCAGGGTCATACTGCCCTGAGGCTCCCCGCACCCTCCCCAGGCTAGTGTGGTCCCTGCAATTGAGGCCTGGGCGTAGGTTGAGGAAGCTCATGGCTCTACCCGCCTGACAACAGAGCAATGCGCAGGGGGAACAGATTTCCTGACTTGCGGGCAGCTTCCCCCTCCCCCAGACGTACGGAGAATGTTCCCAGACAAAGTGCCAGCAGAGGGTGCTGGAGAATAAGTATCACGGTGTTCGGGGCCAGTCTAGACTAGCGCTGAGCTCTACAAATGGCTTCCTCTGAGTGTCTTTACATCAGTCTGAACAGATTCACAGCAGAGCCAGTGGATGCATTCAGAGGGCCACAGGCAGTGGAACCCAGGGCACCGCTTGTCAGCAGTGCTGTGGCTGCTGACAGAGTGAACAGAGCCGTGTTCCCTGTGAACTGAGCACTTGTGTGGCTGCTCAGGAGAGATTCAAACGTTGCCCAGCTGAGCAGCAGAGCACCCACAGCCAGGTTCTGTGTTTCTAGCGGCGGTGCGCACACTCCTGTGTCTCAGCGCACATAAAATTTATTCCACATGTGGATGGAAAAAATTCACATATGGCTAGAAAAGATTAGATGGCTCATTGGTCCAGAGCATCACTCCAGGTGCTTGGTGACAAAACCACTCAAATTTACCAGAGAAGAAAGGGAGAGGGCAGGCCAAATGTCAATGAGTGGCAGGGAAGCCAGGTGGCAAGGTTGGATTGCCACTCCAATCTGGCCTGGATGCCCTTCTATCCAGGCAGATGTGGTTTCAACGTGGCACATGGGGAATCTGTTCCCGCATGCAGAGGAGGCTGCTGGCTCATGAAGAGATGGGTAGGACATAGAGGAGGCTCTCCAGCTGAGAGAGCCCCAGGGTGGTGGAAAGACAAGGAGGAGAACAAAACAGGGTCCAGGCTGGGATAAGGGGACCAAGACCAGAATCTCTCCCTCTTTAAGATTATCTGAATTGGTGCTACTGGCTATTGCCAACCCCAACTGTAGAAAAATCATGAACCAGGTCAATAAAATTATTTTATTATTGTCAATTGAATGATCTTGAGATTTTTTAAAAAAAAATACAAAATCATGGATTTGCCTTTATGCGTATTGGTTGTCTGTTTTTTCAGTAACCAGACTGACATTTTCATTTTCTTCTCCTAGTAAGGCAAGGCTCTCATGTGGTCACGTAACTGAGAGCTGCCGACGCACCAGTCCACTGTAATCCACTGGGCTGCGTTGCTGGAGGGAAGAGGGACCTGCAGCAGGGCAGAGGGGGTCCCCAGGCCCTGCTCCCCCTCAAGCCCTGGTACAGGCAGCATGTTGAGGGATCAGGTTGAATGATATGTATGATGATGTTGGGTGAGTCAGTGCAGTGGCGTTTGTTGTGTGTGGTATGAAGGGGTACAGGAGTGTACATGGAGTGGCTGTGAATGGTGGAGGAGAGTGAATAGCTAGAGCACAGTGTGTCTGTGGCCGGAGGAAGGGTGGTATCCAGTGATTAGAGGTGGGTAAGTGTGACCAGGCATGGTGGATGGTGTTTAACTGATGGGTATGGAGGGTCATTGGTACAGGTGGGAGCGTGTAGCTCTATGTGAATGTGATGGTGTACAGTCAGTGGGTATCGGATGTAGTGGATAAAGATAGGTAGGTGTAGCCCTGCTTGGTGTATGGTGTGCTGGGGTAGAGTCAATGAGTATGATGTGTAGTGCATAGGTGTAGCCATATGGTGTGTATGATGTGATGGTGCACAGCCCATGGGTTCGGTTTGTTGTGGGGATAGGTGGGTAAGTGTAGCTGTACATGTGTGCTGGGGTGTACAGTATGTGGGATAGATGTAGCAGGAACAACCATCCTGATGCACAGTAAGAAACGCAGACATGGTAGGCAACCAGTGTGGCTTACCAGGGAAATCCTTGGTGGGTTTAAACTCAAAAAGGATGTGTAGAAGAACTGGAAACGTGGACAGATGACTAAGCAGGAGTATAAATCTATGGCTGAAGGATGCTGGGAAGTAAACAGGACAGCAAAAGCACAATTGGAATTGCAACTAGTAAGGAGTGTGAAGGGCAACAAGAAGGGTTTCTACAGGCATGTTAACAACCAGAGGGCGATCAGGGAGGATGTGGGACCATTACTGGATGAGGGAGGTAACCTAGTGACGGATGATATGGGAAAGACTCCAGCCCAGGGCCCTGTTGGTAGTGGGTGTGGGGACCCAGGCACCAGCTCAGTGGGATTCCCACCGCAACACAGAACCCTCAGGTTTCCTCCCAATTCCCTGTCCTGGCTGCTTCCTACCCCATCTCCACTTAGACGTGCTGCTGCTGCTCTGGTTGCACCTCCTCGCAGTACCACTGCAGCGGCTGTTGCTGCTGGCGCTGCTCCCTGGGTGGCTGCTCCCAGCTTCCATCAGGCGCAGCTTACCCCCCGCTGGCCACCCCAACTGACTGGCTCTCTGGCCTTTATGCTGGGGCAGCCAGTTGGCGTGTGCCCAGCAGGGCCATTGGGGAGGGGAAAAATTGTGGATGACTCTAACTAGGGGGACAGGTAGATACGTCGCAGGGTTGGAATAGTGTCCAGCATGACCTAGACAAATTGGACGATTGGGCCAAAGAAATTTGATGAGGTTCAACAAGGAGAAATGCAGAGTCCTGCACTTGGGATGGAAGAATCCCAAGCACTGGTACAGGCTGGGGACTGACTGGCTCAGCAGCAGTGCAGCAGAAGAGGACCTGGAGATTACAGTGGATGAGAGGCTGGATATCAGTCAACAGTGTGCCCTCGTAGCCAAGACGACTAATGGCATATTGGGGTGCATTAGGAGAAGCACTTCCAGCAGATCTAGAGAACTTATTATTCCCCTCTGCTTGGCACTGGTGAGGCCTCATCTAGAGTACTGTGTCCAGTTCTGAGTCCCACAGTACAGAAAGGATGTGGATGCATTGGAGCAAGTCCAGCAGAGAGCAACAAAAATGATTAAGGGGCTGGAGCACATGACCTATGAGGAGAGGCTGAGAGATTTGGGCTTATTTAGTTTGCAGAAGAGAAGAGTGAGGGACAATTTGATAGCAGCCTTCACTTCTTGAAAGGGGGCTCTAAAGAGGATGGAGACAGACTGTTCTCAGTAGTGACGGATGGCAGAACAAGGACCAATGGTCTGAAGTTGCAGTGGGAGAGATATTAGGAAAAACTCTTTCCCCAGGAGGGAGGTGAAGCACTGGAATGCGTTACCGAGAGAGGTGGTGGAATCTCCATCCCTAGAGGTTTTTTAAGTCCTGGCTTGTCAAGGTCCTGGCTGGGATGACTTAGTGGGGGTTGATCTGGCTTGAAGCAGGGAGCTGGACTTGATGACCCCGGAGGTCCCTTCCAGCCCTGTGATTCTGTGGTTCTAGCTCTACGTGGTGCGACGTGTGACGGGGTGCTCAGAAGGGGTGGGAGTAGGTATGTTGCCGATAGGATGCTGTCGTTTCATGTTGTGAAAGATCAGACTTAAATCCCTGTCCCTGAATAAGTTCCGTACAGAGTTTCAAGCCTCAAGAACCAGCCCAAGCGCTGGTTGTTACAGGCAGTTAGAATTGCCATAGGACAGACAGACAGATGTTGCCTGTCCTCACCTCGTGACCAGGGGCTTGCTGTCCCTGGGCAGAGAAGCTCTCACAGCCCAGTCTAACATGAACGTACTCTGGATGCAGGCCTGAGGTGGGATGCCAGTGCCAGCAGAGTCTTCTGTTGCCCTCCAAGGATGAGTCAGTTCTGGCCTTTCCCGGTTCTGCCTCTGTGTACGTGTGTGCGTGTGAGCGACTGTGCGTGTAACTTCTCTCCCCATTGTGCACAGCTGCTGAACTCAGGTACCCAGGAGCTTTACTGGATCAGACATACAGGAGTTATTTTTAGGTCCTGAAGTTGGCTGGGGGGAGCTGATGGGCACTTGGGATCACATCCAGGAAAGCAGAGCTTAGCATTGCAGGAAGGAGCTGAAGTGTGGAAACAAAGAACCCACTCCCTGGCTGCAGCCACAATGGCTCCTTCCTCTATTCACTGAGGAGTTCCCAGAAAGAGCAGCCCTAGAGGCAGTCTCTTGCCCATGGTGTTTACACATGTATTTATTTTTCTAGCGGAGTTATGGACTTAGAACTTAGTCCACCAGAGGCCAAGAGGAGTGCGGTGGGAGGGGTTGGTCAGCAGCAGAAGTGTATATAGAGGGGGCTGCCAGTCACCTGGAAGGGAAAGGATCAGCTGCTTAGGGCAGGGGGCAAGGAAATATGGACCGGCAGGCTGGTATTCAGCTGGAGGAGGGGAAGTAAATGGAGGACATTGGCACAGAGGTAAGGGGACATCAAGAAGTTATTTGGTGGAAGCACAGGGTCAGTGCGGAGTTTGGGCCCAAACAGCAAAGTTGCAGCTAGATCAGGATCTGAATTTGTCCAAAGTTATTGGAGGTTTCTGGCTCTGGGAGTTTAGTCTGGGCCCATCTGTAGCATTTCCACATACCCTGAGCACTGGCTGGCATTCTCCGTGCAGATGTGGAAGCCTCTTTAAGTTTCGAGAGTGAAACTTCTGGAGTAAGATGTTGGGCAGGTGTTTGGTGACAGAGTGGAAGCAGCGATGGGTTGGAGAACAGTTTTCCCATCCCTGGAAAAAGTACAAGTGTTCAAACATATTCCTAGTCTAAATCTGGACAAAAATATAAAAACTCCAATTTTTGGAAACTGACGAACTGCAAAGAAATAGAGTTCAAGTCAATTAAAATCAAAGTGAAACATTGATTTCAACTGTTTTTTGTTTGTAAGGGTCCTCCCTCCCACACACTATAATCGGCTCATTATACTTCCAAATAAAAAGTCATTTTAACTTAGAAAAACAGGGAATTTTTGATTTTGAAAAAAATGAATGCAGGTATTTCGACAATTTCAATTTTCTTTTAATTTGAAAAGAGAAATTAATCAAAACGGAGCCCTTCCATCTAGTTTTGGTTTTGACATTTCCTACTAAAAATATTGTCAAAACACTCCTGAGCACTTCTAGGTATGAAGAATTTCCTTTAGCTACTAACAGGAGTGACTCAAGCACAACCCTTATGTGCCAAGGAGGTCAAAAACACAGGTTTCTGCCTGCTCCTGCCTTCTCCTGTTTCTGTTCTGTAGAGTGGAAAAAACAACCTATGATGAGCCGTGTGGCCTGGGAAATAGCTGCCTGGGCTAGGGAGTCAAGAGACTGAGGTCTGTTCCTACCCCTGCTGCTGGATTACCTTGAGCAAGTCACATTGCTGCTGTATCCCTCAGTTTCCCTATCTGTACAAAGACTGAAGACCACTGTCATAAACATTTCTTTGATTTTCAAATTCCATACCACAAAATACAATTTTCTTTTTTTTTTTTTGGCCTTTTGACATGTAGGGGCACTGGTTTGGTCAGGGGGGAGGCCGAAGAATGATGTAGAAGGCAATGGAACTTTTTCAAACTTTCTAGCACGCCCTTGGGAGTGTTTGGGACTGTTCTGTCATGGGAGTAGGTACCTGGTCTTGTGTGGTTAGTGGTGGTGGGGTACATATAAGGCAGCACATGTCCATGTGTTACAGGAGTAGTAAATAAACGTTCACCATAACTTTATCAAAGTAACTTGCGTCCAAAGTAACTTGCATCCATTAAATTTATTCTAATCAGGAAAATTATCTTTGTAGATATTTTTAATTAATATATTCTGGCTGCAATTAAGACAAGGAAGTATGATGAAGACTACATTAACTATGACTCCACTGTCACGGAAAAAAAGGGGATCGATCATCTTCAATGCATAGTATGCCACACTGCTCTCAGCAATGATGCCTTGAGACCTAGCCGTCGTGAGTGACACTTGACAAAGAACCACAGTGCTTTGAGAGACAAACCAAAAGAGTTTTTTGCTACTAAACTTCAAAATTTGAAATGCATAAAGCTGGACACTACTGAAGCTTTCCATCACACATCAGCCAAAGCAGTAGACGTATCTTCTGAACTGTTGTTGCCCATTGATAAAGCCAAGGAAGTGCACACAGTCAGAGAAACTCTTATGAAGCCTCACATGTTGAAAGCAGCTGATATTGTGTTTGGTGTCGAAAGCAAGAGAAAACTATCAGAAATTTTGCTTTCTGACAATTCCATGAAGCATTGCATCGATGACCTGGCAGAAGACCTTAAACTTCAAGTTGCAGAGGCAGTGTTGGCTTCTCCTTTCTTCGCAATTTAGTGCGACGATACTACTGCTGTAACACACTGCTGTCAGTTGCTTGTCTGTGTTCGATTCATTAACAATGGAACTATGAAAGAAGAACTGCTTTTTTCAAAGGAATTGACAACCACATCAAAGGCTTCCAACGTTATGAAAACGGTTTCAGACGTTTTTGAAGAAAATAGACTTTCATGGGGGAAGACTGGTTGGTGTGTGCAATGCTTGGCTCTCACTCTGGATTTGTGACATTGGTGAAAGAAAAAAATCCAGCTGTAACCACAACTCACTGCATCATACACAGACAAGTGTTGGCTGCTAAAGCCCTTCTAGATGACCTGTGTGACTCACTGAATTTGGCCATCAAAGCTGCAATTTTGTGAAGAACAGTGCTTTAAATACAAGACTTTTTGCTACTGTTTGCACAGATTTGGGAGCAGATCATAAAATTCTTTTGTTTCACACGGAGGTATGACGGCTTTCCAAGGTGAACAAGCTTTCAAGGTTATTCGAACTGAAAGATGAAGTGGGAATTTTCATCATGCAACAGAAGAAAGAAGAGAGTTATATCGTGCATTTAGGGGGCAAATGTTTCAACTTTCACTGGACATTTTTTAACCTTTGAACAACCTCAGTTTGAAGCTGCAAGGAAACAATGCTGCGAACATGACAGTGCACCATGATACCATCAAAGTGTTTACAGAAAAAATCCAGCTTTGGATATGTTGAATACATGCTCAGATGCCTAACTTTTGTCTTTTCAGACATTGTCATTACTCACTGAAAATGAAGGTTTCCAAGAACTTTATAGCAAGGATGTGAAGAACAAAATTGTGTTTCATCTGGACTGCCTTGCTGACGAATTCATCCATTATTTTCCAGACGACTTTTCTGGCAACCCCATTCCTAAATTAGTACACACTCCATTCAACGTTGATGTCGATTCATTGCCAGAAGTATTGCAGGAACAAGCACTTGACATAAAATATTGTATAAGTGCAAAAGATGATTTCAAAAACTCAAGCTTGGAGAAATTTTGGATAAAATGTTTCCCAATATACTCAAAAGGTGGAGAAGTGGTACATATTATTCTTCCATTTTCATCAACGTACCTCTGTGAAAAAAGGTTTTCAAGTTTAGTCACATTAAAAACGACACAAAGAAATTGACTGGCTGTTGAAAACAATTTGTGTTGCAAACTTTCATCTTTCAAACCTAGGATTTCCCAACTTGTGAAGAAAATGCAGCATTATCTCTCACATTTAATTCATTTTGTTTCTGCTGTTAATTTACATTTTTATTAAGTGTTTGGGCCAAGAAAACCTATTCATGCTTATTTTTAATTTAAATAACATTTTATACCAAGTTTTTGTGTTTATTTTAAATATTTGATTACAAATTAAATGTTTAGTTAAGGCGGGGGTTGGATGATGGCAAAGAAGAGGTGGGGTCATGAGGGTTTCTCAAAAATCAGAAAGGGGGCATGGTGCCGAAAAGTTTGGGAACCACTGTTCTACACGCTTGGCACATATGTAAATTAGATCTGACATGCTAGGGAGAATCCCAACAATTGCATAACACAACATTGTCTATGTATAAAAGATGAAGTATGCCTCATACACGCATCACAGCCAGTGTGCATCAAGTAAACAAGCATTTGATCTCCTTTCATGCCTCATTTGTGAAACATAAAATTGCATCTTGTCCACAAATGCCATGTACGTCTGCATCATAGTTTTGAATCACCACATCACACATGTTGGAGGTGTTTATGCTGCACTTTCTTATGCTGTGGCTGTTGCCCATACCCAACAATGGTGCTATTCACAGAATATAGGAGTTGCCTCAGTATATTATGTTTGGGATCCTGTCTCCAACAGTGGTTTCAGAAGGGGTAAATAAAACAATTCCTGCAATGTACAATCACAATCTCATTAGAATCAGAGGAGAAATCTTGTCTGGTGACCCAGTTATGCCCTGAAGCCCATAACTAGATAGCCCTTACAGTTCTATCCTGGGTAGTATTTTGTTTGTATAAATCTCAAATCCCTTTCTGGGCTTTCTTTCTATTTTCCTTATTTGTATCCTTCAGCAATAAATTCCACATTTTGGTCACCCAGAGGTGGTACAGATTGCACATATAGTCAAGGAATGGGGTTAAATTCTACAGCCTCACCCTCCTTTCACCCCCATCCTTGCAGAGCAAGAGCAACCTCCTCAAGTCCTTCTCAGGTATTCCCACAATCCCTGGGGTTTTGATGGACAGCTTCCTTCATCCTGAATGACACTTGTGGACCCAACAGAGTGTGCGAGGGGTTTTCAGGACAGCTGACCTGGCCTCTGCAAAGCAATAGCTGTGAGAATGGCCCTTACCCCCTCCTTAATCCACCTTAGCCTCATAACTAAGGGGAGTCAGTGAACCTTGTCCTGCTCTGACCCAAAGAAAGATAAAGAAACAAGGCAGGGGAGGACAGCAAGTCAGGACCCCTGACGGTTGGACAGTATTTGGAGTCCCTGCTATGCCAGGCCACCCCCTGCACTCTCTCCCCTCACAATGTATCCTCGGAGTGGGGGGAAGGGGGACTTGGGACAATTCAATCCAGTGGGTACCATGAAAGAGGTCTTTGTTCCAGCCCTGTCACTCCGTTCAAGGTGTCATGGCCTCTGTTGCCAGGGCAACAGGAGCAGGGTGGATGGATGGGGAGGAAGGTGTGAGATAAAGTGAAACTTTTAACAGCATGAGAATTACCAGCTAATAAAAACAACTCTTGGAAAGGAGGAGGGGGAGCCCTCACCATTTTATCAGGGGTTAGCTCTGCCTGAAGGGCCGATTTCAAAGCTGTTCTCCTCATTGCAATGTTCCGGAGAATCCCACATCCAGTCTCTGGACTGGCCCAATGTTTGAGCGTGAGGAGGGCTTGTCTGGATTGTCAGATTTGTACAGCTCACCTAGCCTCCTGCTTTGGGAGTGATCCAACCTTCCCTCTGCTGAACTCAATGAGACACTTTCCATTCACTTCACTAAGACTTGGAGCAGCCCCAAAGCCCTTAGTATTATGCACAGTAAGAGAGTTTCCAAAGCATGTAATGGATATAGAAGCACAAGACTCACTGAAGGGCTGGCAATGGAAGTTGGGTTCCTAAATAGACTGGGTGCTTTTAAAACTTATCTTTACTTCCAAGAAAGGAGACATAGGCTGGGGAGGAAAGAGAAATGCACATGAGGACGCATCTAAGAGCACATCTAATAACATTCCCACCGCTCCCATGAACAAAGATTTCTCAGATACCCCTTCTAAACAAGAGATAAAGAAAAAGTCTATGTGGCATAGTGTGTCTATTTCCAAAGTACATATGGAAAGCTGACCCACTTCACACATGTAACAGTATAGCCCGCCTGGGCCTTATTGACTTCCATAAGACTCAGTCTGATGAAGCAGGTCTTTGCCCATGAAAGCTCATGCTCCAAAATATCTGTTAGTCTATAATGTGCCACAGGACTTCTTGTTAATATTGGCACTATGGCCCATGCTACAGCATCTATTTGTAGGAACAAGATATTAGCTCATATTTCTATAGCATCTGTTCTGTGGCACTCAGAGCACTTTCCAAGCTGTACAGGATTAGGCACTATAACTCAGGTACATATTATTATACCCTTTCTACATCTGGGAAAGCTAAGGCACAGAGAGGTTAAGTAACTTGTTGGAGGCCAGAAAGGAATTCCGTGGCAGACCCTGGAATGATACCTGGGAGTTCTAATTCACAGGTATCACTTTTCTGCTCTTATCAGAGGTGGAAAGTAACCAAGTAGAAATACTTAGTTACACTACTCAAATATGTGGGTCCCTGTACTTAAGTAATTTTTAAAAATTCTTCAACTTTTACTCAAGTGATTGTAAAAGAAAGCATTGCACTTTTTACCCCACTACCACTTCCAGAAGCGCTTAGTTACTTGCTACTTTCATCACGCCACTGACACTTGCACAAGACAGCATTCTGATTGGCTAACACACACAGCCGCATGCACAAAGCATCCAATCATCACGCAGTGATGATTTTCTTTAGAAAATAACGTATCAGCAAGCACAATGGCCCTGCCAATGATACAGCTCCACAAGGCTTCAACACCTTTTCATTCAAAAGCAGCATCTACACATGGATGCGGGCCCTGACCCTCATGGGCCAGATCCAGCGTGCAGGGGAGAAGTAGTGCAGCCCTGCACACTGCCACTCGCTGTCCCCCTGGCTGTGGAAACGTGGTGCTGGAAAATGCTCAGGGGAAGGTTTCCCCACTGTTCCTACTGAACAGATTTTGGCCAATAGGATCAGTGGAGGGCAGTACCTGCGAGTGGCTGGAAGCATGGAGCCAGGTAAGAGTACCCCCACTGCCCTCATGGGCAGCCCCTGCACCCCCAACCCTCCCCATGCCCTCCCACACCAAGTCTGCTCCTGAACTCTCCCTTACTCCTTCACTGTCCCCTGTGGCCACACACCCCACCCTCAGCTGAAGCAGCCCCAGTCCCAGTGCACTCCCCGGTAATTGGTAATTTCTGTAGTTAGACTCCTGTATTTAATTTGGTCCAACTTTAGCTTTGTAAATGAAAGCTGCAACTACACTTATATTCCAGATTTTTAAATACAAATGTATAATATATATGTGTGTGTGTGTGTGTGTGTAGTATACAATATACACACATGCGTCAGTGTGTAACAGGTTGGATAGCTGTTCACAGAGAGTAGTTATGGTTCCCCATTAGGCTGGAAGGGAAAAACAAGTACGGTTCCACAGTCGTCAGTTTGGGGCCAGTTCTGTTCAACACAGAATCATAGAATCCCAGGGCTGGGAGGGACCTCAGGAGGTCATTGAGTCCAGTCCCCTGCCTGAAGGAGGATCAACCCCAACTAAATCATCCCAGCCATGACTATGTCAAGCTGGAACTTAAAAACTTCTAGAGATGGAGATTCCACCACCTTGCTAGGTAATGCATTCCAGTGCTTCACCACCCTACTGGTGAAATAGTTTTTCCTAATATCCAACCTATCCCTCTCCCTCTGTAACTTCAGACCATTGCTCCTTGTTCTGCCGTCTGTCACCATTGAGAACAGTCTCTTTCCATCTTCTTTAGAGCCCCACTTCAGGAAGTTGAAGGCTGCTATCAAATCACCCCTCAGTCTTCTCTTCTGCAAACAAAATAAGTCCAAATCCCTCAGCCTCTCCTCATAGCTCATGTGTTCCAGCACCCTAATCATCTTCATTGCCCTCTACTTGACCAGCTCCAATGCATCCACTTCCTTTCTATACTGGGGGCTCCAGAACTGGATGCAATACTCTAGATGCGGCCTCACCAGTGTCAAATAGAGGGAGTGATAATTTCTCTAGATCTGCTGGTAATGGTCCTCCTAATGCACCCCAATATACCATTAGCCTTCTTGGCTACAAGGACACCACTGTTGACTCAAAACCAGCCTCTCATCCACTGTAGTCCCCAGGTCCTTTTCTGTTGCCCTTCTGCTTAGCCAGTCAGTCCCCAACCTGTAACAACGCTTGGGATTCTTCTGTCCCAAGTGCAGGACTCTGCACTTGTCCTGTTGAACCTCATCAGATCACTTTTGGCCCAATCTACATAGGTCACTCTGGACCCTATCCCTACTCTCCAACATATCAACCTCTCCCACTAACTTAGTGTCATCCACAAATTTGCTGAGGGTGCAATCCATCCCCTCAGCCACGTCATTAATAAAGATGTTGAAAAATACCAGCCCCCGAATCAATCCCTGGGTCACTCCGCTTGAAACCAACTGCCAACCAGACATAGAGCCATTGATCGCTACTCGAGCCTGACTGTTCAGCCAGCTTTCTATCCGTCTTGCAATCCCTATATCCAATCTGTACTTCCTTAACTTATAGGCAAGAATTTTCATATTCAACACTTTAGATGATGGCATAGAGAGTACGTTTGTCAAGCTTGCAGCTGATCCCAAGCTGGGAGGGGTTGCAACTACTTTGAAGGATAGGGTCAGAAGTCAAAATGATCTGGACAAACTGGAAAAATGGTCTGAGGCAAATAGGATGAAGGACAATAAGGACAACTGTGAAGTACTCCACTTAGGGAGGAATGATCAATGTCATGTATACAAAATGGGAAGGGGCTCCCTAGGAAGGGGCGCTGCAGAAAGGGATCTAGTGGTCAGAGGGGACCACAAGCTAAAAATGAATCAGTGTGACACTGTTGGGAAAAAAACCGACATGATTCTGGGAAGCATTGACAGGAGTGTTGTGACCAAAACATAAGAACTACTTTGTCCTCTGTGCACTCATTAGGCTTCAGAGCACTGTGTCCAGTTCTGGGCCTCACACTTCAGAAATGATGTGGAGAAATTGAAGAAGGTCCACAGAAGAGCAACTAAAATGATTAAAGGTTTAGAAAATATGACCTGTGAGAGAAGATTAAGAGAATTGGGTTTGTTTAGTTTAGGAAAGAGAAGGCTGAGAGGGGATGCGATAGCATCTTTCAAGTACCTAAAAGGGTGTTACAAAGAAGAAGGAGATAAATTGTTCTCCTTAGCCTCTGATGAAAGGGCGAGAAGCAATGGGCTTAAATTTCAGCAAGGGATGTTTAGGTTGGATATTAGGAAAAACTGGGTGACTAAGTACTGGAATAAATTGCCTACAGTATCTCCATCATTGAAGATATTTAAGAACAAGTTGGATAAATATCCAGCAGGGATGATATAGATGGTGCTTGGTCCTGCCATGAGGGCAGGGGACTGAATGACCTCTTGAGGTCCCACCCAGTCCTAGCGTTCTATGATTCTGAGACATATGTGTGTATCTTTATATGTGTGTGCACATTTTACATATGCATACACATACACATGCACTCGTGTGTGTATATATATATATCTGTGAAAAATAATGGTTTCCTATGATAAACGCAAGTGGTTAACCATATACCATCATAGACAGCTACTTTTTACTTCTGGATACTTGAGTGCAATTAAGCCACAAGAGGTTTGTATTTTTACTCAAGTAGTTTTCCAGAAGAATACTTTCACTTTCATTTAGTTATATTTGTTTCACAGTAGCAGTACTTTTACTCAAGTGACTTTTGGAGGTACTTTTCTCACCACTGACTCTACCAGTCCATGCTGCTGACAACCCCTTTCACACAGCCTATTTGAAGACGGTCCATATCTGCTGTTAAACAAAATACCTATGTTTCTTTTTTACACAGTGCACTCCTGTTCCAGGGGATTCCAATGGAATTTGAAGGTATAGTCCTTTTCTCCTGCTCATGCACCTGCTTAGCTATTATACCTACAAACACCAGCATCTGATAGCTCTACAATAATAAACTAGTGTGCAAAGTACCACACTCCAAAACCAAATGCACACTTGAGAAGGCATGAGGCATTACTTAGACCTGTTCAAGTAGTCAGAACTAGGAGCAATGGGGTGGCATTTAAAAATAAAAGTGTTAATTTAAACTGAATAGCAAGAAAAATGGTGACAGGTGAAGGTGATGGGTCCCACCGTGAGGGCAGGGAGCTGAACTCAATGACCTCTGAAGGTCCCTTCCATTTCTATGAGATAGGATAGATGTATCTCCATAAAAGCTTCCTGACCGGGAGATAATGATCTCTCAAGCAGAACTGTGGCTACCCTGTTTCTTTGAACATTTGTAACTGGGATCGGGGCCTGTCATACTAGTCAACTAGGATGCATTAATCAATGCACATTAGTGGCTGATCCTGCAGCAGCAGAAAACAGAAGTGGATTCTTACCCTACCGTTCTACAGAGTCACCCAGTGACACCTCTGTGCATACAAAGCCATTCCCTACATAGCTGTGTGAGTCACTGCACCAGTGCTGCAGGCCAATTCATCATAGAACCTGACCTTTAAATGGAGTTCGCCAAAGGCTCTTGGCATCAGTGAGAAATGCCCCTGTGCAGGTTACACTGTACTACAGGACTGCATGCAAAAGAAAGCCCTCATCAGTAGGCCCTCTCACCTGCAATTCCTTTATGTCTAATCCCCCTAGAAAGCCGAGGTCCCATTCTGCATGCTCTTTAGAAGGGTGCAGGGATGCAGCCTGAGCAACGTCAAAGCCTGATGGACAAGAAGAGTTTGGTGTGATCCTCCAAGAACACTTTTCAGTCAAAATTGGCGCGCAATTGGAGCCCTCTGAACACGGTACAGACTTTGATGGCACTGTACCAGTTCAGTCCAGTTCATCACATAGCCAGAACCACAAATATGTTACCACAGAGTCACAGAGGGGTGTCCAAGGGGATTGAAAAAGCAACCAAGACCAGAGCAAACAGGGAAAGGACCATTACTCCGCTCACAGTGCTGTAGAGACACCAGGTGGGGAAGAGAACATCTGTTATTGGACCAGCTTCTGTTGGTGGAAGAGACAAGAGTGCATGCGTCCCACAGTGGAAAGGTATATGAGAGCTCTGTAAGCTCTAAAATTTGTCTCTGTCATTCACAGAAATTGGTCCCAGGAGAGAGGTTACCTCACCCACCCGGTCTCACTTGAACTCTCTGAACCTTCTCATCCTCGAAGACTTCCAGAATGCTTCTCAGCACCAGTTCCAACAGAGCAGGAAGAAGAACCCACATTCAACTGAAACAGCACAGGGAACTTCAGGGAGCTGAGGTGAATTTAGCCAAGATAAGCAGGGATAGTGCCCCTGCTCTGGGGAAAAGAGGCAGAGGGTCTCTCCCTGCTACCATTGGTGAGGCAAAGTCTCCGTTTTGCATCTTATCTGAACAAAAGCAGCTCACCTTCTTGTTTGTGTTTGCGTACATCTCCCCTTAACATCAGCTGCCTGCATGTGAGGGCATGGCAGACTCTCTAAGGAAAATGCCCAATAACAATGCAATTATTTACCATAAAATCCTCCTGTTTCCAATAGCATCTCCATCTTCCAGGCAGCCACGCAGCAGGCTCAGAGCTCTGTTAGCTGCCCACCTCAGGATTCAGACCTCCCAGGCTTTTCCCCCAACAAGAACCTTGATACACAACCCTTTAGCTGAGGAAGAACTCGGTGGTTTATCTTATAGCCAGCCCAGCACATCCTACTGAGGGACAGGTTTGGGCCAAGGAGCTGGCAGTGGATTATGAAACCTCTCACCACTGGGTCTCATTCTGAATCTGATCCAAATTGGCCATGAGCATGACCATGACTTTTCAACAGCATTTGAGTTCACGTGAGAGATGTTTATCTGCCCAGCATTAAGTGGGTGTGCTCTTAACACTATTACACGAAAACAATAGGGAGCACCTGGCCTCAAGCCAAAGCAGTCTTTTCCACTTGTTGGGAGCTTCTGGCCAATTGCTAATGGACATAGGTACGCAGTATGAAAGACCCCACTCCTAGCAGCAGCATTAGCCCTCCATCGGACTGAAGGGGCCAACGAAGAATTCCATTTTCATTCCAAGCTTTAGTCACTCCAGGGCAGCACTGAGGCTGACAATGGGTGAATGTGTGGGTGGGGGGGGGATTATAAAACATAACTATGTTTAATATCCCAGGATCCTTTTAGTGTTCACAACTCCTTATACATGAGTCTGATGTAGAGCAAGATTTCATTCACTCATTTGTGGAAAGCAATAGTAACACAACAATTCCCATCAATGTGCATCTGCACCCCACGTTCCTGCCAGGTCATAAGCACACAGACATCCAAGCCTGCATTGCTGAGCTAAGAGCTCTTTGCCAGCCAGTCAGGCAGCAGACACACTACCATGAGCCTTAGGTGACTAGTCCCTCAGCACAAATAGTGATTTGCAGCTACTTGCAAGGGCTAAAATTGCTCTTAACTCCAGGATTTGTGAAGAGTTGTGACTAGTGTACAAATTGCTGCAGTGCAGAGCCCATGTGTATTATGCTGACCATTGTGCTGTCTCACTGGTTCCTTGTTCTCTCCTATCTGTTGAGATCATCTTTGTGTCTTAGCTTGTATGCTCACTGGGGCAGGGGCCGTCCTGGTGCTGTGTTAGTACAACACCTAGCACACTGAGGGCCTGTAGGGGTTCCACGGCTGAATTATCCATTGTTCACCCCATTTGGAAGCCCACCACAGGAACGATATGGAGGGAAATTTCTGTGCTGCTGCACATGCTGTGTCTGTTCTGCAAACAGAGCACTTCGCCCTCCAGAGCTGGAAGTCCATCACCTTTTACTAGCAGAAATTCACTCAGCAGAACTGAAAACAGAAATAAGCATATGTACACATAAAATATTCAGTGTGTGGCTAGTACACAACCAAGCCACATTTGCCTATCCTGCATAAGGTTCTAAGTATAGCTTATGAGATTTACAGTGTGATCTTGGTTATGTTCTACCCATACCTTTCTAGGTGTAAAGACAGATGAGAACAAATGAGAGGGCACCAAAAGCTTTGCTTTCCAAGAGGTGTGTGGAGATTGAAGAAACATCTAACTTCTGGGGGCAGAGATGAACTTAACAGCTTTTGGTAAGTCAGACATATGGCTGTCCCATTAGGATTCTGGCCCACTCGTTGATAGTGACCTTTGAGAAGATCTAAGCATAATGAACTGGGAAAATAAGAAATTTTGGGGAACTTCAGTTCTTGAATGCTTAGCTTGAGAGCCCTGAAAGGGGCCTGACTTTCAGAAAATGCTGCGATCGCCCGTCAGGATCCTGAACTTGGGAGCCTAGGACCAACAACAGGGGTCAGGGCTGGGGTCAGAGTCAAGCTGAGAGTCAAAACCAGTCAGAAGTCAAGCCAAGAATCAGAGCAGGACTCAAGCAGCAGATGATACCAAGTATCAAGGCATATGCTGGTGTGTTCTGGGGGTTGTTTAGGGGTCAGGATCCACGTCATGGCCAGGGTCAATGCCAGGAGTCCAGAGGCTGAGTAGCAGGGCCATCACAGTGGCTAACTAAGGATTCACATTGCTATTAGATGCTTGTGCTACACCTGATGGGTGTATATAGACTCAAGAAGGGAGACCATCAGGGATCACTAAGACAACTTTTCTGTAGAACTTCCCACACAGGGTACAACCAATGTGACTTGTGGAAAAGCTTATCTTAGAAGGCCATCAAAGCAGCCTAATCACCATTAACCCTAATACCCCAGGACTTCAGCTGACCTGCCCTGTCTCAGGGAAGGAAGTAAAAGAGTTGCCTTCAGTGGTAGGAGGATGCTGATGAGATTAGCTCTGCAGGTCAAGTATGCACTGGAGACACTATGTGGAGTTAACAGCTATTCCAAATAAGCAGCAAAGTCCGGAAAACTTCTGTGGCTGATCATCTCTGGGCAGACTGCCAGAAGCTCCTGAATGATTTAGGAACACAAGTCAATTGAATTTGTGCTCCCAAATCATCTGGCTCCTTTGTCTCCCTGTCCTTTCCCTCCTTAGATGCTGTCCCTTATAGATCACGAATGGCTACAGCCAATTCTGTTGAGTTGATCCAGGGTAAAAACTTGAAGTGAGAGGAGAATCAAGCCCAATGTGAGGAAAGCACTCTGAGAGCCTCTGATAGATGCTCAGAGATACAATATTTCAATTACATCCATTACAGCCACTTCCCTCCCTGAGCACAGAAAGGAGAGGAAATCCCCTGTACACACACTAAGCCTTGCCCAGTCATAAAGCCCAAGCAGAATTGACACTCAGAGCAACGAGGCAGTGTTTCTTGCCCTGGCAGACCTCTGGAGAAGTACAGCCAATGTATTTGGGCTGAATATACACACACATGTAGATAGATAGATAGATATGTTCACACTCATGCTTACCTGGATGCACATACACTTGCACACATTTATATATCTCTCCATCCCCCTCAAGGCTCTTATGAAATCATTCCCTGAAGTTTGAGACTCAGCCAAGCCCTTTATTTTCTCTGCAAAGTTTTTAATGTTTATTTATGTATTGACTTTGTACAGACAATTCCATACCCAGCCTGTGATCTCTGACCTCCAAGGGTCAGGCATTCAATAGGTACGTTCCACTCTTGCCCCTGCTTAATTCTTTTTCAGATGCTCTTTCTTTGCACCCTATTGCCATATGCCAGCCAAAAAGATTCTGGATCAATACTGTGTGACCAAGTTTCTGTGACCTTGCAACTTTCATCATAAAGGTCAAAGGGCAGCACAGAACATTGCCCATGTTTTCGTTGCTAGACCAACTGGGTTTTACTTTTTTCCTTTTTCCTTTCATTAAAAGCAGCCCAAATGGCCCCTGAAAGATCTTATCTGTAGCTTGACTTATCTGGGGCATTTAAAGCTGCTGAAAAACAACCAAAGAAATCGCTGGCGTATCTCTATTTAAGACAGGAATTTGCAGTATCTGTCCTGTTCAGATTCAAGGCACAACCTCTCCAATACCTGCCAGGCCCAGCAGGAATGGCTAAATGTTGCCCATTTGTTTGCAAGCTTCCATTCCTGTCTGAAGCTAAGCACCATAAATCCTTTCAGTGGGAGTTCAGGGTATTGGGCCTATCTCGGCTGGTGCTCAGCACCTTGCAGGACCCTCAATGAACACACATGCATAAAGATCAAAGATGATTGTACTTTGATTATTACACCAACTGTCCCAACAACTTTAGTCAAGCCCTGCTTGTTTGCAATCATGCGCTATCAAGGCACTGTGGCGTATTTGGTAGGGAAGCCATAGGACATAGGACTTAGTCTCACTGTGACTCCTAGCTATTCAGTGTTTGCAAATTGGCTGGTGAGGCCACCTAGTTTTGATGGGGCTTATAAACCATGTGGATTAGTGACATTCTGATGTGGGCAAACGTGGTTTCTTTTTAACCAACATACGATACCTGCTACCTGGGTGTTTTCTTCTTCTATGTGCAACAAGCAAATGCATATCCATTCAGGCTGGATTGTTTTTTTCCTCCTTAAACTAAACTGAAAGCAAAGGAAGGTTAAATAGAAATGTTGAATTTGCTGTGGACTGAATGTGGTCTACCAGATAAGGACAGCAACCTAAGAGTCAGAAGACCCTGAGACTCTTCCTGGCTCTGTACTGACTTGCTGTGTGACAAGGGGTAGATTAATTCACCTCTCTGTGCCTTTATATTACTTGCTAGCCTCTGTCTTTTGAGATTTTGAGCTGTATGGGTGAGGGACTGTTTCACTACATGTTTATGCAGAACCTAGCACAGCTGTAATCTTGGCTGAGGCCTCTCGGAATTACTGTAACATGAGCATTAACAGGGTCACAGGCCAAAGGCTTTTTTCCCCTGAAGTGGCTTGTTGTTTGGGTGCCTGAGGTTTTGGGTGACACCTTGAATGAATTTAGTTTTCAGGCAGTGTTCAGTAACCCGCAGCCTGGAACTGAGGCACCTCACATTAGTGGTCACTTCGAAGACGCTTGGCAATGGTCTAGTTCCAACTCCTTAGATGGCTTTGGAGCTTTCACTCAGCGTCGCCGATCTCATCCAGTGAGATCCTTCATCAAGGGGGGTAAAGTAGGTGAAGTCCCTGCCAGTTCTACATGTCTGTGACCCTGTTGCTCATGAATCCCCAGACAGCCCTGCCTAAGAGCCGACAGGCCAGCAGACTCCTTGTTAGAAGATGCAGTGCCCAGAAAACAGAACAGCAGCTGTGTACTTTAAACCCTAACTGTCTGCTGTGCTGACACTAACAAGCTCTTAGTTCTGTTGGCCTGAGAGAAGCAACAACATGGTGGGAGAGCCAGACAGCTTCTATTTGTCACCTAAGTTCCCCCAGGGGACTACAAGTAAAACAAAAGGCAAGGCATTTGTCCTGGTCACTTGTGCAGAGGGCTGAGCGCTCTGACCCCCAAGG
This sequence comes from Carettochelys insculpta, assembly GCF_033958435.1. NCBI lineage: Eukaryota > Metazoa > Chordata > Testudines > Carettochelyidae > Carettochelys > Carettochelys insculpta. The sequence continues at coordinate 46,086,713 of NC_134149.1, read as the reverse complement.
AAGTCGTGGGAGCAGGTTGCCTGTGTCAGGGTTGAGTCCACTGAGATCATCGCAAGATTCCAGATGACAGGCTGAGTTGGTGATAACTGCAAGCTGAAAAGATCTTCCTTAGGCTTCTAGGCAGAGATCATCTGATATGGGATTGCTACAAGACGGCTGCTATGGGAACTCACTAGTTACACCATTCCTCAGCCATTGCCTCTTGGTCGTTTTCTAAAGCAGCTCTTGAGGGGCTCTGAAGATTACTACATGAGATGCGAGCCACTGAAAAATAAACTATAATGTGCACCAGGTATCACTGCATCAGCAAAGACACTTAACCAAAGTTGACCCTGGTTTGGGGAGATGGGAAGAAATCCCAATGCAATTAAACAAAACTATCAAACCTAAATGTGCTCCATGGATTAGCCAATCTGTGTGTGAAGGGGGTTAGGAGGGAGCTTTCCCAGTGCACAGGGTTTTCCACGACTACCACCAGACGTGTGGGTTTCTTGTATCTTCCCATGCAGCACCGCATGCTAGCTACTGACAGAGACACTTGGATGGACCAACTGGGTGATCCAGGATAGCTGTCTCTTTTCTGTGTTCCTCCCAGTACGCAGTGAACAGGCCCATGCTCCCTTCCCTTACGCTGGTGGAAGTCAGGAGTAACGCAAGGCATGATCAGTACAAAGGAGAAGAGATTGGGTCCGGGGTCTTTGTCAAAGATAAAGAGCAGATGACACAAAACTACAAACAAAAAGCTGCAAATCCCCTGTAATGGGGCATGATTCACCAAACCAGCACCTCCTGCTGGCTACCCTAGGAATTAGCTGTATCTTCAGCAGGGGGATCCTTGCCTGGCTGGTGTATCATCTGTTCTCCCTCCCCACTCTGGTCTCTGGACCCATGTTGTTCCCCAGAGTGCGCTCAGGATGCTGCCCTCCAGCAGTGCCCACCGTGGGTCTCGCCCCCTTCCAGGGGCAACAGCAGTCTTTGCCAGAGTACACCCACAGCTGTGGGCCACCGTAGCCTCAGCCTCAGCCTAGCCCCTCACCTCAGGGGCAGGCTCACCTCTTCACGGCCACTCTCAGGTGTGGCTACGTACAGCGCACAGGGGAAGGGGAGGCACTCAGGCCCACCCAGTGCTCTGAGTCCTGGGCTGGGCAACCTTTTCCCGACCTCCTTCGCTCTCCCTGGGACACTTCCCCATGACCCCTTGCACCTTTCCAGCCCTCACACCAGGGCCAGCAGTCTGTCTGACAGGTGTCAGGCGGGAGCTCTCTCCCTCTCCCTCTCCCACTCCCCAGCCTGCCCAGCTCTGCTCTGCCCAAGGTGCCTCCTCTTGCCAGGAGCTAGTCCTGCTCCGGCACCCAGCTGACTCTTCCGGGCTGAGCAGCTCCAGCAACCTGCCTCTGACTGGCTCCCCTTGCAGCCCTTTCCTCATTGACTGGGGTGCTGCACAGGATCTCTCCAGCCTACATTAACCCCTTCCTTGCAGGCATGGGGCAAAGGCCCCTAGACTAAGCTTTGAGGCACTCTAGATCTGAGCCGCATAGCTCACCCCTGCTACTGTAGTGGGTCGAACCCAAACCCTGGATCTACTCCCACTATACTTTAAAGAAGTTCTGAGCCAGCTCCCAGGGCTGCAGCTTGCAATCATTGCTGCAAAACAGATCTCCCCAGCTCTGCAGCTGGCGTAAATCAGCCTATTGCCATTCACACCCGGCAGAACATGGCAAAGCATTTAGCCGCCTGGACGGGGGGATCTAGTGTAGAGTTAAGCATCTAAACCCCTATTTAGGCCTCTGATAGGAAAGGTCCTGGGTTTTGGAGATGGGTGTACCTGGAGCTCCTACTGACTTCAGTGGGAGTTATGTGTGGACAGTAGCTATGCAAATCTGGCGCTGTACTGGTACTAAAACATGGAGAAGTTGCACAGTCTGGTAGCTGGTCTTCAAGGGAGCTGGGTTAAATTCCCCTCTTCTGAGCTGGGTCGTCTCTTGCTCCATAAAACGAAAGCTCAGTGTGGCCATCGTGGGACTGATACACCCACCACCCTTGGGGGTGAGGAAGAAGTGTGTCACAGTCCTGCAGTTGAGCCTGTGGCTCAGTCAGTGGCCCCACCTTGCTATTGGGGTAGTGTCGCCCAAGAGCCAGCATGTTTTCCAGCCCCAGCTGTCAGGGCCATGTAACATGTTGGCAGAGTCAGCGATACAGCCGTGGCCGTCAGCGTGGTGCCTCCCAGCAGCCAGAGTCAGTCATGTTGGTGGGCTTGGCCACCAGGCGGGGGTGGGCAGTGGCTGGGATAGGGAGACCAGGGACTGCCCTCATAACTGGGTCCCAACCCACAGCCACGGGTGGGTGGGTGTTAGTGGTGCCCACCACCAGCTTAGCAGGAGCCCTATTGAAACAGGATGAGCTTAGTGCTGGTACTACCCACAACCCTCCACAAAGTTTCCCTGGCATTCTTCCTCCCTGTTCCTCTGCGGTAGGGTCTCTCTGGGTCTCCACAGTGTCCCCGGCCCATGTGTTGGGATTCATCTCCATCTGGCTGCTCTCTGCATCCTGGGCTCCAGGCATTCCTCCACTAGCAGTCAGACACGCACCTCCTTCCTCACCAACAAGCCACACAGCCTGAGCTGCTCTGCTGCCTTTTGCACCCTGGCTCCAGCTGGGGCACACCCAGTAGAGCAGGGTGCATGGCGTCCTCAGCTTTAGAGCCTGGGAAAGGGTTGGGAATGCACGTGGCGGGGGAGGGCGCAAATCCTGAGCGTGAGGAACTCACTCCTCCACCACCACTTAGTCACTTTAAAGAGCTGAGAACTTCCTTGGCTAATTGGGAACATTTAAAATCAAGAACATTTTTAACCAGGCCCAATTGTTACTTTTAATATTTGATACAAAGGCAACCAAATGCCCAAATGCACACAAACATCAAGGGTTCACAGTTAAACACCAATCACAAAAAGCAAAACCTTGAGAATGTCAGGGATTCAACAGCACCATTATTTAAAAGCATGTTATAAACACTGTTGTATTAATGTGCAAGGGCCTGAAGGGGAATTCCTACAGTAGAGAAATATCAACTTCAGTATTTTGGCCCAAGTGGTGAGTGAAGGGTGACTGAATCCAGCACCAGCTCTGCTTTCATCGCTTCTGCTGACTTACACTTTGAATTCCATTTCAGTAGTCCATGGTACAGGCTGTTGCCTGGAAGAAAAAAGGTTGCACTGTAGGTGTCGTTCTATGCAAATCAAGTACACAGTACAGGTAAAAACAATGCGTAGAGCCATTCTTCTACTGACTTTAAACCGAGTCCCAAAGACAGGATCTGGCTCCTTCGCAGTATAGCCACATTTGTTGTTATGGTTCAGCTGGACTGTGATATTTTGCACAAACGGCTTCAATAGCGTATGTGGCGGCAGGCTGCACAGTGGTGTGGTGGGAAGCCTACAAGCAATTTTTAATTGGTAATAATTTTGGGTATTGATTTTAATTAATTAACAGCATTTTAGAAAAATTCCCAAGGAATTAGTTACATGGGTTCATGGTGTCGAGAAATACTATTTTGCTTGTTTTAAAGTGGCTGCCTGTTAATTTCATTGGGTGACCCTTAACTCTTGTGCTATGTGAAGGAGTAAATAAAATGTTCGTATTCATTTTGCCCATTATTTTCACACCACTCCTGATTTTATAGGCCTGTATCATATCCCTCCAAGGTGTTTCTTTTCCACTCTGCAAAGTCCCAATATTTTAATCTCTTCTCAGATGGAAGCTGTTCCATACTCTTAACCGTTTGTGTCGTCTGTTTCCAGTTGTGATATACAGTCAGCCAGAACTACAGCCTGTTCTATGGCAACACCCACTTTGCTGGTGCAATGTCTTTGTTTGGTGAAGGCATTTTTAAATGTGTGAAGGTGCATGTGTGTGGTGAACTCTCTCTTCAGAGCATATTCTGTGACAACTGAAGGCCTGGCTGCGTTCAGCAGATGTCTTGTTGCATTGGGGTGGTTACCAGAGCTATGAAGGTAGGTGTGTTGATTGACGGGTTTCTTTTATTTCCTTGTCCAGAGGATCCCACTGTTGAAGCTATTGATGGTGTACAGGAGGTTAATGCTGGCATGGAAGTGTTCTGAAGAGAGTGATGGCTGGCTGGCAGTGTTCCCTCTAGTATTTTAGCCTAGGCAAAGTTTGAGGGTGCTTGGGGCATGGACAGGAGGTTAAGCCTGGGCACAGGTTGGGGTCATGCAGGGGGCTGAAGTGGGGTCCAAGCTAGGGCACAGTTTGAGGCTGTGCAGAGGGGGCTTAAGTCTCAGGAGGGGAGGCAATTTGGGGCTTGAGTTCTGCCACCTTTTTTCCTAGGAAAAGAGCACTGTTAAAAGATTTGGGTTTCTGTGATTGAAAGTGTTGACTTATCTCACCACCCAGATTAGGGGCAGATATGGGGTCTCTAGGAGAATCATCTCTTTCTTGCATTGACTGTCATGCAGGTGTATAACAAAGTCCAGGCAATTCCTGTGGGTCCTGCACATTGGGGCAGTTAAAGTGATGCCCCAGAGGCTCACTGCATCCCTTTTATTCTACCTCTTGTTTTCCCAGAGCTGGGGGTACAGCCTATTAAGCCAGTCTCATCCTTGGCACAGTCAAAATAGAATCATAGAATTCTAGGGCTGGAAGGGACCTCAGGAGCTCATCTAGTCCAGTCCTCTGCCTCAAGCAGGATCAACCCAACTAAATCATCCCAGCCAGGACAATGTCCAGCCAGGACTTAAAAACCTCTAGGGATGGAGATTCCACCACCTCTCTAGGCAACGCGTTCCAGTGCCTCACCACCCTCCTGGGGAAATAGCTTTTCCCTAATATCCAGCCTACTTCTCTCCCTCTGTAACTTCAGACCATTGCTCCTTGTTCTGCCCCCTGTCACCACTAAGAACAGTCTCTCTCCAACCTCTTTAGAGCCCCCTTTCAGGAGGTTGAAGGCTACTATTAAATAACACCTCAGACTTCTCTTCTGCAAACTAAATAAGCCAAATCTCTCAGCCTCTCCTCATAGGTCCAAAACAGGGCAGCCTCCCACTCAGATGGCAGGCCTTCACTAGTACCTTCAGAGTGTGTGGGACTGCTGGGGGAGAACCCAATCTCCTCCCACCCATTCCAGCCCAGAGACCCTATGTTCAGCTGCCTGAGGGACTGTCTCCCATGGCCCCAGACACAGCAGCTTTCTCTCTAGCCCACTTCCCCCAGAGCCTTCTCCAGGTTGCTTTTACAGTACCCCCTTCTCCCAAATCCATCCCCTCTTCTTCTCCTGCTTAACAGAGGTGAAGCCTTTTAAAGGGATCCCCAGGCCTTGATTGGCTGCAGGTGTTGAATTAGCCACAGGTGCTGGATTAGCTTGCTGCTGCTACAGGCTGATCCTTAACAAGCCTCAGTCCCTGGGGAACATAAAGGCACTGACCCAACTGCTCTCACATGTCCCTGGCTAATGTCTTCTTCTTTTCTGCTGTTTTACCGGCTGCTTTCTCCTCTGTCTGATTTCTCTAGCTAGCTCCTGGTGCTGCTGTTTGGGTGGTGGTAGGATATTTGCTGACCTACCCTTGGGCAGGGCAGGTGGTGGCAGCAGCAGCAATGGCATGTGGGGGTTACACCCCCCTTCCATCTTCTTGGGGAGAGGGGGTCTGTTGGCCCCCTTCATCTTTGCTTCAGGACTGGTCTTCCATCTTTGTGGTTGCTGCTTCCCATTATTGCAGAGGAGATAGGGAGCTGCTTCAAGGCAGTGGCTGGGCTTCCCTCCACAGCCTGCTGTGGTGTGTGTGTGTGTGTGTGTGTGTGGAGTCATCTTCTACCTGGGCAGCGGCTGGTGCAGTTGAGGTTGGGTGCTGGGGTGTGGTCTTGCCCTTCCATTGCCCCTCTCTCCTGAGCCTTAGCTGCTGCTGGGGCCTTTCCATCCCAGCCCCACCGCTTGTCCTCTGGTCTCTGCTCTGCAGCAGCTGCTGTGTGCCTGCTTCCTGGGTGCCTGTGGCCCACCTGTCCCCTTGCAGCATCTGGCTGCCCCCTGCCTTTTTCCCTTGCTGCAATCTGGGCCTTGCTGCCTGCTCCCATGTTCCCACCACCCTAGCCCCATTTTTGCTTTGTTTTGGTGCCAGAGCCCCTCTCTTTCTTAGCTGCCTCCCTGCCCACGTCACTTCCTCATGTATTTCTTTAGTCCCCCTCATCTCCCCAGTGCAGTGGCAGGAGCTGGTCTCTCCATCCTGTGCTGGGAGTTGTGGCTTTTCTTCTGGTTTTTCCCTTTTCCTCCATTAACAGTGTTCTTTACCCACCCCCCAGCTGGCTCTGGAGTTCTTTTGGCCAGGACTGTCCTGGATCCCTGCAGGGGTTCTCCATTCCCTCCTGGAGCAGGGAGGGCAGGGCCTGATGTGTTTGGACCCAAGTCCATTTCCCCTGCCAGGACTTCTCAGCAGTGCAGATAATCTGGTGTGCAGCACATGGGCGCACACTTTTCTCTGCCACTTCGGAGGGCTCCAAAGACTGGCAGCTCCGCTATAGCCCCTTGAGACCTCTGGCAGCTGCTGCTCTGCTGCCAGGACCTCTTCCAGACCTGGTTGCTGCTTTTGGGGGTCACCATGGGGACTCTCCAGCCACCGCACTCCTATGTGTGTGCCCCAAGAGGTGAGGGCTGCCTTATCTCCCACTGCTTGAGTCTGCCTCAGCCAGGTCCTGCGAGAGGGAGCACCCTGGCCCTACAAATCTCTCTGTGGGCCCTCAGCCCTGTGTGCCTGTCCGACCACCTCCCCTTCATCACCTGAGCCATCTGCACATGCTGCTGCCAGTCCCCTTCCAAACAGCACTGAGATGTCACCTGTACACATGTGTGCTTCATATGTTCCACTTCCCCACGCTCCTGTCCCACCTGACACCAAGTGGTGGGATTTCTTGCCACCAGCAGGAGATGAGGAGCCCTAGGGGGCCAGTTGATACTCCACCCTGGTCCCACAGTCAGCTGGGGACATCAGCTAGAGGGTTCTCTATGGGGTGCTGAGCACGGGCATGCCCTTGGGGATGGAATGAACTGTGCCAACACTAGCTCCTTCTGTGGCATGAGGGAGCCCCTGGAGCACATCTACCTTGAGTGTGCCAGGTTAGAGCCCCTCTTCTGACTCCTCCAGAACCTCCTGTTCACATTCTGGCTGCACCTCTCCCCCACACCTCCTGATCCTACCACACCCCATCCATGGTCCCACCTCCTCATCAGCCTCCTCCTGGCCAGAGCCAAGGTGACAATTTACAAGAGCGGGGAGGGGCAGAACTGTGCCTTTGGGACCTACTTTTGCTTCTTGGTCTATTCATGCATCCAGATGGAGTTCCTCTGGGTAGCATCCATTGACTGCCTTGATGCATTAGGGGAGCAGTGGGCACTGTCCCAGGGCTCTCTGCTCAGTGTCCCCTTCTGGTTCCCTCGTTTTGGCCCTATGACCCCTACACCAGCCCCTGTTTTTCTTCTTAGTTGTCCCCTGAAATCATTTGGGGTCTGTGCTTTTAGAGGCTCCCACCCCCTTGGAGGGAGGCTCTTGTAGCCAGGGCCTGCTATAATCTGCTGTGGGTTGCCACAAACAGTCATGTCCAGTTTGAATGGTTGGCTTGAAATGTGCTAACTAAAGCAAAGCAGCCTAGCTCTTTAAAGCTCCCCTTGAAATGATTACTGAGACCAGAGGAACTGACAGAGCCACCACCCATACCAAAGTGGTCAGGAAGGTTGCAGACTTGTTAAGATGCATATGTATCACTTTGGTTAACCTGTTGTGTATTGGAGTGAGAGCAACACAGCTCTCCTTTTGGAGAGGTGTCTAGTCATTAGCCACAAGGCTGGCAGAGCTAGGGATCAGAGAGAGAGCATTATCTTTGCTACACAGAAAACCTAAGTACTTGGGTAAGGTCCAAAGCACAATATATTGGGCCATCCAACCCCCTTAATACATATGCATGATTCTCCACTATGTCAATGAGATCTCGTGCTGCACGCAGCAGGCAGGGTTGTGGACATTTCTAATTAACCCTTGGAGTGTCTTCAGCTAGGAATAAAGGGACTTTGTGTTCCCTGCTGGAATGGCCTATTTTATGCATATATCTCTGGTGTCACCTTGCCATATGACGTACAGGAGGCAGTTATTTTGGGAAGGGAATGCTATAGATATCTGATCTGCAAGCAAGGTGTCATGCTCCTCAATTTATTTTCAATTAGTTTGTATAGTTATCTCCTGTGAGAATTGCCTGGTGTCAATTCATTTGGTCACCCTGAGTCTGAGGCACAGAAGGCAACTCTGCAGAGGAGTGTGGTCTATTCTCAGGGTACAAATGGGACAAACCATTTTTCCCCCGCTTTCATGTGGGCTCTTTCTTCAGGCTTTGGGCTCTGTCCAAACTTTGTTTTCTCTAACCAGTGCAATAGCATGTTGGTGGGGACAATTACAACACAAGCAGCGGTAGGAGAAGCTCTTTCCAGCTGATGATCTCAAAGCTGTTTGCAAACACTGATGAAGCAGCAGTCCTACTGTAATAGAATCCAGCTGGAGTTTGGTCTCAGCTATGGGATCTGAACTCTGGCTCACTGGAGCTACATGCATAAGCTTCTACTTCACAAGATAAAAAAGCATCTCCTTCAGCTGGGTGGTAGTTTAAACAACCTGCTATTTAGCTCATCCCAACATGAGGTACCTAGGGCACATGGAGCTCACTCCTGGGGGGGCCTTTGGATGCTACCATACACACTATATATATATATATATATATATATATATATATATATGGTAAATAAGGACAAAAGGCTACTTGGGTAATTAAATATATTAGCTGCATTCTGTATTTGGGGGATACCAAGGCACAGGACTTGGTAAGCTGCCCATTTTGAGCCTGGGGCAAAACCTAGATCTCTGGAGCCCAAATCAGCAGCAAGATTTCCTTGCTGGGGTAATGTTCCCAAAGCCTGCAAAGCCAAGGTGGTAGGGTCAGCCCTGCAGAGGAGTGAGGAAAAGCATCTCTCTCCTTGGAGCTGTCAGCTGAAGGACAGGCAGGAGAAAATTCAGCTCCACCTCTCTCCCCACTACCAGGACATTTTTTGCTTCCTTGTTCCTTCCCAGTGATGCCAGCTTCTCCATCTGTGCTAAATGGAAGCTCCCAACTGGCCCTGCAGATTTCCATGACCAGTAGTAGGCATCCTTCAGTCTGCATAGACTATGGATTGTGCCCTTTAAAGTTTCAATTGAGGACTTTATTTACAGCGTCTATTGTGACTGTGAAGACCCACACGAGAGTGACAGTCCTTGCTGCATCTCTTGCAGATATAGTGGGTGTCTGGCAAGTCCTTATTGTGCTTTCTGTGCGCTCGCTTCTCCTCTGCTAGCTGTCTGATCCTCATCTCGCCCTTCTGAAGGCCCTTGTGTAACCCCTGCCTCCATCTGCTGTGGACGTCTGCTAGTTCTTCCCAGTTGTCCAGCTCGATGTCTACCTCTCTGAGGTCTCTCTTGCAGACATCTTTGTAGCGCAACTGGGGGCATCCAGGAGGTCTTTTGCCAGAGGCTAGCTCACCATACAGGATGTCTTTTGGAATCCTTCCATCATTCATCCTGTGGACGTGGCCAAGCCAGCAGAGTCGATGCTGCCTGAGGAGGGTGTGCATGGTTGGGATTCCAGCTTGCTCAAGGACGGTGGTGTTGGTCACTCTGTCCTTCCATGATATTCCAAGGACGCGCCTGAGGCAGCGCAAGTGGAAGACGTTCAGCCTCTTTTCCTGGCAGGCATACAGGGTCCAAGTCTCGCTGCCATAAAGGAGGGTGCTGAGGATGCAGGCTCTGTAGACTTGCATTTTGGTGTGAGTGTACAGCTTGTTGTTATTCCACACTCTCTTGCTGAGTCTGGACAGAGTTGCGGCCGCTTTTCCGATCCTCCTATTTAGCTCAGTGTCCAATGACAGGGTGTCAGTGATGGTGGACCCGAGGTAAACGAACTCATGGACGACCTCTAACGTATAGTTGTCAATGCTGATTGATGGGGATTCAGCAACATCCTGATGGAGTACGATTGTCTTCTTTAGGCTGATGGTAAGCCCAAAGTCCTTGCACGCTTTGGAGAACCGATCCAGCAGTTTTTGAAGCTGGTCTTCTGTGTGAGACACTACAGCAGCAGCATCTGCGAACAGCATGTCTCTGATGAGGACTTCTCGTACCTTAGACTTAGCTTTCAGCCTTGCAAGGTTAAACAGTTTCCCATCAGATCTTGTGTGCAGCAAGATGCCCTCTGTTGAAGATCCAAAGGCATGCTTCAGGAGGAGTGCGAAGAAGATCCCGAACAATGTCGGAGCAAGCACGCATCCTTGTTTGACGCAGCTCCTGATTCTGAAAGCATCCGATAATGCACCGTCATATTGGATGGTTCCTCTCATGTCTTCGTGGAACGACTGGATCATCTTGAGTAACCGTGGAGGACAGCCTATCTTGTGGAGCAGTTTGAACAGTCCATCCCTGCTGACCAAGTCAAAAGCCTTGGTCAGGTCGATGAAGGCTATGTAGAGTGGCTTCCTCTGCTCCCTGCACTTCTCCTGCAGCTGCCTTACAGAGAAGGCCATATCAACGGTAGACCTCTCTGCGCGGAAGCCACACTGCAATTCGGGGTACACCCTCTCAGCAATCTTCTGGAGTCTGCCAAGGATGACGTGAGCGAACAGTTTACCAGTGACGCTTAGGAGGGAGATTCCACGGTAGTTGTTGCAGTCGCTTCTGTCTCCTTTGTTCTTATACAACGTTACAGTGTTAGCGTAGCGCATATCCTGTGGAACCTCACCCACTTTCCAGCACAGGCACAGTAGCTCATGTAGGGGTTCCAGGAGTGTGTCCGCGGCACACTTGATTACCTCTGGTGGTTTACCATCCTGACCAGGGGCCTTTCCTGCTGCAATGCTGTCGATGGCTCTCTTCAGTTCATCCACAGTCGGTTCTTGATCCAGTTCGTCCATTACTGGTAGGACCTCGACGGCATCGAGGGCTGCGTCAACCACAACGTTCTCGCGTGAGTACAGCTCGGAGTAGTGCTCAACCCAGCGCTCCATCTGTTTGGCTTTGTCAGCAATGACTTCGCCCGATTTGGATTTCAGAGGTTCCATCTTGTTCTGGGTGGGTCCTAATGCCTTCCTCATACCCTCGTACAGTCCTCTGAGATTACCAAAGTTGGCACAGGTCTGGATGCTGCTGCATAGCTGGAGACCAGCATCTGAAGAAGTGAGTCTTTGCTCACGAAAGCTCATGCTCAAAACTTTTCTGTTAGTCTATGAGGTGTCACAGGACCCTTCGTTGCTGTTACGGATCCGGACTAACACGGCTACTCCTCTGATACAATCTTCCCTGTAAGGCAGTATCTCAGCCCAGAGGTTGCTTTTTACTCCGACAGTGACAGACGTAGCTGTGTTGGTCTGTATTCTATCAAAACAAAAAACCAGTCAAGTAGCACTTTAAAGACTAACTAAATAATTGATTAGGTGATGAGCTTTTTGTGGGACAGACCTGAATGAGCTGAGGAAGTGGGTCTGTCCCATGAAAGCTAATCGCCTAATAAATTATTTTGTTAGTCTTTAAAATGCTGCTGGATTGCTTTTCTCTTTACTCCAAGATTATGTTGTCTCTGGCTGTGGCAGCCTGCTGCCTAGGATGCAGCAGTGTGCAGGACTGACAACAGAGAGAGATGAGGGAAGGCAAAAAGACAAGTCAGCTGGGGCAATAAACTTTGTGGACAAGGCCAAGCTAAGAGAGGGGGCACTGCCCCTTAGAACCCTGCCAAATGTTTAATTGCTAAATGGCATTTGCTCTGATGTCCCCCTTGCCTGTCTGGATGGTCCTCCCTCTGGCAGGCACCGGTTGTCCTGGAGCAGGAGGTTGGATTAGATGACTTGCTGAGTAATATTCTATGATTCTGTGGCATGGTAGTTGATTTCAAGTACATTAAATTACAAAGAGGAGGGAGGAAAAATGTTCTTAGCCTCTGAGGGAAGGAGAAGCAGCAACAGGAGGTTTAGGTTGGACAGCTAGGGTGGTTAAGCCCTGGAATAAATTGCCTATGACACTTGTGGAATCTCTGCCTTTAGAGATTTTAAGAGCAGATTACAGTCTAGATAACATTTAGGCCTGTCACGAAAGCAGGGGACTGGATCAGATCACCTTGTGAGGTTCCTTCCAGACCTACAATTGTCTGAAGCTGTGCCGCTGCAGAGAGAGGCAGGCCTCACAGCGGATGGTTTAAAGATCCCCAAAGTCCCATGGGCTCAGATTTGGGACTAGAGTCTGTCTCCAGCAAAAACCTCTCATGATTAGCCAGCAGCACAATAGTTAAAGTACGTTTATGTTCACACAAGCATTCAAAACCCAACCGATCAACTCCCTGTGTGTCTGATCCAGGGTGGATGAAAGAAATTCTGACTCCCGTGAGAACATCTACAGGTGGGAATTTGGGCTGTGAGTCTGCCGGGGTTACAATCAACAGAGCTGCCAGCTGTATGCAGGTGTGGGGGGGCGGTATCTGTCACTGCCAGCGACTACATCAGAGGCAAAAACTAGCATGTCTGTTTTCAGGTTTTTGGTGAAGGTTGTCACGCTGCTCGCCTGAAAAATTATTTTGCTTGTGAAAGGGGCAATTTGTTCTGGTTTCAGTGAGAGATGTAAATAGAAACAACCCCCACAACACTTCTTAAATTTTAGCATCATTTTTTCAACTGATAATTGCACATCAAGAGCCCAATATCCTGCTGCCTTATGCAAAGTCCTTCATCCCAGCACCAGCCCAGGAGGGAAGCGAATGGCAGGAAGTAGATTGCCTTGAAGAAGCCCATGTGAGCATCAGGCTGTGGCTTTAATCTGGGCAAACAGCAGTACTTTGAACACACCCAAAAGACATGTTGTCATCCCTAATCCCCAGCAGTGACAGATGCCTCTGGAGAGAGATGCTGCCACAAGAGCATTCACCAGACTGGAGTAATACTTGCAAAGGAAATGTGCAGATGGATTTCCCCCAGCAGCAGCAAAGAACGTGTGTGTGTAGCTGTTCAGAACAATTGGCTAATAAGTCTGACTGCTCTTCATACCTGCTGCGGTAGCCCCGAGAGATCCAAGTTGGGAGCAGGGGTCCACAGCCAGGTGGTGCTCAGATATACACACACACACACACACACACACACACACACATATATCTAAACAAAAAGCAGTCAAGTAGCACTTTAAAGACTAGCAAAATGGTTTATTAGGTGAGCTTTCGTGGGATAGACCCACGAAAGCTCATCACCTAATAAACCATTTTGCTAGTCTTTAAAGTGCTACTTGACTGCTTTTTGTTTTGATAGTGTATAGACTAGCACAGCTTCCTCTTTGTTACTATTCAACACATATATCTATCTATCTATCTATACACACATATATATGCAAAGTGATGCTGTCCTAACACATTTATAGGTGAAGTAAACAAGACCAAGGGTAGGTGAGGAACCAGCACAACTAAGATGTTAAGTTTGGAATCTTAGTCTCAGAGAACAGTGTGCTTGGGTTCAGACCCTGGCTCAGCTACAACTCTGGTGGCACCTAGAATGCTAGGGCTGGAAGGGACCTCAGGAAGTCATCGAGTCCAGCCACCTGCCTAAAGCAGGACCAATCCCAATGAAATCATCCCAGCCAGGACGACGTCAAGCTGGGATTTAAAAATCTCTAGGGATGGAGATTCTGCCACTTCTCTCGGTAACGCATTCCAGTGCTTCACCAGTCTCCTGGTGAAATAGTTTTTTCTAATTTCCAACCTACACCTCTCCCAGTGCAACTTGAGACCATTGCGCCTTATTCTGCCATCTGTCACTACTGAGAACAGTCTCTCGCCATCCTCTTTAGAGCCCCCCTTCAGGTGAAGGCTGCTATCAAATCATATCTCAGTCTTCTCTTCTGCAAACTAAAAAAGCTTAGGTCCCTCAGCCTCTCCTCATAAGTCATGTGCTCCAGCCCCTAATCCAATGCATCTACATCCTTTCTATACTGGGGGGGCCCAGAACTGGATGCAGTACTCCAGATGTGGCCTCACCAGTGTCAAATAGAAGGGAATAACTTCTCTAGGTATGCAGGAAATGCTCCTCCTAATGCACCTCAATATGCTATTAGCCTTCTTGGCTACAAGAGCACACTGCTGACTCAAAACCAGCCTCTCATTCACTGTAATCCCCAGGTCCTTTTCTGCTGCGCTGCTACTTAGCCAGTCAGTCTCCAGCCTGTAACAGTGCTTGGGATTCTTCCGTCCCAAGTGCAGGACTCTGTACTTATCCTTGTTGAACTTCATCAGATTACTTTTGGCCCAATCCTTCAATTTATCTAGGTCACTGTGGACCCTATCCCTACCCTCCAATGTATCCATCTGTTCCCCTAGCTTAGTGTCATCCGCGAATTTGCTGAGGGTGCAATCCATCTCCTCATCCAGGTCATTAATAAACATGTTGAATAGTACCAGCCCCAGAACTGGGGCACCCCACTTGAAACCGACTGCCAACCAGACATAGAGACATTGATCGCTAACCATGGGGCCCAACCATCTAGCCAACTTTCTACCCACCTTACAGTCCATGTATCCAATCCATACTTCCTTCACATATGGGTAAGAATCTTGTGGGAAACTGTATCAAAAGCTTTGCTAAAGTCAAGGTATATCACATCCATTGACTTCCCCATGTCCACAGAGCCAGTTACCTCATCATAGAAGCTAATTAGATGGGTCAGGCATGACTTGCCCTTGGTGAATCTATATTGACTACTCTTGATCACTTTGCCCTCTTCCAAGGGCTTCATAATGGATTCCTTGATTTTCCCAGGGACTGAGGTAAGGGGCTGACTGGTGTGTAGTTCCCTAGATTGTCTTTCTTTACTTTTTTAAATATGGGCACTATATTTGCTTTTCCCCAGTCATCTGGGGCCTCCCCCCATTTCCACAAGTTTTCAAAGATAATGGGCAAAGTTTCTGCAATGACGTGTCAATTTCCTCAGTACCTTTGGATGCATTAAATCAGAGCCTATGGATTTGTGTATGTCTAGCTCTACTAAATAGCCCTCAACCTGTTCTTTACTTATTGAGGGCTGCCCACCTCCTTCCCACACTGCATTGCCTAGTGCCCTAGTTTGGGATCTGACCTTGTCCATGAAGACTGAAGCAAAAAAAGCATTGAGTACTTCAGCCTTTTCCACATCATGGCTACGTCTACACTAGCCCCAAACTTTGAAATGGCCACGCAAATGGCCATTTCGAAGTTTACTAATGAAGCGCTGAAATGTATATTCAGCCCTTCATTAGCATGCGGGCGGCCGCGGCACTTCGAAATTGACGCAGCTTGCCGCTGCACGTCTCGTCCTGACGGGGCTCCTTTTCAAAAGGACCCCACCGACTTCGAAGTCCCCTTTTTCCTATCTGCTCATGGGAATAAGGGGACTTCGAAGTAGGCGGGGTCCTTTCAAAAAGGAGCCCCGTCAGGACGAGCCGCGCGACGGCGAGCCGTGTCAATTTCGAAGTGCTGCAGCCGCCCGCATGCTAATGAAGCGCTGAATATCCATTTCAGTGCTTCATTAGTAAACTTCGAAATGGCCATTTCCATGGCCATTTCGAAGTTTGGGGCTAGTGTAGACATAGCCTTGAAAGTAAACGCCTTTTTTGAAAGCACCCTTTTTCCCTTCTGAGAATGCCACCAGCAGCCCCAACAGTCAGCGCAGCCTAGGATTGCGCAGGTCCCCTGCAGAAGAAGTTCCCACTTGGGTCTGCACCTGGGTGCGAAGTGGCTCCCATTGCAGCGTGAACACTCAAGCACAGGCTTTGAAACTCGATTTGAGGCAGCAGACTGAGTCATGCTATGTCTCTCTCCCCCACCCCCAAGACAAGAAGAACAGAGGCTTCAAAATTAATATATTTTTATTGAATAGTCGCTTTAAGCGGCCTGGAAAGCCACCCATAGAATTGCTTCTTTTATTTCAGCAGTGGTTCAGTAACAGTTAGCTTGCAAGAGAAGGAAACCAAAACAGAAGAGGGTGCTTTAAAATAAATACATAATTTTTTATCATCAAAATAAACTTTTCAAATAAATACTTTATTTTTCCATAACTGGTAGAGGAGTATTGTCAAGCCCAGTCACGGGGGCCTGGCCTGGCATGGGACTGCCTAGAAAGGGGAAAGAGTCCCACATAGGAGGTGGAGGAGGAGCTCCCTTTATGTGCTGTACAGGAGGCCTTTTGTACCAACTACACAGGTAGATGCTTCAGTCCTTGGTGCTGAGCTCCCTGTTGAAATCAAGCTTGACTGAGTCTCACGAGGAGTTTGTGCTACAGCCAGCCAGGGTGCAAAGGAGGCAGCAGCGCGTGTGAGTGAGCCTCTGCTCAAGGGCTGCGTACTGGGGAGAGGGGCGGGCAGGACTGGAGCAGCAGCACGGGGGAGCAGAATGGGAAAGTGACAATACTCAGCGCAGCTTAGGTCTCCCCTGTGCATAGGAACACTGCCCTGGTGCCAGGTGGGAACCAAAAGCTGCGTTCACCCCAGATCCCTGAGTTTGCTGTTGATGGGCTCCAGCCCACTCCTGGTGAAGTCAGCGTGCATCTGGGTGCTGACTCGGGGACAGCGGGTCTTTCTCTGAGCCTCCCCAGCACCATGGGCAAAGCTTGATTCTCTTTCAGGGAACACCGATACATTCAATGGTCTGCAACAGGTAAGGGCTCCAGCAAGGGACGGACTGAAAGAGACTCGGTTCGATTTGGCTCCTCTCTGTCCAAAGTCTCTCCTGCCTGTGCTCCACCCGATAGGCCCTCTCCCCATCATCATCGTTCTAGACACCTGCCCATTGGGCATCTTCGAAAGCAGCTGGCAAGGGGTGGAAGAAGGAATCCATTTCCCGTGGGGTCAGAAACGCAGGCTGTGTTTGCTCACCGGCTGTCAATGACAGAGAGCATTCACTCATAGGCTCGGCCCTAATCAGGACCCCTAAGCAGGCTGGAAGGAGGTGGCAGCTGCCACCTGGAAGAGATGGTGGGAACTGCACTTCAGCTGCATGTCAGCATCCTGCAGCAATGGATTGTGGATACTTCTTGAAGAAGATCCTGAACTAGATTTGCTTGGAATGGGATATTGGACATGCCCTGTCTCCCTTTTCCCACACGTGGAGTGGTAAAAGTCAGAACTGTCGCTGCCCTGCCTACTGCAGGTTCTGTCACACTGGAAATGCAACAACTGCAAGAGGCAGCTACAAAGATCTGTCCCAAGGTGGGCCCTGGGACTGGGGAGAGAACATTACAGATATGCCACCTGCCTATCCTCAGGCCAACCTAACCATGCAAACTCTGGGGTATTTATTGCACTCATGCAGTTGTTCTGAAGTTACTCTTTTGTGCTTTTGGCTACCACTGGGAATTGGAAGAGACCAGACCAGAGAGCTTAGGGCAAAGAGAGGGGAATGAGTGAATCTGAGACTAGCCCTCAGCTTGAAACGTCCTTGGACGTCCTCTGCTCAGAGGGGCCATGCCTCTGGAATGAGACTGAACATGTTTCAAGGACTGGGCCAGGTGGAGACAAGGAACATGGTACTTTCTTAGCCCATTGAGGCCTCATAGCAATGGGATGGGAGGGGCACCTCATGTCACTCTGCAGTGCCTTCCTCTGGCTCCTGCAAGAATGTAGGAGGAGGGGGGCAGCACCTTGCTTTCCTGTGCAAAAGAGGGGAGAACTGCAAGGTGCATGCTTGGAGTGGAAGTTGGAGCTCATCTAAAGATGGAGAGATGGTTGGGCATTAGAGAAGCTTTGGCACCAGCCAAGCAAGAGGCGAGTAGAGGCCTGGCTGGCCTAGGGCCCTTTGGTACTATGCAAGTTCTGCAGCACCTCCCAGGCCACCTTTTTGGGCTGTGGGATCCAATGAGGAAGCAAGAACCCACAGCCAGAGTTCCTTCCCCTGCTCCAAACAGAGGGATCTGTCTTGGAGGAAGCTCCAACCACCTCTCCCACTTTCAGCGGCTTGAAGCTCTGCCAGGATCCTTTGACATAAGTCCCCCCACCCCCCATCCCAGTTAAATAAGCCATAATGCACTACATGTGTTCTACTTTCTCCTGGAAAACACCCCCCTTTCCACCCTGTATTTTCTGTGTGAGATCAGATACAGAACGCCACTTGCACTGAGCACAGATCTCCCTTTACGAACTGTCTAACACTCAGACTCTGGGAATAAGCCACAGTGAAAGCCCAAGGGCACACAAAAATCTGAGGGGCTTTAGTCAAAGCTCTTACGCCCTGGCTAAGGGCAATTGGAACTTATGTTTGGACACAGAAGTGAATCAAATATGGGGTTAAAACACCAAAGCAACCTGCTGCACACACATTTGGAGACTATCTCATGCCTCCCCCTCCCACCCCCTGGTGCTCCCTGCCCGCACGTGAGCCATCTTCGAAGTTAAACTGCACGTTTTGGCCAAAAAGAGAAGTAAGCTCAGCCAAGCCGAAGACCCTGAGAAACTCGCCGGAAGACATAGGTTGAAGATGGGCTGTTTGTTATTATTAACCAGTTGGCCCACACTGGCTCCTGCAGGCAAATTTTGGTAAAACCTGGTCTGGTGTTTTCTTCCCTTAGCTAATTAGGAGAGCTTCCTGCTGTCTCCACTGGAAGAAGAAATGGGTAGTTTGCAATGGAGGTGAAATGAGTCTCGTTTAAAAAACCTGGTTACGCGTAAATCTGAACTTTGAAGGGGGCACAGCTCAGACTCTCAACCTAGTTCTGACTTTCACAATTGATACTTAGATTGGCTCCACCAAAGCCCTGGCCCAGAAGACCCCTGGGACCTGATGTTTTGTGGCTAGTCCGAAGTCTAGTACCCTCTCAAGTGTCCCATGTTTTATAGGCTGCATTGATAGAACACTGGCAACTTACAAAATATTTCTAAAAATAAATAGGCCAGCTCTCCTGCTCCAGAGCACCCCTGATATGGCACAATATGCTGTCAAGGGGGGAGCTTTCACACTGGCAGAGAAGGAAAACCACATAAACATAAATCACCAGGACCTGCCAGGGATCTTTTGCCAATTATGGGATGTAGCTACAGTGGAATGGAGCCTGGCATCCAGTCCTGAGTTCCATATGCCAAGCATGATGCTTATCAACTTACTGCCTAGACATGCTCGCATCAAACCCTTCCTCTCACCAAGCAAGTTTTCCAACACTCTGATGAGATCACCATTGCCTTTTCATGACATCATGACTCTTCTCTATGGAAACATTCAGGAAGTCACCTCCAGGAGCAAGTGAGAAGAAAAGCTGGACCGTGAAGGAGGAAAGGCATATATTGAATTGACATGCCCAGCCCTTTGAAGAAAAGCACAAAGAACAAAGCTGAGCGAGAAGTTGGGGAGGGGAGGAGAGGGTTGTTTTTTCACCCATGAAAGTTACATGTTTTCCCCCCCACCAAATAAACCTTTTCTAAATGTTTTGGGTTCTTATTAAAAGAACACAACACATTTTTTTCCCCCAGGAAGGCGGGCATTTTACCCAAACCATTTCATTTTGTGGAAGAAAATATTTTCCATTTTCAAAAATGGTTACAACCCAAAATTGTCTAACTGTAGTGAGAAGTGAATGGGGCTAGCTAAGAAGACAGGTGTGTCTTGCTCTGGAAGTCCCTCCAATATACATGTTACTTTTAACTTCTTGCTCTATATGCCAGCAGAAAGTGGAATGATAAATCTGACTGATTATGTCACATACATAAACTATAAATTTGCAATACATTCTGTTAGGTAGGGGAGGGATCTGGGGAGTGACCTTCTACACACAGAGAGAGCCACAAACCTGCAGTGGCACTTTCCCAGGGACGAGTGGGTGTTTTTCCACACAGTCTGAAGAGCACTGCTGTCTTGGAATTGACCATTCTGCAGCAGTAAAGCAATTAACTCATGGCTCTACTCCTACTAGAAGTTGAATCGCACCATAACAGAGTTAGACTGTGTGTATCTTATGGAGGCCACGGCCTATGAAAATGTGCTTCCCAGCATTCAGTAGGACAAGCCAACACCCACAACACGGTTGTGGCCTCAGGTGATATGGAGGACTCTCACCAATGAACAAACTGCCACCCAGGGGTGAAACTCCTTACTTCTAAGCCTACCCTTCCCGTTCACCAGCCCACTCAGTACAGAGGCCCACTGGGAGAGCCTGCAGAATGCCCCAGAGTACTTCTAAACAAAGAGCTAGGATCAGCACAATGGAGTTGAGATATTCCTTTGGCGGTTGTAAGTGTACCAGGAAGCCAAACCTTGCATATGGCACCATTCACAGCAATATCATTATTATTATTATAATAGTCCTAGCCATTGTAACATTATACTTATATATACAAAAATAGATCAAAGGAATTCTAAAGGAAGAGAGGTCAGTGGGTAAGTGTGTGGATCTCTGGGCCCTAACGATCAGAGTGCCATGGAGGAAGCTTTGTGATAGCTGTAGAATTCATTGCATGTGTTTCTCCAGCTCTCACATGTCCTGTAGCACTCCTGAACCTCTACTCCATGGGAACAGGAAGGTTATTATGCCTTCTTCTCTTCAGACCCACATCCATGTTCCTCCAAGGATGCAGGTGGTGGTGGGACATAGCACTGAAGGGCCAACAACATGGCTTTCATTCCAGGCCAACTTTTTTAAGTCATTGGGATTGTATCTGAGAGTTTGGCACCACGCTTTTACAGCAGAGATGGGTCTGAGCCACAAATTCTGGATTATAGTCTGGGTCTGAACTTCCTCAAGAACCAGGAATGTTCAGGCACAGGGCCTTGGCTTGGCTTATTAGAGGTGTTACTGTTGATCACGAACCATGGCCCAGATCCATACCTTCCATGGTCTGAAAACGTCCAGACCTGTAGATCTGGTTCAGACCCATCTCTAGTTTGCAGAAGACGTCTCCTGTCTCAGAATGCCTGTGTCAACACCAGGCTTGCCTTGGGGCTGCCTAGCTGCACAGCCAATCCGCTTTTGTGTAGCTCATCCTCTAAGATGTGGGGGATGAGTGAAGATGCTGAGGCACTTTGGCTGGCAAGGGAAATCTGGGTACACACACACCATCCATGCCCCTCTGCTTTCTAACACCCAGATCTCCCTTTCCCCACCAGCCCAAAGCTAAAGCCTCAGCTAAGCACCATTTTCAGGCCCAAGCAAGAACACGATCGTTTTACAGCATCAGCACAAGGAGGGAAGTTGGGGTTCTTAATTGTTACTAAGGTTCATCTTTCCTTTTTTCTTAAAGTGAATTCAGTGCTGGTGAAAGGTACCAGATCGGCAGCACCAGAGACTGAAGGTCTCTGTTGATCTCTGGGCAGGGCAGAAGGGCAAGCTTCCCACATATTGCCCCAGTCAAGTACCTCTCTCTAACGTTCAGCAGTAAGAAGGGAGGCCAGGCTCTGTAGCGCTCCCAGTTCTTGGTCTCTACCCTGAGCCTGCCAACAGGAGTATCACTGGTGCTGGAGCTTCCCACCAATGGACGGAGTGAAACCACCGGCACTAAACACCTGTCAGTCGCAGAGTGGGGCTCTGCAAGCAGAACTTTACTGCTGCCTTGGGTGCCCAGTCCCCCTGCCTCTCAGCCCGGGATGGAGCTTTAACTGGCTTCGTCCTCTTAGCCAATCCTACTTTGGCATGTCAATAATGACAGTGGCTGATGACCTACTGATGTGCCAACATGGGAGTGGGGCTCCTTCTGCATCACCGCCCCCTTTCGCTGCCAGCAGGATTCTTAATCTATCCATGGCCAGTTTCCCCTGAGCAGAGATCCCCTGACAACTGGATACTTGGGCTCACAACTTCAAGACGAAAAGGAAAATATCAAGAGCTTTTTCTCTGGTTCTGCTCAGAGGAGGGAAGTAAAGTCCTGCCCTTGGTTGGGACACTGCAGCGACATCTCCCTTTGCAGGGATCGACCTCATGCACAGCAGCCTTGGAGACCAAGCAGAAGCCCGTGGAGAGGGCGGTGAGGTCCACGGCAGACGGACAAAGGATGAAAGAGACGTGGGTTCTGTGCTCTGGTCCCCAGAGGATTCTCGTGCTTGGACCTGCCCCCCTCCTGAAACCCACCACAGAAAAACCACTGCTAAGGCATCGTGAGGTCAGAGTCCTGAGCCAGGTTCCATGCTGAGAGCCCTCCCTTTGTCACTAGTGCGCGTGCCAACATCCGATTCCCTCTGTCCTGGTACTTTGCCAAAGTGTGCAAAACCTGTCACGCTGGGCTTGGCCACAGAAGCACAATTCCTGTGTCTCAGAGACATGCCTCACACTCCCTGTGTGGGGTGTGGCGGCTGGCGGTTTGCTCCTCTGTTTGCTGAGTGCCCGAAGGGGTGCGAATGAAGGGAGCGGAAGGAAAAGAAGGAGCCAGTTCCCCTCCCCAGAGAGGTCATACTGGCTTGTCCAGAGTCTTAGGGAAAGGTGTGCCGCTGGAGGACGAGATCTTCCGGCAGACAGTGTTGGTGTGGGTCTGGCAGCGGCAGCCAGGACGTTTCAGACTGTCATAGCCCCGCTGGCAAAGTTTGAGGCACCCCAGGGTGGGGAAGTAGCAGCAGAGGCAGGGCATGAAGAGAGAGAGGATGCTCATAGCAACCCAGCGGGCGCAGCAGGACCCAGGGCCGCACGAGCAGGGATCATCGGCACAGGTGTCCTCGTCATCAGTGGAGCAGTGGTAGAAGATGCCCTTGACACAGCACAGGCAAGTCCCATAGTCGATGAGACTTTCTGCTGAGCAGAGGCAGCGCTGGTTGCAGAGCCAGCAGGAAGGCAGGCTGCGGGCAGCTGTGCAATGGGCACACTTACAGCGCCCACACTCCTCACAGATAAAGCGGTGTCCAGAGTGGAGAGTGGCCTTCTCCACCACCCCTTTTAGTGGCTCCTCAGGCTTCAGGTCACCTGCTATGGGCTGCGTCCGGATGAGGGAGTGTCTGGACTGCGAGGGCGTGAGCCCGCTCAGCAGGCGCTGGTCCGAGGCAGTGGTGCTGTGGGACAGAGAGCTGGCGGTGCTGGAATGATTCAGGTTCTGCTGCAGGGCCGACATCTGGTGGTGTTGGCTCTGGCTGCGGTGCAGGTCTGGGAAGGCGGAGGACACCAGGCAGTCCTGGGACCACTCTTGCTTGTGCCCCTGCTGGGAGAGGGATGGGCTGGACTGAACTTGCTTGAAGGACACAGTGGGTCTCTCCACATAGTCATTGTTAGCACGGATGGATCGGATCTGGTCAATGGAGAGGACTTGTTGGAAGTCCTCAACCGGTGGATCCATCGTCTCGGCACTGTTGAGTTCAGCCAGTCCAGAGGAGAGCAGAGAGAGCCTGCAGCATCAGGGCACATCAGAGAATCCTGGAGAAGAGGGGAGAGCAGAGGACAGAGAAGACACCTGAATTACAACTGTAACCCCAGCACTGAAACAAATCAGGAAGCTCCCACAGAGGCTCACACGTGCACCAGGGAGGGAGAGGAATTGTTGCATTGGGCATCGCTAGGAGGACCGGGCTGAGTCTGAGGACAGGGAGACTTCGTCCTCAATGACAAGCTTTTTCAGACTCACCCAAGGCAAGTGGTCTACACCCTGTCACTGAGCCATTCAATCAGAGGTACTTTGATCTTTGCCAGTGGTGCTGGAAATGCAGAGCTGTGCCCTCCTGCCTTCCCCCGTCCGTGTCCCTCACTAGCCCAGACTGGGGCCATAGGTGGGGCCAGCTGCGGAGCCCTGGGCTTCGGGCGGATGACTGTGGCCTGCAGCAGAGCTGCCAGGACCCCAGAGACAACAGTGGAGCCTTCAGGGCCATCAGCTGGGAGCCCCTGGCAACCAGGATGCTGGCACGTGGCACAAAATCTGAGGGGTGCTGCAGAATCCCCCACCTCCCTACTTCCCGCACCTATGATCTCTGGTAGCACCTCCAAGCTGTGGAGCTCAGCACGTCAGCATTTGCAAAGTACTTTAAGTCCTCGTCTCATGGAGGTGGTAACTGAGATGCTGAGATATGAAGCAACTTCTCTGAAGCCGCACAGAGAGCCTGAGACAGAGCTGGGGAGAGAACGCAGCTCTCTGCTGGGGGTTCCAGCCCACCCCACCCTTCTCTGATGGACACAAAATGCTGAATATCTACTGTAAAGCTCAACCCTTGCACTGGCCAGGGAGGAGCCAGGTGAACCAATGCCTCAACCTCTGAGGTCTTGGATTCAGACTTTAGCTTCCCAGTGGTTTTTCCTGCGAATATTTCCAATCATACCCCAAGACACGTTAAGATCATGCTTATCTCCTTCACCAGGACTCCGAAAAAATGTTTTCCCCATCGATGACAAAAGGTTCATGAGAAGCAGCTCTGCTCCAGGCAAGCAGGGTTTGCCAGAGTAGATGCTACCTGCAGAGAGGCTGCCAGGGATTTGCTTTCAGGAAGCAGCACTTCCTGATTTGCCTTGCAGAACAGGAAACACATTCTGGCTTTGAATGGCCTCCCACCATGCTCTTTAGGGGGGAGTCAAGGTGAAACCAACATTCTGGGAAAGATCTAGGGACGGAAGGTATTTGCCAGCCGGCTCAGCTTCAGGGATAAATGCTCTCTCATGAGGACAACATTTCAGGACCTGGCTATGGCCTGTAGGAAGAATAATAACCTGAGCAAAATACCTGAGACCCCAGGATATAAGTAGTTCTGGGGAGTGGGAAGAGAGGAAATAAAATGTGAATGGGATTTGCTACCTATGGATTTTGGTTACAGCCTCTAGGCAGGGGAACCAAAGCTAGAAAGTTCTCATAGCACTGCTGTGCACAAACTGGCAAGCAGGGAGTGAGCCAACAACACGTAAGGAAGGAAAGGCAATTGTTCCACGTCGGACGCTGAACATAAACCCAGCCTGGGTTGCAAATCATTTTGTCATGATCCTTTACTGTACCTATCGAGGGCACGCCTTTGCCACTGACAGCTGTGCTTCTCTGAAGTATTTTCTGGCTTTCTTAGGCCAATCTGTGCTCATTGTGCAAGTTCTACCAGCAATCATAAGCTGTATGGCTCTTTTCACAGCCCACAGTTCTGCAGAAGGAAGGAAGCTATTTAAATACTGACCCTCATCCCTGGCTATGGATAAGTTGAGCAAACCAGTCTGATGGTGGCAGAGGAGAGGTGGGGAGAATACTACCCGTGCACCACACAGATGTAGAGAGAAGATTGATTTTCATTAGCTAGGCTGACCTTGAAACAACAGACCAAATTAAAGGCAACTTACTTAGATTGTTAAAGCGACATCTGTCCCTGGTCCCCAGTCCCTGGAAGTTCAATCAGATTGGCTCCTTTTCATTAACTGCATTGTATTGTTCTGCTAAGCTCTCCAGAGCAGGACCTAAGGGTCAGCTTCTTAAGAGACTTCAAAGATCAACCAGAAGGGCCTTTGCCAAAGAGTGGCTTTTCCGTGTGTCTCAGTGCAAGCTGGACAAGCAGGTTCTTCTCTCCAGCCACCCTCCCACCATTGGCAATTCTGGCCAATGAGCCGGATGAGGTAGCACTGACAGCAGATGTGGGGTTCTCAGACAGGTGGTTGTCAGTCAGATGGGCAGCCAGGATGAAGACCAGAAGAAACTATCTTAAGTGGGGGATGAGGTTGGGGGAAGGGTAGGAAGCTCCAGCAAAGTCCGGGATGAATACAGAATGGCCATGAAATACACTGGACTCACACGATGTGCTCACCACCTCCACGGTGTAAAGCACAGTCTGAATGAACCGCTCCCCAGTAGGGTAAATAATTGGCTGAATGAGTTCAGAAAGGTATGGAGTCATTGGGTGTAAATGGGAGGCTGAGCTTGTGAGGCATGAGGATGCTGAACCTGAGATGACTAATCCCAGGGGTTGTGTGTGACTCCAAACCCTGTGGATGGGAGCAAACAGCTGGCCCCAAAGAACCCAAGAGATAGTCCTGGATGTCTGGAGAAAGCTGAATCGGTAAGAGACATGGGCTCATAGGACTGCCACACTGCACTGCTGCTATGTAGGCAGGACAGCTGGAGCCCTTGAGACCAAGGGCTACAAACAGCCAGATGCATGGGTAGTGTGGTATGTGGAGCCGCACAGAGCGAACTTGGAGAGCACAGGAGCCTGGAGAGCAGGCTGAATGAGATGGAACTTTGTCCAGGGCACATGAGCAGTACTACTAACACCATGGCTGTGCATCAGCATAGGACCTGGCCCAGTGGTCCACATTCAGGATCTGGAGAAGCAACAGGGGTAGTATCTGGGTCCTGTAGGACAGTAGATCCAGGAAGGTAATATGAGCTAGCTGGAGAGGAACAGGAGTCCATACACAGGCTTTTCAACCAAGACCCAACAGGTCAGATGTGAAGGATGAGAGGACAATAGAATACAGCAGTTTGAGGGCAGTACGACTAGACACTAGCACACAGAACTCGAAGGATACTATAACCCAAGGAAACTGGAGAACACTGGGACCAGCAGGACCAGAAAAAGGGACTTGGAAGGCAATGGGACCTGCAGGGCATAGCCACTGGGGCCTGATGGCTGGGTTCTAGGGCTCAGTGGGCACTAGGATCTCAGGGACAGGACTTCAGTGAACTGGTGAGATGGAGACTCCAGCAGGTTTCAGGATGCATTGGGCTCTGACCGATAGGATTCAGGACCTGGAGACACACTGCAGCTGACTTCATATCCCTGGACATGAGCTTTAACAGAGAGGATTCCAGTCCTAATGTGGGCAAGGACCCGGTAACCACAGTACAATTCCAGAGCTCCTTGCTGACTCAGCCTCAGTAGAGTTGATTCTGGACCTGTTAGAATCTAGCATTCAGTAGTCAAACCTGGTGGCTGTCAGGGCCCACAGGATGTGATTGCAGGCATGGTGGGGGCTGGGCTCAGAAGATACGATTCTGGACCAGATGGGCACTAGGACCCAGCAGTGCTTCCAGTGCCCAACAGGATAAAAAAAGGATTGAATGACAATAAGTTGTTTGCCATTCCGGATGTGATGAATCCAACCCGGCCAGCAGGATGGACCGAAATAGATACTGCAGGCGAAGGTAAAGGGAAAAGTCATGGATGAATAGGCAGGGAACTGGCAGCCACTGAGAGAAAAAACTACCACCGCCTGTTTCAGATCAAGAGAACAGCTCACTCAGCAGGCAGCTGCAGCAGGAGCTGGGAACCTGACCAGGATGGGACCAGTTCCAGACTCTCACAAGTCTCCACCTCACCACACCTGGCCACCCCAGGTCAGCATGGCAAGAGATTCATGGCCCAGTGCCTCTGCCGTCTGAGCTGACAGAGCTCAGCCACTGCCCTGGAGCTGCCCTGATTGACGCCAGCTGAGGAGGTGGTCCCAACACTGTGTATTTCAATGCCACTGTGGCCTGCTTGCCTCTGGACCCAGGGTACCAGAACTCTGTGTGTGAGGGGTGCTGAGAGCCACCAAACCCCGATCTAACTCCTGTACGTGATGGAAACCACGTCATGCCTCAGGGTGCCACATTTAGGTCTGGCCCTACAAGAATCTGAGCTAGTGCCCTGCAAGGGGCTGGGGCATCTGCAACTCCCAGCGGGTTGACAGGCAGCTGCAGGCGAGCAGCCCAACTTGGGATTTGGCCCAGGGCTGAAGTTGCAAGTGCCTGGCCACACCACATTCCCCCTGGCTGCGGGGAAGGGTCATTGCCTGCTGAACTTTTCTAGTCTTGGACTTGGACTAGAACATGTGAGCAAAGTCCATGCACCTTTCTAGGAGCGCTAGCGAGCTCTCGGTCTGTCTTTCTGCCTGCCTTCGCCCACAACGCCCCAGGAGTCTGTCTTCCCTGTACCAACCCCCCACCGCCGTCTGTCCATCTTCCCCTCCACACCCCACGATTTGGGTCCTTCTTCATCCCTCGGTTTGTCTGTCCCAGGCCCATTCTTTCACAGGTGTGTGCGCGCGTCTGGCCCCACACGCGTCACTCGTTGTCCTTGCGCACACTTCCCTCTGTCCATCCCCACCCGAGAGAGGCAGAGAGCGCTCCCTGGAAGCTGAGCCATTGGGCCGCTGCCCAGGAGAGACGCAGGTGCCGCCCAGCTGATTAGCAGGGCACTGGCAGCGCCCACAGCCGGCAGCCTGGGTCTCTAATGTGGTGCGCACCCGCACATGCTTTGGTGAGCATAAAATTTATTCTGCCCAGGGACGAAAAACTGAGATCTGCCACCCCCCCACCCACCCGAATTTCTGGGGTACCCGTCACCGCAGCCCGGGCAGAGCCCGAGGGGCCCCAGAGTCACACTCCCCCCGCAAACAGCACGTGCTCTCCGGTGCCACAGTAACTTCACTCGCCGGGTCTCCTCTCCAGCCCGCCCTTGCGCTCCAGGGCACCTCCGCAGCCGAGGCCATGGAGACCTGTTGCCCTCCTCCTAGTGCAGCCCGTCCCCGCAGAGGAGGGAGAGGCCCTGGCCTGGAAGGAGGGAGCTCCCCAGGCCCACCTGCGCCGCTTCCGCCGCTCGCCCTTCACCTTGCTGCTGAGCTGGCCAGACCCAGGCAAGCTGGACGCCTCCTGCGGGCCCAGCCCCGCATCCCCCGGAGCCGGGCCCGCGCCATCCCCACGGCAACCCCGGATCCCCATTCACACCGCAGGACCGAGCAGCGACCCCGCAGCGGAGAGCCAGGCCCGGCCGACAGGCGGGGACCAGCCGCTGCCCGCTAGCGAGACACGTCCAGCCAGGAGCCCCTCGCCCCGGGCTGCCCGCCACCCCCAGCCCCAGCCCCGGCGGCCCGAGCCCTGCGCAGCCGAGGCGGTAACGGGCCACGCACGGGGCGAGCGCCCAAAGGCGAACGACTCGCAGGCGGGAGAGGCGCCCAGCGGCCGGGGGTCCTGGCAGGGGCCGCTGGCCTCCTGGGGCTGGGCCGGGCCGGGCCGGGCCAGGCGGCACCGCCCGCGCCCACCACCCCGCGAGCGGGACCAGCCTGGCTCCGACGCCAGGTCGCGCCGGGCAGCCGGCCCGAGGCCAGGACCCGCCGGACCCCGGGTCACCTGCTGCTGCCGCGGGACGGACCCCGGGCGAGGCGAGCCCAGGAGCTCGCAGCCCGCCGGCTCTGCGCTCCCGTGCGCGCCCCAGCCGGGCCGGAGCGCTGGGCGAGGCGCTTACCTCGAGGCCAGCGCGGGTCCCGGCCGGAGCCTCCGCCGGAGAAGGTGCGAGCGAGCCCCGCTCCTGCGCCTCGCCCGGAGCCCCTGCGCAGCGGCCGGGCAGGCGATTTGTGAATGGGGCGAGGGCGGGGTCTGGTTTGCCGCGCCGCGCTGCGCCGCTCGGGCTCGCTCTGCCGTGCGCCTTCCCGGAGCTGCAGCTCTTAATGCCTTGGTCAAGTGGCGTCATCCCGTGAAATTGAATCGGCCCATTAGAACTCCCCACAGGCCCCGCGCATCCGCTCCGGGTAATGACTGCAGCGCGCTGCGAAGCGGCGCTCGCCCTGCTCGGGCGGCTCCAGCCCGGGGCTTCCGTCTGCAGAGCGTCCCCGCCCCGGCCCGGCCCGGCCCGGCCACCTGCCGCTGCGCAGCCTGGCCAGCCAGACCCCGGGAGCTGGGCGCTGCCCAGCAGCTGGGGGGCGGGGTGCTACCGGCAGTCGCCCATGGGCCCTGTGCGCTCCTGGGCAGTGCCATCGCACCGGGCCTCGGGCCTGCTCTCAGGCTGCCCCGGCCCGGGCCCCTGCAGACACTGACCAGGCCTGGTGGGGTTCTGCCCCATGGCTGTGACCACTCTCACTCCCCCTGTTCAGAAATCTTCCCACACCCCCAGCCTGAGCGTGTTTCTGGCCACGGGGCCCTGTGTCTGCACTGGTGCTGACCACCCAGAGCTCCTCTCCCTGCCTGGTGCTCAGCCCCTGCTGTGCCTCTGGAGAGCAGTGGTGCCCCCCAGGCTGCGTCTGCTGAACAAGCCGGGCTCTCTGAGTCTGTTCTCTGCAAGTGGGTTCCCATCTGGCCCTTCTCTGCGCCTTTTTAAACCGTTCTTCCCTTGCTCTCGCCTCCGAACAGCGCAGAGGTGTCGACCCTGGCCAGGCCTTAGACCTAGTGACTCAGGGCCAAGCTTTCAAACACTGGCACCTGGTTTTCTTGCTCTGTGCCTGAGCCCCCTTGGCACACTCAGGATCGGCAGGCACAGTCCAGGGGCTGATCACCAGCCTGCTTGCCCCAGCGACTTCGGCAGAATTGCTTCTGAGTCAGAGCCAGGGAAGTGGGATGCCAGTGCAGGAGGGCTTGGGAGGGGCGCTTGGGAGGTCACCACAGGGGTCACATGCTCAGATGAGCTGGGTTCTAGAGCCTGCAACCTGCCCCCAGCCTGACAGAATCTTCCCACAGGGTTCAGGTGCAGAACCACTGGGTCCCCCTGGAGCTCAGAGCGGTTCTCAGCCATGTGTCTGTGTGCCCCACAGCAGGCACCTCACTGTTCTGTGCTCCAGAGTGGGTGTCTGCCGAGATCCATTGCACAGCACGTCCTCCTCAGCAGGGGCTGCAGCTGGCAGGAGCGATGCACACAGCTGCCCATGCCAGCCCTGACAGCCTCAGGAGGAGGAGAGAGAAGCCCCTGGGCAGGAAATGGCAATGCTGAGTCAGGGGCGGGGGCGGGAGGGGGGCTAGGTTGTAAAATGACTCAACCCCATCTGGGCTGAGCCTAAAAACTAGACCTGAGTGGATCTTTACTGGCAGCTAGTCTCAACTCTGCTGAGGACCGGCTGTATGACCTTCGGCCAATCACTCAGTCCCCTCAATGCCAGTTCCTCGTATGTGAAATGGGGATGACGATCTCCCTTTTCTTCTGCTGGTCACAGCTCGTGATGTGTGCACATTTAGCACCCACAAAGACAAGGGCCTGACCGGGGAGGGCTGCTTCCCTGACACAAAGCAGTACCAACTTCAGCCTGAGAATCTGCAGCCTACCCAAGAGATGCCATGTGAACTGTCCACCCACTTCACCCCTGTTTGAACTGGAGTGCCCTTAGGGGGCTGGTTGCACACCCCCGCCAGGTCCTGCTGCTAAAGACATCAGTCCTGTCCGTGGCTTGGGGAGCTGGTTAATGTCTTCTAGGAACTGGACTTATGCCATAGTGCTCATAGCAGTCCCATCCAAGGGTAACCAGGAGCAGTCATGCCACCTGGGCTGAGTGTGAGCCACTGATGCAGGTAGGTCTGCAGGTATCTGTAGATGTCTGTGTGTCCTTGTCAGTCCCTGAGCCATCCTGATCTGGACCTGGGGTGGACATTTGTGTGCTCATTGCTTGCCACTGAGTCCTGCAGGAGAGTGCAGAACACACGTCTCCTGGATGAGTAAGGAAAGCAGGGGCAATGAAAGTGACCAGCTGGTCAGAGAACCCTTGGAGTCTGCACAAGGGTGCAGAGATTAACTTGTAAACACAAGACCAGATTCTCAGTTGGCTGCTGTAAACTGGTGTAACCCCTCCGACTCCAATGGAGCTGCACCAATTTATACCAACCAAGGGTCTGGCCTGTATGTCCAGCTTTACCCCCAGGTTGCATGGCTAAGCAAATCACTCCCAGAACCACCACCACCATCGCTCAGAGATTCTGCCAAAGGAGTAGAATCAGCTTCAGTTTCTCCCCAGGTGGAGTCTGCACAACAGAGGCACTGAATCAGGGTCAGGTCTGCCCAGGCTGGCCCTGACCCTCCTGGGGCTGCATTAGATCCACCCCCCCACCGCCCGCCCCCCTCACACATATTTTTCCCAGCCCCAGGAGCCTTGCACCAGTGAGAACCCTGTTCCTCTGGGACTTACCCCCACAAGCATCATTCAAAATTCTCCCCTCCCCCAGACACACACACGTACGTGCAAATCAAACTAAGATGGGATTTTCAAAGAGGGCTAAGTGCCCAAATCATTGGGCATCTAATGTCCCAACATGACTTTGCAAGCCACAGCTGAACCTGGTCACTCCTGCGGTGGGATTCTGGCCACACAGGTTTATATCTCGTGGCTGTCAGCATCCCTATTACACCGTACTTCGTGCTCAGCAAGAGATCTCTGATTCCTCCTGTGCTAGGGAGGGAGGGCCAGGAGATGAATCTCGTGACATTAACACATGTAGGAGGGCTGGGAATAGGAGGGAGGATAGCAGCCTCCTGGTGAGTTACAGCACATCTCTCTCTGAGAAGCAAGGCTGGGAATCAGAGATGAATTTACAAAGCAAGAAAGTTGAGAGAGGCTGTCGAAATGGAAATCTAGGGACAGATCCTGAGTAACACAAACCCAGAGAGATCTGTGGGCTTCCATGGTGATAGAACAAAGGCACTGCCAGACCCATGGACTTCAGTAACCTGTCACCAACAGCGGCCAGGACCCAATGCTTTAAAGGAAGGTAGACAGATGTGGGAGTATCTGTCCCCTGCATTAGATCTCATCCTGATCCTTCCTAGACAGAGATTTATTTAAACCTGAAGCGTGAGGTTTAATATCCCTTCCACACATTGCTTGACTTAACTGCTATGTCTCTGAATTTCTTGTTATCCTTAGAGATGGCCAATCCTTTTTTTATCTTGCTCAGTTCTTGGCCTCAACAGCTTCCTGTCACAGGGAGTTCCACAGCCTAATTGTGCGTTATGTGGAAAAGGATTTCCTGTATTCAGTTTTCAATTTGCCACTTTGTAGTTTCCTTATCTGTCTCTTTCTCAGTCTACTGTCTTCACGCAGTTCATGTGTTATACCCTTTATCATTCCACCCATCATACAGACATATCATCTGAGGGTCTGGGCCCAAGATGTTTGCATGTGTTTATGTGTTTCCCAGTGTTAATAAGCCCTGAGATCTGCAACACTCCCACAAGCCTGAAGTCTTAGTTACTTTCTTTCACCTGTAGCTGAGACACTCCCATGGGTCAAGGAAATTAGATCAGTGAGTTTCCCTTTCAGTTTCTAATCACCTTCACTTTCAGGTTGTTATCTACTTCCTGTGTTTGGGTTTCCAGTGGTTCAGGGGTAGATTAAGTCCCCCTTTCCAGAAAAATATCTTCACTTATTTTTTAAAAAATTCCATTAAAATATTAAAACAAAATAGTTAAATTTAGTCCTAAAGTACTCAGCTGTGAGTTTCCCTTTCAACATAGTAAGGCTATGGCAGAGCTTGGACTTATTTTCTAGACATGTTGTCCATCCACCTCCCAGTCTATCTAACTTTGATTTTGCCTTTCCAGACAGCCTAATAATTAACCACTGTGAATCAGCCCAGAAGCTCCAAAGAGCAGGTAGATGGGGAAGAACATCTAATACCGAAGCAAAAGATGTCTGTTCCCTGCAGATGCTACCATCCACACGCAGGGTTTGGCTTTCAGTGAAATGGTAGGGCAGGTTTTGAAAAACCCATCACTCTTCTGAGTGGGTGCTGCTCTACCCTCCCTTTTACCAATTTTACCAAGTTTACCGATTTTAAAGCCAGCAGGGACAATAATTGTCTGGTCTACTCTGCTCTCCCCTCCGTGTTGTAACCACATGGGTCTAGAAACTACAGCCCAGTGCTGGGTTGCGGTGAAAAGACCACACATTGAATGATGGGAACACAGCAGACTCCTCCCATCCCAATTAACAAAATCACCAAGGAGGTGACAATCAGGAAAGCCCAGGCCTCAGGCACAAGCTGAACTGAGAAGAGGATAGGAGGGAGGATTAAAATCAAGTATGTCATTTGACACAGGACAGTAAAGAGCCAGCAGGAAAGGTGGCGTTACTTTCCACAGTGTTTTCCCTCTGAGACCAGCACAGCCGCCTACAAAAGAAACTCCTGTGCATCCAGTTGAGTCCCAACTGCACTCCTGACTGCTCCAAACTACATTCATCCTGGGAGAGTTCATGCAGTTAGGCCTGTCTGAGAGCAGCCTTGGCCCTCCCGTAGTGCCACAGTCTGAGTTCCTTGCTCCCCTTGCAGCATGCAATGCGGTTTAGTCACTGGCTGCAGCGGGGGCATTGCCCTGAATACGTAGCTGGGCTGAACAAACTCTTAAGCAAGGCCCTCAGCATGACCCGGGATGGACAGAGAGAAAAGGCTTGTCTGGAACAGCCTATCCCATTGGCATCTCACTGTGGCTTCTGTTGGGAAAGGCTTAAATGGGCTCTGCTGACCTACTGAGGCAGGTGGCTCAAATTCCTACTTGGGAGATAAGGGAGGTGGGAGGGGCTCTCTGGGAAAGGAAGATCCAGGGTGTTGCCTGAGAGAGGAGCACCCAAGACTAGGGAATAAGTATGAGCTGAGATGTATCTTGTTGCTTTCCTGATAAAGCCGCGGCGGGGGGAGTTTGTATTCTACAGAGCACGTTGGCTACGGTTCTAGGCTAGGTGAATTCGATGTGCCACAGCATCTGGATTAGCACAGACACACCCAGCTGCTGCTGTAGTCACTGTGCTTTCCCTGTGTCGTCATGGGTATTTGACAGCTTACTTGCCGCTTTCAGAGAACCTGGAGAATCAAAGCCCAAAGTCCCTGTGGTCCCCTGCCGGTCACTTTTTTCAGAGGGCTCTGCTTGTGATCTTGTTGGTGTTGTGACGCTTTGCATAGGTGTGGCTCCCCTCCTCTGAGGCTCTCGCAGCGTGTGTCGCACATGAGCGAGTCTAGCCTCACAATGACCATAGGCAGTAAGTTAACGTTAGCACTGCAGGGGACAGGTGAGATGCAGAGATAGGTCATGACCTGCACAAGGTCACACCATGAGTCTATGGAGACCCTGACAAGGAACCCAGCCAATGCAGGCTGAGTCCCCACTTAGGCCCAGACATGCTTCTGCCTGAATACCTGCTGGGCTGGCTCTTGCTGAGTCTCCCCAGTGGTAGGAAGGGGGTCCTGGCTGGGTTAGGATGGGATGGAACCCAGTGCCAACACTCCCTGACCCGCTGGTGAGTCAGGCTGTGGTTCCCTCCCACACCTGTTTTGCTGAGAAGCTGTGCGATGAAGCAGAGATTTCCCAGGGCACAGTCCTGTGAGCTGACTTGCTTCTGTGGCGTGGAGTGGCCCTTTACAGGACTAACCGGGCAGTAATGCAATGGGCGCACATGGTGTGGTGCCTGTCAGGGGTTCTGTAGAAACGTGTCGATACTGGGAGGTGTCAGAACTGCATTTCCAGGTTGGGCACAGCATAAAGCAGCAGCTCTTTCACAGCACACCTTGTGCAGCTGGCTCTACCAATTAGTCATCTGTGACAGACTCATTGCATGGCCTTCTCTTCGTGCCCTCCTCTCACACAGTGTTAGGGAAGGCTCCCAGGCTGCCTGCCCCTGCAGACTGAAGGACTCTGGCTCTGCACCAGGCAGGTGGGCTGCCAGGCAAGCTGCCCATGTTGTCCTGCTAATATGCCCAGCCCTGACCTGGGGAGGCCACCTTTGCTGTGGAGAAGGGACTAGCATGTCCATGCTGCCCTCAGTTCTTGGCCTGTCCAGTCAGCCTGCCAGCGCTTGTGGTACTTTCCTCCTGGGGAAGGTTCTTTCCACTAGAAAATGGACCACACCTGTCCTGGACGGGAAGCGAAAGGTGGAGGGAGAGGGACAGAAGATGCTGTATCCATGCAGCATACCTGGCTGGGTTTCTCAAGAGGTGCTGGGCTGTTCCGTAGCGGGGTGGGACCCAGCAGGCCTGAGAGTTTCACAGCATGGGCCATGGGGAGTGTGACTGGAGAGCATTGTTCATGGCAGTCCCCAGTGCCTAGCCTGCACCCCTTCAAGTGACCCAGTTCCCTTCTGTACTGCCTAGGCTTGCCTGCTGGTTTCTGTGCATGCCTCTTCCCCAGCAGCCTGCCTCTCTGCCATTTGGCTCCCTCCCTGACTACACGTGGCTGGACTCCCAACTACTGTTCTACCCACATGTGCCAGGGATGTGCGCTGCAAACAGCCAGCCGTACCTGGGAATAGCTGGGCATGAACTGCCCAAGCTGCCCCCTCTCCAGCTGCCAGTCCCACCCGTGAATCCAGAAGACATGGGCTTCCCATGCAAACGGCTTCCTCCTTCCCTGCCCTCACCTGCCTCCCATAGCTTCCTCCTCCTGCATGCTCTGCCTTCCTGCTGCTGCTTCCACCCGTAACTCCTATGGGCATGAGATCTGCTGAGCTAACTTCCCCGGGCTGGATCCCTCTTTGGTTCCCACAGAATATCCTCCCAGGGCAACCTGCCTCCCTGCTCCTTGTTCTGCCTTCAGCTCCAGGTGACAGGCACTTTCCCTCTGCCTCTTGCCCCCTGCCACCCCCACTGCCCCAGTCATGCAGAGCACTTCCCCAAAAGCCAGGGGTGACTGATGCTGTCTGTCCCTTAGGCTGGCGTGGGTTTCCTGGCTTCCAGCACGCCAAGTTCCAGCCTCAATGTGACTCTAACTTCAGCGGGTGCGAGAGAGAGTTGGCATTAAATTGCCAGTCTGGTCACGTGGTGCTGGGGAGCTGGCAGCAGCTAAGCAGTTCCGCCCCCACATTCACTTTTTTGGCCAGTGCAACTGCTCTGCTTAACGTGAGGCAGAAGGAGTTAAGAATAGGAGAAACCGGAACATGAAAAAGGACGAGTCATTGTGAATGTCAGGAGCTCCTCAGCTGCTGGTGTGAGAGAGTTCCAGCCTCTTCCCCGCCCGCTCGCCCTGTGTGACAGAGGGAGAGAGGAGTTCGTTAGCAGGCTATTTTCAGAGCTGACATCCTACCCGGCCCTAAATATAGATGGTCCCCTCCTCTCGAACTGGGGTTTCTATTCTGTTAAACTTTAATAACCTCTCCCTGAAGGATCCCAGGCCTTGCCTTGCTCTTCTCCCCCAGCTAGCTTGCACCTTCATGTCTGTCTTCTCTTCCCCAGAACCCCCTTGTTGCGGCCCCCTTTGCAAGACATGAGTGAGCCCCAGGAAGGCCAGTTGCAGCCAATGGAGGCTCCTGGCTGGGGGGAAGGTGAAGGGTTGTTTGCTAGATCAGCTGTGCAGGAGATTCCCACGGTGCACGTTGGGCCCTGCCTACCTGAGGACAGGCTGAAATGTGGCACAGTTGACATTGCCTAGCTCTGGAGGCTGGGTGAGACACTTGCTTTTGAATTGCATTTAAATTCCAAGCACAGCTATTTCCTATTATCCTCAGCTGTCCTACTGGTAGCCAGGCTTGGGGGCTCGGCACTGGGCCCAAGAAAAGAGACATGGTCCCACTTCCCCGGAGCTCACTGCCCACAAGATGACACCCAGCAGAGAGCAGAGCAGTGCAACCACACACCTTGCTAAAGGTGAAGCCCTGTGCCTCCCCCCGGGAGCAAATGAGCAGGCTGCCTGCTGGGGCAAAGGGTGAGGAAGACCCAGCCCCAAGATCCCAGGAGGAAAGGGGGACACAATACAAATGCTGTGCCCCTGGGAAAACAAGGGTCAGCCCCTGGAGGATCTCAGGAAGCTCAGCACTGCAGGCTCATATCAGGCACTCACTTACAACATTCCTGGGGTATGTTGTGTGATTCCAGCTCAGTCCTGTGGCCCCGATCCTCAGGGACTTAAGCACTGAGTTCAGTTGGCAGCAGGACTGTTTCTTCTGGTGGTACGTGCCACTACCATATCCTGGCACCTCTGCCTCAATGTTTACCCCACGCCCCAGCCAGCTCCCAGCCATTGGGCTGAGCGGTTCCCAGCCCCAGCCAGGGGTGAGTACAGACACCTTTGTTTGTTTTAGGGGGGAGGGATCGCTCAGTGGTTTGTGCATTGGCCTGCTAAACATGGTGGTGTGAGCTCAATCCTTGAGGAGGCCATTTAGGGACTGGGGCCAATAGATGTCAGGGATGGTGCTTGGTCCTGCCAAGCAGGCAGGGGACTGGACTAGATGACCTCCCGAGGTCCCTTCCAGCTCTAGGAAATATGTATCTAACATAGCAGGACTGGTTAGCCTCACATACCAAAATCCCTTTCAGAACCTGGCCCTGCACAGACACAGGGTCGTGGATGGGCCCTGCCCAAGACTAGACAGATGCGGACGGAAAAGGGTGGAACACTCCGGCTGAGGCATCTCCTCCCTGCGTTCAGCCCTGGGCGGCAGACAGTGATGCCTTCTGGGAACATCCCAGCTGAGCAGAGCCGGGGGGCTGGCCTGGCTCCTGGGGAAGCCGGCGGGATGTTTGGAATAGCACCTCCACCCGAGGCATTCAGCACACAGATGTGGTCACTTAAGCACTTTCTCCTACCGCTCCTACAAACCTGTCCTTGCCTTTGCCTAGCTATCTCCAGGGGCTGTGTGCAACTCCCTCCCTTCATTAACATGGGGCCGTGGAGGTGTTTATAGACCACGCGCCTGTCCCCACCTCCAGCTTTTGTTTCTCTAAAGGACAGAAATTTAACTCATTCCATTGCTCTTACCTCAGGCCGCTGGTCCTGTCTCCCCCGTGCAGACTGGGGAGGCCCAGCACAATGCGCAAGCTGGTACGCCAGGCTGCCAGGTGGGAGGCAGCGGTGCGGAGGGCAGCGCCGGGGCGAGGGGAATTAAAGTAACCTGCGGGGTAATCATGGGGCAAGTCTCTTCACCATCTTGTGCCTCAGTTTCTCCACCTGTGACACAGGAACGAGGATAGTGATCGGCTTCGTAAGACACTATGATATGGACTGATGACTAGCACAGAGGTGAGGTGTACTCAGCTAACTAGTCTAGGAAAAAATCTCACCCCGTGGTGATGGGGTATCCACCCCCCTGCCAGGCTTGAAAGGGTGAAGTGACCCTGTGGGCCAGCTAACTCCCCAGGCTGCCCTGGAGGAGGAGCTGGGGCAGGGTTCATTAGATGAGGCTCTGCTGGGCAGAAGGGGCCGTATGTAGTCCAGAGGCCATGAGCGGGAAGGGCCTCGGGGAGGGAGGCCTTCCTTGGTTAGAGAAAGCTGTGCTGGGGGCCTGGGGAGGTGTCAGTGCCTCGTTAGTGCCTGGGAGGAGGAAGTTGTAGGCTGGCAAATGCTAGGAGGGGAGGAAGCAAGAACAGTCAGAGAAGGCTCAGAGGAAAAGCAGGCAGCAATAGGAGCACAGACCTTGGGTGCTGCTTAGACAGCCCTTGGGACCTTGGTCTCCCTGCCACCCCCTGGGGATGTGGCACTGCCCAACCAGAGGACAGCAGATTGCTTGGATTGTTCTGGAACAACTTCATTACCTCACTCCCCAGAAGGGGAAACATGGGGTCACCTGGCCAAAGGGCAAGACACAAAGAAGTGCCTCTGAGTGGAGGGTGCCGGGGCACTGCCTGGCCACTGCTAATGACAAGTGACTGTACCTGTCACAGCTGCCTCTTTGTGTGTCTTCTGATTTTACTGACCCAGAGAAAGGCCCATACCTTGCTAGCCCTGCAGAACAGTGGAGGCTGGGGGCTGGCCTGTCACAGACATGCTGGTCCCTTAGCAAGGAGGAAGAATGCTCTGGGTGCTTGATGGGGACCCAGGATTCAAGCCTCAGCCCTGTCATAGCTGAGCTTGGACAGGATGCTTTGCCCCCGTGGGCCTTGGTCTCCCTGTCTGCGAAATGGGACTAATGAGATGTCCCAGGCTCAGCCAGTGCTGTAAGGATAACTGGCAGTGGGGTGAGAATCCCTCGTAGTGCCAGTATCTGGCCTGGAATAGCCCTGCCAGTGCTGCTTGCCACTGGCCAGCTCTGTCTGGTCAAGGTAACATTTGGCTGCAACATCCTTCACTAAGATGGTGCGTAAGTAGCGGAGCCTGCCGTGACCGTCTCCATCCCTGTGGGCTCGCGGGGTCTCTGGCGCCAGCACGCAGGGCTTAGTGCTGGCTCCTTGCCTGTGGGCTTCCGGGGTGGTGCATTGGCAGAGTTGTCTACAGGGCTGGGACTGGAAGAGCAGGAGCTGAATGGCAGATTGAGCTGCACTGGCATGGGGTGAGGAGCACCTGCTGAGCTGTGGGAGGAGGTTTTCTGATCTCCTCCTCTTCAGTGCCTGGTTCTCAGTGAGATGTCTTCATAACACCTGGCTGCCCCTCACCATGAGTCCATGAAACAAGCCAGACCTGCCGTTCCCCTCCCATGCGCCCCTCTCCACTGCCAGCCTGGGAGCTGTCCCTTGGCCTCTGCTGCGTGTGCCTTTACATCTGCAGTCAACTGTCCAGCAGTGCGCCCCCGCCCCTGCTCCGAGGGCAGCTGTAGGTATTTACTGTGGCTCAGCAATGTGTCCATTAGGCCAGTGCGGCTCTCTTGTTCTCCGTCTTCCTCTGGCTGTGTGCTGCCCTTTGAGTAGGAGGCCCTGGCTGCCTGCCAGACAGCCATTTCCTGGTAAGCTAATAGCTGTAGCAGATGAACTGAAAATGCATTTCCTGCCACCATGCTGTACAATGCTCATTAATGTAACAGGAGAATGCATTGCTGGCTCGAGCTGCACCGACTTTTGCGGCACTGGGCGGCCAGGGTTGGAAGGCGCATTAGGCTACGGGTTTGGGATGGCACCGAGATAACGCGGACCACATGCAACGCACTGCTGGAGTGTCCCCTATGTGGTGTCCTTCCAGAAGGGTAGACAGAGCAGTCATGTCCCAGTACTGGGGATTCCAGAGCTGTGAGGCTGTAGGGGTGATGTACTGGTAGTTCTGCGTGGTGCTCCGGCAGAAGCGATGCAATGAGGTCTGGATGCCAGAGGTTCTGGGCACTGTGTGCAGTGATATGCCAGAGGGGATACAGCAGCGTCTCAGTGCTGGCAGTTCCTGGGCACCGCATGTGGTGGGTGGGCAAAGATGCTGCAGTGATGTCTCACGTTTGGGAGCTGCTAGAGGCTGTGGTTAGACCCCTGGCTGGAATGCAGTTGTGAGTGTGCAGGAGGCAGGTGGTTCTGTTGGGGATCGGTTACATTGGCTGAGAATTAACGCACGAGCTGGGGTAAAACTGGGATGCAGATACGGATCCAGAGTGTGACTTCCCCGGGCGCTGAGATAGCAGGGGATGGACATGTGAAATGGCCTGAACAGAACAGCAAAAATGCAGGGTGATTTTCTTTCTTTTTCAATAGTCAGCCTTTGGCTAGTTCTAGCCAGGTGCAAAGCCCTGTGGAGACCTTACACACAACTTCCCCCAGAAAAGGCCTCCACTAGATGGGCAGGTCACATACCACCCTGCTACCACCATCAAAGAGCAAAGATGGGAGAACCCAGCACTTACGAACGTCTGGGAAGCACGGCCACTTTAGAGGGCGTTGTGAGGATGAGGAGAAGGAATGCCGATGGGGTGTGATGTGTTTCAGACACCTCTGGCACAGGGTCTTCCACTTATCCACAGCACCCTCCGCTCTGCAGGCCGTCACACTGCTGCCATGCAGTATCCTCTGGGGTGGGACAGAGCAGCTGAGCTAAAATGCTCTCTCTCATCTCCTGCCTTTCTCCCTCCCATGACTTGGCTTTAACACAGGTTTAGTGTATTAACAAACTCGGCAGTAGTTCTGCCAGGCAGAGGGTGAATCTCCTGTGTCTGTCTCACTTACTCCACAGGAAGGGGCAGGGGGAGCAATTTTCCTTATTTAAATGTTATTAGTCTGGTTGTTTTGCTAATCACGGCCCATTCTACCGGGGGAAGATAGATTGGGCTGAAGCTCCTCATTGTCGGTCATGAATAATTTAGTGCCGGCTGCTAACAGGGCAGGAAAGCTTTCCAGTCTGCGGCATGCAGAAGCTGATTCAAAAGTTCCAGTTTAAGCAGGAGAAAGACATGCAGAGAAAATAACCACCTGGAGCCCTTAGCCACAAGCTTTGCAAAGACAGCTCAGCAGCAGCATCCTCATTTCACAAGTGGGGGAACAGAAGCACGGAGAGGGGAAGGGGCTCGCCCAGTGGCAGAGTCTGGAATAGAAACAAGACTCCTGATGCAGGATACAAGTGGTGTGCACTGAAGTAGCCTACAAGGCCAGAATCAGGCCCAGGCCTCGATACTCCCAAAGCATCAAGGAGGGGAATGAGAACCCCTGAACAAATCAGGTGTATTTCGACAGAAGCCAAAAGACCTCCCGGATGCCCCCAGTTGCGCTACAGAGATGTCTGCAAGAGAGACCTCAGAGAGGTAGACATCGAGCTGGACAACTGGGAAGAACTAGCAGACGACCACGGCAGATGGAGGCAGGGGTTACACAAGGGCCTTCAGAAGGGCGAGATGAGGATCAGACAGCTAGCAGAGGAGAAGCGAGCACACAGAAAGCACACTAAGGACTTGCCAGACACCCACCACATCTGCAAGAGATGCAGCAAGGACTGTCACTCTCGTGTGGGTCTTCATAGTCACAATAGACGCTGTAAATGAATTCCTCTGAAACTATAAAGGGCGCGATCCATAGTCTATGCAGACTGAAGGATGCCTACTGCTACTACTACAAGGTGTGCAGCAGACAGAGGTGGCCCAGGGACCTTGGCACAAGCCCAGAGAGGGACTGGAAAGACCTGGCTGACTGGCGCCTCAGGCTTTGGAGTGAGGAGGTCTGCATTCCTCCTGCCCTGCGTGAGGCTGGCACAGAGAGAGGGCAATGGTGGGCAGGCAGGAATCAGGGTAAGTCAGAGGAGAAGCTTGTGACTTGGGCAGACAGCTGGGTGGATCTGGTTCATATACGATCCCTCAAGGCACCCCAGTGCACTCCTGCATGGACGCCGCCTCTGCATCTCCAGCCTGCTCAGAGACCAGGAGGGGCTTGGACCAGATTCACTCCATCACAGCAGCTGAATCTCACCTGCTTCTGCATCATTCCCATGAAGGGGCAGGAGTTCCAGAGCTCCAATGCCGTGTGTGCCACTCACAGCTCAGAGCTCACCCGGCAGGTGGCTGCCCTTGCTGGGTAAGCCCAGCTGCTACCAGCCAGGTCACTGGGGAGGCTGCCTGAGTGAGGCAGGAGAAAGGGAGCCTGCGAGTCTGCCAGCCCTCCCTGGCTAGAGAAGGCTCCCCAGAGACGACTGGCAGTGGAGGTGCTGGCTTCTCCGGGG
Organism: Carettochelys insculpta; assembly: GCF_033958435.1. Classification (NCBI taxonomy): domain Eukaryota; kingdom Metazoa; phylum Chordata; order Testudines; family Carettochelyidae; genus Carettochelys; species Carettochelys insculpta. The sequence continues at coordinate 46,043,806 of NC_134149.1, read as the reverse complement.
CTCTGCCTTGGGCCCTACGTGGTTTGGATTCAATTCCTGGTCCAGCCAGAGCCTTGGTGGCTATGGGTAGGCCATGTACTCGATGCTGGTGCCTGGGCCTCGGTTCCCTGTCTCGAGGGGGGGCAGGTGATGCTGCCCTCTCTTCCAGTCTGTTGCGTTCAAGTCCCTGTGTGAGGGGGAGGGGCACTCAGGTATGTCAGTCACTGAGACGTAGCCTGCACTGGCATCTCTGCAATTTGAAGCCAGGCCTGCGATTTGAACGTGAATATGGAAACAGCCCAGCTGCCACGATCCCCAGAGTGCTCCGCTGCCCTCAGCACCGCTGCTGTGTGAGACTGGCCAGCAGCCAGCCTGACGGGGAGGCCACCAAAGGTCTGAGAACAGAGGGGCAAACATGAGGTATTAGGGCCCCAAATTCCTCTGTTCCCAGCTCCTGTCTACACTGGGGGGACTGGGCCACAGAGAAGAGGTGGGGCTTGTCTCACAGAGAGCTAGAGTTTGGACTGAGGCTGTGCCTCTCCTACACGGTATTTGGCCCCGGAGCGCAGGGGCCCAGTGCTCTCCCTGGTGCAATGCCTTGGCACAAGCACCAGGCTAAGCCCGGTTTGTAGCACCCTCTATAATCCCAGAGCTCACTTAAACAGGGGAAGGACTGTTCAGAAACCTGTGACAGAGCCACATTGGTGAAGGAGGAGCAGCCAAAGGGCTACAATAGGAAACAGAGATAGGTCCTCAGCGGTGGAGCTTCACTGAAGTCGATAGAGCTGCATTAGCTGAGGATCTGGCTCAGGGCATGTTACGTGCTATACCGTGAAGGCCAGCTTCTGACGTTGGTTATCCTGGCTCAGCTCAGCATGTGCCATCACAGTCCATGCTTCCCCACACCCATGTCTTGCCTAGCACTAGACAGGTCCTAGAATATGCAGCTGTCTTCGGGCAGCCCAAGGTGTCAGGCCACCCTCTCTCTGCTCTTGTGCCATAGATGTGGGAGGCAGACTTGAGTCTGGACTAACTCCTGAGTTCTTTCAGAGCAGAGTTCACCTTCACGTCGCTGTCCAAAGCCAAACGCCATGGCGGGCTTCCGTTGTAACTTGCTTGCTCTGAGTGAGTGACAGCACCTTCTAGAGACCTGGCCCACGGGTGAAATACAGGGTCTAGTCCTGTTGTTGTACGTTGTGAGTCCAAGCAGCGCAGGCTTGTGTGCTTGGCGCCAAATGGCAATAGCTCTAGCACCACTTCCCCAGCTGAGTGTGGTGTTTGCAATAATTGTCTTATGTGGAGTACTTTGACCTATTACCATCTGCCTAAAACAGGCCAAATCCGAAGTCTGCAACCAGCCCTGCCTCCGGGTGTGCCTGTCTCAATGGGCAGATGGGTCTGACAGTGCAGCAATGCAGAGAAATTAAAGGAGATTTGGCCTCTCAGCCCTGTGCTGCATCTGCACCCCAGACCCACCTGCCCGTGCAGACTGCTCGGCCTCAGGGCTGACAGTAGTGCTCTCTATGCTTTCTGCCAGCTGGAGACAGAGGGAAGGAAGCTCGAACTGAGGTAGCCTTTGCTCACTTGGAGTTGGCTTTCATTGCCGAGGCGAGGCGCACTGGGAAAAGCACACACCAGGACCTCTTGTGGGATGTAGTATTAATATTTGATAGGCCTAATGTAATCATATACAATCAATAAAGGCAGGAATCTCGCTTCCCTCTTTCTCCTCTCTGGCCCTTCCTTGCTGTCCCTCCCTCTCACTCTCTTTCATTAATGCATTCTCCCGCTTACATTATTTATTAACTTCCTTCCGTTTTTTATTTTGAAAAAATAAATTAAACGCCATTGGTTTATCCAGAGTCTCGGACCTTCTGTCTAAGCAATTTTATGCCAGGCAGGAACTTTTCTAACCCTCCCCCGTCTCTTCTCCCCACTGTAAAATAGAGCCTGGCCAAAATGTCAGTGTTCCCCACCCCCGCTGCACCCTTTACCCTCTAGGTCAGGGGTTCTGCTCAGGACAGACTTTTTGGTGGCCTCCGAGTGCAGCCACCAAGTCTTGCTGGTGGCCACTCTCACACTTTACCTACAATATTCAAAACAAGCAGTCCTGTAGCACCTTAAAGACGAACACTTTTATTTATTAGGTAATGAGCTTTCGTGCGCAAGACCCATTTCTTCAGAAGTGCTGCAGGGCTGCTTGCAGTTTTAGTGACACAACAGACTAACGTGGCTACCCCTCTGAGTCAGGAATACCTAGTTAGCTTTAGGGGAAAATGCACAAACACGTGTCCAGACTATTTTCATTTATTTATTGCTAGCTAAGAAGCCAGTTGGACAGTGATACTAACAAGCCTACAAGTAATGCTGTTCACAGCAGACTTGCTCAGCCCTGGCAAGTGTGGGGACAAACTACAGTCTGAATGTGGGGAATGGGAGGAGGGAGGCAGAAGGGGGCTGAAGCTTCGAGGCTGGCGGACAGAGCCTAACGCTGCACAGCCGGTGCCTGAAGCTGAAGCCCGAAGCTCTGCAGCCAGAGCCTGTGCCTCTGCCAGCGCAGGGCTGAAGTCCAAGGCCTGAGCCCACTGCTTCCAGGAAGGTGGGAACTCAACAGCATAAGCCCAGGGACACAGATCTGGTTCTCTGCTCCGCAGGCGCAGGTGCTCAAGGGGTGCCCATTCAGAAGATTGAAAGCAAGTTTGTTAGCTCTCGGCAACTGACAGAGCGCGAGTAAGACCTGCCTCTCACGTTGCATGCCCTGTATAAAAGCAAAGGCAATGGTTTTAGTCCAGAGTGCAGCAGCAATGCAGCTGGACTGGCCCCACCCTCTGCACTCAGACAGGCTGCGCGGCTGGCTCACTCTGTGCTGGCGTGCTGTACGTTGCTGAGATGCTCTGTGTATGTAGGCTTGAGTGGTTGTGGGGAATTGGGAATGGAGCACTAATCATAAAAGCCTTCTCTTACATGGCACTTTTCATAGCTGTCCAACTGCTTTACCAAGCAGGTCAGTCTCATTACCCCCACTTTACAGATTGGGAAACTGAGGCTCAGCCAAATGAAAACACTTGCCTGAGGTCCGCCAGTGGCAGAAAAACCAGTCTTTTGAATTCTGCTAAACATCACTGCATCTCTACAGGACTTGGTGTGCTGTGAGGTAGTGGTTTTTGTTCCTACGTATTACAACAGCCCTAATTAATGACCATGTTCTCTTTTTAGCCTAGGACAGGTAAGAAGGATTAAATGGTGCCAGCACTGGGTTCTTCCAGCTGATTGAATCAGGCGCTGAAAGGGTTTTATGATACTGAGGGGTACTTTGGAGGAATGACAGGATGTAATAAACCTGCACGTCTGTGTGCTCACCTACGGGTCCTCTCACAGGACACAACACTTAGTTTTATGGATTTTTCTGAGTTAAACAGCAAGCAGCTCTCCCTGCCTGATCAAATCATTCCCAGTTCCACTCCTCCACCGACGCGAGGACAAAAGGTGCTGTGTGGAGACCTCTCACTGAAGTCAGTGATTGTATGGGTTCTACAGGTAGACCCTTGAATCCCATGGCTCTCCCAAACACGCTGGGGCTGACCCTAGCGTGGGAGTACACCACAGAATCTGCACACACGAGGGCCTGCTTCCGCAAAGATGAACAGTGACCTTGATATGAGGCCCCGTAGCTAGCTCCTGTACTGAGATGAGAGGACGTAACTACAACCCCCCTAGAAGGGATTCACAGTGGCCACTGCCTTGCACCTGACAGAGGAGACAGTCACTGAGCAACCTGCCCAGACACGGCCTGGCTCAGGTCCTCACGGTCCCCACACCTTTCTCAGCAGTAACCCTGAGCAGTTTCCTCGCAGTGCCAGACGGAGCTAGAGCCATTCAAAGATGTTACCTTCCTGCAAAGCAGCAGGGGACCGGCCCTATGCCAAAGCGTGCTGAGCCGTCTGCTGGATGTCAGACCTCAGATACACCCGTTCCCCACCCAAACCTCATGCCCCCTGAAGAGCAAGAGGAAAACAGAGCAGTTGTGAAAGAGACCAGGTGGCAGCCGCAGCCCTGGCTGTTAGCAGGAGCTGAGCTCTCTGGGAGAGGCAAGCACAGAGAGGAAATATCTTAATTCAATTGAGTTTTAACAGCACATTTAGTTCCCATCAGGCCATTTGCTGTTTCCCTGCCAATCTCACTGCTGTGCTGTTTCAATTAGCAGCACCTGAGTCAGCACCCCCGGCTTGGAGGGGGCAGGGAGAGAGCTAAAGTTACACCCGGCAAGCAGCCGGCTGAGAATTGTGCCTGCAGGAAACGAGACGTGTAGTCCAACAGTGATAGTTATCGACGGTCTGTACCTGCTTGCTCTCTGTGATATCCCATCACTGCGTAGCGCTGTGGAGGCCATGGGCCTGTTTGTGTTTGCGCCTGTGCAGGAGGGGAGGGAGCTGATCTCGGCACAGCCTTACGGTGTCGAGCACAACTGGCCTGGATTGCCATTGCCTTACCTGTTCTGTCACCTGCGCCTGGGCGAAGCCTTAGGGAGGTGTGAGTGCAGCACATGCCCCCTGGCTTTTCACCAGTGTAAAGGAGCCCCCGACGTGCCAAGTGGTGGCTCAAGGGTTCATTCCTGGAAACTATGGCTCGAAGAGACTACAAAAATCAACTCATCTGACCACCTGCATTACGCAGGCCAGACTATCACCCACTCAACCGGCATTGAGCCCAGTAGCCTGTGTTCTACTAAAGCTAAAGTTGCTGGCTGTCTACTTGCCCAAAGCAGAACCTACCGTAGCCCTTCTCTGAGGCCCCGTTCCACTCACTCGGCCCTGGGCAGGGAGGGCACTGAGACAAAAGGGGTTCTTGCAGTGGGCCTGAGAGGAGCCACCCCACAAAGAGGTGGCCTTGGGGTGGTTGGGAGCAGAGCACCCAGAGCGAAGGCAGGACTCTAGGGAGGAAACCCCTGGTGAGCAGCTTTCTTCAGAGGAACAGGAAGCCGCGAGGGACTCAGGCAGGAGGCAGAAGTTATTTCTGTTGAGGTTTGATGACCTGGGGTGAGTGCTGACAGAGGTGTGGGCTGGCAGAGGCCCTGGAGGGGCATGGGATGCTGGCTGTTTAGGACATGACACCCTGGAAGGGAAGAGACTTGAACATGGCCTGGCTGACCAGCTGAACCTGACAAGAGGTAGCCCAGCACAGGCCGGAGTGGTGGTGGGCAGGGGTACTGGATAAGGACAGATCTGCTCTTTGGTGCCTAGCCATGAGGGGTACTCACGCTAAGCCTGCTCTTCCATGAGGCTGTAGCAGATATTCCAGTCCCATATACTGCCAGATCCCAGGGCTATAAGAACATAAGAATGGCCATACTGGGTCAGACCAAAGGTCCATCCAGCCCAGCATCCCGTCTGCCGACAGTGGCCAATGCCAGGTGCCCCAGAGAAGGAGAACAGAAGACAATGATCAAGTGATTTATCTCCTGCCATCCATCTCCTGCCCTTGTTATGAAGGCTAGGGCACCATACTTTACCCCTGGCTAATAGCCATCTATGGACCTAACCTGCAAAAATTTATCAAGCTCTTTTTTAAACCCTAATAGAGTCCTGGCCTTCACAGCCTCCTCCGGCAAGGAGTTCCACAGGTTGACTGTGCGCTGTGTGAAGAAAAATTTCCTTTTACTAGTTTTGAACCTACTACCCATCAATTTCATTTGGTGTCCCCTAGTTCTTGTATTATGGGAAAAGGTAAATAATTTTTCTATATTCACTTTCTCCACACCATTCATGATTTTATATACCTCTATCATATCGCCCCTCAATCGCCTCTTTTCCAGACTGAAAAGTCCCAGTCTCTCTAGCCTCTCCCCATATGGGACCCGTTCCAAACCCCTAATCATCTTAGTTGCCCTTTTCTGAACCTTTTCTAATGCCAATATATCTTTTTCGAGGTGAGAAGACCACATCTGCACGCAGTACTCAAGATGTGGGCGTACCATAGTTTTATATAGGGGAAGTATGATATCTTTTGTCTTATTATCTATCCCTTTTTTAATAATTCCTAACATCCTATTTGCTTTACTGACTGCCGCTGCACACTGCGTGGATGTCTTCAGAGAACTATCCACTATAACTCCAAGATCCCTTTCCTGATCTGTCATAGCTAAATTTGACCCCATCATGTTGTACGTGTATTGGAGAAATACTCCACATGCTGGGTGTGCTGCTCAGCCAGCTGCCTGGGACACGTGGCTGAAGTATGGAGGCGGCCTGGTTTCTTGCGGGGGTGGGGGCTGGAGGATAAGAATCACTCATGGGAGAGGGGGCAATGAGCAGGGGGAAGCGTCAGTCAGAAGGTCTGTCTGACAACAAGCAGCAGGAAAGTTGAGAATTGGGTTAAAACAAGCATCTGGCTCTCTGTGAAGGAGCCCCCCACCCCTGTAAGCTAGACGTCCTTGGCACCCATCAGCACTGTGACTCCCCCCTCACCCCCAGCAGGGAGCTCGGCTGAGACAACTGCAGGGAGAGCCAAGGTGAGTTAATGACATGCCAGGTCCCCATGAGAGCAGCTGGCAGAGTCTTTGGGGACTGCTCCGTGCAGGGTACTCTCAGCTTCTGAGCTGAGCAGGGTCCCGGCTCAGCTGGGCAGAGCTGCATTCTTCTGCGCTGAGCCAGCCCCACATGGAGCTGGGAAAAATGTGGGCCTGGCACAGCGGCGGTGACAGTGAGAAGGCTGTGGTGGAAGGATGGGGGAGGGGAAATGGCTTTGCAGCTAGGACAGTGACCTCTGGGCTCAGACTTCAGTGGGAATGGACGAGGGAACGGATGTGAAGCAAGGGCCCTGAGGGCAGAATCCTGCATCCCCTGGGCAACTGGTAAATTCTCACTGGGGACCACTCCAGCGTTCCTTGTAAGCGGGGTGTTTGTGCAGCCACTCAGGAGAGACTCAGATGTCACCCAGTTGATTAGCAGAGCACTCACAATTGACGTTGTGTCTCCACAGGTGGTCGATTTGGGACATGCCTCAGTGCACAGAAAACTGTGTTCCGCACACGGATGGAAAAAGTAAGCTGGCACATTGGTGCAGTCCCCACCTGGCGGGCTGGCAGTCCGCATGCATCTCACTCTGGGCCACAGGGAGCCTCTGCGTAGCAGACCCCACACCAGCTTGCAAAGACAGAGGGCAGTGGCGGTGGGGTGTGAGGAGGATTGTGAGGGGGCACAGGAGTGAGACTTGCCCCACATCACCTGGCAGAGCTAGGAAGAGAACTCCAGCACTGTCCTAATCAGCCGCGCTGCATGGTAGTACAAACGACATTCAGGGCGGCTTTTTCCTGCTGACGGTAGCAGGAAGAGGCTCGGGTGAGAACCAGTGCCCTGTGGCGCTGAGCACAGTACATCCCTACAAGGAGGAGATTGTCTCTGCCCAAAGGGCTGCTGTGCCAGCCATGTCGGTGTTTGCCTCTTTAAACCGGCGGCGTGTTCCAAACCGGCAGGGTAAGAGCAGACTTCTTTCAAGCAGGGAGACAAGTGTCCTCGAAAGGCCGCCTGAGCTGCAGTGGCCTTTGCCTGGCTTGGGCTGAGGGCAGCATAGGCATTTTGCACTCTGGTTGTCCAGCCCTGTGTACACAAAATACTTCATGAGGTGGTTGGTGACTGAGGCTTGGACCCAGCTTTGCTCCTCCTGGCTGCTTTGTGTCTGTAAGGGGAACCTGAGACTAATCCTCCTGGCTGCCCAGTCTGATGTAAATCTCCACGAAATCTACCATCTGTGTGGGCAATGTTCTCCCTCCCTCCTGTTACACCAGGAGGGGGCTCTCAGGCGCCCTCAGAACACAGGTCTGGAGATTCTGGAAACTCTGATGGAGGCAGCACACCTCAGTATTCCACGTAGAACGGGATTCTATGTGAGGGTTGCCTGGGGGTTAGACTCAATTATCTATGTTCTCGTGCATTGCCTCAGCCACGTCTTCCCCGCCACTGAGGCTAGAACAGGAGTCTAGAGGAGAGTTTGTAGGACTTCCCTGGGGAAAGAGTTTAAGGGATTTACAGATTTCCTGGATGAAGAGTTTATGGCTTCACCGCAGTTCATCCAAAGAGTTAATGGAATTCCCACCACTATGAGGAGTCCTGAAACCCACCATGGAGAGTTCATGGAATCCCTGGGATACTATGAGGAGGGTATGGGAGCCTTGATGTCTGACAAAGACTATGGTGGAGCCCCGGACTCCTCTCTGGCTTCCACACCCTTGGGTTCAATGGTGAGAACTTCCAGCGTTCCCGTCTGCCTGCCCTCCAGTGAGTCTTAGGGGAATGCCTTTGCCTCCCAGTCGCCTGCAGGATGAGTGACAGTCTAGTCCTGGTCCTTGTACTTCCTCTCTTTCTCCTAATGTCTAAACCTCTGAATGAATCATTCTGGTCCTTGCTCCCTCACCAGGAAGCTCAGCTGGAGAGGAAGCAGTTGCCTGTTCATTCAGCATGATCGAACCCAGCTGTGTTCCCTCCTGGGCTGGCTTTGAAAGACACCAACCCGGGTGAGTCAGAGGCATCCAATTAGTGAGGGTGCGGGTGATGAGGCATGAGGGGGTGGGCGGACAGGGGAGGCAATTCTCCCAGAGCTGCCAAAGGCAAATCTGGGAGCAGACCTCCAGAAGGCCTACCTCAGCACGGCAGGCGGAGACGGCTGAGCCCATTCAGAGTACTAACGGCCAAGGTGGAATGCAAAGGAGAGGCCTCTGCAGGCAGCCACCGTGGAACTCCGTCCAGGAGGGCAGAAGCGTTCGCCCCATGGCCGCTCTCACTGCCCAGCTTTGTGGGCATGCTTGCCGAGGTGGCACCGCTGCATTTTTACATGCCACCCTGGCCTCAGCGTCCTGGCTTGATGGGCAGGGCTGGGGCAGCTAAGGGTAGGAGGGTGTGCGTCGCTCTCGGGGCTCCAAACAAAGGGAGGGAGTGGCCGCTGCTAACAGCCGGGTTTGCTGATCAGGCAGATCGATAGCGGCTGTCTGCTGATGGACAGAGTGAGTGAGACAGCGAAAGGGGGGAGGGCAAGGGCACAGACAGTCTGGGGGACCAGCAGCCAGCTTGGGGAGAGGGGAGCTGCTTGGGGGGCAGGAGCGAAGGTGGTCTGCAGTCTCTGGGGGGGAAGCTGCTGGGGTTCCTCTCCATCCCACAAACTGTACTGAGGAGCCACCCTCCCTGCAGAGCCCCCAGTCCCAACACAGCCTAATCAGAGGCCCTGCAAGAGGCTTGGCTGCTTTAGACACACAGGACCGATGGAGACTCTGCCTTAATGCAAGTCACTTATTGACCCTGTAGAGCCGAGGGCGGGGGAAGATTGAAAGGAGGAAGTGTGGGGAAGGAGCTCTCATTAGCAGCATCACAGCCATATTTTATCCTGTGGAATTACTGCACAGGCCAGCGGGCAGCCAGCCAAAGTGGCAGCTGCTACCCAGTGTGCTGGACATGACCTAGGCTTACAGAGGCACAGCGATTGTAAGGTGTCCAGGGCAGCCCCAGCCACGCAGCTCTCCCCACCCCATAAGGCTAAGGAAGGGACAGCCTATTGGAGTCGAGTGGGCACAAGCAGACTGAGCAAAGAAGAGATACTGGGATCCCCATCTGCAACACGGCCCCTAGAATTCACAACACAATGTCACCATGGTTTAGTGATGACAGCATGTGACTGGCAGTCTGGGCTCTGGGTTCTGTGCTGTGCTCTGTGCTGGGTAACACTGGACAAGTCCCTGAGTGCCAAAGATTGATCCCTGGTGTAAAGCTGGGGTAATACATTGGCTTTGTCAGAGTTGCTCTGGAGTTACACCTGCTAATAGAGATTTTGGCCTTTAATCCCTCTATCTCTGTTTCCACGGCTGTAGAGTGGAGAGAGTAAGACAGACCTACCACCCAGAGAGTGGGAGGTGTCAGCCACCCAGGGGTATAAGCTGCTCAGAGAATCTCGCATGAGAACTGATTCCAAAGTAAAGGAAAATGTCACCTGAGTGTCCCAGCTGCAGGGAACCCCAGCCGGGTACCTGTGGGGGAGTTCGTTTTGCTGCTTAGCCCAGAAACAGTTTGCTGTCCCACAGCTCAACTTTTAGAGTTGTCACCTGGAGGCCAGGGAGTGACACTGTTGACCACAGTCTTCACCTTGGAGCTCAAACTGGTCTGCTAGATACACAAGGCCCAGGCCATGGAGAACTCTAAAATGCTCACACCCCCAATCCATAGCTTCAGCATCAGTGAGGAATCTGAGTGAGTGTGCTCAGAGACTTGACCAAGGTTACAGACGACAGGGCCTTGAACCCAGGTCTCCCAAGGAGTAGGCTGGTGCCCTAACTACTGCACCCTCCTTTTTCTCTTGTCAGAGCTCTGCTAATAGCCGAGAAGAGCCAATAGACAAGCCTTGACATCAGCAGCCCAAAAAGGTGCCTGGTGAGCGGCAGGGCGTTGGTCAGGCCATTGCTGCCTCTAGGGCTCTTTGCTGCATGCTGGGAGCATAGCAGGACAGAGGAGTTCTCCTGCTGGGCAATTGCCTTTCACGGTCAATGGGACGCCGGGCTCTTGGGTGAAGTTTGCTGAACCACTGAGGCACAGAGTGAAATTCGTCATCACATGTGGGGGGGCGTTAACAACTGGCCAAAGGAGGAGCTCTCCCTGTCTGAGAGGAGGGAGGCTAGGTGTACCTGCCCTTGGGCCTGGTGCCAGAGGGAAGCCAGTAGCCACTCTGGTAGCAGGAGAGGGTTCCCCTACAGCTCCCATAATTCCTATTGTCAGCTGTGTGTGAAGCCTGGCACACACAGCTGACAACAGGAGTCATGGGAGTTGAGTTAGGCTGAACTTCCAGAGAACAGCAACATAGAAAACAAGCTGGCTGCCTGAGACCACCTGATCTAGCATTAACCCTTCAGCCCTAGCGTGCAATTAACCGCTATAACAATGAGTTCTGCCTTTTGTCCTTCCATTGCTGCGAGAGCTGACTCCCTGTCTTGGCCCTGCAGCACGAGGGCTTTCTAGCAGGATGTCAATGAACGGAATGAGCTAGTGTGGCAGCTTCCATTTCTCTTGGAATAGTCTCAGCAACTGGACAGTGCCCAGGAACTGAAAGGCCCTTCCAGCTCAGCGAGTGAGTTACGCTCCACTCATCCATTCATACATGGCATATATTCAATACCCCATAAATATTTGCCCATTATGAGCCATGTCAAACGTATATCATACCTTGTAGGAAACGGGGAGTTTACAACCTAATGGCTCAAGTCGAGAGCTGCAAAATGAGTTACTGACAGGTTTCCAGGCCTGCACAGAGCTACGCCTCCAAATGGCTTTTAATAGCCTGTGCGTGTTAAAGTCCTCCATGGTCACCAGGATGCTCTTCAGCTAACTACCCCTGCAGGCAGCTGTACTGCATCCATGCTCAAGAATGAGTATTTGAAAAGGAAACATCTGTCCCTGCAGCTCATGTGCTGCAACGTATTTTCAGATATTCACAGTGGTATGTGTTTCACAGCCCTGAGATACTGCAGAAACACTCCTTCCCTCCTGGGGAACCCGGGGTCATTCTCCATGCAGCTTCCTCTCCCTTTGCCTGGGTGCTGGGGCAAGAGCTATGCAGGGCTGCTGAGGAAGCAGAGAAAAGGGAGGGGCTTTGGGAAGGTTATGCTCTGGAGACAGTCAGCTCCCTGGCTTGGAGAGGCTGTTTCCTTTTCTGCCTGCGTTATCATGCTTCCTGCTTGGGAACACTGTCCCTTGAGGAGAAGACCTGGCTGAATAATGAACTGTCACAAGATTCGCCTCAGTCTCAAGGCACTTTACAAAAGAGGCAGGTATCATCACCCTCTTTTTATAAATGGGGAGCTTGAGACATTAAAGGTGAAATTCATCCCTTGCACAATGAGTCAACATAAGGTACAGTGGGTCCTAAGTAGTGCTGGCCCTTAAAACTGAGGCAAAGGTGACCAGAAAGAGTAAGTAATGTGAAATCACACACAGCTGGTGAGCTCTTAGAGCCACAGAGGGGACCACTAGGGTTATCCATCCCACCTGACCTCCTGCGTAGCACAGGCCAGACAACTTCCCCACTCTGATTCCTAGAGAGGATATTTTTTGAGATGAGCTAATCTTGATTTTAAAATGGTGAGGAACAGGGACTCCACTATGATCCTTTGATCAGCGTGGAAGCCGTGATAGTACATATTTGCAAAAATTACAAGGAACCCTGTGGCACCGTAACCTAACAGATTTCTTTGGGCGTAAACTTTTGTGGGCAAAAATTCATTTTGTCAGATGCATGGAATGGAAATTAGGTATATTTATACCTGCCTCTGTAATTTCCACTCCATGCACCTGATGAGGCAGGCTTTTTGCTCATGAAAGCTTATGCCCAAATCAGCGTGAGTCTTTAAGGTGCCAGGGGACTCCTCATTATTTTTATGACCCTTGGTAAAATTTTCCAGTGGTTGATTACCCTCTCTGTTGAAAATGTATACATTATTTCTAGTCTTAAATCATCTATCTTCCCTTTGCAGCCACTGGATTGTGTTAGACCTTTCTGTGCTGAATTGAACACCCCATTATCAAAGATCTGTTCCCCACATATATACTTAGACCATGATCACACCTTCACCCTTTCTTTCTTACACTCAAGGAGCTCAGCCTGGTTATTTAATTACTAGGGGGCAGGTCTGGGATTTTTTTTGTTATATTTGTGTCTCTTTTCTGATCCTTCTTGAATTGTGGGCACCAGAACTGGCTCCAGGATTCCAGCAGCGATCACACCAGTGCCAAATGTGGAGGTAGAATTATCTCTCTGCTCCTAATCCAGGGCTCCCTATTTATACATCCCATGGTTACATTAGCTCTTCTGGCATGATGCTGGGAGCTCACGCTCAGCTGCACAGCCACCAGGATTTCCAGATCTTTTTCAGTGCGCCTGCTTCCACAACAGCATCCCCACCCAGGTGAGGGGGCCAGCATTCTGTGCTCCTAGCTGTGCCTGCTCACCAGGAGCTGTATGAAGCTCACCTTGTTTGTTTGCTCATGCCCAGGTGACCAAGTGTCAGGGCTGATTGTGGAACCTGGGTGTCCTGCCTCCCAAGCCTCTCTGCTATGGACCAGCCCCCAGTCCAGACATTCTCCATGAGGCTAGCTGGCATCCTCCAGGCTTCTGCAGTGCAACAGCCTATTCTGGAAGACATTTCCATGGCCTCTGATACTCTGAGCTCTCTGCTCATCCCCCAGATGCCAGGGTTCCTTTCGTTATCAACCCCCCCAGGAATGCCACATTGGGAAAGTGTCCAGTGTGAGCGGGACTGGGAGAGCACAACCCTCCGCCCCGCAGGCTGAGCTAGTCATAGAGAAGCCGTGACGCAAGGATGGGGGAGAGCGAGGTGCCGACCTTTCCCAGGCTCTGCTGTGCTCCACGCTCCAGCTCCCTGCCAGTTTATCGGCCACTGGAGCGAGACCAAGAGACCATCAGCCAGGACAGAATGAATAAACATCCGAGCCTGGGCTTCCTTCCTTCCTTTGAGTAACAAAAAAAGGGGGAGCAAAATGAAATTAAATGTCAGAAATGAACACAAATAAATAAGCAATAGGGTCCCTATGGGGACACGATGCATTCTGGGGCAGGGGGCAGGCTACATTCAGAAAGGCACATCTAGAGGAATCCTTGTGGAGGGTGAGGCCCTGGTGTCTCTGAGAAAGCAGGCGGGGTAGTATTCAGTCCACACGGCAATTAGACAGCCATGGCTGACCCCTTGTCAGTTGCCAGAGGTGTGTGCAGCTCAAGCTAATGGGCTGCTGAATGGCAGTGTAGACACTGAGGGACCTTTTCTCCCCACCCTTCGAACAAACCTGGGTGTCGGTGGGCACGAGCCAGCTGCGTGTGGTTTATCCGTGTGTATACATTCCCTTAGAGCCTCTGGCCTGCCCTGGAGATGTCCTAGATGCCTGACGACCACATAGCCGATAAAGCTTCTCCGTTCTCCTGTGGGATTTGGCTTGAATGCTGTTTTTGTCGCTACACAACTGCTGCAGCTAGGGATGACCTTTGTATTGATTTTTCTTTTATGTTCCTTGAAAAAGTGCCCCGAAAACGTACCAGCCCACGTATCAAATCTTTTTGCCTGCTGGGCGCTGAGGTAGCCAGATGACAGGCTAACTAATGGATAATTCAGAACAATTACTTGTCCTTAATCAGCTGAACTTGGCAAGACTTTGTCAAGTATTAGCTGCACAGTGGGCCTCTCCCCTCACCTCAGAACATGAAAGATTCACACCCGTCACACCTGGATGTTATTAACAAGTGTTTAATTTCTGTCTGGAAACAACAAGACATTTTCAGAGTCACAGAGGTCAAAATACAGGCTCCATGAGCAAACACGCGCAGGTGAGACCATTAGTTGCCATGCTGTGTCTGACCACACCTCTGTAATTAGCTGATGGTAGACAATGGCTGATCTTTATTGTGCGTTGGTGAGGAGCTTTCCAACCAAAGAAGCCCTTTGGCACAGGATGGTGATGTGTCAAATGGAGTACTCACATTGAAGCTGGAAAGCTCAGCTTTAGATGCAGGTCCCCTCTCCAGCCGCTCTGCTACTGGGGCGGGGGGTGCTGAGGAGAGTGTTTGCTATATATAAATACATACAGGGCCATGTCCTCCAGTCGCACTGAGTCCAGCAGCGCTAGAAGCCAGGGTACACTGCTCTAGTCTCCCCAGCCCCCGCCAGGGTTGTCAGCCCTCAGCAAGTTTATGGACAGTCTGTAAAAAATTAGCCAAAATTGAACGTGTCCATAAAATCCGTGAAAAAATGGAGGTGCTGGAAAATTTTGTAAAAGTGCAATAACATTTCAAAAACCAGCAGTTGTTCCCTAGCAAGCAAATGTCTTCGGTGCCGCTTCAGCCATTTTACTGCGGAGCAGCAGAAACTGGACGTTTTAGTTGTTTATTTAGCTCAATGGTTGAGGTGACGTTATGTGACTCATGTGAGCCACGTGATGTCATCATCCACGTTATCCCGCCGACTTAGCATCAATGCACGGGCAACATGACTAACTACACGAAGTGAGTTAACTAGCGCGTTGTTCTTGTGCTGTGTGAATGACGATGACCACTTTCCATTTTTGGCCATTTATGTCGTCTTAATATAGTACAAATATTATGTCTGTAAAAAATATTGTCTGTCCGTAAATTTTTCCCATTTTGTCCATAAGTAAAATTTCTGTGGGTTGGCAACCCTGGTCCCCACTTAAATCCCCCAGTGCCATGTCCCCTTCCTCCTCCGACTGTGAGAGCAAGCCAGGCTCCATAATGGTATGATACACTACAGCTACGTCTACAACAGAGCATGATTTCGAAAGCCTCCCTATCAAAAATGATGGACCAAAAGATGCCCTTTCAAAACACAGCATCCACACCAAAGCAGAGGCTGGCATTTCCAATCTGCCCTTTCGAAAGAGAGCAGCTACACTGCCCCAAGCGCCTCTTTGAAAGAAAGGGCCAGGAAATGCCATGGGTGGGCTCTCAGGGCAGACAAGCCCTTCCAGGGCTGCAGCCAGTCGTCCCCTTTAAGGTCCCCTCCCCAACACCCTCGCCCTGCACATGACGAGGCCCATGGATCTGCCACAAGCCCAGCAGACACCAATGCTCATAGGGCAAAACATGGACCAGCAGCGAAGAGGGTCGCAACAGCTGTCTGGAAACTAGCCACTCCAGACACCTACCACTCCATGGGCCGCCAGTTTGGCATGGGCAAGGCCACAGTCGGGGTCGTCGTCATGGAGGTAAGGCAAGCTCGGGCCACATGCCCACCAGGGAAGGAGGATCCCAGGTGGGTGGGGGCGAGGAGGGCCTGCGTTTGAGGGGGCCAGGGAGGCAGGGAGACCTGGGGGGCCTGGCACTCCCCACAAGCCCTCATGGGTGCATATGTCCTCCATCTCATGTAGGTGGGTCAGGCATTGAACGCCATGCTCTGGCAAAGGCTGAGCTGTGTGGGGGACCTGGATGCAGCCATCACTGGCTTTGCAGCGCTCAGATTCCAAAAGGGTTTCATCACCCTCGGTGGGACCCACATCCCAATCTGCGCCCCAGAACACAGTGGGAGCCAATATGTAAACAGGAAGAGGTACCTCTCTGTGCTGCTCCAGGCCCTGGTGGACAGCAGACACCGATTCCAGGACGTTTATGTGGACTGGCCTGGCTGCACCCATGATGTGTGGGAGTTGAGAAACTCTGAGCTGTGCCACCACATGGGGGCAGGGACCTACATCCTGCAGGGGAAGGTCCTGCTCAGGGACACCACAGTGCCCTGTACATGGGGAGCAGATACCGCCTATCCCCTCCATGCCCGGCTCATGATGCCCTATATGGGCCACCCCAATCCCAGCCAGGAGTGCTTCAACACCCAGCTAAACCACACCTGAAACGTGGTGGAGTGCACCTTCGGGTGGCTGTCTCCTGGCACGCCTGGAGGTGGGCATCCTGAATGTCCTCCAGGTGGTGGGTGCCTGCTGCACCCTCCATAATATTGTGGGGAGTAAGGGGAGGAAGCATTCATGCAGGGGTGGACGGCTGAGTCCAACCCAGGCTAGCCACAGCTGGCTGCTGGGCCTAGCCTCCAGATCCACCGGGTCCACATACGGGAAGCCCTGCATGAGCACTTTGCTCAGGGACCCCACTGATCACCGCCCCAGCCATCCCCAGCAGGTCCCCCCTCACACTTCCCTTCCCTCCCCATCACCACTCTTACACACTCCCCTCCACCGCTGCCGCCACCACCACCCCGCCCACACAGCACACAGGGATGTGGAGAAAATAAAATATATTCTGATGAACAAAACTGTGCAGTTATTAACGTCAGATAAAACAGAACCATACAACTATATACACAGGGGAAGGGGAGCAAACTATTTACATTAGGGCAGGGGACATGGGTGCACCTCATGTGGGGGCCTTATTGCAGGGAATGGGTGGAGGACCTCAAGGCACGCCATCCCCAGGATCCGTCACCTCCCTGGTTCAGTGTTCCTGGCGGGGCTGGGATGGGGCAGGGAGGGTGGGGAGGTAGGGCTGGGGGGGTCCAACTCAGCAGGGGGATCGGTCACAATGGGGGCCTCTTCAGGGGGGCTGGCAGGAGGAGCCACAGCATGGGAGGCTATAGGAGGGGGCAGCCAGGCCACAAGCTCCCAGAAGGTACCCGCCACATCCTGGAGGGTCCCCATGAGCTCCCCCAGGCCACCTGCTAGCAGGTTGCCATGGCCTCATCCAGGTGGGGGCGTCACTCTGCCAACTCCACTGGGCACTGGACAGAGGCAGAGAGATGGATGTCCTCAGTGCCCTGCCTCTGGCCCCTCCTGGCCTGGATACCCTGGTGCTGCTGGTGGGGCTGGCCAGTCCCCATCTCTCGCCTCCCAGGGGCTATCTGGGACCACGGAGGGTGTGAGGCTCTCCTGGCCCTCTGATGGTGTAGCTGCAGGAATGGAAGTGAAGAGAGGGACAGACTGTGAGTCCCAAACCCCTGCCCTGTGGGCCACAGGCCCCATCCCCCCATGGGCAGCAGGTTCCCATCCCCCATCCCATCCCCCTGGTGGCCTGGGGGGATCAAGGAGGCAGAAGGGGTCCTCAGCCCCCTGGAGGTGGCCCCCTTGTGAGGTCTGGCCCTGCCTACCCCCTCCCCTGGGGAGCAGGTGCTGAAGACCACTGGCAGCTGCGACACCATCCTGTGGCAGGCCAGGGTCCACAGTGGGTGTGGGGGGCTTTCTGGCAGCTATGGAGCCTCTGCCCTGTGATCTGGGGTTTGTGCCCTAACCGGTACTTACCAGAGGGTCAACCGCCAAGGTCAGGGGATGCCCGGCCGGCAGAGGCATGGCTGGAGGAATTGGGGGGGTCGATGACTAGGTCCCCTTCATCACTCGACCACTCTGGAGCTGGCTCTGGTCCTGGTGTGGTGGGGCTCCTCGGTGATGGTTCCAGGACAGGAGGTGGGCAGGTGGTGTCCCTTGGCCCAAGAAGGAGCCGCAGCTCCTTATAAAGGGCAGGATGTGGGCACTGCCCCGACTGGCTGGCCGAGTCCCTAGCCCGGGCATAGCCCTGCCACAGCTCCTCGACTTTACTCCTGACCTGGTCAGGAGTGCGGACAGGGTGACTCCAGGAGGACATGCCCGTGGCCAGCTGGGCCCAAGCGGCCACGTTCCTCCGCTTTGTGCCCATCTCCTGGAGGACCTCCTCCTCCTCCTGCCAGAGGCCCAGGAGGTCCCTGAGCTCACGCTTAGTCCAGGAGGGGGATTGCTTTTTCCCTGCCTGGATGGACCCCTGCGAGCCCTGGGCACAGTCAGAGGAGAGGCCTTGGGGCTCCTCATGTGCCTGGCTGCTCCAGGAGCTGCTGGGGTGTCTCGGGGGGGTGTGCTAGGGCAGTATGTACATGGCTGCTGTCTGCACTCTCTCAGCAGGGGTTTCTGGGTCTGTGTGGCTTTCAGGGCTGCTGCACACACGGATCATAGAGTCCCAGCTGGCCAGTGCCGTGGCAGACCCGCTCTTTTGAAAGAGCAGGTCACAGAACGTCTGCCCACGTTTTCTTTTGAAAGAGCCTTCCAAAAGTTGTGGGGGGGCTTTTCCTACTTCCAGCTAGGAAGAGCGATTTTGAAAGCTGGGGCACATTCCTTCGATTTTCCTTTCGAAAGAGCTTGCAGCATGTGCAGGTGCTCCGTGCTCTCTTTCAAAGAGGGCCTGTAATTTCAAAAGTACTCGCTAGTGTAGATGCAGCTTACGAGTCTAAGGAATACCTTTCACCTAAGCTACACAGCAACGGTGACAACGTGTATTACACAGAGGTGGTGGAAAAAGTTCAAAGGAGTAGTTTTCTATTGGAAGACATACTTTCATCAAAAAGCTAAATACTTTGTGGGAATATGTCAATCCTGAAACGGTCAAAAGGCATCCTTTTGATATTCTCGTTTTGTTTTGATAATGTCAAAATATCTCAGTTCAATAAGGCAAAAATGTTTCATTTTGTCTTTATCATTTTGAGTAATCTAGTTCAATTTTACATTGTATATTAAAAGAACATATATTTACACTCAAAACAAAAAGCAGTAAAGTAGCACTTTAAAGACTAACAAAATAATTTATTAGGTGAGCTTTCGTGGGACAGACCCATTTCTTCAGACCATAGCCAGACCAGAACAGACTCAATATTTAAGCCACAGAGATCCAAAAATAGTAATCAAGGTTGACAAATCAGAAAAAAAAATTATCAAGGTGAGCAAATTAGAGAGTAGAGGGGCTGGGGGGAGGTGGGGGAGAGGCAAGAATTAGATTAAGCCAAGTATGCAAAAGAGCCTCTATAACGACCCAGAAAATTTGCATCGCAGTTCAACCCATGTGTTAATGTGTCGAATTTGAATATAAAAGAGAGTTCAGCAGCCTCTCTTTCAAGACTGTTGTGAAAATTCCTCTTCAGAAAGATGCAGACTTTTAAGTCATTAATATAATGGGCCACTCCATTAAAACGTTGGCTGACTGGTTTGTGGGTCAGGAGTGTTTTTATGTCTGTTTTGTGCCCATTAACGCTTTATTTAAGAGAGTTTGAACTCTGTCCAATACACAAAGCATCTGGGCATTGTTGGCACATGATGGCGTATATGATGTTAGTTGAGGAACGTGAGAATGTGCCTGTGTTTCTGTGAATAACCTGGTTAGGTCCAGTGATGGTATCTCCAGAATAGATATGTGGACAAAGTTGGCAATGGGCCTTGTTGCAAGGAAAAGTCCCAGGACTGGTGTTCCTGTGGTATAGACTGTGGCTGTCAGTGAGAATCCTCATAAGGTCGGGAGGTTGTCTGTAGGAGAGAACAGGCCTGTCACCTAGGGCCTTCTGGAGTGTGGAGTATATTTACACTGTATATAATTACTGATTTGTTTTACATTTTGTTTGGACAATATCAAAGCCAAATGGTTTTACTGTATTGTAACAAAACAATTTGACATGATTAGACAAAGAAACGTTCTGATTGCCCTGAAATGAAACTTGCTGGCATTTGTGTTCTGTGGAAAATGTTGAAATGTCAGACTTTTGTTCCCTGGCATGCTGAATGGCGATCCTGCTATCGGAAGGGCTCTGCTCTGATCCCCGTTTTACAGACGGAGGAGACAGGTGCCCAGAGTGAAGCAGCCCAGTCAGGGGTACAAATATAGGAGTCTTGTTGCAACCACCACCCAGTGCTTCCACCCTGGAAGCATACCCTGACCAAGCATGGACTGAGCTTCCAAACTTGCTCCCTGGGCCCCTTTCCTAAACAGCCTGGGGCATCAGGAAGTTCCTTACACTGCCAAATAAACTGATGCCTCCATTTGCCAGCAGACTTGCTCATATGACCATCCAGGCTTCAAATGAATAGAAGAAATAAAACAAAATGGCAAGTGTCTTTCACACAGCCTGAAGATGGGGTGGAGGCGGGGGGTAAGCTTAGGAGAGGAGGCATCTGTAAGATATGGAATTTCTTTCCTACCAATGAAGTGACGCGCCACTGACCTCAGAACTCAGGAGTGATGGATCTGGAGGCAGCGCTATCCAAGCCTTTCCCAGGCAGGAGGCTAATTCTGTGTCCTAGGGGCCGGATGTAACATCCCGTCCTTGCTTCTCAGCCCAGGGGAGGGAAGAGAAGCACTGTAAGGGCAATTGCTTTTTTAAAACAACTTGTGACCCACGTAGTCACATCTAAATTAGACTAATTTATGGGGTGGGGGAGAAAGTAAGTTCCCAGTGCTTAGCTTCCCTGGGGAATCCACAGCAGGGTTTTGTGCCTAAAGCATCCCTAGGTACATATACAGTGTGATGAAACAAGCCCAGCTCAGCTGGCTTGGGCTGCAAAGCTAAAAATAGCTATGTAGATGTTTGGGCTGCAGCCTGGGCTCTATGGTGCTTGCCCATTGCAGGGACCCAGAGCCTGCATTCTAGTCTAAGCCCAAATGTCCGCATTCCAATTTTATAGCCCCATGTATCTTAGTCAGCTGAGCTGGGCCCGCTGCAGGCCTTTGATTGCTGTGTCAATTGCACCTAGAAGCCACCAGACCTCTCTCTGATTATCAATGGAGGCTCTCGAGACACGTCAGGCTCCCTTCTCAGCTTCGAGAGTGGCCTCCCAGCATGGCTGGAGGCTGAAAATCACCTGCCCCAGAAACAAAAGAGTGATTTAAAATCCATGATGGAGAGATACCTACAAACCTTCAAAGACACACACACAGACATGTGGTGTTGAGGGCCAGGCTGAGCTTCCCAGACAAGCTCTGGTCAGGGTGCTGGGACACTCTTGTTCTTACGCCCAGCCAGCTGGAACGGCTCACTGACCACCTCAGACAGATGAGTTCAGTGCCATGGAGAGGACCAGAATTCTTAAATTCTCTACCTAGTATGTAAGATTCCTGCAGAAGTTCTAGCTAGTAGCTGTTCCCTGATACTAACTATTCAATGGTACTCACATGATGGTTCTAGTAGTTCTGCTATTTGCTAGTATACCAGTCGAGATACGTGCCAGGAGCTGTACAAACACGTGAAAAGACAAAGGTTACAGTCTGAGCAGATAAGTGACAAACAAGGAGTGGGGAGGGAAGGTTACGAGCAAATATATGGAATTTTAATGGAAAATGATATTTTTGGATTTTTATATAGGCGGAGGGGAACTGTCAGCAAAAGATATCTTTTGCCACCGTTCTGTCAAGCAAGGCTTTTCCGAGATTTGGCCCATCCACATGGGGCCAAATGTTGGAAAAAAAAACCCTGTGCCGAGACATCCCGTCATCCTCTTGGAAAGAGGTGTACAGGGTTGTAAACGGAACACTCCCGATCAGCAGATCTCTTCCGAGAGATCTGCCTTTGGCATGTGTGGTCTGTCAGCCAAACTTGTACAGAAGCCTGACGTCTAGCCATACCTCTGATTGTAAATGGGTAAGTACCAGAGAAACCATCTCCTGCATAACCACAACGACCGCACACTGTCACTATGTAATGAATGTGTCACACCCACTGCTGCATTTTCATTGTACCTTCACTGGATATCTGATATTCTTCTTTATGAGCCCCAGTCATTGACCGGGATGTTCTCCTGCTAGTAATGTGTAAACACATGGAAAAAGTCAGTCCTTGTCCAAAGAAGCTTCCAGTGGCAAAACTTCCTAATCAGCGAGTATCTGTGACTCTGCGCCAGTCTCTCTCTGCAGCTGTCTCTGGTGACAATGTTGGTCTCTGGAAGGAGTGTCAAATGCCACTGGGCTTTGGCAGAGTGGCTGCTAGGGCTCAGCTAACATGTGAGCATCGCAGGCAGCTGTGACAGCTGTGGATGAGGGAGCCAACAGGGAAAAGCAGGGATCTGTTAAGAAGATTCATGTCCTGAGTCCCACTCATTGAGTCTCACACCAGTGGTGCAAAGCTGGCATTCTCTCCTTCTGGCCCTGTGGGGCCAGTGGGATGTCATCATGGGACGGGGTAGCATGGCCTCTTCCCTCCATGATGCTACGCCTCAGGGCAAAGCCCTCATATGGCAACCTTTTAGCATTGTGCCACAGTGCAAGCATGTGCTGTGGCAAGGGGAAGCCTCTGCCACCTTGGGGAAGGTGAAGGAGTGTAGGTCTGTTTTCTCAAGACACCCACTTTCAGCCTGAACATTCTGCAGTACAACTGCAACAAATGCTGGCGCAAGAGCACGAGGGCTGGGCTGTTGGCCAAACATATGACAAGTGGGAAAAGGAGCAGGTGGTTGGGCTAGACAATGGACAGCAGTTGGGGAAAAAAAGAATTGATGCTAGGAGCACAGGATTTGTTGTTGTCCACAGGCTGTTTGGTAGATCTCTTCTACACACGCATTCACATGGACACACACTCTCCCTCTGGAATCCCAGGAAGGGGCTGCAACAAATTCTCATGAACGCTGAAATACCTCGGCTCTGAGCTCACTCCCAGTGACTAACTTGTTTATCTCCTGTGGGAGCTGCTCTGCTGTAATCAAGCATTTGGGAAGCATTAGATCTCAGCCAGCTTCTCTCTACGTTCCAGTTACATCCCCTTCCCCCAAAGAACAGACGCTAAAAATACAAAGCACAGTGACACATCACCATGCTTTTTCTCCTAAAAGTAACTCATTGCTAATCGCTCTGTTACTTTACTACATCCTGCTGGATTAGCAGTAGAAATAGTTCAAAGACTCAGAACAAATGACAGATGTCAGGGAAATCAGAGGGTTTTTGTAAAATTCAAAGACCTGAAATTCAGACCTTAACGTGTAAGAGTTACTGCTGTTGCATACACAAAACAGGTACTGGTGAGTGCAAAAGGTTAGTTGTGTATATAAATGGCCATTTGTGCAAAGAAATGCCTCGTCTGAAGGTGTATACTGACTGGTGTTTCTGTTTAGGTGCACAAGTGCTTTTTTTGTTTGTGTAACTGCATGCGTTTCTGACAATCAGTCCGTATGCATTTTTACTTTTATTTCTTGGTAAAGTAATTGCATATTTGGCAGAGAGTTACTCATAGAGGGATCAAGTTAACGGCAATGTTCTGCCTGAGCATAAGGGAGACCACATACAGCTTCTAGTCCCTAGATCCAAAACATACGAGGTTTTGTGACTGTTCAGTTTTGTACTGGAAAGAGTCAGATTCTCAGCAGCTTTCAGAGCTATTTCTCATCCTTATATCTTCTGTATCTACATGCAAGGCGCTGAAAATGTACCCTATGAGTCACACTTCCAAATCAGACTAACAATTCTGATTTTTCAAGTCACCAGCTTTATTTCATAACAGTGCCACAAAAACTGATGATTAAAATAACACACACACACACACACACACACACACACACACACACACACACACACACACACACACACACACACAAGGGTGCTAGGCATCAACTATACAACCATGCCATGAGCCTCAGGTGTACAAATATACTTGGAGCTATCAGTATATTAAGATGCCATAAATGGCCAAAAGTGAAAAGTAATCACTGTTGTTCATACATCACAAGAACAATATGCTATTTAAATCACTTTCATTTAGTTAGTCGTGTTGCCAATGTGCTAGCTCGGCGGGATAATGTAGATGATAACATCACGTGAATCACGTGATTCCTGTTACATCATCTCAACCGTTGAGCTAAATGAACAACGAAAGTGTCCAATTTTCTGCTGTTCCGCAGTAAAATGGCTGAAGCAGCACAGAAAAAAATGAATTGCTATAGAATAATCGCTGTGTGTTGAAATTTTATTGCACTCTTACAAAATTTGCAGGCACCTACATTTTTTTACAGATTTTACGGACACGCCCAATTTTGGCTAATTTTTTACACACTGTGTGAAAATTTACTGGTGGTTGGCAACCCTGGAACCCTCCCCCAGGGGCAAAGCGACTGGGCCAGAAGGAAAGCTCCACTGAGGTGGGGAGATTGGATTCTTGGGGCCACGCACCAAACTGAAGGAGCAGACTCTGGCAAGCACTTGGAAGTCCCACACCCTAGGCTCCTTTGTAACCCTTTGACCTAACCACTAGGCTGCCCCACTGCCTGGGGGACCTGGCCACACTGTCATACTATGCTCTGAGGAGAGAAACAGGAGTGTCAGATACTCTGGCCCTAACCCATTGAGACTGTCATAGATCAAAGCCAGTACCTTGAATTCCACAGGCTTCCAGACATTGTTACAGGCTGGGGACTGACTGGCTCAGCAGCAGTACGATGGAGAGGGACCTAGGGGTTATGGTGGATGAAAGGCTGGATATGAGTAAACAGTGTGCCCTTGTAGCCAAAAAAGCTAACGGCATACTGGGGTGCGTTGGGAGGAGCATTTCCAGCAGATCTAGAGAAGTAGTTATTCCTCTTTATTCGGCACTGGTGAGGCCACATCTGGAATACTGTGTCCAGTTTTGGGCCCCACAGTATAAAAAGGATGTGGATTTGCTGGAGCAGGTTCAGCCAAGGGCAACCAAAATGATTAAGGGTCTGGAGCACAAGACCTATGAGGACACGTTGAGGGATTTGGGCTTGTTTAGTTTACAGAAGAGAAGACTTAGAGTTGACTTAATAGCAGCCTTCAACTTCCTGAAGGGGAGCTCTAAAGAGGAGGGTGAGAAACTGTTCTCAGTGGTGTCAGATGGCAGAACCAGGACTAATGGTCAGAAGCTGAAGAGGGAAAGGTGTAGGTTAGATATTAGGAAAAACTACTTCACCAGTCGGGTGGTGAAGCATTGGAATGCGTTGCCTAGAGAGGTGGTGGATTCTCCATCCCTTGAGGTTTTTAAGTCCCGGCTGGACAAGGTCCTGGCTGGGATGACTTAGTAGGGGTTGATCCTGCTTGAAGCAGGGGGCTGGACTCCATGACCTCCTGAGGTCCCTTCCAACCCTATGATTCTGTGATTCTGTGAGATGTAACAGGATTTCTAGGCTGTGAATCTTAGGCCCCATTTCTACACATACATTGTGCCACTTTACTGCCGTACACTTTAAACCACTCCTTTTGTGGACCCAGTGCAACTTTGTGTGTGGACCAGGTTTTAGTAAACCAGGCAGAGATATCGCTCAGCCAATATTGCTTCCATCCATCTCCTTGCTTTGGTCTCCTTCCCCCAGCCTTTCATTGTCCCAGCTGGGGTGAGCTTCCTCCAGCCTGTTCTCATCCCAACCTACCTCTAGGATAAATACAAGGAAAGATAAGCAATTAAACTGTCCAGACTCACGAAATAAAGGTGCCTGGCTCAGTACTAGCAGAATATTGATTATACTGCACTCCAACCGCCCTCTAGGCTTTTGCATCCCCACATGCACACAGAGCGGAGGGGTGATAGAACAGAACTCTGCCACACCTATGAGAGGGCAGCCCACAGGAAAAAAGAACATTACGTCTGCCTGCATATTTTCCAAGATATACGAATGGACCCAATTCAGGGTGACTGCTTCTACCCCTGCTGATGACTGCAGATACGTTGGCAACAACAACCCTAGAGGAATCAACATATCTACTTGTCCTTTGCCACCACTGGCCAATAAGACCAACATTACTTCTTTGCTATACACATAGATATGATATCACAAAGGTTAAGAATCTCTGAGACCTCCAGGTGCTACCAGAGACACCTCATTGAATCCTTCTCTGTGTTCTGTACTATAGAAGAAAGGCTAGAAATAGGGTGTTAGAGGGAGGCATGTTGGTTTCTTCAGCGTAAGGCTTACAATCACTCGTGAAGACCTGCCTTCCCATAGGGCAGTAAAACCAATAGCCACCAGTAACAGACACAACGGGTTGCTGCTGGCCCATGCCAGCCAAGAAGAATATTGCTTCAGATCATAACTGGCAGTGTGATTCTCCCCAGAACCTCAGTGAACACAGTTGGCTAGAACCTAGGCAGAAAGGACATCACTTTTGCCTCCATGTTTTCACCACAAAGGAGGGGACCATCCCAATCAGCAAGTGAGTGATTTTATCTTACTGTAATACTCAGCCCCCATACACGTTCATTTGTATGGGATGAATTTTTGAATAGACGAGAGTTCAGGTCTAAAAATTGTTTGACAATGAGGCCCTCTAGTGGGCAAACAGAAACCTGCCACATGTTCTTTGTATTGAGCGCAAACATTGGGGAAAACGCATCTTGATTTGTTTCATCTTTCTGAATCCAAAATATTGACTTACCGGTGTGTTATACTATCCATCCTTTGTTCCAGTGCCCAAGAGTTTTTGTCCTAAATTTCTTGCATTCTGATTAGCTCATAAATTCAACAGTCTGAGAGAGCAAAGCACCCTGTATATATGTCCAAGCAAACTGATTCCCTTCTTTCTTTTTCTACCTGAATTTAGTGCCAGATTCACAGCCCTAGAGACTAAAACTGTCTGTATGCCCAATGAGCAGGTATACTAGGGGCTGGGCCAGTGCCAGTATTCTTATTCACGCTGCAGTATGTTGAGAAATGTGAGGAATTGCTGCACATAGACCATTTAAAAATGTAAGGGATGTGTCCTTGTAGTGAGGCAAAGTGGCCTCCCATGGATGCAGAGGGGGAAGAACCCATCACTGAGCCCTGCTGGGTCCTGCCAGAAGCCAGTGGGCAGGAAAGAAAATATAAAAGGCAGGCCTGCGAACTCAGCTGAACATCAGACACTGGAGGAGCGAGACACCTCCCACCTGCTCCCAAGCTGTGAGACTGCTGCACTAGGCACCGGTGCAGGTGAGGACAGGCCAGGCCACCAGAGCCCTATACTGACCAGACCATGGAAGAGATGCCAGGACTACCACAGGCTTTCTACCTTGATAGTCTGCAGGACCCTCTACAGACCCAGGTACACCCCAAGGGAAAGTAAAGAAATGGCCTGGGGCAGCTGACGCTACTCTGATTGCAGCACTGCCTGAGGTTAGGTCAGCATATTGCAGTCAGGATCCCCTCTAACCCAGTAGCAAGCTACTCTGCCATTCTTAGGGCATTGAGCTGGGACACAGTGGAGTGGTT
The DNA here is from genome assembly GCF_033958435.1 of Carettochelys insculpta. NCBI lineage: Eukaryota > Metazoa > Chordata > Testudines > Carettochelyidae > Carettochelys > Carettochelys insculpta. The sequence goes on along the minus strand of NC_134149.1, from coordinate 46,016,369 downwards.
GAGCCAGTGTCACCCCCAAAACCTGCCAATCCTGGGGTGATATTCTCCCTGTCTCTAGGCCAAGAAGCCTCCATTTGTCAGTCATATCAACAGAAGTTAGGATGTTTGGCTCTCTTTACTGCTCAACCTAAGCACAGGCACAAGCTATAGACTCTGATTGTCCCAGCCTGACAAAGAGCCTGGGATCTCTATCTGTATTTGCTTCTCAGCCTGAACAGAGGCCTGAGTGGGAGGGACCATCCTTGCCTTGTCATCTTGCTAATTCCCACAACAGGCTACACATAGAGAATAAGTGATGTGGGGTGGCATCCCACAGTGGGAGGAACCACCCCACCAACCCACTACACTTGGCGTAGAATGCGGGCAATGACCCATGCCCTGCGGTCAGGGGTTCTGTACGAGCCTGCCATAGACAACCCTGCTGTAAAAGTAGAGTTTGACAAATTCATTAAATATCTGGCATAAAGTCTGCCAGCAGCAGCTGGTATTGTGATAGCATCTGCTTCAGGAGCTTGAAGCCCAATACCAGTAGCAACAGCAACAGTGCCTCCAGCAGTTCTCAACCTTGCTGCCCAGACCTCTGCTGGCAATGGCTAGTCCCTGAAGCAGCACTCAGCAAGTGAGGTCACAATGCATGTCATCCCCTAGAAGAGTTCCACCCATTTTCTTCCACCTTCCAGGGTAGGGCTTGGATACTCTGGCACCGCCCAACAACTTAGTGCTGCTGTCGCTTTGATGGAGGACCAAGTCACTGCCCCAACATCCAGACTGGCACTCCCAGTGCTGCCAAGGAAACCTGACCTCAAAACGGAAAAATGACCTGAGGCTCTCACCTATGATGGTGGTTCTCCTGGCACCCCTATGGCCATCAGGGTCCATGTTTCACAGTCCTCCAATGGCCCTGACAAAAAGGGTCAGGACTATAGCCAAAGCTCCCCTACAGAAGTGATGCCTCAACTAGGACGTCCAGAGTGGGACCCTGCTTTTCCTGTGGTCACGGTTGGGCTCTTAGAATGGGCTTGCCCCAGACAGATTGCAGATTCAGGCAGATCTTCCTGACTTCTGTCCTGGGCAGAGAGATGATCCCACACTCAGTCATGCTTGTGACCAAATGATTTGTATCAAAAGATCTGAGACAGAACCCCCGAGAATGGCACAATGGCCCTGATTTGAGCTCGCAGTGGATGGCCTCTACCAGATAGGGGACTGCTAGAGATCTGGACCCAGTTGGTAGTTCCCCAGTGTCACCAGAGGATCATTCTGAAGCTCGTCCATCACAACCCTGTAGCCAGCCCTTTGGTGCTACAGAAGACCCTGACCCACGTCCTATCCCACTTTTTCTGTACGGGAGACCATTGGAAAGTAAAAGACTACCGCAACTCACGCCCCAAGCGCCAGCTGGCTGCTGGTCCAGGGTGAGGAAGGCACGCTGGGTCCCCTTGTCTGAGGCAATGGTCCCCTTCCAGTGAATTGCAGTGGACATGTTTGGCCCCCTCCCAAAAGAGTAATGCTGGGATCTGCTATATCAGTGTTTCCTGATTTTATTTGGCCATGGAACCCTTTTAAGCTTGAAATAATTTTGTGAAACCCCTAGTAACAGTCTTAAATATGGAGCTGAAAAAGTAGACCACAAATAGGTAAGGATAAAACAAATATCAAACAAGGCAGACGACAATCCACTCAACCCCTTTAGGGAGCAGGTGTGGCCGCTCCCAGGGGCAGAAAGGAAGAATCCCTCCCTGCCCCCTGGGGAACGGAATTTAGCCATGCTGCCTTAACTGCCAGGAAAGGCAAGGGTTGGGGCTACCAGCCTAAGAATCCCAGCCCAGCACTCAGGAGGGGCACAGCCACCAGAGAGGCCAGACTGAAGCTCTGAGTCCTTGGGCTGGGAGGAGGCTCCCTCACGCTGTGAAGCTGAGGCCTGGAACGCCGGGACCCAGGCCAGAAGACCTAGGGCACCGCCAAACCCAGAGGAGCCCAATTGGCCTCTGACCGGGAGGGCCCCTGGGTCCCCTGCCAGGAGACCTGAAGGAACCGCTCACCACGGTACCTCGTCTGACCTAGAGAAGCCAACCGGCTTTACACCAGGAGGGGGAGATATGGCAGTGGCCAAGGGTTAACAGGGGTCAGCGTGTTTCCATCAGGAGTCCTGCTGACCCTGGCGGCAGAGCCCTGCTGCCAGCAGGGCCCTGGGCTGGGATGCAGTGGAGTGGATGGGCCTGCACCCACCTGCCACCCCTAACCTGTGGGTGCCATTCTCCCCCTCTCACTAGTCCAGGCACAGCTGGGTGGCCTCACTCTGGGCCTGCTTTCTACCTTGACCGTTGGTTCACTGCCCCACCCTGCACCAGGGCCTGGGCTTTCCTATTCTCTTGTTCAACCGCCCGCCTTGCACCAGGGCCTGGGCACAGATTTCGGACTTTGAAGGGGTTGGTTGGCCTGTCCTGCCCTCAGGCTTGGACTGTTTGACTTTGGGACTAAGGCTAATCATGGTGCTTGCCCAAGGAGCCAGATGTTGGCCCACTGAGGCCTGAACACAGGACTCAGCCCCAGGACTCAATTGTGTAGGGAGTAAGTATGTCTGCTCCCTGAGGCAACTCGCTTACATTCCCTCTCAGTCCCAAACCCACTCCCCATCCCCAGAATTAACCTGCCTCAGCCCCAGACTGGCCCCTGGGACTAGCCCATCCACCCAAGAAGTCACCAGGCTAATCCTCCCTGAACAAACTCCAGCCAAGGTAGCACCTCTTGTTACCTCACCCAACATGGTGGACAAACCCACCTTAGCCACCACTGCTCCTCTGATTCTAGTTTCGAGGGCCCAATTCATTGGCCTCCCTATGGCAATATGAGAGGCCAGTCGCAGGCAATGAAAAGCAAAGGACAACACAGGAGCCGCAGGGCCCATCTGGCTCCCCTTCTGGATGGCCATGGGCTCTCCTTGCCCAACCCCCATTGTGCGTGTGCTGACTACTTAGCAAGAGAGGGGCTCTCTGCAGCTCCCTGCCCTGTCCCAGCTGACATAATGGAATTAAATTCAGTTGGTTTACTGGCTGGATACCTCCCATTGCCCTGCCAGCTGTTAAAACAAGTAAATTAAGTCCTCCTATTTCAGCGACTGCAGAGGTGGCAGAGTTCAGAGCCACAAACGACGCCTGAAAGAGCTGCAGGTTGCTGACTCCTGATCAAAGTCAATTTGTATTTGTCATGGTTAAATTTTTAAATACAAGAAATCACATGACTATACTATAGTTGTCTTCAGTGATCCACACTCCCTGAGAGTGAATAGACAGATTTATGGTGGTATATAGCAGGCAATTGCACCACTGACTGTGCTCACAGCGCTGAGTAGTGACATCGCTGTCCCCGCTCTCTGAGTAAGCTGCCATTACACAGGGACACTTACTGGGGCAAACACAAATGAAACTTGTTTTTTAATTATCAGAGGGGTAGCTGTGGTAGTCTGGATCTGTAGCAGCAACGAAGGGTCCTGGGGCACCTTATAGACTAACAGAAAAGTTTAGAGCATGAGCTTTCGTGAGTTAACTCACTTCTTCAGATGCTTTTCTGTTAGTCTATAAGGTGCCACAGGACCCTTCGTTGCTGCTCGTTTTTTAATAAAACTCATAAATGCTTAAATATTTTAAATCAAAAATGTTATTGTAATATAACTTTTTCACAGAAACCTTATTTTCACTTTGTGGAGCCCCAGGGTTCTGTAGAACACCATTTGGGAAACGCTGCACTATATCATCCCAAATACCTGCACCCTCATCATTGCAGCAGGACTGGTGAAGATCTTTGCCCTCAGGGGGCTCCCCAGGGAGGTCCTTGCAGATCACGGAACCAGTTTCACTTCCAAGCTGCTCCCGCACATGTGTGCCAGCTGGTCGTTAAGAAGCTGCAGACATCCACGTATCTGCAAGTAGATGGATTCGTTGATCTTGATAGAACTTTACACAACATACTGAGAAAGTTCCTCCCACAAGAATTGTGATAGTGGAACCAACTGATTCATCACTGTTATTAGCCATCTGCGAGGTACCTGTTTACCTCACACCATTTAACCTAAACCATTTTGAATTTTCATCCAATCCTCCTAACTCTTAGAACTCCTCCCAGCTTGGTATTGTCCACATAGATCGTACACTTACAAAGTTTGCCATTCTCTAAATTATTGCAGAAGATATTGAACAGGACAAGACCCAGAACTAATTCTTATGAAACCCCACTTGATGTATCCTTCCAGTATGACTGTGAACCATTGATAACTCCTCTCTGGGAACGTATTGAATGTCAATAACCACCGATGCACCCATGTAGCTCCATCTAGGCTGAATTTCCCTTCTTTGTGTATAAAAAGGTCATGGGAGCCAAGCCAGACCACATCTACCACTTCCCCACTGCCCACGAAGCTTAGTGCCCTGTCAGAGATGCTGTTAGATTGTTACACTAGTTGTTCTCAACAACTCATATTGACTGTTACTTATGCATTATCTTCTAATGTTAGCAAACTGATAAATACTTGCTCCGTTATAAGAGCAACATTGGGCTGTGGTATATGACAAGTGTGGTGATGTCACGGGACACAGAAGGCCACACCACACTCACGAGATACACGTAGTGATGTCATTGGACACCAATGGACACAGCACAGTCATGTAACCCACATGGGGTATGGCACCAGTGAGGAAAACAAAAAAGCAGTCATGTAGCATTTTAAAGACTAACAAAATAATTTATTGAGTAATGAGCTTTGGTGGGACAGAGCCACTTCTTCAGCTCTGGACATTCTGATGAAAGTAAACTGGCACAACAAGAATTTAAAAGAAAGACAGAAAGGAAAAAAATGAATTTAAAACTGACAAATCCGCCACATGGACAGGAGAAGGTGGTGGGGGAACGGTGGGGAGGAGGGGGAAGAAGAGAACTTTATTCAGGTGTGTTAGAGGGATCTCAGGCCAGTCACTTGAATATCAAAGACGGGGAACTGTCCCTGTAACGTGTGAGGTAATTGCTATCTCTATGGAGACCTAAGCACAAGGCATCTGAACTGGAGTTTGTTCTCACGCTCGATGTCCCCCTTTGTAGTCTGGAGTCAGCCTCTTTGTTCAGCTTCCAGAGCGTCCGCTCTCCAGCGCCTGCTCCGCTCCGCGGCACTGCTCACCGGCAGGTCTCCCCGAACAAAACGCAGCGCAGCGGCGCGTTACAGACGAGCGCAACGATCTATGAGCGGAGCTTGCGTGGGACCGACCCACCTCTTCAGGGTTACGCGTATTCCCGTTCCCGGGCTCCCACCTGCGCCCGCTCGCGCCTTGGCGACGCGCGTGTCGGGGCGCTGCGGGCGCACCAGGGCAGCGACTGACCCGCTGCGGCCCCGCGATGGTGTCTCGGCGCCGCGAGGCGCACAGCGCTGCTGCTGCAGGGGACGCTCCGGGACGGGTGTGTCAGCGCTGTGGCCTGTGCAGGGGACAGTCCCCGTGGGGAAGGGACGCGGCGCCGGCTCGTGCCGCTGTCAGGCCCGGCCCGGCCCACGCGCCATCAGTGCCAGGGCACGGAAACACCGACACGGGCGGGCGGCCCCGGCCGGGCAGCCCTTGGCGGGGAGATGGCCCCCCGCTCCCCTCCCCGCTCCGCGCACGCAGCGCCGCTCCGCCTGGGACGACTCGTCCTCTGGAGTCAAGACTCCGCCCAGCGCCCACTCGGCGCCGCTCTGCCGCACCTCTGCGCTCTATGGTTAGCAGACTTCCTTTCCGCTTCCGGTACCGCTCTGCCCCCACCTCTCGATGGTGGGTGGGTGGCTCGGCGGGCTCCCGCGGGTGGGTCCCGACAGGCCTCGGGACTGCCTGGCAGGTGAGAGCGGGGCGGCCGGAAGGGGAGGGCCGTGAGGGGAGCGGGGAGAGGGGCGGAGGGAAGTGTATGGGGGGAGGCGGGGGACCGTGTGAGGAGCGGGGGGGAAGTGTATGGGGGGAGGCGGGGGACCGTGTGAGGAGCGGGGGGAAGTGTATGGGGGGAGAGGGGCGGGGACCGTGTGAGGAGGGGGGGGAAGTGTATGGGGGGAGAGGGGCGGGGACCGTGTGAGGAGCGGGGGGAAGTGTATGGGGGGAGAGGGGCGGGGACCGTGTGAGGAGCGGGGGGAAGTGTATGGGGGGAGAGGGGCGGGGACCGTGTGAGGAGCGGGGGGAAGTGTATGGGGGGAGAGGGGCGGGGACCGTGTGAGGAGCGGGGGGAAGTGTATGGGGGGAGAGGGGCGGGGACCGTGTGAGGAGCGGGGGGAAGTGTATGGGGGGAGAGGGGCGGGGACCGTGTGAGGAGCGGGGGGAAGTGTATGGGGGGAGAGGGGCGGGGACCGTGTGAGGAGCGGGGGGAAGTGTATGGGGGGAGAGGGGCGGGGACCGTGTGAGGAGCGGGGGGAAGTGTATGGGGGGAGGCGGGGGACCGTGTGAGAAGGGGGGGAAGTGTATGGGGGGAGAGGGGCGGGGACCGTGTGAGGAGCGGGGGGAAGTGTATGGGGGGAGAGGGGCGGGGACCGTGTGAGGAGCGGGGGGAAGTGTATGGGGGGAGAGGGGCGGGGACCGTGTGAGGAGGGGGGGGGAAGTGTATGGGGGGAGAGGGGCGGGGACCGTGTGAGGAGCGGGGGGAAGTGTATGGGGGTGGATAGTGAGGTGGGGGGCTGCGTATCTTTGGGGGGAGCCAGGAGGTGGGTAGGGTGGTGGTAGCTAATTAAAGGAGTTTCTGCTCTGTGCCGCTTCTTGTCACTGGTGTACTTGAGCACTTGCCAGAGTGGGCACGAAGCAGGGAGACTAGTCAGTTCCTTGGGCTTTGTGGCCATTCCCAGTGAGTCTCCCATAGGGACTTGAGTATGGGTGTAAGAGCCTGTGCTGTTGTCTGGGGAAGGCAAGCTGAGGAGTGTATGTTCTCTCTGAGCTGAACAGAGCAATAGAAGAATGGGTTCCTGTATGACAGTTGAAAAAAGCTAGTCTCCAAGTGTTCACTGAGGTTTGTGGTAGCTCTCTATTTCCACAGCAGTGAGCTCCACAATCCAGGATCAGTCTCCAGCAAAGCCTGGTTTCCTCCAGCAAGATTCAGCCTAGTGCTAGACAACTCTCCCATTCCTAAGAAGCAAACTTAGCAGAATGGTGGACATCCTTAAGAACCTGAGGCTGACATCATGTAGCACTTTGAAAATCAGGACAAATACCATAAGCTTAAAAATGTGTTCAGTGGGAAGCTTCCCCCCCCTGCCCCCAAATAGGCACGGGGGTAATTCCCTTGGGTAACACGTATTGCTGAAGAAGTGTGCTGCTGCATTTTGCATCAGTTCCAGTTTTCTCAGCTTATGTTCTTTGAAGTGGGGGCTGGCTGTCTATAATCAGTGGACATGGGGCTGCCAAACAGGAGGTAGCTGGGTTGCCTTTCCTCAGAAAGACAGACATGCAGTGTTGCTGTGTGCTTATGAAAGTCATAGATGGCAACAAACTGGGAATGGATGCAAGAATATTGGAGAGCAGGTTTATAATTCAGAACAACCCTGACAAAGTAGAGAATTGGACTGGTAATATGATAAAGGTCGATAAAGACAAATGCAGATTAGTTTCCTGCGGGGAAAAACATCAAATACACAATGTGGAATATCAAAACAAAAAGCAGTCAAGTAGCACTTTAAAGACTAACAAAATAGTTTATTAGGTGAGCTTTCGTGGGACAGACCCTCTTCTTCAGACCATCTTCCTGTTCTGAAGAAGTGAGTCTGTCCCACGAAAGCTCACCTAATGAACTATTTTGCTAGTCTTTAAAGTGCTACTTGACTGCTTTTTGTTTTGATAGTGTATAGACTAGAATGGCTTCCTCTCTGTTACTATTCAAGAATGTGGAATAGTTGCTGACAAGTATAGGGGATCACAAATTCAATATGAATCAACAATGTGATGCAACTGCAAGAATAATTAATATCATTCTGGGGTGAATTAACAGGAATGTCATATGTAAGACACAGGCAGTAATTGTCCTGCTCTGCTCAGCGCTGGTGAAGCTTCACTGGGAGTACTGTGTCAAGCTCTGGGTACCACACTGTAGGAAGAAGGTGGACAAATTTGAGAGAATCCAGAGAAGAACAACAAAAATAACAGGTATAGAAAATCAGAACTATGAGAAAAGTCTTTAAAAAAACTGGGCATATTGTGCCTTGAAAAAAAAGACTGATATTCTTCAGGTATGTTAATACTACTACTTAACCCTTGTACTCTGAATGGAGCATAAGTCATCTACATATCTCCTCCTCTTCACTCTGTTTTGGGACAAAACTTCTAGCTGGCTCCAGGAGTACCCAAGTTGTTGTCCTTCAGTCTCAGTAGACCTTCTCCATATTGTCTGAGGTCTTCCTCTTTTGCTTTTGCGGGTTCCAGGTGAGAGCTTGATGGACTGTGCTGGATGATGGTATTCTGAGTGTGTGTCCTAGCCATCCCCACTTTCTTCTCTTGATTGCAGTGTCAGTTGGTTCTTGTCCTGGTATGTTCCAAAGCTCCTCATTTGTGACTTAAGTCTTTCCAGTTAATGCAAAGAATGTAGTTATAAAAAAGGGCAATTATCAAGTATTCTTCCTGTTCACTGTAGGTAGGGCAAGAAACAATTGGCTTAATCTGCACTAGGGGAGATATAGGTTTGATATTGAGAAATACTTTCTAACTATGAGGGTAGGCTCTGAAATAGGCATTCAACAGAGACTGTGGATTCCCTGTCTTTGCAGGTTTTTAAGGGCAAGTTGGACAGTCATCTGGTAGAGTGATTTAGGTTTATCCTGCCTCAGTGCAGGGGACTGCATTTGATGACTCTCAAGGTCCTTCCAGTACTACATTTCTGATTCTGTGTGTGGACTACTGATCTAGAAGGTGGTAGTAGTTCCTCACAATGCATACAAGATGCATTTAAACGTTTTTTCCAAAGTACAGTCTTAAACTTTTTGTTTTAAAAGGAAATTCTTTCTTACAGTGGCCTGAGCTGTGTCCTTCTCATTCAGAAAGTCTTGTCTGTGGTAGAATTGGGTGGAAGTGTAAGAGTGTCAATATCTAGAGTACGTTTTGCTTTGGAAAAATAACTAAAATAATACTTGCATCATTGACAGTCCTTTGGAAGGTGTTATAACTAGGTCACTTCAACTGTTTCACGTTTTCTGCAAAGTAATGGGAAAAGCTTTTGTGTGTCCTGCTGGTAAGAGTTAGAAAGACATCCTCCATAGGGCCAGTTGGTTATATTAGCAGGACATAACAAGTGTCATGTGGAAAGCTATAAAGAAACAATTTCAGCCCACAACCCAAAGTAAGATCCAGACATAGCTCTTTAAAAACAGAGGCATTTGTCTTGGATAGGTTTTGTATTAGACCTGATAAACATTTACCGCATAGTAGTTATGCTGGTCAATTTCCCTGTGAAGACAAGTCCTTAGTGAAGTTTAAAATAAGTTGTGTAAAAGGGTCAGCATCTTGTGGTGTTTTTATCTTTAACTATTAGAAAGCTTTCTCTTCAATTTATTCCAACCTTGCTAATGCCTCACTTAGGTACTTTTTTATTAGTTGGTTTCCCTCCTCTCATTAATCAAGTCCTATTTGATTGTATGATTACCTGACTACCAGTTCATAGAGAATGCATAAATTGCTTCTGCTGCCTAATTGCTTAGGAGAAGACTCAGTCTGTAGCACACCTTAGACTTAATTTCCAAGTATGTAACAATAGTTGAGCATTTGTTGAGATGAGTCTAATTCCCCAAAAGCATCTGTCTCATTCCTTACTGCTTACCATCTTACCAGTATTCTAGGATAAGATTGAATTGTCAGATGAAGAAATCTGCTGCTACTAAATCTTAGTTTCCATTCTTCCTCCTTCAGTAGTGTTACAGTTAGGGTGTTTTTAAGAAGAAATGGGCTTAAATTTCAGTAAGGGAAGTTCAGCTTGGATATTAGGAAAAATAACCTTAGTGTCAGGATGGTTAAGTACTGGAATAAATTGCCTAGAGAAGGTTGTAGAATCTCTATCACTGGAGATATTTAAGAACAGGTTGACTATATATCTAACTGGGATAATATAGATCAGTGGTTCTTAACCTGGGGGCACCCTGCCCCCACCTGCGCATTCATGATGCCCTTTCTAGGGGCACGAGACATGCCAGATATTTTTTTAGAAGGTAAATCATAAATAACACAAATTAAGCACAGGCACGCAAGTACAACTAGTTCATTTCATCAAACCTATATATTTAACATAATGCTTTTTTAGTGATTACTGTAATCTACAAACAAAAAAAATTTTCAAGTTTTTAAGTTAATTGAAGTGAAGTTATCTTGCTACAAAATACAGTGTACCACCATGTTGCAGGGTATTTCTTGACACATGTGCATGTTGACAGAGGGAGTTTGGTAGAAGGGAGGCCTACGATGGTCAGGAAGACCCACAACACCTGTGCCACCACTACTGCTGTCTCCTCCACCTGTGCCTGTAGCCAGACAGACTGCCTTACCATGGATGCCTCTACCAAGTCCCTTGCAAGTCCTGTGCCTTGCAAGTCCCAGTTACAGATTTCCAGGCTGGGGGGACCGTTCAGTGTGATAGGTGCCTGCTGGTGGAATCTCTCAGGCAGCAGGTGGGAGAGTTACAGGAGGAGGTGTCCAGGTTGAGGAGTATCCGAATCCATGAGCAGTTCCTAGACAGTATTCATCTGGGGTCTGCTGAGGTGACTGTCCCAGTGTACAGGAATGCTGATAAACCACTGGTGGAGAAAGAGGTAGACCAGGGTGGGCACTGGCAGCTGGTTACTTCTGGCAGCAGGCAGTGTTCCACCCCTGCACAGAACCCTCCCACTGTGGTACTGGAAAACCGTTATGCTGTACTTGCTACAGGAGATGAGTCGCCCAGTGCAGAAGAGGAGAAGCCTCATACCCCCGAGGCTGAGAAGTCTCCTACCACCACTGCAAGAAGGAAACGCAGAGTAGTGTTGGTCGGAGGCTCTCTTTTGAGGGGGATGGAGGCACCCATCTGTCGCCCTGACATTTCGGCTCGGGAGGTATGCTGCCTGCCTGGGGCCCATATCCGAGATGTTACAGAGGCGTTGTCGAGGATTGTCCGACCCTGAGACTACTATCCCATGCTTCTCATCCATGTGGGCACTAATGATACTGTGAGGTGTAATGCTGAGCAGGTCAAGAGTGACTACAGGACTCTGGCGGCATGGGTGAAGGGGTTTGGGGCGCAGGTGGTGTTCTCTTCAGTCCTTCCTGTTGCGGGTAGGGGCCCAGGCAGAGACAGGTGCATCCTAGAGGTGAATGCCTGGCTGCGCGGATGGTGTCGCCGGGAAGGCTTCGGTTTCTTCGACCACGGGATGCTATTTCAGGAAGGACTGCTAGGCAGAGATGGCGTTCACCTTTTGAGGAGGGGAAAGACCATATTCGGACACAGACTTGCTAACCTGGTGAGGAGGGCTTTAAACTAGGTTTGCCGGGGACAGGGGAGCAAAGCCCGCAGGTAAGTGGAGAACATGGAAACCTGGGAGATGGGTCGGAAGTAGGAGGGAGCATGGGCAACAATGTCAGAGTAAAAAGAGGGCCAGGAAAAAACTGGGGGGAAAGTTCAAATCAATATCTAAGATGCCTATATACCAATGCAAGAAGTATGGGTAATAAGCAGGAAGAACTGGAAGTGCTAATAAATACAACTATGATATCATTGGCATCACAGAAACTTGGTGGGGTAATGCACATGATTGGAATGTTGGTATTGAAGGCTACAGCCTGGTTAGGAAAGATAGACAGGGAAAAGAGGGGGGAGGTGTTGCCTTATATATAAAAAATGTACACACTTGGACTGAGGTGGAGATGGACATAGGAGATGGACGTGTTGAGAGTCTGTGGGTTAGTTTAAGAGCAGTAAAAAACAAGGGTGATGTCCTGTTAGGAGTCTACTACAGGCCACCTAACCAGGTGGAAGAGGTGGATGATGCTTTTTTTAAACAACTAACAAAATCATCCAGAGCCCAGGATTTGGTGGTGATGGGGGACTTTAACTATCCAGATATATGCTGGGACACTAATACAGCAGGGCACAGACTATCCAATAAGTTCTTAGACTGCATTGGAGACAATTTTTTATTCCAAAAAGTTGAAAAAGCCACCAGGGGAGAAACTGTTCTGGATTTGATTTTAACAAATAAGGAAGACTTGGTTGAGAATTTGAATGTGGGAGGCTGCTTGGGTGCAAGTGATCATGAAATCATAGAATTCACAATTCTAAGGACTGGTAGGAGGGAAAACAGCAAAATAGAGATGATGGATTTCAGGAAGGCAGATTTTGGTAAACTCAGAGAGCTGGTAGGTAAGATCCCATGGGAGGAAAAACTGAGGGGGAAAAACAACTGAGGAGAGTTGGCAGTTTTTCAAAGAGACATTATTAAGGGCCCAAAACCAAGCTATTCCCCTATGTAGGAAAGATAGTAAATATGGGCAAAGACCCCCTTGGCTTAACAAGGAGATCCTGCATGATCTCAAACTAAAAAAGGAATCCTATAAAACATGGAAACTAGGACAAATTACAAAGAATGAACATAGGCAAATAACACAGGAATGCAGGAGTAAAATTAGAAAGGCTAAGGCACAAAATGAGCTCCAACTAGCTACAGGCATAAAGGGTAACAAGAAGGCCTTTTACAAATATATTAGAAACAAGAGGAAGACCAAGGACAGGGTAGGGCCATTGCTCAGTGAGGAGGGAGAAACAGTAATGGGGAACTTGGAAATGGCAGAGATGCTTAATGACTTCTTTGTTTCGGTCTTCACAGAGAAGTCTGAAGGAATGCCTGACATAGTGAATGCTGGTGGAAAAGGGGTAGAGTTAGTTTTTGAAATAAAAAAAAGAACAAGTTAAAAACCATTTGGAAAAATTAGATGTCTGCAAGTCACCAGGGCCTGATGAAATGCATCCTAGAATCCTCAAGGAGCTGATAGAAGAGGTAGCTGAGCCGTTAGCTCTCATTTTTGTAAAGTCATGGGAGACAGGAGAGATTCCAGAAGACTGGAAGAGGGCAAATATAGTGCCCATCTACAAAAAGGGGAACAAGAACAACCCAGGAAATTACAGTCCAGTCAGCTTAACTTCTGTGCCAGGAAAGGTAATGGAGCAGGTAGTTAAGGAAGTCATCTGCAAGCACTTGGAAGGTAGTAAAGTGATAGGGAACAGCCAGCATGGTTTTGTAAAAAACAAATCATGTCAAACCAACCTGATAGCTTTTTTTGACATAACGAGACTCGTAGATAAGAGAGAAGCAGTGGATGTGGTATACCTAGACTTTAGTAAAGCATTTGATATGGTCTCGCATAATATTCTTGTCGACAAACTAGGCAAGTCCAACTTAAATGGGGCTGCAATAAGGTGGGTGCATAACTGGCTGGCTAATCGTACCCAGAGAGTAGTAGTTAATGGTGCTCAATCCTGCTGGAAAAGCATAACAAGTGGGGTTCCGCAGGGGTCTGTTTTGGGACCAGTTCTGTTCAATATCTTCATTAATGATTTGGATATTGGCATAGAAACTATGCTTATTAAGTTTGCAGATGATACCAAGCTGGGAGGGGTTGCAACTACCTTGGAGGATAGGGTCATAATTCAGAATGATCTAGATAAATTGGAGAAATGGTCTGAAGTAAACAGGATGAAGTTTAATAAAGATAAATGTAAGGTGTTGCACTTAGGAAGGAATAATCTGTTTCACACATACAGAATGGGAAAAGACTGTCTAGGAAGGAGTACAGCAGAAAGGGATCTAGGGGTTCTAGTAGATCACAAGTTAAATATGAGTCAACAGTGTGATGCTGTTGCAAAAAAAGCAAACATGATTCTGGGATGCATTAGCAGGTGTGTTGTGAACAAGACACGAGAAATCATTCTTCCGCTCTACTCTGTGCTGGTTAGGCCTCAGCTGGAATATTGTGTCCAGTTCTGGGCACCCCAATTCAAGAAAGATGTGGAGAAATTAGAGAAGGTCCAGAGAAGAGCAACTAGAATGATAAAAGGTCTGGAGAACATGACTTATGAAGAAAGGCTGAAAGAATTGGGCTTGTTTAGCTTGGAAAAAAGAAGATTGAGGGGGGACATGATAGCGGTTTTCAGATATCTTAAAGGGTGTCATAAGGAGGAGGGAGAAAACTTGTTCTTCTTGGCCTCTGAGGAGAGAACAAGAGGCAATGGACTTAAGCTGCAGCAAGGGAAGTTTAGGTTGGACATTAGGAAAAAGTTCCTAACTGTCAGGGTGGTCAAGTACTGGAATAAGTTGCCAAGGGAGGTTGTGGAATCTCCCTCGCTGGAGATATTTAAGAACAGATTAGATAGATGTCTGTCAGGGATGGTGCAGATAGTGGTCGGTCCTGCCTTCGGGGCAGGGGACTGGACTCGATGGCCTCTCGAGGCCCCTTCCGGTCGTAGTGTTCTATGATTCGGCAGTGCAGCGGTTTTGTTTCAATTCAGTTAGCCACTAACTGTTAGCGTGTTGGTTACAGTTTACTTCCACAGCAGAACTGTGCAACATCTCTGGGTAGTACTTGCATATTTTTATATGCATATTGTACTATTTGTGGTGAGCAATACCGTAAAACTATTTTACATGTATTTAATATGCATTTAAAATTGTATAGGACCCCCCCATCTCCATTTTTATTTTTGATGAGGGGTGCAAGAACGTATTTTGAGAACCAAAGGGGTTCAGGTTGTGGTAAAGAATAAGAACTACTGCTATAGATGGTACTGAAATAAATTGCCTAGGGAAGGATGTAGAATCTCCATCAATGGAGATATTTAAGGACAGGTTGGATATGTATCTAACAGGGATGATATAGATGGTGCTTGGTGCTGCCACAAGGCAGAGGACTGGACTTGATGACCTCTTGATGTCCCTTTCATTTTTAGTATTCTGGGATTCTATGTGTATGTTTCAGAAATCAGATTTTTTGCATATATTATCTGGTCAGTCCCCCATAAATTCAGGACCCTTCCTTCCTTTTTTAATGGTTACAATTTTTATGTCTTAGAATAATCATAGGAGCAATCTCAGACAAGTCTGGAGTTTTTGGTGTATAGTAAGAGCCATATAAATGTATTAAAAATTAGCTGAGTAATACAGTTACAGATAAAGACTAGAGCTGCTTAGCTTCTGAGTAGTTAAATGCAATTTATCTGTCTGTGCAAGCTGTTTTCAAATATTAAATGTCCAACTGCATAGCTATGATGGAATCCAGACCTCTTGCCTGTTGTCTTTATTTGTCTCGTAGATGTCCTCCTATTAAGTGCGTAAAAGTGGGTTTGCAAGCTCTGGCTGTAGCAATCAAAATCCCTCAGGCCACCACCACTTCCTTATCTTGCATGTTGGCAATGTTTTTTCTCTTGAAAGCAATAAAAATCTACTCTTTCTTTATCATTATTTCATGCACGAACCTCAGTAGACTTCTGTCCTGGGGGAAGCATATGGTTCAAAGGAGTTATTTTAATAGCACACGTGAGATTCGTGTGCCCATCACTTGAACTTGGGTGCCTTTTGGTCATTGAATTGTGAATTGCACTCAGTTCTGTCTTAGCGGGTTTTTCACAGTGTTTCTCAACTGACAAAAGCCCTGGTGTAGGCACAGTTATGCTGACAAAAACTGTTCTTGATGGTGTAGCATATTTTGTTGGAGGAACCAATGCAAGCTATTCCAGCAAAAGTTGCATCTATGCTAAGCGGGTTTTTCAGTAAAGTTATGCTGACAAATGTCTCCTATTGTAGATTAGGCCTACATTTCTTTGCTGTCGGTTTCATTCACCATCCCTCCCTGATAAATTAACAAAGTTAGGTTGGTTGCATTCTTATGTTTGTAAATCCTTCTATATGTAACTTGGTGGAATAGCACTGAGTGAATTGTGTTAGATGTCCCATATGTGGTATTTCAGAGTAAGTATACTGTTAAATAATGGACAAGCACAAGTATTGAGGCTTTTCTAAATACTCTAGGTGTGTCCCTCTCTCATAAATCGTAGAATATTAAGGCTGGAAGGGGGGACCTCAGGAGATCATCTAGCCCAGTCCCCTGCCTGAAGCAGGGTCAACTCTAACTAAATTATGCCAGCCAGGACTTTGTCAAGCAGGAACTTAAAAACCTTTAGAGAGGGAGGTTCCACCACCTCTCTGGGTAAAGCATTCCAGAACTTCACCACTGTCCTGGTGAAATAGTTTTTCCTTATATCCAACCTAAACCTCTCCCACTAACTTCAGACCATTGCTCCTTGTTCTGCCATATGTCACTGCTGAGAACAGTCTCTCTCCATCCCCTTTAGAGCCCCCCCTTGAGGAAGTTGAAGGCGGCTATCAAATTGCCCCTCAGTCTTCACTTCTGCAGGTCAAATAAGCCCAAATCTCTCAGCCTCTCCTTATAGGTTATGTGCTGCAGCCCCCTAATCATTTTCATTGCCCTCCCCTGGACCCGTTCCAATACATCAACATCCTATCTATACTGGGGGGCTCAGAACTGGATGCAATACTCCAGATGAGGCTGAGTAGAGGGGAATAATAATGTCTCTAGATCTTCTGGAAAGGCTTCTCCTAATGCACCTCAATATGCCAGTAGCCTTCTTGGCTACAAGGGCACACTGACTCATACCCAGCCTCTTATCCACTGTAATCCACAGGTCCTTTTCTGCTGCACTGAGGCTTAGCCAGTCAGCACCCAGCCTGTAACAGTGCTTGGGATTCTTCCATCCCAAGCACAGGACTCTGCACTTACTGAACCTCATCAGATTTCTTTTGGCCCAATCCTCCAGTTAGCTAGGTCATTCTGAACCCTATCCCTACCCTCCGATTTATCTACCCCTCTCGCTAGCTTAGTGTCATCTGCAAATTTGCTGAAGGTGCAATCCATCCCCTCACCTAGGTCATTTAATAAAGATGTTGAACAGTACTGGCCCTAGAACCAATCCTTGAGGCACTCTACTTGAAACCGACCGCCAACCAGACTCTGAGCCATTGATCGTTATCCTTTGGGCCCGACCATCTAGCCAGCTTTCTATCCATCTTACAGCCCATGTTTCCAATTCATACTTTCTTAACTAATGGTCAAGAATGTTGTGGGAGACGATGAAAAGCTTTGCTGAAGTCAAGGGTATATCCCATCCAATGACTTCACCATGTCCACAGAGCCAGCTAACTCATCATAGAAGCTAATCAAATGGATCAGGCGCGACTTGCCCTTGGTGAATCCATGCCGACTACTCTTGATCACTTTGCCCTCTTCTAAATGCTTCAGAATAGATTCCCTGAGGATCCCCTCCATGATCTTTCCAGGGACTGAGGTAAGGCTCTCTGGTCTATAGTTCCCTGGATTATCCTTCTTTCCTTCTTTAAAGATGGGCATTACATTTTCCTTTTCCCAGTCATCCACGATCTCTCCTGTTCTCCATCAGTTTTCAAAGATAATGGCCAAAGGCTCTGCAATGACATCTCCCAATTCCCTCAGTACCCTTGGATGCATTAAATCCAGACCCATGGATTTGTGTGCATCTAGCTTTTCTAAATAGCTCTTAACGTGTTCTTTCCCCGCCAAGGGCTGCTCACCCCCTTCCCATACTTCATTGCCTAGTGCCATAGTCTGGGAGCTGACCTTGTCCGTGAAGACTGAGACAAGATAGCATTGAGCACTTCAGCATTTCCCACATCTGTCACCAGGTTACCTCTCTCATCCTGTAACAGCCCCACAGCCTCCCCGATTACCCTCTGATTTTTAACATTCCAGTAGAAACCCTTCTTGTTGCCTTTCGCATTCTTTGCTAGCTGCAATTCGAATTGTGCTTTTGCTTTCCTGAATACCTTCCCTCACTACCCCGGCATTCTCCAACCACATATTTATACTCCTCCTTAGTCATCTGTCCAAGGTTCCACTTCTTATATGCATCCTTTTTTGAGTTTGTTTTCCAAGGGTTTCCCTTGGCAACTAGCTTGACTTACTACCATATCTGACTTTCTGACTGTACAAATGATGAAGGTAATTGCTAGATAAAAAAAGTGGGCATAAAATGTCTGTATTATTAGCTGGCAGCATTTTCCCCCAAATATTGGAAGGAATTAACATTGAAGGTCTGGTGGGGGGAGGAAAAGAGATGATGGTGGTGAAGGATGGATTAACATGCATCTGCACAAGCAAAAGGAGTATTTGTTGTTTTGAATATGAAGAGTAACTTCTGAGTTTGTAAACAAAAGTGCATATTATTAATATGGACCAGAAAAGTATCTGTTTTCAGAATTATTGCAAAGCACCAGATTTTAACTGAGGCAGCAAATGAGATCATGGACATATGGGCTGCGTCTACACGTGCACGCTACTTCGAAGTAGCGGCACCAACTTCGAAATAGCGCCCGTCACGTCTACACGTGTTGGGCGCTATTTCGAAGTTGAAATCGACGTTAGGCGGCGAGACGTCGAAGTCGCTAACCCCATGAGCGGATGGGAATAGCGCCCTACTTCGACGTTCAACATCGAAGTAGGGACGTGTAGACGATCCGCGTCCCGCAACATCGAAATAGCGGGGTCCTCCATGGCGGCCATCAGCTGGGGGGTTGAGAGATACTCTCTCTCCAGCCCTTGCGGGGCTCTGTGGTCACCGTGGGCAGCAGCCCTTAGCCCAGGGCTTCTGGCTGCTGCTGCTGCAGCTGGGGGTCCGTGCTGCATATACAGGGTCTGCAACTAGTTGTTGGCTCTGTGTATCTTGCACTGTTTAATGAAAGTGTGTCTGGGAGGGGCCCTTTAAGGGAGCGACTTGCTGTTGAGTCCGCCCCGTGACCCTGTCTGCAGCTGTGCCTGGCTCCCTTATTTCGATGTGTGCTACTTTGCCGTGTAGACGTTCCCTCGCTGTGCCTATTTCGATGTTGGGCTGAGCAACGTCGAAGTTGAACATCGACGTTGCCAGCCCTGGAGGACGTGTAGACGTTATTCATCGAAATAGCCTATTTCGATGTCGCAACATCGAAATAAGCTATTTCGAAGTTGGGTGCACGTGTAGACGTAGCCATGGAGATACACATCTCCTAGAACTGTAAGGGACCTTAGGAGGTCATTGAGTCCAATCCCCTGCCCTCTTGGCAGGACCAGGCACCATCCCCCTCTGCCCCCTCTTTCTTATTTGCCCCAGATCCCTTAATGATTGAACTCACAACCCTGGGTTTAGCAGGCCAGTGCTCAAACCACTGAACTATCCCTCTCCCCCACTTATGCATCTGATTTCTGATAGTGTGAGTAGTACTTATTGGCCAGGACTTTGTGGCAAGGAAGGAAAAAGTGCCCCTTGATAGACTTCATTCTGCATCGTTGGGAGGGAGAAAACATTTACAGTAAACCAAATGTGCTCCGAATCCAAACGAGCTATCACTTCCTCATTAATGAGAGAGAGAGAGAGAGAAAAGTAGGATTTTAATTTTCTGCAACATTCTCTAGTCCCTGGCATGGTGCAAAATCCCCTTCAGGATTTAGATATTTGCCCTTCTTCTCATTTTTCAGTGTGTTCCCATAGAGTCCACAGCCATCTCAGAAAAATTACGCACCTTAATTCCTCTTCGTTCACTTTTTGTACATTAGGGATATAAATAATTAACTACTAGTGGTAAGTATTAGTCCTCCCGTTAACCCGCTCCAACCATTAACTCCAGCTGCGCAGGCTTGCTGGCATAATTACGCAATATAATTGTAATTGTTTAAACTATAGCTGTCAGGAGATTAAAAAAATTAATCTTGCAGTTTAAAAATGATGAGGAGGAGGTGGAACCTCATTGAGGAGGGAGGATGGAATTATTTCCCCTCTTCTCCGGCAGGTGGCAGCACACCTTTACCCTGTTGATAGCTGGTCTTCCTGTATTTAACCCAGGTTTTATTAGTGTCGGAATACAGACTCAGCAAAAATAAAAACCATGTTATATTGTCTCAGTGTTTGTACTGGTTGCTTAACTAGTGGCGTAATCATAATTGTGGGGAGAAGAGAAGTGGGGGATTGTCCCAGCAGAGATCCAATGTGAAAAACTGTCTGCTGGTATGGTGTAGTGCAGCAAATCCAGAATATTGCTTCTTGGCAGAGATACAAGAGTGTGATCTACATCCTGGCTTTGGGTAGCAAATTGTAATCGGTACAGGTGGCCCCCTACTTATGAACAGATCGACTTACGACCATCCGTACTTATGACCAACCTCCAGCTCACCCCCCCTCCCCCGCACGTGCCCCAGATCATCTCCCCCAGTGGGGAGCTCCAGCCGCATGCCTGGGCCTCCCCTCCAACCCCCTTGGACCCGGCTCCAACCCCCGTTCCGCAACCACTACCACATCCCACGCACATGTGGGCCTGGGAACGCAACTCTCGCATACCTCGAGGGATTACAGTATAAGGGTATTTCTGACTTACGACCAAATTGAGTTATGACCAGGTGTTCGGATTGTAACCTGTTTGTAAGTCAGGGACTATCTGTACTTGTGCAGTGTAACATGTTCTGCCTTAAGGCATAAAACTGCTGATACATTACTGTAGGGACCACATTATGAGCATCCATGTAATTTCAAACACCTGTAATCATTGGGTTTTGTGTACCTGCTGATTATTTCAATTGGTTTATGATTGGACTTTGAGTGTTTAATATAGTTTTAATAACCCTTTCATTTACTGCTGGCAGTGAATGGTAACCACAGATTCTTTTAATACTCTACTAAACAAAATCATTGTATTGATCAAAATACTTGGATCCTAACTAGCTTCCTTTGCTCAACGTTTTTCTTTCCTTGAACTGGGAACTGAAAGTACTGTACTTTAATAAATGAATTGAAAGGCCATCTGATTTCACCCTCTCTAAGTGCCTTTTGTATCTTCTTCAGAGAGATGCAATTTTGTTACTTGCAACTGTTGTCCTGATGCCTCCTATGACAAACTTCTTTCTTTTCTTTTTCTGCAGAAAGCCGTGTTGTTTTAAAAACCTGACTAAGCAACATTTACAGTATGTTTAATTTTTCTACCCTTTTGTATTTCCTCCTTCAGTATTCTACCTCCCACCCCAGACCCTTTTTCTTGAATTAAGGTTCTGTTGACATGTTTCTATCTTTCTCACTTCTCTTATTTGTGGCCTTTTGAATAAAGAGTATAAAACATCTTTAGTATATTGTGGCAACTCTGTACTTCTCCAGTAGAGGGATGGGCTTGCTTGATGATCCAGTACAGCTCTGCCATATCACATTCTTCTGCTCATTTGGATTCATGCTGAGATGGTTTAGCTGGTTCTTACACTTTTTCACTTGTTACTGAGTCTTATGGGACTTTGCAACCTCAAGCCTTTGCACTTCTCTGCATTGCTAACTAGATCTTTCTGTGATTCAGAGGACTGAAAGGTCAATAGTGTAAAGGTAAGAAGAACACAGAAAAATGTGGCTGTCTAATTATCTGATTTTAGTCAGGACTGGTTTAACTTCTTACTTTCAGTCAGGATTCATTTAACTGGTACCCAAAGTAAATGTAAATGCTCTCTAGTATATGGATTTTAGTTTCATCTTCTCAAGTTCTTGTGGTTTTATATCCATAACTGAGACTTGAATGAAATACACAGAATGCACTTATTGCCATGACTGACTCCTGCCAGCAGAGCAGAAACATAGTATAATTCTGATTGGATTAGCTAAGCAGATCATTTACCCAGGAAGCTTTTATTCTCTGAAAACCTTTGATATTGAAGGAGGAAGCAGAGAACTGTAGTTCAAGCTTGCAGAGGCTTTTTTCTAGCAGCAATAGTTTCTAGTTTGTAGCAGCAAGCTTTAAATTTTGTGTTCTGTATACAGCAATCTATGTGTATAGACTCTATGGTTTTCTTTCAGCTAAACTTGTGGATGTTCCAAAAGGTGAAATGAACCATTGTGGTCTTTAATGTAGAGAATGAAAGGAGAGGGTGTCATGCAATACTGGCTGCATGGAGATAGGCTAGACTGGGCTTTTGTGTAACCTGCTAGTTGAATTTCAGTGAAGTCATTAGGTAAAGTCTAACCTTTGGACCAGCAGTCTGTAGTTTATGAACTTTCATTTTGATGAGTTGTAATCTTCTTGCAGAGTGTTTCATTACTGAATACATTTGATCTTATTTCCTTAACATTTTGATATCAAAGCAAGAGATACTTAATCCTTACTTTAGCTAGGTAGTTTTTTGTCTTCCTTCTGCAATAGCTTAACTACAGTGGTGCCTCGATTTACGCGACGTTTCTGGTTCCATGCACCCTTGTGTAACTTAATTTTTGCTTAAGTTGGGGTGTGGCTTTTTACCCCAGTAGAACGCTTGTTCTGCAGCCGGGGAAGTAGCACAAGCACCTGGAGCTCCTTTTGCGAGGTGAGTCTGGCGGGGAAGGGGAAGGGGAAGGGGCAGTTGGGGAGGGCTAAGCCTGGTGGTGTTTGGGCCATGGGAAGGGGGCCAGAGGGGTTAAGCTTGCGGGGGGGTGGTTGGAGGGGCAGGGTGTGGAGTTGAGCTGGAGCCACACAAGGGGCAGGGGGCGGTTGAACCAGGGTGGAGGTTAAGCCAGAGCCACATGCAGGAATGGTGAGCTAGAGCCGTGCTTGGGTGGTGAGCCAGGCTGCAGGGGGTTTAAACCAGGGGTGGGGGAGGGGTGAGCTGGAGCCATGCGCAGGGGGTTGAACTGGGGCTGGGGTGGTGGGGATGGAACTCGAGCTGGGCGAGGGGGTGGGAGCTGGAGCTGTGCATGGGTGATGAGGGGGGTGGAGACGTTGCACTGGGGCCAGGGGGAGTCAGATTTTGAGTTGTCCTTAACTCGCCTTAATGCGATTTAAGCAGAACTTGAAATTGTGCATTTTGAGGGTTTACTGTGCTCTTTAGATAAGCGAACTCTAAAGAGTTCTGCTCCTTATATCTGTTTTGCATCAAACAGGATTTCCAGGAACAACTTGAACCAAGAATTTGGTTATTTCAATAAACTGACAATTAGTACAGAAGTTTCTGTATTAATTGTCAGTTTATTTGTAATCTGAAACAATCAAATTCTTAGTTCAAGCTGTTCCTTTAAATCCTGTTTGATGCAAAACAGGTATACGGAACAGAACTCTTTTGATTATTTTTTAAAGCCAATGTGAGAATCACAAGGATATAGTCTCTGGTTCAATGTGTGCAATAGTATGTAATACAGTTTGGATTTGTAAACTGTAAATTCAGTATCAACTGCTGATTTAATATTGACTCATGGTAGTACCTTTGGAAAACTTGTTTGCTATTGTAGAGGTTTTTCACCAGATTTGACTAATTCTGTTTTTGGAATTGCTGATATTAGAAGTGCAAAGTTCATCCACAAAAACGATTGTCTGTTGCTGGCTAGAGCGAGGCATAGGGGAAAGCAGGCGTTGTCTTTCCTCAGCCAGCTCTGCCAGGACAGTTTATTCCTTGGCTTCAGTACTGTGGCTTGCCTTTCTGGCTCCAGTTTCTCTTGAGCATAGACAGGAAATCATGTGACTTTGTGAAGTGAATTTTTAGGGACTAAAAGGAAACCTAGCTAACTCATTTCCCTGTGTACCCATTGCGCTGTCTTATTGTTTGTTTAAGCAGACTGTTGTTTCAGCAATCTGGGATGTCAGTCTACCCAGCAGTAGCCTGCCATGCCCTAGGTACAGTAAATTCTTTCATAGCTGGCATTCTATTATCTGGAACAGTCAAATAACTGGCATTTTAAGTATAAGTTTTAGTTAAGTTTTCCATAATTACAGTATCATGAAAGTAAATATAAATACAGTAAATATAGTGCAAGTTTACAGCGTGCAATGCTACTGTTGTTAAATAAAGTACTCTGCGTACGTTTTTGGATTTTTTTTACGTCTGATGCTTTATGCATTGCTCTGTGTTATCTCTCTATTACCCAGAATATTTGGATATCCAGCAACCTCCTGGTCCCAGGACTGCTGGATATGAAAGTTTACTGTATGCATATGAACTCAGCTGCCGCTCACTAAAAGAGTCCTAGTACTTAATAACGTACTCCCATGTCTCAACAGGGAAAGTTAAAGTGCACTACAAAACTGTTAAATAGTAACAGAGAGATAAGAACAGCCACGCTGGGTCAGACCAAAGGTCCACCCAGTCCAGTAGCCTGTCTGCTGACAGTGGCCAGTGCCAGGTACCTCAGAGGGGATGGACCGAAGACAATGATCAAGAGATTTGTCTCCTGACATCCATCTCCAGCCTGTGATAATTAGAGGCCAGGGATACCATTCCTACCCTTGGCTAATAGCCTTTTATGGACCTAACCTCCATGAATTTATCTGGCTCTTTCTTAAATTCTGTTATAGTCCTAGCCTTCACAGTCTCCTCTGGCAAGGAGTTCCACAGGTCAACTATGTGTTGAGTGAAGAAGAACTTTCTTTTATTAGTTTTAAACCTGCCACCCATTAATTTCATTTGGTGTCCTCTAGTTCTTGTATTATGGGCACAAGAAAATAACTTCTCCTTATTTTATATACCTCTATCGTGTCCCCCCCAGTCTCCTCTTTACTGCTTGTCTATATACTGTCAAAACAAAAAAGCAGTCCAGTAGCACTTTAAAGACTGACAGAATAATTTATTAGGTGATGAGCTTTCGTGGGACAGACCCACTTCTTCAGACCACAGCCAAACCAGCGTAACAAAACTGTTGGTGCAGGTTCCATGTGAGTGCCTTGTGCATGACCTCATACTGCAGGCTAGATTTGCACTCAGGCTTGCCACAAACATAATGTTCTTTTAGGTGTAACTAGCATTTAAGTGCTTCTGGTGGCACCAGATGCTTGGGAGTGTTAGGTACTTGCTTGTTTTGATCATGTCTGATTCACAACTTCATGTAGGGGGGAGCATTGTCAGATGGTCAGAGCAGGGGAGTTCGATTCAAAGGGCTCCTGGGTTGTAGTTTCTGCTTCATTAGTGGCCTACTTGTACTTTCATTTCTCCAACTGTAAAATGGGAATATGTGCAACTTCTCAGAGGCAGAGGGAATATAGTTAGCCATTGTTTGCAAAGTGCTTGGTGATCCCTAGATCAGGAGCAACGTGCTGTTAGACCCTTTTTAAAACTGGTGCATGTGAGACACCATTTAAAAACTTAAAGTTGGCCAGTCTGCTGCGATTTCTGAACCGTAATGTTGCCTAATACAAGAATTATGTGAGAGGTAACTTTGGTACAAGGAATGGTGGTGCATGTAAGTTTTCAATGTCTTTCATGCTTGGGCACTTAAGATGATATTCAGTGGTTCTAACCTTTTGTCTCACACCACTGGTCTGAAAGGCAGCAATGTACATTTTTTTTTCCCCATTTTCTGTGGCTTCCCTTCTGCCCCACCCTCCCAAATGCATTCAGCTGAACACTTTGTTTTAGTAATCTGCTTTCATCTTAGAATCAATCTGCTTTTTTCTAAAGAGGGATTATTAGGTTTTAGTGACCATCAGATTTAGCAGTCTCCAGATTGTTGTTTCCTATTGTGTGTGAATGTTTTATGTACTGTGTTCAGTTAATCATTTTATTGATGTGTGGTAACCTTAGAATTTTGTTATGTTTAAATATCAGTCAAGTTCCATTTTATAAAGGCCCCTCTATTTGCTATAAAGGCTGATAGGTGTTATTCAGGGAGGGGCAACCTAGTTATTTCCTCTGCTTAACAGATGGCGTCCTGGCCTGAGGTCTTCAGAGGTTATTTAGGCATCTAACTCCAATGAAAATTAAATAGTTTTTAAAATGTACAGATGCTGTATTGCTGCTGCTGCTGCTGCTCATACCAGCGCCTGGAATATCTGAGAACAAGTAGAGCTGTAAGTGGCAAAGAACTCAGGTTTGGTGTCCAGAAGACTAGAAAGATATAGTGAATCAGAGTTAGGGAAAACCACATTTTTTTGAATGATGAAGGAAACACCCAAAATGAGAATAAAAATGAAATAGAAAAAAAGACCACTTTCTGTATTCTCCCTCTCCTGCTTAATGCAGTTATGTTATTCCGAACGTTTCTATGTTTAGTGTTGTTGATCTACAGCTGTTGATTGAAAGCAGGATAAAACGCACCCAGATATCAGGGTGATTGGGAGCCCTGTCTGTGCTATAAAAACAAATGGGGATTCCAGCTGTCACAAAACAGGGAGGGTGGGTTCTGATTTAAGCTTTAGAAATCTTTTTGGCTGTAAAGTAAATGAGAGAATATTGAGGTAGTACAAGCACTCCTCAAATTTACAACACAGTTGGGCTTGTCTAGACTACCTTTCTACTTCGAAGAGAGGATGGTAAGTAGGGTGTTGGGAGTTTATTAATGAAGTGCTGCGGTACAGCTGCAGCACTTCATTAAGCAAATTCCCCCCCTGCAGCGACTTCACAGTTTTAAACTTCGAAGTTCCGGCTTGCGTCTAGCCGCTGCTCACCTGCTGGTACTTCAAAGTGCTGGGGCAACTTCAAAGTCCCTTTACTACTCAAAATGTTGAGGAGTAAAGGGACTTCGAAGTACCGGCGGGTGAGCCATGGCTAGACGTGAGATGGCACTTCGAAGTCGCCACGGGGGGGAATTTGCTTAACGAACTGCCTCATATGTACCGCAGCACTTCATTAATAAACTCCCAACACCCTACTTACCCTCCTCCCTGTGAAGTAGGGAGGTCGTGTAGACACAGCCAATTGGTTCCTGAAATGTGCATCACAAGTCAAAACGTTGTAACTCAGAATTTCAGTCCACTCCATTGCAGGACTGAGCATTGTAAAGTCAAAACCCACATCATAAGTTGAATCAGGCTATCAAACTAGAAATGTCGTAAGTGTTGTTCATTGTTAGACCAAAAGTCAAGGACTACTGTAAGCAATTAAGCTCCCTAGTTTTAAAAAAAAAAAAAAAGAAAGAAAAGAAAAAAGCTTGACTTGTATTAAATTATTTTCACTTTCCAGTCAATGATGGCTAGATAGTTGGGATGCGTCACTGGCTGTTTGAGCTGGAGAGCATGGTAGATTCTATGTAACATGAAACAACTCAGTGCACACTGCCAGGTTTCAGCTTAATTTGCTTCCTTTACTGTTACTTTCACCTCCCCACACTTGTCTTTCATCTAGCTGTGATATCCTGAGAGTAACATAGACTGTAAATTATTTTGGTTTGGCTCTACCTTTTCACTGTAAGTGTGTAGCATCGGGGCACTAGTCCCTCATTACCTGCCTCTGTAATGTAGAGAAATGTTCACAAAGAACCAGCCATGGTAATGTTTGTCTGTCTCCTTCCTGTTGAATTTCTGTAGTATGTGGTGCCGCAGGTTGACACATCTGTTCTCCAGCACTCGGTGCCTGCTGAATAGAGGCATTGGACGCCAGAGATCATGGAAGCCCTGTTCTAGAAAGAGTCTCCCTGCAATATCCCGTTGGCACCATATGGCCCCAGCATCTCTCAACTGTGCCTGGCAATTACATGGTGATCATTTAGGTAAGGGGACAGTATGTGTACACCTGTATGTGTGTTCGTGTGTGCCCAAGCATATGTCCATCTCTCAGCATTTGTGGGGTGGAAGGTATCCTTTTTTGATAATGTGTTACAGTGGTATTACTGTGTTCACGAAAGCTCATGCTCAAAACTTTTCTGTTAGTCTATAAGGTGCCACAGGACCCTTCGTTGCTCCTTCAGTGAAGTCACTCTCAATGTCCACTAATGTGAGCATAGAGTCAGGTCACTGCCCTCTTACTCTATGGGTTAGAGGTTTGGTTTGGTGTTTTCAGGGGCAGATGGGACCCAAATCTTCAGGGTTTTAATAATTTTGAAGCAGCCCAGTTTAGGAGGCTAAGAGAGAGTTTGAAGCAGGTCTAATCCCATCTCAGCCTTGACTTGCTGAGTGGCTTAGAACAAGTCACTTCACCCTTTTGTCAGACTGTCAAGGTAGATGACAGACCAATTATTAACCCCCTAATAGCTCCAGTGTTTAAGTGATGCCTGATACTTCTTAGATAATTTCAGTTTTATGAATTACCTGAAGGCAATTCATAATTGATGTGTCACTGTCAGCGCAGCTCATTTGGGACACAGTCACTATATGAAGATGTATTTTGTACATATTAAGTGAGGCTAGTTAGGGGACTTTAAGATTTGAAGCATCTCTTGTAAGTGTGTCCTTAAAGGAAAGTGTCTAGTATTTGGTCCAAAGGACAATGTGATGTATAATTGTATGTGGATCTGGTTAGGTTTTCAAAAATCATGCTGGATTTGAGAGGGAAGCACTCTCCTCTCCACCCAATGATGTTCCGAGAAATGTCAGAGCTGGTGGAGACAGTTTTAAGATGTCTGTGGATGGAAACATGGCAAAAGCGCCCTGCCATGCTGTGGGTCCAAGGAATATTTCAGTGTCAGGGTTAATGCCAGTGCAACAATGGTTTCCACTGTATTCAGATGAGTTTATTGATTTCTACCTATTCTGTTTGGTGGGGCCTCTTCCTGTTTCTGCTGAGTTGCCAATTAGCAATATGGCCCTTCTGCAAGGGGAACAGAATAGTCTGATTTGTCAGAGAATTGGGAGGAAAAAAAAAGTAACTGCCGGTGTACATGGCCAGCATAGGTAAGGCTGCAATCTTCCTTCAGAGTAGCATCACTGCTGTGGGCTCGGTGAGATCAATCTGTGGAACACTAGGCCCTAGTTAAAATAACTCTGGCCTGATAGTCAGAACACCCATGAGGGGGAGGGAGAGGGAGAGGGGCGTGGGGGTGGGGTGGAGAGGGATAAATGCCAGCAGAATTCATAGTTGGTGTAGGGGGGCTTCTTAGCCTTTTGGGATGCATCTGCACATCTTCTTGAAGGTGTAATTACATTAAACCCTGAATGTAGCAGACCCGAGTTCAGCAGATGTCAGGAGCAGACGTCTGCCAGCCAGTCTCCACCCCCCTGCCCAGAAAGAAAAGTACAGCACTATAAATGCCAGTGGCTTACCAGAGCTGCCACTGCCGCTGGTCCTCACCATAAATGGGACTACCATCATGGCTGGAAGAGCTGCTGTAGACAGAGGCCCTTCTGCAGAAGGGACCGCAGCCACAGATGGGTCCCCCACCATGGATGGGACCACTGCCATGGCTGGAAGAGCTGTCAGAGCCAGAGGAGCCCTCGTGGATGCGTTCCCCTCTGCCGCCATGGATAGCAGTGCTGCAGCTGGGTCCCCGGCCATGCTCTGCCCTGAGCCCGGGCAGCTCAGAGCCTGGAGAAGCTAGGAAGGTCAATACGCCATCATATAGTAAACCCTCAGATTTAATGGACTTTCAGGATTAATGGACACCCTTCCCCCCCATTAGTCCATTTAATCGAGGGTTTACTATACCAGTTCAGCTAGACATAAATGTGCTAGCTCTGTGCAAGCTAGTTTGCAAAAATTAGCACCACCACCACAAGGGCTCAGGCTGGCTGCCCAAGTCTGTGGGCTGTGTATGCAGGTGGTTAGCATGTGTCACTGCAGCCATGGTGCCATGCTGCTAGTTTTGTGTGCTAGCTTGCACAGCGCTTACATGTATGTCTGCCTATGTGGGGACCACACCTCCCAGCTGTAGTATAGAAAGGCCTTTGCTTTTAACTTGTTTGACCAAGGAGTCTTTTATCTGCTTCCCCAGAGCTCAGATATGCAGACACTCTGATGCGCTTTGATTATGTGTGGCTGCGTGATCACTGCCGCTCAGCATCCTGCTACAACTCCAAGACTAACCAGCGCAGCCTCGACACAGCTAGTGTGGACCTGTGCATCAAACCAAAGGCTGTCCGAGTGGATGAGACTACACTCTTTCTAACATGTAAGTCAAGGGATTCTGCACTACACATTATGAAGGAACCCAGCTAAGCCCAAGTAAACATTCCGTCAAATGTCCGTCAGTGCTTTCTGCAATCAGCCCTTGCCTTAAAGTGCTTCCGGGGTTTGGTTGCTTTTGGTCTATTTCAGAAACATTTCAAAGTAGCTTCAGCGCCATGTATTCTGACTCTTCTGCCCATTCATAGATTAGGGTTGGAAGAGACTTGAGGAGCTGATATACTCCAACTGCCTACTCAGAACAGGACCAAGTCCAACTAAATCATTCCAGCTAGCGCTTTGTCAAGCTTAAGAAACCTCTAGAGATGGAGATTCCACCACCTCCCTAGGCAACGCATTCCAAGTGCATCACCACTCTCCCAATGACATAGTTTTTCCTAATAGTTTCTAAACTGAACCTCCCCCATTGCAACTTGAGACTACTTGTTCTGTCATCTGCCACCACTAAGAACAGCTTTACTCTATCCTCTCTGGAACCCCCTTCAGGTAGTTGAAGGTTATTAAATCCCTGCTCACTCATCTCTTCTGCAGGCTAAATTGCCCAGTTCCCTGTTCCGTGTGCCCCAGCCCCACCCCCCACCCCCATCATTTTTGTTGCCCTCCTCTGGACTCTCTCCAGTGAGTCCACATCCTTTCTGTTGGCGGGGAGGGGGACAAAACTGGACTCAGTACTCCAGATGTGGCCTCAGCAGCGCTGAATAGAGGGGAATAATCACTTCCCTCTGTTCCCTGGCAACATTCCTACGAATGCAGCCCAATATGCCATTAGCTTTCGTGGCAGCAAAGGCTCACTGTTGACTGACTCATCCAGCTTCCTGTCCACTTAAACCCCAGGTCCTTTTCTTCATAACTGCCCTTAGCTGTCTGGTCTCCAGCCTGTAGTAGTATATGGGATTTTCCTTGCTAAATGCAGGACTCTGCACTTGTCCTTGTTGAATCTCATCAGATTTCTTTTGGACCAGTTCTCAAATGGGTCTAGGTTACTGTGGACCCTATCCCTACCCTCCAGAATATCTGCTTCTCCTACCAGCGTAATGTTCCCTATTACCCAGATCATTAATGAAGGTGTTGAGCAAAACTGGTTCCAGGACTGACCCCTGGGTCACTCTGCTTCATACAGGTCATCAATTAAACATCAAGCCATTCATTGGTCACTACCATTTGAGCCCGATCTAGCCAGCTTTCTGTCCACCTTCTAGTCCATTCATCTAAGCCATACTACTATAACTTTCTGGTAAGAATACTGGAAAAGCCAATATCAAAAGCTTTGCTTAAGTCAAGATATATCACTGGTTTCCTCATACCCAGAGAGCCAGTTATCTCATCATGGAAGGCAATCAGATTGGTCAGGTGTGATTTGCCTTTGGGGAATCCATGTTGACCGTTCCTGATTGCCCTTCTTTCCTCCAAGTGGTTTGGAATGGATTCCTTGACGACGACCTCCATGATTTTTTCCAGGGACCGAGATGAGGTTGACTGGTCTGCAGTTCCCCAGATTCTTTCTTCCCCTTTTTGAGAAAATAAAAAATGGGCACTGCATTTGCCATTGTCCAGTCATCTGTGACTTCCCCCAGTCACTACCAGTTTTCAAATATAATGGCCATTGGCTTTGCAATCACATCAGCCAACTCTCTCAGGACACTTGGGCTACGTCTACACGTGCATGCTACATCGAAATAGCTTATTTCGATGTAGCGACATCGAAATAAGATATTTTGATGAATAACGTCTACACATCCTCCAGGGCTGGCAACTTCGACGTTCATCTTCGACACTGGGCAGCACCACATCGAAATAGGCGCTGCGAGGGAACGTCTACACACCAAAGTAGCACACATCGAAATAAGGGTGCCAGGAACAGCTGCAGACAGGGTCACAGGGTGGACTCAACAGCAAGCCGCTCCCTTAAAGGGCCCCTCCCAGACACAGTTGCACTAAACAACACAAGATCCACAGAGCCGACAACTGGTTGCAGACCCTGTGCATGCAGCATGGATCCCCAGCTGCTGCAGCAGCAGCCAGAAGCCCTGGGCTAAGGGCTGCTGCACACGGTGACCATAGAGCCCCGCACGGGCTGGAGAGAGAGCGTCTCTCAACCCCTCAGGTGATGGCCGCCATGGTGGACCCCGCTATTTCGATGTTGCGGGACGCGGATCAGCTACACGTGCCCTACTTCGACGTTCAGCTTCGAAGTAGGGCGCTATTCCCATCCCCTCATGGGGTTAGTGACTTCGACGTCTCACCGCCTAACGTCGATATCAACTTCGAAATAGCGCCCAACACGTGTAGCCGTGACGGGCGCTATTTCGAAGTTGGCGCCGCTACTTCGAAGTAGCGTGCACGTGTAGACGTGGCCTTGGATGCATTAGATCTGGCCTTGTGAAGTTGTGCATGTCCAGCTTTTCTAAATAGTCCTTAACCTGCTCTCCTGCTCTCACCACTGAGTGCTGCTCACCTCCTCCCCCCTATCATGCTGCCTAGTGCAGCAGTCTGGGAGCTGACATTGTCTGTGAAGACTGAGGCAAAAGAACATTAAGTACTTAAGCTTTTGTCACATCATCTGTTACTAGGTGGCTTTCCCCATTCAGTAGGGATCCCATGCTTTCCCTGACCACCACCTGGTTGCTTACACGCCTGGAGAAGCCCTTTTTTTTGTTATCCTTTGCATCCCTTGGTAGCCGTAACTCCTGTTGTGCTTTGGCCTTACTGATCACAGCCCCGCGTGCCTGAACAGTATTTTTATACTGCTTCCTTGTCATCTGTCCAGGTTTCCATTTCTAGTAAGCTTTCTTTTTGTGTTTCAAGCTCACTGAAGCTTTTGGTATTAAGCCAAACTCATCTCCTGTCATATTGACTATTTTCTGCAATTTGGGATGGTTTATTCCTGCACCCACAATAAGGCTTCATTAGAATACAGCCAGTTCTCCTTGACCCCTTTCCGGTTTGTGTTAGCTTCCCAGGAGATCCTGCCCATCGGTTCCCTGAGGAAATCAGTCTTCTTTTATGAAGTCTAGGGTCCATATTCTGCAGCTCTCCTTTCTTCCTTTGGTCAGGAGAGTGAACTCAACCATCTCATGATCACCGCTGCTCAGGCAGCTGCCTACGAATACTTCCCCTACCATTTCATCCCTGTTTTTCAAGAGGAACATGACCCCTAGTTGGTTTGTGTTCCTGTGGTTGAGAAGCACATTTTTCTACTACGTACTGTCGCTTTCCTCTGGTTGTGTAAAAAGACTCTCACAAATGGGGAAGCATTTCAGCTTAACAGCTCTGAACGTTGTGCAGTGACTGCGCAAAGTTAAAAATGATTATTTTCTTCTCTTGGATGTTCTCTTTTAACAAGTAAAAAATGTAAAATTCAAAGAGGTGCCTTGGTAACTTTTTAATGCATATCTTTCAATAGAACAAAATCAAACCATTAGTGATGTGATGAAATTGGTACCCTTCTGCACCTCCCCTGCCCACCCCCCGCACCCAAAAATGTCCAAGTTAACATAAGAACTCCATATAGGCATTTAGTGAAGAGTTCCCACTGTCCTGTGGATACTTTTAGCTTACATTCTTAGGTTGACGGTTAGGCATTCTTGCTGTGGCAAAGATGGATCCCAGTAAAGGGTTTACATTTTTATCCTAGGGAAGTCCAGGCTTATCACCAGACCATTGGTGTTTTGGGAAGAGACCTAGCTGTGAACAGATAACTTGAGAACAGAGGGTAGATCTGGCCTGCTCTCTAGTTGTAAACATTGTCTCAAAGTTTAAAGCTGTTTTCTTTTTTTCCCCCAAATATAAGTAGCTGTCTGCAATTTTTTAAAGGTTTTGTTTATCTTCATTTTCTCTTCCTCAATCAAAGAATGTGTTAGAAGATGGACTGCTTCCTTTCTTTTACATTTTTCACTTTAATGTGAAGGTCTGGTCAGAACTCTTGCCTCCTATTTCATCCTCTATCCTTTTTGTCTGCTCCACAGCTTGTCACTTTTTCTACTGCTCTGAGAAGTGATTGTAGATTTGTCATGTTAAAACTCAGCAGTCTCTTCAGGCCGTTCCTGTTGTATCAGTGCCTGACCCCCTCCTTGAATGAGCTCTCTGTACTTTCCTCAGTACTTTCTGGGGGCAAGGGGTTATGGATTTGATTTCAGGTTATAGGACTGTAAAACTGATGCCTTCTGTTCTGAATTTTGAATAAGGTACCCCCATCATACTAGGGAGATAGTCAAAGGGTTCCATACTCTGGCTAAGATAAAAGTAATTTAGCTGGGAGCTAGACCTCACAATGCAAGTAAAGGAGCCATCAGGCGCACTGAAATATGAAATAATATGGTGTATCAAATGCTCACTTTCCCACTGTAATCTGAAAGATAACTTTATATACCTTGTCTAAGGAAAATCAAACTGCAGTAAAGAGTGGGTGCTAAACAGAATTGTAGGATGAGATGTATTATAGCTTGCTGATTACCCCAAAGCTCCAGTGGCAATAACACTTTGTATTTTATCACAGGGCCAGATGGTCATGTAACCAAATATGGGTTAGACTGGCTGGTGAAGAACAGTTACGAGGGTCAAAAGCGGGAGATCATGCATCCTCGAATTCTCTGGAATGCTGAGATCTATCACCAAGCCCAAGTGCCCTCTGTTGACTGCAAGAGCTTCCTGGAGACAAATGAGGGACTGAAAGAATTCCTGCAAAACTTCCTGCTGTACGGCATTGCTTTTGTAGAAAACGTTCCCCCAACCAAAGAGGACACAGAAATCTTAGCAGAGAGAATCAGCTTGATCAGGTAACTTGAAGTCTCCTAAGGAGGCCACGTGCAACTTTCTGAGAGCTGCAAGAGCCACACAAATAACCAGGATGAGATTGTAGCCTCCCTTTTTAATATGAAGGTGGAGTCCTCACTTACCATAGATCCAAGAATAAAACTCCAGTCAAGGCGAAATATTAACCCGCAGGCTGTGTGGCCAAGCCATTTGATTTAAGATGGAACATTGCATTGTAGAACCTGGCAAGTCCACAGGCCCCATCTCCTTATGAAAGCAAGGGTTAGGGCATTGTGAAAATGCAGAGGCAACATCTGACCACTGGTGTGCTAGTGGATAAAGTTCATATCAGGGAGTGAGTGGTGGACTGAGAAGATTTTGAGCTTCACTGGGAGCAAGATTTCCTGTTTTTTGATTCAAAGGTTGAGAGGGCAGCCTGGAGCCTGGGAGCTGGAAAGATCAAAGAAGACTTGTAGTTGGGCCAGAAAGAGAAGTGTGGGAAAGCTATTTTAAGTGTACAGTAAAGCAAAATTCCCACTGGTCGAGCCCGGGTTTGAATTTCAGCCTGTCTCCAGACTGAGTGCTGTAGAAGCAGCTTATGTGCTACAAAGGGAATGCAGAGAGCTACTTCTTGGAATTGCCACTCTCGTTCATGCTGGTTAAGGAGTGACATATCTAGTTCCCAGGGCATCCCGTATATCTTATGCACCTGGCTACTTATAGGCCTTATCACTGTGGCACCCAAGACTCAGATCATCAGAGATAGGTAGGTGCCTAATTCTGTTTTATTTCCCTGGGAGTTAGGTACCTACAGACCTTTGAGAATCTAGGGCCAAAGGCTTTTCAGCTTTCTGCCCCTACAATTTGCTTATCTTCAGCCTGCTTCCTCCTCTGCTGCTCATCTTCCTTCCCCACAGTTCAGGGCTTGGAGAACTGGTGTCCAGGAGCCAGGGGAGGACTTGGGAACCTTCAGACTTGAGCAGGGTTTTTGTGCAATCCCAGAGGAGGTGGATGGAAGGCAGGATGTGCTGTGTGAAGGCAGCGTCTTCAGCCTAGGAGTGGGAATGCTCCCCATGACTCGGGAATGGTGCTGTTGTTGATTTTATAAGAATGGTGTTCAGCTGGAAGACAAGAGCCATTCATCAGCTTGAAGGACATTGGTCATGAGACTGGAAAGGCTGTGAGGATTACACAGGGGAGAGGTGCTTTTATAAGGGAGAGGAACTGACCACTTAAAGTAGTAGAAGCCCTTTCACTTGATGTTAGTAATTAAAGTCACTTAATATGTATTATAAATAGGCAATATATTATAATATTATTACTTTCTTACTTTTGCGTTTTGGGCAATGGTGAGGCTACACTAAAGAAAACAGCTTGGATGGTTCCTAAAGCAATCTGTACCACACAAGTTGTGTTTACTGGCCCTTCTATGTGATGTACACCTCATCAGACCTTCCCTTTTCCCTTCCAGGGAGACCATATATGGTAGAATGTGGTATTTCACCTCTGACTTTTCCCGGGGAGATACAGCATACACAAAACTGGCTCTGGATCGTCACACTGACACCACCTACTTCCAGGAGCCTTGTGGGTATGTGCTTTCGCTGGTTCCCCAAGATGCAGATCCAAAGGCAAGAGTAATTTATAAGAGTGAAATTTCTAATGGCAGAATTTTCAACAGGTGGGAGTCATTGTGGATTGTTCTCTGAAAACTTCCACTCAATGTGCTGCAGCAGTCAAAAAGGCAAACAGAATTCTAGGGATCACTAAAAAATGGATAGAGAATAAGACAGAAAATATCTTATTGCCTCTCCATAAATCCGTGGTACCCCCACATCCTGAATATTGCATATGGATGTGGTCGTCTCATCTCAAAAAGATATCTTGGTATTGGAAAAGGTTCAGAAAATCCAACAAATACGATGAGGGGCTTGGAACAGGTGCCATATGAAGACAGATTAAAAAGACAGGGATTTTTCATCTTAGAAAAAAGGAGCCTAAGGCGGGTTACAATAGAGGGATATAAAATCAAGACTGGTGTGGAAAAAGTGAATAAGGAAAAGTTATTTTGTTGTTCCAATAACAAAATAATTAGGGGTCACCAAATGAAATTAATGGGTAGCAGGTTTAAAACTAACAAAACGAAGTTCTTCTTCACACAGCGCAGAGTAGGCCTGTGGAACGCCTCACCAGAGGAGGCTGTGAAAACAAAGACTTGAACAGGGTTCAAAAAAGAACTAAAATTCATAAAGGTGAGATCCATCAATAGATTCGTCAGAATAGGTATGAGTGGTGTCCATAGCTTCTGCTTGTCGGTGATTGGAAGTGGATGTCAGCAGAGGGATTGTTTTTGTGATTACCTGTTCTGTTCACTTCTTCTAGGGTAGGGATTCCCAACCTATGGGTTGGGACCCAAACATGGGTCACCATTAGATTTTTGTAAAGGTCGCCAGCTGGGCGGCTCCAAGCCACATCTCAAACAGGTTGAGAACTGCTGCTCTAGGGCATCCAGTGTTGGCCACTGTTGAAAGACAGGATACTGGGCTAGATGGGCCTTTGGTCTGACCTAGTTTGGCCATTCTTATGTTCAGATTCATTCCCCAGTGTTAGTTATCTTCCTATAACACGACTTGGTTCTCTACATGTGACAGATTGACTGACTGGATTTTCTGTTGTGGTGTGTGTTCTATGCCCCCTTGCAGTATCCAGGTGTTCCACTGCCTTAAGCACGAAGGGACAGGTGGCAGGACGCTGCTGGTGGATGGCTTCTACGCAGCAGAGCAGGTTCTCAAGAAAGCTCCTGAAGAATTTGAGCTCCTCACCAAGGTGCCGCTGAAGCATGAGTACATTGAGAATGTTGGGGGCTGTCACAACCACATGATTGGGGTTGGGCCAGTTTTGAATATCTACCCCTGGAACAATGAGCTTTATTTGATCAGGTGAGAAGTAATGGGTCAAACCATTGTTTGGGGGAAGGGGAGCAGCCATTAAAAGCAGGTGTGGTTATTCCACATGCTGGTCCTTTTGTACAGAGTAGACTGAAAGAATCACTCTCCTTCACAAAAGAAGTCCACGTACCAGTGCTGGGACTGCAAGCTCTTCCAACTGGCACGTTAGGCTCTTTATGCACCTTTCTTGCTGGCAGGGCACTTCTTCTTGGTCATTTCCAAGCTGTGCCCTGCAACGGAAAAGTTGCAGGACTGGGTTTGAAACAGCCTTTCTACTGTGGGTTACATTGGGCTCGACTGAAGGGGAGGGGACAGGCCCTGTCTGGTCAGGTTTTCATCTGAATGAGTTGTCTGAAAAGGGTGGGAGCCACTATTCTAATTTTAGCATTTTATGTAATTGTCACTCACTCTCACAACACACACCTTATTTTAAATGGTTAACTATGCCAGTCATTCTAACTGTCTAAAGGAATCACGTGGCAGTTCTGTGCCTGCCAAATTTCCAAACTGTGCATGGAGAGGTGTCCGGGGAATTTTCAGGGCATTATCTCCTGGACAAGTACCCACAAGTTCACATGCTGTATACATTTCCACTGAGAACTCCAACACTTAAATTTCAGATTACAACTAGCTGCTAACCCCAGGGCAGCTACCCATTGCCTGGCCCAGTCGCCTTTTGGCATGGGGGTGCAAGTAGTCTTCCCTTTTTACTAGACCCTGCATGGTGTAGGTCAATGAGAGCCATGCCATTGACGTCAGTGCCTGTGGGATCAGGCCTTTTATCTGTAGGTCTTTCTGTATATCCATCTACTCTGCAGTGAGGTAGAGTATAAAACTTAGCCCCAGTCTTGTGTCTTTTGATTGTGGTTCGAATCCAAACGGTCCAGGTTGTGTTCTTTAATTTGAGTGATCAATTGTGTATGCTGCTTTTTCTACTTCAGAAAAGCACCTAAGATGGTCCACAAACATTCAGCCCTGCTCCTTGTACCTCTGTTTCATTAAACGTATATAGCACTGAGGCAGGGTTCCACAGATTGTGTCCCACTGAGGATGGTTATTGGTCAGTTTGTTCAAGCGCTGGTATTCCCAAAATAGTATTGACCTAGTCACTGATTGGAGACTAAGACAGTAAACTGCACATGCACTTCTTGCACGGTCTCCTTTTATTATGGTGGAAGAAGTTTTAAGTTTCTCCACGATGCATCAGGGTTGATCTGCTGCTTAAGAGTTTATACCACTCTATCCCTTGACATGCCAGTTAATAACCAGGCAAGGCTTTTGATTTTGTTCCTTCTTACCAGCCATGAAGAAATACTCACTCTGACATGTGGGCCTTTTGCCAGCTCTCTGCACTGGGTGAATGTCACCCTCTCGACATTCCAAGCTGGCAGATGAATGTTTCAGAGTCACTCTGCTGCTGCTGCCTCCGTCTGTACTGCAGTGCTCTGATTTCTCTCTGCACAGCATAAATTGGCAATTATAGTTAAAAAGAAGTTTCTATAGGAGATGGGCATGATGAGGTTGTTTGAGGCTAACAGGCTTACAAGAAAATCCAAAACAAAATATTAACAGAAATGGGGTGTTTGTTTTGAAAAAATAAATCAATGAGGATAGTTTGGTTTGGATTTAAATTTGTTCCTTACTATATCCTCACTCCTTCCACCTCTCCCCGCTAACACAGTTTCTACATAAACACACAGCAATCCCTAAGGCGTAGTTCGTGGCCATCTGAAAGATGTCCGTTGTGCATTGTACTTTAGCGGTTTCCTGTGGAAACATCTGGCTCTGCTTTGCTCATAGATCCATGTTGGCTGTCCATTCTGTTTTTGTCCTGACCTAGGTATAACAACTATGACCGAGCGGTCATCAACACAGTGCCTTATGATGTTGTACATCGCTGGTACGCTGCACATCGCACACTCACCGCAGAACTGCGGAGACCGGAAAATGAACTCTGGGTCAAACTGAAACCAGGCAAGGTAAAGTCACAGGTGGGGGGACACGTGAGCTCGGTGCACTGAGGGAGGCAGAACACACATGTTATAGCAGGGAACTGGCAATCACGATAGCTGCCTGTGCCTCTGACTTGGTGTAATACCTTGGACAAGTTCCCCATGCCTCAGTTACCTGCTCACAACTCTGGGTTAGGTGCGTTACGTTGGCAGCACACAAGTTGCCTTTGTCTACATTCTTATCACCAGAACACGGGGTTGGGGGAAGGGGCGAAGGGAAGTTGTGGTTGCAAAACAAAGCAAAAATATTGGGAATTTACCCAAAAGCGCTGCAGTTGGGGAAGTAGATCTGAAGTGTGAAGCAGAGCCAATCAAGCTCTGTCCTCTTGGGCTGCTTTCAGTCTTGCACTGCAAAGCAGTCCATAAAATCAAATGAGCCCCTACCCCAGCTGTGATGGAAGTCATGGTGCACAAGCCATCGAAGCACACGAGGTAGCTCCAGTCTTGAGTTTACAGTGCCATGGATGTGATGTGCTTCATTCCATTGTTTAGCGTTACAGTTACAACATGCGGATCCAGACCATGTTACAGGTGTGCAGACCCTAGGCATGTTGTGGTCCAGTGGATACCTCCATCCAAGCCTACTGAGAGGGTTTTATATAAGTCAGGGGAGATCAGTGTCCGAAAGCTGCTTCATCCTCCCTCTGCTCCTCCATGGCTGAAAGGAGAATATGCAGCGTGAAGAGAGGAGTAGGGCAGCCCCATGGGAGCCAGAACTTCTGCCGTACACACCATCTCCCAGTCATGGCAGGAGAAGGGCAAGCGATGCAAGGTTTATACTGCCGGTGAACTCGGTCAGCAGACCACTACCAGAGAGGCACCAGCGAATGTCTTGTTTCTTTGTACTCCACAGTGTTTCTGTGTTATCTGTTGTCTCTTGTTTTCAACTGGAAGCTCTTTGGGGCAGGGCATGGCACTTTGTTCTGAGTTTGTACACTACCTAGCACAGAGGTGCCTTTTGTTCCATGACTGGGGCTGAGCAATAGCATTGTAAATAGTAATTAATGCTTCATTATAATTTCTATATACTGAGCAGTGCGAGGGCCACATCTAATGTGTAAGTGTGCCACTTAGGCCATATTCTGCTCCAGTAAGACCTCTGTTCATGTAGACGTCACTCCACTTTGTATTCTAAGTGCTTTTCTCCTCTCCCGTAGGCGCTGTTTGTGGATAACTGGCGCGTCTTGCATGGGCGGGAATCATTCACAGGATACCGCCAGCTGTGTGGATGCTACCTGACAAGAGATGATGTGTTAAACACTGCACGCTTTCTGGGGCTGCAAGCATAATGTAAACTGTCTGCAGGAGAGGGGCAGCAGCACCTCCATCAACCACAGTGCTGCTGGAACCAGGCATCACCAGAATGAACTTGTTTTAAATACCTCAAAGATTCCCACCCAACCAAACAGTTCTCAGTGCTTGGGGAGTGGATGGGAATTAGAGGTCACCAGAGCTTTACTTGATTGTCAGCTATGTGGCAGAAGGAGAGACCTCTCTTGCTCCCTGTCCCCATGGCTTTTCAACACTGTCTGACTCAGCTTGAGAAGGAAGGAGCCAAGTTGCTACTGGAAATGTTCACAAATGCCAGCAGATGCAAAGTTCCAGCTCAGTGCCTTCTGGGTGTTAAATGTGGTGGCAATAGACTCGTGTTCCCTTAGGTGTGTCAGTTGCCTTCCATGATCCATTGTTTGCAGGAGGCCAGAGTAGCTGTTTGCCTAGTTTTGACTCTGAGCCAGTCCTGTTGCAGCTTGAGAGACAACAAAGAGGACTTCTTTGGTCCTGCGTGAAGTAATGCAAACACCAGGTTACTCCAGCATGAGGTGATAAATTTTAAGGAACTTTTTCCTGCTCCTGAAATGTCTTTCCTGGCCCAACCCATGTGCCTGTATTTCCAGGGGAAGAGGAGTGGCCTTCTCCAGTGATTGAATGCAGGCTGTGTTGACTATTTGCCTCATCCACGTGGGCCATGCAGTATGGTATCTCTCTAGGGAGATCTGTGAGGAAGTGGGAGACATGAGAAAGATCTGGAAGACAGCAAGATGCAAATCATCACAGCAGCGCAAGGCCAAGAGCAAGGGTGTGGTACTTCCATAACTTCTCTGGCTTGAGCAGCAACAGGCTTATCACCAGTGTTCCCACAGCCTGTTGTAATAATGAGGTCAAAGCTTCTCTACATAGTAAAGGCACAGCTGCTGCAGTGTTTCTTGCAGACTTGCTCCTTTCTGTTCTCTAAAGGGCTCCAGGCTTTGTGCTGAGAAGCTGACAACTTGCTGCTGGGAGCAGCTTCGGGTTTTACACCATGTTTTCCTATCAAAGGTAGCTAGCAAGATGCCTTTCAGGCCCAGCAAGACATAAATTGCATAGGCGTGTCTGGTATTTTACAGGGACACTGTCAAGGTAGAAATCCTCTTTAAAAGCAGGTTCTTTGCTGTTAGCAATGACAGCTGCTCATGAGAGCCCAGAGAATTCTCAAAACCCCATTTTATGGTTTATTGTTCAGTCTCACTGTCTGTCTGATTTTCCTGAACTGGTAGTGTTGTAAACACAGAATGGGGATGTTTTCTTATAAAGACAGTGGTCTTCATTTAGTTTACATACAGATAAGTGTCTCCTCGTACTTGAGTTCGTAATTCTTCAAAATCTACATGGGTGAAGCAATTAGGCGGTGTCCGTTTAAGGCACTTATTCCCATAGACAACAAGGCTTCACTTCAGTTGTTGGGGTTTATCAGAGAGTAACTGCAGCACCCAGTGTAATCTGCTAGCAGGGAATATGTGCAAAAGGGCTCTGATAGCTGTGAATTTGTGTCTGCAAGTGTGGTGTGAAGTCGTATTTGCCAGTTGTCTCTTCTAGGACCATGGACTAGAGGCTGCTCTGGTGCTGATAGTTTCTGCTGTAGGAAGAAGCTGTCAGGTTTTTTTTTAAATCACAGAAGGAATGAAAACTGCCTCATTCGGCCCTTTTCATTAATCAGAAGAGAATTATTTAAGAATGCTTGTATTTGGTGCACACGGGGGCTGCCAGCACAGCCCATCTTTTGAAAGCCTTTAACATGTAAAAAATAAGCGAAAAAGTTACAAATCAATCTCTTGGCACTTTTTGCGCATCAGAGAAAGATGTCACTAGCGCAGGGCCACATTCTGGCCTTTGATACTTTCACTGCAAAGATGTCTTGGGTTCCAAACACTGCACTTGGTGGCAGGTGATTTCAGGAACAGCTTAGATATAGAAATGGGGGTAAAACATTGTTTGTATTGGGTGTTTTGAAACTGTGGGCCCTGGGGAAGGAATTTGTCATCAGAATGTTAGGCTTGAAGCTCACTGACAGCTTTGCATTTGAGAGGAAGTGGGGTTCATGAATTCCATTCCAACAAACTCCCAGCAAACACCCGCTTCTGCTGCCTGTGAAAGGAGTAATGTTTGCACACAACAAAGCACTACCAGATTTTCAGAGTATGAAGCAGCATGTGTTACTAGGCAAGGCTCAGCTGCTTCAGGAAGCTCCAACACCCCGTTCTCAGATGACAGCAAAGGAGAAATTATCTGAAGGTAATTGAAGGGAGACTGGATTGGAACCTGTGCCTTTTTGATAGGAGACAGGAATGTGGTTAGGCATAAGCTCTTCTGGACCCAGCGGACAGAATACACCGGACACCCCAGTCTGTCCAGGAATGAATGCTGGAAACTGAACCTTACTCCCTAAGTCGCTGAAAGTGGTTATATATTTCCCATTATGATGACATGGGGATGGCTTGTTTTCCCCTTGAAAGCACCTGGTAGAGAAGTCTACTAGGAATGTATAAGCTTCTGAAATACATTTTTTCATGTATGTCCTTTTCAGTTGCTCTGAACCTCCCTTCCCAGCACCAAAGATGGCAGGGCAAGAATTCAGTTTAATCTTCATCAGTGCCCTTTCTGGATCTTAGGGATTGGGAATTTCTTCTGAGCAACTTGGTGGAGTCAGGTATTATTTGGGGGAATAGTATTGCATAGGGTTGCACATTGGCAGTCTGTCAAATCTATGCATTTGTCTCGACGCTGTGTCTGGAACATTCTGCATTCATGATGATGTTCTTCAG
This sequence comes from Carettochelys insculpta, assembly GCF_033958435.1. Classification (NCBI taxonomy): domain Eukaryota; kingdom Metazoa; phylum Chordata; order Testudines; family Carettochelyidae; genus Carettochelys; species Carettochelys insculpta. The sequence continues at coordinate 45,972,753 of NC_134149.1, read as the reverse complement.
TCAGTCTTTGTACTCGAGATTTACAGATTCATTTTTGGCTAATAAAGTAGGAATTGCTTTTTTTAATCACAGTGAGTTGAAGGCTCAGGTCTGAATGATAACGGGACTTATCCTTCACCTGTGTCGCACTGGTCCTGACATTACATGTACTCTGTTGCATCAAGCCAGTCCTCAGTCCAAACTACAGATCTAAATGTCATTTAAAATGTTAAACAATACAATGTTAATAGTTTAAATGATTAACTAGTTAACCAATTAAAGGGAGGGGGCGGAGGCAGTGCTGGCCATCCCTGGCAGAGGGTTAGTAGGTAGCATGAGTGAATGGTAACACTAGTGCTTAGTCATTCAATATTTTACATACTTAGCCCAAACTTCTTCAGAGTTTTCCTTCTCCCAGAGATATTAAATCTGTGCATGATTCAGGTCTTGGAAAAACTTTGACCTGCGTTTGTGTGTAAATTTTCCTGTCTCTGCCTGACACACACAGTTGTGATTATCTTTTTGTTGAGCAGTACCTACTCCACAAGTAGTCCCTTTAAAACAAATGTGAGGTATGACATATGCAGTACTTTGGTAACAATATAGCAGTCATAGATTATGCCTTGAGATGTGATATGCTATGGAAGCGTGGAATAGTCAGATTGTTGTATCAAATTGATATGATTACTGGGTATACTTATGGACTGACTAGTGATTGCAGGAATTGGAGTCACTGGGGAGTTATAATGCAAATCTCAGTACTGAAATAATTCAACTGCAGCTAGTTAAATGCACCCCTGGGGAAAACAGCATGCAGATTGATGCAGAAATTGTTCAAAAATATCAACCCCAAACAAAGAGAAGAGTCACTCCCAATTCAGTCCAAGACCTGACGTGAAACTGACAGAGAGAAAGGTACTGGAGGTCTTTCTGGGTCGCCATGTGGAGGATGGATGACTGCCTGGTAAGCTAATCCTCCACATAAGTTATTGTTTTTGTTATTTATGTTATTTCTTTGTAGTGCTTTTGCTCTGAACACACAGTACTTTGCATAGCTGGCTGGTCACTGGTTAACCTGCCGCCTCCCTGTGAAAACAGAATGGCAGGAGCTGATCTGAAGTCTGACATGTTGCAAGCCTAACAATGACTTGTAAGACTCTGCAGCCAAAATCTCCTCGTCTGGCGGGAGAGAACTGTGAGACACCACCACAAGAAAGGGGATGCCTGGAGGCCTGAGGTGCTCTCCAGCAGTCCCTGAAAGGGTGTGAGGTGCAGTGTCGTAGGAGACTGTGACATAGGTACTATCCAGTGTGAGAGTGGTGATCACAGTCTGACTCTGCAAGAGGATTAGCTGTGGAGTTGGCCAAAGTCCCATATGTCTCTGCCTTCACATGCTGAAAATAGCAGGAGCTTGTGATCAGGACATTTCGTTGTTAGCTGGCCATCCCTGTGTCACAGGGCACATAAATGCTACAGGGATCCCCAGGGGATGGATGGGAAATTTGGGAGGAGTTACATATCTGTGCTGATGATGGTTGCTAGGTTTGAGCACTACTAATGCAGGATCATCAAAAGGTGACCTACGTGCTCCTGCCCAGCAGGGGGCAAGGGAAGCGTCTCTCTTGGGCAGGTTGCAGCAGGAGTATCAAATGGTTCGCAGTTGGCGCTCACTGGTAATGTGAAAAAATTGCTCATCGGGACTGGTCAGGGAGAGATTGAGAAGAAACCAAACCAGCAGGGGCATCCTTTTACAAGCAAAGACAAAGAACTGTTGGGACTCTGCTGGCCACCAGTGGGGAGAAGGTAAGCAGTCATTGTGTTTGCTTCATGAAAAGAAATCTACACCAGGCTTGACTGAAAACATCAGCAAAACTTTGTGTGGGATTTTGTTTTAGACTAGAGGAGAATTTGTTAGTTAAGTTTTAGGCCCTAGAAAGCACTTCAAGGGCCTTGCTGGTTTGTTAAATAAACGTAGGTTTGCGGTAAATATATCTAAGTGCTGCATGCTGAACTGGAAGTGTTGTAGGGTGTAGTTAGTAAGCTGTGGCATATAGTTCCTCAGGGAACAGCAGATTTGATAACTGAGTGAATCCAGAGGAGCAGGGGCTGGATGCTGTATGGATGCTTGAAAGACTTGTGGGTTGTGGGTGAAGGGGGCTCTGGTCTGGGCCCAAGGGGTTTGGAGAGTGGGAAGGGAACCGGGTCTGGGGCAGAGGTTCGGTGTGCAGAAGGAGTCTCAGAGGTGCAGGATCTTGTTGGTTCTTGTCTCAAGCAGTTGCCAGAAGCAGCAGTGTGTTTTGCCCTTTGACTTCTATACAGAGGCACAGCCAAGTGGCTCTGTGTGCTTCCCCATCTGCAGGCACCACCCCTGCAGCTCCCATTGGCTGTGGTTCCCATCCCAAAAAGTGGGAGCTATGGGGACAGTGCTTGGGGCAGTGGCAAAGCACAGAGCCTCCTGACTGCCCGACACATGAGATGGACTGGGAACAAACGGTTGCAAGTGGGAGCCACGTATGTGTGGGCAGAGCAAGACCCACATTCCTCTCCCACTCCACAGCTGAAGTGCCAGAGCCTATACATACATGCACATCTCATGGAGCAGGAAGGGACCTCGGGAGGTCATCAAGTCCAGTCCCCTGCTGCCTTGGCAGGACCAAGCACTATCCCTGCCAGATTTTTTTAAACTATTTGCCCCAGACCCCTAAGTGGCCTCCTCAAGGACTGAATTCACAAACATGGGTTTACAAGGCAATGCTCAAACCACTCAGCTATAAGCCCCAGATCCCACTACCTGTGGGGAGTGCAAGGGCCAGATTCAAACAGCTGATGGGCCTGATGTGGCCCATGGGCTGTAGTTTGCCCCCACCCCCAAGATATACGGAGACCCTGTTTCATTATCTCTCAGGTCTGGGCTGCCTATTCTGCCCTAATACTGGGGGATCTTTCACTTCAGTTAGGTCAGAAGCTTGGTGAGGAGCATGAGAGGCCAGGAGTCAGGGTCTCCTCTCAAGGACCTGCAGCAGAGCCAGGAGCAGCATAGAGGTGACCTGACTCTCCCCTGTCCCCCAGGCTCACAAGAGTCATAAGAACATAAGAATGGCCATACTGGGTCAAACCAAAGGTCCATCCAGCCCAGCATCCCATCTGCCGACGGTGGCCAATGCCAGGTGCCCCAGAGAAGGAGAACAGAAGACAATGATCAAGTGATTTATCTCCTGCCATCCATCTCCTGCCCTTGTTCTGAAGGCCAGGGCACCATACTTTATCCCTGGCTAATAGCCATTTATGGACCTAACCTGCAAAAATTTATCGAGCTCTTTTTTAAACCCTAATAGAGTCCTGGCCTTCACAGCCTCCTCGGGCAAGGAGTTCCACAGGTTGACTGTGCGCTGTGTGAAGAAAAATTTCCTTTTATTAGTTTTGAACCTACTACCCATCAATTTCATTTGGTGTCCCCTAGTTCTTGTATTATGGGAAAAGGTAAATAATTTTTCTATATTCGCTTTCTCCACACCATTCATGATTTTATATACCTCTATCATATCGCCCCTCAATCGCCTCTTTTCCAAACTGAAAAGTCCCAGTCTCTCTAGCCTCTCCCCATATGGGACCCGTTCCAAGCCCCTAATCATCTTAGTCGCCCTTTTCTGAACCTTTTCTAATGCCAATATATCTTTTTTGAGGTGAGGAGACCACATCTGCACGCAGTAGTCAAGATGTGGGCGTACCATAGTTTTATATAGGGGAAGTATGATATCTTTTGTCTTATTATCGATCCCTTTTTTAATAATTCCTAACATCCTATTTGCTTTACTAACTGCCGCTGCACACTGCGTGGATGTCTTCAGAGAACTACCCACTATAACTTCAAGATCCCTTTCCTGATCTGTCGTAGCTAAATTTGACCCCATCATGTAGTACGTGTAATTTGGGTTATTTTTTCCATCTGTTCATTTGGATATTCCTAACAGGGCCATCAGAGTACCTGCATGTCTTCCTCCATTCCTCACTTTCTGGAACAATTCTAACTGTTCCGGAGGGGTGGGGTTCCTTTGTGTCTCTTCTGTTAACAGTGAGGTTACACCCTGTATATTGGAGGCAGAACTGCAGGGGAAGCTTTAAAATCTAAAGGACTAAATTTAAACAGGTATGAACTAGCACCACTCCACAATTGTCAGTAGAAGTGGGCCCATTTTCTCCACTGTTGGATTTGCTTGAAAGAACCTAACTATCAGGGATTCCTGTAATACTTCTCCCTTCTCTGTTAACTGAAGCAGCAGCAACCTCACTTTGCAAGGTCAGCCATCCACTAGAGCCTTGCCAATATAGCAATGTCAGCAAACAGTGTGATCTTGTTTTTTGGCAAGGCTCCTGTGCTGATTAAAGTCCTAGCCTAGATGCAGTGACATAGAATAAAAAGTGCTTTTGCTGATGCCCCTTTTTTCATTCACCAAACTACTCTAGCCTGTGCCTGTGCCAGCGCCAGCGCTTCTGTGTTGGTGTTAGTTGCATCTGTACTAGAAGAGTTTTGATGCCGTAGCTGACACCATAAAGCTCTTGGGTGCAGACTGTGCCAAACAGGTTTCCTGAGTGTCCACTCTCTGGACACACTTGTCACAGTGAAGTGGCAGTGCATGGAATCCCATGGCCTGAATGGCAAACCAGCCCTTTGTCCTGGTGGGGTTCTTTCTCTGCTCAGCTGCTGTGCAGGGAGGTAGGACCAGTATGGTCAGGTCTGACTTGAGCCAGAACTCCTGCATCAAGCTCATACCCTCTGTTTGAACTTGTGAATGAATGACTGTAAAGGGTGAGCCCCAGGGAGAGCAGGCTCTCTCTGAGAAACAGCCAGGTGAGCCAAGTGGGAGAAAGAGGGATTCTTTTGAATTCAAACACATTCCGACTGGGAAAGGGTTGTTGTCTTTGTCTTTGGCTGGCTGGCTGATGCAGAGAGACGGACCAAACTGGCTTATGGTGGGAGGGATAGCTTAGTGGTTTGAGCATTGGTGTGCTAAACCTAGGGTTGTGAGCTCAATCCTTGAGGCAGCTGTTTACAGGTGTGGGGCAAATAGTTTTGTTTTGTTTTGTTTTTTTTTAAGTCTATCAGAGGTGGTGCTTGGCCCTGCTAAGCGGGCAAGGGACTGGACTCAATGACCTCCCAAGATCCCTTCTAGCTCTACAAGATGCATATCTCCATATCCTGGCCACGTCATAACCAGCACATAGATGTGCAAGTAGAAAGGAAATGATTAGTTAGACACAATCAGGTTAAGGTTTTTTGTTTGTTTTTTTTAATTTTGGATTTGGTGTAGGACTTTAGGCTGGTTGATGTATTTTTCCCCTGCACTCTGGAACCTCTAAGATGAATTGCCGGGAAATAATTCTGTGTTCTAACCTTGATGGTTTTCATTTGCTTTTATTTACACCAAGCAATCAGGTATGCTTAATTACTTTTTGATATTTTTCATCTTTTGTCTTGTTAATAAACTACCTTTTTGTAAGGCAACAGTTTAATTCCTATGTTCAGAAGGAGTATCTGTGTGAATGTCTGCCTAGCTCAAAGGGTCAGATATCAGATTACAGCTTAATTTCTTATCTCTGTTTCCAACTCTCCCCTAAGGAAGGGGGAAGCTGCAGGTTACACACAGGGATATATCCAAGTGTGTTTTCCTGGGTTTTAAGGGGGGCTTTTTCACTTGGTGATGGTGGCAGTTACACCCCCCCCCCCCGCCATGGTCAGGAACTCTGTGACCTTGTGGAGCCTTTTAAGCAGAGTTGTAAAGGCCATGGTATTTTTAAGGTTTTTTTCAGGCCACCACTTTCTGCACTTGGGAGTGTCAGACTGGGGATCAGCCCTGACAGAGCTGGAAGAAATCTTTCAGAAAGCCTCCAGTAATGGAGAATCCACTGTGTCACAAGGGAATTTGTCTATCAGTTACCATCCCTGCTACATGTTTACACCTAATTTCTGTTCAGAATTTGCCCTTTTCTCCTAGAGTAGAGTGGTCTGCTGTTGGAAGTCTCTGCCCTGTGTCAGTAGCTGTAGGCTGTGATCAAATCCTCTCTTATCTTGTGGGTCTCTTAATTGAATTCCTAGTTGGAAAAGGGGGTTAGCAGGGGGATACGTTCAGTTCTAGAACTGTCTGCAGAGCGATTACCTACCAGATGCAGTGTCTGCTTGATTCACTGTCTTACTGGCACTGGTTGTGGGTGTGAAGCTACAAAGCCAGGAGAGTGGGGAAGGGGCTTATCTGGGCCTATTCTGTGGCTACACGTGGCAGCTGAGTCTCGAGCGCAGGCTGGAAGGGTTGAAGGAGAGCTGACTCCAGGCTGGGAAGAGGTAATTGGGCAGTTACTTGGCAGCTGTGGGCCTGTGCCCCAAGGCCACTCTACGCCCTGCCAAGGTGCTGGTCCTCCTGCCCCAGTGGCTGGTGTACGTGCAATGTAGGATGTGCAGCAGTTGGGAGCAGTGCTATTATCGGTTACTTTGGTGACTTGCCCATCCCATGTGTGTGGTGGCTGCTCCGGTCTTTTTCCCTGCGTCCTCCTCTCGCTTCCTTGCATGCACCTGGGGATTGAAGCAGAGCTGGCCCCACTCATCTCTGATATAGGGGGCAGGGAAGAGCCATGTGTTGGACTCCCTAGTATTTCCACGGTGGTCCCCACCCAACTCCCATTCCATCTGGTTTTGGGCTGTGCGTGTACAGAGACTTACCAGAAACTCTGCTGCTGTTCTCGTCACACCAGGGGAACTCAGGGGTAGACTAGTGCCTGGCCTTTTTCTGTCTCTGCTCTGCGCATGATTCTAGGTGGTCGTATCCAGCCATCATGACCACAGTAGCACCGGTGAAGCACTTGTAATGCTTCAGTTCTGGGAAAGTCCAGCCCATTTCTGTGGGCAGGAAGCTGACCCAGCTGCTACAGAGCCCTCTCTGGATGAAGGTGACGACACTGACACAGAGAAGGTGGCGTCTGAGGACCAAGCTGCAGGCAAGCTCTGTGGTGAAGTTGCACCACTGCTTCGTGTGTTTATAGTAAAGGAAATAGGAAATGGTGTGGGGCAGCTTCTTCAAACTGAGCTCCCTCCCAGCCAACCATGGCTCCAGCGGAAAGCAGCAGGATCGGGGTGCTCTCTGACTGGGGGCCTTTTTCTGGTCCCCCATCAAATTGCACCTCAGAGCAGAGTTTTGTTGACTCCATAGCTGCTTGTGAGGAGGGCTGGGTGCTGTTGGGGGTTCTCGGATTGTTTTTCCTTGGTTGGTTCAATGGGTTTTAGCTTCTATCCCTTGTTTTTCTGTGGTTGTCCCCCAGAATTGAATGGTTGCCTAGGTTAAGGGGTTCCTCTTCTTGGTTTAGGGAGCACCTGTAGGCTGACCCATCCCCTGCAATGGGTACACACTGGTCCTTCCACCCCAGTGTTCACATGGGTTTTCAAGTAAGTACAGTTAATCTAGGTAGGAGTCCATTTGACGGTGACACAGAAATCCAGGCTGAGTATTGTGTTTCTTGCATGTCCCTTCAAAACTGATCCTGGACCCAGCATCCTGGGTTGTTGGCATAACCCAACATGGCATTCTTACCTGGTGCTGCATCAATAAATACACTAAGACCCCGACATCCCTCCACTGTAGGAATTAGTCTCTCACTTTCACTGCTAGACAGCACTCCCTCTTGTCTTGGGACTGTGAGAGGAAAGGTGGGGCTCCGTGGGCCTAGGTCACGGGGTAGAGGCTTTTAGGGAAAACAGCATAGACTCGACTTGTGTTTCTAACGTTTTTAAAAAGAGAAAAAGGGTGAGAGAACCTGGGGCATTCCTACGTGTTATAAAGAAGCCAACAAAGGAAGAGAACCTGATTTTGCTTTTCCTTTGCAGGTCACCTTTAAATGTCAATGTAAATAGTGCCTGGGGCTGATGGATATCAGAATCTGTAGCTGTCTGGGGTTTGAGAACTTAAACCACAAACTTTAAGCCCATACTTGTCATTGCCGGATCATGTCTGCTCATATGCTGGGTGTGAGCTGCTAACCCTGGGTACCTGGGCAAGCAATGGAATCGGTGCATGCAACTGATACTAAAAATTGCAAGCGTTTTGTGGCCACCTGCTTTAGTCCTTGGCAGGAGCTGTTCACAAAGGGGAGAGGAACCAACCTGATGTGACAGACACCAGCCCCACAGAGAAAAGGATTAACTTGTCTTTACTTCAACTTGCAGCATTTGCAGCCTGGCCTGCCAGTCGCCCCACCTCCCCTCAATGCACTGCATGTGTTCATCCACAGTCTGAGTGTCACTCAGTTCCAGCTACACCTCTCACTCTTGGTGGATTTCCATTTGAGTGGGATGTGATACCGATCAGGTCACTGTCCCATCTATTTTCTCCCGATACGCAGCAGCCTAGAAGTCGCATCCTCTCCCTCTTCTCAGAGCCTGGTAGCGGGGGAGTCAGAGGAAGGACGGCCCACACCAGTGAGCTCTTTTCAAATGTCTGTAGTCCTTTGACACACTGAGCAAGATGCTCACAAACCTAGCAGGATTCAGCAAGAGCTGCAGCCCTGTTCTCTTTTCCCCACACCCCACATCAAGAGGACTTGCTCCTCTCTTGCGATTGTCTCCCAGAACAGCTGCAGCCTGGAGTTGTAGCGGAAGAAGCGGTGACGCATTAACAGTTTCTTTCTCGGTAAATCTCAGCCCTGTCTACACACAGATACGGCTCTGCTGCTGTAGCATCAGCACATCCTACATCCACAGGAAGCCTGTTTCCATGGCTGTAGTTAACTCTCCATTGAGCTACAGGTGTGTGTCTGCCCCAGAGATCAGGTCGACCCTATAGTGTGCTAGGGCTTGGGGAAAATACTCAAGCAACCTAAATCTTACCTCAGCCAGCTCCAGTCAACAGCCTCCACCCCTGTCCAGAGCCAGGGGCAGGGAAGCAAACACCAGGGCACAGCACTGCTCACCCAGGTTTGGCTCAGGCACCCCTCCAGCATATCAGGGAACAGCCAGGCCAAATGGGAGTGGGTGGTACTGAGGCGCTGGCCTGGCAGTTAAACTCCTCCAAACTCCCGTCCCTCGTGCCCTGGGATGTCTGCCATAACCACTGTAGCAGAGCACCCACCTCTGGGCACCCCTTGTGACCAGAGGCTACTCAGCGTCGTCATGCCTCTACTGCCCCTTGTAGTTCTGTTACGCCACCGTTCCAGTCCACCAGGTGATTAAAAGACTCCCCCTTCTTGGATCCCATTTATTCTGTCTTTGCACACACTGATTGTCCAGATGCCAGTGCCAGGTTCTTCTTTCCCTGACCCTGCGTAGGGAATCCTCGGAGCTGAGGCACAATTCAAAGCTGCAGCACCTCAACTCCCATGCCATGTCTTTGTCGCCTTGGGTAGGAAGTGCCCACCCCTCTTTTCAGGAGCCAGGTACCAGACACATCAAGGCTTTACCACCTCCTGGTCTCAGGGTTTTCCCTGGCACCTCTGCCACAGCCCCTGGACTTCTCCATTTCTACAGCTTCCCACTGTCCTGCAGCAGGTCTCATCCAGGCTATGAATGAGGCATCAGTGGGCAGGAGTAGTTCTTTCCGTACTCGGGGCCGGCTGGCCCCATTCCTCCAGCCCTTAAGGAGCAAGTCCCCATGGATGTGTAAATGGCGGATGTGGGCTGGCTGAGCTATGCTTGGGAGAGGGAGGAGAGCATTGTAAGTAATGATAATGTTCCTGTGTTTACAGGCTGCAGGGCACATGGGCAGGCCAGGCTTCCTGGTGCCCAGGGCCCCAAAACTTTTTAATCCAGCCCTAGTTCTGTGATGGATTTACTGTGGTGTGGGGCCCCCTGGTTCCTCAGAAGAGCTCTCTTCAGCTTGCCTTGGATGGTGCATAGCACAGCTTTCCGGAAGCTGCTGGACAAGAAGAAGAAAATCACGGGGTCCAGGCAGCTGTTGAGCGCTGAGATGCAGAGAACGAGCTCATTGGCCAGATGGAGCGCCTGCTTCCACTGTGTGCTGGAGATGACATCCACCTGGGCCAGGATGTACGGCACACGGACGGAGTGATAGGGGGCGAAGCACACGGTGAAGATGATCAGGACCACTAAGATGTTTGTGATGGCCTTGCTCCTCGTCCTTTGACTCTGCTGCTGCACTTTCCCCAAGGGTGCTTTGTGGAGCGTGGCTGATATCTTGCCGTAGAAATAGAGGAAGAGGAGCAGGTGAAGGAAGAAGGCGGCCACAACGACCATGTTGAGGGCTGCCCCCAGCGGGCGTTTGCTCCTGAAGTGGAAGCACTTGTTGGCACAAGGCACTTCTTCTCTCCTCTCGAAAAAGAAAGGCAGCGTGCCAATGGCACAGGCCAGCCAAACCACCCTGGCGGCAGCTGTGCTGCAAGGCAAGGTGTGGATTTTAAACTGCTGGAGGGGCCAAATGATCTTCAGGTAGCGGTCCAGGCTAATCAGGCTGAGGAATAGGATACTGACGTACATGTTGAGGTAGAAGAAGGCACCAACCATGGTGCAGAGGACCAAGGGGCCGCTCTGGTTTTGGTAGGCTGTGCGGAAGGGCAGGCAGAGGGAGAGCAGGAGATCTGACACAGCCAGGTTCTTCATGTACACGGTGATGGAGGTGTTGGGCTGCGTGTGGTGCCAGAACACCCAGAGGGCCAGCGTGTTGCTGAGCAGGCTGCTGATGAAGATGAGGGAGTACATCGCAGGGAGGGTCGCTGCAAGGAAGCCATCTTGGATCTCACAACTGGAGCTGTTTGACTGCGGCTGTGTGAACTCGGGGGCAGGAACGGAAGTGCTCCAGGTGCCCATCCTGTGCGCGGCCGCCGGGTCTGGGAAGACAAAGCACGGTGCAGTTGTCTGGCTCCATGTATTGGTTTCATTCGTGGTCGGGGCGGGGGCGGGGGCATAGTTACCCCTTCCCCACACTCACGTGCCCATCACTGGGGCATTAGACACTGAATGCCATTGTCAGAGCCAGCAGCTGCTGTGACAAACGCCCTCTGTCCCTGCGCCAGCCACCCGCCGCACTGCTCAGGGCACTGACACCGCTGGGCCTGCGGAGGAACACCCTGTCCCCCGCAGCAGCTTGGCCCCTTCTGGGCAGCCTGAGTCCTGCTTCTGAGGGACCCCTTTTGCTCCTGTTCCGGGGTGCAGGCCGCGGTGGCAGCTGGGATACCTGGCTCAGAGGCCTGATCCACTGCGGCGGCTCCTTTCTTCTTCTGGAGAGAGCGTGATGGAGCAGAAGTGGTGCCTGCTGCACTGCTCAGGCAAGAGGGGCCAGGACAGGGCGTCGTTCTGAGGCTCATAAACTGGGGACAGCCCCCCTCATGGTGGTCACCCACATGCCCCCCACAGCTCACTGCCTATGAATTCTCTACAGCCCCCCACAGCTCACTGCCTATGAATTCTCTTCAGCCCCCCCCAGCTCTACACGCCCCCCCAGCTCACTGCCTATGAATTCTCTACAGCCCCCCCAGCTCTACACGCCCCCCCAGCTCACTGCCTATGAATTCTCTACAGCCCCTCAGCTCACTGCCTATGAATTCTCTACAGCCCCCCACCTCAACACCCCCCCAGCTCACTGCCTATGAATTCTCTTCAGCCCCCCACAGCTCTACACGCCCCCCAGCTCACTGCCTATGAATTCTCTTCAGCCCCCCACAGCTCTACACGCCCCCACAGCTCACTGCCTATGAATTCTCTACAGCCCCCCCACCTCAACACCCCCCCAGCTCACTGCCTATGAATTCTCTTCAGCCCCCCCACCTCAACATGCCCCCACAGCTCACTGCCTATGAATTCTCTACAGCCCCCCCAGCTCTACACGCCCCCCCAGCTCACTGCCTATGAATTCTCTACAGCCCCCCCAGCTATACACGCCCCCCCAGCTCACTGCCTATGAATTCTCTTCAGCCCCCCACAGCTCACTGCCTATGAATTCTCTACAGCCCCCCCAGCTCTACACGCCCCCACAGCTCACTGCCTATGAATTCTCTACAGCCCCCCCAGCTATACACGCCCCCCCAGCTCACTGCCTATGAATTCTCTTCAGCCCCCCCCAGCTCTACACGCCCCCCCAGCTCACTGCCTATGAATTCTCTTCAGCCCCCCCCAGCTCACTGCCTATGAATTCTCTACAGCCCCCCCACCTCAACATGCCCCCACAGCTCACTGCCTATGAATTCTCTTCAGCCCCCCCACCTCAACACACCCCCCCAGCTCACTGCCTATGAATTCTCTACAGCCCCCCACAGCTCTACACTCCCCCACAGCTCACTGCCTATGAATTCTCTACAGCCCCCGCACCTCAACACGCCCCCCCAGCTCACTGCCTATGAATTCTCTACAGCCCCCCACCTCAACACGCCCCCACAGCTCACTGCCTATGAATTCTCTACAGCCCCCCCACCTCAACGCCCCCCCAGCTCACTGCCTATGAATTCTCTACAGCCCCCCACCTCAACACGCCCCCACAGCTCACTGCCTATGAATTCTCTACAGCCCCCCCACCTCAACACCCCCCCAGCTCACTGCCTATGAATTCTCTTCAGCCCCCCCCAGCTCTACACGCCCCCACAGCTCACTGCCTATGAATTCTCTACAGCCCCCCCACCTCAACACGCCCCCCCAGCTCACTGCCTATGAATTCTCTACAGCCCCCCCAGCTATACACGCCCCCCCAGCTCACTGCCTATGAATTCTCTTCAGCCCCCCCCAGCTCTACACGCCCCCCCAGCTCACTGCCTATGAATTCTCTTCAGCCCCCCCCAGCTCTACACGCCCCCACAGCTCACTGCCTATGAATTCTCTACAGCCCCCCACCTCAACACGCCCCCCCAGCTCACTGCCTATGAATTCTCTACAGCCCCCCCACCTCAACACCCCCCCAGCTCACTGCCTATGAATTCTCTTCAGCCCCCCCAGCTCTACACGCCCCCCCAGCTCACTGCCTATGAATTCTCTACAGCCCCCCCACCTCAACACCCCCCCAGCTCACTGCCTATGAATTCTCTTCAGCCCCCCCAGCTCTACACGCCCCCCCAGCTCACTGCCTATGAATTCTCTACAGCCCCCCCACCTCAACACGCCCCCCCAGCTCACTGCCTATGAATTCTCTACAGCCCCCCCACCTCAACACGCCCCCCCAGCTCACTGCCTATGAATTCTCTACAGCCCCCCCACCTCAACACCCCCCCAGCTCACTGCCTATGAATTCTCTTCAGCCCCCCCACCTCAACACCCCCCCAGCTCACTGCCTATGAATTCTCTACAGCCCCCCCAGCTCTACACGCCCCCCCAGCTCACTGCCTATGAATTCTCTACAGCCCCCCCACCTCAACACGCCCCCCCAGCTCACTGCCTATGAATTCTCTACAGCCCCCCAGCTCTACACGCCCCCCCCAGCTCACTGCCTATGAATTCTCTACAGCGCCCCCCCAGCTCTACACGCCCCCCCAGCTCACTGCCTATGAATTCTCTACAGCCCCCCCCACCTCAACACCCCCCCAGCTCACTGCCTATGAATTCTCTACAGCGCCCCCCCAGCTCTACACGCCCCCCCCAGCTCACTCCCCATGAAGTCTCTACAGGTCCCCCCACCTCTACAGCCCGCCCCAGCTCACTGCCTGTGAATTCATGCCAAAGACTGAGGCTGTCTCGCGGAGGGAGCGGGGGTCCAAACCTGTAGTTTAACACTGCCACGGTCCCCCTGCTGCTGTGCTGCAGCCCATTCTCATCGCCTTGCCTTGGAAACCACAGCTCAGTATCATTAGCCTCCTTTGGTGGGTGGCCTGCGCTGCCCCTGCCCCCGCCCCCCCACTTCCATGTGCCTTTCGGGCACTGAGCCCTGCGCTACTTACTCCTTCCCCACACTCCAGCACTTTCTGAAGAGCCACAGGTAGATGCGTTGGAGGGTCAGGATAGGGCCCAGAGTAACCTAGACAAATTGGAGGATTGGGCCAAAAGAAATCTGACGACATTCAACAAGGACAAGTGCAGAGTCCTGTATTTGGGACGGAAGAATCCCAAGCAGTGGTACAGGCTGGGGGCCACCTGGCTAAGCAGCAGTGCAGCAGAAAAGGACCTGGGGATTACAGTGGATGAGAGGCTGGATACGAGTTAGCAGTGGCTACCCTGACCCTTAGGGTTAGGAGGGAAACATTCAAAACAGGAACAAGCTGCAAACCACCATCTCCCAGAGCCTGCAGTCAGGCAGCCAACCCACTAGCAACCTGTAGCCCGCTGGCCACATGTGGTTCTCATTGTGTTCCCTGGCTGCCCCGTGCCACCCTGCTCTGCCCCTCACCATTCTCATGCGCTGTGCCCCCCTCTGTCTGTCTGTCTTACAGCATTCAGCCCTGGGAGGGGGAAGGAGTAGGGACTGGGTGCACTTCGAGGAGGAGGCAGGGATGAGTCCAGGCAGGGGGGTCAAGCAGCCTCTGGCAAAATGGGAATTGATGCACATTTAAAGGAAGAGTGCGTGCAAGGTGTGCATGCTGATCACACACAATATCTGTGCTCTGCAGCTTTGTTACTTTTGTCAGGGATATGATTTCCTGCTCATGGGTAAGTGTGTGTAGCAAAAGCAGGGTACGGAAGGAGAACCCAGTGCAATGTATTGAATCTTATTCTTGGGGTCATGGGTAGAGCACATGGCCGAATTCAATCTTGTGCCCTTACTGTCCTGATGTAGCAGGTAGGCCAGGGTGTGCAAATCACTAGGAATCTGCATTGTGTGGGAACAATCATTTGCACACATACAGAACGGGAAATGACTGCTCAGCAAGGAGTTCTGGGGAAAGGGAGGTGGACGTGGACCACAAGCTCAATATGACTCAACAGCACAACACTTGAGGGGGGGAAAAATGAAATTTTGTATTAGCAGGAGCATTGCAAGCTAGACAAGAATGAATTCCTTTGCTCTATTCTGCACTAATTACACCTCTCTTGGTGTATTGTGTGTGGCTCTGGGTGCCACGTTTTAGGAAAGCTGTGAACAAATTGAAGGAAGTTCAAAGAAAAACAATAAAAATGCTTAGTGTTATACAAAACAAGACCTATGAGAGAAGACTGGAAAATGTGGGTTTGTTTAGTCTGGAGAAGACTGGGAAGGAACATGACAGTTTTCAAGTACATAAAACATTGTTGCAAGGAGGAAGGAGGTAAATTGTTCTCATTTAACCTCTTGGGATACGAAAAGCAGCAATGAGCTTGAATTGCAGCAAGGGGGGTTTAGGTTGGACATTAGCAAAAACTTCTGGTCAGGCTAATTAAGTTCTGGAATAAATTTCCCAGAGAGATTGTGGAATCTCTGTCTTTGGTGACTTTTTAAAAGCAGCTCAGAAAAACAATTGTCAGCATGGTCTAGATCAGGTGGCCAAGCTTTTGGCCTGAAGGCTACATCAGGTATGGAAATTGTATGGAGGGTTGAGTTGGGGAGGCTGTGCCTCCCTAAACAGCCAGACATGTCCTGTCCCTCACCCCTGAGAGTGCTGAGGCTGTGGGGAAGGGGGCTACCTGCCCCTGCTCACTGCTCTGCCTGGGAGTGGGGCTGGCTCCTCGGGGGCTGGACATGCCAAATGTGGCCTGTAGGCCATAGTTTGCCTCCCTCCCATCATCTAGATAATACTAAGTCCTGTCAAGAGTGCAGGGGACTGGACTAGACCCCTGAGGTCCTTTCCAGTCCCAGGATTGTGTGTGTACATGGATGTGAGTAACCCAACAAGTGCACATTGCCTAGTGAGACTGTGTGCACCATTCTGAGTGCATAGTATCAACTGACTTTTTGTAAGTGGGCTCGTATACCAGCTTTATGAGCTGTCCCCAGATGTTTCTATGAAACTAGTGCACTTTTCTCCCTACCTTCCTGAGAAAATTTGGTGTCAATGAATTACAGGGGAGAAGACCATCTGTGCCCATTAACCTGCCTCAGAGAGCCCAGCCCTTGACAGAAACCCTAAAATGACTCGGCTGCCCCCAAGAGTCACCATGAAGCAGAAAAAGACAGGACATCTTCACCTACCTCAGTGGGTCTTCTCTGGTCCCCTGCTTGCTGTGACAGGGGTTTCAGCTCTTGGGTCATCCACTTTAAATGTTTCCTTGAGGTAGAAGTTCCTGACAGTGGTGCTTGGCCTGCCCTTCTCTCTCATACCTGTACTGGTTGCCGCTTTGGGGTTTTAGCAATGGGATGTGGCTTCGTAGACCCAAAACGTAACCTGCCTCTTGATGATTGCTGTGGGGGAGGTGGCCTGCTGTGCACGCAGATAAGGTATTTTGGTTTTTGAGAGAGAAGCTGACAAGACTGAAAACAAGTGCCTGGAGCGGGCTGTGTATCATCTTTAATAGCACCAGTGGCACTGTCTAGTGCTCAGAATTAAAGGGCCAGCTCACATCTGCTAACCGGATTTAAGCCAGCTGTGGGTCAGGCCCATAGGAAAAAAAACCCTAATCTAATGGCGCTGGAGCATACAGAGAGTAGCAGCTACTCACTGGCTTGTAGGGTCCCATCTGGCTGGGTGCTGAGTAGCTATTTTGAGTTACATTGATACCAAAAGGAATTGAGGACCCCAAGAACCTGGCAAAAGGTGCACAGCACTTTGAGATTGGGCCCTTTTTAGTGCCGGTGCCACTGTGGGGCAGCCTGTTGTACCATCCCCTGTGGGCACCCTTGTCACAGCCCGGTCCAGTCAAGTTAGTCCAACTGGGGAAAATCGATCCTTGGCTGTAACTACTGGCTTTGGAAGGCATCTCTGGAGATGGGATGGACCTAAGTTGTGAGGCTGCTGGACAGCTTTTTGTTACTCACTTTGTCAGGGAAGACTATCACCATTGTCTTTCTTGTAAGGCTACTCTTGAAAGCCCTTGGGTCATTGAGCAGTGGCGTTTAGGCATCTGCTACAACAGTTGTAGGTCTTTGTCCAGCAACAGAAGCTGTACTTGGATCAATCAGAAAGATAATCATTGAAAATGTACTAAAACAAAGACCTCATTGCAGGAGCTGACGAATGAAGATGCTTATACTGAATCATGAAGTGAAGAGACGAGTGTTTGTCAAACCCACTGGAAAAGTAAAGTGCACAGATATGAGTCTGGATTCTGCTCCACCTCACTGTAGCTTATAGCACACTGACAGTTGAGTTGAGAGAGGCATCACCAGCAATGGGGCTGCTGCGTGACCAGAAGAGAACATGGACTTTGAACACAGAATGGAATATCACATGGCAAACAAGTGAAGATTTGACTTCCGCTTCATCAGCACTAGTGGTCTGACGCAACCTCTCTGCTGTTTCCCAGGATGAATGAAGTAGGAATTCGTTGCTTGCTGCTCCCAGTCACAAGAGCTGCACATGGACGTTCTTTTTCCTCATGGAAGAGAATTCTGTGTTCTGAAAGAAGTGACCTTCTGCCTGATGGGGCATAGCATGAAGGACTGGAAGCACCAGACACATGAGAAACCTTCAAAGAAGAATATACTGCGTTCAGGAAATGCATTAGCAGAGTTGTGCAAAATTAAAGGAAACAAGAAAGCTGTTGATGTAGAGCTTTCACAGAAGGCTTGAGCAGCCACTGTTAATTTCTGTCAGGCCTGCCAGTGGGGGGAGGGAGGGAAGAAAGGGGCATTTGCACCAGGGCCTGGAGATTCAAAGGAGCCTGAAGCTCCCAGTCATTGCATGGCTCTGAGGACTGGGCAGGGGTGCACTCCCTCCTGGGTGGCTGTACGGACTGACTGCTGAAGGCACTGCCCCTTCCATCTAAGTCCCCATTCCTTCAGGAGGCACAGAGCCTGCTCCCCCATATGTGTGTGTGTGTGCGCGTGCGTGACACACACACTCTCTCTCTCTCTCTCGCTCGCCCCGGGACCCGCAGTGGCTGTCAGCCCCGCTGATTTTTGTGATTTCTTTTAAAACATTAGTTATTTTAATAAGATGATTGTGAAACATTTTTCAATGTTTATTATGGCACCACACCACCCCTGGTCACCCTCACAGTCTCATCCCTCTTTGGCCCCCACCCTGTATATTTGAAAAACCTCTCTAATGTCAATTCCTGGGACAAACCCTATGGCTACGCCTGCTCTGCTAGCTGTCTTTGAGAATTCTCCTTTGCACGTGGTTTTTGGGGTAGCCCATTTCTTTACTGGGCCATCGGCACATCTGGCTCTTCCATTGCTGCAGCTGAAAGGCTGGTGGGGGGCATTTGTTCCCAACCTTGCAGTATATTTCAGTCACATACACACAGCAAAACTGCATGTTCAATGAGAGCACACACACACTCCAACGGGCTATGAATAGGCAGCAGATCAGGCCTTTTAAAACGATACCTCCAATGGCACACTTTGAACCGAGCATATCCTAACTCTATGGCAGTGGTGAATTCCAAGGTGCTACTTTGAAGCCCAGCACTGCAGCATCTCAGAGAACCTGTGCTTTGTTTTGTACTTAGCCCCCGGCTTACGGGGGCAGGCTCTTATTGGGGGACAGTTAGTCAACACTCAGGTGATCAACAAAGCACCTCGATTAACTTCATCCTTATCAAGCCTCAGTGCCTGTTTTTAAGGGGTCCAGGTGCCAGGACATAGGGTCTGCTGTAGGGAAGCTCTAGGTCCCACCTGGCCTCCAGAGCTGATGATGCTCCGGAATCCTCTAGACACAGGAGGAAATTCAATACGACAATAAGCAAATTCCCCGTCATACAATTTCCACTCTGCCAGGTTCTCACTCACAAGTGAAAGCCGCATTCACCTACACAGATGCTAATCGCTGTACCGAGAAGGGAAGCAAAAGCAGGGTCAGAGGTAGAGATGAACAATGAGCTTTCCAGGGCCTGCTGCTCTCACCCGCCACAGAAACAACTTCAAGCACGCTGGGGACAGCAACGATGAAACCTCCCCAAAGTCTCCTTCCATTCCTGCAATGAGAACTGAGTCTAGAGTTTCTCAAATTTCGGGTGCCTCCCTTAACTACTGGACTCACAGCCTCCCATTGCTCATGCAGAAAACTGTGCTCTCACAAGACCCGCTGTATGTCTTGCCTTAACAATGTGCACCAGCACCAGACAAAGCAGGTGTGAGGTGTCTCTGACTGCCGGGGGAGCAGGGGAGAGAGGCAGCGGCTGCAGCTCTTGCCCTCTGTTTTCAAATGAAATCATTTGCACAGACGGTCACCCCTGAGAGCAAACACCGGTTAAAATGAGTAAGATCAATAGTGAGGCCAGCCACACAGCTGCTACAGCGGTGGACCAACAGCCCACGCTGGTCGTAAGCAGATTTAGCAACTGATTAAGGCCCAAAGCAGCTTAAGGCCCTGCTAATTACTAGTATGTATTGGGGGATTCTCCCAAATATTCTCACTGGGGGTCTCCAATGGGCTAATACCAGCACTGTTTCAGCTGCCTTTTCCCACCTGCCATTAGGCTGAGCAAGATCAGCCTGCACTCTAGGTCCCCTCTGCTGTGGGCACAAAGTCCAGGCTCACACTGCATCCCTCTTGTGCTGCTTGGATGATTCCCCCTCCCTCCTCTTTCCCAGCAGGCCTTGTCTGTAACATCTGATGGCCCCATTGGCCCCCTTTCTAGCCCACCCCTGACGTTTCAGAGAACTGATGCATCACTGTCAGAGCTGTGGTGTGTGCACATGAGGTTGGCAGGGGCAGGAAGCATCAGGCAGAGGCAGCCGGGGGACTGGAGCTCTGAAAAGTGAGTCAGCCCGACCTCCTGCAGCACCTGTAGGAAACCCCAGCAGCACTGCCAGCTCAGGGCGCTTTGCATGCTCTGAAATGGACAAACTCCCTCTGCTCTGAACCCAGGGGCTGGCGAACCAAAACAGCAAGAAGAGCCATTTTTTTTCAAATTTGATTTGGGAAAAAAAAAAAAGAACTCTCTCCAATTCAAGAGCCACAATGCATGTGACTATGAGCTGGTCCGTAGTAAGTAACTTAATAAGTAACATCACACCGTCCTTTTTGTAACCTCTAGTTGAAGAACAGTGCGCGCACAATGATTTGTGATGTGCTATGTGTTTACTGCAGGATGTTAATAAACTTTTTACATATTCTGTTTCCTCACACTTGACGTATGTGTTTGTATAACTGTTTCTGACTTTCACTCCCAAACCCACTTTATGATGCCAATTTTACTTCATATTTAATTTGTTTTCTTTCTTAAAATGCGCGTTGCCCTTCACAGCAGAAATGCTGCAGGCATCTTTTTCCTTTTCAAAATCAAGACTTTATTAGCAACACGATCAAAATACAGCTACAGTTTTCATATCCACAATGCACTGCACACATTAAAGGGGGGTTACTCAGTGTTTTGACATCACATGCTGAGTATTATTTAGTTATGAGCTGGGCTCATTTTTGGGCTTTTGGACATTCACTGTTCAGCAAAAATAATCTTTTTTTTTTTTTTTTTTTACTTTGCAGTTATAGTGTCAGGAGCCACAAAGAAGTCCTTCAAGAGATGTGTGTGGCTCTGGGGCCACAGGTTGCAGAGCCTGGTTTTAGCCCCTTGCTGGTTACTATGAGATCTCTGGTGGTGGCAAAGGTCATGAGTGCCGGATTGAGCTGCTCTTGAGAATGGAGCTCAAGGCAATGAACTGAGAGGACAGACCAGGTGTCAGCAACACTACAAGTCTACAAGCTCCATGTTGCATTTGGGTCCTTCATGTCTACCCTGAGCCTGACACTTGGGGACAGACTCCCCAGTGGCGTCCTGCTGCCACCACTGCCCATTGCTGTCTGGGTGTATGGCTAACCGTGCTGTGTGCCCTGTCTTGCCTGTCCGTACTGCGTGGTGCTGGAGTTGAATGCTGAGCTGTCTCTGGGATGTCTCACTGTCTGCAATAGGTTCCCCACCCTTGCCCCTCTCATGACCTGCCTCTCTGTGATGCAAGGATGTTGTCCCCACTCATTCTGCAAACTGCAGGCCAGTCTTCACTGGTCAATAGCAGCTCTGGCTGCTGCTCTTCAGATCAAAATAAAACCCCACTGAGATCCAAAAACCTTACGGAGAACCCTCAGAGAAAGTCTCCGCAGGAGCGAAGCCAGATCTGTGCACTGACTGTGGAGGGAACTCCACACAGAAATGCATTATTCAGCCCTTCACAGAGCTGAAATCTGGGTGTGCTGGAGCTACCCAGAAGCCACCCCAGTTGGCTGGGTGCCCAATGCGGTGCATGCCCTGAAATGTGTGTGTGTGCAATTTGTACAATTGGGTTTTAATGGTTTGATCGCTCCCACATCCCTTCTCTCACATTTACTGTCTTTTAGCTCTGTTTTCATATCCCTCAAAACTAGGTCAGGTTAGCGCCTGTCATGGCCAGTGTGGAAACCACATTTGTTCATAGCAGCACTTCTAGCATGTGGATAGACAAGCTGAAGAAGTCTGTGGGCAGGCAGCCACCTCTTGGAGTATGTCAGCCCCAGTCTCTCCAGTGAGCATGCTAAATGTCACCAAAGCGCCCACCTTGTTTCTGTTGCAGGTTAGTGTCTAGCCAGGCTCCAGAGATCATCCCGAACAACTCTCCCTTGGAAGTTGTGTGGCTGTGCAGCTCCCAGTGAGTGCTGCACAGGGGCTCAAGAAACCTGCCCAAGGGGGCACCTGGCAGCTAGAGAAGGGAGGCTCCATCCCCAACCCAGCCTGACCTCCATTTTGCCCTGGTCAGGGGACAGCCAGCCTGAACCTGGCACCACCCTGCTGGGGGAGGGTACCTGTCCTGCAGCCCCAGCCCTGAAGCTGCCAGGGCAGAGAGAGATTTTCCCTCCCAGCCCAGATGGTGCTGCAAGGAGAGAGAGATGGGGCAAGTCCTCTCTCCTGATACTAGCCCTGGAGCACACGCCTTCACTCCAAATCCCTCAGCCAGCACCTCCCAGCCAGATCCCTTTAACCCCAACCCTCTGTCCCAGCCTTAAGCTGCTCATCCCTGCCCATGCCAGCTGGAGTCCTCACACTCCTGTGTTCCCTGACCCTTTTCCCTCAGTCAGAATTCCTTCACACCCCCCTGCACCCCACGTGAATTTTATGTGCACCAATGAGAAGGTGATGAGTGGCACATCACCTCCCTGTCGCACGTCCCCTTCAGACTGGTGCATGTAACAAAATTCATTCCACTCGGGGGGTAGGAAAAATTAGAGGGAACAGTGCCTCCTGCCCTCAGCCATAATGCCTGTCGAAACTCCCGTCCTAGAGCAGCAAACCCAGCCAGCCTTGTGCTGCTCACTGTGAAGAGACGGCTGCTCCTTATCCCCAGCTGAACAGCAGACCCCACTCCCGAGAACTTCGCTCAGCATCACCTGTGGACAGCCTGCTTACAGTGGCCAGCATTGCCAGGGGACATGGATCCAGCAACTCCCCAAGAGGCGGAAAACCCCTTCCCTCGACCTCACTGCTTCCTCAGTGGGAGCGGGGGAGACCTAACGACATTGTACAGAAGGCAACTTATGATGGATGAAGCAGCTAGATTGAGCTAGTTTTTAGGTGTAGCAAAGTCCTGTGGTTCGTATCTCAGACAAACTCTGATCTCAGCACATCACTGAGCACTTGCAGATCAGCTTGACTGGAGTGGACACAAGCAAGCACTTGAAGACAAAAAGGTGACCACTAACTTTCCCATTATTGTTGCTCTTCGAGATGTGTTCTTCAATCTCATGCCCATTCCACAACCTGACCCCCTGCGAGAGTTGCTGGCAAGAAGGCACTGGGGAGGCAGCAGCTCAGCATGTATATGTGTACTACACCATAAAGGCACAGTACAACTCCACACGGCACTGGAGTTGACCCAGTGGATGCCAGTAAGGGAAAATAATTGGTGACAATGCATGCACAGCTCTACCGAAATGGGCATGAGCAATGTATGTCAAAGAATGACAGTTACAGAAAGGTTAAGAAGTCCCATGGGACCTTATAGAAAATACCTCTTAGTCCATAAGGTGCCACAGGACTTGTTGTTTTTGAAGCTACAGACTAACTCGGCTACCTCTCTGATACAGAAAGGTTAGTAATTGTCTTTTCCAGAATAATCACAAGTAGCCAGGCCCAGAATATTGTAATAGTCAGGGTGGCTGTGAGCCATTCCCAACAGATGAGGAGACAGTGTGAATACCAAAAGAGGAAAAACCAACATCCACCCTGATGGAACTGACTTCCTTAGCACTGTTTCTCCACAGACTAACGTACCACTCCAATCTTTGTATACATACCTGCCAAACTTGTTTCCACTTCACACATCTGCTGGAGTGGATTACAGACCAGTAAAGTTTATGCCCCTATGAATGTTTGATTTATGGTACAGTGACTGTGTGGATAACATATTTTATGCTGTTACAGAGGTGCAATGCTGCTAGCTAGCTGAGTAAGCCACAGGGTGATCTAAGCTTATCTTATTTTTGTGATCTGGTAGTTTGTGTAGGAGGTGGGATTAGTTTACAAATGCACTTTTGCTTTGCTAGCCATCAGGAAAATTTGGCACTTGTTATTTGTTATTGCAAAAGGGCTGAATCATGAAATCAGCATTTCTGACAATAACATTTTGTTAGAGAAGTTCACCCTGCACCAGTTTCACATTCTTGTGCTACAGCATCTTTAATGTTTCGTGAATTGCCATAGCTGGGTCTGAGTAGGCTGAGCCCTACAGTCACCGGAAGGAGAGAGCACCACATGGTGCTCCTGTTAATTCTACAGAAGTGCTAAAGATAAGAGGTTGGTTCTAGCAAACCGTCACTCTGTACAGCAGAGCCCAAGATGCAGCATGCAGTAACGAGAGACCAGGTGGTGGCGTCCCCTTTGCTCTGCTCCCTTCTATGCTGCTGTTTATTACCCTCCTTGTTGGGGTGGGAGTGGGTAGGCCATTTGGGGCAGGGGCCTGAGTGATTTAAGAACGGCCATACTGGCTCAGACCAAAGGTCCATCTAGCCCAGCATCCTGTCTGCCGACAGTGGCCAATGCCAGATGCCCCAGAGCAAGTGAACAGAACAGGTAATCACTCACTGATCCCTCTCCTGCCATCTACTTTCAGCCTCTGACAAATAGAGGCTACGAACACCATTCCTAACCATCCTGGTTAATAAGTATCAATTGATCAAGCCTTCACGAATTTATCTAGTTGTTTTTTGAACCATGTTAAAGTTCTGATTTCACAACATCCTCTAGCAAGGGGCTCCACAGGTTGACTGTGAGCTGCATGAAGAAAAACTTCCTTTTGTTCGTTTTAAACCTCCTACCCCTTAATTTCATTTGGTGACTCCTAGTTGTTATATTGTGGGAACAAGTCAATAACTTTTCCTTATTCGCTTTTTCCACATCAGTCATGGTTTTAAGGATTCCTGCAGCCACAAGGTTTTGTTAAGGCAAATTGCTTCCAAAAAGGATCCAATGTTTATCTGAGCAAGAAAAGAACACCTTCAATGACAATAGCTCTAGGATACAAACGACAGAGCCTTTCATCCCTCATGCTTCAGAGTAGAAGCTGATCTGGCAGGTGAGGTTGAGAAGAATTTTCCCTCCATGGTCCAATATTGTACAATGAATGCACGGGGCAGAAGGGGTGTATGCCTTCCCGAGGGGCATCTACCACTGGCCACTGTTGGACACAGGCTTCTGGACTAGGTAGACCTTTTGGTCTGTCCTCCTATGGTGAAATCTAGTTTTCTCCCCACACTTCAGCCACCTCTCCTGAGTCATGGCACCTGAAAGCTGACAGCAGATTTCACGTTTTCAGGTGCCTATGCCCAGAGATGTCTCTCCCCGCCCCCGATGAACCTCTGTTCTGATGGCCATACAGGGATGCCCCTACACCCTCCCACGGTGTCACGAGTGGCGTACAACAGGCCAGCCACATCACAGGAGCACCGCCAGGCACTTCCTCCCTCCTCTCGAAAAGACAGGCAGCGCCCCGGCGGCACCGGCCAGCCAAACCACCCCGGCGGCACCGGCCAGCCAAAGCGCCCCGGCGGCACCCGCCAGCCAAACCGCCCGGGCGGCAACCCGCCAGCCAAAGCGCCCCGGCGGCACCCGCCAGCCAAAGCGCCCCGGCGGCCGCTGCGCTGCCAGGCCGGGTGCGCATTTTAAACTGCTGGAGCGGCCAAATGATCTCCAGGCAGCGGCCCGGGCTGGGGAGCAGGATGCCGACGTGCACGCGGGGGTAGAAGAAAGCCCCCACCACGGGGCCGCTCTGGGTGCGACAGGCCGCGCCGCCCGCCGCAGGGCTCGGGGCACCGACAGCGCCGTGCGCCTGCTGCTCTGCGGGCTGAGAGCCGCCCCGCCGCCCCGCTCAGGCGGCAGCGGCCCGGCAGAGAGCGTCGTTCCGAGGCTGCTGCAGCAGCGGGGACCCCGGCGCTACTCCCGGCGGGCTCCGCTGCAAGCGCAGGGCAGCGGGCCGGGACGCAGCCTCCTCCCCGCGCCGCGCCGCGCCGCCGCCGCCGGCCCTCTGGCGCCCCCTACGGCTCCAGGGCGCAGCCCCCACCCCCCGCTAGCCCCGCCCCTCCGCTCCGGCGCGGCCCATTGGCCCGCGGGCGGCGGCGTCACTTCCGCGCGGCTGCCGGGGTGCGGATGGCGGCGGCGGCGGGCGGCTCGGGCTCGGGCTCGGGCTCGGGCCCGGCCGGCGGGGGGCTGGCGGCGGGCGGCCCCGGCTGGGACGGGGACTTCCTGGCGCGCTACCGGCTGGTGTCGGCCAAGCTGCGGAAGCGCTTCCTGCGCAAGCCCAACGTGTCGGAGGCGGCGGAGCAGTTCGCGGCGCTGGCCCGCGAGCTGCGCGCGCAGGAGAGTCTCCCCTACGCCGCCTGGTGCCAGCTGGCCGTGGCGCGCTGCGCCCAGAGCCTCTTCCACGGGCCCGGCGAGGCGCAGGCCCTGACCGAGGCCGCGCGCCTCTTCCTGCGCCAGGAGCGCGACGGGCGGCAGCGGCTGGGCCTGAGCGGCGGCTTCGCCGAGCACCTGCAGGCGGCGCAGAGCTGCTTCGCCTTCGCCGCCCGCCTGCACCTGGAGCTGGGGCAGCCGGCGCTGGCGGCCGGGCTCTGCCTGGAGCTGGGCGCGGCGCTGCGGGACATGGAGCAGCCCGGCCAGGCCGCCCCCCACTTCCAGCGCGCCGCCGAGCTGCTGGCGGCCGCCCAGCTGCCCCTGGAGGCGCTGCGCTGCCTGGGCGAGCTGGCCTCCTGCCTGCTGCTCGGCCGCGACTACGAAGGGGCCCTGGCCGTGCTGACCCAGGCGCAGCTCCTGGCGCAGGCCGGGCCCAGCCCGCCCAGCGGCGCCTTCCTGGAGGTGCTGGTGCGCTGCGAGGTGTCGCGGGTGTTGCTGCTGCTGCTGCTGCAGCCGCCGCTCTCCAAGCTGCTGCCCGAGCACGCCCAGACCCTGGAAAAGTACTGCTGGGAGGCCTTCGAGAGCGGGCCGGGGGCCGGCCAGCTGCCCCCAGCAGGGTACCTGCCCCCGGGCCTTTTCCTCCTGCTGCAGTCTGCTGTCATGGCCTGGCAGGAGAAGGACCTGGAGGCGCTCAAGGTGCTGCAGGCTGAGCTCTGGCCACTGCTCAGCCCAGAGCAGAACCACCTGCTCCACCTAGTGCTGCAAGAGATGATCAGCCCCTCTGGGCAGGGGTCCTGAGTCACCGGCTTCAGTTGCCTGCTCTCACCTCCACAGGGGAGCCTAAGTCTCCCATCTGAAAGGCAGGCTTGCCATGCCACCCGCTGTTGCCTCAGTTGGACTCTGAGCACACATCCTGCATCACCAGGGAGATGGGCCTGGCCCACCTTCAGTTGCCATTGCTACAGCATCTCTGCACCATCTGCTGTCTCCACAAAGACTAACTGCGCCTTCACTGGTCTGTTGCTATTTCCCTAGTGCAGCCTGAAACTGTCACATAGCATCAAAAGATAAATTAACCTCCTACACCTACGGTAACCATTCGGAGAGGAGATGAGCCCATCTGCTTCCTGCGGGGAATGTCCTTCTCTTTCTGGTGTCAGCCAGGGAGTCTAATTCCTACTCAGTATCCCCACCCACTTTTCCCCCAAACATGGTGTTCTGTTTCCCCACAGTAGCCATGCAGAGGGTTCTATTTTGACCCATCACCATTGAACGGCCTTGCTTCATCTTGCTGCTACCACCTACATATAGGGAAGAACTTTGTGGTGTCGCTAGAGACTATTTGCCTGGGGGCTGCGAGGAATATGAGCCTACATACTATTTACTGCTGCTGGTTATAGAGATGTTTCCTTTGTCAGCTCCAGTGTGGTCTCTTCTACCATCCTCCTGTCACTGACAGATTTGAGATGCCTCTTATTGCCAGGAGATGAACAGATCCATGAGAAACTGTGTGCTATCACAGTTGAGGTAGCAAGAGGCAGGACTCTTACCATTTTTTAGGGAAAGACTGCAAATGGCGCTTCTTTTCCAAAGTCTGTAAATGCCAGGATTCAATGTTTTAATTTACAATTCTCACTTGTAGATGTTCAATGATTAGTGTATTTTTTTCTGTATCTGTTTCAAAATGAGACTGGTTTTGCATTACTGTTATACATGTGAGCAAGCTAGTAAAACGCTTTCTGTTTAACATACTAACTTAAACTCTCAACTTTTTCCATTTTAAAAGCTGAATTGGAAGCTAAAGTTTTATTTTGTCCCATCCCCAGTTTCTCTTGCCTGAGAACTGTACTTTCTAACGATCTGGCTCTGGTCATATAATACTGTGGAAAGTACTCTGGATGCACCAATTATATTCTGAAGCTTTGTAGTTCTTGAAGATGTACTTCAGTAAATACTGTAGACTTTTAAAACTGCTTTCAGGTCAATGCAAATACCTACGACCTAGGAAATTGGGAGGAGTAACTACAATGAGTTAGCTCCTTAGCCTCAGTACTTTTTGGTGTCATTCAACAAGCAGATAAAGGGGAATGTGTATGTAAAGTGTTTAATTTTGGCATTTCCTACAGGTAGTATTTTACAACATATGAGATTAGTTACAGCCTAAGTTACAGATATGTTTTTGCAGCACTTAAGGTGTACAGTTATGCATTCAATGTGGGGGGCAAAATTGAGCCTTGATGTATCCCTGTAAAGCTTTATTTTTTTAAAAACATTTAGTTTTTCTACTTTAATGGAGAGAATTAAAAATTGGACGATGGACCCTGTCTGTGGTCTAATGAACTACACCTGAGCCTGAAAGCTAAAGTTCTGAACTGGTTCTGCACTGTGATGCTGTAGTACTGGACAAATAATTTAATCTCTTGTGGGCCTGTTTTCCTACTAGAATTTGCATTCAAATTTTACAAATCTCTGGTGTAAGTTGAATGTTTGTATGGTATTTCTCAGGTGCTGAAAAATGTACACTAGTTCTGATGACTTCCCTGGGAAGAGGATGATGTTAGCCAGTTTCTGGAAAGAATGTTTTTGGTAGAGCATCAGCTTGAGTTGTGACTTCTGGAGGTGGGCTGCCTTTGTTTCTGTAGGATGCATAAATACAATGCTATGTACTTTTAGCACAATGGATTATACACGACTGGAACCTCCTGGACCTCGAGCTCCATAATGTTCCTGTATAACACAGTCTGTTGTGACAGCTGCTTAAAAATAATCCAAGCCGCTGCTGGGGTTCGTGGGGACAGAACACGCTTGCAGTGCACAGCAGGGCGGGGCTGGTGTGCGGCGTAGGCGCTGCTCTACGTGCAGTCGCGTACTGATGTTTGCGTATAAAATTAACGTGAGTTCGACATGTGCGTTTCGCTCCCGTGGTTTGAGCACAGTGCGCGCTCGAGGGGGGCTGCCTGGGGCACCGCTGCTGCGGGCCGCGCCGCGCCGCACAGGGGGGTTGCTGGGAAAACACCTTGCGGGGACGGGCCCATGCTGGAGCACCGGCGCTCGCGGGGAAAGAGCCGCGTGGTCAGAGGCCGTTTATGGGCCTGGTGGGCGGGGGGCAGCTACTCGTGCCCCTCTGCCTTGCTCCGGGGGACACCGGCACCGACTCGGCCGGGCCCCGCCGACTATCACGTGACGGGCAGGGAGCCCCGCCCCTTCCGCTCGCGTCCTCGAGCACGTGACGGGGGCGGTCTCGCGCGCGGTGCACGTCGGGACGGGGCCGCCCCTCTCTCTCTCTCTCTCCCTCTCTGGGCGCGCGGCGGCGGCACGCGGCGAAGATGGCGGAGGGGGAAGGTGAGGGGTGTTCTGGCGGGAAGCGCGTCCCCTCACCCCCGTCCGGGGCGTTCTGGCGGGAAGCGCGTCCCCTCTCTCCCCCACCACCCCCGCTTCGGGGCTCTCCGGGCCCGGGAACGTGCTCGGGGCCCCGCTGGGGCCGCTCGGCGTACGCGGCCCGGCAGCCGGACAGCTCGTGGGCGGGCGGCGCCCCCAGGCCTGGGCTGAGGCGGGCCGGGCCCGTGCGGCACAGCCGGGGCGCGGGCCTCTGGGTGGTGCGCCCGGCCCGCTTCGGCCGCAGCGGGGATGGCCGGGTGGCGGCCCCGGGGGCGGGGGGTGCCGTTGCCAGCCCTCCAGGACTGGCCTGGAGCCTCCCGGCCCCGTTGGAACCAGTCCCGGAAGGCTTAGGAGGTGATTCATGGCGGTAACGAGGTTACCTCGTTGGGGTGAGGGACCCTGAGGAGCGTAGCCGTGTCTCGTACGGGGCCTCTGGTAGCCAGTGCGGCCGAGCACCGAACAAGCTATTTCCGAGCCTCATCCCGAGCTGCAGAATCTACACCCCTGAGCATAAGTGTTGCTCCTCTGTTTTGGTGTTTGTTTCCCGTGTTCTCGCTGCGGGAGGTGGTGGTGGTTGTGTTGCCGTTGGATGAGTTGTGGTGTGACAAATAAATACTAAGTGTAGTTTGCTTCCCTCCCACCCTGCCCCCAACGCAGCTTGTGTATCTAAGAAGCACAAGAAGAAAAGGGATAAGTCGTCCCTACCGGATGCAGATGTTGCTGTAAGTGAAATTCTCTTTTTTAAAAACCCTTCTTGTATGGCTGAGTTTGCCTGCAGCCTAGCTTGGTGCCTTCGCTTGATTTCAGGTTGAGCCAAACCTCTTGCTTGTGAAAGATCTTGGAACCTGCTTCAACCTTGTAATATGTGACGTTTTCCTAGGCACACCTGAGAAGGCCAAATCAGGACAAATTGCATAAAACAGAGCTACTTGCAGCCCAAAACTGGGGGTCCTCTTATAAGGCACACCACATCAGTCACAAAGAGCACTTTTGCTGCCATGCTGGCTCGCAAGAAGTCACATGGGAAATTCCTTTCTAGTCTTCAGCTACTCCTGTGCCACAGCCAGTATCCCTCCTTACACAGACAAGAGGTTGTGAAAACCAGTCTCACCAGATGGGAACACGTTTTTCTGATCCCAGGGAACCAGCCATGTTCCCAGGTCAATGTAAGCTTCAAATCTTGTCCAAAAGAGCATGCTGTGCCAATCATTTAGAGTCTAAAGGTTTATTAATAAGAGGGTAGTTTGAGAGTAAAATCGTTAAAACAATCAAATTACAAATACCAGTCACAAAGTTCTTGATCCAGGCTTACTGCAGAGGTAGACTATTATCTTAAAACCCTCTGGAATACATCCTTTGTCAGGATTGATCAGCAGTCTTTCCAGGCCTAAGTTCATAGCAAAGATGCTTCTGAAGTGATGAGCTTGAGAGAAGACCAAACGGAGGTTTCGAGGCCTGTGGAGGAAATTACATTGTTCTTGCTGTGTGAAAGCATGTCTGAGATGGAGCCTGTCATGTAATCTGTCACCTGTCCATGTCCTTTTTAGGTAATCAGCCATTGCCTACCTGCTGGACTGCAGGTTTACCTTCAAGTTCCTCAGATGTGGATTGGCATTTTTTCCTTTCAAATTGTGCATTAAGACAAATGTGATTAGTCAATGTGTTTTTTGTTGGAGAAGTTAACTAAGTAAGGTTATGTCTATACTTCAGATTTTACGGTGGCATGGCCATCCCACTGCAGCTGTGCTTGTGTAAGGTCTTCCGTGCAGTGGCTTTATGCCGGTGGGAGTGAGCTCTTCCATTGATATGATTAAGACACCCGCTAGTGAGCAGCAGTAGTTAGGTTGATAAGGGGTGGGGAGGCTCATGCCAACACAGAGCTGGCCACATGAGCGTTTCCACCGGTGAAATTTATGCGGGTCTGGATATGGTTTCTTTTACATCTCTGACATAGTCTTAGTTTAGCTCTTGCTGTTTTGTGACATGTCAGAGAGAGGTTCTGCTCTCGTGGTCTTTTGGAAAATAGCTTTCTTTCTGTGATGATGATCCCATCATCCCAGGGGTAGGGGACAGTCTGCCCCATGAAAACTCATCACCTATAAATTATTTTGTTAGCCTTTCAGGTGTTGTATAACTGCTGGTCTCTAGTGTTTTAGTGAGTAAGGGGAGCAGAACACCTGGAGTTCGGAGGATTTTCTTCACACCATGTTCCATTGTTTCGGATCCACCAGTCCAGTTTTCCGGATGTTGCAGCCATAATCTCTAGATAGTGATTATTTTGCTGTCAATTGGTGGTGCTGTGGCTGTGTTGCTTTGTTGTAGCTGTCATCGAAGGGTATTGTGTAAAATTTGCTAGCAATAACTTGTGAATGTTGTCTACAGAATGCAAAACTTGGTCGTAAGAAAGAGTTAAAAGCTGCGTTGTATATCATCTCCATTTCTCTGGTATGTCATTTCTCTCTAGGACATACAGCACACAGAAGAATTTTTCATCAAACCCGAATCCCGGGTGGCTCAGCTGGACACGTCTCAGTGGCCCTTGCTGCTGAAGGTAAGATTATTATAGGATCTGTTTGTGTGTATGTGCAGATATAAAAACATGAGTCCTTGTTTCACGTGTCCCTTAGCTGCCCTCTGCTGTAGGTTTCTGTGTAAGCAGGCTGCTCTAACTCCAGGCTTCATGACCCAAATATTGAAGAGTGTTTTTGCTCACTGTGTGCCAGATCTGCCACATTGCATGTACACGCCTACCTTAACAATAATCCTCCTCCATCCCTTCTTTTTGAACAGGAATTTTTGCATAACTCTGGTGTGGTACGCAGGCCCACTGAATTTGCTCAATTTTGTAAAACTCCATTCTGCAGAGCTTTTAACGTTTGCACACGGTTGCCTTTTTCTTGCTGTGAAAAATATTCTTGTGGCTACTAAAAGTCTGTTTCTAGAACTCTACCTGTTTGGGAGAGGCATTTTTAGTTAGTTGGAATTTAAACTAGACCACATTATCTAGATGCAGATTTCTATGGTAAAATGGGGATTTGTTTCTAAAGATTTGACGTATTTTTGTTTACTGTACTTTTTTTTTTTTTGGCTTTTGTAGAACTTTGACAAGTTAAATGTGAGGACAGCACACTACACACCCCTTCCCTCTGGCTGCAATCCCTTGAAAAGAGACATCGCTGAGTATGTTAGGTATGTTTGTGGAGAACTGTAATTTCTGTCATTGTTTGACCTCCAAGGGTTTGGTGATCTTAAATAGGTCTGGAAACAGTTACTTTTTCTTTAGTGTTGCTGGCTATTCAAAATTCCTCTTTAAATTTGGTTAGTTAGACTCATATGCTTGAATTTTTTCAAGTTAGATTCTTTTGGGGGTAGTTTTATACGTGAAAAATAATTTTATGGTCATCTGCAAGCTGTGTAACTTGCCTTCCTTGGCATGCTTCACTTCCTGTCATTGTGTAGTGGTTATTGCTAAAGAGACACAGGTAAGTATATGCCCAGTGTGAAAGTTTTAGTGGAGATGTTTTGCCAGGCTGAGGGGGTTTTCTCTTGCAGTATTTGGTGCAGTAAGGCTAAGATTTTCAATCAGGGGTTTAACATAGGTTGCTAAACGAAAGAGCTATTGGTTGCTCAGTGCTTTTGAACACGCTCCATGTTATGAGGAGTCCTGCTTTTGAAAATTTTATATGTTTTTGTTGGCTGCAAAATATCTTTCACTTTAGAAGTCAAATGCCCTTTGTAAAATAATACAACCAGGATATCAAATGGCATTTGAGGTTCCAAGTGTCTGTGTACTGTGTTCCAGGACAGGTTTCATTAACCTTGACAAGCCATCCAACCCTTCCTCCCATGAGGTGGTTGCTTGGGTCCGACGCATTCTCCGGGTTGAGAAGACTGGGCACAGTGGGACGCTTGACCCCAAGGTGACTGGGTGTCTGATTGTGTGCATCGAACGAGCAACACGGCTGGTGAAGTCTCAGCAGAGTGCAGGCATGTCCTTTACTGCATTGGGATTGTTTATTTGCTAGTTCTTTTAAGTGGCTAGATAAAAAACTGACGGCATTTTAATGATGAGCAGAGGATTCTCATTGCAATCCTCGTGCCTATACACAAATTGCTATTTTCCTGATCTTTGTGTTATTGCCATTTCTGGGATCAGGTCTCAACATAGCAAATTTTAATTTGCACATAAGTAGTTACCTTTGCTTTTATTCAGAGTTGTGCTGTGCTATAGAATGAAAGTTCCATAAATAAACCAGCAGCTTGGGTTTCTTTCTTGATAGAATGAAGGAGTTAGAACTGCTTGTGTTGAAACCTTTTAGAAAAGTTGAGTGTTATGCAGGCTGACCTCTACAGGTGTTTGGAATGTAATGTCACCAACATGGTGGTGAACAGTAAAATGCAAGTGGCCACTCCTGACTACTCTCTGTCGTCCTTTCAGGCAAAGAGTATGTGGGAATCGTTCGGCTGCACAATGCTATTGAAAGCGAGGTTCAGCTTTCCAGGGTAAGTCTCTGTGTACTTGAGCCCAAATTAGCTTTCTGCTGTGTTGTCTTATCAGTGTACACTGGAGAGTTGAGGAGGAGCATTTCCTAGAGCCCCACTGAGGGCATTTTGATGCAGTAGAGGTAAAAGAGCAACAAGCCCCTTCTAATTAAAATTCTGCTGCATGACGTTACTTAATCACATGTATAATTCATGTTGGTTCGGTGTATATTTGATGTCTGTGCATAGTAGTATTGTCCACAACAACTGATTCTCCCTTGAGAACATGGACCTCAGTCCTTCAGATGTTAAAACATCTTTGCTGTTTCACAAGGGCTATGACTGCGCATTTTAGAAAACCCCAACACCTCAATTCTCCCCTTGGAGGACATGTCATGGGAGTGAAGTGATGATGAATCCATTCTCAATGTGATGTTACACTGCTCTCCCTGCAGCATGTCAATTCCTGTTCTAGGGTCCCCATACTGTACAGCCTCCAAATACCTGCCAACCCGCAAGTGTTCTGTTGGGAGCTGCTGGTGTGTCTGGGCAACTGGGTGTGGGAGCAGGGCAGAGCCAGCAGGGTGGCAACTCTGCTTCATGGGGGCTGTGTCATAATCAAGACGAATGATATGGTCTGATCAGATGCTGCTGCCTGGTGAAGTAGCCCACTATACCTCTTCTCTTCTCCCTTAGGAGCAGTTACCCTTGCTACCATCTGGAGCTGTGTGTAAGTGGCTCAGATGGATTTGCTTTCACAGAGTATGATCAGATGGCAACATGGGATATGCAACAAGGAAATTATTTCTGTTGCCTAAATAGAGGCAGGCTCTTGTGTCTAGATGTGCTGGTGAGATGGTGTGGGCTGTGTAAACATAAAGGCTGCCAGTTCTTCTGTTTCTCTTTGTAGGCAATAGAAACTCTGACGGGTGCCCTCTTTCAGCGACCTCCCCTCATTGCAGCTGTCAAGAGGCAGCTGAGAGTCCGAACCATCTACGAGAGCAAACTGGTAGAATATGACCCTGAGAGGAGATTAGGTAAAACAAAAATTCTTTAGTTGCACCTCTGGTATTGCCTCCCTGTGCGGCTTTAAATGAACACAGCACTAAAAGTGACTTGCTGTTCCTCTGCCAGGCGTAATGGTGCACAGACAGGTGGTTCCATTTTAAAACGCAGGCTTTATTTGTTAATTGAAGCAGGCTTAAAGTGTTCTGGCTGACCCCCAAATGGGATGCACTGCGCTATAGCTATCTAAGGATGTTCCTGGGGCAATGTGATATGACTCATTATGCTGATGTCTGCTGCTGATATCATTATACCAGTTGCCTGCTTCCATGTGGGATGAGCTTCTTCCCAGTCCAGGGGGATGTCCTGACTACTGTCAGCAAGAGCCAACATTGTCTTGCATTTCTCCCCTGTGATAGAAGTTTCTGAGTTCTTCTGTGAGGAGCCAAATGATGCAAAGTAGATGACATTAGCACTCTGTGCAAAGATGACTTACATCTATCACCCAGTACTGATGGCTCATTGGAGGCACTGAACATGGAGTCAATCACAGGGCTCATTAATTCCCGTGGGTAAGTGTGTTAAGTTAGTGTACCTCTGGATAGCTCATATCTCTTCTCTCTTCTCCCTTGTACTGCATTCTAGGTATCTTCTGGGTGAGTTGCGAAGCTGGCACATACATCCGGACGCTGTGTGTCCACCTGGGCCTGCTACTGGGGGTTGGAGGCCAGATGCAAGAGCTCCGGCGAGTGCGCTCAGGAATCATGGGAGAGAAGGTTAGAGGGTGCAGCTGGCTGGTTTTTAAAAAGGTCCTTGCTGTAAGTTGTCTTTACCCAGAGTGTTGAGTTCAGTTCAGGGCTGCTGCCCCTGTTCTGGTAATTAAACTTTGGGACAGCAAGTGGCTGGGAGTCATGTTAGGGTGATGGGAAGCTTTGCTTTCCACTACTTTTGTCACTCAGCCCACAAAACACCTACATATTGTGAGCTGTCAGCATTTAATGTAAGAAATGGATATCTATTTGTAAGGTCCTTGGATGTTGCTGTGCTGGGAGTGGTACAATAGTTGGGGTGGACCTTTGATATGGACACAGATGAACCTGGTGTTTAGAGAAACACTTCCTTTGTGAACAGTAAGCAGTCCTGTGGCATCTTAGAGACCAACACATTTATTAGGCTATTAACGCTAACCTCCAAAACTCATGACCTAATACCGTTAGTTTGTAATGTGCCACAGGACTGCTTGTTGTTGATGTTACAGACAAACACGGTTACCCTCTGAGACTTCATTTATGGAGCTTGTTCTCTTCTCTGTGGCAGGAAGACTTGTGATGCAGCCAGTTTTCCCAAGAGCCAGTGATTTTAGTGCCTATTGTACTGCATCCCGAGTACTGAGGTTTCTGATATGGTGCTTGCTGCCACTGCATACCGTGTTGTATTGCATGTGTGATTTGGGGCACGAGGTAGTTCAGTTGTGGAGGGATTAAAGCCAGTTGAGTGTCTTTTGGTTAAGCTTAGAAGTGGAAGCAACAGAGATGACATGGTTGGTGTCTGCTATAGACTACCACAAGGTAGACAAGGATTTCTTCAGACAAATAAGAGAAGCTTCCAGATCGCAGACCCTGGTTTTCACGGGAGACTTCAATCACCCAGACATTTGTTGGGAGACCAATACAGCAGCACACAGGCAATCCAGGAAGTAGTTGAGGATAACTTCCAGGTATATGTGCTGAAGGAATTAACCAGGGCTTGTGTGTAGCTTGACCTGCTGCTCACAAATGGGGAAGAACTAGTAGGAGAAATAGAAGTGAGTGGTAACCTTGGCTGCAGCAATCATGAGGTGGTTGATTTCAGGATTCTGACAAAAGGAAGAAAGGTGAGCAGTAACACACAGGCCTGTGATTAGAACTGGCGGGCCGAATCACCTGGGGATCTAATGAGAAAGGAAAAGGAGTTAAGGAGAACTGCCAGTATTTTAAAGAAGTCTTATTGAAGGCACTGGAACAAACCATCCCGATGCGCAGTAAGACAAGCAAATATGGTAGGAAACCAGTTTGGCTTACAATGAAAATCCTTGATGAGCTTAAATGCCAAAAGGACGCATATAAGAAGTGGAAACTTGGACAGAGGACTGAGGATGAGTATAAATATATGGCTGGAGAATGCCAGGGCGTAATCAGGAAAGTGAAAATACAGCTGGAACTGCGGCTAGCAAGGAATGTGAAGGGCAGTAAGAAAGGCTTCTGCAGGCTGGTTAACAATTAGAGGATTATCAGGCAGGGAGTTGGGCCATTACTGGAAGAGGGAGGTAACCTGGTGACAGACATATTTCTCAGGCTTCACGGACAAAGCTCCCAGACTACAGCACTAGGCAGTGCAATATGGGAAGTAGGTGGGCAGCCCTCTGTGGGTAAAGAACAGATTAAGAGCTTTTTAGAAAAGCTAGAAGCACATAAAACTGTACGTCTGGATTTAATGCATCCAAGGGTACTGAGGGAATTGGCAGATATCATTGCAGAGCCTTTGGTCATTATCTTTGAAAACTGATGGAGACTGGGAGAGATCCCAGATGATTGGAAAAAGGCAAATATAGTGCCCATCTTGAAAGCAGGATAATCCAGGGAACTATAGACCAAGTGAGCTTTACCTCAGTACCTGGAAAAATCATAGAGGGGACCCTCAAGGACTTTACTTTGAAGCACTTGAAAGAGGGGAAGGTGATCGAGAGTAGTCAGCATGAATTCACCAACGGCAAGTTGTGCCTGACCAAACTGATTAGCTTCTATGATGAGGTTATTGACTCTGTGGACATGGGGGAAGTCAATGGATGGGATGGACTTTGATTTTAGCAAAGCTTTTGATACAGTCTCCTACAACATTCTTGCCCATAAGTTAAGGAAGTATGGATTGGATACATGGACTTTAAGATGGAGAGAAAGCTGGCTAGATGGTCAGGCCCAGTGGGTAGTGATCGATGGCTCAATGGGTGGTTGGCGGTCAGTTTCAAGTGGAGTGCTCCAAGGTTTGGTTCTAGGGCCAGTATTGTTCAACATCTTTATTAATGACATGGATGAGGGATGGATTGCACCCTCAGCAAACTTGTGGATGAAACTAAGCTAGGGGGAGAGGTAGGTAGTTTGGAGGGTAGGGACAGGATCCAGAGTGACCTAGGTAAATCGGAGGTTTGGGCCAAAAGGACTTTGAGGTTCAACAAAAAGTGCAGAATCCTGCACTTGAGACAGAAGAATCCCAAGAATTTGTTACAGGCTAGGTGCCAACTGGCTAAGTAGCAGTGCAGCAGAAGAGGATGTGGATATTATTGTGGATGAGAGGCTGGATATGAGTCAGCAGTATGCCTTTGTAGCCAAGAAGGTTAACGGCATATTGGGGTGCATTAGCGGAAACATGTCCAGCAGATCTTGAAAAGTTATTCTTCTCTACTTGGTACTGGTGCTTACACATCTGCAGGAGTGGGTCCAGTGGAGAGAGAGGCTGAGGGATTTGGGCTTATTTAATTTGCAGAAGAGAAGACTGAGGGGTGATTTAATAGCAGCCTTCAACTTCCCTGAAGGGGGCTCTAAAGAGGTTGGGAAGAGGCTGTTCTCAGTGGTGACAGATGGCAGAGCAAGGGGCAATGGTCCGAAGTTACAGCAGGAGAGTTGTAGGTTGGATATATGGAAAAATTGTTTCACCAGGAGAGTGGTGAAGCACTGGAATGCATTATCTAGAGAGGTGGTGGAATCCCTAGAGGTTTTTAAGTTCCATCTTGACAAAGTCCTGGCTGGGATGATTTAGTTGGGGTTGATTCTGCTTCAGATGGGGAGGGCTGGACTAGATGACCTCCTTTGGTCCCTTCCAGATCTAGGATCTATGACAGGGAGAGGAGAGAGAAGAGCAGAGTGGTGCTAGCAGAATGATATGGGAGTTGTTTGCATTGCACTTACCTGCCATGTCCATGGCTCTTGCCAGTTTTATCTTCAGCCCCTTTTGGGAACCCCAGAATTCATCAGTCTTTTTTCCTCCAGTGTGCTGCTCACCATTGTTTCAGCCATCTTTTGTCTGACTTTAGAGGGTGGCTGGGCCAACGGTTAAGATAGTGGGCATGACTCTCTGCAGGACCATATGGTGACAATGCACGACGTACTGGATGCCCAGTGGCAGTATGACAACAACAAAGATGAGAGTTACCTTAGGAGGGTTATCTTCCCATTGGAGAAGCTGCTGACTTCTCACAAACGGCTGGTTATGAAGGACAGTGCGGTAAGTTCACAAGTGACCTTGGGAAACAGCAGATGGTGGGGGAGAGGGGTGATTCTAAAGCTTTTCACTCTAGTTTGACTTCTGGCTTCAACAGCGCGTAACAACTTGTTCATGATCCAGGTTCTCATAAACAACCCGCAGCCACTTTGTCAGGAGGCAGCATGCAGGTTTGCATAACAGGTGGTGCTGCAAATCGCATTATGACGCAGTGGCCCAGTCCTGGTGTGTAGGATGCTCTTAAATAATTCATGAAAAAATATTTTATTACTGGGGCAGCACCATCTGGTATTTAAAGTGGCTGAATAAATTTGTGGTGTTAATGTTGTGTGTTGGTTTACACAAGTAACTTTACATTTGCAACCAGATTTTTCAGCCCTCTTCTTTCACCATTCCAGGTTAATGCCATCTGCTACGGTGCCAAGATCATGCTCCCTGGTGTTCTGAGGTATGAAGATGGCATTGAGATTAATCAGGAGATTGTTGTCATCACCACAAAAGGGGAGGCCATCTGCATGGGTAAGAGGGCGAAGTCCTTCCTCCAGCCATCTGCTTTGCAATAAAGCCAGAGCATAACATCGCAGCTTCAGAAACTTGTAATGGACATGGGCAGCTTGAGCGTTTTTTGGTTGGGAGGGGGTGGCACTTGCCCTGGTCACA
The DNA here is from genome assembly GCF_033958435.1 of Carettochelys insculpta. Taxonomy (NCBI): domain Eukaryota; kingdom Metazoa; phylum Chordata; order Testudines; family Carettochelyidae; genus Carettochelys; species Carettochelys insculpta. The sequence continues at coordinate 45,933,218 of NC_134149.1, read as the reverse complement.
GTCCTTCAAGCATCTCTGCTGGTGGGAAAACCTGGGATGCTGCTGTCTCTAAAGGACAGTGACTTGCTCCCTGTGGAAACATGAGAACAGCATGGCTGAGAAAGATCAGTGACACCAGCTGAGAAACAATGGCCTTCTTATATCTTTGGCTCTGTAATGTGATCGTAAGAAGTATATTACTTTTGCTCTTCTTGGTAACTGGAGGTATAGCTAGGCTTGGCAGAATTTGATGTTTGATCTCTTGGTAATTTTGACATATCTTATTTTAAGTGCGTGTTCCTGTGTTTTATCAATTTAAAAGTTCACCATTGTAGAAGATTACGCAAGGGCACACAATTATTTAATGACAGCAGACACTGAGTCAAAAACTGAAAGCATTGCAGTTGTTAAAATACAGTCTGTTACAAAGTTCCCCAGCAAAGAGAGAAATCACTGGAAATATTTTGTCATCAGTTTGTCTACAGTGAAATTGACACATGTCAGTAGTAAAAGTCTAATCTTTCCAAGCCCAGCTATATCCCTTCATTAAAACAAAAAACCTGGAGAACATACTGAGGTTTTTGGTTGACTTCCATTCACCCCATTTCCGTATGCCAGGCTTTCAGGCACACACGGTATGTGAAGTGATGATGAAGTTTATCCATTCTCTGAGTGCCGCTGCACTGCCTTCCCTGCAGCACCTCGATTCCTGTTTTGGGGTCTTTGTGCTGTGCAGCCTCCAAATACCCTCCAGCCTGTCAGTGTTCTACTGGCTGTTGCTGGAGGGTCTGGCTGGCTGCCTGCAGGAGTAGGACAGAGCCAGCAGGGCTGGAGACCCCCTCCATGCGGGCTCCATCTCAACCAAGACGAATGACAATCTCTGATCACATACTACTGCCTGTAAACTCCTCTTTCCTAACAGATCTAGGGGAAAGAAATGATGCATCTTGGATGGTGGCAGAATGGGTGTGTACTGTTCTGTATAAATGCCTTTTCATTACCACAAACTGACAGCAAAGCATTACATAGGTTATAGGGACTGAGGTGCCATCCTCAATGGGAGCACATCTGGTAGTGAGCAGTGCTGTGTGTGTTTGTATTGTGCTTATGCCCCCTGTCCAATACAGGACACCACTGAGTAGCTAACAGTTCACTTCTGGCTACCCTGTGAAAATGTATGCAGTGCTGTGGTGGGGCTCGAGCCACATAGCAGCTGAGAAGCCTCCTACAGCCTTGGCTACGAGGGCAGAGACAGTAGAAGTTCATGCTTTTAGATCTAGAGAACTCTGGTTTGCACTTCGCTGGTGATGAACCAGATGGGGACTGTGTGACAAGTGGGAACCTGTGCTTGGTTTCAGCTTGGGGGTCCTCTCGGGCAGTTTGTGGGAGGTGGATGAAAATCTCCCTTTGGATGTCAGTCTTGGGAGTATCGTCTTTGAGGCCAATCCCTGCACAGCTATAACGCTGGGGCTGAGGAGACAGAACCCAGTAGCTGGCCAGTGTGACTCTTTTGTGCTGAAATGTCCATTCTCTTAATTTCCTCTAATGCAGCTATTGCCTTGATGACCACCGCTGTGATTTCCACCTGTGACCATGGTATTGTGGCAAAGATCAAGAGGGTGATCATGGAAAGAGACACATACCCCCGCAAGTGGGGTCTTGGTCCTAAGGTCAGATTGTAGGTGGGAGGTTGTGTGATGTTGGAAATGGCATTCAGCTATTAAGAAACTAGGTTTGGAGCAGCCTCTTCTAAAGCTAAAGGCTTCCAGTTTGTCACCACCATTTCCACTGCAGTTTGTCCCTGTGGAGTTGAGCCAGTGGAAAAGTCCTGATCTGCTTTCCTCCTGCTGCGGAGACTGTTGGGCTCTTTTGGCAGTGTCTGCACTGCCATAGCTTTGTCTGAGGACTGGGCCATCCCCCAGCTGATTTAAAGTCTGGGTCCAGATGATGTGCAGACTGGATCTTGACACGGCTACGCTAGGATCAGACCAATAACAGTTTGTGCTGAGGACCCTTCTAGAGGAAGCCAAATGATGTAAAATAGATGACATTAGTACCATGTGCAAAGATGACTTACATCTATCACCCAATACTGATGGCTTCTGGAAGGAATAGAAGATGCTCAATGCTTCACTGTTGAGAGGCTGAAGTCATGTCTGTAAGAATGCTCCCTTTGCACTGGAAACAGTGTATTGTGGCCATGTGGCAGTCCTAAAACCTGCAACAGGGGCTCAGGGCAGCAGTAATATCACTTCCCATCTCTTCAGTTAGTCAATTTCATGTGCATAAGGCAAGAGGGGAAACTAACATTTCTGTCTAGCTGTGTCTGTAACAGTAAGGCTGTGTCTGCGCTACAAAAGTAACTTGGAAGTTGCTTACTTCAAAGTACAACTTTGAAGATGAGCATCTGCACAAACCTACTTAAGAGTTAAACTTCGAAGTAGGACGCTACTCTATTTCTGGGAATGGAGGAAGGACTTTGAAGTTAACTTTGAAGTAGGGATCCCAACTTCAAAGTAAGGGAACGTGTGTAGAGACTGCTGGCTACTTCGAAGTAGTGCCTAACTTCACAGTTAGTTCCTAGCGTAGACACACCCCAAGACACTTGCTCCAATTTTCTTGCAGTTGCTTCTCCTGCACTGGAACTCAGACAAAGTGGGAGGGTAAAATAATGGTTTCTGCAATACTCCTACTTTACTTAAAAAACGTTGTGAGTAGAAGAGTGACATTGGCCAAGGAATAAACTGAGCAGCAATTATAATTTGCCATGAGCATCGGGGCTTGAAGACCTCTCTCTCTCTCTCTCTCTCTCTCTCTCTCCTGGTTATTGTTTTATTGCGTACTTGCTTCTCCCCCACTGCATTTCATGTCATGCCTTGTGACTTCTTCAACTAGAAGAGATTGTGGTTCTGAAGTTAGAATGTGGCCAGAGCCACCCCATTCATAGGATGAATCGGGGTGGCTGCCCCAGGCCCCATATTTTGGGGCCCTTTGGTGGCTGCCCTATGGATGGGAGGGACCAGGGGATTATGGGGGTCTTTTACAGTGGCAGCAGCAACAAGGGTTCCCCGCTTACACGCACACTCGCTCACTCACTCACTCACCACATGGGTGGTAGGAGCCAGAGCAGCACGGTGGCCTTCTCCACCCTGTTACCCTCCTGGCTTGCTGTGTGGTGGACTAGGAGAGTAGTGGGGCAGAGCGGGGAGCTGTGCTGTTCTGACACCTGTGGCCCACATGGGGAATGTAGAGAGAGGAGAGGTGACCCCTGCCACTGCACCAGGCCCCATAATCCCTCATTCAGTGTGATTTGGGAGAGGGGTACCAGGGCAGGGCTTGGGGAAGAGTTGTTGCAGGGCCTTGCTTGGCATGTGGGTGGGGAGTGCCCCGGGCTCCGCACCCTCTTCAGGATGGGTCTGAATGTGGCCTTTTCTCTCTCTTTTCACACCAGGCAAGTCAAAAGAAGATGATGATCAAACAGGGCCTGTTGAGCAAGCATGGCAAGCCCAATGACAGCACGCCAGAGTCCTGGAAGAAGGAGTATGTGGACTACAGGTAAGGGGCAGGGCAGGACAGCGGGTGAATTGCATCTGCTCAGTCTCTGCTGTCTTAGGATGCCACTTTCTTGTGGGGTGTTTCTGACTAAAAAGTAATTTTCATGCGCAAAAGTCACCAGGGTTGAACGTAGCATGCTAAAAACCCTGTTGGGCACTGTGCACTTGAACCTCTGTGTGCTGGGTGTCCCTAATCTGGGACCATCTGGAGTACAATGTAAACAGCTCTACTTCTGCCACTTGGCCCCTGCCCGCCAGGTGGGGGAATGGCAGTGCACCAGTTTGCTTCCCCTGAGGCTGAGCATGCCTGGGAACAGGGTGCCAGGTTAGTGCACAGAACCCATGGTGCCTTCCCTAGCTGGCAGATTCTTTAACCTGGCATACCCGGTTCCCTAGGTTGCTGGATTGAAGGGGTTCAAGTGTCATGTCTTTTACGGTGGGGTTATCCCCATCCCGAGGGAGCATAGCCCTGGAGCAGTAGCAGGGTTTGCTCTTCCAGACAAGCCTCATCCGCAGACAGTTATCCCTTTGTAGCCTGATACCTGTGGCTGTAGAGGGAGTCAGTCTGCCAGATTAAACGGGAGACCCTGCCTTTGTCCAGCACAGTTAGCTGCTGCTGCAGGCTTTCCATACACCCCCTGGTCCTGTATAAGAGAGGCACTAGTAGAAGGAACTGTCTTGTGTAGTGTCTCCTGCATGGGAGGAGGAGGAGGTTGAGGGATGTAGTTTGGTTTGCAGCAAGCGTTGGGCGGGGGGAATAAATCTAACGTACAGGATTGATGGGCTGTGCACACAAGTTCAGTTTAAGCATTTTTATTCTTTCAGTGTTGCTGTAAAGAAAGAGGTGGAAGCCCCAGAAGCAGTGGCCGAGAGGACACCAAAAGTAAGTACCATAGGTTCCTTTTGTGTGAGATCTGTTGCACAGAGCCTATTGTCAGGTGAAATCTCTGCCTTGGCAGAGTGAGCCTGTGAAGTATGCTTTGGTTTTTCTGTGTTGCTGCTTTGGAGGGAGGCAGTGTTAACATGTGGCATCTCCTTTGATTTGTCTAGAAGAGTGGACTTGCATTCGCCTCTGGTTAGTGTTACATTGCTTGGTTTTGAATATGCTGAGGGACGAGGTCCGGGAATAAGCCCTGAAGAGGGCTTATAGCTGTGGCCCTGAACTGAAATGAGAGCTGTGCTGATGGGATTCCAGAGGCCTCGGGTGCCAGCCTCCACTTTGATCAGTGCATTCCAGCCTAGCTGGCATGTGTGCGTTACTAGTGAGAGCAGGTTTTCCTGGGAGCTAACTTCAGGCCTGATTTTTGGGCTCTCTTTGTGCACAGTCTTGGTACAGCAGAGATTGGAGCCCTAAGATGGGGATGGAAAATGTCATGGGAAGAATGAAGGGTGCGGGAGAGGCGCGTCTAGGCAAATTCCAGAGCAGGGATCTGCAACCAAAATAGCAAAAGGAGCTGTTTTTTCAAATTCAGTTACAAAACCAATACTTCAAGGGCTGCAGTGCACATGAAGTCCTTAATAAATAATGTCACACTGCACTTTTCGTAACCACTGTTATAAGAATAGTGCGCACAGACAATAAATATATGGAGATAATACCCATCTCATAGAACTGGGAGGGACCTTCAGAGGTTATCCAGTCTAGCCCCCTGCAGTCATAGCAGGACCTATCACCATCCCTGACAGGTTTTTTTTTTCTGTTTGCCCCAGATCCATAAATGGCCCCTCCCGGATTAAGCTCACAACCCTGGGTTTAGCAGGCCAGTGCTCAAATCCCCAAGCTATCCCTCCCTGTTAGAAAGTTGTTACCCCCGTCTCCAGGCTTTACCCGCCTCAGCCCCCAAATCTGCCCCCATCCCTGAGTTCTTCCTCCCCCATCCTCAGTGCCAAATCCCCTCCCTACCACCATCCCCAGGTTTAACCCATCTCACCACCCTGCCCCCAGCATGCCCACTGAACCCAGATCTTATTTGTCCACCAACTGCTCTTCCCCGACATGCATTGTGGGTCCATGCCATGCCCACGCCCACCTTCCTTGTGCTTTGAGTCCACCCCAGACTTCGCAGGCCAGAAAGTGCCTGCAACTTTCCCAGCCACTCCCCACCCAGCAACGCTGGACTCGGGGGGTCAGGCGGGGAGGTGGGCTGGGTCCTGGTAAAGCTGACCTTGCTGCTGCTGGACACAGCTCCAGGCTCTGGCAGCTGCTGCGGAGCAAGGAGGAGCTGGGGGGCACCGCGCTGCCCAGGAGCAGGTGCTCACCCTGTGGGGAGGGAAGCTGTGCTTGCAGGAGGCCTCTCCCTACGCAGCCCTCCCCACGTCTTCCTCCATAGTGCAGCTGGGCAGCTCCAGCAGGGGCAGGCGTGGCCTCCCCTCTTCCTGCTCACCCCACGTGCCGCATAGACATCTCCCTGTGCTGCCCCTGCTGAAATAATGGAACTAAATTGAATTAACAGCCTGTGTTAAACCAGTTATATTTAGTTCCATTATTATAGCGGGGGCAGTGCAGGGAGCTGCATGAGTGAGCAGCAGCAGCGCCCAGACCTGCAAGTGGCTCCTAAAAGAGTTGCATGCAGCTCTGGAGCCACAGGCTGCCAACCCGTTCCAGAGGATCTGTAATCTCCTCCTTCAGGCAAGCAGTGCTGAACTTGTTGGCATCACCAGGAATAAGGCCCATTCTTTGGCTGCTCCTGAGGGGGCAGAGGGCTCAGCTGGGCAGGCAAATTACAGAGTTGGGCTCTGTGCCATCTTTATGCTTCTGTACTCAAGGCAGGCCTCTTCTGGGCACTTCTCAGCTCACTGAGCCATAGCTGATGCTAGCTTTGCTCTTCACCAGAGGAAGCGGGAGACAGAGAGTGAAAGCGAGGAGACAGCATTGGCTCCGTCCTCCCCAGCTGGTCTGCAGTCAGTGGAGCAAAGCAGAAAGGAAAAGAAAAAGAAGAAAAAGGAGAAAAAGGCCAAAGAAGCGGCTGAAAACAGCGGGGAGCTAATGGAAGTGGTAGGTGGTTGGATGGGGCAGGTGTGCGGCATGCTGGGTACTGTGGCACTTACAAATTGCCAGACACCTGTTCGGTTCATGTAGGTTGCTGCCTCCCCCCACCCAGGCTGAGCACGTTAGACTGTGGTGGAGTGGGGGGCTCTGAGTGCCCTTGCTAACTGGTGAGAGAGAATCTGCCCTCAGGATAGCCCCAGCTCTAGCAGTGGGTGGTACACCTTCCTCTGGTGCAGCTGGAGGCTGCCTGTTGCTCTGATGTGCTGCTGGGTGTGGTGCCTGGCCTTGGAATTACCCAGCCAGGCAGATTTTTCTTTTGGGGAGCCTCAGGTAGGGAAGGGGGCAGCATGGTGATTCGCACTTCCCTGGTGGAGTGAGAGCCCGCGGGATAGTTCAGATGCATCCTTTTGTGCCTACTTGATAGTCCTGGCTGAAAGGTGTCACCCATCAGCAGTGATGCTTTCCCACGCACTCACGCTGAGTTCGCTTCTCTGCAGATCAGTGACACCAGCATCAAGAAGAAGAAGAAGAAGAAGAAACAGAAGGAAGCTGAAGAGAGCTCAGAGTAAGCAGCTGATCCCTCCCAGCCAGATTAGGCTGCCTGCTTCAGGTGGAAGCAGGAGTGTCCTTAACAGAAGAAGACCAAGCAGCTGTTCCCCAGCAGTGCAGAAACACTGGGCTGCAATGGGATGACAAGACTCCAGATCTCCTGCTTACATGCATGGAAGTGTGGCTCAACTGGCTCACCATAAGCCCTCCTCACCCTGTTTTAAGGGTGGCCAGGAGGGGGAGTGCAGAACTTGCTGCACTGGACTGTGCACTGCTAAGTTGGCTGCCTGAGTGCTCAGGGTACCAGCAGCTTTTGCTACTAATGCGCCCTCCTAATCCCCAGTGTTGGCCGCATTTCCTTGTGTTCCTGGGTCCAGGAGCCTTATCCTGACAGTCACAGAAGGGTTGTACAACTCAAAGGATTATCCTGAGCCACTTGCCCTCATTTGGGGTCTGAATCAGCACATCGGCTGTGTGAAGTGCTTTTTGTTTTAAACTTGCCCTGAGATGGGGCTGCCATGTCCTGGTATCTCACCCATGAGGGTAGGGGTGTTAGGCATGTATTTTCAGTGCATTGCATAGGCTTAGAACCTGTGCTCCAGGTTTCTCCTGTTTCCCAGTGCTAGGGGAAGCCTCATTTGCTGTTCACCAAACCTGTTTCCATGTTATTGGAGCCCTGTCCACTACTGCTTCAGGCCTCTCTTCCCAGGGTGGGCATCTAATCCATGCTGGGGGCTGGAATGGAGACAGATGTTGGGGCACAAAGACTAAGTCAGGGCCTGAAGGCATGTGCTGGTGATGCATATTGAGAAAGGCCTTTAGTACAGATGGGTACCTGCTAAGCAAAGCACCTGAGCTCTCTGTGGGGGGGAAGGGGGTGCATCCCTGATGCTGGGTAACAGGACTTGTCCCTACAATATTGTAACCCCTGGAGGGAGGGTCCAGGGTTCTGTGCATTGTGTAAATACCATGAGTAGCAAAGGCATAAAGTTGCCCAACATTGTGTTGCTCTGTGCCCCTGACCACAAGGGAGATTCACATGTTGAGCACTGCTGGGGCTTTTGAGGGAAAAGGTGATTTTTATTTACTTTTTGTAATAAAAGAAAAGAAAAAAAAACTTTTTCAAGGGGTGACTTGTTGCTGTTTGAGCTGGCCAGGAGGCAGTGTTCCTGTGCATTGGACAGGGCTACTGCTGCATGGGCCTGTCCCCACCAGCCCTGTTTGTGCTGCTTTTCCCATGGTGAAGGAGCTGCATGGGAACAAATGGTGCTGCTGTGGATTCTTCTAATAGGCATAGACAAAATTGATGGATGGTTGGGCCCCTGCCTTTGCAAGCTTGAAACTGGCTGGTTTGTGGAAGACCCTGGTTCCTTACAAGTGCCCTGGGCTCCAGTGTGTAAACATGTGTGTCTGCTGTGAAAATACTGTGGGTTTCACTCAACTTCCTTCACAGTAATGCTGACTGGGGGAGTACCTCCAGCTCATACAAGGCCTGTACAGAAAAGTAACCAAAGTGGGGATTCCTTCCCTGTTGAGACCAGGGAGGGTAGTCCTGCAGGTTCTCTGGTCTTAAAGGGGGTGGATCAGCCAGCTTGTGAGGGGACAGTCCAATCAAGGGGCTCCTAAGTCACAGAAGCACAGCCATGTTTCAATGTACTTTTATTGCTATGTCATTTCCCTGCAGTGGACTAGCAAGAAAGGTCCCTATTGCTACATCACCAGGGCTTTTGGCATCCTTAAGAATTGCACAGAATTTCAGACATTAACCCCCTTTCCTTGTCAATAATACATGCAGAGCAAGATGCTGATTATGGGTTGAAGAAAAGCCCCTAGCCCTGTCCTCCAGGGGCTTGAGGACAGCCAGCCTAAGCATTGCCATCAGTTGAGTTGTAGGTGAAAAACTGCACCAGCCCAGGAGTCCTGGAAGTGACCATCTCCCTCATGCAGTTGAAAGTAATTAACCCTCTCATTATGGCAAAAATCCTTGGGCTACAAGGTGGGGCAGCACTGGCTTGGCCTGAACAGTCATGTGTGAGCTGAACTGCCCCCTTGGCTTAAGTGTGTTGCCTCTGAAGCCTCAAAACTGCAGTTTCCAAAGGGTGCATTCTGCCCTCGCAACTTACAATATGGCTGAGTTTTCATGGACTCAGAGGTGCCTGCATCTGCTCTTGCCCCTTGTAAAGAAATCACAGTGCAAAATTGCTCCTCAGCAGGGTAGGTGCTACAGCAGGCCCCTCTATTTCTACCACAGTCTTGCAGAATGCCTCCCTGTGTGACCAGTAGGCAGACAGCTGTGTGGAGGGAGTAATATATGGCCCCAACCATGTACCCCCCCGCCCCCCGCCCAGTGACACACCCAGGAGAAGGTTCTGCTTTAGAGTAGTGCTGATGCAGGAGTTGTGGCTGGGGCAGGGGTCCCTGCATTTTTACCCTGTGCATAAGAGACTACTCAGAGACCATGAAAAGGCAAGGGAGGGGGCAGGTGTTGAGCCGTGGTGAGCAGAGGGTCATGCCCTACCCTGCTGCAGGATGGGGATATGGGGATGCTGCCAGGATTGGACACCTGCTCAGTAGACCCAGGACACAGGCACCCACTGGGGTAAGCTGCAGGCCTGCTCAAAGGCTTCCTGAAGCAGCTTGAGGCTCTCATCCACACCATTGTTGATCAGTGAGAGGTCAAAGTAGTGTGCATAGCGGCTGCGAATGCTCTCCGACTCCTTGTGTAGCTGCTGCAAGGCTTCCACCTGCAAGAGAAGAGAGCAGCTAAGTGGGTGCTGGGGGCAGGGAGGTGTATCTGAGCAGAACCACCATGCCCAGGAGGTTGAGGAAGCACAGCATGTGCTGAGGGAAGCGGGGGGGGGGGGGGGGGCGGGGGTCAGGCTCTGGCCCCAGTAGATCATTACAGCCACATCTCAGAGCTGTAGCAATGCCCCCTTGCTCCTAGCGCAAGTTCCCATAATGGTCGTTACAGTGGTGCTGTACAGTGCCCAGGGGGACTACCACTATAGTAGCTGAGAGCCTGGCAGGTGCTTCCTAAAGCTCCAGCAGCTGCCAGCTCAGAGCAGCAGCTGCCAGCTCAGAGCAGCAGCAGGGCCTGTGCCTGCAGCATCAGTCCCAAGTAAAACCAGTCTGGCCTTTCCTAGGCAAGTGGCTCTGGGCAGTCACAGCACTGCACAGGGCCAGCTTGTTGCAGGGTCCTAGTGCTAGAAGGAGCCTTTCACAATCCCAGGCCTGGAAGGGACCTCAGGAGGTCATCTAGTCCAGCCCCCTGCTTTAAGCAGGATCAAACCCAGCTAAGTCATCCCAGCCAGGACCTTGTCCAGCTGGGACTTAAAAACCTCAAGGGATGGAGAATCCACCACCTCTCTAGGCAACGCATTCCAGTGCTTCACCACCCGCCAACTGGTGAAGTAGTTTTTCCTAATATCTAACCTACCCCTCTCCCTCTTCAACTTCTGACCATTACTCCTTGTTCTGCCATCTGACACCACTGAGAACAGTTTCTCACCCTCCTCTTTAGAGCTCCCCTTCCGGAAGTTGAAGGCTGCTATTAAATCACCTCTAAGTCTTCTCTTCTGTAAACTAAACAAGCCCAAATCCCTCAGCCTCTCCTCATAGGTCTTGTGCTCCAGCCCCTTAACCATTTTTGTTGCCCTTCGCTGAACCTGCTCCAGCAAATCCACATCCTTTTTACACTGGGGGGGGGGGCCCAAAACTGGACACAATATTCCAGATGTGGCCTCACCAGTGCCGAATAAAGAGGAATAACAACTTCTCTAGATCTGCTCAAAATGCTCCTCCCAATGCACCCCAGTATGCCATTAGCTTTCTTGGCTACAAGGGCACACTGTTTACTCATATCCAGCCTCTCATCCACCATAACCCCTAGGCCCCTTTCCATCGTACTGCTGCTGAGCCAGTCGGTCCCCAGCCTGTAACAACACTTGGGATTCTTCTGTCCCAGGTGCAGGACTCTACACTTCTCCTTATTGAACCACATCAGATTTCTTTTGGCCCAGTCCTCCAATTTATCCAGGTCCCTCTGCATTCTCTCTCTACCCTCCAACAAATCTACCTCTCCCCCTAGTTTTGTGTCATCTGCAAACTTGCTGAGGGTGCAATCCAGCCCCTCATCCAGGTCGTTAATAAAGATGCTGAACAACACCGGCCCCAGAACCGAGCCTTGCGGCACTCCGCTTGAAACAGACCACCATCCAGATATTGAGCCATTGACCACTACCTGTTGGGCCCAACCATCAAGCCAGCTTTCTATCCTACCCTACAACCATGCAGTGTCTTTCTACCATTAACAGTATCTCTGCAAAATGACACCCCTTAGAGCTGAACAGTAACAGGGAGGCAGCCAAATTAATCTGTACCCTAACAAAACAAACAAGGCAGTCATGTAGCACTTCTAACAATAATGTATTCGGTGATGAGCTTTCGTGGGGCAGATCAACTTTCTCAGCTCTGGAGACAGCGCTGTCCTGGAAGTGGCCTGGCAGTTTTATAACACAGATTAAACAAAAAATCAAAATAAAACTGATAAATCAGATACATAGGACAGGGGTGGGGGTGGAGGAGAGAGAATTACTATGTGTCTTGCCTGAGATCACTATGAGTATCAAAGAGGGGGAAGCTGTCTGTGTTATGCTTAAGGTAACTGCTCTCTCTATTAAGGCCAACCACCAATGTATGGAATTTGAGCATGAATTGCCGTTCACATTGCCCTTTCTAATCTGTTGTAAAATGCATATTCTCAGGTCTTTAACAGAATGGCTCACTCTATTGAAATGATCACTGACAGGTTTGTGTGTATTCAGATTACTAATGTCCACTTTGTGTCCATTCATTCTTTGGCAAAGTGATTGTCCAGTCTGTCCAATACACAGAGAAGGGCATTGCTGGCACATGATGGCATATACACCATTGGTTGAGGTACAGGAGTATGAGCCCCTAATCCCTTAATTGATGTGGTTAGGTCCAATGATGGGGTCTCCACAATAAATATGTGGACAAAGTTAGCAACAGAGTTTGTTGCAGGGAAAAAGTTCCAGGATTAGTATTACTGTGTTTGGCCTGTGGTTGCTAGTGAGAATTTTCCTGAAGTTAGGAGGTTGGCTGTAGGAGAGAACAGGCCTCTCACCTAGGGCCTCTTGGACTATAGCATGTTCAAGTGTAGCTTGTAGATTATGCACTGCAGGGATTTAAACGGGGGTGCTGTAGGTAATGACGTGGTGTTCTGTTAGTGGCCTTCTTTGCCCTAGCTTGAGGCAGTAGGTTTCAGGGTCTCTTTACCAGGCGTCCAAATGATAAAGATGCCATTGATGTAGCATAAGTAAAGAATTCTATGTGGACTCCCCACCAATGGTCATAGTGACAGTCTGGATTTCTGTATTCAATGCTTCCACAACTGTGCACAGACTGACATTGTGCACAACCACCACCAAATGATACACAATCTCAGCCATGCTGAACGCTATGCTGTCCCGAGTCTCAAAAATAACTCTGACATTATAATCAAGCCAGCTGATAAAGGGGGGAGCTGTCGTCATCATGAATAAGTTGGACTATGAACAGGATGCAGCCAGACAACTCTCCAACACCACATTTTACAGACCTCTTTCCTCTGATCCCACTTTAGAATTCCAAAAGAAACTGCAGCAGCTACTTAAAGAACTCCCTGCCTTTACTCGAGCCCAGATTCACACAGACCTATCATCTGAGGCCCGACAAGGACTATTCTGTTTGCTTCCCAAAAATCCATAAAGCAGAAAATCCCAGACGCGCTATCATTCCTAGCATTGGCACCCTTACAATCGGACTATCCAGCTGTGTAGACTCCCTCCTCAAACCCTATGCAACCAGCACTCCCAGCCATCTCTGAGATACCACTGACTTGCTGAGGAAATTACAAAACATCGGAAACCTTCCTGACAACACCATCCGTGCCACCATAGATGTAGAGGCTCTGTACACTAATATTCCACATGAAGATGGACTACAAGCAATCAGAAATATCATCCCTGATGTTACCACAGCAAATCTGGTGGCTGCGCTGTGTAACTTTGTCCTCACGCACAATTATTTCCCATTTGGGGACAACTTACACCTCCAGATTAGCAGCACTGCTATGGGCACTCGCATGGCCCCACAGTATGGTAACGTTTTTATAGCTGACTTAGAACAATGATTCCTTAGCTCTTGTCTCCTGTTACCCCTCCTTCACTTATGCTACATCAATGACATCATCATCACTTGGACCCATGGTAAAGGGACTCTGGAAGAATTCCACAGAGATTTTAACAATTTGCACCCCACCATCAGTCTCAGCCTTGACCATTCCACACGAGAGAAACATTTCCTGGACACCACAGTGCAAATCGCTGATGGCCACATCGACATCACTCTCTATTGGAAACCCACTGACTGCTACACTTACCTACATGCCTCCAGCTTCCATCCCGCATACACCACACGATTCATCATTTATAGTCAAGCCCTTAGATTGACAGGACCAGATGAATAGCCAGAAACCAGCTACTTCAAGATAGGCCCAAGGTCAATACCAGAACAACTGTTGTCATTACCTGTGGCCCCCAGCTCAAACCCCTGCAGCACATCATCAAAACCTTACAACCTATTCGGGAACATGATGCTTCACTCCACGAGGCCCTCGGTGCACCTGTTACAAAACTGCCAGGCTGTCTCCACCACAATCTCCAGGGCTGAGGAAGTGGGTCTGGCCCCACCAAAGCTCATCACCTAATAAATTATTTTGCTAGTCTTTAAAGTGCTACAGGACCGCCGGTTTGTTCCCTTCGGGCTGGGCTGGGCTACCCTAGAGCCCTTTCCCAGCAGCCTTATGCTGGGCTCTCTCTCTAGGCAGACACTTTGGAATTACAGTGCCTCTTTCCTGGGACACTTCATGCTATCAGCTACAGCAGAAGTCAGCATCCCTTCCTGAATGCTGCTGTCCCTCAGCAGTGAGGTGAGACCCATACAGCTCTGCTGGTAAATTTCTCTGGGGAGACAAACTCTTCCTTTTCCTCCCCCACCCTCTGGCGCAGAGCCCCATATGCCAAGACAGCGTGGTTGAGGGGTGAGGGTGTCGGCAGCCTCTGGACAAGAGTTCTGTTCCCATGCTAGCTGCCAGCCAGCAGCCTAAGCTCAGGGAAATCACTTCCCTTCCTTGTGGTTTATTCAGGCAGCAGGTGGGATGCACACCTTAGTTCACAGCTCAGCCCCAGCAGGCTGCTTTGCCCTATTCTCCTAGCACCGGGGGACAGTGGAGGTGCCACATGGCCCCATGCAGCAAACCTAGCTCCCGAAGACCCTCGGAAGAACTGCTCCAGCACCGAGCAGCACGCCCATAAATCTGCCTGTGTGTAGTATGGGTTCTTCAGCTCTGCCCCTCAGCCACTTGAGCTGACCGGGGCTCCTCTGGTTACCAGCCGTGTGAGCTCAGGCTTGGGTCAGAGTGAATTGCTGCAGCCTCGCCCCCCTGCTCCGGGTGGCAGGCAGCAGCCCCAGCAGAGTGGGAAGGAAAAGCCATCCTGGCTCTCAGAGCCGCTGGAGGTTACGTTCGGGCTCTTTCGAAACCTGTCCGTGACCTGCAAAGGCAGGAGCAATGTCGTGCCTGCTTCCCGCCCCCAGGCCTGCTGCTACAGCTGGAGACAGGCTGGAGCAACACTAGCTTAGCCTCACTTCATGTCGGAGTCCCAGCCCCTGCAGTCGCTGAGGTTGCCAGTGTGAACAGGGGTCGGGGCTGGCTCCCTCCTCTTAAGTCTAGCCCTGAGGCTGCCCAGGCGTGGGGGCGGGTGGATGAAGCAGCAGGGCCCTCCTCAGCTGTGCTGCTGGCTGGGGCCATGCTGCTTTCACTGTTCCTACAGGCTGAGGGCAACGGTGCTAGTGGAGGGAGCTGGAGGAACAGGCGCTCCTGCAGCCACCACACTCCTTCCAAGGGGCAGGGGAAGCAGGCCTGAGGGAGGGGCAGGTTTGCCTCATCTCACCTCCCTAGGGATTCCTTTTGCAAAGGGGGAGGAGAGGGTTGGGCCCTGCTGGGCACTGGGTGGGGGGTGCTGGTGACTGGCAATTGGGAAGGAAGCTGTGCCCAAGTCCCCTGTTCCAGGCCCGCCAGCACCCAGGCTCCTGGAAACAACAGTGCCCCCAGCTGGGAGGCGGACAGGGGAGAAGTACACCCACACAGCCTTGGAGCCGCTGCCCTGCACATCCTGGCACTCTGTGCTTCATCTCCAGGAGGGGCGGGACTTCCGATGAGCCCAGAGCCCCGCCAGGGAAAGGGCAAGAGCCAGCACCTGAGAACAAGCCTCGCGGGTGGGAAGGGAGCAAGGCAATGGCTTGGGACGAGGCTTCCAAAGGCACGTAAGGGCCTCACCACGGATGCCACTGGGAGTCAGGCACCTAAGCACCACCGTGAGCCCCACTGCTGCGAGGAACGGTCCCTTCATCCCCCAGCCAAAGCCTCAGTGGTAGGTGTGCACCAAGGCGGGAGTGTGGGGGGCTGACTGGGCTGGAGACAATGGCCAGTGTCTCACCTGTGCAGCTGCTGCCCTGCCGGGCCACAGAACCCACCTGATTGGCCTGGTCCGTCGGTGCCACGAAGACAATGAACGGGGACAGCTCTGCAGTGCGAACGATCTTCAGGGTCTGCAGATGGAGAGACAAGGGGCAAACAGTGCACATTGGCTCCCGGGCAGGGCAGGGTTGCAGGCTGGGACCCTTGAACATCACACCCCGAGCGTCAGCCAGGGCCCCTGTGTGGTCACAGACTGGCCCCGCGGGGCTGGGAGCAGCTCACTGTGGTGCCGGACCCCTTGGCCTCCAGCCTGGCACATCAAGTAAGTGTAAATTCACTCCAAAAAAATCCTGTGCTCGGGATGCAGCAAAGGTTGCTGAGTGCACCTTGCAGGAGCCGCGGGAGCCACTCCTGTTCTGTTCAGACTGTTTGGGTCTGAACTAGTGATGCTGTGGGGCAGGGCAGGGCAGGGCGGGGCAGAGCTTGTGGGAGCTACTTCCGGGAGTCCCCTGGAATGGCACCTGTGCGAAGCCGATATGCGACTCAGCTGACCCGGCACCCCGCAGTTCCTTCTTCCTGTTTCAGAGGTGAGTAACCTTTTTTCTCTGATGCTTGCTCATATCTACTCAAGTTTGGCAATTCCCAACTCTAACCCGAGGAGGGGGTGGTTGGAGTCAATGCGTGGGGCTGACTCTCGAACAGCAGCCCCAAAGGCTACTGGGTCTCCACAGCCACAGTAACCCCCTCTCATCCCCTAGGGAAGTTCTCAAGGACCCACAGAACTGCCTTTGTCATTAAGGACTGGGACAGGCAGAGCTTTGCCTCCAGGTCTCACTATCCTTAGCTGAGATGCAGACCCCAGCCCTTTGCACAGTGCCCTGGAGAGGGGTATGCCAGCCCTGGGGCATCTTTTCCATTGGCTTCCATGGTCCCCTTCTAGGGGACGGGGCTCTCGCAATACCTGGTGTGGACCCATCAGTGATGGCAGCGCCCAAGGTACCTGCCCAGTGCACGGGCAGTGGGTTTTATCTGGGTGGTTGTTTTCCGCCCTCCAGTCCCTTCCCCACTGCTGGCAGGTGCAGAGCTCAGCCCAGGTCCAGTGACCCCTGCAGAGCCCCACTCCCCTCACCGAACAGCCACCCCTTTGCACCCCACCCTGCCACGGCTTACCATGCAGGGACACACCCAGCCACTAATGCCCCACCGCTCCGCCTGCTCGGGAGGTCAGCCGGCACGTGCTTTTACACAGGAGCACAGCTGTCCGCCCCTCACCTGCGGCTCGATGTCCAGGATGGCGACTTTGTCCTGCTGGTGGATCTGGTGCACCGTCTCGAACTTGGTGCCAAAGATGTTCCCCTGGTAGCTCCCGAACTCCAGGAACTCGTTGGCAGCAATGTCCCTGGTCATCTCCTCCGTGGAGACGAAGTGGTAGTCCTTCCCTTCCACCTCGCTCTTCTTCTGGGGGCGCGTTGTGTCTGGCGGGCAGGAGAGTGGGTGACTGGCCTGTGACGCCCCCCACAGCCTGGAAGACAGCGGCTGCAGTGCACCTGGGCAGCCTCATGCCCCAGGAAGCAGGGTCCACCTGGGCAGCAGAGTGAGAGGAGAGGCCTCCACCAGCTTAACCCTTTGCTGCCTGGAAGGAGGCTGGCCAGAGAGGGGACTTGGTGCCTCTTATGTCTTCTGCTCGGGGACAGGGCCTGGAGCACTCCTGCCTCTCAAACCCCAGGCCTACGGCAGGGGTCCCCCAGCCCTGCTCCAAGCAATCAGTACTGCACAGCTGGTGCCCAGCCAAGGCCAGTGTGAGCAGCCTCGCTTGGGGATGGAGGCTCCTATCAGAACCTGGCTGGGTGGGTTCCCTCTTTGGGCCAGGCAGGTGCTGGAGGTGCAGCAGGACCCATGAGACTGGCTTTGAAATGCAGCAGGTTTCATGCTGATGATGTCCTTGAAAGCCAGGGGACAACACTGACCCACCAGCTGTGGGGCCAGGCTCCTGGCACTGCTCCTTCCATTTCTCCGCTGCGGGCCGGAGACTCCAAAGGCCGGGAATAACCTGAGAACACAACCTCCTCCCGCCTCTGGGCCACTGCCAGCACAGACCTCGCCGAAGGGGACCTTGCCTCATTTACAAAAACCCACGCTGCTCAGGAGCGATGGCAGGAACATTGGAGGCCAGTGGCCTTCCCCTATGGCAAGGAAAGAACCCTTCTGGCTCACCCCAGAGAGAGACCAGCTGCCTCCATGGCGGAGGCAGGCGCTATTCAGCCTGCAGCACGTGGGCCTCCATTCCCTCCCAAACACGGCCACCGGTGACCTCCAGAGCATGAGCCACACCAGCAAAACAGGGCAGCGGAAACGTGCCCGGCACTGGGTCACTGAGCTCTCCGGCACCAGGTGCTCAGGGCGGCTTCAGCCTGACTGAGCTGCTCCTCTGCGTGGAGGAACATGCAGTGCTGCCACACTCTGGCCAGTATCTGGGGGGTTCCATTACTCTGAGCCACTCCCCTGGTGCACCAACCACCTCTCCCTCCTCACTCACCCCCAGCTGCTCCGCCCACACCGCGGATGGGCGAGACAATCGGCCGAGGAACAGTGGGGAGCAGCCCCCTCTCTCTTTCACAGGGACTGGGTTTGGAGCCTCCCCCAGCAGAACCAGTAGCTCAGTGACCATGGCTGAGCCAGTGACCATGGCTGGGCCGGGCTCGGGAGCAGCTGGGGGAGTCTCTGAAGCAGTGTTTCTGCACCTGCCCCCAAGCTCTAGAAGTCTGCCAGCTCAGACCCGGGCCAGGCTAGGAGCATGCACTGGGAAGCCCTCCCAGGGCTCTAAAATGGCTATTTCTGGCTGCTGAGCTGGGGGTGACAACCCACTGCACGTCATTACTTACATGGTGCCGGATAGCCAAACTTGTCTGGGTGCTTGCTGAGCAGGGCATTCTTAATGTGGCTGCGACCGACCCCGCTGGCACCTGCGCAAGAGGAGGAGAGGGGTGGAGGCCAGTGCCCCACAAGAGAGGGTTGCCAGTGCTGGAGGCAGGAGAACGAACCACCCCAACTGCGAGGCAGGCACTCAGGCAGAGAGCAGTGGTGATGGAACAGGCCGGTCCGACCCCCAGAAGGAATAGTGTAATGGCTGCCCAGGCCGGAGAGCTGAGCTCTTTGCCCCTTGGGACCCGGCCAGACCCTGCTCTCTTCCACATGGCTGTAACACAGGACAATGTACTTCCAGTCCCAGAGCCACCCTGGGCTGCTCCACAGCCTGGGACCCCAGGCACAGCCTCAGCACCACTGACTTAGATCTGGGCATTCCAGTGAAACTGGGCGGAGTTGAGGACCTCACCGCACTTTGGGGTCTGACCCTTAGTCTCTGCCCAGCAGCACCCAGCAACATTCGTCAACATTGAATTAATTTGGCGATCACCTCCAACCCCCTGGGGAACTTCATTCCCCAGTAGAGTGGTCTCCATTCAGTTTTACTTAGAGTGAATCAAACTAAGGCCACTTTAGTTCTGAAAGACAGCATCCACACACAGGCTGGATGCAGTTTAATCCACCCACTTTAAAAACTACTTAAAATAACTCTCCTGAGCGTGCTGATGTACACGTGCCTCGAGTCTTGGGGACGTAACCTAGAGCTCGGTGCTGTGCAAGGCTCAGGACAGGGGCTGACTCCCCCAAGAAGTTGTTTTAAGGGTCAAGGGTTTGATCCAAAGTCTACTTTAGTTAATGGAAATACCCGATTGCCGTGAGATCCAACATGTGCAAATCATAGGACACCAGAATTGGGAGGGACCTCAAGAGGTCACCAAGTCCAGTTCCCTGCCCTCGTGGCAGGACCAAGATCCATCTAGATCATCCCTGTTAGACATTTATCCTGCTGGTTCTCAAATATCTCTAGTGAAGGAGATTCTACACTCCACCCTGGGCAATTTATTCCAGTGCCTAACCATCCTGACAGGAAGTTCTTCCTAATGTCCAACCTGAACCTCCCTTGCTGCCGTTTAAGCCCACTGCTCCTTGGTCCTTTTTCAGAGAATAAAGGAGAATATTTTTTCTCCCACCTCCTTGTAACACCCTTTCAGATACTTGAAAAGTGAAAGGAAATAACTGCTCTAACTCTCAGCCCGCAGGGTCCTCAGTGGAAATGCTCTGTCGGGCTCCATTCTGTCCAGTCGGCTGTCAGGGTCAGGGCGACTAGCAGGACGTGTAAAGCAGGGCAGGGCCGTACCTATCAGCACCAGGGTCTTCCTCTTGAAAGCTGGCAGCCTCACCACTTCCTCGTACGAAATCACATCCAACTGGTCAAAAACTGTGGGGAGAGAACCAAGAAAGCCCCAGTTCAGTCCAGATGCAAGAGCCAGGCACATCCCTGCACAGGGCTGCTGGGACCACGTAACTCTCACTTGTCACCACTCGGCCTCACACCACTTTACAGTATCATTTGCCCCATTTTAATTGTGGGGAAAATGAGGCACAGGGTCAGGGTATGAGCTGCCTTTTGTAGGGCAACCAGCTATTCCTGCCTAATTAAATGCTTTGACTCTTCCTGTCAATACGGCATCTCATTTCAATCAACCAAACAAAAGAAAGTGAGCGAGTGAGAATGAAACACTCCAAGCCAAGAAGCCCAAAATGATGTCTTCCATTTTTGTTTTGATGAAGAAAAAAAGAAAAGCGTCATCTGTTGGTTTTTTCCTCATTTGGCTCACGCACCAAAGAAACCCCCGAATGAACTGGGCTCTGCTCCCAAGGCTCTGCCCCAGGTTGCACTGCCCCCTTACAAACTCAGCGTAGAGAGAAATCACCCAAGACCAGCTGTTACTCTGGGCAGTAACATGGAGACAGCTGTTGTGACAAGGTGTGAAATCTGTGGCCAATCCTCTCCTCTCCCCTCCCCAAAGGGGCCAGACTAGAAGCTGCAGTCTAGCTCTGAGCTGAAAGAGTAACAGAGACTTTAGTTTATTCCCACAAAGTAGTTGTGAGAATCTTTATTTATCCCCTTGATTTACTGCCCCATTTGTCATCACCAGGGGCCCGCCTGCAGGCCAGGCCAGGCACTAGCATGTCCCCAGGCTCTGGGCAAATGACTCTCCCGCCCTTGAGGTTCACTCAGTTCTCTGGGGCACCATTAACAGTCAGTTTCAGGTCCTGGTGCATTAAAACCTCACTGGTACAACAATCACTTAGCCGGCTGGGTTGGGCTGGATGTGGCTCCTGCATGAAGGGGGTGAACAGGGAGGATTCTCCCTGGCTGAGGACGAGACGTTTGCACTGGTACAGAGTTTAAAGAGAGGGGGTGAACTGAAAAGCTTGGCCTGCCCAGGACCTGACTGGAGGGGGTGCGCCCTTCCGGCTGCAGCTGATAAGGAGGGCCAGATTCCCAAGGTCAAGGAAGCTCAGCACCCATTCCAGTACCAAAAAAGGACCAGGCTCTTAAAGGAGCTCAGCTCCCATCAAGTACCCACAGTGCCAAACTCTGGCTGTGGGTGCTAAGACCACTCCAAGCATTCGAGCCAGAGAGCTGCTTCCTGGTGCCTTGTGCAGCAGGGGTGTAATGCCTCTGCGGGGTCCCACGGCAATGCTCAGCGGTCATTGGCGACACAGCGCAGGGGAGAACCGGCCCCAAAACTCCCAGTGCAGAGCAGGGAGCTGCACACCTCAGAGAGCATCGTCCCAGGAGAGAGCCTGCAGGAGTCTGGCGACCACCCCTCTGAGAGAACAAGAGGCTTCCCCTGATCCTTACTTATGGGTCCCTGCCCATCCCTTCGAGTTGGGATTTAACCTTGCACCCATCTCCCGCTAGCACACTGGCCTGGAACAGCGGTATAAAAGCACAGATCGCTCTCTGCAAAGGCTGGATGGCAGCACCCCACCCCCGCTGGTGCCAGCTGAGGGCACAGCTTTTCCTAGGTAGCAACTTCTTGCTCTGCTGGTTGGGAACACCAAGTGCCCAAACCAAGGTAACATCCCTTCCCTCCCTCTGCACACTCCCAGGTCACGCTTGGTGACTCAGCAGCAGCATGTGAACAAAGCCAGCAGTCTGGGGACTCCTGCAGGCTCCTGTGCACGAGACAAGAGAGACCTGTCCCCAGGGGAAAATAAGGGAGTCATGTGACTGATTTGCACCCACAGGGGCTCTTCCTGGGAAGCCAACCCCAGGCACTAGGTAAGACAGACACCTGCCCCCAGGCTCCCCAGGGTAAGTGCAGTAACCTCCAGCAAGGAGACAGCTAACAGTGCACTGCCATGTTGGGCAGCTTAGGTTGCCCCGCTCCCCACGGGGGAAACGAAGAGATCCCAGGGCAGTTGGTTTTCACAGGACTGGGGAGCCTACTGCAGAGGGTGTGGAACACAGCCTGGTGCCCAGGCCCTACCGTCCTGCGTGCTCTGCCCTGTGGGCAAAACGAGCTTGCAGAGCCCAGTGCGTGGTCTGAGCACCAGGGTTCTGCGATCGCCCTGTCCTGCCACCTGATGGGAAGGTGCATTGCAGCCACAGAGCTGCTGGGGCTCTCCCTAAACAGCACAGCCCGGGGACCACTTACTTGAGCTGTGCTTGGCCAGGTATTTGTCTTTGCACTTCTTCTTTTTCCCAAAGGGGCTGCAGCTTTGGGCCTCCCTCTGACTGGACTGGTTTGTACTTGCCACACGCCTGCACAGGGGGGAACACAAGAGACGGAAGCAGTCAGACTGGGGAGGGCTTTGCTCCAAACCTAGCCACTCCCAGAAGCAGCAGGAGTTCCCCACTGCACAGGAGCAAGGAAAGAGCGCTTGTACCGACGGGCTCAGAAGGAATCTCTGCCAGACCTAAGCCGCGTCTACACATGCCGGCTACTTCGGAGCAGCGGCACCAACTTCGAAATAGCGCCCGTCACGGCTACACGCGTCGGGCGCTATTTCGATGTTAACATCGACGTTAGGCGGCGAGACGTCGAAGCCGCTAACCCCACGAGGGGATGGGATAAGCTATTTCTATGTAGCGTGCACGTGTAGACGTAGCCCTAGTGTCCTCACCCTGGGGATCAGGGCAGCAGCGGGCTAAACCCATGGGTCCCCGTGGCCAAGGTCAGAGGGAACCAACAGCCCATCCCAAAATACACCATCTACCTAGCTCGCGACACTGAGCAGCTCGGCCTGGCTTCTCCAAGGAGCAGCATCTGCACCACGCTCGTCTCCAAAGCACATCCCTCACGGACGGGTTCCGAGCCACCCACCCAGGGGCAGCTCCCGAGCTGGAGCACAGAGCCTACAGCTGGGAGTTCCCCAGCCTCCTGGCTCACCTAGCTGCTTTCCCCAGCCGCGCTCGAACGTACCATTCTTGCAGTTCAGGGGAGGGGATCAGTCCTGCCGACTCCATGGAGGACCCTTCCACTCGGCCCTGCCACCAGTTGCTGTCATCCTTGTTGATGATCTGGATGATGTCCCCAGTCTTGAACTTCAGCCCCACTTCCTTGCAGGGGATCAGGCTGTCTGCCTTGGGGTCATAGTCAAACTGGGCCCTCATGAACATCTGGGGAAGAGGACAGAGGTCAGCTAGCCAATGCCACGGATTTTCGGTTCCACCGTTCCTGCTAGGTGGCTCCTGTCACGTCCCCCAGCAGTGGCCGTCCACGATGGGGTAAGAGATTAACTGTCCCAAACCTGACCGCCAAGTTCAGGGCGCATCCGCAGCCAGTCTCCTCTATCCTGGGCGCCCTTGCGGCCCTCAGGAGCTAGAAGAGATGCCACAACCCAGGTCAGAGGGGGCCCTGCACTCAGAGATGCCAAGAGTCAGGTGATTTACACACTCCTCCCATCCCAATAGTCAGGGCAGCTGGCTTGACTTCTGCATGAACGTTCACCCAGAATGGAACTGCAGCCCAGCACAGCGCCTGTCCGTGCCTTGGGGAATCACGTATGGCATTGCCCGCAGGGAAAGCCAGGGCCCAGAGACAAGCGCGAGTCGAGCGCTGCCAGGGTCAGGGCACAACAGGGAAAGCGGGGTGAACAGGCAGTGAAAGGCTGGTTGCACAGGGCAGGGGGAAGAGAGCGCCTGGGGCTCAACTTGAACCACTGCTCCAAAACAGGACTGATTCGCCCGCCCAGGTCTAGTGCCTCCCACATGGGCCAAACCAGAGCACATCGGGACCTTGCAGTCCAAGCATCTCAGGTTCTCACCCTGCCACTGGTCAGGCCATGCACAGTTGGTATCTCCCTGGGTCTCAGCCCTGACACCCACTAGCAACAAGAGTGCCTCCCAACCCTACGCGGGCATCTCAGGGAGCAGGGTCTGGGGAGTAGGGCCTGGCCTGGAGCCACTGAGACACAGGGCAGAACCCCACCAGTTGGTGACAACAGCCCCAGAGGGACCAGAGTTCCTCCACACAGCGCAGGAAAGGACTCAGCTCTCTGAAACCGGGGGCCAGTACTGGGGCTGCCAGCAGCCAGGATCCCATAGCACGGGAGAGGTGCCAGCAGCCACAGGACAGAGAGGGAGTATCTCTGTGCACAAATCCATGCGGTTGGATTTGGGGACTGGGGTCTGGAGGAGAGAATTTCAGGGAAGGGGATGTCTTGAACCCTCAAGACCAGACATCTTCTCCCTTCCAGCCCTGAGGCAGCAGAGACTCTCCGTGTGTGAAACCAACCCTGTAGTCGCTGCCCGTACCAGCTCCCTGCACATCACCTGCGTGCGCTGCCAAGCGGTGGCGGGGCGTGAGAACACCGCAGGACAGGAAGTTTGCCGTTACCATCCCCCTGGATAAGCTCCACCCACAGAGGTTTCCAGCTGTGAGAGGACGGGGTTGGGATTTTGCAGGCCAGAGGCAGCTTTGCAGACACCAGACATTTGGTCACCATGCTGAGGGCGGGAGCAGCTAAGTCCACGACTGATAGAAGACCGGAGGTATGCGATTGGCACAGAGATGCTCCTCCCTGAGCAGCAAAGCCACATGCCTCTACTGTCCAAGGGACCCAACATTTAACCTTTGAAACCAAATTTACCTTCATTCCTTTGAAGGAACGTCGGTCCAGGGGATGACTGAGCAGCAAAAGATGCACATTTCTAGGGCTACAGCAGTATCCCCGAGACGGGATTCACGTATACATCTGGGAGGCATTCTACTCGTCAGTGGCTGTGCATGAGCAGGCCAGGAATGGATGTTCAGCATCGCAGGCCAGAGTTAAGGGGACAGCAAGTCAGGTCAGGAGTACAGATTATACCCTGGAGAATGTCTCATAGGGCTGAAGCTCCCAGCTTGTACCCCCACCCCACCCCTTGTCTATGTATGTGTGTGTGTTCCCGTAAACATACACAATTCTGCTTTTGAAAACAACTGAAAATCTCAGAGGGGCCTCTGTTAGTCTGTATTTGCCAGAACAACAAGGAGTCCTCTGGCACCTTAGAGACCAACAGGTTTACAGAGAGGTGGCCATGTTAGTCTGTATCTTCATAAAGCAAGCAAGCAGTCCTGTAGCACTTTAAAGACTAATGAGTTAATTTATTAGCTGATGAGCTTTCACGGGTAAAACCCACTTCGTCAGCTGCTTGCATACCCATGAAAGCTTATGCCAAAACAAATGTTTGTCTTTTAGATGCCACCAGAGTCCTCATCTTAATTACAATGTGGGCCCAGATCAGAACATGGGATGTAACCAGCTCAGCACTACCTGGGGCCTTGCTCAAACACGAATGGTTTCTGTGCAGTGTGCTGGCCTGCATAGCTCAGAGCAGATGGTCACAGTGTCTCTTCCATCCTTGGAACTTAGGAAGGGAAATCCAGATTTGAACTGCATGTCGGAACTGGGGAACCCAAATCCCAGATTCGGAACACCTCCAGCCTCAGCGGAGCTGGAAACCAAGGCCTACTCTGACCTGCAGCGCCTGTCTGCTGCTCCGATGATGAGGTAACAGGAGAGACCTGTTTACTCGTCTCCTCTCATTCAGATCATTCATGCTGGTGCAGTTCAGAACGGAACCACTCACCCCATCGCTACACAGCAATCTGATCGGTGCAGACTAATGGCTCTTCTTGGGGTTGGCTGCTTACAAGATATGGGGAAGGAGCGTGGCAGGAGCCAGGAAGAGACGGTTTAGGCACAGACCATGCAGCAAAATTTGCTTTGTACTGTGGAACCCCATCAGTCCTTCTGTGACATGACAGCAACCGTGAGGACAGACCGGTCGCAGCGGGAAGCTGAAACTGAAGTCACTGGGGCTTCCTAGCACTGAAGCGTCACAAGAGAAAGCAGCAAGAGCCTCTGCACGTGGCCACTCACGGGCCCAGAGTGATCCACAACCACAGCCAGAGTGACAGGAGGGAGAAACGAGACAGGCGCAGGGGACGAAGAAGGGAAGAACTTCTCTGACCCCCTGGCTGGTGAAAGACAAACTGTCCATCTTCCCCAGAGGGGAGAAACCATCAGTCTTCTGGCAAACAACATCTGAGAGAGGATGGTTTGTTCCCCTGCCACTGGCCAGTATGGGCCAGGCACTACCATGGTGTCCCCTTCCAGCAGGGGGGGCCTGCATGTACCTGCTGGTAAGTCAGAGGCACTGCAGGAGATCAGGAAATAGGAAAATCAGCGTAGACGGGATCGAACTAGAGAACGTGGAGAAGTTCACGTATCTGGGGAGCAGCAAGACGTGTGATCTGCACTGTAAGAAGGAAATAGCGACTAGAATAGGGAAAGCCACAGCCACTTTGAAGGCGATGGATAAGATCTGGAAGAGCAAAGTGGTTAGCTTAGGAATGAAGCTGAGCATCTTGAGAACATGTGTGTTCAGCAGCATGTTGCAGGGATGCGAGACATGGGTGATAATGAGAGATTTGAAGACAAGGATATTGGCATTCAAGAGGAGTTGTTATGGAAAGATCCTGAGAACAGGAGGGACACAGAAGGTCACCAACAAGCAATCATATAGGAAGATGCGGACAAAAGAGAACCTCCTGCAGATGATTATACAATAGAAGTTACAGGTCTTCGGGCATAGCGGCAGAATGAACGATGAGTGAAAAGTCAAAACCCCGTCATTCGGCATAATGGACAGTTCGACTGGGAGAAGCAGACCCCACTGGGAACGGATGGATGATGTAGTGTATTGGTGCGGAGCTAGCCTACAGAAACTCAGCCACTCTGCACTGGGCAGGGAAGGATGGAAGGAAATAGCGAGGGAGGCATCGGACACCAACGGGCGCTGAGCCCCTGGTTATTGATGATGACGACGATGATGGCAGCTGGTTCTGACAAGCTCAACTCTAGCTAGAGAAAGAAAAGAGAATGGAGCTCATCCTAGCAGGAGCAGAGACAAAGGGGAGAGCTTAGGAGGAGATAGTCACCTGTCACCTCACTGCTGGACAGGCAGACTGCCGAGGGAGAGGTGTGACCAAGGCAGAATGCAGATGACAAACAGGAAGAGATGGCAGAATGGCCCTGGGCCATGCACGTTCACTTATAAAATAACTTCACTCAGTCACCCTTTCGCAGAAGAAGAAGTTGCCCGAACAGCATATTTGGCTCTGGACAGATGGTGACACAGTCAGCCCATGGGGCTCATGTTGCTAGTTCCAGTTCTCCAAGACAGAATGTGTCACGTTAACTCTTGCCAGGTCTCTGCAGTCTAACCCCAACACCAGTGAGGCCAATGGGAATCACTCAATCCCACAGAACAGGGAGTGGGGTCCAGCCCTCGGCCCCTTTCAAAGCAGTTCACACAGGCTAAACCTCACTGCCCGTTTCAGAGATGAGAGGAATGAGGCACCGGGCTGAGGGACAGAGCTCCACACAGCTCTACCTCCCGAGTCTTACCTGTAAGTTTCATCGACCTGACTAAAGCCTTTGACTCAGTCAGTCATAGCACCCTGCGGACCCTCCTCTCACAGATTATCTGCCCCAAAAAAATTCATTAGCACTTTAACACTGCTTCACGACATGACTGCCACAAAGCTGAGCAACAGCCGATTCCAAAGCCACCCCTCTGAGGTCAAAACAGGAGTCAAGCAAGGCTGCGTCATTGCCCCATCACTGTTCTGCATCTTCCTCGCCAACATCCCTTCACGTCATTGATGGCAAGCTTCCGGATGGCGTGACGATTGTCTATCGAATGAGCGAGAAGATTTTCAATCTCAGCAGACTGAAGGCTAAAAGACCTCCACAACCTTGATCATGGAGCTCCAGTATATGGATGACAATATGGTAATTGCTCTTCCTCCTACAGCCCTTCAGACCATCGTAAGTGCCTTTGCTAAAGCATACGAGAATCTCAGCCTCACACTGAACATCAAAAAGACCAAGATGCTCCACCAACCTTCGCAGATGGGACAGTCTCATGCCCCTTCTATTGAAGTCAGTGGAGAACTACTGGAAAATGTGTAGCACTTCCCACACCTTGCAAGTTATCTTTCTGCTAAAGTCAACACTTAGGCGGAAATGCAGCAGCGTTTGAGCTGCGCAAGCTCAGCTTTCACCTGCCTGAGACAAATGGTCTTCCAGAACCTGGACATCTATCCCAAGACAAAGCTCCTTGTATACCATGCAGTGGTTGTTCCAATTCTACTATATGCATGTGCAACCTGGACAACATACAAGCATCGTTTGAAGGCACTTGAACAATATCATCAATGCTGCCTCTGGAGAATTCTAAACATCTGTTGGGAGGACAGATGCACAAACACTAGCATCCTGGAAGAGTCGAACGTGACCAGCATTGAAGCCATTATCATTCATCAACAGCTTCTCTGGACTGGTCACACAGGTCAGATGTCTGATCAGCGCCTCCCAGAACAGATTCTGTTTCTGAGTTGGAGGAAGGACAGAGGAGCGCTGGGGGCCAGAGGAAGCCATATAAGCACATGCTGAAGGAAATAGTGCAGCATCGGTGTCGCCACTGGGGAGGACCTTGCCCAAAGCCGTCTCCAGAGGGGAACAGTAATCCATGAGGGGCTGGTGCAATATGAGAGGCCCTGCCACAGTGCAGACAAGGAGAGGTGGAGGAGAAGAAAAGAGCATCAAAACCTGCCCCACGCCCCTCCCACAGCTGCCAACCCGTCCCTTCTGCGGCAAGGTCTGTGGCTCCCGAATTGGGCTGATCAGCCATCAACGGACTCACAAATCGGAGGGTGAGACAAGACGTCCTACCTGTTATCGAGTGACCGCCAAAAAGAACGCTGCAAGTGGAGTCTCGCTGCTAGCACAGCTTCGCGCTAATCTCACTCCCTGGGGCCCACCATAAAGGGCCCATGCCCGCACCAGGCTCAGTGAGGGCTACGTCCAAACCCACGCCCTGTCCATCTTGTCTCAGGTTGCGGGGCTGACGTCTGTGTCACCATGTCTACGTGAGCCTGAGTCCAGCTCCCACAGGTCTGCCCTGTGCTACCCTCACTGTAGAGGCAGGGCAGACAAACCCAAAGACTGGGGCAACCCTGCTCACCCTCTTGGGGGCTCACATCACTGCTGCAAAGCAGTGCAGCCCACCGAACCTGCGCCCCAGCCCACCTCCTGCCAGCCCCCCAGCCTGTTCGGAACAGGACAGAGCAATACCCTGGAGACGTCTCCCCAGCTCCAAGGCCTGTGCGGCTGGGAGGATGCAGCTGCACCTACCTGTAGTGCTGGGAGGCGGCTTTGTTGGTTGGGGATGACTTTTATTGAGACCGTCCCCTTGGCTTCTCTCTGACGGACAAAGCAAAGGGAAGAGAGAAGAGTTGGAGGATGTGGTTTCTAAATTAACCCAGAAACCAAGGCCCCCAGCCAGGCACACTCCACCGGCTCCAGGAAACCCCCAGAGGGCTGGCAAGCTGCACCCACGGGAGCGCTAAATAAGAGGCCTTCCTGGGGGGAAGGCTGCATCACTGCACATGCGCGTAATTGATGAGCTGAGCATCCCACCCCCACAACGAAGCCTCTGCTGAAAAGATGAGGCACTTGTGCCTGTTGCACACTAGCGGGAGCTGTGGCGGTAGGACCAGCAGACACTGCCAGGCAGCAAGGGAAGGCAGAGACCCTGCAGCGCCTCCCATTGCGTCACATCCGGAGACAGCGGAGGGCTCCTGGAGGAGGGCTCAGGCAGTGGCTTGTCAGTGTTGTGGGAGGACAGAACAGGGGTGCAGGACCACCGGGTGACGGGGAAGTGGTACATGGGCACAGTCACAGAGGAGAGGTAAGTGGTGGGGGACACATACCTGACAATGGGCGAGGTTAGAGGTCAGGTGGGGTCTGCCTGGGAAAGCCCCCTAACAGCCCTGCTCACTTTCCCCCAAAAACACCTTCCATACGTTTCCCACCCACATCCCCAACCCTACCAGGCCTCACCGAGGCCTCTGCCCAGCACCTACTGCTCTCACCCTCAGCTCCTCAGTTACCATTGACTCCCCTCAGGTTTCGCGCTGCTCGGAGGGGGGGCCGGGGGAAATACGACTCTTATGGTAGTTTAAATGAATTATTACTCAGAGTGCTGTATTAATATGCAAAGTAAGGAATCCATTGGGCAAACACACATTTTCTGGAGGCCTTTTGTTTTCTGTATTGTTTGAAAATACCTGTCCACGAGTACACCTGTAATAAATGACCAAATGTAACTGCAACTGGTGTGTATATTGGGCCATTTTTACAAATAAAATCTGCAGAACTTTGCAGAATTTGAGAATAATGTGTGCAGAATGTTCCGTTTTTTGTTGCAGAATTCCCTTATTTACTGAGTAAAGAGCAGCTTGCAGCTAAGCACAGCCAGAATCATTGTGCTTAGTGGTTTTTGCATGGTTTAAGCCACAGCGGCTAACTTGACAAAGTGAGTCCTAGACCTGCATCTGGACGGCCTCACAGAGCAGGGTTTTGATCCTCATGTAGCCTTAAAGGGATCCCCAGACTGAACTCAGAGGGAGAATTAAACTCCCCCCTCTCTCTAGCCATAGAGAGGGTTTGGGACTATGGGGCACTGACAGACCAGTCTGGGGAGATGGGGGCAATCGGAACTAATTTGTGTCCAATCCTCGAGACCCACCCAGCCTCCATATTGCTGCTGCTTTATGAACCAGTTCAGGAGAGCAGGAAGGAGGGACTGGGGCTCAGGGACACCTGTGGGGTTAGAATAATCCACAAACTCCAGGCAGCCCTTCCTTGCTTCTTCCAGGAAGGGGACAAGCGAGTCCTTGGCACCTCTGACAGGTCTGATGGGATGGAGGTGAGCACGCTGAAGCTTGGCAGCCATCTACCGAATGGCGCAAGAGGACCACCATGGCCACAGCCACTAGAGATCGGAGCCTGACTGAGCACCAGCCCTGGCTTGGCCTGACTTGCCCAGGGACAGTTTTACGTTGAAGGTGAGCCCTGATGGAGCGGCCTGAACACACCGCCCTGCCCCGCCCAGCTCCCTGAAAAGAGAAGCACCCTGGCTTGTGCTGAGGCTCCAGTAAAAAGGGGAACGTGCCCAGCTTGTGCAGGAAGTGCTGTAACGCCCCAAGAATGAATCCAGTCAAATCAGGCAAGATGCACGTTCTGTGGGCAAAGAAGTTATTCCATGGGAACAGTCTCCCAAAATACCTACCAACGTCTTTTGCAGCTGCTCGACCGAGTGGTTGCTCACACTTTGCCCATTGATTTCTAGGATCTCATCACCCACACAAAGGGAGCCTACCAGCAATGGGAGAAATAAGCTCATGAAATGCTACAAGCAGGCAAAATACAAGCCCCCAAAATCTCTAAGAAATTTTGGATTCACAATGCATAGGCATCATTGTCTGGCAGCTGAAACCATTGCTCGTCACTTTACATCCAGACTGGCTCATTTAGCATGTTTCTATCAGGGAGTCATTGTGTCTGGGCACAAGCATGCAAACATGTGTAAGACATACATGAGGGGAACACAGCTTTGCTCCCTCTATTCTATGTTTTAAACATTATCAACAACTAAAGCCATTCATACAGCCTCCGAGTTCTAATCGCTTGGTAGCTCAGCTCGGAAGAAAAACATTCCATTTTAGCGCTATCCGCAATGTTAACCAATACTTAAAGTTGAATGGGAACCTCATTGCAGGGCTGAGTATATAAATATTCTAAGTGCTTTTATTTGAGATGTCTGTACAGATACCGAAGCTGAGTGATTGGTCCTGCCAAGAGGGCCGGGGACTGGACTCAAGGCCCCTTCCAGTTCTATAAGATATGTATGTATTTCTGCTCTCAGATGCACAGGTATAAGCCACCACTCCAATGTCATCAGTGGAGTTGGTCTTTATGTATTCTGGTGGGAGAATACCACCATGATCAGATTCTTGCTTTCTATGTGGATATACAGTAGGCAGCTGTGGGATCCCAGGCAGGAGGGCAGGGGACCCCGCAAGCCCTGCAGCTGGGAGCTGGCTGCAGTGCAGAGCCCCACCAGAAGCTCCAGCCCTGGGAGCTGGCCAGGACATGGGGTTCAGGGAACTCTCAGCAGCTCTGGAGGTGAGGGAACTCGGCCAGGGCATGGACCTCTGCCAGCAGCCCTGGGGCTGGGAGCCAGGGGAACTCCGGTGGCCAAGGGGCATAGGGCTCTGTGGGTGGCCCTGGGGTGCCTGGCTCTGCCAGTGGAATCAAGGCGCAGGGCTGGGATGGGAGAATGCCAGTGGGCCCAGGGGAACACTGACAGGCCTGGGGCATGGGACTAGGAGCTGGCCAGGACAGGGGAAACACCGGCAGGCCCGGGGCACAGAGCAACACCAGCGGGCCCAGGCTTGGAGCTGGCAGGGGCACATGGGAATGTTGGCGGGGAGGGAGCTCCTCTGACAGCCCCAGCCCCAACAGGGCCAGGGGCACCCTGGCAGCTCCAGCCCTGGGGACCTGGACAGGTTAACCCTGGCAGCCCTGGGGCCGGCAGAACCGAGGCTGCCTCCAGGAGGTGGCGCTCTGCCAGCAGCTCCAGCCCTGGAGAACCCCCGGCAGCCCACGGGCTGACAGCTGGCAGCCCCAGCCTCAGCCCAGGGGCAGCCCCAGCCAGGAGGGCCTGGGGATGGAGCTGGCAGGGGACGGTGCCAATTATTTGAGAATTCTAGTTGAAAGAATGCTGGATAAGAGGGAGTTAACTGTATAAAGGGAGTGGCTCCACGGCTGGCAAAGGGCAGGCCTTTTGCATGTACAGGACACCAATTTTGCATGCAGGCACAATGCTGATTGCAGGTGCCACAATAAAAAAGGAGAGCAGGCAAGTTCATTTACTTTGGCAACTTCTTTGTGTTTGCAGGACATTGGCACAGAAATTCTGCTTTTTTTGTGCATTTTAGCAACAGAAACAAATGTCCTTCAAAGCCTGGGGGGACCTGATCCACATGGTGTTACAATGAATCCATCAGCAAGAGGAACACATTGTTTCTGGGTCTGTTTGCAGGTAGCATCTTCGTGACTGCTCCTGTCCCACACCCTCTCCTGCTGTTCCCAGCAAAGAATGCCCTGAAAGCCGCAGGCTTGAGTACAGCAGCTCCAAGTAAAGAGCAGATAGAGCAAACGTAAGAGGTGGAGGCGGGGCATGGAGGTCCGACACCACAGAACATCCCTTTGCCCCGAAATTACCCAGCCCCAGGGATGAAACTGACGTGCTGTACCCAGCACCAGGCTGGAAGGAAACAGCTCAAGTCCCTGAGTAAACAGAAGCCTTTTGTCTCTAGGTCTGTCAAGGAGGACTTCAGATTCCTACCATTTGCCATTACCTTGCCTATGGATCATGCCTCCATGGAGAATCCTGGCCACCATGCAGCTCTGTTTCTCATTCAGCTTCAGTGTGATTCCCTGGAAAAGAGGAAAATCTGTGACTGGCTGTGACATATCGAGGGTGACAGCCCCTGTTCTCCAGGTGAAGTCCTCGTCTGGCCATGGTCCAAACCTGCACTGCCTCACTTTCAGAGTCCTGTCCTGTCTCAGGTCCAGCCAGGTTAACTTCCTCTTGGTGGAACGAATCAGTGGTGGATGTGGCTTCCTCCCGATCCCACTACAGCCTGTGCAACTGCCCTTGGGCTCCTCGTGGGGCAGGCAGAGGCCAAAGCAGCACCCAGTGGGGCAGACAGCGGTCTGGCTGAAGTCTGTAAAATTCATGTTCATCCCCCCATCCACTGACATGGGAACTGGAGCGGCCTGTCGCTCCCCTGTGCGTGACAATGCAGCAGCAGGGCTCACCCTGTCCCTGGGGCCTGAGGGGTTACAAGCTCTTGCCAGCTCACCATGGGCTCCTCGGAGACCTTCTCAAACTGGATCATGCGGACCTTGAGCACCTCCCGGCCATTCACGTGCGCTGGACTGCCAGGCATAGCCAAGCCGTTGGTGTAGATGTCCTCGGTGACCACGTTCGATGGATACGCAACGGCCTGTCAGGGCAACGCACACACCATGGTTAGGCACAACACTGGAGGCCTTGCTGCAATAGGCACAGCTGTGGCAGACGAGTGTGGCTGGAAATCCCTAGTGGATCCAGGATGATCCCCTACACGCCCAGCACCATCCTGGTGCTGCTGCTGTGTTCTGCTGAGCCCATCGGCCTCCAGCTGCATTTTCTGCCTTCACTACTGTGGCTTCTCCTGGGATCAGGAAGCCAGCGGCAAGCCAGGACTGGTGAACAGCACTGCCCTTGCGAAAGGAGTATGCCCAGCCCTCTGGAGGAAACTGAGCTTGGTGTCGCTCCACAGCGATTCCTGCTGGCCAGCTCAGGAGTAATATTAGTGAAGCTCAGCCTAGCCCCGACAGTAGGCGGCGGGGAGCGGGGGGGGTGTGCGCAGGGCCTGGGCTCAAGAGAGATAGGAGTGTGAAAAGAAAGAAAAGGAAGCAGAGGATTTCAGCCAGAGAGAGGGATGAGCCTGACCCAAGTGTCCAGCCTGCAAACAGCATTGAGAAAGGAACAACAAAATGGTCATGGGAGCTGCAGGGTTCCCTGGTGCCAGGCCCTGCTGCAAGGAGTTCCAAAGGTTAACAAGATGGCACAGCAGCAGCTCACGCACCCAGAGTTCAATGTTACTTTTCTTCCCCCACAAATGTCACTCCAGTAATGTCATTAAAATATGCAGAGTGACTGAATCCACACAACCAACCAGCAGCAGAACCTGGACCTTGCTTCCCAGGAGCTTGAACCAGCTCTCACCTCCGGTCCAAGCAACGCAGCCATCTGCAGACTCAGCTTCTCATAGTGCCCACAGATGCAGCTACTCTATCTAACAGATGCCTGCCAAAACCTGCTCCATCAACCCAGAGTTATTCACCCACATTACAAGTCGCTCCTGCAGTCCTGCCTTGACAGCATGCCAGCCAGGAGGTGTGTACAACCCTCCGTATCACACATTAACAGGGCTACAGGGAGGACACTTCTTGGGCAGTACGCGGCAGCACATACATGATTAAAGAACCGATACCTTGGTCAGCAGGAATCATGGGAACTGCCTGAACTAGTTCCCACCAGGCCAGCTTCTGCATATGTATCCCCACCTGGGTCCAGCTTCACGGAAGGACCAGACCTGCCTAACCACGGTCTTTTGAGGTTGCTCATCAGGATCCCTGATGGCCTCCCATAGTGCCAGGACTCCCGATATCGTCCTGACCACAATCCAGGGATGCCGGGATTGCAGGTGCTGAAAGTTGTGAACAGCACCTTGGATACAGCAGAGGTGGGACAGAGACAGGTCTTGTCCAGGCAGTACAGGCAAGAGGGCTCAAACTCCCCAACATCCCCCACACCAGTCAGGAACACTCATTTCCCCAATGCGATAAGGGTTACAAATGAGCTGGCTGATAGCGGCCGAGAGACGCCACCAGGGCGGGGGTAGGGGGAGTACCTGCAGCAGGAAATTGGAGGAAACGTGGGAAAATTCTCAACCCTGTGGCCAACCTGGGCCCTGTACAAGGATGCTTTCCTCTTCCCATCTGCTTCCCCGTCAGCGGAGCCATGGCAAAGCCAGGTCTCCAGTCCTGTGAAGGAGAGTCGGTCAGCCCTTGGGCTGGAGGAGGTTACAATTGTATAACAGAGGGCCGCATTCTGCTAAAAGACAAAGTGGGCCCAATTCCACCACAGCTGATGCAATGTCACCACTGAGGCTCCTGGCCAACGTGGCGAAGGATGCTGAGAAATAAGCCTGGCACACAGGATTTCACTCAATGCATCTTGCAAATGCCGGGGGCCAGGAGCACCACATTTCAGCCCCCTCTTGGTCCCAGTCCTGGCCTCACTCACCCTGTCAATGTGCCTCAGTCATGACTCACAGCTGCCCCTGGTACTCTGCCTGAAAAGCATGTTCCGAAAACACAGGTTCAGATGCAGGGGAGACACTATTTTTCACTAGTTTCCTTGATTTTTGTTTCTTTTGTTGAATTTAAACTGACTTTGGATTCTTCTGCAGCGTATCTGACACCTCCCCTCCTTTCCCCTTTGGGGCAAACACTAAGGACATGGAAAAGGGTTGCAGATTCAGAGCGGATGCATGCAGGTTATGCCAGTGCCAAAGTGCAGATGCTAGTATCACTAATGGTTGGTGAATGAAACGTGCGATACCCCCAGCACAAGCATTTTTAACGTACCTACACATTTGACTTCTGCCAGATAGAATTATAAATCACACTCAAACCAGCACTGCTGTACTGGCACCAGCATGGATCATAGACAGGGCCTGTTTTGCAATCAATCTTGTACCCAGAGCATGCAGAATCAGCTGGGTGCAACTTCCCACCTTCAAGCGCACATGTGGGGCTATAACAACCTCTCTTCCCCCATCATACACTCACTTCACATTCATCTGCACTGCAAATCCACAATGCAATGCAGGATGTGCCAGGTACTGGGGCTGCAATAACTGGAGTGTGGGGGGGGGAACAGTCACCCTAAGGTGCACTGGCACATCTGTGCAGGGAGCCCAGAGCTCTAGTGGGAGCTGGAGGCAGCAGGTCAGGTTTGAGAGGGGTTGGCAGAACTGTGTTGGGTGCCAGGAGTGGAATATTGGGGACGCGGGGGAGGGGCAGGAGGGAACATCTGTGGGTCAGGTTTGAGGTCTGTTGCGAAGCTGCAAACTCGTGATTTGACCGTGAGCCTGGCGATACCGAAGGTCTTGGTCCAAGTCCCAGTGCCTGGTGAGCCCTGCTCCAGCAGGAATCAGCTCTCGTGTTACACAGCACACACATTCCTAGCTCCCTCAGTCCAAGAGAAGAGCTTGGAAGTGGAATCCAAACACACCCTAAGGCTCCGAAACGAAACATAAGAAAAGGAACCCAAACCAGATTTGTTGTTTTTAAACACCTGGTGGAAGGGAGGCAGGCTGACTCGGGGTTCTGACCATGCTGCAGGGGTGAAGTGTCTCCGGCTGGCACAGGAGGACTGGGTGTGGGGGAGACGCTCCAGGACTGACAGGCACCTGTGGAGTTACCGAAGTCCATGGTGCATCAGTGCTGCCATGCAGGGAGCCCTAGATGGGAACCCAGGGGGTTTAGAGCTGCCTTGGCAGAAGCAGGGCACAACCCAGTACTGGACAAGCAGGCTGTGCTTGCTGTAAGTCGCGACAGTGCCTGGCAGAGCTGTGCAGATGCCAAGTCTGTCCCCCCCCCCCACAGCTGTGGTCAGGGTTGCAGGGCATCAACAGCGCTGAGGACGACACCAGATTCATAGAACGAAGCCATCTCTGAAACCCCCAGAAATCTTCTACTAGAAACAAGAGCCAAACAGTCTGCTCCTGCCAAATCTGGCACCTTCAGAATACAGATCCTGCAGCCAAGCCTCAGCTCAGGTCCTGCCAAGTTACCAGCCCCAGGAAGGGCTGGCTTACGGTGGAAGGGAGAGCAGCTGGAACGTCAGGGAGGGGGCCCGGTCTGCAGTCCAGGCTGGGGAAACAGACAAACAGAGAGATGCTCGTGGATCTAGGGAGCTGCCAGAGGGTGGGAAACCAGCAAGACACAGGGTGACACTACCCTGAGCCCCTAGACAGCGAAGGGGGAAAGGAAGCAGATGGGCTGCTCCCTGTTTGTCTTCTCCTGCAGGGCAGGAGGGGACCTTTGGAAAGCTGGAGGAAGTCTCATGGTGCCCTGGCCAGAGTTCAAAGTGCCTCCAGAGCAGCCGAGTCAGCAGGGCTTCCCTTTTTATCTCTTCCTGGCTTCCTGCCAGTACATGACACAGCAGAATTCCAGCACGTCTGCAGCCCTCCAGCACCAGCTCAGCAAAGCGGCACATTCCAGCCAGCAAGGCTCAGGTGCATCATAAAGGCTGGGGCAGCCGAGGAACCTCTGCCCCTCCCTAGGCCCAGCCTTCGATTTCAGCTGAGTGATGGGCCGATGCCTTGTCCTGTGGTGACACAGCCGCCCTGGCAGCATGCACGGTCCAGTCACTGCCTGTCACTGACTGGCTGTCACTTAGACGGGGCCTACTACCCGGGCCCTCCAGCAGACTGCACGAGGCACACGCCAACAACCTGCGTTTCAGTACAGCTCAACAAAAACATCTCTGCCTATGAACAAAGCACACAGGCCCCACGTGCAGGGTGGGGGCTCTCACCTGGGAAGCAGTGCCCGAAAAAGATTTGGGGAAAATCAGCCGAGGTGAGCGCCCAACAGGACGCGGTGGCCAGAAGAGTTAATACCAGCCTGAGACACATCAGCCAGGGAACCCAGAGTAGGAGTGGGAGGTGATTTTACTTCTGTAACTGGTCCTGGTGCAACCACTGCCGGCATGCTGGGTCCAGTTCAGGGGCCCACCTTTCCGGAAAGCTGTGGATAGGCTGGAAAGGGGCCAGAGAATGGTTAAAGCCCGAGAAATCAAGCCTTCTGGTGAATGCCGGAGCTCCATCCAGTTAATTTAGAAGGTGAGGCAGGGATTTAATCCCACTCCATCTGTACCCACCCACCCGGGGAACAAATATTTTACCGTGGGCTCTTCACTCTCACAAAGAGGGGTCCAGTGGCTGGGAGCTAAAGTAGACATTCAGGCTGGAAATAATGGGTCTGTTTCTAACTAGGGTAATTGACCATGGGACCAGGTGACCAAGGGCAGTGGTGGATTCTCCTTCACTGGCCAATCAAGACTAGATCTTTCCCTTAAAGATCTGCACTAGCAGTGATTTTGGAGATGTTCTCTGGCCCATCTCATACGGGCGGACAGGCTGGTCACCATAACAGACCCGTCTCACCTTGGAATCGATGAAACATCACAGACTCTCAAAAATAGTGGATCAGCTTTCACCTGCCACTGAAAAGCAGCCACCTCTAGGGTGGAGCACAGCAGCTGTTTCACAGAGTACACAGCAACACAGCACAGTACAGTAGTTTCAGTTGGGAAGTGAAGCACATCAGTGGACTTTACAGGGGAAATATCAGGGCAGAAGAGAGTGCACAGCCGTTATTACAACAGGACCAGGGATCACCTCCCTCTGCCTCCTGGCTCCCACCTGTCCCACTAGTGACAGAGACTGAGACCACACCACAGAGTGGTCACAGCTCTTGTACCACTGGTGTGCAGCTGTGCCGTGGGAAAGGTAGGTTCTGTCTCAGAGGAATTAGGCTGCTGCCTGTACGTT
This sequence comes from Carettochelys insculpta, assembly GCF_033958435.1. NCBI lineage: Eukaryota > Metazoa > Chordata > Testudines > Carettochelyidae > Carettochelys > Carettochelys insculpta. The sequence continues at coordinate 45,894,146 of NC_134149.1, read as the reverse complement.
TCCCTCCATTCCTGCTCCAAAGGTGACAGACCCATAGACTGGCATTAGTGTACCAGTAAGGGTGGAGAAAAAAGGGGATTTCAGCTGCAATCTAAGATGAGACAGAGGTGGTGAGACAGAGGGACACAGGAAGGCTGGGCTGGAATAATGGGCTGCAAAGAGGAAAGAGGTGGGACTGGGCAAGAGATCCCTGGGGATGTTAGCGATTGATGAACGGAGGGAGCAGAGACAGGAGTGGGCAGCGAGGGGCAGAGGCAGCTGGTGGTGGGATAGCTGCAGGCACTCAGGAGGTTGACACACTTGTTCCAAACCTCTCATCCCCTTTGTAGGCCCTACCAGCTGCCTTGAAACCACAGCAAATCGAGGAAGAGCTACAAGCGAGGCCAGCCTACTGGGATGGAGAGGAAGGAGGAAAGGGGCATGCTCAGTGCTCTACGGCTGGCACACCGGACTAACACAACCCCAGATACATCCGCTTAGAAGTGCCAACCTAAACACTCCACGGGGCTGCCTCAGCCAGGACCAGCCACACTGGGGTTCAACAGGGAGCAGCACCCTTCTAAGCCAGTCGGCCAACTTGTTCTGCCTTAAGCATTGGCATTAAATAACTGTAGCTTCCCAGCACGGACACCCAGGCAACTGCAGAGGGAAAAGCACTCGGAGCTAGGAGGTACCTGAGAGAGCAGGAATGCAAAGCAGTCTCTCCGTCGCCAACTCTCACCAAATTTTCATGCGTTGTGCAATACTGAGCGTGTTTCATGAAGTCCCAGCTCCTGGATTCCCACAATTAGGTGACAACGTCAGTTAAGTACATTTCTAGCCCTTGCTGTCCCTACGAGTGGTTTGAAAAAGTGACCCTCTCCAATCAAGTACAAAGAGTGCTATGGTGTTAGTTTTATTAAGTGTCCTGACTTTGAAGCCTATTTTTCCCAGCCTGACATGCACTTTGTGTGCCCTGGGTCGACAATACAGGAGAATCTCAAAGTAGGACCACCTCAGTTATGGCCTGACCACCCAACCACATCCCTCATTTGGAATGGGAAGAACGCAATCAGGCAGCAGCAGAGACCAAAAGAGCAGAGACAGAACAAGGTTGGATTAAACATACACCACTCCAAAAACAACATGGTAGGGACCCAGTTTCTGTACTTGTTTCATTTAAATTAAGAAAAAAAAGCAGCATTTTCATTCGGCAGAGTAAGGTCTCAACACTTATTCGGTCTGACCCAGAATGCTGGGGTTGGGGTACTATCAGCCTCCATTCCAAGTTGGCACCAGTCACGAACCAAAAGGACAAAAGGATCATTTGTAACGGTCTTACCAAGCCTGACTGGGTTAGCAGCCATGACCCCAGGAACAGTGCCACAGCCTGTTCCGTGTGAGCTGACCGCATTGGCTGTGTGGCGTATGAGCTGTTGCACCTTTGAGAGCCCGGGCCACGAAGGTCTGGCAGTGCTGGCTGCTGGAGCAGGCTCTCAGTCCCACCGAGGGAGAGGAAACATCTGCAGGAGGCTCACAGCACAGAGAGCACCGTGAGGAGCCAGCTGAAGTGAAAACAGACGGCACGCCAGCTCAGCACAATCCAGGCAGAGATAAGACGTCTCACTGCCGTACCTCGCTGGAAAACAAGGCCACAGGCAAGTCAGAGCCCAGGATCCACCTGTGCCACATCTGAGGTTCAGGCTCAGTTCCTCTGGGCGACAGCTCCCAAGGTCGATGGACCAGCCCTGTAGTGGGTGGCAGAGAAGAGGGCCCCAGGAGCTGCTCCTCTGCACAAAGTGGCCTTGGTGGTGCTGTGCAGACAGGCCACGCTGCATCAGGCACTCTGGCAGAGCCCTGCTAGCATCACGAGTTCCAAGGGAGGGGGCAGGGCATCCACTCAGCCACCACAGATACCAACCCACCCCCTCCCAGCGCTCTGCTGAGAGCACGGCTGAGCTACCAGGTCAGTCCGCTGGCCCTGGCAGCAAACTCTGGAGCATCTGAAATCCAGACCTGAATTTTGCAATGGGCCCCCCTACTCCCCCATTTTTAAAACGAGCTGAACCCAGACCCCAGCCTGGAGATGGGAGACTCCTTGGAAAGGCCAAAGCCCGCCGGGACGTTTTCCAGTGTGCTGATAGTGCCATTGACACTTGCATTCTTGCTCCCCATCCTCCAGTGCTCCTGAGCCAGATGCTCTGATCACACCCAGCCAAAGCGCAGAGCTGGGGTTACCGCTCCCTGCAAAGCAATGCAGACAGCTCTGGGAGGAAGCAGCTCTCGAGCACAGCACTCAAGGAATCAACCCTCAGAAGGGATCAAAGCCCCTAATAAATCCGTTACTGTGCAAAAGACTTGCCCAGGGAGGGCTCAGTAGATAAAGCCCTTAATCAGTGCAAAGGAGATGTCCCCCCAGTAGCAACAACGTACACTGGGCTTGGTTGTAAACAGGACAGATTCCATTAAGCAAAACAGGAGTGTTTAAGTGGTTCTAAGAACACAGGCAGAGCAAAGTAAGTTACCAAATCAAACAAGAAAAAGCACACAGCTAAGCCTATTTGTGGGGTCTTACCCTAAGCAGCTGTCTGGATACCAGGTGAAATCTTCAGGTCAGAAATGATCTTATCCTGACCTGGGTCTCCAGTACAGTTCTCGGTCTCTCTGAGGGTGCGCCAGGCAATTTCCAAGGCAATCCTGGGGAAGTGGAGGCAGCAAGCAGCCCCAGCTGTACAAAGGCAGCCAAGCTCCACCCTGATGCAGCAGCAGGGAACCCACGCAAGGTGATCAAACATTAACTTCACAGCAATTAGATCATCCAAAGAGTTGTCGCCCCTGTCCAGAGATCAGCCAGAAACATCCTGCTCCCTGGCATGCTGGTAAGGGAGTGGGGGCCATCTGCCTCCACTCCCTGCCCCCTCCTCACCCACTCCCTCAGGTGAGCTTTGGGCAGAAAGACCAGGGCTCCCATGGGAAACCCTGACTGGCCGGGCCAGAGGCCAAGGCGGCCCGCAGAAACCCAAGGGTGATGCTGAGCCACTGCCAGCTCCAGGCTGGCACAGCAACCCACACACAGCTGTGAGCAACAAACCAGGCCAGGTCCACTGTGCAGTCAGCTGTGAATGGGAGGCGCTAGCCTGCTCCCTGCGCTCAGCACGGCCCCACTGCCACTCTCAGACAGAACCAACAGGCGCTGGCGACTCAACTGCCCAGGCTTGCTTGGGGCTGGCCACAGAGCCCTTCACACAGCGCTTACTTGCTCAGACCCAGCCATCGGGGTACCTGGCAAATCCCACCACAGGCCATGTGCCAAGCACATCTCCAACCCAGCAGCACTGTTGGCACATCCACCATGAGAACAGAACAGCCGTCCTGGGTGAGAGCAGCCCGGCGTCCTGTCTGCCAACAACCGCCAGCGAGAGATCCATCCCCTCGTCTCCAGGCAGAGGCTCGGGACTCCAGAGCACAGGGCTGCCACCCTGCCCATCTGAGCTAACAGCCACAGAGGGGCCTGCCCTCCGCACATGCCCCCTTCACAGCAGCCCCAGCAGATGCCAAAGAACCAACTGGCAACAGAGACAGAACTCTCCTCCCACCGGGGCTCAGGCCTAAGGCACGCTGGCGGAGCAAGGTGGGTGGGGGAAGCCTGGCTGCTGTGCTTTCCCTAGTGAATGAGGAGTGCCCACCTGTCTCTCTCCAGGGGCCTTCTTCTGTCCCCTGCAGGATACAAATGGTCCCCCTTGGGATCCACTCAGGTCCCCTGCAGGAGGAGGGACCCCTGGGCTGTCCACCTGGCACTGCTCTCCAGCACTCCCAGCACAATTCAGCAAGAGGCACAACAGTGCACCAGGGGTCAGGGACCCGCTCTCTTTGCCACTGCCACCCACTCCTGAGATACAGAGCACAGCCCCCTGTGGCTGAATGAGTATTCCAAGCACCTGCACTACAAAGAGCGTGGGAATGAGGTCAGACAGCCTGAGATGACTTGAGAGCAGAGCATTTTATTTCTCAAAGTGCTTTTTCATTGCAATTCACTTTTACTTGGAAAAATACAAAATTCGTTAAAAACAAACTTGGAATACAAAACATTCTGACAAACTCAAAATTATCTGCCATTATCTTCAAGGGAAGCAGGATGAGACCCTTGAATGTACTTGAGGTTGGATCATTAGTAAGATTTACTAACATTTTCTCACTGCATCCTCAAATGCTGTAAGAAAAGTTCCTGATAGATGTTGGTGAGACTTAGGGTAACATACAAGTGCGTGAGAGATAGGGCCAGAATGAGGAGGGAACGCAGAATAGCATTTAGCATGAGTTTTATGGCTGTCAAGGGATTTAAAAAAATTAAGGATTAATCATGCAACTGTTTTATTAAATAATAATACCGTTTATTTAAATATCTGTGAATGTCTTCTATATTTTCAAGCATTTTTTCTGCTTCACACAGAATACAAAGGGTACAGTACTCACTTTATTTTTGATTACAAGTATTTTCACTGTAAAGATAAACTTTTATTTTTCAATGCACCTCATACAAGTGCTGTAGTGCAATCTTGATCATGAAAGTTGAAATTGCAAATGTAGAATTATACACAAAAAGCTGCATTCATAAATAAAACAGCGTAAAACTTTAGCACTTATAAATCTATCCAATCCTATTTCCTGTTCAGTCAATCGCTCAGACAAACAAGTTTCTTTACATTTGCAGGAGAGAGCGCTGCCCACTTCTTGAAAGTGGGAGCAGGCACTCACCTGGCACTGTTGTAGCCTGCATCAGAAGACATTTACTTGTCAGATGCACTAAATATTTGTATTCCTCTTTGTGCTTTGGCCATCACACCCTCTGGAATAGTGGCTGAACAGCGAAGGGTCATATGAATCTTTAGTGCATCTGGCCACAAAAATCTTGCAGTGCTGGCTACAGAAGACATACATGAATGCCTGTTATCAGTTTCACATGACACTGTAAACAAGAGGTGGGCAGCATTACCGCCCAAAAATATTAAGAAACTTGTTTGCATGATTGGCTGAACAAGAACGCTTGAGCGGACTTGAAGTTCTGCATTATTTTATTTGTGAAAGCTGCTATGTAACAAAAAACACCCACATGTGTAAGTTGCACTTCCATAATAAAGAGATTGCACTACAGTACAGGTTGAACCTCTCTCATCGGGCACCCTTGGGACCTTATCAGTGCCAGATGAGGGAATCTGCAAGACCACAGGAGGTTGTTGTCTAGCAACATTATCAACACTGCCACTTCTTACTGAGCTTACTTACTTACTTACATACTGAGCTTACTGAATGTCTTAGAAGACATTCAGGGTAAATCACAGCTAAACAGCAGCACAGACCATTGAGAGCCAGGACTGGTGGTTGTAAACAAACTTTATGGAACCACAAGAAGCCTGACCATCCCCATGATAAGTGGTTGTACGGCTAAAGAAAATCATTCTGGATTATGGATGTTGCCGGACGAGAGAGTTCAGTCATAGAGAGGTTAAACCTGTACTTGCATGAGATGAACTGAAAAATAAGATCATAGTATCCTAGGGCTGGAAGGGATGTTAGGTCATCTAGTCCAATCCCCTGCCTAAAGCAGGATCATCCCCAATAAAATCATCCTAGCCAGGACTGTCAAACCCAAGACTTAAAAACTTCTACGTAATACATTCCAGTGCTTCACCACCCTCCTGTGGAAATAGATTTTCCTAATATCCAACCTACACGTCCCCCTCTGTAATTTCAGACCATTGCTCCTTGTTCTGCTCACCGTCTCTACTGAGAACAGCCTCTCTCCATTCTTTTTACAGCCTCCCTTCAGGAAGTTGAAGGCTGCTTTCAAATCACCACTCACTCTTCTCTTCTGCAAACTAAATAAGCCCAAATCCCTCAGCCTCTCCTCATAGGTCATGTGCGCCAGTCCCCTAATCATTTTCGCTGCCCTCTTCTGAACCCACTCCAATGCATCCACATCCTTTCTATATGGGGGCGGGGGCCCAGAACTGGACACAATACTCCAGGTGTGCCCTCACCCGTGCCAAGTAGAGGGGAATAGCAGCTTCTCTAGATCTGCTGGAAATGCTTCTCCTAATGCACCCCAATATACCATTAGCCTTCTTGGGTATAAGGACACACTGCTGACCCATATTCAGCCTCTCAGTGGCTGTAATCCCCAGGTCCTTCTCTGCTGCACTGCTACTTAGCCAGTCAGTCTCCAGCCTGTAACAGCGTTTGGGATTCTTCTGTCTCCCAAGTTGAGGACTTGGCACTTCTCCTTTTTGAACCTAATCAGATTTCTTTTGGCCGAATCCTCCAATTTGTCTAGGTCACTCCGGACCCTAGTCCTACCCTCCAACATACTTACCTCTCCCGTTAACTAAGCACACTTGCTGCAGGTGCAATCCGTTCCCTTATCCATGTCACCAATAAAGATGTTGAATGATACTGGCCCTAGAACCAATCCTTGGGGCACTTCACTTGAAATCAACTGCCTACCAGACAAAGACATTGATCCCTACCCGTTTGGCCTGACCCTCTAGCCAGCTTTCTATCCATCTTACAGTCCATGTACCCCATCCATGCTTCCTTAACTTATGGGCAAGAATGTTGGGGGAGACCATATCAAAAGCTTTCCTGAAGTCAGTGTATCACATCCATTGACTTCCCCATGTCCATAGAGCCAGTTACCTCATCACAGAAGCTAATCAGATTGCTCAGGAACCACTTGCCCTTGGTGAATCCATGTTGACAACTCTTGGTCACTTTCCCCTCTTCCAAGTGCTCCAAAATGGGTTCCTTGAGGATCCCCTCTGTGATTTTTCCAGGAACTGAGGTGAGGCTGACTGGTCTATAGTTCCCTGGATTGTCCTCCTTTCCTGTTTTAAAGATGGGCAGGACATTTGCCTTTTCCCAGTCAACCGGGATCTCTCCCGATCTCCATTAGTTTTGAAAGATAACGGCCAAAGGCTCTGCAATGATATCTGACAATTCCCTCAGTACCCTTGGATGCATTAAATCTGGACCCATGGATTTGTGTGCATCTAGCTTTTCTAAGTAGCTCAACCTGTTCTTTCCCCACCGAGGGCTGCCCACCTCCTTCCCATACAGCATTGCCTAGTGCCGCAGTCTGGCAAAGACGGGCAAAAAAAGCACTGAGTACTTCAGTCTTTCCCACATCATCTGTTACCAGGTTACCTTCCTCATCACAATGCACAGTAACAGCCCCACACCCTCCCTGATAACCCTCTTATTGTTCACTTTCCTGTAGAAACCCTTCTTGTTGCCCTTCACGTTCATTGTGCTTTCACCTTTCTGATTGCCCCCTGGCATTCTCCAGCCATATATTTATACTCCTCCTTAGTCATCTGTCCAAGTTTCCACTTCTTATACACATCCCTCTTGAATTTAAGCTCACTAAGGATTTCCCTGGTAAGCCATGCTGGTTGCCTACCATATTTGCTTTTCTTACTGCGCATCAGGATGGTTTGATCCTGTGCCTTCAATAGACTTCTTTAAAATACTATTTCTTTTATCACTTTTGCAGTGCAAATATGTGTAATCAATCTTAAATGAGCACTGTACCCTTTCCAGTCTGTGCCGGAATGGAAATCAATATATTTGGAAATACAGAATACATCCTAAATTTTTAGTAAATTTAAATGTGTATTCTTTAATTTGACTGTACGCTTATAACTACAGTTAATTAATTGCACCATTTTATTAAGTAATTGCATGAGTTAACTGCAATTAATCAACAGCCCTAATTTGTACAACAAGCTGGTCCCCGTTTTCCCAGAAAAAAATCTTGACTCCAGGGCAGCCAGGCTTGCTCTATAGGAGATTTCATAACCTCTCCAAATGTAGGGAGAGAGAAACAATCTATTCTCTCCACTGGCACAGAGCTCAGACTGTGCCTCAACACTTTGAGAATCTGGGCTAAACAGCTTCATAAATGCAGCTTTGCACCATCAGAGACATGCCTTCTCTGTAGCGCCAGCCCCAGACCTTCTGCCCAATGCCCTGCCCCTTCTGGGGTTGCCCAGAGCCAGACCATGACCAGTACCAAAATTCACAGAGTGGTTCCTCTGTAAAAGTTACTGCCCACCCATGATTAAAGCTGTCACACCGACACTTGAAGTCTCTGAGGCCACAATAATTTACACCCACCACGGAGCCAGCTGTGGGATGACAGGATGGCAGCTGGGGTGTGTGTGTGTATGTGAAAAAAGTTTCTTTGGCTTGAGTGAACCAAAACCCACCTTCCACCTAGCTTTCCTAGCAGGACCAGATTTCTGCCACCACAAAGCAAGAGATTCCAGAGTTTGGCTGAGAGCTCACAAATAACTCACTCACGACGAGTGGCTGTGTTTTTTTTCCAGTGCTTTATTGCACAACAGGGTGGGTTAAGGATAAAGTTTCAGTATGATCTCCAATTTCCCCCCTGCTTCTGTGGGTTTAAAAAGAGAAGCAGTCGTTGCTCAACTGCGCAGCTTCGCAGCCTGAAAGCTACACACGCTAACAGTGCTGAGATTCCAGGGCACTTCTGGGAGCAATTGACTAGATCCTCAGCTGATGTAAAATGTCATAGGTCCATTGACTACACTGAGGTTTCCCCAATTTATGCCAGCTGAGAATGAAGCCCTGAAGCAGGGCGGCACGCTGCAGATGTTTTCTAAACCTATTCCGCTGCCATTCATCCAGGGCTGTTGTACGTGAAGCTGGTCACACCATGAGCAGTGATTCAGCAGCAGAAATTAGGAAGCCTACCCCAGTTTCGCACAACTAAAACCATTGCCACATCTCCAGCCTGATGCATGGACCTGCTTCCCAGAGGTTGCTCAGCTGCTAAACCAGCTCATGTGACAGACAGGCAGTTCCAGTTCAGACCAGCTACAACTTTGCAGTAAAAACAAGAACGAACCTCATCTTAGCCTAGTGCTGCAGCCTTTTTCCTCCCACTCATAACCTGTTTCCTACCCCAGGGCAAAATGGCAAATCCTCTTCACATCTTCCCCAGAACCCCCTCCACCTCCAAGCAGCCATGCCTCACCCCATCCCCGCCCTCTGACCCCACCTTTATCCACCCAGAGAGGAGAGCCACCTCTGAAACGCTGTCATGTGAGGATGCCAAGAAAACAAAGCAGGACAATTTGTTACAGATTCAACTACAGCTGCTAGACCCTCAGCTACCCCCCGCCCAGCCCACACGTCCCTTGCGCCCTGGATTTGTATCTGCAGCGCTCCCTACTCTCTGGTTAGAGTTTCCTCTCTGTTCCTTGGCCGGAGTGCCCAGAGCCAATTGACGTTACCTCCGTATCAGCCAGGGAGGCAGCAGCAGAGTAACAGAATGCACCCTCCCTGCTCCGCAATGTTCAGCCACAGCACCCCCCAGCTCTAACCCTGATTACACTCATGCCCTTGTTACACAGCGCTAATGCTGCTGGTTTCACGGATTCACACCAGAGCGAGCCGGAGCAGGATGAGGGCCATAGTCTCTGCCAGCCTGGGGGGCAGAGAGGGGTGGGAGGCAAGGAACTGGAGTCCTAAATGCTGACCTCTTTGGTGCTGTGCAGAGCAGCAGTTGCTGAAGCCAGCCTCTACCCTTCGGTGTGTGAGGACACAAAAAGCCACATGGGGGAAGGAGCTCTCCAGGGGCCAAAGAGCTGAAGTGAAGGAGAAGGGAGAGACTTTGCAACTTCCACCTGTGGGTCTCGAAGCATATCTCGAGAGGGATCCTCAGCCCCACTGCACAGATGGGGAACCTGAGCAAGAGTGCAGCAGAGGCTTGTCCCAATTCATGCCAGGAGCCCCAGAGGCCGTAGCTCCCAGTGCCACGCTCTACTGTCCCTGCTTTGCCAGCCGGAGGGAGGGTGATTGGAGCTGTACCACAAACGCACAGCCAACTTCTCGGCCACCTCAGTCTCTCCTTGAGGACGTTAGCAGGGAGAGCACCATTTGCACACCTGATTGGAAACACCCTACCTCAGGCCAGGCTGCTCATGGCCGTGGGGACATCTGGGCTGGCACTGTGAAAATATACCAGCATTCATCGTGCTGCAGAAGCCAGTCTTGTCCCCACTGCACTGCAAAAGCCAGGCAGCAGCAGCAGCAGCAGCCCCAGCATCCGGCGCAAAGCGGAGGCAACGGAAGCAGGGGCTGGCTCCATGGGGAGCTGCCAGTGTCTCTGCTGTGCCCCACAGGGAGCTCGGGGTGACCGTCGCCTGAGGACAAAGCTGGGGAGAGGCTAGGAAAGCCTGGCTGGTGCGGCTCGGGGAACCCCCAAGCCCAGCCCTCTGCCTGCGCCTGGGAACGCAGCCGGGCCACCCCAGGGAGCGAGGGCTGGCCTCAGACCCAGGCCAGGCGCAGGGGGTGCCGCACCTGCAGCGGAGCGGGCAGGGACGATGCTGCGGGGTGGGTGTCCCTGACCCCGGGAAGGGCCCCCAGAGCGGGCTGCGGGCGCCGCCAAACTGCCCCGGGGGCTGAACTGGGGGGAGGGGCCTTACGGCAACCCCCCAGGCCTCGCGGGGGGGCGCAGAGCCCGCGGCTGCCCCCATGCGGCCCCTGCGGCGCCCCTCACCTCGGCCTTGGGCCGGCTCTGCAGCAGATGCTCCAGGTACAGGTCGGACAGCGCCGTCCGCATGCTGCTCACGCTGGCGCCGCGGCTGGCCTTGAGCGTCATGCCGGGCTCCGGGCTCCGGGCTCCGGCCCCGCTCCCGCTCGGGGCGCCGCAGAGGAAGGAAGCGCCGGGCGCGGGATCTCCCTCCGCCTTCCCCGGTCCCGGTCCCGGTCCCGCCCCCAGGAGGAGGGTCAGGCGGGGGGCGGAATGGCGCCGCCAAAGCGCACAGCTTCCCCCGCCCCCAACCTCCCTGCACCCCCCCAGCCCCGCCCCCAACCCCCCTGCAGCCCCAGCTCCGCCCCCTCTGCCCCGCCCCCAACCACACTGCACCCCCCCCAGCTCCGGCACCCCCAGCTCCGCCCCCTGCCCCGCCCCCAACCTCCCTGCACCACCCCTGCCCCGCCCCCAACGGCCCGGCACCCCCAGCTCCGCCCCCCGCCCCGCCCCCAACCTCCCTGCACCACCCCTGCCCCGCCCCCAACTGCCCGGCACCCCCAGCTCCGCCCCCCGCCCCGCCCCGCCCCCAACCTCCCTGCACTACCCTGCCCCGCCCCCAACCACACTGCACCCCCAGCTCCGCCCCCAACAGCCCGGCGCCCCCAGCTCCGCCCCCTGCCCCGCCCCCAACCTCCCTGCACCACCCCTGCCCCGCCCCCAACGGCCCGGCGCCCCCAGCTGCGTCCCCTCTGCCCCGCCCCTAACCGCCCGGCACCCCCAGCTCCGCCCCCCGCCCCGCCCCCAACCTCCCTGCCCCACCCCTGCCCCGCCCCCAACAGCCCGGCACCCCCAGCTCCGCCCCCTGCCCCGCCCCCAACCTCCCTGCACCACCCCTGCCCCGCCCCCAACGGCCCGGCGCCCCCAGCTGCGTCCCCTCTGCCCCGCCCCTAACCGCCCGGCACCCCCAGCTCCGCCCCCCGCCCCGCCCCCAACCTCCCTGCCCCACCCCTGCCCCGCCCCCAACAGCCCGGCACCCCCAGCTCCGCCCCCTGCCCCGCCCCCAACCTCCCTGCACCACCCCTGCCCCGCCCCCAACGGCCCGGCACCCCCAGCTGCGTCCCCTCTGCCCCGCCCGCAACCGCCCGGCACCCACAGCTCCGCCCCCAACCACACTGCACCACCCCTGCCCCGCCCCCAACGGCCCGGCGCCCCCAGCTCCGCCCCCTCTGCCCCCCCCCAACCACCCGGCACCCCCAGCCTCGTCCCCTGCCCCAACCCCAACCGCCCTGCACCTCCAACAGCGTCCTCTCTGCCCCGCCCCCAAACAGCCCTGCACCCCCAGCATAGGGCCTTTCTACTGATGGTGCACAGTCACATTTTCCTTCGTGCACCTAACAAAATTTAATCTGCTTGTGGGTGGAAAAAATTAAGAGGGAAACTCGGCCATGAGGTCTGCATCCTAAGCCCAGATTCCCTGGCAGTATACCGATCTGTTGTTTTGGTTCAGACCCGTCTCTGGATGCAAGGTCAGCGAGCCTTTGCTTGCACCATCTCCCTGCAAACAGATAGGGCTTTCACGCCTCTTTGTGGGTCACATCTGTCACCTTGCCCAGTGCTGAGGAGCAGGAGTTGGATGGAGAGTCAGAAGCCCTAGCTTCTATTCCCAGCCCTCTGCTGACCTTGTGCAGGTCATCCCTCCGTTCTCCCTCCTACCCTTTGTCTGTTTTGACTACTGTGCTTAGATAGTAGAGGACAGCTGGTGCCCTTAAGAGCCGACAGTGTTTGTATGGTGTCTAGTACAAGGAGACCCTGATGCTGGCTGGGCCCTCTAGCTGCTGAAAGTCCCTCACGTCAGAGTGCCGCCTGCTTGGGAGGGACAAGCACCAACTGGGAACCGCAGCCAGGAATAGGGTGACCACGTTGCCCTATTGGAAATATGGGACACTGGCCTCCAGGGATGGGGGACAGGCTGCTGTCCCATCTCAGGGCTCCTCAGCGAAGGGGGCAGATGCCCCACAGTGTGGCACCAGGGATGAGGGCTCCTAGGGGGATGGGGGCTCCATGCAATGAAGAGGCTGCCCAGTGGCAGAGCGCACCAGTGGGGCGCACCCCAGCAGAGGAGCTCCCTGGCAGTGTGGGCTGCTGCCTCAAGACACCAGGTGCCAGGGAACAGGAGCCCCACAAAATATGGGACAATTAGCCCATTGTGAAATGCCTGTGAGACAGCTTAAATCATGGACTGTCCCAGGAAAATGGGACAGATGGTTTATCCCCTTAAAATGGCGTCCTTTCCAAATAAACACTGTAAACAAGAATGGGCCTGAGATTTTGTGTAGTTTTGTGAGGCTCATGATCGGTGCCTTTGGGCCAAGTGTGGCAAAAGCCCTCCTCTCTACATGGCAGTGTCACATCCGGATTGCCAAAAGCCAAATATGTCAGCACACAGAGTAAGGAATGGGGCCTGGGCATGGATGTGGGCAGGGCTTGAAGCTCTGTGTCAGGGTAACAGCCCCATAGGAAGGTAAACTGACAAAGCACTTTGCTCATTTATTGGGATCCCTTTCAATAACAGACCATCAGAAGGTAGAAACTGCAGCTCTGTGGATTTATCTATACAGGCACCTCCCAGGAAAATTAATCCGAAGTAACTCAAGGGGTGAAGTGAAAGCGGATCAGTTAAATTGTACGTGGAGATTTTGGCAAACCAAGAAAGTGCCTGAACCACAATTGCTCAATGCTAAAGCAGGCAGGCAGGCAGTTAATGGGCTTACACAGCAGCCTTAGCGTGACCGAGTCAGGAGGGGAGGGGCCTTGATACCACTGGAAGGGCAGCCTGACCCCACGTCCTTTTTGATGATGAGTTCTCTGTCAAAACTGCTGCAATGTGCATTTAGAAAACAGGAAGCCGGTCTACGTGCTCTCAGGGATGTGCCTGCCTCAGGGCCTGCAGCCTCCGAAACCACACATCTTGTACTAGATGATCAGAGGCAAGCTCTTATATTGGACATAGACATGTCTGGGGCATGACATGTTATTGTCATACTCATTAATAAATAGGGAACAAAGTTTGGGGCAGAGGGGCTTTTCCGGGACTCTCTCTGGACACATCTTGTGGTCCCCGCTGGCAGACAGAAGACTGGTGCCATGCTGCTTGAGAGCGGCACCCAACTTCAGTAATGACTGAGGGCTGGGGGGGCGTGTTTCACGAAGTTTCTGCAGACACATGTAACTGCCCAAGATTACGGGTACATCTATGATACCAAGTTTTGTCACCACAAAACAGCAAGTGTTCACACTGCATTGCGACTTGTATAGGGAAAAAGCAACCTGTTCCAGTGACATAAAACTTCCACCCTTACAAGGGACTTTTTTCTTTTCCCTCCTTTTATCGTGGCCAAAGAGCCAGTGCAGACCCTGCTGTTGGTTTGTGGACAGAACTGGCTTCCACCAGTATCCCACAATGCCTCACTGAGTCCTCTGCTCAGCGTTTTGATCTCTGCTGCCCTGCAGGCATGCCCTGCCCCATCCCCTTCCCCTGCCCTTCCAGAAGCAGCTGACAGCTGAGTGAGCTGCTCCCCTAGGGATGCTCCTGTTCTGCCGTGCACTCGGGACACATGGGCAGCTGGAGGGCTGCTGCAGGGAGAGGTGGGCCAGGCTGCTGCGATGCTCTGACATTCCTCTGCCCAGAGAGCACTCAGAGCTACTCATGATGCCACTCCTGGCAGCTGAGGATCCTGTGGGAGAATTGGGAAGTATCACCTCGGCCTTCTCACAACCCTGCACTGCCGGAGAGGCACCCACAGCACATTGCTCACACTGTCACTGCTGGTGCCCCCACTGTGGACGTGATCAGCTGACAGAGGGAGTAAGTGTGAACACCCTCTGGTGAGCTTTGTTTTGTCGACTTTTGGGTGTCGGTATAAATTCTGTCAACAAAACTTGGTTGTGTGGACCAGTGCTTCCCCAATGGTGTTCCGCGGCAGGAACCATGGGGTCGTGCGAAGTGAAAATATGGTTTTTGTGAGAAAATTCCATGGCAATAGCTGACTCCTCTGTGGCTCCCTGCCCTGCTGCCACTGAAACGGTAGAACTAAACTGAACTGGTTTAATGGCTGGCAGAGTGGCAGGAGGGGTCCAGCTGTTAAACCAAATGAACGTAGTTTCATTTAAGCAGAAAGAACTTGAAGTCCTAATAAATAAATACAACGATGACATAATTGGTATCACAGAGACTTGGTGGGATAATACACATGATTAGAATATTGGTATAGAAGGGTACCACTTACTCAGGAAGGATACGCTGGGTAAACAGGGAGGAGGTATAGGAGGAGTTGCCTTATATATATTAAAAATCTGCACACCTGGACTGAGGTGGAGATGGATGCAGGAGACAGATGCATTGAGAGTCTCTGGGTTAGGTTAAAAAGGGATAAAAACCAAGGCTGATGTCATGCTAGGGGTCTACTGCAGCCCACCTACCTAGGTAGAAGAAGTGGATGATGCTTTTTCTAAGCAATTAAGAAAATCATCCAACACACAGGATTTGGTGGTGATGGGTAACTTCAACTATCCAGACAAGTTGGGAAACTCATAAAGTGAGGCACAGACTATCCAGAAAGTTCTTGGGCTGCACTGATGACAATTTTTTATTTCAGAATGTGGAAAAGGCTACTCGGGGGAAGCAGGTCTAGATTTGATTTTAACAAATAGGGAGGAACTGGTTGAGAATTTGAAAGTGGAAGGCAGCTTGGGAGAAAGCAACCATGAAATTATAGAGTTCATGATTCTAAGAAATGGTGAAAGGGAGACCAGCAAAACTGAGACAATGGAGTTCAGGAAGGCAGATTTTGATAAACTCAGAGAGCTGGTAGGAAAGGTCCCATGGGAAGCGAGACTAAGAGAATAAACAGCTGAAGACAGTTGGCAGTTTTACAAAGGGACACTATTAAAAAGCAAGCTGTACTGATGTGTAGGAAGGATAGAAAGTATGGTAAAAGACTGCCCTGGCTTAGCTAGGAGATCCTGAATGACCTCAAAATCAAAAAAGAGTCCTATAAAAAGTGGGGATTAGGAGAAATTATTACAAAAGGATGAATATAAGCAAACAGTACCTGTATGCAGGGGCAAGAGTAGAAAGGCCAAGGCACAAAACACGCTTAAACTAGCTAGAGACATAAAGGGAAACAAGAAGACATTCTGGCCGTGTTTACACATACAAGCTCATCCGGAAGAAGCTGGTGCTCTTCCAGAAGATCCTTGGAGTGTCTACGCATAAAGGTCACTCTTCCAGATTCCATACTCCACTTCCAAATCAGGAAGAGTGCCTTCTTCTGGAAGATTCTGTGAAACCACTCCTGTTGGGAGTGGCAGCCTGACTCTCGAGGTCCCTGGCAGGGGAGAATCAGGCTGCCCTCACTGACAGGAGAGGAGAAACTGACCAGCACACTCCTGTGACCAGTGGGCAGCGCAGAGACAGGCTCTCAGCTGCCTGACACTCACAAGAGACAGAAGAAGGACCAGGGCTGCAGTACTGGTCAGTTTCCTGGCTCCCCGCCAAGCTATGCAAAATTTGATTTATACATGGGGTTGCACAAGAGTGCAACCTCTGTGTAAGTCGGGGTTCTACTGCATATTAGAAGCAAAAGGAAGACCAAGGACAGGGTAGGTCCACTTCTCAGTGAAGAGGGAGAAACAACAATCAGGAAACTTGGAAAGGGCAGAGATGCTTAATAACTTCTTTGTTTCAGTCTTCACCAAGAGGGCCAATGCAGAAATGCCTAATATGGTGAATGCTAGTGTGAAGGCAGTAGGTTTAGAGGATAAAATAAAAAATGAACAAGTTAAAAATTACTTAGAAAAATTAGATGTCATCAAGTCATCAGGGCCTGATGAAATGTATCTAGAATACTCAAGCAGCTGATAAAGGAGGTATCAGAAACTTCAGCTATCATATTTGAAAAGTCCTGGAAGTCAGAAGAGATGCCAGAAGACTGGAAAAGGGCAAACCTAGTGCCCATCTATTAAAAGTGAAAAAAGTACAACCCAGGAAACTACAGTCTAGTCAGTTTAACTTCTGTGCTGGGAAAGATAATGAAACAAGCAATTAAGGAATTCACCTGCAAACATCTGGAAGAAAATAAGGTGATAGGTAACAGCCAGCATGGATCTGTGAAGACCAAATCATGCCAGACCAATGTGATGGCTTTCTATAACAGGACAACAAGTCTTGTGGATAAAGTTGAAGCGCTGATTGTGGTATATCTAGACTTTAGTAAGGCTGTTGATATGGTATTACACCATCTTCTTATCAATAAACTAGGCAAATACAACTTAGATGGGACTTCTTGAAGGTGGGTGCATAACTGTCTGGATAACTGTTCTCAGAGTAGTTATTAATGGTTCACAGTCATGCTAGAAGGGCATAATAAATGGGGTTCTCCAAGTGTCTGTTTTGGGACAAGATCTATTCAATATCTTCATCAATGGTTTAGATACTGGCATACAGAGTACGCTTATTAAGTTTGCAGATGATTCCAAGCCGGGAGGGGTTGCAGCTGCTCTAGAGGATAGGGTCAGAATTCAAAATGATCTGGACAAACTGGAGAAATGGTCTGAGGTAAACAGGATGAAGTTTAATAAGGACAAATGAAAAGTACTCCACTTAGGAAGGAACAATCAGCTTCCTACATACAGAATGGGAAGCAACTGTTTAGGAAGGAGTACTGTGGAAAGGGATTTGAGGGTCATAGTGGACCACAAGCTAAATATGAGTCAACAGGGTGATGCTGTTGCAAAAAAAAGCAAACATGATTCTGGGATGCTTTTATAGGACTGTTGAGAGCAAGACACTGAAAGTCATTCTTCCTCTCTACTCAGCGCTCATTGGGCCTCAGTTGAGGATTGTGTTCAGTTGTGGGCACCACATTTCAAGAAAGATGTGGAGAAACTGGAGAATGTCTAGAGAAGAGGTGAAAGCAACAGAGGTGATGTTGTGGTTGGTCTCTGCTATAAACTGCCAGATCAGGTAGATGATTTCTTCAGACAACTAAGAGAAGCTTCCAAATCACAGGCCCTGCTTCTCATGGGAGATTTTAATCACCTGGACATTTGTTGGGAGACCAATACAGCAGCACATAGACAATCCAGGAAGTTTTTGGAGAATGTTGGAAATAACTTCTTGGTACAAGTGCTGATGGAACCAGCCAGGAGCCATGTGCAACTTGACCTGCTGCTCGCAAACAGGGATGAACTACTAGGAAAAATAGGAGTGGGTGGCAACTTGGACTGCAGCAACCATGAGATGGTAGATTTCAGAATCCTGACAAAAGGAAGAAAGGTGAGCAGTAAAATACAGACCCTTGATTTCAAATGAGCAAACTTTGACTCCCTAAGAGAACTGATGGGCCGGATCCTTTGGGAAATGGATATGAAGGGGGAAGGAGTTCAGGAGAACTGGCAGTATTTGAAAGAAGTCTTACTGAAGGCACAGGAACAAACCATCCCAATGTGCAGTAAGAAAAGCAAACATGGTAGGCAACCAGCTTGGTTTAACAGGGAAATCCTTGTGGAGCTCAAATTCAAAAGGGATACGTATAAGAAGTGGAAACGTGGACAGATGACTAAGGAGGAGTATAAATATATGGCTGGAGAATGCCAGGGAGTAACCAGAAAAGTGAAAGTACAACTGGAATTGCAGCTAGCAAGGAATGTGAAGAGTAACAAGAAAGGTTTCTACAGACTGGTTAATAATAAGAGGGTTATCAGAGAGGTTGTGGATGAGGGGGGTACCCAAATGACAGCTGTTGTGGGGAAGGCTGAAGTACTCAATGCTTCTTCTGCCTCAGTCTTCATGGACAAGATCAGTTCCCAACCTGCAGCACTAGGCAGTGCAGTACGGGAAGCAGGTGGGCAGCCCTCGATAGGGAAAGAACAGGTTAAGAGCTACTTAGAAAAGCTAGTAGAACACAAATCTATGGGCCCAGATTTAATGCATCCAAGGGTGTTGAGGAAATTGAAAGATGTCATTGCAGACACTTTGGCTATTATCTTTGAAAACTTGTGGCAATCAGGAGAGATCCCAGATGATTGGAAAATGGCAAAAGTAGAGCCCATCTTTAAAAAGGGAAAGGAGAACAATCCAGGGAACTATAGACTGGTCAGCCTGACCTCAGACCCCAGAAAAATCATGGAGGGGGATCCTCAAGGAATCTATTCTGGAGTACTTAGAAGAGGGGAACATGATCGAGTAGTCAACATGGATTCACCAAGGGCAAGTTGTGCCTGACCAATCTGATTAGCTCCTATGATGAGGTAACTGGCTCTGTAGACATGGGGAAGTCAGTGGATGTGATACACCTTGACTTCAGCAAAGCTTTTGATACAGTCTCCGACAACATTCTTGCCCATACGTTAGGGAAGTATGGATTGGACACATGGACTCTAAGATGGATAGAAAGCTGGCTTGATGGCCAGGCCCAACGGGTACTGATCAATGGCTCAGTGTCTGGCTGGTGGTCAGTTTCAAGTGGAGTGCCACAAGGATCAGTTCTAGGGCCAGTATCGTTCAACATCTTTATTCATGATCTGTATGAGGGGATGGATTGCACTCTCAGCAAATCTGTGGATGACACTGAGCTAGGGGGTCAGGTGGATAGGTTGGAGGGTAGGGACAGGATCCAGAGTGAACTAGATAAATAGGAGGATTGGGCCAAAATAAATCTGACGCAGTTTAACAAGAAGAGCAGAGTCCTGCACTTGGGATGGAAGAATCCCAAGCGTTGTTACAGGCTGGGGACTGACTGGCAAAGTAGCAGTGCATCAGAAAAGGACCTGGAGATTACTGTGGATGAGAGGCTGCAAACAAGTCAACACTGTGCCCTTGTAGCCAAGAAGGCTAACGGCATATTGGGGTGCATTAAGAGAAGCATTTCCAGCAGATCTAGAGAAGTTATTGTTCCCCTCTACTTGGCACTGGTGAGGCCACATCTGGAGTTTGAGTCCAGTTCTGGGGCCTCCGTTATAGAAAGGATGTGGATGCATTGGAGCAGGTTCAGTGGAGGGCAACAAAAATGATTAGGGGGTTGAAGCAAACGACCTTTGAGGAGAGGCTGAGGGATCTGGGCTTATTTAGTTTGTGGAAGAGAAGACTGAGGGGCAATTTGATAGCAGCCTTCAACATCCTCAAAGGGGGTACTAAAGAGGAGTTAGGCCTAGGGATGTGGTGGCAGGTTTGTGGGATGGGGGATAATGCTTGGGGATAGGGGCACAGATTTGGGGACTGAGGGCTGAGGTGGGTAAAGCCTGGAGATGGGGGGGCAGGTTTGGGGGCTGACGGGGTAGATTTTTCCATTGCCAAATAAAATTGGAAAACACTGGTATAGACATATCCTAAGGAAAGCTTAGCTTTCAGTGAGAGTACTGTTCTGTTGTCCTGTGTGTGCCAGCCAGCAATGAGTCCAACAGCTGTGTCCCCTTTGATTTATTGCCTGACTGCACCTTGCACAGAGTAAAGTTACCAAGAGCTTCCGGTTGAAAGATGCTCAGGTTAAAAAATCATTTTTGGTTTAGTTTAATTTCCTGAAGTGACTTAATTGACATCAAGACCATGTCTACACTAGCCCAAAACTTGGAAATGACCATGCAAATGGCCATTTCAAAGATTACTAATGAATTGCTGAAATACATATTCAGCGCGTCATTAGCATGTGGGCGGCCGTGGCACTTCAAAATTGCCGCGGCACTTTGAAATTGCTGCGGCTCGTTGCCGCATGGCTTGTCCAGACAGGGGTCCTTTTTGAAATCCCCCAGGAACTTTGAAATACCCTTATTCCTATCTGCTGACTTTAAGTTTCAAGTTTAAGTTCCTATCTGCTGATAGGAATAAGGGGATTTCGAAGTTGGTGGGGTCCTTTCAAAAAGGACCCCCATCTGAACGAGCTGCGCAGCAGCGAGCCGCCACCCACATGCTAATGAGGCGCTGAATGTGTATTTCAGCACTTCATTAGTAATCTTCGAAATGGCCATTTGCATGGCCATTTTGAAGTTTTGGACTAGTGTAGACGTAGTCCAAGTGAATTAATGAAACTTAATGTCAATTAAGAATTAAACTTAATTCAGGTCACTTTAATTCTGAGTACAAGCATCCACACAGGGACTTAATGCAATTTAACTAATCCACTTTCAAGTTATTTCAGGCCTGTTCTACCCTTACAACTGATGTCACCACAGCTCTCCACGTTCTTGACTGACAGGGCTACTCTGTTCTCAGTCCCAGAGTACAGGCAGTGAGAATGCCTCAGCTGCCTTTGTGCGGAGTGATGAAGCCCTGCTGTCAGCGTAGGCTCTGACTGCACCATGAGGTTTCACTGGCACAGGTACAGTTTACTCCCACTAATGCAGATACACCCTCAGATTAGCCTTCCTGAGTGTCTCCATGTAGACAAGCCCTAAGTTATCTGGAAATAAGAAATTCAGTTTGGGTGTTGGGAGAATGTTTTTCTTTAAAAGAAAACCACCACTGTGACAAGAACCTAAGTGACCGCACCGACTGAGCCGCCTGTGGAAGTGCACGTCTAGAGCGTCCTGGGGGGCGTTCCTTCAGTGAGCCATGTGCCTCAGGGCCCAGCTGGCATCTCGTTGCTGAGCTGAGAGAACACAGACACACCTGGAAGTGCCACTGGTCTTTTCAGTCCAACAGAACCCTGAGAAACCAACGGAGAAGAACGTAAGTCCCCAAAGGGAAGAAAAATGGGGAGACACAGATGAGGATGAGGAACGAAAATAAGACTCAAAGTCTACAACTTTCCCCTGCCTGATGGAGTAATGCTCCTGGCCACGGCATTGAAAAGCCAGTGAGCTGTAGGCGTGGGACAAGGATGAGGCGGCTTGTTCTGGGTTACTAAGACCATACAGTTCTCAGAGGACATGCCAGGACCTGCGGTGGGGGCTACTGGTCACACATCTGACTCAGGGTGATGCCTGGGGTGGGTGAGGAGGTACATGCCCCCAAAATGTTCTGGGTGGGAGGGGCAAGGGGCTAGTCAGTGGAAGGCCAGAACCGCCTCTGCACTCACTGGCCAGTGACAGGGGGAGCAGAGTGAGTTGGGGGCTACATTGCTCCATTTCCCGCACTGCCACATGTGAGTTCAGGGGCTGGACCCCCACTGCCACACGAGTCCCCCAGGTCACATCGCTCGGTGGGAGGAGGCTGGGGGAAGAAGGAAGGTGGGGATGGGACCAGAGCAAGGGAGAGGTGGGAGAGGGCAAAGAGAAGCAGGATCTGTGGTGAAGGGGGTAGTCTCTTTCTGGGCTGCAGGGGGCAGTCGCATAGTCCGTGGCCTCCCCGTCCGTGGCGCCTGTTGTGAATAGACTAAAGCAAGCCAGATTCTCCACGACACGGCGCCCAGCGCTCTGGCTCCACACATGCTGTGTTTCAAGGAACGGAAATCAATTGTTCCCCCATCACACTGGTCCCTGCAGGAGCGGAGTGCCACATTCTGCAGCCTGGCTAACACTGGGCTCGGCTGTTTACTCTCTCAGCCTCTCGCCAGCTGCAGAAGGTGTGCAGCAGAGCGTCTTGCCATGGGGTGGGGGGTAAAAGTATGTGAAAGGCAGGTCACAGATGGGCAGGGGGAGGTTTGCAGCCATCCCCAGGCTAATTTGTTCCAGTCCCAGACCAGCCCTCCATGGACGCTGTCTCCTGCACAGGGGAGCTTAACCGCTGCTGACGAGCACTCCACGGTGGTTCTCAACTGATTTGCTTGTGCTCCCCTTTCTTGTGTCTCCAGCGCTTTATATGCCTCCCCTGCCCCCCCATCGCACAAGCCCATGGCGGGGGGGGGGCAGTTTTGAAGGCAGCAACAGCTCCAGCAGCAGAGGGGGAGCCAGGGTGGTAGGAGGTGGCAGGGACGAGCAAACTTTTTACATCAGGTCCCACGTTTTGTCCCTGCAATTAGCTGCCCCCAACCTGTGGGAGGACCCCAGGAAGGGATTGGGGTGGGATGCTGGGGGGCTCCTGAGGGGGCCCTGAAGTGGGAGGGGTGCTTGGGGAGGGTACCTGGGGGGCTCAAGGTTGTGCTGTGTTGAGCAGTGGTGGCACGAGGCTGGCGGTGGCCCTGCATCCCCACGGGCAGCACTCACTGCACACCAGCATCTCAGGGGACGCCCGGGGGTCAGCGTGCCATGGGCCGCGGGGGCCAAGGCGGATGCCTTACCAGGCTGGGAGCTCACCGGGTCGACCCCACCGCTTGACTCAGGGCCTCTGCATGTTCCTGGCCCAGCGGAGGAGGCGGTGGTGTCGTTCCCTCAGCGGCGGCAGTGGGGGAAGAAGTAAAGGTCTGGGGAGGCAGTGGAGGCCATGGGACGGGGGAGGAGGAGCCGATCGTGCTTCGTCCTCCTTACAAAACATCGCCCCCCCCACTTGGCACACCCCTGTGGTCTGGCATCGCCACCCTCACTTCTCCGCTGCTGTTGGCGGCCGCAGTGCCTTCAGAGCCAGGCACCAGGCCAGCTGCCGCTCCCCGAAAGCTTTCCACGTCCCCCAGGGCACACGCCCCCAGCCTGAGAAGCTCTGAAGAGCAATGAAGCTGCCAACCACGGTCTTCATCCCAGAGTGGTGGACAAGAGGAAGCTCGTCCTTGTTCCTGGGGAGGGGTACCTGCTTTACACAAACACCAGCTGGCCAGAGGGGCTGCACCCCATGTGCTGTGCCTCACTTACGTCATGCAGCAGAGAAGGAGCATGATCCCCAGGGCCAGCGGGAAGGCGTACAGAGCTGCCCGGGGGAAGGACTCTCGGATGTGGATCCAGAGATCGTCCATGTAGGCTGCCAGCCAGGACCTGCGGATGCCTGCAGAGGTGACACACTCCAGTCAGCAAAAGGAGCAAGGGGAAAAGAAGAAAACCTGCTACACGAACGCCCTTGGCCAAAAGCACTGCAGGGGGAGAAGGTGTGTGGTAGCCAGCCCATTCTGCGTGCGAGCCACTGAGGGACCAGAGCAATGAGTCTCTGCTGATGCCCCACATGCCCAGGTGGTTTTCTCACCCACCGTGTCTCTCGGCCACCTGAGGGTGAAGACTGGGGCTGGAATATAGCACCACGTGACGCAGTGGGAACAGAACAGGGCCCAGGGCATCTCTGGGTCACTTGTCTCCATGTACACCAGGCAGGGTCGTGTCTAGCAGCCTACATGAAACAAGCTGCCTGGCTGGCAACACAGGAGGGTTTGACACAGCAGCACCTAGAGACACATCCTCTGGACACCTGTGAGCAATGGAGCTCCAGAGCCCACGTGGCTTTCCTTGGCAGACTCCTTGGTCCCAGAGTCCCATGGGGGCTGGACCCTGGAAGGCCAATGCATTTGCCGGGAAGTGTTAAAGGCCCTTTTCCCTACTCGCTGAGACGGGGTTGCTCAGGTGACGTAGGGACACCTCGATGCAGTTAAGGGCTGCCTGGGGCCTTTGAAAGCCCTCCTGGGAGAGGGAAGCCCAAGAGCAAGGGAGAAAAAGGAAACACCTGTGTGGGTGAAAGGCCATGCTCCTTCCCATAGGGTGACAGCCAGACTGGAGCACCTGGAGGATGAGACCCCAGGGCACCCACCAGGCTCACACCTGCCCCCAGTGAGAAGGGCAGCAAAAGAGCCCTGCCCCTGGGGTTTTGCTTCCCATGTGTTTGGTGGAGGATCAGCCCCTAGGACAGCCCTGGAAATGCAACCAAGGGTGCCCAGAAGGGGGAGGCAAGCCGTGACGGAGTGGGGCTGAGTGCCCTGGTCCCATCGTTAGCAGCGGGAGGGCCGAGGTGGCTAAGGCCAATGAGAGAAAAGCAGCACCTTGCCATCATGGACATTTGGGAGGAGGTGGCTCTGCCTCACCAGGGTCTGGAACCTGGAAGGCGGGAGTGGGGAAAGGTGGAACTGCCTTGCTAGCCTTCCGAAAGCCTAGAACATCTCTGAAGGTTCATCTGCCCAGGGACTACGTTAATTCAAATTCACTCTTACATTGGTGAGTTAAACTCATTAAAACCCTGTTGTTCAGCATTAACATGGCCTTGCTTCGGGTTAATTTATTCTGTAAGTTAAGCAAAATAGAACTAAGGGCACTTTAATTCTGAATGAGAGTGTCTACACAGGAGTTCAGGCAGTTTAACTCGTTCTCTTGAAATCTCCACCTTTAGTTAATTCCAATTAACTTTCCTGAGTGTTCCCGTGTAGACAGACCCTAACACAGTACTAATTGTTACGTGCTGGGTGCTTCTTGAAGGTTTTGTTTTGTTTCATTTTTGTTTGTTTATTTTTTAAACAGAGGCCCAGAGGATGTGTTCATAGAATCCCAGAGTTGGAAGGGACCTCAGGAAGCCATCCAGTCCAGCCCCCTGCCCCAAGCAGGATCAACCCCAACTAAATCATCCCAGGCAGGACCTTGTCCAGCCGGGACTTCAAAACCTCTAGGGATGGAGATTCCACCACCTCTCTAGGCAACACATTCCAGTGCCTCACCACCCTGCTGGGGAAAAAGTTTTTCCTAACATCCAACCTACCCCTCTGCCTGTGTAACTTCAGACCATTGCTCCTTGTTCTGCCCCCTGTCACCACTGAGAACAGTATTGCTGACCTAAGCAGTTATTTCAGGCTCTCCGTGAGATTTTTCAAAAACATAGATTTAGCAAAGGACCAAGGTTTGGAACTTACTCTGAAGCACAAACAGTAGAATAACAGCAATTCAGCCCCTGCTCCTTTTGCCACGGTTGACCCTTCACAGCCCATAGTTGTTAACTAGTAGAACTAAGAATACACTGTACCTTTTCATTCGCCTTAGCTTGTACCTGTTCTTTTCCATTATAGGGAACAAGAGTGCAAGGTGGGGAGATACGTCTAACGTTAGTGCCCTGGATGCAGATTACTTTTCCTTCTGTGCAGGTCTATCAAAGAGCCGGTCCTGAACTCTGAGCCCTTCTTACAGAGGAACTGCAGGGCCTCTGGCGGGTGGGGAAACCAGTTACACGCTGCCCCTTGGAACCTCCCTGGGCCGTCCCCCTTGAGCTGTGGGGGAGGCAGGGGAGGAGCTAGCTCTGGCAGGTTTGTTAATGACATCACCACTCCCCCATCTGGCTGGGACTAACCTGCCCCCTTGGCAGCTGTTTTAGCAGGGAACGGAGCTCCTCTCTTGTGCCTGGAATTGGCTACCCCTGGGTCCAAGCTGGGGTACAGACCTGGGGCCAATGTCAGAGACGCTGTTATGGAGACACTGGGAACGTACAGCTCCACAGCTGCCAACCCTGACCCTTCCTCCAGCACTGGACTGACTCCAAGGGAACAAGCCGCACACCCATCCACCGCCTCAGCCTGCTGAGCCCTGACCTCAGGGGTTAAAAGTGCCACCTGTGAGCACTACCGAGGGACCCAGCCATCCCACAGAGCTAGAGGGGTGGGCCCTGTCTCCGCATCAGCAGGTCTCCGACTTGGGCAGCCTGAGGACCCCACGTCAGCTTCTAGTTTTCCCTGGTGGCACTCAACCCCGCTCAGCCCTGGGCTGCAGCCCCTCCCCATCTCTGCCCCCAGACCCTGCCCCTGCCGCCCCTGCGCCCCTCTCTACCCCCTCCCATGGGACCTGTCCCCACTCCTGCGGCATGCTGCTGACCAGCTGGGGCGGGGTGGGGCGTGGCGGGCTTGCAGGAGGCACAGAGAGTGGGGGTGGAGGAGGAGGAGTTGACCGGCAGGACTGGCAGCCCTGGACGTGACTCACAGACCCACTGGAGAGCCTCCCCAGTTTGAGAACTGCTGCTTTACGTAATGTGGGTGTAGCTGCTGTGGCTGCTACTTACCTTGACTTTGGTGGCCTGGGTCTCCTCTCCCTCCAACAGCAAAGGGGTGAACTTTCTCCTTCTCTTGCAAAGCCAGAAGTCTCCCTGGGACCGGCTTCTGGGCCCCCTGCTCCCTGCTGCTGAAGAGGTGCCTGGATGGCTGGGAGATGACCTCACGCTTGCTGGGGGGCTGGTCACAGGAGGCAGCGGCAATCAGACAGAGCAGCAGAGGAATCACAACCTTGTGCAACAGCAGTGGCATGGCTTCTTCCTGTCCAGGGACTTCTCTCAGGGCTGGAGTCTCCTCCCTGGTTCAGTGGGCCCCTCACACACTTGCTCTGACCCTCATCTTGGGCTTTAGGGATCTTTGACCAGAAGAAGACTGAACCGTTGACACGGGCTGGGTTTTGTTAAGCTGAGAAAAGACTCACCAAGTTACTAAGGGGAAATTTTCCCAACCCCGTTCCCTGTATTATGGCAGCAGAACTGGTCTGAGATCAGCATGCTGGTGAGGAACTACCCACACAGGGTCAAAGCCCAGAGATGTCCATGACACCTTTCCACCATTTTCAGTGGCTTTTGGACAGGCCCAAATAATGCACAGCTGCACCTGTGACACCTGGTCGGCTGTGCTCAGGCAGGTTATGCCAGAGCAAATTGAAGCCCACCTCTGAAAGCAGCCCCTTGATTCCCTGGTCCCTGGCTAGCCAATCAGATGGGCTTTTAAGTGTGTTTCGCGCCAGTAAGAGCATCTCACTAAGGCTGCATCTACCCTACAAGCTAAAATCACCTTTATTAAAGTTGATTTGTTAATACCAGGTTTTATCAATTCAGTTTTGAGCATCCTCAAGGTCCCACAGGCTCGCCACAAAAATCAACTTCTTGCTGCGCACACAAGTCACCAAAATCGACTGTTGCAGCAGTGTGTTGTGGTAACCTACCCCACAGTTCCCTGAGCCCCATGGCATTCTGGGTATTTCCACTGGTGCAGCATGAGAAAAAAAATGCCCCACAAGCAGCTGTGGGTATCTGATGACATCTTTCCACATTTCATTCCCTTCTTTCCCCTGCCGTGTTAAACAAATGTCCCTTTTTCCAACGGGAGCTGGCTTGCCTGCATAAGAGATGTGCTTTTAATAACTGGGGGGAGTGGAGGGGTAGTAAAGTGCTTAGGAAAGGTTAGAAAAAATGGGATGCAAAAGCACTGGTTCTTTGGAGGCTTGGATCTGGATTTAGACCTCCTGGCAAAGAAGACCCTCAGCTCAATAATTTTGTCTCAGATGCCAGCCACTCTAGTGACAAATTTCTGAGTGTGCCCGAAGAGCAGAGCTACAAGCTGCTGTGCAAACACCCTTGTGCCCTCCTTTCCAGCCAGCATTAGACACGGCACACCAGGCAGGCGGCCAAGACTCCCTGGGCCCTCAAGGAATCATCCAGAGGGGTCCCAAGAACCAGCCCAGGGCACCAAAAGGCAGTTCCCTCCTGGACTGGGTGAAAGGTGCAGACCTACCTGGACCTGTGGGACAAGGAGGATCTACTCCAAGACCCCAAGGTGAAGCACCGCAATGCCCAAGCCTACATCAGATGGCCACGACCCTGGCAGAACAAGGCCACCCGCTGCCGCAGCCTGGAGGACGTCCAGGCGAAGCTGAAGGAGGCCCAGCAGGGCTACACCTGGGCCCAGGATGCTGCCCGACACTCTGGGGCAGAACCCACCACCTGCCCCTATTACCAGCTGGGCCCAGGCTTGCAGCTGGGTTTAGACCTCCTGGCAAAAGAGTTCCTCAGAACAAGAATTTTCATCCTGGCGCCCACTGCAGAACCTGGGCCTGCCTGTGTAAGTAGTAGACACGAGCACCAGTCTGAAAATGCAATGCAGCATAAAGCCAATTGTGGCTCGGGTGGTTGCTGCGAGCCCTACGTGGAGAAATGTGGTTATTGTGGAGCTACCAGATTGCCTTCAATGGCCTGTGGATCAGACCCATACAAAATTTTGGTCTCAAAGGACAGTCACTCTAGTGACAAAGTTTTTTCTTCTGTTGATCAAAAAGGCCTCCTGGTGCCCCAGGGCACTCCCTGGCCACAGTAATCAATGCTGTACAGTACCTGCCTCTGGCCCTTCTGAAAGCCGCTGGGAGCCCATGGAACCTTGTGGCAGGACCCACCACCTGCCCCTGTGCCCACCATGCCCAGAGGAAAGTGTTGGATCTGTATTTAGACCTCCTGGCAAAGGTCCTCAGAGCAATAATTTCTGCCCTTGCACCCCATCCATAATCTAGAAATGTGCATCTAAGTACCCACGGGTGTTACGCTGAATGTCCACCCAATCGACTTTCGATGGCACTTCCTGTGCCTACGGGTAATGGGGAACCAGGGGTTAATTATGGAGAGGGAGCCCGAGAAACGGCTGCCACACTGGACTGAGTACAGTTTAAATCCTTTAATGATGAGCCATTGGAGGGCAAGTCTGGTCCCAGCCCCTGCCTTTGGGTTCTTGATACTCTTAAGCCAGCCCCCGACTATTAGCTGCCAAGGGAGGCTTCCCCGCAGGTGTCTGCAAGGCCCCCAAATATCACAGCCTCCGGAGACTTTCCCCATGTGGCTGCCAGCCCCCGAATATCTTAGCCGCTGAGGGAGACACCTCCTGGGCGGCCACAAGGCTCCCAAATAGGTGCCAGCCTCCAAGTATCTTTAGCTGCCGATGGAGACTCCCCCCCTGGCAGCTCCAGGACCCCCTTTGCATGCAAGCTGCCCGAAGCATGTTCTTTTATCGGTTCAGGGTCAAGCCACATGATGTGTCTGAGCACGGGACAGTTCCAGACTGCGTGGCACTTCTGGGGGAGGGAAGGGAGGGGATGTGGGGGGGCAGGACAAAATGTAAACAGCTGAAAAGAAGTTTTTGGTCCTATCATACAAGCGCAACCGCCACCCACAGCCTGGCTGCCACGTGGTGGGGGGGGCGCTGCAGCGGAAGACAGGGAGGCAGGAAAAAAAGACAGCTGGCAGAACACAGAACCACAGACCCCGCAGCTGAGCAACAGCAAAGAAAGAAGATTTTTCAGCCTCTCATGACCCTACAGCCATGGGCTTCCAGGTGCCGAACTGAAATGGGATCCCTGTTGTCTAATTCCTCTGCACCTGAGAGAAGTGGAGATGAGGAGGCCAGAGCGGAGAACTGTGGGGCATCGTGGGGCACAAACCAGACATCTCTGAGGGCTAATTAATTCAATTTAAAGAGATGTGGCATCCTCACTACCCTGCATTTGGAATTTTAAATTCAAACTGAACGCTACACCGGTCAGGTGACTACGATATTATGATACCAACGTTGCGTCGATTTTAGCGCTCCATAAATCGAGTGAATGGAATTTACGTGAAGACAGGCACTTGGTAAAATGTGGCTAAATGACTTAAAATCACTATTATCTCGTAGTGTAGACAAAGCCATTGAAAGACCCTGAAGTTATAACCCAGAGGCAGGCCTGAGCTACAAAGCTGAGGTTCCAACAGCTCCACTGTTTGGACAAGCCAACAGCCAGGAGTCGGATGTTTACAGAACGATCCCTGGGATCACACTGAATGCAGAGATAACCAGCAACTGTGTTGTTCCGAGCACTTATCACAAAGACCCCCTTGTTCATCCCTAGGGGAAGCAGGGCTGCTTGGGTTCATGCTTCCCTTAGCCTAAGAGTGCACAAGACAGGCTCCTAACCATGAAAATGCTGCTGTGGGAACCACTTAATGCAGAGAGCAAACTGCAGATCTTCAGTTAACCACTGTACAAACAGCAGGGAAGAGCAGAATTACTCTGAAATACAAGGCCAACCGTTGAGGGTCATAGCCCAGATCGAAAAGAACCGATGGAATCAGCTATTCTGTGCCCTTGCAAAGGCCAATGGAGTTCCCCAACACAGACCACATCTGATATTAATCTGACACTGTATCTGAGCATTATAAATATTGCTGGGAGACACACGCTGCCAGACAAGATCAGTGTATCTTCCTCACCCTATCCTCCCACAAACTGCAGATGCTGCATGGAAGATACACCGGACAATGACTTCTCAGATATCTGAAACTCACAGAGGCATTAAATGCATTCAGACAGCATAGGGCCTCTTCAGTGTAATTAATAACCCCGGTTCGGCTCATGCAAGGACAGTGCTGATGGTGTAGTTAAAGTACTGTGCTGTGTTCGGATAGTCACTTTGTCTCTCTCTGCCACAATTCTCCACCTGTCAAGTGGAAATAATAGCACTGCCCCACCTGACGGAGGTTTTCTGAGATTAAATACTTGGAAGGGGCTCAGATGGGGCTGTGTCAGGATCGATAAATGTAACCATAGCAATCCTGAGCTCTTCTGTAGAGCTTCTCAGCTGTGCTCCTCTATAAAGAAGGGCAATGCCGTGACCCACTTTGTACTGCTAGGGGCTCATGCAGCTTCTCCATTCAGACCCGGCTGCCAGGCCCGTGGGCAGTCTGGCCGTGAGAGTGCCACAGACCGGACACTTCCTGGGTCGACCTTCTGTCCGATGGGTTCTTTACAATCACTTTCTCAGCGCTGTGGAACGGGGCGGCCGTGACTGTGGCTCTGGGCAGGATGAGCCCTCCCACGCCTGGCAGCCCAAGAGAGTCTGGCCCCCCAGGAGAAAGGCGGAGACTGGTGCGAGTGAAGGGATGCTGCAGGAGGCGGAGCCCCTCCTGATACCCTACCTGCTGAGTCTGGCCACTCCCACCTTCCCAGGACAGCCCAACCATGTGGGCCTCCTGGCCCCTTCCCAGCGGATCGTACGATGTCAAGGCAGCTTCAGTGACCGTGTGGAACAGGAGCCCAGACTCCAGGCTAAGCACACAAGAACACAGCTGGCAAAAGCAGGCTTAGCACTGCTGCGCTATGGCGGATCACGCCTCCCAGGGGACCCTGGCCACCTGCTCCATCTCTCAGCGAGCGCCAGAAGGATCCCTGCAGCCAGGGCACAGCAGACAACCTCCGAGTTTCTTTGGTACTAGCTCATGAGTGGCTGGGTCCTTCAAAGATGCTGGCCCATCGTGGAAGGGCCTCATGGAGCGATCCCCTGAGCAGCGCAGAGGCTGGTGTGATTGGATGGACTCTACAGGAGATGAAGATGGAACCTCTGTTGATACCCCACACGCCAGCTGTGGTCTGACACTGAGGGGGAAGAGCGCCTGGCCTGTCTGCATCCTGCAGACGCTCTGGAACAATCACCTTGGAAAGGGACAAAGTTTGAGCTGTTCCTAAAATAAAAGATAAGCTCAGCTTGCAAGCCCTTGGGCGACGAGCCCCAGGAGTCCTTCTCAGCTGTTCAGCCCTGAGCTGGCAGTGTGCTCGGTTCCGCCCCCAGGAAGGGCAGTGACCCTATTCCGACTCACACCACCAGCCACATAGGCAGGAGCTCCTTGCCCTGATAAGCACCAGGTGCCGGGTCACGCTGTTCCCTTGAGCAGGTTGTTATGGTGATGATGCCGTTAGGCTGAGCTGGGTAATGGCATCTCCTGCTCTGGGCACTGGTCCTGGCAGGGTCCTGCAAGGCAGGGATCCCCCCGGGTGCTCCAATGCAGCACCTGCTGGGGGGCACAATGTCTGTGCCCCTCACGCCCCTCAGCTCACGTGTCAGATATTGGCTACTGCTGCTGAGTGCGAGCATGGGCTGCTGTGGCCCAGCCGTCACGCCTATTGAATGCACAGAACTCCTGCGCCTGCAGCACAGGGAGAGCCAGGTGCTTCAGCCCCAGCTGACCACGCATGAGAGTAGAGAGGCAGGGTAACGAGCGCAGCTGTCCTGTGTGCTTCTGCCCGGTGGCCGGCCTAGTCCTTGCTAGGGTCTGTAGGTCCACTGGAGATACTGTTAGGCCGTCCTGCTGCCTTGTGTGGCGGAGCTGGCACTCCTGTAGGGAAGCGTTTATCACCGTCTGTTGCAGCCCAAGTCACCCAGTGGCAGGGAGAGCCATTCTTCCAGGGAGACAGACCTGCTTGTCTCCAAAGAGCGGCTGTGGTTCCCAGGAAAAGCACTGCCCCCACACCATGTGCACACGTGTGTATGCAGACAACGCCAGTGACCTCCTGAATGGCCATGCTGGGTTTCTCATCCTATTACCAGGGCCACACGAGGTGCCACATCACAAAGCAAGGACTGAGCCCCCTCCCCTCACCTCCCCCATGGTCATCAGCTTCGTAAAGAGATTTTGTTCAGAGCAAATGGCCAGGTACTCACTGTCGGGGTGGCCCCAGGGCAGGGAAGCCAAGCCCCAGAGGAACAAACCTGGGCTGCTTGTTCCAGATGAGGAGTAAACTGCAGTGTGCCAGACCCAGAGGATGTGTGTGCGCACACAGGCACACACAGGCACACACACACAAGCGTGCAGACACGCAGGCACAGATCTGATCTTAGAGGCTCCCAGTCTGGGTTCTAAAGCTGCCATGTGGAACCTGCTGCTTTTATGACATCACCCATTCCCTTCCCAACACCTGCCTCCATGAACGGAGTTTGCAGCTAATGGGGGCCCTCTCACTTCGCTGTCCAGCTGTGGTGGAGGGATTTAACCCCCCAGCAAGATGGGTTAAGGCCCAGCCCCCAGCCAAGCATCTCTGAGGCTGGGAGACCCAAGCACAGGCCCGTGAAAGGCAGGATGACAGCGCACGGCGGGGTTACGAGCTGGTGCGTGGCATGTGCATACCCGAGCCCTGGGAGCCTGAAGATGGGCTGAGCTGTCCTTGCACCCGAGACCTGGTCAGACACCCAGGAGAGCTGGAGCTGCAAGAGCCTGCAGCCTGGAAACCCTGCTCCCCTCCCCGTGCATGCAGCACAGCCGCGGAACTGTTTTCTGTTGTCTGGCCTGCTTGCCATCCCTGGGCAGGGTGGGGCGGGCTGGCCACCTGGCACCAGCAGAATGCAGCAACTCAGGACCACACCAGCGAACAATGTGGGAGGTGAGCCAGGTGCCAGCGCACCCCACCCAAAGGGCCGGCTAGAGACCCAGTGCAACAGGGAGAGGAAGGGGACAGCCAGGGG
Source organism: Carettochelys insculpta (assembly GCF_033958435.1). NCBI lineage: Eukaryota > Metazoa > Chordata > Testudines > Carettochelyidae > Carettochelys > Carettochelys insculpta. Next base: position 45,860,782 of record NC_134149.1, on the reverse strand, counting down.
GGCTGTGTGCTTTACCAAGCCAAGGAAGGGGAGGCAGCGCCGCTGCCATCTTGCTGCCATGTACTCTCACCCCTGCACCCATGTTCCCATGAATCTTTCCCATCCACGTGCAGAATAAATTCTTCTATATGCACTGAGGCACGTGCGGATGTGCACCCCCAGCAGAAACCCAAAACCTAGCTGGGGGGCGCGCTGCTAATCAGCTGGGCGGCATTTGAATCAGTCCTGCATGGCCTCATGAGTGCATACTGTACAGGGGACACTGCCCTGCACCCCCTTCCCTGGGATCCTTGGCAGCTAGACGGAATCAGTCGTGATCCCCAAAGAGGAGGGAGCCCAGGAAAGCTCAGCTCATGAACCGCCGGATGTCTCCCCTAAATCACTGGGTTTGGTTTAAAGGAGCCGGGTGCTTTGCAGCTTTCTGAGAGACAGACCCGCTTACCTCCCCAAGGCCTCAACATTAGCTCATCACTTCTCACTGATGGATGGTTCCCAGTTCTCTGCCCTGCAGCCTCTGCCCGACTCTCCAACACGGCACGCTCTGACTGGCCTCCATGCAGCAGATCCCGGGCTCACCACTGAACGGTATTTCAAAGGGGAGGGATGTCTTTTCCGGCTGCTCAGTGACACAACTATCTCCCCCCGAAATGAAAGTCCATTTTGCACAAACTGGTTGGGCTTTCCTTACTGCAAGCGAACTTGTTTCCCTCGCTCTGGTTTCTCTTTCGCCCAACAAAAATCTAAAACATTGCAAAGAAAAATTTCAGACACCGCCCACCTCTTTTCTGAGCACTTTGCGTGGCCCCTGGAGTGGAGCAGAGCTGTGCCCTGGCCAGCCCCAGGCACAGCCCTGCTCTGAACGAAACAGGATCATCTAGGATAAGTCACTCAACGACCATGGAGCAAATTCAGAGTCAGCATCCTCAGGAGAGTGCAGCTCTGCTTCAGGGTCTCCACTCCCAGCAGACGGTGACTATACTTTGCTGCTGCTGCTGCTAAACTACGAGGAGCGAGACGTTTTATGTCAGTGGTTTGCAAACTTTTCAGCAAACCTGAGTGTGTAACTCCCCCGCCCCTTTCTTAAATTAAAAGTCATTTGGTGTGGGTCTAGGCCAACCTCAAGCCCACGGGAAAGCAGCCCCCGGGGCAGCCAAAGCAGAAAAGGAGCCTGAACAGCCCCATCCAGCTCCCACTCCACACTCCCCTAACATGAAGGGGACCACTGCAACGTGCTCTTGCTGTAAAGTGGAACCCTCCCATGGCCAGCCTGCCTGGGCCGCACGCCTCGTGGTATCAGCACGGGGGGCCAAAGCCCGGCGGCAGGCTACCGGGAGCACAGAGCGGAGGCCAGGCCCTTGACGGGGTAGCTCCTGTGGCACCGTGCCAGCAGCAGAGCGCCCTGCTGAGGGCAGAGTGGTGGCGGGGGGGCTGTGAAGGTGCAGCAGCACTCGTGACGCAGCAAAGGAAGGAAAGAAAAAGGGCGCGTGCGGCCAGTCCCCCAGCCTTGAGGAGGCTGCATGGCTGTTGGCTTCGGGCACTCTGCCAAGTTCGCCCGGCCTGGACTCTGGCAGAGGCTGCAGGGTGTACAGAGCCCAGCTCATTGCAAAACGTGGCACCTAAGCTATGGTGGCCTTATCTCTCCCTCCAGACCGCACCCTTCACCATTCCCGCCGGGGCCGGGTCACTGCAAGTTTATGAAAAATAACGAGGCAGACTCAGCGGCTAATTAACTATTAGCTGTTATTCGTACTGACTCTGAGCCGCAGGCTGGCTGAGCCTGGCAAAGAAGTGGGGGAGGCAGATGTTTGCTGGAAAATTACTATTACTATTCAGTACTGTGCTCCATCTACAGGGCACACAGTCGATGTGTCAGATACAAGACCCCTAACCTGCCCAGGCCCCTTTCTTCTGACCCCCAGAGAAGCTTGCGCCACATTCCGGGCTAGGGTAACAGCAAAAAACTCCACAGATGTTGGAGACCTGCAGGGAATGCGGCCCCTCATACAGGCTTCAGAAGACCTTCCTTCCTGGGTGGCTCCAGGCACGGCGATGGTTCAGCGTGCAGCCAAGACTAGTCCTTTAATCCAGAGCCGTTGGCCCCGCCGTATGTTTGCTGGGCATCGCAGCCTAAAAACTCTGTCCTTAGGGCAATGTGGTTCTTCCACCGGCGGGGATGGATCCTTAGGAACTGGGCAAAGAGCGGAGGGTCCAGGGAGTTCACCACGGTGCTGAAATGATCCTGGTTCCCCTTGAAGATCTGCAAGGAGGAAGAAATCACGGCCTTGTTCTCTGCTCTGCCTTGTCAGGCCGGCTCACTCCCCCAGTGCGGGGAGAGACTGAGATTTATCCCAGGAACCAGCCCCTGGGTGCCAGGACCACCTGGAACTCAGCTGGGGGTAGGTCAATGCTAGGGAAGGGGACTCCTGCATCTGAAAGGCATGGGAGGTTGCTGCAATCTGCCTGACTGGGGGAGCTGCAAGCAGAGGCATACCCAGCAGGAGAAGGAAGAAAGAGAGCAAAGGAAGAGAATGGTGGAGGAAGGGCCAAGCCAGCATGGTCATCAGATTCCTCTGGAGATTCCCCTGGGAAAGAGGAGAAACTTTCGTCACTTGGGACTTTGAAACCAGGACAAAGATCTGGAGAATAGACTAGAGGAACCAGTTCTGCCATGGGCTCATGCAGAAGCTAACTGGTCTAACAGGAATTCTGTACCGTTTAGTTATAGCCCATATCCAAAATAGGGTGTTAATATCCTGCATTGATGAGCTGGCTGTAGGAAATAGAGAGTGTCCTGATCAAATGTGCAGATGACAAGAAAGCTGGTGGGTGAGCAGGGCCATCCCTAGCGTGGCCTGGGACGTCTCTCCACTTCTGTCCCGGGCCCTGCCCCATTCTGCCCTTCCCCCAAGAAGCATATGAGGGCAGGCTGCAGGAACTGGGTATGTCTAGTTTGGGAGGCAGGAGGTTGGGGGGGATGTGATGGCCATCAAGTACTTGAAAGCTGCTCTTAAAAAGACGGAGAAAAGTTGTTCTCTCCTTCCACAGAGGGCAGGACAAGAGGTGATAGGTTCAAATTACAGCACAGCAGATTTAGATTAAATCTGAGGAGAAACTTCCTAACTGTAAGCGCAGTAGGACAGTGGGACAGATTCCCAGGGAGACATCATGCCCTGCAGCTGCCCCCTGCACAGCGCAGCAGGGAGGAAGACTAGACATGGGGAGGTATGTTCTCGCACGCGCGCACACACACGCACACACCCTGTCCTAGCACCAACTTCTCATCCTAAAAGAAAAATCTCTGCAAGGCCACAACCACTGGCTAATCGCTCTGTGCAAAGAGACACCATCACACCTCTGGCAGCACACCACTGACAAACAGCACCGGAGCAGCTGCTGTTTCAACAGCAGTGCAGAGGGGTTCTCTGGCTTTGTTTACCTTCTCCTTGCCATCCAGGAGTACGGGAGTCCAGTGCGAGCCGTCCTGGCTGCTGGAGATAGCAAACTCCTTCACAAACATGTTACTGAAGATGGCTTTGGTGCCCTGGGTGACAATTCCAGTGACTCTCATGATCTTCTCAAAGTCCACCTGCAGCCACTCACTGGGGCTGTCCACCTGAGGAACAACACACCAGCTGCCTTCAGGTCCCCTTTGGAAATACCCACCAGACTCAGCGAAAACGATGTCCTCAGCTCCAACGTGTCGGAACATTCTCAGCCCCAGCTGGCAGACAGGCCAGAGCCCTCTCCAGGCTGTAATCTTGACCCCAGTTGGTAACCCTCTCTGGACACGGGATACTAAAGGTAACCGGGTATTGCCCTTGTGGGCTGGCACATGGCCATGCTCCTGGACCCGAGTGAGGGCATTTATTTCCTTGTGTGGGTAGGATCTCCTGACGGCATCTGTGTCACCAGGTTGGCCAGCTCTCTTCCCAGCCTTTTTTCAATAGGGCATCCCAAAATGCACTGCTTCTGCTGAGGCATTGTGGGATAGATACCCTGATGCCAACGTGGCAGGGCGTGTGATCGGTACAGAGGTACAAACCCAATGGAGACACACGTGTGTTGTGAAAAAGGCCATTGTGTGGACACAACTCTGTGGTGTGTTTTAAGCAGGGCAGACAAGTGTCGCAGTCGCAGTTTGCTTGTGTTGTGGATGGGACCTAGATGTGCTACAAGGAGCAGCTGGATCCAAAGAGACTTTGAACTCAACTGGGCACACTCCCAGAGTGGCTGCCCCCTCTCAGGTCCCACTGCTGTCAGGGGAGGGAAAGGTGATGTTCTCAACCCTTCTGAGCATCAGGCCAGGGATCACAGCTCACGCCAAATGCACTCACTGCTCCTGCTCTCAGCTCTGGAGCACCTCCTGCCGGGAGAGGCCAGAGCTGCCCGTGATCTGCCTCACTGCCTGCCCCACAGGAACTGCTGCTCAGGCTGGAGCAGCTCTGACTGAACCACAGCTCCTGCTCCTCTTCCATCTCTCCTCAGGACTCCTGCCAGGACAGTGCAGGAGCCAGAGCTCCCGTGGGCTGGGAACCCCACATTGACAGGTAGGGCATGCCCTGTGGGGGTTACCTTTGGCTTCCAGGCATTAGTCCTCTCCTGCAGGTTAAGTCGGGCTTGGGAGGGGGCCCAGCTGGAGAACATGTTCTCACTGTAGGAGGAGGCCGAGATCTGCTGGTTGGAGATACTTTTGTTCTCCATTCCTAAGGGCATGGAGCAGCCTGGAAGAGAGGTGAAGCAATAAGCATCACGGGGCCTTCTAGCTGCCCATTACTCGATCTGATGGCCCTCTGGCCAACATGTAGGAGGCAGCGTCTGTTATGTTATCTAGACCAGCTGTCACAGTCCCACTGTGCACCTAGCTTATCTGGCTGCATCTCAGCCTCTGCCCGCCAGCCCAGCTCTCCTGTCTCCAGCGCACTCTCTGCATGGGACACACTCCTAATGCTCAGAGAAGATCCTGCCCCTGGCGAAGGGGACCTTGAGGTGCCTTGTTCTCCTTGGCCATGTCTACACGTTCGAAGTAGCGGCGCCAACTTCGAAATAGCTCCTGTCACGGCTACACGTGTTGGGCGCTATTTCGAAGTTGAAATCGACGTTAGGCGGCGAGACGTCGAAGTCGGTAACCCCATGAGGGGATGGGAATAGCGCCCTACTTCGAAGTTGTACGTCGAAGTAGGGCACGTGTAGACGATCTGCGTCCCGCAACATCGAAATAGCGGGGTCCGCCATGGCGGCCATCAGCTGAGGGGTTGAGAGATGCTCTCTCTCCAGCCCCTGCGGGGCTCTATGGTCATCGTGTGCAGCAGCCCTTAGCCCAGGGCTTCTGGCTGCTGCTGCAGCAGCTGGGGATCCATGCTGCAGGCACAGGGTCTGCAACCAGTTGTCGGCTCTGTGGATCTTGTGTTGTTTAGTGCAACTGTGTCTGGGAGGGGCCCTTTAAGGGAGCGGCTGGCTGTTGAGTCCACCCTGTGACCCTGTCAGCAGCTGTGCCTGGCACCCTTATTTCGATGTGTGCTACTTTGGTGTGTAGACGTTCCCTCGCAGCGCCTATTTCGATGTGGTGCTGCCCAACGTCGAAGTTGAACGTCGACGTTGCCAGCCCTGGAGGACGTGTAGACGTTATTCATCAAAATAGACTATTTCGATGTCGCTACATCAAAATAAGCTACTTCGATGTAGGCTTCACGTGTAGACGTAGCCCTTGAGTCCCTTGCGAGGAAATTCCTCCCCACTGGGTGGGCCTCCAGCATGTGTGAGAAGGGGAGCTCAGTCTGCTCACATGTTCTCTTTGCTCTCCTACCCTGAAACCGACAGCTGACTAAACACCACAAGCAAAGCAGGGAGATTTTACCAGCTGGTGGTCGCTCCCCGCTCCTGCCTCCCACCCCCAGCTAATCCTAGTGTGTCTGGTGCCAGCCTTAACGTGGTCTAACCCTGCCAGGCCCTGGGCAACCTCAGCTCTTGCTGAAATCAGCTCACAAGTGCAGGCCCTTGCCCCCATGCTAGAGGAGGAGCCAGGAGGGACTTACTGTTTAGATCACAGCCGATGAGCTCCATGCGCAGCGTGGTCCGGATGCTGTAGTGCGTGGGGTGGAGGCGGATGTACCGAGCAACGACCGGGGGGTTGAAATAATTTACTTTCACCCCCGTTGCATCCACATTCCCAAAGAACACCTGCAGGAAGGGAAGAGATGGGGCCTTGGTTTTCCAGTGCATGCACAAGGAAGAGAACAGAGGTCTATGTAACACAATCAGTGGCATGGAGGTCTCTCCAGTCTGGCAATTATTAACCTTACCAGCTTCGTAACACGAGGATAAGGGCTCAATGAAATTAATATGAAATAGTTCAAATGGCCATAAAGACGTACTATTATACCCAACACAAAGTTAACCTGTGGAACTCACTGCTACATGATGTCACTGACAGGTAGGTTCGCAAATGATCACGCATTTATACAGACAAAAACATCTGCCATGACACAAACTAGGACACACCTACTGAAGAAGTGAATCCTCTTGCTTCAAGGCATAAACTGTCCACCTGGCTTAGGGTTAGGAAGCTATTTACCGCGGGACAGCACTGTATGGTTATATGAATTGGAGAGTTCCAGTCGCAGGATGCCTGGTCCAGTGAGATGTGGTGCCCTGTTCAGATCTGCCCTCCTTCTGTCACTCACCATCTGGGAGCTGGTGGCGTTCCCCTTGTATCTCTTCCACCTCACCCCATCAAGGCCGTACCAGATGACAAACTGGGAGATGTAGAGGCTAGAGAGCTTTTGCCGGGCCCCCTGGGTCTTGATGCCATGAAGGATCATGGGATGCAGCAGATCCACCTGCCAAGGAAAGGCAGAGAATCAGTTCCCGTAGAGTCAAGTGGCACCTGCTGCCAGTGACAGCGCATCTTGCACACCAGGCTTGACTCCGCCCAGGAGAGAAGCTTCCTTCGTGCTCCTTGTGGGGCCGGCATTGCAGAACACGGGCTCCCTGAGCAAGGATAATCTGTCAGGACCAGGCTGGGAATCCCACCAGCTGGTGTCTTCAAAGGCCACTGGGAAACCTCAGTCCAGCTTCTCATCATCTTCCCCTCTCCTGTTCAAACCCAGGCACCTATCTGTGAGGTCGCCAGTGTGACGACAGCCTCCCTGAGCCCCAGGCAAGGTGCGGGGATCTGCTTTGTACCCAGAAGAGAGAGGCTCTGACAGAAGATGCAGGGCTGGGGCAGTGGCCAGGAACTCAAGGCCCTTTTGTATCGCCGGGTCCCCTTTGCTGCACCCGCAGCTCCTCCTTGGTGGGCCCGGATGGCAGTGAGCATCCCTAAGAAAGATGCTGCTGCACCTCTGCGCACCCACTCTGCAGCCTTGGTGGCTCTGGGCTCCCACAGCTATTGGCCAGAATCAAGAAAATCCCACCCACCCACTCACCGGCATGACAGGCTGAATGGGCAAAGGTTACTACCCTCCTTGGGACAGGGTACAGGGGTTTAAAAACAGAGGGGAGCTACTAAGGATTCATTCTGCCGACCCTGCATGTTACTGTAGCTAAGTCACGTCATCCCTCCATGCCTCAGTTTCCCCATCCATACAATAAGGATAACGCCGGGGGTTGCTGGAAGGTTGAATGACAATTTGTGAAGCACTCGGAGGTCTTGGGATGGAACATGCGCTAAGAGTCTTAGTGCTAAGTGAGGATTGTCAGGAAGGATCACACACATTGTGCCGGCACTTTGCAGGTTATCTGCTTTGTTCAAAGTATCTTAACATGGCAGTGGCTGTTGTGGGGGTTTCATGCCATAGACGCGGGCATTCGGTGCAACTGACAAGGGATGAATTTAACACTGGTAAAAAGAAAGGCTGTGTTTTAAAAGAGTAGCTCATTAATCCCTGAACTTTGCCACATGATATGAGGAGTCCAAGAGCGTAGGACAGATAAAACAGTTTGATAAAAGTGGATTGATACGGAGAATAGCTGGAGTAAAACAGTAAAAGGAGATCGACTTGCAGACTTCAGGGCACAAGTGAGCACCTAACTGACAGAGGTCAGGAAGATTTTTCCCTTACGGCCAGATTATTCCCTAGGTGTCCGGGAGGGGATTTACACCTTCCCCTGAAGGAGCTGGTACTGGCCACTGCTAAAGGCAGGGCACTGCACCAAACGGACCAGGGACTACATCCGGCCAGGAAGTCCCTCTGCACGAATGGGTCAATCTGGTGTTTCTTGGACTCCGGGGTGGTTAGTGCTGACCAGCGCCAGGCTGGCTATGGCACTGTCACAGTGTGAACTGCTACGGCCGGGGGGTGCTCCGGTTCTTAGGGGTAGCGGCCTCACACACAGCAGTGTGAGCTGAGAATCCCCTTTGACAGTCGCAACATTACAGTGCATCACTTAGCCACTGTTCCATGTGTCGCATCAATGCGCAAAAGCCCACATTAAAAATAACCCCGGAGAGCAGCTCGTCTCTTCTGGTCATTAGTGGGAACCCTCTCTGCCAGTCCTCCTCTCTCCGTGAGGAGCATAAAATAGTCTTGTTTTCTCCACTGGAGGGAGCCAGGTCCCTGTGACTTCACCAGCGCGCAGTGAAACCCAAGGCACAAGGTGCAGGCAGGCACGCAGAAGGGACCCTTTCTGCCAAACCGGGCTGGCATGCTACTTCTCATTCCAGCAGCAGGTGCGCCTGGGGATACTCTGGTGAGCTGCAGAGGGTGCAGAACACGCAGCACCAGACACAGAGGTCATGGTGGGAGCACGGAGCCTGGCAAGAGGGGACAAGGGTAATATAAACCCACCGGGGAAGTGTGGGTGTGTGTGTGTGATGGAGGCATGGCTGTGTCGGGGGCTGGAGAGGTGTGTGGTGTTCGGGGGTGTGTGTGAGGGTGGACGGACGAGAGGTTTCAAGGGGGTGTGAAACATCCCAGCCTGGCAGTGGCTTGGTCAGCTTGAGGGCACTGGACATGTGGTGGTGGCGACACAGGCTGTGTCTACACTACGAGGTACATTCGAATTGAGGCAGTTAGCTCGATATTCCCACGTGACTGTCTTCACTGTGACTACCATTAGCTCGACTCTGGGAGCGCTGATATCGATAGCACAGTAGCGTCGGTACTGGCTGGGGCAGCATCAGGCTCAAGTTCAGAAGTTCAATTAAAAGCAAGTGTGGAGGTGCCACCTCTTAAAATGGAATTCATTAGCCCCCAGAGGTATCCCATGTGTAACCCACAACGCCCCGCACTGCTCCCCTCTGGCCGCTGCTCTCCAGGTGCACAGGAATTAGGTAACAGGAAGATGGTGAATTTCAAACCAGGGCCAGGGAGCCTGTGGGGTCATGTTTATACGAGAGCCTGCGAAACATCCTTCTCTCTTTGCTGTTAGCGCATCGCCCCATTACAAACAGCCCCAGCACGGAGTTCATGGTTCTGGCTCTACACTTGCTATCTTTTCTGCGCTGCCCGGCGCCAGCCACTGCCCGTGGCAGCAAGGCTGTTGTAGGGGTCGTGGTTGTGTGAGAGGCCGAGAACCTTCTTCTCATCAGTTTACATTTGTGCACAAACCCCCACCCTCCCACGCAGCCAGGGTCTTTCCCCTGCTCAGCCACATTACGTGGTTATCCCCAGCCCAATAAAAGGGTGTGGCTGCTGTTTGGTGCTGACCATGCTGCCAAGCAGCACCATGTCCTGGCAGGTGTATGTTTAAGACTCCAAGGGCAGGAAATATTTTTGGGGCCTTGCTGCCATTGGGGAGAAGTCTCCCCTTGTGGCTAAGATATTTGGTGGTGGGGGGACTAATTCAACTGGACCTCCACTGAACTCCCCCCACCCACGCCCCTAGCAAGGGACCAGTGGAGCTTGCTGCTGCCAGGGGGAAGCCTTTCCTGGTAGCTAAGATAGTAGAGGGACTACTTCAACATTTCAACTAGCTCTGAAGCCAGAGAACAGCCCTCCCTGCCTCCCTCCGCCCATTGCAGATACCTGCTGCTTTGCTATTTCTGTTATAAACTCTTTTTCCTAATATTTCCTATCTGTGTTCATGCTTTGACCCCCCCAAAGACGCAGAGGGGAGGGTACTTGAGATTCCTGTTTCCATTGTAAGTTCAGTGTGTGAGATTTCACTGCCATCCCCGGTGTTGGCACTGGCTTTGTAGGGATGAGGGAAGACAAAGATCTTTTTTCCTGGACTTTTCTATCCTCTTTCTTCTAACTTTGAGCACACAGTCTGTCCCGTGTTATTTTCAGGGATCGGATGCAATCCCGGGAGGGGGGACACTCAGTGAGTGGCCAGTTGAGAATTCAGTTACAGAAGAGAGACGCTTCCATTAACTTTTTTGCCATCTCTGTGGATGCCCTGCTTCTCGTTCCTCCCGATGGGAAGGGTGCACGTTTGCTTAAAGCAAGCGGGAATGAGGAAAATGCGATGTGGGAAGATGATGTCAAAGACCAGCGAGCACATCCAGGCTGCTATGGGGATAAGGGAACTGGGGGATAGGTTCCCATTATGCACTGCTGCAACAGTCAGTGTTTGCCAGCTGAGTGTGGCAGCAGTAAGTCGACTTTGTGAGAAGCACGTGGGAAGGTGCAGATGGGCAAGTCCAGCATTACAAAGCCACTATTAATAAATTCAATTTTTATCTCTTAGTGTAGACACAGCCTCAGAGGGGCTTTCCCAGCTGGAGCTGCTCACTGCCGCCACCAAGCAAACGGCCGCCTTGCAGGGCTCGGAGGTGGCTGTTAATTTCACTCCCTCCAGAAGTGACACCTGCCTGAATCCAGGAGTTGCCGCTGTCAGCGCTCCAAGCATTCACAGACCCCGACTGATCTAACCGGGCCAGCTTCGGCGCCCATTGCCCTGCAGGGGAAGAAGACAGGGGATCAGGGAAGCCATTGGCCACCAGTTCACTCGCTGACATGAAGAGACTAACATGGTGGTCAGTAGAGCCAGAGCACATCCCTGAGCATCCCGGGGAGGGGACATGGTCTTGGGGTTTAAAAACAGGAGAGCTACATTCTGCCAACCCTGCATGTTACTGTAGGTAAGTCACATCAGCCCTCCGTGCCTCAGTTTCCCCCTCCATACAATAGGGATGACACCCGGGGTTGCTGGAAGGTTGAATGACACTTTGTGAAGCACTCAGGTCTTTGGATGGAGCACGCAATATGAGTTGCAACAAAGCCAGTCTTGTACCTGGGCTTCTGGCCTCCACTCGGTCCACTGGTCCCACTTAAGGGCCCAGTCACCCTCACTGGGGCAAGGGGCAGTCTGGGGGAACCCAGCCCCCACCCATTCATGCCAGGTTCTGGCCCAGGGACCCTATCTGGCTACTAGCGGGAAGGGCTGACTCCCTTCGCCCTTGGCACAGCAGCTCTTCTCCCTGGGCCACTTCCCCAGTCAACTCCCTCTGGTGCCTTCCCCAGGCTGCAGCTGTAACAAGTCCCCCTCTCGATCTGCTGCAGCTCCTCACTCTCCCTCTGCGGTTCCTGAGCCACCACTCACACCTGCTCTCATCCACTATTCCCATCTCCTCACACCTCTCACACTCTCTCCTCCCCTGTGAAGGGCTTTCAGATGCCTCTTATCAGCGCAGTCATGGAGTCAGCTGGCCCCAGATAGGCTGAGCCATCTCCCGCCCAGCTGCCTGTGACTGCCCTCCTGGTGCTCCGCCGGCCCTTCTGCTTCTTTGGGCTCCCTCTGAGGGGCCCTTCGCCCTGGCCCTGCCACAGTCTTAGCGCTAAGTGAGGATTGTCAGGAAGGATCACACAATTGTGCCGGCACTTCGCAGGTTATCTGCTTTGTTCAAAGTATCTTAACATGGCAGTGGCTGTTGTGGGGTTTCACGCCATAGACGCGGGCATTCGGTGCAGCTGACAAGGGATGAATTTAACACTGGTAAGAGGGAAGGCTGTGTTTTAAAAGAGTAGCTCATTAATCCCTGAACTCATTGCCACATGACATGAGGAGTCCAAGAGCGTAGGACGGATAAAAGGGTTTGATAAAAGTGGATTGATACGGAGAATAGCTGGAGTAAAACAGTAAAAGGAGATCGACTTGCAGACTTCAGGGCACAAGTGAGCACCTAACTGACAAAGGTCAGGAAGATTTTTCCCTTACGGCCAGATTATTCCCTAGGTGTCCGGGTGGGGATTTACACCTTCCCCTGAAGGAGCTGGTACTGGCCACTGCTAAAGGCAGGGCACTGCACCAAACGGACCAGGGACTACATCCGGCCGGGAAGTCCCTCTGCACGAATGGGTCAATCTGGTGTTTCTTGGCATCCGGGGTGGTTAGTGCTGACCAGCGCCAGGCTGGCTATGGCACTGTCACAGTGCGAACTGAACTGCCTGCCCCTCTCTGTGCAGACCTGGTACACCAGTCCCATGGGAAGGGCTGGGATGAGAGAGCTCTGTGCTGCCAATATCTGGGCTCAGGTGACAAAGACAGAGCAATACGCAGACTGGGTAACTCCCACTGAGGCGTCCTCTGTGCACTGGAACCCTGCTCCCCCATGCCCTCGGGCCACTGTCCTTGTGAGGGACGGGGGCTCAAGTGCTGTCAGGGCTGCAAGGGCCTGAATCTTCCTGTGCAGAGAAACAAGCACCTCGGCCACACTTCTGCTGCATGGATGGCTACCAGGCTCTGCCTCAGAGTTGGGGGAGTCACTCCCGGCTGACAGGGGAAGTGTTTGCTGGGCACTATGGGCAGGGTGAGCTGGGCTGGAAATAAAGTCATGAACTAAACAGCCCAAGTGTTTTAAAGCACCTGCCTACTGAGGATGCCTCCTCTAATGGTGCTGGTAGTGGGACCTCAAAGGTGTAGCTAAAACCACCAGGGCACAGTGCTGCTGCATGCGGAGGGCTCTAGGAGTCAGGAACATGTTAGAAAGCCACGCGTGAGGGGCCAGGGAGGAGGTGGTCTCGAGCTGGGACTTCAGAGCCAGGGATGGTCTTTGCCAGGTGCTGGCTGCTCACGACACAGCCGCTGGGGCAGTACCTGGCAGGGCAGAAGGAACGGCTCCCCAAAGGGGTTGTCTTTCAGCACTAGGAAAGCTAGCAGAGGAGGTCAGGCCTGGCTCCCGTGTGCTGGCTAAACCTGATCTAACCTGGACCTTCTCCCTGGTTGTAGAAAGGCCCAAGGCCCTGCACTCACCGTACTGCCCCGAGGCTGTGATCTGAGAGTCGGCGATGTGCCTGGAAGCAAGGCCCAGGGGGATCTGGCACTCTGCAACCAAGGAGGGGAGAGGAAAGAGTTATGGGGCTGGTATTTCATTCGGCCTTTGAAGGGAGGCCCAGGTGAGCTTCAGCCTGGGATGCTGAGCTAGGTTCCCAAGTTTGGCTTGGCACAGAAGCCGGGGAGCCCACTCAGCACTGCTTGCCCGGCGCCTGGCGGGTCTTTTAAACCATCTGTTTACCTGAGTCACATCTTGGAGCCAAGCCTGTGCTCAGGTGACACCACCTGCTGCGCCGGCCAGGAGGTGCTGAGGCCCACTAAAAGGGGAGCAAAGGGCAATGGCCCAGGTGATCTATAGGGGCCTGGGAGCACTTTTAAATCTGCCAGGTGGGCCACAGGGCTGCTAGGTGCACACAGGGTGGTACCCACGGCTGCCAAGGCAGCCAGGTCAGGGTGTGGCAGCTCTGCCTGCACTGACAGGACCAGCACAGGCACAGTGCTGCGTGGATGTCTGGCGGATGGTGTCCCCATGGGCGCAGCTCATGGGGGGGGTGGGGGGTGCAGAATTGCTGCCCGGGCACTTAGGGTGCTCTGTTAATGCTGGGCCTTCAGAACAAGCCGCAGCCCAGGACAAGGGGCAGAGAGGGGTGCCAGCAGGGCTGGAAGAGAGGATGGCGCTGGCTGGGCAGTGGCCTGGGTAGGTGGAAGATAATGTACTAAATCACCTTATAGGTTAGCAGCCTATGAAAGCTGGGCTGCTAGAGAGCCCCCAACAGATTTTAAAGCAGTCCCTCTCTGCCATAGACGCCAAGGCTGGTCAAGAGGCGCCAGTACAATACGCTTTCTCAGCTGGTTAGAAACCTCAAGCATGGGCCAGGCTCGCGGTAAGGAGCACCATATTCTGGGGAGCTTGTCATGAACTTGGGCCACGGTTCCCACCATGGCTGGGCCTCAGGACTGGGCCCTTCAAGATTTGGAGAGAAAATCAGAGAACCCCCAGTTGCTTCAAGCAGGAGCCAGGCCAACTCGTCAGCTCCACTGAGCACCACTGAGCTTCTGATTCACTGGACCTTGGCTTCCAAACAGAAACTCAGGAGGTGGGGACCCACATGAACCAAGACTGGCACCGACTTGTGCCAGCCCGGAGAATTCAAACGGCCACGTTCCCCCTATTCCAGTGCTGACCAGGTCGTGGTAGCTGTTATCCACCCGACAGCACGGCCAGGTACTGAAAGCATCGCAGGGCAACACTGTACCTGGCAAATAGGATTGCGGACAATGACAACCTGTGGCCAGCCTTGGAGACCCGGCAACTGCTGGTGAAGTTTTGCACCTCAGTTTACCTATCTATAAATGGGTATTTCCCTATTGCGTGAGCCGGCTGGATTGATGCACGCAGCTGCAGTGAGGGATGTACCCACATCTCTGGACATCACCTCTTAGGGCTTGAACACGAGGGCTGGGGGCAAATTTGTAAGGGTGGTTTAAGCTGGCTTCCAGTTTTGCACCTGGAGACACACGGGCCCTAGTCACTGCGGGTCTGAAGGGTGGCCGGTAGCAGCTGCCCTGTCGTCCCTCCTGCAGGCTCTGTCCGGCGGCTAGAGCCTCAGGGGCTGTGATGTTCATGTTCCCCACAACTGACAGAAGGCGAAAAACGGGGCAGCCCGTCTGAGGGCGGGGAGGGTAAATGTTCACGTGCGTGTAGCAGCCCTGCTCCCCGGAGCGCCTCGGGCGGGAATTTCAGCGCCTGCAGCAGCACCCCTGCCCCGGGGAGGCGCCGGACGCGCCGGTGAGGGACGGGGGACGAGGAGAAGAGCTACTCACGGCGGTCGTAGACGAGGAGGAGGGCGCTCATCCCAGCTTGCTGGTGCTCCGCGACCTGGCTCTCCACCCGCCAGATCCCCGGGTGGGAGGGGCGCATCTCCACCGTCCCAAAGACACCTGGCTCCGAGGGCGGCGGGAGGGCAGAGAAAAGGGTCGTTTCCAGCAGCAGTGGCGGCTGCACCACTCCTGCCTGCACTGGGGCTTCCCGCCGGCCGGGGGCAGATGACGCCGCCCTGAGGCCAGCTGCCCCACAGTGACGGACTGCCTAGGGTCTGGGGGCAGGGCAGCTTCCCAGGGGTCCCCGGGCACCTGTGAGCCAGGGCGCATTTGGCACAGTCCAAGCTCCAGAATGTGCAGCTAGTTAAGGGAGCCACACGCCGCGTGTGCCCGTGTCCCCAGGAGCAGGGGCGGGGGCGGGGGCGGGGGGCAGGGCAGCGGCCATGGCCCCATCACTTTTTATCAGCTGTCAAGGTCGATGGTGGGGGCAGGGGTGGAGAGGAGATAGTGGGGAGTCAGGTCTTGGGGGAGGGGATGGTGTGACAGCCGGGCTTCAGGGGCACTGGGGTGCAAGGGCAGGGATGGGGGCACTGGGGTGCAAGGGCTGGGCTAGGGGCCACTAGGGTGCAAGGGAAGGGATGGGGGCACTGGGGTGCAAGGGCAGGGATGGGGGCACTGGGGTACAAGGGCTGGGCTTGGGGGCACTGGGGTGCAAGGGCAGGGATGGGGCACTGGGGTGCAAGGGCAGGGATGGGGGCACTGGGGTACAAGGGCTGGGCTTGGGGGCAGTGGGGTGCAAGGGCAGGGATGGGGCACTGGGGTGCAAGGGCTGGGCTTGGGGGCAGTGGGGGTGCAAGGGCAGGGATGGGGGCACTGGGGTACAAGGGCTGGGCTTGGGGGCACTGGGGTGCAAGGGCAGGGATGGGGCACTGGGGTGCAAGGGCAGGGATGGGGGCACTGGGGTACAAGGGCTGGGCTTGGGGGCAGTGGGGTTGCAAGGGCAGGGATGGGGCAGTGGGGGTGCAAGGGCAGGGCTTGGGGGGACTGTGGTGCAATATCAGGGATGGGGCACGGGGGTGCAAGGGCTGGGCTTGGGGGGACTGTGGTGCAATATCAGGGATGGGGCACGGAGGTACAAGGGCTGGGCTTGAGGAGAAGGGGGTACAAGGGCAGGGCTCAGGGACGTTAGGGTACAAGGAGAGGGCTTTGGTGGGAAAAGGTGGCTCAGGGGCTGGGCCCCAGAGTGGCACAGTACAGGGGTGAGGCCATAGTTTGGGTGCCTGTCCTTCCCCCAGCACTTCTAGGCAACTTCCACCTCTTCTGCCTAGAAGCCCTGATCCTGGACAAGGAGCTTGTTGTGCCAAGGGCTGGGCCAGCAGAATCCAGCTCTCCAAAGCCAGTGCAGTGCCACTAGCCAACAACCCCTGGATCCCCAGCATCCAGGCGAGCTGGTTCCTGCCCAAGAAGCATTCGCCTACTCGGCTGCCTGGGAAGCCAGGCTGGTGCCACACCTGACCTGACAGCGAGTCGGCTGCTCTAGGACAGGTGGACGCTCCTTGGAGCCAGCAGCTGGCCTGCCAGCTCCTCCTGCTGAGTCCTGCCCTGGAGACAGCTCAGCTCCCAGCCCGCGCTCAGCTCTCACCAGGGTAGAGGTTGTAGACTCCCATTCGATACTCATGGGTTGTCCTGGCCGCAAACAGCTGCCCATGGAAATAGACCGAGTGGATGTCCTCAGTGCCGCCCATGTTGAGCAGGTGCCATCGCACCCTTTGGTGCTGAGCCATCACCAGCCCAGGCAGCGTGTCCTGCACGTAGCCATTGATAGCTGGGGGATAAGAGCACAGGAGGGATGTGCTGTGGCAGGGCAGGGTTCAAAGCCTGTAGCTGGAGCAGGCGGAGGTCCCTCTGGCTTTCACCCCGAGGGTGGGCAAGAAAGTGGGCTCTGGAGCTCTGCTAGTCACCCACTGCTCTAACTGCAGGCCCTGCAGAGCTTCCCTCCTCCGTGGGCTGGCTGGGAAGGGACAGCTGCCGGGCCGCTTACCGTGGAAGCAGCTGCTCCTCCTCCACTCCGGATCATCCGGCTGGTCCAGGCAGCGGGGAGGGCAGTTCCTCTGCAAGTTCTCAGCGAGGTACCAGCTTTTGGTTTCATTGAAGGTGGTGAAGAGCAGAGAGAACTCCTGCACCGCCAGCTGCCTCCCGAAGGCTGGGCTCAGCACGCCGGAGCGGCAGATAAGCAGCGGCCCAACCAGGCCAGAGTGCAGATCCTTCTCCTGGCAGGGAACGTAACAGAGCGTAACGGGAAAGCGGCAGCCGTGCCCAGCTTCCAACCCCTCCCCAATACCCGCAGACGGCTGCTCGGAGCAATGTTAACCAGCCTCAGGCAGGACACTGGTAACCTGTGCTTTGTCCCAGGACAGCCTCCTCTGTGCCGCTCAGACTCCAGCAGCAGGCTTCCCCGGGCAGTGCCCTGCGAGTGCCAGCTCCAGCAGCATGCGCCGCCTCAGGCTAGACAGGCCGGTGAAGGAGGGTGACCATCCGCCCCATATTGGGCGGGACAGTCCTGTATTTGGGACACCAAAAAGGCATCCCGACTTATCTTTAAAAGGTACGAATTGTCCCACATTTAGGCCCTCGGGATTGTGGGCAGGGGCAGGAGTGCCTGCAGCTGCTGCTTTTCGAGGGCTCCGGCTGGGAGCTTCTGCAGCTGCCACTTTCCCAGGGCTGGGGAGCGGGGCAGCTCCCCAGGGCTTGGTGGAGCCAGGAGGAGCCGCCCCTCCCCACCCCCACATCTCCCTCTCCCGTGCTGGGGACAGGGAGATGTGGTCATCCTAGGATGAAGGGGTGTTGGCTGCTGGCGGGCCAGGCAATGGAGAGGAGACAGGTGCTGGGAGTGGGGGAAGCAGGCCAGGTTTCAGCGGAGGACAGAACCCTGCTCTCTGCCCCCAGACGGAGTGGGAGGAAGACACACGTGGACTCATTCTGGGGGCAGTTCTGACTCGCTGGGTCCCTTTCCAGCAGTGCCGGAGCACAGGCAAGTCGCTGAGCCCCACTGGGCCTTGCCGGACACACTGTGGACAATGGGACCTTCCCAAAAGCCCCTCCGTGTGTCACAGAAATACCCTGCGCAGTGGTGTCCGCCTGGAGCAGGGGAGCTGGGATGGGCCAAGAGGCAGCTGAGGGGACAGGTGGCCAGCGGAGAGCCCAGCAGATGTCTCGTGCCGTGGCTCTCACCTACCAGGTTAACGCTCGAGAAGTAAGCCCATGCCTTGCAGTCAAACTCTGTGTCTGTGGGCGCCATCTGGGGCAGCACCTTCCAGGAATACTCACGGAGCTCACCGGGCTGCACCGCCTCCTGGGCAGGTGAGCTGTTGTCCCCCAGCCCTCCTTGGTAGGGCAGGAGGTTGGAATGGAAGGAGTAAGGCCGGGAAGCTAGGTTCTTGAAGCTCACCTGCGCAAAGAGAAAGGTTACGTTCCTTGGGGAAACCTTGGAGCTGCAACTCCGCCTACCCACTCCCCTGACTGGGGCCCTGGCTGCACCTGTACCCCGGCTGGGACGTTGGCTATGGCCTAGACCCTTCCAGCTGTTGTTCCTGTGTGGAGCTCAGTGAGCCAGAGCCAAGCCTTGGTTCTGCTTGTGCATCTCCTGCTGGGAAAGGCTGGGGGGTTCATGGGCTGTGTCAGTCGAGCTCAGGCCAGCCATTGCCACTGCTTTTTTCCCTAGCCCCAGATACTACTCTGTGTTTAATTTCTCCCCAGGTCAGGCTGAGCCATCCCTTTCACACACAGAGAATTTTTGTCTTCCTTGACGCATGACGAATATGGGTCCTTGGCACACTGGACTAGCGGGTGTCTTTGGACTTGGTGTCAGCCAGTCAGCTAGAAAGGGCCCCAGCTTGGGTCCCCATAGTGCGCACTGCCCAGCCAAACTCAGGCCGTCACCCAGCTCAGCTGGAGCTATTTGCAGCAGTTTGGCCAAAAGAGTAAACTGAAGCTGATCCAGTTTCAAACCCTTTTGTGGATGCTGTTACTTGGGTGTAGCTGGAGTCCCAGGGGACAAATTGGCACTAAACTGAAACAGGTCCTTCAAGCCAAGTGAGTGTCCACACTGGAGTCTGCACCAAACAGACAGGGTTAGCAACCTACCAAACTGACGCAACTGTCCATGTAGGCAAGGCCTGCTGTCAGCCAGGGCTCCTCAGTTTGGTCTCCCATTCTCCAGGGAGGATGCCTGGCTGCGCCTGGGGACTCACACACCTGAATGCCAGCCAGCTTTCTTCCCCTCCCGCTGCTTCCGCCTTTCCCCCAAGCGCCATGTGCTGGTTCTCCAGAGACGGCTCTTGTGACCAGGAGACCCTCCTCTGTGACCCAGATCTGCTAAATGATGCCAGCTGAGCCACTGTCCTGCTCTGTGCCTCCCTTCCCAGCTTTTACTTGTCTCTGTGGGTTGTGAGCTCTTCGGTGCTGGGGCCATCTCCAGCTGCTGGTCTGTGCTGCACTAGGGGGCCCTGACCTCAGCTGGGGCTCCAGGTCCCACAGCCAGTCCCTCACTGATACCCTCGTGCTGATCAATGGGAGACAGGGGCCTGATGCCTCTGAGGGGCTCAGCCTGCCCGACAGAAGTCCCTTGCCTGGTCAGTGCACCCGAGGAACAGCAGGGAAGTCTCAGCCACAGCCCTGGACTGGCCCCTTTCCAGCTCCCCCCCGGGGGGCATGCCAGGCCTCGTGGTGACGCAGGAGGTAGCAGGAAGACCCACCCCCAACTCCAGAGGGACAGCTGTGCCCTGGGAACGTCCTGTCTCCTTCTAAGGACAGGAGGGTTTTCCTCCTCAGCCTGACTCACCATGATGACGTCATCCACTTCTGCCCTGATGTAGGGCCCCAGGATGCCCAGGTGCTCGTCCAGTTCCCCACGCACCAGCGGCTGGGTGAAAGACTTGTCCAGATACCCTCGGAAAACCACTTTCTTATACTTCTGCCAACGCCTCTTGGGGGCCCTGCAAGATCAAGGAGCAGCAGACCCTGGGGGCAGCACTGGCCAGGTGTGCTGAACGGGCGGCTTGGGGCACATGGACATTGGGCTCTGCTAATGCTCCTACAAGCACCTCCATGGGCACTTTGCTCTCAAGCTCCACACCTGCTCAGGCAGAGAGTCTGACCTAGAGCCAAGCCGGGGCTGCTCAAGGACTGCGCCTGGCCGTCAAGGGGCAAAGCGTGAGCTGACTGGGACAGCGCTCGATATAGCCCACAGGACCTGGCAGCAGAGCCCTGCAAATCTGCAGCTAACTGAGTTATGTCTGGGAGCCGTCTCTGCGGCTCCGACATGGGCACAAGTTTTGTAACAGCACCCGGCTCTACAGGGACGCCTATTCTCATGGCCACAGCTCCTCTGTGGCTGGCCAGACGCAGACCGACACTCACCGGCACTCCACCACCTCTGTCTTTGCCCCTCTCCTGGTTCTGCGTGCTCTGCGCTCATAGCCAGGCAGGACAGCCGGCTGAGCAGAGGGCCACGCAGGCCGAGCAGGTGGCTGAGGATGCCCCCACCTATTATCCTGCAGGTGGTTCACTGGCCCCTCCCCGACTCATGGCCGTGGCCAGCTCAGCAGCCGTAGCACACTCAGTGCTTCATGGGGGATGCTGCCTCTGCAGCCCCCCAGAGAGTGGACAAACTGTCACGTGGGGGACTAACCTGGGACCAATGTGATGGTCGCTCCTCTTCAGCCTCTCCTGCCCGGCCTGTAGGAAGCTGGTGACTGCATCTGCAGCCCCAGCTCCTGCCTCTCGCCTGGCCAGGCAAAGTGACAATGCCAGACCCTGGGAGGCTGCAGGAGAGCCGGAGTGTTTGGGGCCATGCACTCCTCACCAAAGCAGGTGCAGAGCCCAGGTAGCAGAGCACAGCTCTGTTGACTGCCGCCAGCGGGGCTACCCCGCTTGGGAGGAAGACAAGACTGTTGGTGTGGGAGCCAGGAGCAGGGCAGGCTGGGCTGGAACTACATGTCTGTCTCGTGGCGGGGTCTGTCCCCTCTGCCTGGCTCTGGGCCGGAGGAGGGACAGCGATCAGTGGGGCAGAAGAGAGGACTGACGGATGGGGAAAGGCGCGCAGTGAAACTTACTGCACTTTCAGGAAGTGTTGGGGTCTCTGGCTCTCGTATTCCCACAGCACCTCGACAGCGGCAATGAAATACTGCTGGACCCTCCCCGTGAAGGTGCGTGGACCTTGCTCCTCCTCCCCGTAGATGTCAAACTCCTCTGGGTCTCTCTCGGGGTTGCTGTACTCGTCATAGTCTGATCTTCCCTTCTGGCGCACCGAGATGTTGGACTTGGCCACGTTGTTTAGGGCCCTGGCCTCACCAAGAGTCTCAAAATGCACCTCAGAGCCCGGAGCAGAGCTGCTTTTCTTTGCTTGGCTACTGCCCTGTGTCCCACCTACCCCCTGCACCTCGCTCTTCCATTCTGGTGTCTCTAGCTTAGCGCCCGAGAGGGGAACAACACCCTCCTCTCTCACCACTTGGTCTTCTTGCTGGCTGGGGCTCAGCTCCCACTGGTCCCCTGCAGGGGTCGAGGTGAGAGCCAGGCCCTCTTGGGGAGGTAGGCTGCTTTCTTTGGAGACCTGTTTGGTCAGGGTCTCTGAGGTCTCTTCTCTTGCGGGAAAGGCCTTAGATTCAGCTCCCAATACTTGGTCCGTAAGGGCATTAGATTCAAGCTCCTGCTGCAGTTTACCAAGGACCCACCTTTCCTTCTGCTCCAGCTGGGCCAAGGTGTTGACGTCCCCATCTGCCACATTTCCCTCGGCCTGCAAGCCCGGCTGAGCCCCCCAACCAGCTCCCCTTTTGTGCTGCATTGTGGGTGTCTCACTGCCACTCATTTGCCACACAACCTGGCTTGGGAGGGGGACTACTCCCACTGCTTGCTCTCCAGCCAATGTAGTGGGCTTTGGGCCAGGCTCAGTTCCTACTTCCGCTTCCTCTTTCTCCCGTGAGTGAGCAGAGGCAATGCTAGTTTTCTCCTCCTCTGACTCGCCCACCTTCCGAAGGGTGCTGCCTCCTCTCTGAGCTGTATCCGGTTCACCTGGGTGGTAATAGGCTCTCTCTGCTATGGGCAGCTCAGGACTGCTGGCCTGGAAGGAGAGTACATCTGACTGGTTAGGGCCTGATGGAAGAGAAGCTGGCACATCCCGGCTGTACCCTGGGTGTTTGTCAGTGCCAGTTGTTCCCTGATCTCTTGCTCCTGTGCCCAGGGGTGGCCCAGCAGAAAAGGGGCTTGTTCTCTCACTGGAGCCTAGTTTGATAGTGCCTCTGAGCACAGCTCTGATTCCTCCCGTCTGTTTGCCAGAGCTCTGCCTTCCCGTCACTGGTCTGACTTTGTCCTCCTTTCCTTGCAGTGCGTCTGCCTTTGCCAGAAAAGTGCCGTGTGATTCTGGGGACCTCTTTTTCACATGAGTGCTGCATCCCTGAGAGTAGGGATCGCACGACTTGAAAGATGAACTTTGCACTAGCTTTCCAGGAGTCCAGCCGCTTGAGTCCAGCTCCATTCTCTTACCTCTGTGGACGGTTCCTTCTTTGTCTGATGAATTGGCATCCAGGAGACCTGTACTATTTATCAGTTTCACTAGCTCTGCTGGAAGCACTTTTCCATTGAGATAAACTTCCCCATTATCTAGTAAGTTGTTGTTTTCATTTGTTGGCCCATCTAAATTCAGTACACGAGCCCCGTGTTTCAGAAACGTCTCCTTGCTACTTGGTAAAGTGGTCTTTTCTAGCTCTTTCTTGTTGGCCATCACATTTAGCTTGAGTAAGTCAATGTTCTCCATGTCAGATATTTCCTCCCTTTCTGTAGCATCTCGCAGCTTTGTCTCGAGTATTAATTCTTTGCTTTCTTGTGCAGTAACAGAGCTGGGGGCAAAAATGTCATTATGGCCCACAAATGTTGCTTCTGGAAGGCTTGTACCATTGGTAAGTTTCTCTGGTGCAAGACTCATGCTACGTTCTGCAGACAAGGGATGTTCTACATTTGAAAGACTTTGAGCAACAACCAATTTACCCAGTCCT
Organism: Carettochelys insculpta; assembly: GCF_033958435.1. Classification (NCBI taxonomy): domain Eukaryota; kingdom Metazoa; phylum Chordata; order Testudines; family Carettochelyidae; genus Carettochelys; species Carettochelys insculpta. The sequence continues at coordinate 45,837,758 of NC_134149.1, read as the reverse complement.
AGCAACGTAACACTCCTGGTCTCATGGTCCAATGGATGGTTTTCTGCAAGCCTCAGATCTGCTATATCTGAGGCTACAACGTTGGCCCTACCAAGGAAAAGATCTTCCTGATGTGGTGTAGGGATCCCTTGAATATCTGTTTCATATGAAGACTTCTCTGCAGTCTTTTCAAAGAACACTTCTCCATTTGTAGCCGATGCATTCTCTTGCAGCATCATGCCATGTGCCTCTTGAGCAGTTTCATGAAGTCCCAGTGAAGTCTCTTCTTGGAGCCTGGTGTCATTTTCTAACCTAATGTACAGTTGCCTGGCTGCAACATTGCTTTTAAGGAATGCTTTCCCACTATTCACATAGGTGACGGCATGTATAGTTCTGTTATCCACTGACTGGTCTAATGATGTTGAAGCACTAGTCCCGTTAAAGAAAGGGCTGTCATTAGCTAATAAGGTCATTGTATCATTCAGTGGTTTGTGTGGCTTTACAGAGGAAATACTCAATTCTAGAGGCATTTCTTCACCAGTCACTGCAATGCTTTCTTGAAACCTAAAATCATGTTTTGAATCATTTACTGGCAGTGAAGTATCATTCCCTGGAAGGCCAGTTTCTTTAGCATTAAAGTCAAGTTGCTGATGGGCCTTCACATGTGCTGACTCTTTTAGTTGTGCCACAGTAACATTTCCTTTAAGAGATTCTTCTGAGTTGGCTAGTGGGGCAGATGGTGGGAACATCACGTTCTCTACTGGCTTGTGTGGCTCTAAGTTCTCTTCAGCCGCCTCTACAGCTCGAATTGGTCTGTGCCTTCCAAAGAAGACAGTGTCCCTTGGATACGAGCCAGCTACTGCAGGTGCTGCTGAGCTTGTGTTATGATGGACTGTCTCACTTAAGCTTGTTAAGTTTCCTTCAGGAGAAAGGTGTCCAAATCCTTGGCCAGGGCTGACCTTTTCTGACAGCCCTTCCTCTTCTAAGAAGGTGTCATAAGACACTGGCTCAAAGTTAGTCTCTGTTTGATCACTAGGCAAATCGGAAGGAACTGATGTGCCACTGGAAGAGGCATCTGCTGAATTATTCCAGCTGTTTTGAAGGCTTTTGTTGAATTTGAGGGGCTGACTGGGTTTTCTCAAGCAGGGGGCCAGCTGAGGATTGAGCATCTCGGTTTCCTTTTCAGAAGAAGTGTCATTACAGTGCTTTCTCGGATAGCGCTTGTGCCCTTTCTTAGTTGGGAAGCCCCTAGGCTGAGGGCTGTTACCCTCATTTGTCAAGTAGTCCGATATCAACTCATAATCCTCCTCAGAGGAATACAGTTCTGGGTCAGTGCTGCATTTAGAGACGGTAAACTTAGCCTGCATCCCTCTGTCTCTGAAGTCAGGATTCAGGCATGCCAGCATCCATACACCTGTCTCAGGAAGGACAATAGAACAGCATTAGTCCAACACACCAGGCAATCTAAAGAGATCGCCCTTCTGGGGCTCTCTCGTTAGCAAGCTCTGTATTTCAAGAGTGCTTCTGACAGGAGCCAGTGACATTCTTCTTTCCACAGAAAGCTATCACGTACTGCAGTCACCTGTCACGCGTGGCTCCAAGTGCTGCAGCATTGCTGGCAGTGTTTAGAAATGACCCTGGGGATGCTTTCTATTTGTTTTAATGCTCCCTAATGCACCGAAGGAATTGAACGCAGCTCTGGTCCCATTGCCTTTGCCCGGTATGTCCCCACAATGGCTTCAGCGGATAGGAACTATGAAGTGGTTAAAACAAAGTCTGCCACTAGGAATGCATGGTACCCATAGGTGCCAGCGAGTTCCAGACTCAACCTATCAGGGACTTGCTTGGTCCTGTCAGATGCACAATGCTGGCTCTGTGGGGCAAGGGGTAGCATTCTGCACTTTGAATCTGAGTTCACAAATCCAGACCGGCAGTGTTTCGAACAGATCTGCTCTCGATCAAGCAAAGGTATTAAAAGGCAGATCTCTGGCCTATGCTCCGCAGGAAGGCAGATGACTCAGTCTGGCCTTGGGACCTCTACGGGGCAGAATATCTTCGGCACATGCAGGTCTCCCCCATCCCAGCCCCCATTTCTCTCCTGTTCAGAAGGAAAGCCCCTCCATCACATTCCCCCCGCCCAGCTCAGCCCTGCCACGCCTGGCTAGAATCCGAGTCTTTGAGACCTAGAGAATTCTCCCCAGGAACTGCTGAGTTCTGGGTTCCCTTAGCCCTCCCTCACTAGAGCACACAGAGCCTTCTGTTGCTTGGGGGCTGTGCCGGTCCCATCCCCCAGTGAGCTAGTGCCTTTCACCTGCTCTAGATTCAGTTACATAAATACAATTATGCCCCAGGGTGGGCAAAGGCCCATGCTCCAGGAGGGCAGATTCTTACACCCTTGCAGAGGCTGTGCACGGACAGAGCCCCTCCCATAAGGCTCACGTCAGTCGCTGCTGTGGACAAAGGGACACCATGGAGGCCAGTGCTGGTGGTAGCTTTTTATTGCCACTAGGACTGGGACTCAAGCCATCGGGGAGCTTCACATAGGACCCCACACCAGATCAGCAGTAGATGGTAACAGCCAGTGGGGCTGACAGCCACTCCAGGCCCTGGGGCAAGGTGGGAGGGGGACCCAGCTCTGTGGCCCCGGACGGGGCAGAGCCAGAGGTGGAAGGGGCAGGGCCCAGGGCATCATCCCTTTGCACTGCTAGGATTGTGGCGCTGCCCCCTCTCGCCTGAACTGCATGGAGCAGCAGTTCAAAGGGCCCGAAGCTCCAGCCACCACTGCAGCCAAAGTAGCAATGGCAGTGGCAGGAGCTCTGGGTCCCTTCAAAATGCTGGGCCTGGGGCATCTGCCCCCATGGCCTCTCACCTCCCCCCATCAGCGGATCTGACAACAGCATTTCCCTTGCCAAAGCAGTCCCCTCAAGGCAGAAGGCTCTGCCTCCCATCGCTCATCCCGCATGGGATTCTGTAGGGACAGACCAGTCTAGCTTTGCAGCTCAAGGAGCAGGGATGGCAAGTTAAGGGTGTTCATTTAATTCCATACAGGGGGAATCACGGTGGTCAAACGAGCGGTTGTGGCATTCTAAAGTCTTTTGAGGTTTCTGCTCCTGGCATCTGAATAAAGCACTCTGGCAATTATTGCCAAAGTTCCTTGCTCGAAAGAAAAAAGTTTAAAAGTTTAATTATTTTTTAAAATGAGCATTCTTATAGGGCTAACTTCACAACAACTATACCCCTCTCGGCACTCTTCACGTCATTCATTAGTGGCCAAAACATGACTGTGTCTCCTGCGTGTCTCAGCTCTGCCATTTCTCTGGAACATGTGACAACCAAGAAAGGTTTCAGAGGCTGGCGTCTGGCTCTCAAGCGATAATCTACTGAGTGAGACCACGGATAACAGATATAATACCGAACATGGTCTCTCCTTCTCTATACACAGGCCACCAGGTTCTGGTCAGCATCAGGCCAGCAAGGCTGATCCTTCACAACAGAGGTCAAACATGATAAAATTCCAAGGTAGCTGCACCTTATAAGCTTGTTCTGATAACATAACTTGATAGCTAGCTGGGGAGCTCTGACATGGAGAGCAGAACCGGAAATTACCATTTATTCACCCCTGCAGTTTCAGCCAAGCTCTGATGGGTTAATCCCTTTCTCTTAAGAAAGCTGGTAATTATTGAAGCTCACCCCCACAGTTCATGCCCCTAAAATGCTCCTGATGGAACGTGCTGACCCGCCTCTGTTACAGTACGCTGCACAGCAGCCAAACACCGTAATTTATGAAATCACTAGGGTTCCCAACCTGGCTTTTCCATGCTCATGTAGACAGTTTCTCCAGACAATGGGAAGAGGGTGAGTGTGTCCTCAAAGACCATGTGACGTTTGAAGGCGTTTCCAGAGAAGAACACGGACAGGAAGTCCGCCTGGTCACCAACGCTTAAGATGTGCCAGTAGACCACTTGGTACAGGCAGAGCTTCAGGTGCAGGTTGTCGTACACGTAGCCATTAATACCTGCAACAGGCACGGAGTGTGAGAAGTTTTGTCAGTGCTTTGGGCAGCTACCTTTGTATTGGAACAAGAACTGGATACATTCATGGAAGAAAGGTCCATCTGTGGCCGGATGGGCAGAGATAGTATCCCTGGCCTGTCTGCCAGAGGCTAGGAGAGGGTAATGGGGTGACGGATCACTCAATTGCCTGTTCTGTTCATCCCCTCTGGGGCACCTGCATGGGCCACTGCTGGAAGACAGGACAACAAGCAGGTGTTAATTGCATTCTCCCTCTGGAAGGAGCACTGATCAGGACAGTCACAACCAGCTTACACTCAGGAAAGGACCCCATGCCAGGTTATTCATTGCTAGCTAATATCAGCTAACCCCTAGATCGATCTCATTTGTGCTGAGACAATAAGTAAGGCAGGTTCTTCTTTATGGACAATCCTGATTTTAACTTCACTAAGAGAATCAGACAAGACCAGGATTGGAAGAGACCTCAGGAGGCCATCTAGTCCAAACCGCAGCTCCAAGCAGGACCAATCCCAGCTAAATCATCCCAGCCAGGGCTTTGTCCAGCCTGGCCTTAAAAACCTCTAGGGATGGAGATTCCACCACCTGCCTGGATAATCCATTCCAGTGCCTCACCACCCTCCTAGTGACACGGTCCTTCACTTCAAGCTCCCACCGTGGGAGACTTACTGTGAATAACATTTGAGTCATAGAATTCTGGATCCTGGGGGTTGACGGTGGCTGCCTCTGTGCAGAACCGCTGTATATTTTCTGCCAGGTACCAGCTGCGGTTTTCATCAAAGACCGAAAACAGCACGAACCTTGTCTCATCTGACATCATCTGGGAATCACAGTGGAAAGGGGTTATTCACAGTCTGGCTCTGGGCAGGGTGGAAATGACACTCAGAGGTCACACCAGGCCTACCAATGAACAGCTAAGGCTGGGCAGGGCTGAGGTAGTGGGCTCGCTCCCACCTTCCCTGCTGTCCCCAGAGGTGCACTTAATCCCTGCCCCAGACCAGCAGCTAAAGTCTACTGGTCTCTGACTGGATGGACCATGCCATGCCCCCAACCCATGGCTCTCAGAGCTGCCCAGAGCATGTGGTGTGGGGCTCTGGTATGTGCCAGCCCGTGCTCCAGCAGGACTTCACAGGGCCTGCAGATCCGACCACTGTTGCGGACACATTAGCGGTGGTGGCGTCAGGGAGCCCTGGACCCCTTTAGAGTCGCGGGTCCTGGGGCAATTGGCCCCTTCCCCCCGCCCCATCAGTGGGCCTGGATACATATTGGGGATTTAAGAAAACATCAGTGGATTTCATTGTCAGAGCTCATTCATTTTAATTACAGCGTCCTAAGGGGACTTTGAAGGGTTCCCTCCTCTGTAGGATTGGGCCCATACTCAGGGCCACAGAGGCAGGATCAGAACAAAGCCAAACACCCTATCTCATGAACAGGGTGCATGGCCTCTTTCGGGGGAGATGGAGTCAGCCCCACCAGAGTCCCAGAGATCCCTCAATGACAGGAGAGCCCAAGCATGACTAGCGGTACAAATCATTTCATATAATATTTCGTTGTAACCTCGGCTCTGATCTCAAATATGAGACCACCTCTTAATAACTCATGCTACCCTAATTTGGCCATGTAGCCATGCACCCAACATCAGACCCAGCTGCCCAGGGTGGGCAACCAGCTGCCTGCCCTGAAATCCAGGGGACAGACATGGATGTTGTAAGGTCTGTGTAGTGTCATTTCATGGAAAGAGCAAATTCTGTAGCTCTTTAGTCAAACAAACCTCTCATGTGAACCCAGGAGAGATTTGCCCATGCAAGGGATTTGGGATCTGTCCCTAAGGATGCAAACTTAGCAAGCAATGATGCTTTCTTGCAACACTGTGAAGTGTCACAGCTTCACACTGCAGTCGCTGTCCTGCAGCTCCGACAGGAAAGGAATGAGACTCCTGCATGCTCCAGGCACACCCCCAGTGCACAAGGGTAGGGGGTGAGATTGAAAGGGAAACGCTCACCTGTTTCCCTCTCTGATCCATCGACTCTTTAGAGCAGATCAAGAGGGGGCCAACCAGCCCTGAGGCCGTGTCTCGGACCGGGTCGATGGAGCTGTAGTAGAAACGGGTCAGGCAGCGAGGGTCTGAGTCCGTGGGCCCGTCCTCAGTTGTCACTTTCCAGCTGTACCAGAATGACTGGCCAGGCTCAACGGGTATGTCCTTCACACCTGTATGTGGTCACAGACAAGCCCCAAGAGCAGTTCACAGGGTTGGGCACTCAGTGGTGGGGCAACCCTACTGATAAAGTGGTCTGGAGGAAGGAAGGGCTCCAAAGGGACAAGGAGGATTCAGGATCATACAGTCTGCAGAAGTCTGTAGGTCCAGAACGGGCAGTGCTTGTGACATGTGGCTGAATTTTTGTACTGGGTCTGGAAACCATTTTATATGCCTAGTGTGGCTATTGACCCCAAATATTGTGCTGGGGGTGGGGTGAGTGAGGTGTCAAATGAAAGCTGCTGATGCCCTGAATCTATGTTTGCTACCGGTGTATCTGTATCTGCTATGTAGGTAAAGTTACAGATGTTGAGCTCTGCAGCTGTGTGTGAAATGTTTCAGTGCAGAGGTTCACAAAGGGAGGTGGGGCTCCACCCCAGCCAGGACAATAAACTGAGCAAAGGACCAGACGGCCAACACCCATTTTGTGATGTGCAACAAATGGAAACTCAGCAGTGACCCAGCTGACCAGGTGTCAAGTATTGGAGGGGTAGCCGTGTTAGTCTGGATCTGTAACAGCAACGAAGGGTCCTGTGGCACCTTATAGACTAACAGAAAAGTTTTGAGCATGAGCTTTCGTGAGCACAGACTCACTTCATCAGATTCATCAGAAGTCCAGCATCTGATGAAGTGAGTCTGTGCTCACGAAAGCTCATGCTCAAGTTTTGTCCATGCTCAAAACTTTTCTGTTAGTCTATAAGGTGCCACAGGACCCTTTGTTGCTGTTACGGGTCAGGTGGTGAGCCACGGCCAATGGAGAAGAATGGAATTTTCCCACCGCATATGAAAAACTATAAGACAGGCCCTGGCAGGTACTTTCTTTGTTCTTCAGTCCTCATGAGTTAAGCCTGCCTGGACTGGGGGCCCATCCCTCAGGGGGATGGTGTGGTTTTGCCACTGTCCATCTTGGGTATATTGTCTTGTAGTTTCCAAGGATCCATGTCCCAGCATGTGGACCCCAGCAGGCTGGATCTACGATGCTCCAATGACTGAATCTATGTAACCTGAAATGAACTTTCAGAGACTTTCAAGAGGGGAGGGATAGCTCAGTGGTGTGTGCATTAGCCTGCTAAACCCAGGTTGTCAAGTCAGCCCTTCAGGGGGCCATTTAGGGATCCAGGGCAAATAGATTTAATTTAAAAAAAAAAAAAAGGGATGGTTCTGCCAAGAGAGCAGGGGACTGGACTAGATGACCTCATGAGGACCCTTCCAGCTCTATGAGATGTGTATCTCCATGTATTTTTTATTTTTAATCAGCAAATAACATCGCTGGCCTGTGTCACTAGTTATGACTGATGATTTTAAAGTATTGCTTTAACACTTCTTCTCTCTAACCCCGTTCTTTCATTTTTATTAATAAACCCTTAGATATTAGATCTAAGGATCTGGCTTTTGCGTGGCGATTTGAGTAAGATTCAAGCATATCTTGACTGGGGTCTGGGTGTGGGCCCTTTGGGGTCTGGAAGAATCTGTGTGGTGTTGGGTGACACAGGTTTAAGAGCCTCTCACCTTAAGTTGGGATTTGTTGTTGATCTGGGCTGGTAGAGCAGCTGAGAAGTCTGTGGGTTTGCTTGTGTGGCTTCTGGCTGGCCAGTGGAGCCGGCAGAGATGCTGTTGAGGCTGGCTGGATTTGCCTTAGCGAGAAGGAAATCTCAGCCTGGGGCTGTAAGTGGCCCAGATTTTAAGCAAAGGTGCCCTGGATTGATTTCTCTAGCTGTGCCCAGAAACCCCATCACATTACAGAATGTATACCATGACTGGGGCTTTTCTTGTGGGGGCTGCTGGCCCAACCCAGATCAGAGATGATCCCATGACACTTCCAGCCCAAGGCCATGAGCCATCAAAGGAAGGGCACTGGGCCTTATACATCTGCTTAAAGCTCTGCACATGCTCAGTTCCTTTCCTGAATCAGGGTCACATTTGCAAACCCAAGAGGCCTGTACGGTATGGAGGAAAGTCTAGAGACTCCTAGGGAGGTGGTAGTACTTGTCTGAGCTCAACAGCCTGTGATGGAAGGGAAGGTCTGCGCCAATTTTGAAACCACTTGCGAGTATCACAGGCTGAGTTTGATCTGAACTGAGAGTCGTCTGGGTTGTGTGGTGCTGCGTGGGGATTATAGGTGAAACAGCAAAGAATTAGCTGGGGTGCAGAATGAGACAGAGAAGGGCAGAATGACAAACAGCTGCAGAGTAACTGTGAGAAAGGAAGGGTGGCTAGTGAGAGAAAATGCAAACACTGACTAAATACGGGGATTACACCTGCACCAACCAGGAGTCAGCCTGGCTCTTAAGCGACAACATCCTCCAAAGACTCCCACCAGGTGGCATCAGGGCTTGGGAGGCCCGACGGTAACCTAGCAACCGCACAGAGGTGCACAAGAAGCAGTACCGGGGAGAAGCTGAATCACAGGGAACCCCCAAACCTGCAGAGCAGAGCAGGGGCATGCTCATGTGCCCGCTCCCCCATCCGGCAGCATCAGGAGGGAGGACTTCTGCTGAGGAGCTGTTTCACTGATGTCACAATGGGCCTGTCCTGAATGAATGCAGGGAAAGGGCTAACCCTGGCAGGTCAGGTAAGCCAGTGGGAAGAAGAGAAACTCTTTTGAACTGAGAACAATTGCAGTCTGATGGGTCTGTCTGTGTGGCTGATGCAGAGGGGACAGAGAGAAAAGATTGATCCTAAGCAGCTGGAATGAACCCAGTAAACATCCTGGCTGTCCCATAAAAAGCCATAGATATGTAAGTGGAAGAGAAATGTTTAATTAGACACAATCAGGTTATCTGTTACTTTGAGACTTGGTGTGGAATTGCTCTAGTTAATGATTTCTTCCCCCTGAACTCTGTAACTTGTAAGCTGAATCCCAGGGAAGTAATTCTCTGTGCGGCAACCAGAATCTTTCTGAGTACTTTTCTCTTGTTTTGTGAATACATTACCTTTTTTTAGGGCAATGATTTGATCCCTGGGTCCTAGAGAAGAGTCTGTGTACATTTACACCTTAGACTGAAAGGTCAGCTGTCAGATTGCAGCTCCTTGTTTCTAAACTCTCTCTGGAGGGAAGGTTAAGAATTTGGGGTGCCCCACAGGGAGACATCCCAAGTGTGTCTTCCTGGGCTAAAGGGGTTTTTCTCACTTGGGTGATGGCAGTCTACCAACCCAGGGTCAGGGAATCTCTGACCTTGGGGAAGTGTTTTTTAAGCTGTAGAGGCAAGGTATTTTTAAGGTTTTGCAGGACCCCACTTTCTGCACTGGGAGTGTCAGAGTGGGGAGGCAGCCCCAACAGGGCTCAATTTTGCCACCTTTGAACACTATGGTCCTTAGGTAGGGTGACCATCCATCCCATGTTAGGCGGGATGGTCCCGTATTTGGGATGCCGAAAAGGCATCCCTACTTATTTTTTAAAAAGGACCAAATGTCCCATATTTGGGCCCTTCCCCCACTGGCCTTTTCTGCCAGCAGCTGTGCAGGCACAGCCACTGGCTGGGGAGCATTCCCCGAGCCTTTGGGAAGTGTGGGCAGCAGCCACATCCCTGCTGCTTCCCCGGGGTTCAGGGAGCGCTGGGGCCTCTGCTTCCCCGGAGTCCCAGGGCGGGCTGGGGGCTGCCGCTTTCCTGGGGAGCACTGGTGGCTGCTGCATCCTTCCCAGCTCCCCAGGGCTTGGTGGAGCTGGGAGGAGCCACCCCTCTCCCCCCAATAACTCCCTGTCCCATTTTTGGGATGGGGAAATATGGTCTTCCTATCCTTAGGTAACACTCACACTAGTTTCACAATAATGTTATTCCACTGACTTCTGTGAAAGGAGGTAAGATTTCAGCCCATTGCACAGCACCTTACTGTGAAGCAGCCCTGTCCATTTCAGTCCTGTAGCACAGAGCAGTGTTTTCACGCGAGAGGATTTTGTGATTAAATGCTGACTGATCATTTAAAATGCTTTTAGAACTATGAACGTTTATTTAGTTAACTTTGCTTTACACTATCATTTCAAAACCATTTTATAACGGCCTGGTTCCGGGCAGCTCTTTGGAAGGGCTGGTCCATATGAAATGAAGAGGGAAAGAAGGGAAATGAAATTGATGCCAGTCATATGCTGGTCACTGCATCGGATGGGAAGGCATTCCCAAAATACGTGGGTGTGGCGCAGCGCTCCCACTAGTTTTTCCATCCAGGGTGGAATATATTCTGTTTTGTGCACCAAGGCACCCATAGAAACACATGCTGCTGGCTTTGGGTGGCTGTGTGAGCTCTGCTAATCGGCTTGGCAGTACCTGAATCTCTCCTGAGTAGCCACCCTCTGTCAGATTGTCCCCAAAACCTGCCTCAAAGAGAGGGCTCCCCAAGAGCTGATACAGCCTCAGAGGACATCAGTACCCAAGTACTGTGAATAGGTGAAACAAGCCCTTTACTGGAGGCTTCATAAAACATCCCAGTCCCAAAGTATGTGACATTTGCCAACAGCTCGGCTAAATTACAGTAACCCTTCCCCAGCCAGTCTCACCTTCAGAAGACTTTACTGGGTGATAGGAACTTATGTTGGTGAGCCCATGAGGGTAGATGTTATAAGGCCGGCTTGCTAGATTCTTGAACACAATCTGAAATGACAACAAACAGCAATTGCACTGAGCGCTCCATAGCCCTGTGTTTGCAAAGCTTTCTTTGTGGTCACTCATCTTCACACTCCTTGCAGGTCTTCATTCTCCCAGCCCAACTGAGTACCCACCCTCTCCAAATCCAGCCCCATTAAGGTGTCACAAGGGGAGCCTCTGAACTCTGGCACCTATCAGAGTTTTGCTCTGCTGTCGAGGAGCAAGCACACTCTGGCAGATGATTCCCTCTGCCAGTCAGTATTGTCTCCATCTCATCTGGATGGGTCTTTAGGCACACTTTGCCTTGCTACTGCAAGGGGCCTCAGGCACCAGTGTACTCCCTCCCTCCTCTTCCCTGCCTGAGGCACCTAACAGCTCAATCCCTTGTAGGCTGTGATACTTCGGTCTCATTTCAGTGGTTGGGTTTAATTTGGGGGTGCTGGGTGGTGCTACTGGTGAGACTAGGTGATCCAGTACGTCTCTCCTGGCCTTAAGTTCTGTGACCCTGACTTTTTCTGAGGTCCCAGTTTCAGTCAATCCATGGAAGAAAATGTAAATAGCAGAATTATTAGAGAGTGGGGAAATAGTATGCAGACCCATTTTACAGACAGGAAAAGCGAGGCCCAGAGTGATTGATTGTTTTAAAACATGGGTGCCCGTAATGGGGCACTGAATCCATAATAGGCTTGACTAGGCAGCCTGACTCACACAACTGCCATCTCCTTCAAAGGCAGTTGTAGGTGCATAGCATTTCTGAACATCCACTCATTCAAATAATTATGAAGGTAAGTGCCACCTCTGTTTGAAGCCTGTAGTCTCAGTTCCTTGCTCTCAGCTACACAGCAAATCAAACACACTAGCACTAGAATCTGCTGAATCACAACCTGCTCTCAGACCAGAAATCACAAGCAGCCGGTTAATAAAAGAGAACAGTGCAGTGAGATAAGCTGTGCCTGTAAAGCAGCCAGGTACTGGACATCCTAAATTAGCCATTCAATCAGCACATCGCTGGAGAAGGCTCAAGGAAGGAGGTGGACAGATTTGTCTCAGAAGAACATGTTGGAAGTCATGTACAGTGTACAGGTTCGTAGATTACTAAGCACAACTGATTGCGTTAAAGACAAGCCCAGAGGGTTGAGCCAAGTGCATCCCTCATATATTTCCACTGAACTCACTGAGGCTTTTATCTCTAGATTTCAGCAGCAGCTGAAAGAAGGGTTCTTTCTGGTGAACACCAGCCACTACCAGGGGCTCAGTACAGACTCTGTGCCAGATGAGAGGCCTGAATAGGAAACCAAGAAGAAGAACAGTAATCAATCTCCAAAGTTTCCCCTTCCCACCCCCCTACCCAAAAGCCATCTCTGTCTTTCTCTTACCACAAACTGATCCCCAACTTCTCCTTTAAGGACAGGCCCCAGAATTCCTGTGTCACGTTGATCTGACACCTTGCGCTTCTGAAAGGTCCTGTCTGTATATTCCACAAACATCACCTTCTTGTACTTGGAACCAATTCGCTGAGGGCCAGCTTCCAGGAACCGGCTTGCGTAACTCCTACAGGCCAGAGAGGGAGAGGAGAGCTGAGGGAGCCCAGGCAGAACAGAAGAGAGACAGGCACAAGAACCTGATTCCTTACTGTTATTGCCATCCTCCTTATGAATAATATCTGTCTAATAATAAAGCTGGTGTGGATGGTGGTAGTGCCTGAGCCTCAACTGGGGATCTGGCAGTGTAGAGAAACAGACTGAAAAAAAGGCCCTTGCCCTGAAAATCTGTGAAACAAAATACAACTTTGCCACAACCCTAAGATCAGAGTTAACTGCCAGCTGTCACTTCTGCAGAAGACAGGAAAAGGCTGGCCAATACACGTTGGGGTAAAACACATCACGTTATCAATACATAACAGAGAGAGAGCTGTGTTGGTCTATATTCTATCAAAACGAAAAAGCAGTTCAGTAGCTAAACTGCTTTTTTGTTTTTATTATCAATATGTGTTAGTCACCATACATCTATTATATGCATTAACCACACAATATCAATTAACAGTATGTTATGTATAAATATTTCTAGCAGTTGCATGGTCTAAACTGACAATGTGTTTCTATAACCCTGTTCACTTACCCACAGTACACCAGCAGTCTGAAAAACTAAAGTCTGCTTTGGAGTTAGACAACAGGGAGAGTGTCAGAGATAAAAATCCATTCATGGTCTGCCCCAGTACAGGTGCCTCTGGGCATGCTGGTATCCACAACAAGGATAAGTACAGGATACGTTAAGGAATGGGGACACACTGACAGCTGGGTTTGGTGAAGGGGCCTGTGTTACCAAAAACCATCCTATAGATGTGCAACTGGGAGCTCACATTCTACATAAGGTGAATTTACCAACAATAGGGCTTCCCAGAAATGGGTATCGTATTGAACTGTTTTCCTTATATTAGTATTGGCATTCAGCAATTTACTGATATTGGCTATCAGGCTCTTGTGTCTATTCCCTACCAGTGTGTTTACACCCCTGACTACACAGTTTCACAAGAGGTTTGTTATCCACACCCTGTCCTGGCGGGAGTGAGTGGCTGTAGCAAAGCAGTGCGCTTGGCATTTGCCCACTTGTGCTGGGGTCCCATGGCCAAGTAGGGTCTTTGCTTGGCCAAGTCAGCATCCGGATCCGGAAGGACCCCCTCCATTGGCCCATTGAGGCCCCGCTGAGAAGGGGCTCAGTCACTGCTAACCAGGACAGTGAGTTCGAAGAGATGGACACTTGTCCTTTAGGGGCTGGGCTGAGACTCCCCTTGGAAAGCAGAACCTTGCTTGGGGCCTTGCCAGTGAGTCTGCCCCGTCTAGTTCTGCTTAAAACCCACAGGGACCTGTGTGAGCAGAGCTACTGGGATGACTGGCGAGATTTGTCACTGCCAGGCAGTGCTGCTACAACATAATGCTCAGATTACCACTGCCCAGAAGGAAGAGGAGCATCATTAGGGGCTCATCTTGTCTTGTGTCTGGCACACACCTGTCCTCTCTGGCAAGTGGAATCATATCCCTCAGCTGCAAAAATACCGGGCCAATGGGATCCGTGGGTATCTCCCAAAATGAGCAGAGCAGCAGCACAGGAGAAAACGGCCCATCCCGGTCAATAGGACAGGATGGGCCCTGGGATTTCAGCATGGACAGCAGAGAAGGACTAGTGCCCAGCTCCCTTCAGAACTCTTCCATGAGCAACCTACCCATAGCACAGGCCAGGCTAGTGACTGCTGATGCAGCAGATCAGACAGTTCCCTTTCTCCCAGAAGCTGTGTCATTTCCACAGCCTTCCCAGCTGCTGCCAGGGACCACATGGCGCCTCATGCTCTGGTACTGCGTGTGCGGCTCACCCAGCCTTTATTCTGGGGTAGTCCTGTTCCCCAGGCTGTGGACAGTAGTGTCCATCCCTGTTGGGTTGGATTCTGAATGAGAACATTTCCCCCCAGAGCACAGGCAGGAAGCTTTGGTGCCTTGCACTCCTCAGCTGAGCATCTGCTGGCAGCAAGGGATATGGCTGCAATCTGTGGGCCCTGCTCAGCGCTCACTCCCCTGAGGCTGGGAGCGTGTGCCCAACAGAACTTAGCCTGCTCTCTTGTTGTGCTGAGCCCGCTTCTTTGGTGTAAGGCAGAAGCAGTGAGCTGCTAACGGGACAGGTCTGGCTGAGGCTTTGTGGTGGTTTGAGGATGAGGAAGAAAACACAAAGGGGGTAATGGGAGCAGCTGGCCACTCCTGCACCCACAACCTGCTCCATGCCCGGGCCATGCTGATGTACTCTCACCTGTCTATAGAGGTGGGAATTACTGGGGCATAGTCCCAAACCACCTCCTCGGCTGCAATGTAGTGGGTCCAGGTCACAGGCTCCTGCTTGGCGAAAGAGCGTGCCTCAAGCGAGGGGGAGAGGTCACTTCCATCAAACGCAATCACCACATCATAGCTGTCGCTGTAATAGTCTTCATCTGGTGCATCCAGGGCCCACCTCATCTTCATCTGCGGCTCCTCTGGGCAGACTGACACACTGATGTATGCTTCCATGCCAGCTAGATTCAAATGGACCAGGCAGAAACCACAGTGTCTGTCTGTGCGTCCCACTCACTGCTCCGGGTTACCCTGGTTTCCCTCCCTCTGCACCAGAGGGCCGTGCAGCGATCTAGCCACACTGTGTGTGTTTTGGTAAGTAGGGTGATGGGAAGAGCTAGCTGAGGTGTAGTTAGGACAGGAATGAGCTAGGTGAGTAGAAAAGGGTAGGGATCTATATGTCCATTTCCACAGATAACTAAAGACGACTGTACAGCCAACAGATTCCAGAGCAGCCAGCTGGGAGAGGCATGTACCTTCCCTGATTCAGCACAGAAGAATTAATGATACCAATGATCATTTAAGGGGCAGGAGTGATACAGACTCTACACTGAGGGCTCGGTATCCTCCAATGAATTGATTCAGCCTTAATTGCTGGATAAATGTATGTTCTTTTTGCTTCTTGAAATAATACAGAAAAGCCAAATCTGGGACAGGTTCTGCACCAAATCCAGAGGTGAGCAACCTCAGAAATTCTGTCTTGCAGCTGTCTATACTGGTGCAGCACCCCGGCATTCATGGAGTTACTCTGGGGTATCGAGTGCAAGGAGAAGGAGACTCAAGCCTGCTTTAGACTTTCTAAGATGTGCTTGTTGCCTGACTCACACTCCCGCTCACAAAGCGCAGAAGTTCCGCATGCTCCTCAGGCCTAGGGTTGCCGGTGTTGGGTTGTCAACCAGAACATGGGGTTCTGGGTGTGGGAGAGGGGAACGGGCTGTGGCAGGAGGTTGGGGTGCAGGCTCTGGTGTGGAACCAGGGATGAAGGGTTGCAGGGGGGCAGAAGGGGACTTCAGATGGTGTGGAGTTCAGAGTGTGGGAGGCGTCTCTGAACTGAGCTAGGGGATTGGAGTGTGGGAGAGGATACGGGCTCTGGGTTGGGGGTGCAGGTTCTGGGGTGGGGCCAGAAATCAGGGGCTCCAGGCTACAACAGGGAGTGGGGGAGTGGGCTGCAGACAGGGCTTATCTCAGGGGCTCCCTGGAATTGTCCTTGGCTATTAGATCTAGGAGTGACCAGGTGGCTCTGCGTGGCATGCATTGCCTCGCTGCTTCCACTTGCTGCGGCCACCCCTACACCTACCATTGGCTGCAGTTCCCAGCCAATAAGGGCGACCTTATGTCCCTGTCCCAAATATGGGACAGGGAGATATGGCGGGGAGGAGTGGCTCCTCTAAGCCCCAGGGAACTGGGAAGGAGGCAGCAGCTGCCAGTAATCCCCCAGAGCCCTGGGGAAGCTGCAGCTGCTCATGCTTCCCAGAGACTCAGGGAAGTGACTCCCACCAGCAGCTGTGCAAGCGCAGCTGCTGGTGGAAAAGGTGGGGAGGACGGAGGGCCCAAATACAGGACAAATCGTCCCTTTTGAAAAATAAGTTCAGGTGCCTTTTTGGCATCCCAAATAGGGGACCATCCCGCCCCATACGGGACGGATGGTCACCCTACAGCCCCTGGAGCTGCGGAGGTGGCACACGGGATGGGGGCACTGCCACCCCAGTGCCTCAGAGCTGGAGGAGTGCGGCAGCACTTCTGGGAGCCAAGTAGAGTCAGACGAGGAGCTTATTGCCCCCCAGACCAGACTTTAACAGCCCCATCAGCAGTGCTGAGCCGAGCTCTCTGGGTCCCCTCTTGACCTGGCATTCCTATGGAAAACCAGCCACCTGGCAGCCCTTCCTGAGTCTCCTCCTATGCCCAAACTCTCTCCCAGAGCTTGCACCCCTATGCCCCCAAACCTCCTGCCCCCTGAACCCCTTATTTCTGGCCCCGCCCTGGAACCTGCCCCCCCAGCCCAGAGCTTGTATCCCACCCACCCCAACTCCCTGCCTCAGCCTTGAGCCCTCTCCCACACTCTGAACCCCTCAGCTTTACCCCCAGCCTAGAGTCCCCTTCTGAGCCCCAAATGCCTCATCCCTGGCCCCATCCCAGAGCTCTCTCCCACACCCTGAACTCCTTATTTTTGACCCCAACCCACAGTCCCCCCGAGACCTCACACCCTCCTGCACCCCCAGCCTTGCCCCAGCCCAGGGAAAGTGAGCGAGTGACGGGGGAGGATGGACTGAGTGGGGGAAGACCTCAGAGAAGGGAGCTGGGGAAGAGTGTTTGGGTTTGTGCATTAGAAGGCCGGTATCCGGGAGGGGAAAGAGTGGCAGGGGTGAGGCCTCAGGGGAGGAGGTGGGGTTGGGGAGGGCCTGGTGCAATAGGCAAGGCAGGGGCAGACCCTCAGGGAGAAGAGGTGAGGCAGGGCAGTTTCCAGCACTCCTGCTGGAGTGCCTGGTTTTAAATAGTCTCAGAGAGGCGGACATGTCTGCCTGTATGGTCTTAAAACAAAAATGCAGTCATGTAGCACTTTGAATAGTAACAGAGAGGGAGCCGTGCTAGTCTATACACTATCGAAACAAAAAGCAGTCAAGTAGCACTTTAAAGACTAGCAAAATAGTTTATTAGGTGAGCTTTCGTGGGACAGACCCACTTCTTCAGACCAGAACCAGACCAGAACAGACTCAATATTGAAGGCACAGAGAACCAAAAACAGTAAGCAAGGAGGACAAATCAGGAAAAGATAATCAAGGTGAGCAAATCAGAGAGTGGAGGGGTGGGGGGGAAGATCCAGAATTAGATTGAGCCAAGTATGCAGACGAGCCTCTATAGTGACTCAGAAAGTTCCCATCACGATTTAAACCATGTGTTAATGTGCTGAATTTGAATATAAAAGTCAGCTTGTCCACTTCTCTCTCTAAAATGGTGCGATAATGTCTCTTCAGTAACACACATACCTTGAGGTCATTGACAGAATGCCCCATTCCATTAAAATGTTGACTAACTGGTTTGTGGATCTGGAGTGTTTTGATGTCTGTTTTGTGCCCGTTGACCCTTTGTCTAAGGGAGTTAGAAGTCTGTCCAATATACAAAGCATCTGGGCATTGTTGGCACATGATGGCATATATGGTGTTAGTAGAGGAGCATGAGAAAGTGCCCGTGATTCTGTGAGTAACCTGGTTAGGTCCAGTGATGGTATTTCCAGAGAAGATATGTGGATGAAGCTGGCAGCGGGCTTTGTTGCAGGGAAAGGTTCCAGGACTGGTGTTCCTGGGGTATAGGCTGTGGCTGTTAGTGAGGATCCTCATGAGGTTGGGAGGTTGTCTGTAGGAGAGAACAGGCATGTCACGCAGGGCCTTCTGGAGTGTAGCATCCTGATTAAGAATAGGTTGTAGGTCTTTAATAATTTGTTGCAGTGGTCTGAGTTGGGGGCTGTAGGTGATGACCAGTGGTGTTCTGTTCTTGGCTTTTTTGGGCCGATCTTGGAGTAGCTGGTCTCTGGGTGTGCGTCTGGCCCTGTCGATTTGTTTTTTTACTTCTCCTGGTGGGTAGTTCAGGTTTATGAATATTTGGTAAAGTTCTTGTAGTTTTTGGTGTCTGTCAGTTGGATCAGAGCAAATGCGATTGTACCTAAGAGCTTGACTGTAAACAATGGCTCTAGTCACGTGTGCAGGATGGAAACTAGAAGGGTGTCGATAAGTATAGCGATCAGTAGGTTTTCGGTACAGTGTGGTACGGATCAGGCCATCCTTGATTAGTACTGTAGTGTCCAGGAAATGTATCTCTTGCATGTTGTAATCGAGGCATAAGTTGATGGTGGGGTGTAGATTATTAAAGTCTCTGTGGAATTCCTCTAGAGCCTCTGTACCATGGGTCCAAATCATAAAGATGTCATCAATGTATCTTAAGTAGAGGAGTGGTAATAGGGGACGAGAGCTGCGGAATCGTTGTTCCAGGTCAGCCATAAATATATTAGCATATTGTGGGGCCATGCGGGTGCCCATAGCAGTTCCACTAATCTGGAGGTATAAATTGTCCCCAAAACGGAAATGATTGTGTGTGAGAACAATGTTACAGAGGTCAGACACCAGATTGGCTGTGGTGGCATCAGGGATGGTGTTCCTGATTGCTTGTAATCCGTCTTTATGTGGAATATTAGTGTACAGAGCCTCTACATCCATTGTGGCAAGGATGGCGTTATCAGGAAGTTTTCCGATGTTTTGTAATTTCCTCAGGAAGTCAGTGGTATCTCGGATATAGCTGGGAGCGTTGGTGGCATAGGGATTGAGGAGGGAGTCCATGTAACTGGATAGTCCGGTGGTAAGGGTGCCAATACCTGAAATGATAGGGCGTTCAGGGTTTCCAGGTTTGTGGATTTTGGGAAGTAAATAGAATAATCCAGGCTGTGGCTCAGATGGTGTGTCTGAGTTAATGAGGTCCCGAGTAGCAGCAGGGAGTTCCTTCAGTAGTTGTTGTAATTTCCTTTGGAATTCCAAAGTGGGATCAGCGGAGAGAGGTATGTGTGTTACTGAAGAGACATTATCGCACCGTTTTAGAGAGAGAAGTGGACGAGCTGACTTTTATATTCAAATTCGGCACATTAACACATGGTTTAAATCGTGATGGGAACTTTCTGAGTCACTATAGGGGCTTGTCTGCATACTTGGCTCAATCTAATTCTTGATCTTCCCCCCCACCCCTCCACTCTCTGATTTGCTCACCTTGATTATCTTTTTCTGATTCGTCCTCCTTGCTTACTGTTTTTGGTTCTCTGTGCCTTAAATATTGAGTCTGTTCTGGTCTGGCTCTGGCCTGAAGAAGTGGGTCTGTCCCACGAAAGCTCATCACCTAATGAACCATTTTGCTAGTCTTTAAAGTGCTACTTGACTGCTTTCTGTTTTGATGTAGCACTTTGGTTTGTGAGCTTCCGTGGGGCAGACCCACTTCTTCCGATCTGGAAATAGCGGGTCAGCCCCACGGACGCTCATCGCCGAACCCATCAGCTCTTTAAAGCGCTGCACTCCTGCCGCTTTGGTTTTGAAATATTACCAAGCTGGGAACCCCACCGGGCCTGGAGGAGGCCAAGACAGCCCATCCCGCGGCCACCAGCTGCCAGCGAAGGCAGTAGCGAGCAGTCAGTAGGCAGGGGCAAGCCAGTGCAGAGGTGCTGAGCTCCCTTGTTCTGGGTGTGGGCGGGCGAAGCCCAGCCCCGACTCCACCCCTCCATCCCCCATCCCCACTCCACCTGCTCCCTCCCTGTTCCACCCCACCACTTCCTGACCTCTCTCTTCACCGCCCCCACGTTGCCAGACAGCTGCTCCTCGGCTGCCGGGGGGAGCAGGGCAGGAAAGGGGGAGCTGGCTGCTGTGGGTGCTGAGCACCCACAGTTTATTCTGTGGTTGCTCTAGGTCCAGAGCCCCCCTGGGGTTGGCACCTACGAGAAGGCACAAGTCAAACAGCCCCACCCCCACTTTCTGCTCCTCTGCGGGCCAGTTACAGTATTAACCTTCGCCCTCCCGGCAGTTCAGCAGAGGAGTGTAAGTGGGCCCAGGTGAGCCTGTGCCACCTCACCCAGCTCTGATTCCAGCCCGTCCTCCTTCTCCCGACCTCACCAGCCTGACGGGGGTGGACGGTACCTTGCTGGTGGGCTGGGATCTGACAAAACATCTGGAACCGGCCACTGGCGGTGGGCATGGTCTGAGCCGTGAGGAAGGTGGCTGGGGCGATGTCTAAGGCAGCCTGCCGGTGACTCCTCACCAGAAACGTGTGGCCCTCAAAGAAAATTGAATGCACTTCCGGGGCAGTGCCCAGGCCAATGATGTGCCAATAGACGGGTCTTTTCCAGCACAGCATGAGATCTTCCAGAAAGCGAGGGGAAAGGTACCAATGAGAGAGAGGATAGCTCAGAGAATCACGCAGGTCTTGCCTCCAGTCTGCCCGCAGACCCAAGGGACTGCCCAGGACAGGTGCTAAGCTCTGGGGATCTGTCATGCCAGGATCTCTGACATGAGCTGGGAACTAGAGGTGCTCAGCAACACTTAGGATCTGGCCCATTGGCGCAAGGACTGCACAAAAGAAAAGGGATCGATCCTGGAGTGAATGGGAGTTTTCTCAATGGTGGTCGGGGCAGGCCTAGACAAGGGGCTCCAAGTCCTGGCTCGTAGGAATTACAGATGGAAAAAGGGTTGTCCATCTGGAAACGCTTGCCAACTCTCTTCACTCCCCACTGCCCCTTTTCCTGTACGTAGGTACAGTCCAGTAAAGGCACCTGGACGTTCATGGGATCCTGACTGGAATCCAGATATAACATAGCCGGGTTGTCTACTCCAGTCCTGGCCATGCAGGATCGTCCCCTGCCCTATTCCTTCAACCCTCAGCCCTTGTGCTCGAGAGCCCCAGTGCTGACAGAATGCAGGGCCCAGTTGGCTCCGCTCTGGCACACATCGAGCAGGAGACAGTCCCTGCCTGGGAGAGCTCGCAGACAAAATAAACCTGACAGGGTGGGGGAAAGGGAGCAGCAGTCCCTAGGGAGCCTCATCCACAGCCTAGCAGATCTCAGCCTCGGGCTGCTCCTGGCCTCTAGTCTGAATATCCTTCCTCCTTGAGTCACCCTCCTACACCAGCATGCGCTGCACTGCTCCCAGACCCCACTTTCTCGTCCCCACTCCCCAGCCCCCAGTACCGGGCAGAGAGCCATTGATGTAGCCGTTGATCGTGTGCAGCTGAGCCGAGGGCCGCAGAGCTCCTGTGCGGTTGGGTGCTGGGTACCAGCTCTTCTCTGCAGAGGGAGAGGCAGAAGTTCAATTGGGAGAGTTTTTAGCAAAGTGCAGTTCATGCCGCGCGATCCCCTGGGGGAGCTGAGGTGTCAGTGTGTGGAGCCCTGCAACCTGGAGTGGGCAGCAGTGGGCTTGGTCCCCCTAAGTGTCCATTCTCCTGAGCTTAGGCAGACACGCCCTGCTGCGAGGCCTTTCCAGGCCACAGTCAGGCTGCTGGTCAAACACTACTTTTTATTTCCATTGATTTAGCCTGTATGGTTGGGTGCACCGGGCTCGGTGTGTGCGGGACAGGCCCCTTCCAGAGTTCTGTCTTGTGCATTTCGGAGAGACTGGCACAGCACTTCTTCCGCACCGTCGTTCTGGGGCTCCTCAGAGAGGCCTCATTCCAGCAGACCAACTCCAGGACATGCATGTGTGCGAGGTCAGTGGGACAAATTATCATTCAGGATGTGCCAAGTATTTAGCTGGCTCAGGGCCTTAGCACATGGGGACTGTAAAAATATGTGCTATCCACTTCCCTGAGCTGGCTAGATAGAGAGATAGATAGATAGGGTGTCTTAGAGTAGTAAGGGCCAGATACTGAGAGGTGCTCAGTTGTCACTGCAAAGTGCTGAGTACGCTCTGTTCTCAGTGAAGTCGATAGGAATTGAGGTTGCTCAGCACTGGTAAATCTCAGCTCAATCTAGGTTTCCTCTCCAGGTTTGACAGCCCTGTGGTCTGAAGGCTTTTTTCCATATTCTAGAGGGACTGCAGGGGCCAGCAAACATTCTTGGCACCTAGACAATGTCAGGTGTTTCAGAGCCATGGGGATCCTGCCCTGAGAATATAACCAATAGTCCTGTGTACTGAGCCACGTGGTCAGGAGAAGATTACCCTCCAGAGCCACAGTGAAGAATCCTACATTTCAAATAGTGGTCCCGGTGTCTCATCCCTTTAACTGGCAGTATGGGTAATTGGTGCTCGGCTGCAATCAGAGGTAGGACTGCCACACAGGAGACACAGACACACCTGCTTGGTCTAGCTAGCTTGGGTGATGATAGTACTGAATCCACAACGACCAAGGCAGCAGCTTGGGCTATACAACCCCACTCAGGAACTGTGTACGTGCCTGAGCAGCATGCCTGCACAGCTGCAGATTTGTAACTTATCAGATCACAGCTAGTTCTGGTTGGTCCCATGTGCGGCAGTTATACCTCTGACATACCCAGTGTGTTCAGACTCAGCTCAGCTCAGGAGCTCTACAGCCAACCAAGAAAATAGACTTTGCTATCCAGGGCTGCCCATCCAGCACCTTCCACCAGCCCTAAAGGCAAATAAATACATTGAAGAAGAAAGCTCTCAGACAGTTAACTCCAGAGGCTCTGAGCAACATCCAGCCATGTTGGCTTTGTTTGTAATATTCCAGGTGTGGCACAAACCTTCCCAGCCTGCAGAATGTGATCACCCTGAGCCAGCAAACAGGAACCAATATCCCCATGCCATGTACGCACCTTCATCAAACACCGAGAAAAGCAACACAAATTCTTGCAATGTGCCCCGGGTTCCATCTTTGGTCAGGGCTCCTACAACAGAGAGAGAAATATGGTCCCACAGTTGAAGAAACAGCAAAAGTGGCATTGAACCTCACTCCTTCCCCTGGACACATTTCCTTCAGCTTTCTGGCAGTAGCAAAGCCACCCCTGGGTTTGTGCTGTCATGGGTGGTCTGGAAGGGATGCTCGGGAGGAAGCCTGATTCTTGCCTGCCACTGATCGTGGCCTTTGTCTAGCTCATGGAGTGATAAGGAAGCCCCCTTACCCGCAGAACCATTAGGAACATAAGAACAGACAGAGGGATGGCTCGGTGGTTAGTGCGTGGGCCTGCTAAACAGCGTTGTGAGCTCAGTCATTGAGGAGGCCATTTGGGGCTCTGGGGCAACTACATTGAAAAAAAAATAATCTGTCAGGGAGTGTGCTTCGTCCTGCTGGGAGAGCCGGGATTGGACTTGGTGACCTCTCGAGGTCCCTTCCAGCTCTGTGAGATAGGTAAGTATATCTCCATAGTGGCTGAGACCAAAGGCCCATCTAGGCCAATGTCCTGTTTTCTGACAGAAGCCAATTCCAGGTACCTCCAGCGAATGAACAGAACAGGTAACTGTGAAGCGATCTGTCCCTCTCACTCATTCCCAGCTTTTGACAAACGGTGGCTTGGGGACCCCATACCTGTCTATCCTGGCTAACAGCCATTGCTGGACCGATCATCCAGGAATTTATCTAGTTCTTTTTTGAAGCCTGTAATAATCTTGGCCATCCCAACATCCTCTGGTGAGGAGCTCCTCAGGTTGACTGAGCATTATGTGAAAAAATGCGTTCTTTTTTTTGTTTTACACCTGCTACCTATTGATTTCACTTGACATATTGTCCTGATTCTCTCTTGTGCCATGCAGGGCTTTAATTAACCACCTGAAACAGCCCATTTTATCCATACCTGTGCTGTGCTGGTGTGACTGACCCCCACCCCGTGCTTTAGGGGAATTGGGTTATGAATGTAAATATGCATAACTCCCGAATGCTTTGGACGACTGTGCTTGTGACCTGTCATTTTCAATGATACAACCTGTGGATCTGTAACTCCTGGTTTTGTGCCATGTGTCATTTTTGTAGTTAGAGTTACAAGAATTGTCTCCATATTTGTGTTCGAATGTTTGTCTCTGGGAAGACCTCAGCAGGAGGTGTGGCTGCCCTATTGCAAAAATACAGTTTGTGCGGGAACAACAGTACTTAGCCAACAAAGGGCCTTTAATGGACGGCAATCTGCACCTGAGGATCCTGGCGGTCAACCTGCCATCCAGCAGGCAGGTAATAGCTGATTTCCTAAAAATGATTGACAAGTGACCTGCTCATGTGACAGCCTCCATCTTGGAGTGCACTCCTATTCAGTAAGAACAATGGAGCCCTCCACAAGGCAAAAGTATAAAGAGGGCCCTGGGGTTTCCTCCACTATTGGTCTTCAACCTGCTTTGGAAATTGCCTGACACACCCTAAGGAAGAGCGAGAACTTTTCGGGAGACCAAGGTCAGGATAAGATCATTTATGACCTGAACATTTCACCTGACATAAGGGCAGTTGCTTAGGGTAAGAACTCACAAGTAACTAGATTTTTAGGGGAACAGAACTAGCTATGCATTTTCTCTTTTGTTCAGTTCTCTAACTCATTTTGATCTGCTTGTTCTCATTGATAACCGCTTAAATCCTACTGTTTTGCTGAATAAAAACTCTTATGTTTCTAATCAAACCCGGTGTAAATTAAAACAAAAAAGCAGTCCAGCAGCACTTTAAAGACTAGCAAGATAATTTATTAGGTGGTGAGCTTCCATGGGATAGACAAAGTGGGTCTGTCCCACGGAAGCTCACCACCTAACAAATTATCTTGTTAGTCTTTAAAGTGCTACTGGCCTGCTTTTTTGTTTTGATAGAATATAGACTAACACAGCTACCTCTCTGTTACTGTCCCGTGTAAATTGTTATTAACCCAGTGTGCACATCTCCCTTGCATTGATTAAAGGGGCTTACCTAATGAGCCCTCCCTGGGCAAATCATTTGCACACAGAGAGACAGATTTATTTGGGGGTTTGATCCATTTTGGGGTTTGATTCCCTGGATGCTGTGCCCTTGAACTGCTTTCACTCAGAGCTTCAGTTAAACAGTGCCTGCATTGCTCTGAAGGGGTGGTTACCCCAACTCTGTGCCTGGGCTGCAGGAGACCAGAGGATCTGGCTCAGCAGGATAGGATGGTGGGGAGACCCAGACAGCAAGGAGATGGGTGTCAGTGGCATCATTGGTACAGTGGGGAACATCCCAAGGGGGTCTTCTGTGACTGCAGCTCATCACAGCTGGCATTACGTTTTGCTCCTTCACAGCTCAGGTGCTGCTGAGAGTCATGTAACACGCCAGCAGGCCTCAGAGAGCAGGAGTGGGAACTTCCATTCCTGTAATACAGTCAAGTTCCCATCCCTTTGTTACAGTCTGTTACAACCTTAAACCCCGCAGACATAAACACCAGACACCCGTATCAGCCCTGACACCTGCCTTTGAACGTGGGAATCTAGAAACCCGTAACCAGGGCAACCTTGGCTTCAGCCCTGTGAGAACACTATAGGTGGCTTTGAGCCAGTACGCACACACCCAGTAAACAGCTAAGGGATAAAGTCACGGTAAGGTCCTGCCCCTAGCTGAGTTTCACCAGGGACTCTCAGTCTCAGGGGGTGCCTAGGCCTTTTCCCCCAGCTGGATCATTTTCCACCACAGCCCCGATGTGAGGCCCTTCAGGACTCAAACTCCCCATGGCAGAAGGGACATAAGCGTGCCAAAGTGCCTCTTATCCAGTCATATACGTTCCTGTCATGCTTTGCTTGCTAATGTGTTCCTTGTGAAGCATGTGTAGTAGCTTGGAGAAGGTAAGCTTAAAAGAGTATCGCATCCCTAACAGGCTCTGTGTTGAAGCAAATCCCATAATCCTGTCCATTCTTGGCCTTGTGAGTTGAAACTGGGCACCAAGTTTTAGCTGGCAAAAGGATCGTGCTTTGAATAGGCAAGAGTATCCTAAATTTGGCTCGGCACTGCACGTCCTACATCATCCATGCATGATCTTTAAAACCTTGCTGGCCTGGCCCCCATCTTGGAAATCAAATTACCTGTGTAGAAGCATTTAGACTTACTTGGCATGAGTAAAAGCATCTAAAAAGGTGGACAAACATCCACATCCTGATACCATTGCCTCTGTACTTGCTTTGGAATCTCTAGGAAACACTGTTACGTGACTGGATTTTTATACTGGATATGGAAGCCATTGTATGTGTCCATTGTTCTCTTGGCCCCAGACTGCATGCCGGGGGGCCTGTGAGGTGTCTAAGCTGATGATGCCCTGAAACAGTGTATGCTACTTACATGTCTGTGCCATGTTGGTAGGTAGAGTTATGGGTTTTAGCTCTGTAGCTGTACTAGCAATGCTTCAGTGATAAGATTCACAACAGGAGGTGTGAACTCAGCCCCAGTTGGGATATTGGGCTAAACAATGGGATGGAAACAAAGGCTCAGATGTCAAATCCACACCTCAGAAATGTGGGACTGGTCACTGGGATGCAGCCCACTGAATCAGGTGACTCTGGACTGAGCAAAGGGATTGAAATCAGATACCCAGACCTCCATCCCACCTGGCATGTAAATGACTGGAGCATGCTGGCAACAAAAGCCACCAATGGCATTGTGCCAGAGCGGCTCACCTGGGGCAGATGACATTGACCTTTAAGGGCCTGATGGGAACAAGAGAGGGTTTCCCCCCAGCCCCACCACAGAAAAAGGTACAAAATGGAACGGGCCTGGCATCATCCATCTTGGAGGAAAGTTTTTTGTCTTTTGTCCCTGTTCCTGTTCCAAGGATCCAGGTCCCAGCATGCTGACTCCAGCTGGCTGGATCTATAATTCTCCAGTAACTAAGACTATGTAACCTGGAATCTTACCACTCATGGGGTGGACTTTCAGAGGCTTTCAACAATCAGCAGATAACATCGCTGGCTACATCAATAGCTGTAATGGGTGTATGTCAAGTATTGCTTGAACCGTTTTTCTCTCTAACCCTGGTCTTTCTTTTGTTGTTGTTGTTGTTGTTAACAAACCTTTAGATTTGAGAGTTTAAAGGATTTGGCTTTTGCATGGTGATTTGTGTAAGATCCAAGTGTAGATTGGCTGGGGACTCGGGAGAATCTGTGCAGTGTGGTGAAAGGGGTTTTAAAAACCACTCACCTTAGTTGGAGGCTGTTACTCTGGGCTAGTAGAGCAGCTGGGAAGTCTGTGGGTTTGCTTGTGTGACTTCTGGCTGGCCAGTGATGCTGGCGGAAGTACCTTTGTGTCTGATTGGATTTGCCTTGGTGAGAAGGAAATCCCCGCCTGGGGCTGTAAGTGGTCTGGTTTTAAGCAAAGAGACCCTGGATTGATTTCTCTAGCTGTGCCCAGAAACCCCATCCTATTACAAACATTACGAATTGTTTGAGGAAAAAGATAACCAAGTTATTTCCAACTCCAAAGGGTGTTAACTTTCTGGACTGGGAATGGATGAAGGCACCCTTTGGAAAATGTATCAACCAGAAAATATGTCAGTCACAACAGATGTTATTCCTTCCATGGATCCTGTCCAGACTTCCCTCTAATTATTTCCATCCATGTGCAGAATAAATTTTGTTATATGCACAAGGCAGGTGTGGATGTGCACTCCCCATAGAAACACAGGCTGCTGGCTGTGAGGGGCTGTGGGCGCTCTGCTACCCAGCTGGGCAGCACCTGCATTTCTCCTGGGCAGCCACCCACCCAAGTGCTCCACTTACAGGGAATGCTGGTTCTGCCTTTATTTGATGATCAGTTTAAGGCAGATTCCAGTTTTCCTTTCAGTCACGATCAAATAATGAACAGTTGATTTGGATTCAACCACCCACTCACTTTTCCAGTTCCCGGTTCCCTCACCTGGCCTGCAGACAAGCAGGGCTCCAATCAAGCCAGAGTTGATGTCCTTCACGCTGTCAGTGTAAGAGAAGTAGGAGTAGGTCAGACATGACGAGTCAGACTCTGTTGGTCCTTGGCCTTCTAGGATTTCCCAGACATACGTGTGGGTCTTACCAGGAACCACCTTGTCATCTTCTTTCTCTGCCTGGCTGGTCTCATCATTATACCCTGCCCCTAGAGCCAAAAGAGATGCCTGCTCATCACTGATGACCTCAACTCCACTGTACCCCAAAACTGGCACCACAGAGCTGCCCTTTGTTTTATTGTCATCATCCTTAAAACCCGGCTGGGCAGCCCTTCGCTCATCTCCTTCTCTGTGCCTCCCTCCAGACTCACTTGCCTGTCATCTGATGCCTCTGTCGGATGGGTAGATCGGTGCTCAACAGCCACGTAATGGGCGAGCTCATTATCTGATACTTGTCTAGTTTAAAGCAACTTGTTGCTTAATTAACTGGATACCAGTTTTCTATATGATGTGCTGAGTTCAAAGTGGTGCACTAGAGAACCTGTTATGATTTCCCTTAACCAGTCATATGGCCACTCACCTCCCGACGGCCCTAACCACCATGGTCTCTGCACACCCACCACAAGTGCTCTCGTTCTCTCTCTCCCTGTGTTCCCTCCCCCCAGGGACCCAGCTGGGTGGTCAGGCACAGGGCTGCTGTTGTTTGGTTTCAGTGCATCCACGAGAACGAGGGAAAGCCCAGGCAAAGGGGTTGCTTTTCCACTTAGCTCTGAACACAGCACAGTATTCTTCTGCTTCCCGCCTCTCATATCTCACACCCTCCTGCAAACAAGCACAGCGTGGGCAGCACCAGACTTACCCTCTGAGGCTTTCCAGTAGGTCACACCCACAGCATGGAGGCTGAATGGGCGGGAAGCCAGATTCTTAAAGGTAACAACCAGCGTGTCATAGACCTCGGCTCGGATGGTGGGGCCCAGGAGACCTGGAAGAGGGAGAGCGCTGAGGGCAGGTGCTGCATGTGCCACCGACTGAGCTCAGACGAAAAACACCAGGGGAGTAACGTGTATGCTGAAGGGCACGACAGCGGCCCAGGAGCATGAGGCGCTCAATAACTGGAGAAGCCACCACAGACGTGGTGGGGCTGGGAGACATTTTTGCCAGAGGCACTCAGAGGCTCCCTATGTTGTGGTTCCTGTTGCCATCACCATCTTCAGGCGTCCTGCTGGCAGGCCTAGGAACAAAGGGCTGGAGAAAGGACCTCTCTGAACATCAAGTGCAGCCTCCTGCTGTCTCAGGCAACCCCTCGTAGCCCAACCACAGAGGCCTCTGGAGCCAGCAGAGGTCCCCAGGCAGAAGTGAGCAGGCTGCTAGGGGGCCCAGAGGGAACCCACCGGCTGCCGCCACCTGTTCTGCACAGTGTCAAGATGGGCCCGGGGGACAGGGGCAGGGGCAGGGGTTGGGTGGTGCTGGTGGCCTGTGCTCAATGGGAGGTCAGACTAGATGATCTGGTGGTCTCTTCTGACCCTGGGCTCTGCGATGCTACTGCAGCATCGCAACGTGCTGTTGGAGCAAAGCCGTACCGCCCCAGATGGTTACGAAGGTGCATGAGGGGGAGGATGCTGGCCTAGCTGGCAGGAAGCCATGTGCAACTACCCAGGGACAGAGCCCAGGCCACAGCACCGAGCGGTTTATGGAGACTGGAGGAATGGCAGGAAGGTTGAGAGGGATCCCTGTGGTTCAGAGAAGGGGCTGACAGCGTTAGAGCTTAGACACGGAGTGATGTTTTCCAAAGCCAAGTCCCACCGACTTTCCGGCGGACTTCGGGCCTGTCTGCGATGCAGTCAGAAATGTGATTGCAGCATGCGAAAGCCTAGCCCAGCCAGCATGGGCCTAACACTGCAGCAGCAATGGCTCCTCACCTGACACATACTCGGGGTTGCAGGCTGGCTTGTACGGCCCACGTTGCTACAGCTTCACTGTTGCTGGTGTAACAGCGAGCTAGACTGGAGCAACCTGGGTTGTGCCTGCCTGCGCTGCTCTTACACATCTAATTTCTGTGTGCACCGGCCCGAGACTCCTTCCTAGGTGCTGAACTCGGCTCTGAAGATGGGCCTTTGACTCCAAAGACACCCAGAGTGGCGGGAAGGATCGCTCAGTGGTTTGAGCATTGGCCTGCTAAACCCAGGGTTGTGAGCCTAATCCTTGAGGAGGCCACTTAGGGGTCTGGGACAAATGAACTTTTTTTTTTTTTATGAAAAAAGGAGGGGTCAGGAACAGCTCTTGGTCCTGCCAAGAGAGCAGGGGATTGGACTCCATAACATCTGAAGGTCCCTTCCAGTTCTATGAGATGAGTATATCTCCATAGGAAACAGATTTTAACCCTGGACAATAATGTCCAACTCCAAAGGAAACAAGATCCCACCTGTCTGCTGGAGCTAGAAAAAAATTATCTGAGAATAAGCAAGGGGAGGGTTTCTTTAAAGAAAAAACATGTTTCAAAAATATCAGTACCAATAGGGCTGTAAAGCGAATATAATTTAGCAATCTGCTTGAAGAGGTTTAATTTATTGAGCACTTTTATAATCTTAGAGGCTACATGTCACTGACATCAGCCTGTATTGTGTTAAAAAAAGACCCCAGCGAGGCAGGTGACCAAAACAGCTGCAACAGCACTTCAGCCTGCGAGACATGATGTTTGTATCAATTTCTTGCCAAGCTTGTCCATCATGCTAAGGATAACAAAACACATATCAGGTGGAGAGAAGAAAATGTATTTTTCCACTAAGAAATAAACATCTTAAGGTTTCAACGAATTGTTTCTCCTTAAGGCACTGAAAGTTGTGAACGTTCAAAAATGTTATAGTGCAGGAACAGCACAGTGGAAATGTTGATGTGAACCAAGGAAAATTAAGTTGGGAAGATGCTACTGCTGCATCTCCTTCTTGTACCAAGTTTTTGTTTTTCAGATGGTAGCTTGGTTCACCATTGCCACATCATATATTGCAAAAACTAATGTTGCAGTGCACTGCAAGTCATTCCCACGTCTTGCATGAGAGGTGGCTGCACTTTGAGGGTGGCCGAAGTGATCACTATGTAGAATTTGGGATTATTTGGCATGAAAGGCAAACTATCAATATCTATTTTCATCATGGTAGTATATATCTCTAGTTAAAACTACATCTGCCTAGATTCATTTACCATTCTCCTCACCACACTATCGAGTAAAATAAAGATCATTATTTGTACATAAGGCTATAGATCCCTAGCTTAGGGATATCAGCCATTCTCATTACCCATCCAGGCTGGTTTGGGTTTGGTTTGCGTGAAGGAGGAATCAGTATATTCCACAAACACCGCCTTCTTGTATCGTGTGGAACTGCTGGACACAGGTGACTTTTGGTCTTCCATCCCTGAGGCTCTGCATCAAAGAAAAAAAAACAACCTAGCACTGGTTGTACAAATCCATCTATAAAAGGTTTGCAAATACCCTGTTCCTCCCTCTTCCCCAAAAGATCACACCCTTGTGTCAGTTCTAGTCAGCCCCTGCTCTGCTACACCCTGGACATTTCCCTAATCCCCACTGCAAGAGTTTTTAAACTGTTATTACTAAATTAGCTGTAATACAGTGACAATGAGTCATTTTCAGATTAAGATGCATCATAATGAGATGTTTTACCATTTTATAAAATACACGCATGCCGACTCGATCCAGCCCCAATCAGTACGATTGATCGATTGACTGTTGTGGGAATTGCTCTGTATGAGGTGTTAAGGGTCACTGAGAAAGATAAGCTACACGTAAGCCATTATCCAAGGACGCATGGGTGCCAGATTTTCTCACACATTTCTGTCTGCGTAGTGTAAGCTGCAGGCACGTCTGATACACCACGCCAGCTCAGAGCACCTGGCACATCTAGTCTAGCACCCTCTTTCTGTGGGAGCCAAACTCTCCTGCTTTAAAGGAAAGCTCTGCCCCCCCGCCCCGCTCCGCCCCGCTCAGCTGTGGAATGCTGTTCATAAGGCCCCTGTCCTTCCAAAGCAAAAGAACCTTAGACTGACTGGTTCAGGTGGGCTGAAATCATGGATTTGGAGTCAGAGGAGCAGAGCCCTCATTTTCCTGTGTTTGTGCAGTGCCATGGACAACGGAGCCATGAGTCTCACTGGGAATTTACACTGGGTTATAATTAGGATTGGAAGGATTAGACTTGTATCATTAAATGTCAGTTAATGTCAATTTCAATGTACTCATACAAACAAAAGTGACAATATTTCCATCGATAATAATGAAAATGTACAGATAAGTAAAGAAAGATAAACACTGCTGGAGAATGTATTAGCATTCCATCTACGGGTATTTACTTTACATATTGAGTGGTGTGAGGTTCACAGTTTGTGTTCTGACACTTACAGAGCTTTAACTGGTTTTAATCTCAATATCTACCATCACTAAATAATGAGTGCCAGGCCCTACCCCCATAGCTTCCTGTGAACATTTAAACACAGAATAGAAAGTTACATAAAACCCATAATGCTGCACAACTTTGAAAACAGAACTAGCTAAACATAGAAAAAAGCGCATACAACAAACATTGATGATCTGTATCAAAGTTATGTTTTGAAAGATCAGCGTCTCGCAGTGATAAGTCAGCCCTTACCCAACCCAGATGCTAAGACATGGAGCTGTGGCCCCTGAAGCCAAGCTATGCACAGACAGGTTGATCTGCAAGCAGAAACCCTCAGATACCGAATTTTTCATTAATGTTTTCATGCTGTGGCCTCTGCCCTCTACCGGCTGCAAAGTGTCCAGCCCTTTTCTGGGGAGGTAAGCGAGGTGGCGCATCCCAATGAGCTTGCTCAGGAGCAGGAGGTGAGATGCTGAGCAGTCAGCTATGAAGGTCTGTTAATGCAGGTCATGACAGTGCATTGCTAGCACACTTAGCCACCCTTGGCCTGACCAAAGAGTTTGCAGAGCCCAAGGTGGCACGCTGACCGCGGAGTCAGGCTGGTGGACGCTACAGTCAGTTGGAGTGCAGGACCCTGAAGGCACAAGGCTGAAGGCTAACCCTTGTACACCTTGCCCTAAGGCCAGGCCTGGCACCCCCCAGACAGCCCTGCCCTATGCCCAGGGCCTTGGCAGACAGTACTCCAACTCTTGTCCTCTCTGGCAGCCAGATCAGGACAGCTTTCAGAATTCTGCTTAGCATCAGAGTGAGGGCCAGACACTCACTAAATTCATACTGTTGCGATGTGCACCCTGGTCACTTAGCAATGAGGTGCTGTGGCATCGTGAGGCATAAGGAAGCTGTAATGCATTGAACACACTGACTGCATTCCCTGGAGCGACTCCTGATTGTTCTAAGCTGCTTAACAAACTCATTATCCAGAAGAAATGCTGTAAGTTTCTCTGACTAACAAAGCTCTGGCTATCTCCAGGGGTTACAGAGGTTGCCTTATCAGTCTGAGCCCAGGCACCATTTCCAGTAACAACTGCTCTCACGGAGTGCAGCAGAGTGTTTTCTTTGGAACACAAGCCAGCTGCTCTTTCCCGGCCGAAGAGCTGGAAGAGATTCCTCTCCCCTTATGACTAATCCTTCATTTGTAATAGCATTCGCTGGCTTCATGCTTCCTACAGGGGAAATGGAAGGGGACTGAGTGACATAGAAGGCTGGGAAGGGCCAAGGTTCCAGTTACATTCGATGAATTATACATCTGAAAAGCTTCCCCACACCCTGCTGAGTGACTGGTTCCCAAATCTGCAGTGAAAACCTCTCCATGCCACCCAGCCAGAACGTCTACAACTTGGTTTGGATGGCTCAGAGAGTATGAGATGAATTTTGTCTCCACAGCTTATTCAGTCATTGGCCTTGATACAGAGCCTGCCAGTCAGTTTCAGTTATACTGTGGTTTCTGTTGCTCCTTGCCACTGGCAATTCAGGCCACCAAACTCATTTCAGGTTAGGCACAATACTGGCAGGTTGCCCTCCCTGGGTGATGTGCTCCAGATGTGAGCTGGCAGCCCAGAGATGAAAGGCTTTGGTCACTGCACTGAAATGAGTCAGACCCTTTGAATCCTCTTGCCAGGAAAGTCTGGGTTTGGTGGCAGTTGTAAAAGCAATTCAGAGCTGTAAGGCCTGATCCTGATCTCATGTGTGCTGGTGTAAGTCAACGGTCACTCCACTAGCCAAAGGAGGGACTGCTGGCTTACCGTACAGGTTGAACCTTTCTAGTCCAGCACTCTCTCAGCTGGCAACATCCGTGGTCTGGCAGGATTTCAGTTAGCCAGACAGCCACTCATCATGAACATGGCCAACTTTTCCGGGGTCCCAGAAAGTTTGTTTCCAGCCACCAGTCCTGGCTCTCTGTGTTCTGTGCTGTTATTTAGCTGTAATTTACCCCTGAAAGTCTTCTCAGAGCCCGGTGAGCAGTGGAAGTGTTGGTAATGTGCTAGACAATATTGACCTCCCGTGGGCCAGCAAATTGTCTCCTTCAGCACAGGTCATGTCCAAAGAGTGTCAGACTAGTGAGCTTTAACCTATAGTACACATGAGACTGCTAGTATGTATTACGTGGCATCTGGTCCTTAAACACTGTGACTAGGGAAAGTCAGTTCTGCAAGGAGATGCCACTGCTTCACAAACACCAGTGCCGCTTTTGCATTCCCTGCAAGCATCATTAACAGGAGCAAATCCAGGAACTGAACGGAGTCAGGCTGGCGCTAGAGCAGGGGCAAAGTAAGAGTTTGGATGGCCAAGCTTTTTGGCAGGACAGCTTATCCAATCAGACCACAGTGGGAGTCGGACTAAGTGAAGGCAGGTCATGCCTGGAACAATTCCTCAGCATTTTTAGGCTTCCTTATCTAGTAATTTCTTCAGAGCTCTGAGGCAGCCAAGGTAAACACACTGCACTGTTGGCATGCCACTGTCCAAAGTTACTGTCCAGTCCTCCTGGGCCAAAAGACCAGGAGGCAGAGAAGAGACTCGCACCTTTGATAGGATGTGCAGAGAACCCGTTCCCTGGCCCACGCACCCCAGTGAAGGGGACACCTGTCACTCATCAGGAGATAGTCTCTTGGAAGGCAAGAAGGGAGCTAGAAACAAGGGACACCAGCAACAGATAAGAATTTCCACACGTCTGCACTGAGGAGGTTAGTTTAGAAAGCAGCAGGTGAGCGTATCTTAGCTGTTTCGCCCATCAAAGTCCTCTAGGCACATCGCCAGGAGAAGACAGCACACAAACATCTTAAGGCACCGCTCAGCCCTAAGTGGGGCATGGAACCCACATTTGTAATGGGAGAGTGCACCCAGTCATCCTGCCGCCAGGGGGTAACTTCAGCTGGTGCCCATCAGCACTCTCAGAAGCTGCAATGTTATTCACAGAATGGCTTTGGCCACTTGTCAGGACAGCTCTCCTGCTCCCCACCCTCCACACCTTCCCATCTTCCTGGCTTCCTCGCAGACATCCCAGCCCCCTCCCTGCCCTCTTCTCCTGGCTAACCCCATTCCCCTGCTGCCACACCCCTCCCGCCACCTTTCCTGTCTCCCACCGCTTCTCCCCACTCTCTGGTTCCTGTAATTCCCCCCTCCCCAATTCCTAAGCTCTTTGCAGTCAGGCCAGCTGAGGGCACTCTCTCCAAGATACTGTCTGGGCACGGCAGGGGAACACCGAGCACGAGGGAGGAATAGCCTCCTGACTCACAGCTGTGGTGCTGGTGCCAGGGCAGCCTGGCACAGCCATGGCAGAGAGACTCTTGCAGCCCACCGAGGGCACACTCATTTGCTCCAGATGGGGTGGTGCATCTGCAGTCCAGTCACGCACAGGAGCTGTGAAGGGCTAATGCATGCTCAACGCAGACGGCAGCTTTGGAGAATGCAGCGGTCCAAGGCTAACAACTCTCTACGGAACACACGCACGCTGTAATCGTTCAAAGACTCGGTTTTGGCCAGTTGGGACAGATTTTCCCAGAAAAAGCAAAAGGCACCTCTCAGAGCCCAGCACAACCTCTCTTCCAAATCTTCTGTTTCTGCTCCAAAGTACCGCAGTTCTAGAAGCTCCCAAACCAGCTCTTGCAAGCAATTTATTCACAGGGGCAAAGGGCATGTTTCCCTTCTACTCTCATTCTTGGAAATGGCCAAACTGCTTCTGCTAAAACCTTTGAAATATTCCACTTGAGACAGACACCCAGCATGGAAAACTTCAGCACAAACAGTTACATTTTGGCAAAATTATAAGCAACTAAAAACAGTTCTCATGGGAAGTGTCGGCCAGTCTTAAGTAACAGCATCATGATCAGACCCCTTGTAGCCTGCGGGACAGGGAACGCATATTTTAACATATGAAAAAGCAAATCAGAACCCCACTTAAGTAGCAGAGCGAGGAAAGCGGGTATCTAGCTGGAGAAACAATTCTTAATTTATCCAGCAAGTTCTCAGCCATATATACATGAACTAGGAAAATGCACAGGACAAGTCAGAATTAATAATAATTACCCTACATGAGCTCAGCCTACAACCCCAGCATCACAGCAAAGGGTCTTGCTAGCTACACATGCAAATTCAGAATTAGCCCGTGTCTTTTACACCCCCCGTGTGTGTGCCTGGATGAATGTGTGTACGTGTGTGTGTCTGAGTGTGTGCAAGAGTGAGTTTGTGGGTCTGATTCTCTGTGCCTTGGTTCATGTGAATCACGTGCAGTATTTACACCTGTGCAAATGGAATGCGAAGTGTGCGTGAGAGTCAAGTGAATCAAAATTCTCCCTTCACCCGTCCTGCTGGGAGCATTCGAGATGCACTTTGCACAAACAGCCGTGATGACACCAGGTGCAAGGCACTGAGAGAGTCAGATTATGCGTGTTCACACGTACATGCAGAAACGCCCTCCCACGCAGACGCGCACCCTCACTAAATCACACACACAGATGCACTCCTGTACCTTCAAGTAAATATACTCCCACCATTGGATGCCCACCAGCTCACGTATGCACAGAGGCAGCTATGCACATGGGCAATCACATCCACAGGCTCCATGCGTGCCTCTGGCTGTGTCCACCCGCGTGCATGCCTCTGTGTTTCCAGCTGCCATATTTCTCTTGGGACCACCATCCCCAGCATGATGCAAGCTGCTGCCTTCTTCCAAGCCAAGGGGAGAGCTCCCTAAGGACATTATATCACACATGGCACATTTACAGCACAAATGGTGTTACCCAGCTGGTGCCTGCAGCACAGAGAGCAGGCTGCTATGCACATAGTCCCAGTCTGTCTCCATGGTGCCAAGGTAGTATCTCCTGGTGATTCCAAAGCTCTCCTGAAAGAGACAGCCCAGCAGAAAGCAGCACAGGGCTCCTTCCAGCCTGGTGACCCTCATGCTTCGGAGGCAGAAGAGATTCTGATTAAAACAAGAACAAGGTTTATCTTCCATCCAGTGTTTCAATCCCCAGGAAAAAAAGAGGGGAAGCCGGCAAGCACAGGCTTGGTCCGACTTCTGGAAAGTTTTCTGATGCCACTAGTTGAGGAAATCAGTGTGACCAGAGCAGCACAAAGGAACATGCGTAAGCAACAGGATCTGGCTCCTGGCTGGTATCAACAGGAAGAGAGGAAAAAACAAAGGGAAAAGGGAGGCCACACAAAAGCTTTAACTTTTCCCGGTCTTCAACACTCCAGGTCCAGGGCATGTGTTTGTATTCTGATTTGTCAAAACTCTTGGAATGATTTGCAGAAGGGAAAGGTTGTGACAAGGGGAATTTAGGTCTGGGATCTGCCTACTCCCTCCCTCTCTGTCTCTCAGCCATGAAGGAAAAAGACCAGTGCATGGGTCAAGTTCAGCTTCCCACAGTTCAGGGAAAGCAAGATGCTTTACTCCATACGCAGCCAGGATGCAGACTGGCCTAAGCTGCATGGGGGTATGAACGCTGTTCAGATCCAGGTTTTGGGTCCACCCATTACACATACAGGGGCCAAGAAGGAAATGTGGACTCAAAGCCAAGTGTCTGAAAGTTCCAGACAAGCAGATTCAGGGGACAATGTGTTCCCAGCATCAGACTGCATGATACTGATACATATGGCTTCTTGCAGACTAGCAGGGTTGTGATCAGTATAGGCTCCCATGCCAAGCTCACAGAGTGGACCCAATACAAGTGGCTCTCACAGACCAGTGGCAGCTCTCTGGTCCCAACACCTGCCATACCAGCAGGGAAGCAAAACAGCGAACAGGCCATGGAGACCCACTCCACTGCTTATGGCCTGTTCTACACGGTCTGAACTGCTGTGGGCATACTGATATGGGTAAAAATCCCTGTCACATCCACGCCTCGAGATGCTTCAGTTATAGGCTCCAGGGAAGTCCTCTTTTGGAGTGCTTCAGAGGGCCACACAACCATACATGAATGTCTCCAGCATGTACACGAGCCTTCATCTACCCACTTTCAACATTTCCTTCTCTCCCGCCCTGTGCGCACACTTTCTTTGCAATCAGCCGAGGGGGGATCCACTATGAACCCATGCACCTAGCTGGGCCCAGGAGCAGCAGAAGCAGAGCAAGAGTTGGTAACACCCCTAGCGATGTTCTGTTTGGCAACACCCCACAGCCTCCCTCCTCTGGGTCCAGGAGAGCAGCTCAGTAATGACTCACCAAAATGCTTTATGCAAATCTGCCTCTATTTTTAAGTTCACCGTTTTCTTCATTGTCTTCAATAACCAGAAAATCCCTGTGTGCGCACACATGCATATGCACACACACACGCGTGCATGTGCGCACGCACGCACACACACACACACACACCCCGGCAGGCTGAGTTCATTGGATTTTTTCTCTCTGTAAACAAATAATCCAAAGGCCAGGTGACGGGGAGTGCTTTGTCTTCCTCTATGCAAATAAGGTGGTGTGGGAAATGCCCCATGAGTCACTCCCAGGAAGCCAGCCTCTTCTCTGAAGTAAGGCAAGGTGAGCAGCTGCTTGGCTGCTCCTTGAGGCTCCTACCCTACCGGGGTGGGGCCAAGCTGTAGGGAAGAGGCCTGTGCATTTCAATCGCTCGCCTGAATCCCTATTGGACTTAAGTGAGGCTACCCAGGCCTGCGGGGGAAGGCTTTGGGGTGAGTCAGAACTGAGAGGAGCCAGGAGGAGATGCCTGAGATGGAGACAGGGCGCAGTGAGGCAGGCCTGGCAGCAGGTCCCTGAGAGCGTGCAGGAGGAAAGCCAGTAGGAATAATAGAAAGAGGGGAGCTGGGCTGGCACATGGGAGAGTGGATGAGAACTGGCTACAGCTGGGTGCTGCGGACAGGGAAGGGGGAAGATCATAGGTGGCTCTTGGCCAGGTGATGCAGAGCCTGGAAGCTAGAGGATGAAGGGGGAAACTGAGGCAGGCCATCTGTTGTGCTGCAGCCTGACCCTGGAGGGCACTCCACATGGGAGGAGCCTGTCACTGGGGGAATCTGCATTCCCGAAGATGCAACATGAGAAGGCCTAATCAGGACCGATCTCTGCTTTTTTCTCCCCCATACAAAGGTATCTCCCTGTCCTCTGGCAATTGCCAGTGCTGTAGGCTCATTGCTGACCAAGGACACACACCAGCCATGGTCGCCGCACTTGTGGCAGGAGTGCAGGAGGGCGCTTTCTGAGTAGGAGCCCAGGTGAGGGTTTTGCTGGCTCACCCTCACATGCTCAATGTCCTGACAACAGAGGTTCACAGTGCCCTGGCCTCCCGGATCAATCCAACATGCAGGGCCCACTTACTCCAGCTGCAGTGTATATTACAGCAGCCCTGAGAGACACCTAGGAGCCCTGGGCCCTGTGTCAATCACAGCTTGGCTGGCCCGGAGAGCCCGGCAGAGGCTAAAGCAGGGGGACAGAGCTTCTCTGGACCTGGAGCTGTAATGGTCGGGGGGGTGCAGAGAGGAGCAAAAGGGGTTATGGGCTGCAGCACTGAGTAGAGTGACGGGGACCCTGTGTGGAACAGCAGTGGACTGGGGAAGGGGCAGAAAGGGATGAGGCTGTGGGCAGGGCCACAGGCAGA
Source organism: Carettochelys insculpta (assembly GCF_033958435.1). Classification (NCBI taxonomy): domain Eukaryota; kingdom Metazoa; phylum Chordata; order Testudines; family Carettochelyidae; genus Carettochelys; species Carettochelys insculpta. The sequence goes on along the minus strand of NC_134149.1, from coordinate 45,797,741 downwards.
GGGGGTGGGGAGGGCACCCTACTTGCTCTGGTCCAGAGCCCCAGGAAACCTGGATGCATTTCTGCTGATCAGACCTGAGAATTCCACCCTTGAGCTCTAGAAATGGGAATGGGCCCAGCCTTGCAGCCCCTCTCAGAGAGACAGGGCAGAATCACCCCCATTTTACAGCTGGGGAAACTGAGGCACAGAGCAGGTGACTTGCCAAAGGCCACATGGGTTTAAGCAGTGAGTCTGACATCAGAGCCCAGGATTTCAGACTCCAAGTGCTTCTGTGATTTTTCAACAGAGCTGAGCTGCTGGCTAGCTCTCAGTTTTGCTTTGCTCTCTCCCCCAGTCAGCTAGCCCATCTCCTGCACTGTGGAGTGGTTTGATGGCATTGGCTGCCTTCCCCCATCCTCATGTGCGCCCCTCAGCTCCTCAGCGGGAGCCCCAGCCATCGGTAGTGCAGCAGTATCAGTTTACACAAGCTGCTCTGACCCCTGTGGCTTTGCATCTCAGTTGTGGCTGTGGTGGCGAAGAAGCCAGCCTAGGTGTTTCCCTGGGGGTGGGACCTGTCCTCTTCCCAGCACAACTCCTCCTCCCTTTGCAAGCACATGAAGTCCGGCCACTTTAGGGGAAACCCTCCCAAGTGATGAAACTATTTAGCAGGGCTCCTGCTAAGGATGCAAAATTTTCAAGGGACTCTCCCCTTCAACAAGTGAAAACCCCCAGCTCTCCAGGGGATGCCCACTCCTTCCGTCTTGTTATCAAAGGGGATGGCTGACACAGCAGCTAACGAACAGAAAACACTCTCCCCACAGCCCAAAACAGAGAAATTAAAATCTAGCAATTGTTCAAGTCAAGTCACAGCTGCAGTAGCTTTCGCCGTGTGTCCCAGGGTGTTGTGCTTCCAAAAGCATGTTTTGCAGCAACCATCTGAGTGGGGTAAAAGCATTTAGCAGGCACCCCCACGACATCCCGTTGATGCTGCATCTGTCATGGTGAGGCTGTCTGTTCTTCAGGCAAGGGCTCTCTCTCTCTCCAAAAACATTTAACAGCTAACAAGAATAATGCCCAGCTGTCTAGTAGTAGTAGTAGGCATCCTTCAGTCTACGTAGACTATGGATCGTGCCCTTTATAGTTTCAATTTAGGAATTCATTTACAGCATCTACTGTAACTATGAAGACCCACACGAGAGTGACAGTCCTTGCTGCATCTCTTGCAGATGTGGTGGGTGTCTGGCAAGTCCTTAGTGTGCTTTCTGTGCGCTCGCTTCTCCTCTGCTAGCTCTCTGATCTTCATCTCGCCCTTCTGAAGGCCCTTGTGTAACCCCTGCCTCCATCTGCTGCAGTCATCTGCTAGTTCTTCCCAGTTGTCCAGCTTGATTCCTACCTCTCTGAGGTCTCTCTTGCAGACATCTTTGTAGCGCAACTGGGGGCGTCCGGGAGGTCTTTTGCCAGAGGCTAGCTCACCATACAGGATGTCTTTTGGAATCCTTCCATCATTCATCCTGTGGACGTGGCCAAGCCAGCAGAGTCGACGCTGCCTGAGGAGGGTGTGCACGGTTGGGATTCCAGCTTGCTCGAGGACGGTGGTGTTGGTCACTCTGTCCTTCCATGATATTCCAAGGATGCGCCTGAGGCAGCGCAAGTGGAAGACGTTCAGCCTCTTTTCCTGGCGGGCATATAGGGTCCAAGTCTCGCTGCCATAAAGGAGGGTGCTGAGGATGCAGGCTCTGTAGACTTGCATTTTGGTGTGAGTGTACAGCTTGTTGTTATTCCACACTCTCTTGCTGAGTCTGGACAGATTTGTGGCTGCTTTTCCGATCCTCCTATTTAGCTCTGTGTCCAACGACAGGGTGTCAGTGATGGTGGACCCGAGGTAAACAAACTCGTGGACGACCTCTAACTTATAGTTGTCAGTGCTGATTGATGGGGATTCAGCAACATCCTGATGGAGTACATTTGTCTTCTTTAGGCTGATGGTAAGCCCAAAGTCCTTGCACACTTTGGAGAACTGATCCAGCATTTTTTGAAGCTGGTCTTCTGTGTGAGACACTACAGCAGCATCATCTGCGAACAGCATGTCTCTGATGAGGACTTCCCGCACCTTAGATTTAGCTTTCAGCCTTGCAAGATTAAAGTTTCCCATCAGATCTTGTGTGCAGCAAGATGCCCTCTGTTGAAGATCCAAAGGCATGCTTCAGGAGGAGTGCGAAGAAGATCCCGAACAATGTCGGAGCAAGCACGCATCCTTGTTTGATGCCGCTCCTGATTCTGAAAGCATCCGATAATGCGCCGTCATATTGGATGGTTCCTCTCATGTCTTCGTGGAACGACTGAATCATCTTGAGTAACCGTGGAGGACAGCCTATCTTGTGGAGCAGTTTGAACAGACCATCCCTGCTGACCAAGTCGAAGGCCTTGCTCAGGTCGATGAAGGCTATGTAGAGTGGCTTCCTCTGCTCCCTGCACTTCTCCTGCAGCTGCCTTACAGAGAAGACCTTGTCTAACGCTTCTCATTAATAGATCCCACCATACTTTAAATGGAAGCGGGGTTGGGGAGAAAGGGATGGGAGAAATCAGTATTCCCATTTCACAGCTGGGGAAATGGACATGGAGTGAGGAAAGGTGTCTTTGCCACGGGCCTGCTACCTGATGTCAGGTGAGTTGGGAATACACTCAAATGGAAAAATCTGGGAAAACAGAGGGGTTTGGTTGACTCTATACAAAATGTTATGGTTTTTTCCTTGGCACTGGAAAAAACATTGTTTGAACCAAAACATTTTCCCTCTTTTTTGTTTTTCATTTAATTTTCTCTCTCTCTGGTCTTTTGAAATCAGTCTAGCTAAATTTTAGAGCAGGTGATGACTGTGTAGCAAACAGTCAAACCAGTTCACTTTGGCAATGTCTACACAAAAAGGTTTAATTTCCTTTTCTCCCACCCCCAGCTGAAACTCTCGGCTGAATTATTCAGCAAACAGTGAACCATGCTTAATCTCTCCTGCGTAAGTGTCTCAGTCACAAGGTACATGGACCCAGCCAGAGTGGAAGGCTGGCTGTGTGGCCAAGGCATTACTTGGCACCATGGGGGGTCCTCTCTCTACCCCAGACTTTCCTTAACCCAGTCACTGTGTCTGTCCTTGTACCTCACCTCACCACATGTAAAACAGGGCAAAGGGCTTCTTTCTGCCACCTTCTGTCAGTGTAGCTTGCGAACTCTTTGAGTCAGGGCCTGTCTCTCATGATGTTTGTGTACAATGCGGAGTCCAGTGGTGCCCTGATACTGGATGCAAACTCTGTTGTGCTACTGTGGTGCTCTCCATTGATAAGAAACGCTCACATAATAATCAACCACACAGAGTGAATGAAACCACTGGGCCAAAATCCTTCTTCTCCCTAAAACACTCAGTTGAGAAGAATCAAATTATGCAAGACCCATATGGTTCTTAGCACAGGAGTGCATTGGAAGAGCAAAACTTCCCAGCTTTGCCCCGACACATTTTCCTCTATTCATCTGTGCTTCAGTCCCTACCTCCTGCTCCATGATTTCAGCTCACAGTTTCCAACAGTGTCACACACCTGGGCACCTGGCTTATTCATGCAGCTGATGTGTATCACACAAAAGGTCAGATCCTCAGCTTGGTGTATGCCAGCACTGCTTACCTAAGACCATGAGAACAAACAGACTGAGTCAGACCAAAGGCCCATCTAGCTCAGCATCCTGTCTTCCAGCAGTGGCCAATGCCAGATGCCCCAGAGAGAATGAACAGAAGAGATGATCACTGAGTGATCTTTCTCCTGTCATCCACTTCCAGCCTCTGACAAAACACCATTCCTACCCAACCTAGCTAATAGGTATTGATGGCTCTAACCTCCATGAATTTATCTAGTTCCTTTTTTTGAACCCTGATAAAGTCCTGGTGTTCACAACATCCTCTGGCCAGGAATTCCATGGCCCTACCATGCGTTGCATGAAGCAATACATCATTTTGTTTGTTTTGCACCTGCTACCCATTCATTTCATTTGGTGACCCCCTCATTCTTATGTTATAGGAACAAGTAAATAGACCTTTCATTATTCACTTTCTCCACATCTCTCATGATTTTACAGACCTATATCATATCTTTCCCCATTAGTGTCCTCTTTTCTAAGCTGAAAAATCCCTGTCTTTTAAATCCATCTTCATATGGCACCTGTTCCAAACCCCTCGTCATTTTTGTTGCCCTTTTCTGAACCTTTTCCAATGCCAAGATACCTTTTCTGAGATGACACAACCACATCTGTATGCAATATTTGAGATGTGGTCGTACAATGGATTTATATAGAGGCAATGAGATATTCTCTGTCTTATTCTCTATCCCTTTTCTGATGCCTAGAATTCTCTTTGCTTTTCAGACTGCTGCAGCACATTGGAAGGGCTTCCTTCACTTGAATGGGCACAGGCCAATTCACACTGCCTGAGGTTCTGCCCCTGACTACCTATCTCACCAGAGTCACTTTTGGAGACCTCTGACTAATCTGAGCTGAGCAATAAAGACAGACAGCAGATTTTACAAATGGATGCTCATTGGGTAGTAAGCACAGAATCAATACAAAGGAATTCTCCCTTGTGATGTTTGAAAGCAACTTCTTGGCTATTTTGGAAATTAATAAGAAAGTTTTGTCTCTTTTTTTTTCTTTTCTCTCTCCCTTTGTCAGGACAGAGTGTGAAAATAAGTCTATTTGGGATGCTACATTGTACAGGAAGTGTTGGAACGAAGTCTGGACACCGTGTGTGAAGCAAGCAGGAGGGTTTACACCCTGCTGGCAGAGTGTCACTTCGCCCATCAGGACTCAGTGGAGCACTGCCAGACAATAGGTTACAACTGATTATATAGATTATTAGTGGGCAGGGGGGAAACTGCAGCATGTTCTGGAATATCAAAGATAGAGAAATATTTGTAATGATCTCAGGCAGGACCCTTAGTACTTCACCCCCTCATCTTCCCCCACCCCACCCTGCTCCCCCGCTTCAGTTCTATATATCTGATTTGTCAGTTTTTTCTTCAATTTTTTGGATCTCTGTATTATAAAACTGTCAGAGCTGTTGGGGAAATATTCTGTCTCCAAGGCTGAAAAAGCGGGTCTGCCCCAGAAAAACTCATCACCAAATAAATTATTTTGTTAGTCTTAAGAGTGCTACAGGACAAATGGTTTGTTTTGCCAAATACCAGTTACCTCCCCTCTGCTGCATGAAAGATCCCCAGATCAGACCATGCTGGCTAACATGCATTAGTCATTGACAAAGCCTTCTACAGGAGCCACACCTGGAGATTCCCAGTAAGGCCAGCTCACAGGAGGTTTTATACAGCAAGCCAGGTCTTCAGGGGCTTCAGTGTTTCCAGTCGAGCTACCATGATTGACACCAGCTGAGAAGCTGGGCTAGGAAAGGGAGGGTACTTGTCCTCCCTGTGCGTGGCTGATCTGGGAGGAGATGGGATCCAGACCCCCCTGGTTACCTGTGCAATGTCAGGCATAAATAGCTGGAAATGTGAGATTGGCCACTCTTAAACCCCTCTGGTCCTGAAACAGATCACGATGGATGGTGACGTTGGCGGGCCCTTAGTTCTGAATACAGCCTGAGCACTGAGGAGCCAGGTAGCAATTTCACCAGCTTTCCTTTCCGCAAGCCAAAAAGGGCTGCATTGAAGGTCAGGGTTTTAATAAGATTTCACAGGGAGAGAAGATCTGAAGACACGTGGCTGTTCCAGAAGAAACTGCTGCTAACCAATATTGGAGGAGAATAAAAGAAGCATTAAGCATAGTCTGTGTGCATGCATTGGCAGTCTCTACGAATGTAAGACATCTATGGAGTTCATGATTTTAAGGTCTGCTAGGCTGGAGCCCACCAGAACTAGAAATTAAAACTAGCCAAAAGGGGAAACCCAGGCTCTTTCCAGTGTGTTTAGCCACCTGTTGACAGCCTGATCTTTTTGTGAGATATTCAGCTGTAAATCTGTCACCAGGATTGGGACTGGGCTCTAGGCTCTGGGCTCTGGAACAGTCACTAGGAGGTTGCTAAGGGTCAATGTCCTGCTGACTGGGGGAGCCATTGTCTTCTCAGGCACCCCACTAAGATAGCCACTAAGGGCCAGGCAGCTGGGGGACACTCAGATTAAGGTCTCCGAGCCTGCCCTGACAGCAAACTGTCTCTTTCCCCCTCATGGTAACAATTCAGCATTAGGGGAAACCGAGGCACACACAGGAAACTCCCACTGTGTCACAGTGGTCCAAGGCTGGATCTTGTGGCAAGTGTTTTTGAGAGGTTTGGAAGGTTGGAAGTAGTCACAGTGGGCAAAGGGCAGGTGACACTGGGCAAAGGCACAGGGGTCATGCAAATTATTACATGGCTCATAGTCAGATTTTAAGGCCAGAAGGGGACATTGTGCTCTGCTAGTCTGACCTTCTGCATAACATAGGCCACAGGATCTTCCTGTATCCACTTCTGCTTCAGATCCATTAGAGCATATCTTTAGACAACACTGACCACCACTGGGTGTTCCCTGCACAGACTTAGGTGTGACCACTTTCCCTCTCTGGAGCTCAAAGCGCTTGACAAGCGATCACGCCCGTTTCCCATTTTACAGATAGGGAAACTAAGGCAGGAAGCCTCTTCCCCAGGGTCAGGCAGCCGGCCAACAGCAGCGCTAGGCACAGAATTCAGGGCTGCCTCCGTTCATAACAGGCATTATTATTTGCTACTTGTCATGCCCGTGGGACAGTTCGCCGGACTCCTTTACCTGCCTGGAGCAGCTGCCAATGCGCATAGACCCGCTAAAGGCCCACGATTCCCTGCCTGAGGAACTCCTGGCTACGAGCCTGCGGGAGGCTACATCGACCCTTTCTACAGCCTGGCAAGCTGAGGGCGGCTGGGGGCAGTGTGAAAATGGGGGGTGGGGGCAAAGGGGGGCTTGGGAGGCACAGCCAGCCCAGCGGCGAGCCCTGCCTGCTGTCGGCGGGAGAGGCGAGGAAAGCCCTGGCTTTGCCGCGCGGCAGCCGGGGAAGAGACGCTGGGCCCGGGGCAGGAGCAGCCGGAGCCCGAGGGCGCCTGGCTTCCGGAAAACGAGACGGAGGGAGGGGAGGCGCCCCAGAGAAAATCCCCCGTCTCGCGGCCGCGCTCGGAGGAGCCCTCGCCCTCGCCCTCGCCCACCCGCGGCGCAGGGGCCGTCCCGCGGGCTGAGTAAGCGCAGCGCCAGCGGCCCGGCGGGGACGGGGAATTCGGAAGCCGCCGGCTGCTGTGCCGATAAAAGGCGCCGCGCTGCCCAGTCCAGCCCGGCGCAGCACGGAAGGGAAGCGGAGCTGTGCAGCGCCCGGCGCTCGCCCGGCTGCGGGGGCTGGAGGCACCGGTGTCGCTCTCCGCGGCTCCGGGCAACCGGGCCCGGAGCGGCCGCCCTCGTGGCAGGGCAGAGCTCGGCTCGGCCCGGCGGCTGAGAGCAGCGCGCGGCTGCTCCAGGACCACGGGGCTGTAAGTGCTGCGGGCCCTGGGCTGTGACCTCGGCGGGGCAGCCGATGGGCGCCACGTGCTCGGGCGCTTTGCTGGCCCGGGGCCGTGAGGCGGAGGCTCCGGGGCGCGTGCACTGGAGGGAGGGAGGGAGGGAGGCAGCGCTCCCCGCCCCGCTCCGGCCCGGCCCGCGTGTGGCTGCGGGGACTCCAGCAGCGCGCAGCAGGTGCACCGGCCGCTTCCACGTGGGCGCGCGCGGCCGGGCGGGGGCCTGGGGCGCAGTCCCCGTGCGCGGGGCAGTGACTCGCCCCGGGCTGTCTGAGAGCCTGACGCGGGGCGTACACGGCGAAAAGCCGCAGCCGCCCCAGGGGGGCTGGCGGCAGGGCCCGAGCGCTGCTAACTCCTGGAGAAGGTCTCCGGTTCCAGCCTGCGCGGGCACGTGTGTCTGTTATGTGCGCGCGCGCGGGGGCACGCGTGTGTGTTATGTGTGTGCGCGCGGGCACGTGTGTGCATGTGCCTGTGCGCACGTCTGTGTGGGCATGTGTGTATGTGCGTGTGTGTGTGCGCGCGCGGGCGGGCACGTGTGTGAATGTGCGTGTGGCGCGGGCACGTGTGTGTGAATGTGCGTGTGCCCACGGGTGCGCGCGTGTGTGTGCGCGCGCGCGGGGGGGTCCAGCTGAGCGCTGTCTTGCCCGCATCCGCGTGGGCTCCGTTATCGCGCGTCTCCCTTTCATGGCCCGGAAAGTCCCCGCAAAGTGCCCCGGGCAGGGTCCGTGCTCTGCCGCCGCGCCGGGCTCCCGGGGCACTTGGCCCCGTCTCCCCGGGGGAGGAAGCTGCGCGCTCGCCTCGGGCTCGTCTCTCTCTGGCGGGGCAGGAAGGATGGGGAGCCGCAGTGCCGCGGAGGGTGCGCCTGGGGCGAGCAGGTGCAGTAGGGACCCCGCCTGGGCCCTTCTCCTCGGGCTCAGAGCCACCTCTGCTCTGCGGCTGCAAGGAGCCTGGGTGAGTGCAGCGACCCTGGCTCCCCGGTGCTGGCTGGGGCCGCGCCGGAGCGGCTGCACGGGGAACGCTTCCCCCACGCCCAGCAGAGACTCTCTCTCTGGTAGCGCGGCGGGCGCAGGACCTGCCACAGTGCAGCCTCGGAGGATGAGCTCCCCACACGCGGCAGCTGCGGCGACACTCCGAAGCCAGCCAGGTCGAGGAGGTGCGTGGAGGCCTGCAAAAGGCAGCGTCCGCCCGGCGCTGGCCACACTCGCTCCTGCGCTGCGCCGCGCCTTGCGCGGCGGGAGAGATGCCGCTGGCCGCAGGCTTGTTTGTTTCACAGGCCAGCTTGGCTGGACGTGGGGGTGGCTGGCCCTGCACTAAAGGGGGCAGCGGAACCACGCAGCCCGCTTCTCGGGGAGCCCCGCTGGCCAGAGCTGGGAAAAGGCGGAGCCCGCGCCAGGAGGCAGCAGCTGCTGGTGAGACCTGCGTGCGCCCCTGAGCAGGAAGACGGCAGGGCCTGGCCGGGACAGGAGCTCCGGGGGCGGAGGGAGAGTAGCAGTTAGGTTGGCTAGGCCGCGAGCCAGCGCAGAACAGCCCGGCTTCCTCTGCGGCTGTTCCCAGACACCTCTGGCCCAGGGGCCGCTCCCGCCGGAGGAGGCAGGCTGGGCGGGAGGCGTAGCCAGCAGCAGCCCGGTGGAGCGGTGGCGGGGGCCAGCGGCAGTGCTTCCTCCCTGGGTTCTCCTGGGGGGTGCGAGGGGCTGACGGGCACGTCCCTGCAGGCTAGGACCGCTGGGGTCCTGTGCGGCCGGGCCCGGCTCGGCCCTCCCCTCCCTTCCCGAAAGGCAGCCAGACATAAGGCCCCATCTGGCCTTCAGCCCAGGGCCAGTGGCTGGCCAGGGTCCAGCCGGTTCTAGCTCCAGCGCCCCGAGACAGAACTCAGGGCGGTGTCACGTCTGCTTTGGGCTGGCTGCTGCGGAGAGGCCGGGCCCACCAGCCCTCCTGCACCCAGCTGGGCGCCCCCCGATCGCAGCATAGAAAGCAGGTCCCGGGGCGCTCCTACCGCCCGCTGCGCTTTGTTCCCATAGGAGGGCAATCGTGCGCGCCCTGGAAGGCTGAGGAGAAGCAGGAGACGGAGGTGCCTCTGGCCGCTCAGTAGTCGGTGTAGGATCTGTGCCATTGCTACCAACAGCTACATCTGATTACTGGGTCACTGTGGGCATCCCAGGCGGCGGGCAGCTGGAGCTCTGCGGCGCAGGAACTCGGCGACAGCGGGGCACGAACAGGCCTGCCAGGTTCTGCTCATGTGAGCGTTTCAGCTTTGCCGTCCTAGGGGCAGTGGGCATCCTGACAGGGTTCTCTGCAAACAGCATGACCCCGCTGTAAGTCTCCGGAAGGGACATCTTCCCTACACCAGCTCGCTAAGCCCCTGAGTCCTTGTGATGGGGTTCTGGGGTCCCCCAAGCTCTGCACCCTGTCCGCAGGCAGGAGAGTCTCTCACTCAGCAGGAAAACAGCAGGTTTATTAGCCGACAGGACACAGCATCATACAGAGGAGTCAGTACAGCAGGCAGAGACAGCCAGTCCCATCCATGTTGGGGAGAGGAGGCCCCGAGGGGCCCCCAGAGCTGGGGCCTTGCCCCCTCCTTTGTCTCTCTCTCTCTCCCCCCAGACTAACTGCTTCCAACTCCCAGTTCCAATTCAAACCCCTCAGGCTCCACCTCCTCCTTTGTCTCCAGTACAAAGGTGTTACCTGGTCGTCAGGGTTACCCTCAGCAGGAGCCCCACACCCTCTGTGAGCCACTCACATACACACAGGTATCCCCCACTCCATCACATCTCTCCCCCCTTCCAGACCGAACTGAGCGGGGTCACTCAGCCGGTGACCTGGGGAAGTTCGGGGCCCTCCCCTCGTGATCGGGCATCGGCTGTACCCTTGGTGCTTCCCTTGATGTGCACCACCTCCATGTTATAATCCTGCTGGGGGAGGCTCCAACTTAGGAGCTTGGTATTGGCCCTTTTCATGTGATGCAGCCGGACAAGTCCCTTTAGTTCCCTCAGGCTGGTTGGTCTCCCTGCTTCAGCCCCGGTCCGTCAGCCACGTTCTCAAGTCGGGCGGGCAGAGCCCATACAGATGCTGCAGCACCAACAGATTAAACAGGTCTTTTGTGGTCTGGGTCCTGCCCCATCTGACCACCAGTTCATACAGCTGCTCCAGCCAATGTCTGGAATTCAGTTACAGTCCAGTAACGGAAGGTACAAATGCTTCCACCCTTGGCATTTAGCCAGACCACCACAATGGCTGTGTGCCTCAGTTTCCCCTTTTATGCCACACAATAGGTTTGGAATGTTCCTTTTCATGTTAGAGGTTGCAAGACTAGTTACAGGGAACAATGGTGACATTTTAGAGTTACAGACTCCTTCAACATACAATTTATGCTTCTACATCAATGTCATCATGTCACATGGCTTTTTCCAAACATTTAGTGCATGGTACAATTCTACAGCTTTTGGGAGCAGCACCCCTTGGTTACAGCAGTCAGCGTGAGTAACAGAACAAACCCATTGCAACTGTACATTTACGTTGCTCTTTGGTAGACCACAACTTTTGTGTAACCTCCTTGAGAATCTGGTATTTTGGGGATAAATGGCTGAGGCCTTTTTTAGCACCATTAAGTTCTAATCTTCTCCCTTGCCCCCTGGGGTGGAAATCTGATCTCTCTGGGTGTGCCCTCCCTTCTAACAAGAGCTGGGCCATTGATGATCTCAGGGAGACGGCCCCCTTCCAGCCAGTCTGGAAATTTGCAAACCAAACCGCTGTCTGAGAGTTGTTTTGTGAGTCCCAGACGCAGAATCCACATGAAGGAATCCCTGTTTATCCCTTACTGGCCCACCAGGCCCAAAGCTCCTTTGTCCTTCCACCTCCAACTACTGCCTCCCCATGGAATCAGAATTGGAGTCCAGTGTGAGAATATAAGTGTTTCCACCATCTGGAGATGGGGAATTGCTGGCGCTCTCCTGCATCCTACAGAGACTGACTGTGCAGCTGTTTTATTTGGTTCTCACAGGGCTGCTCACATTCCCTGATAGTTTTCACTTTACTTGCACCAACTTCCAATTCCTGAGAAACTTTTACACTGCCTGCTTTGGACCCTTCCAGAGCACAGCCAGTGGTTTCACACTCAGGCAGGTCCTGGCCATCAGGAGCTGAAACAAACTTCTCTCCAGGCAAAGGGCTGCTCTGGTGCTTACAGACAAGCACCTTTCCTGTTCACTCTCCTCCACCTCACTCCCATTGTCTGCAGTCCCCACAGACGGGTCAGGAAAAGTTTCAGGGAAATTCTCTTCCTTAAGAGCTTCCCCAAAACAACAACTCACCCCCGTCTGCCTGCACAGGGGCACTGCTCCCTTGAGCCACAACCAGCTCCTGGGTTTCACCTACGCCCAGGATCACTTCTGGCCAATTAGGCAGATTCCCACGTAATCCCCCTCCAGGCAGACAGCCAGTACCACCGGACAGAAGGTTAGGATCCCTTTCCTCCCTTCTGCTACCAGCTCCTTTATCTTCATCAGTCAGCGTAACTCCATTGCCCGTCTGTTCTTGTGTCCTGGCGAGAGGATGACTCTGGTAGGACAGAGTCCTCTCACCCCCTCCCAGTAACACCTCAGCATCAGGCAAAGAACAGGTACCAGAATCGTCTGGTCTCTGGGATTCCCTGATGATCCTAACTGGATTAGACCAAGTTAAAGCATCATCCCCCCTGAGAGACACAGAGGTAGGCCCACTTCCCATCTGGGCTTCAGCTGCCCTCAGATCCAGCTCTGGGATCTTGGCTCCATCTCGAGCCCCCACAGGCTCAGGCAAAGGATTCACTTCCCCAGAAGCAGAAGCACTTTTCTTGCACCAAGGACCAGTGTCCTTAGCAGGGATACCACTGCCCATCCCAGAGCCATTCCCTCTGCTCCAGCCCCCATGGCTGGATTCAGAGACACACCTGGAATGCTCTTTTCTGGTGGATCCTTCTCCAGCCACCCTAGGCTGGGGAATCCTCCTCAGACAATGGGCTAGTTTCCTCATTGGCACCTTTTCCAAACGCAGGCTCTGCTCTCTGCCCAGGCTGCTGCTGCTGTTCAACACAGACAGACAATGGGAGACACTCTCTCCTTTGTCCCAGCCCCCTGGCTGGTCTCCACACACACACAGAAGGTGGAGCAGCTTCTCTCACAGACAACTTGCCATTCCCAGTGGACAAGCTGCTTTCCTGCACAGACACACAGGCACCTTCCTCGGCCCAGGCCTGGAAAACTCTTCGCAGGTCTGTCTTGGCCACTAGTAGATGATGGGTTGGAATCGCTCCTTCCCTCCTTGAGGTGCGGCAGGCCACTCGGTTCAGAACTCCAGGCAGTCCAGGGTTCCCTGCCCCGATCCGGGCTCACCTCTGCAGGATTCTCCTTAACCCTCAGCTCTGCCACTGCACATCCACGCTGCCTTGTCCAGCTTCTTTAATCTCGATTCGGTTTCCAGGTGCTGCCACTTCACAGCGGAGTTGCTCAGCGTGGTTGCAGGCTCTCAGGCTGATGCCCTCTGCACCCCACGATTCCTGGAAGAATCCCTTCAGTGTGCCAGGCTCCTTGTGGGTCACAAGCTCCCCGGGGTTAGGCCGTAGGCCCCTCTGCCCTCTGGGACCGACTCCAACAGACTCTCAGAGGAACCCCTTCTTCAGTGTGACACCCGCTCTCAAGGACCATGAGCACCCTGTCTTGGGAAGAACTTATTCAGCGTCAGCCTCCTTGTGGGTCACTTGTTTTCTGGGGGTTGGGCCCTCAGCCCCTCCACCTTCTGGGACCGACTCCAACAGATTCCCAGGAGTAACCCCTGCTCGGGTGTGACACCCCCTCTCGAGAACCATGACCGCAGTTGCTTGGGTTCGGCCGCAGGCCCCTCCGCCTTGGGGAGCTGCACCTCACTGCCCTTCAGCACACCTGGGTCTTGCAGGCCCCACTTCTTCCAGGGCCCCGGTCACTTACTGCTGGATGCTCCATCCTCGGGGTGCAGAACATCCCACTTCTGACACCAGTGTGATGGGGTTCTGGGGTCCCCCAAGCTCTGCACCCTGTCCGCAGGCAGGAGAGTCTCTCACTCAGCAGGAAAACAGCAGGTTTATTAGCCGACAGGACACAGCATCATACAGAGGAGTCAGTACAGCAGGCAGAGACAGCCAGTCCCATCCATGTTGGGGAGAGGAGGCCCCGAGGGGCCCCCAGAGCTGGGGCCTTGCCCCCTCCTTTGTCTCTCTCTCTCTCCCCCCAGACTAACTGCTTCCAACTCCCAGTTCCAATTCAAACCCCTCAGGCTCCACCTCCTCCTTTGTCTCCAGTACAAAGGTGTTACCTGGTCGTCAGGGTTACCCTCAGCAGGAGCCCCACACCCTCTGTGAGCCACTCACATACACACAGGTATCCCCCACTCCATCACAGTCCTCTGCTCCAGAGCTGGGCAAGAGCCACTGAAGAGATTTGGCAGCAGAAAAACTAAAAGTACTATGCCCTGCTTCTGGTCTCCTCCTCCTCCTCCTCCTCCTCCCCCCAGTGCAGTGTGTGCGTCCTCCTCCTCCTCCCAGGGCCCTGCCTGTGTCCTCCTCCTCCTCCTCCTCCTCCTCCTCCCAGTGCACATGCTGTTGCAGTCCCATCTCAGTTTTCCATTTCCACAAACATTTTTAGCCATGTCATACTTTTACCTATCTCTCTCCTGGACTTTACAGCTTCTCTGTTGTTTCTGAGTGTAAGAATGGGCCTTGGCATTGCTGGATCCATTGACATCAAGGGATTATTTCAACCCACTGTATCCCAGTGACGGGCAAACCAGGGCTAGCTACATATGGATTACATTCTTGGTCTATGGCCTTGGGGAGAGGGATAGCTCACTGGTTTGTGCATTAGTCTGCACAAGCCCAGGGTTGTGAGCTCAGTCTCTGAGGGCCCACTTTGGGGCAAATCAATTTGAAAAAAAAATCTACCAGGGATGGTGATAGGTCCCGCTGTGAGTGCAGGAAACTGGACTCAATGACCTCTGAAGGTCTCTTCCAGCTCTATGAGACAGGTATATATTGAAAATTTCACTTTGAAAACACCCTCATTTATGTAAAAAAGCGGGGGCAGGAGGGCAAGGGGCGTAACAGAATCTTTTCTTTGCTAACTACACTACTGATTATATCCGAGGGCATGCGCCTTGATAAAGCCGAATCCAACCAGGTGTCAACACCCCTGAGATAGAGGGAAATTTAGTTCTGGACTTGAACTTCATAGTTCTGACCCATTTGTGTTTTTCAGTTTAGAGCTGGTGTAGCCTTGTACTTCTTATATATACACACATATGAAAGCAAAAACATAGTAAATATGAAATACTGTTCATTACCCTTGTAAGGATCAAGCTGATCAGATTACAGCATTTGCTTTTGCCAAGGGAAGTCTTCCTCCTAATCACTCATAATACCAGGCAGAATGGGAGTCCCATGCAGCTCGTGAGTCTCTGTCTCACCTCACAGATTTTGTTTGGGGCACAAGAAGTCTCACATAAAGCCTGCCTGCTCTCTAACCTAATTGAGATGTTAATATTGGGCCAGAAATGTCTTGGGTCAGATGATAGGACAGGAGTCAGGAGACTTGGTTTCTGTTCATGGCCTGGCCTACTAGCTGACCTCAGGTAACTGATGCCATCTGTCTGTTTGCCAGATTCTTCATCTCTGAAACAGGAATGAGAGCTATTTTGCAGTAGAAAGTGCTCTGCAATAGAAGGCGGAAGAGTTTACTTTTTTGGTGGTAGATGGATTTACCCTGTGCCTTTTGAATGAAGTCCAACGCAGGCCTACAGTAGGAACAAGCCTATTAAAAGTAGCGTTTGCCCCACAATTTTCTCCCCAAGTACTAGACACTGGGTTGTGGAGGGCAGCAAAAATGATATCACCTCTTGTAACCTGATCCTTATAATAGGTTCATCTAGTGCATGCCAGGTCACATGGTCATCCATTCCTTCCCTCTGTATCCCAAACACAGACCTATGTTTAAGAAACCTCCTGATTTGTTACATGGAATCCATCTGGACACAAGAAGAGGAACAGTAACACCAGCAGCAGATCGCAATGTTGGTCTCAGTGCTGGTGTCAGCCAGTTAGTTGGCAGAGCGCTTTGCCTCCTCCTGGCTGGTCCCTGAGACTGACTCTTTAACAAAGCATGTGCATGGGCAACTGTCACAATCTCCTGTCTCCCCTAGTCACACACTGACTTTTCTGCCACTGCACAGGCAGCACAGGCCTGTCCTTGTCCTGAGTTTGTTTCACAAAGCTCTTCCCTGTGTGGATCATCGTGGTTTCCCTTAATCAGTATCACAGGAAACACATGTTTGTGCACCGCAGCCTAAATGACCCTGCTACATCCCTGAACATGTCCCTTTGCTTGCCTGGGGGTAGCAGCACACCGTTAAATTGTTCATTAGCAGGATTTTTTGGGCCAAAGCTCTGGCATAATTGCCTTATGTGCTTAGGTTTCATTTGTTTTCTGAACAATGCGTGGGCTCTTTTCCGTTCTTGTGGTTTTCTTGGCAATTTAATCCAAGAGTCTTTACTCTTCTGTGAAATGTGCTGCTGGATTTTGTTTCTCAGGGTCCAGTAGAGCAAGGCTGCAAGAACTCAAGTGAGGAATTTCTTGTTTGCTGAATTATCTAAAATGGGCTGCCATGGCTTGGATCAATCTCTAGGGGACAAAAATTGTCATTGCCATTATATGATGGCTGCCTCCATAAGAGGGCAGGGGATGGGCTAGCGACAGACAAGGCAAGCTCACCCCTAGCGATGACTCTTTAAAGTTAGGGTTGAGGCAAATTGCCAGACAGAATGGAGCTGTTTGCCACATGGCCATAGCTCTCTGTGGGGGCAGAGAAATTTGTTCTAGGTCCAGATCTAAATCCAGGACTTTTCCCTGGAACTAGAGTCATTTAAAATTAACTAATATATATATAAAGAGCACCAGTCACCAACTGATACAAGTAGCTGTAGCTCCGCTGTCTTCAGTGCCCAGCAGGAATCTGATCGCCAGAGTCATATCCTCCTCTTCAGCCGCTGCCGTAGTGCTGCCCCGTCTTAATTTCAGAAGTGCCCCTCCCCTTCTGCCCCCCCCCCCCCCCCAAAAAATAGGCAGAATCTGTGAAAAGCATTTAAACCCTCTTCCCAGAAATGGCACACATTCCTGCTGGCATAAAGCAGTTGTGTTGCATGCATGCTCTCAAGGCTGGGTTTTTGGCTTGACGGTAGTACCCTCTGGGATGTTTGCTGAATAGAGGAATGAAAGAATAATCCTACTACATCTTTTCCCATCCTTTTGTGAGGGGTGAGTGCTAGTTTACAACTGAAAGGCATACACATTTAATGAGTTAGAGGGCAATCTACCATGTCCCCCCCTTGAAACACACAGCTCTAGCACAATTGAGGAAACAGAGACAAAACCTTTATCCGTGAGCATTTGCGCAATTAGATTTCTGGGGATTATCTGGTGGCAGCACTTTGTTTTATCTTTTGTCCTCTATAAACCAAATGCTAAACTTATATTGGATGGCTTATGAGTCTGTGGATAGCAATGTGATAAGTAACAAAACAAAATAAACGTGTCACTTGATTGCCCTTCTGTGCATTCCTTCTGCAGAACCCAGCATTGGCTGCTGTTGGAGCTGGCATTGACTGTTCTTTTGCTTGTAGAACATCAGCAAGCTGAAAATGACCTTCTGTAAAAATAAGAAACCAGTAAACTCATGCACAAATGTTGGGTGGGCTTCTGTAAGATTAACATCTTTGATTTATTTTGCTAATTTGTTCAAAAACCTGACAGTTGTCACTCTTGCGGTGACCACATTAAACCCTGTGGGACAACCGGGGAAGGACGACAAATCCTGTAACAACTCACGCAAGCTATCTACAGGCAATAACGTGTCTCTTAATATAGCAATTATACGCCACCTACATGCACAGTGAGCTGTTGCAAGTTAAGTTTCTAAAACACTTTTGCTTAATTTCAAGACATACTCACTTTTGAGTGACTAAAAAACCATGAAAGACAAAATGCTAGCCATGCAAAAAATTAACTCCAGCGCCTCAGTGTGGCCAAGTGGATAACAGACTAGCCTAGGATTCAGAACAGCTAAATTCTAGTCCCAACTCAACTCCTAGAACAATGGATAGTCCTGGATGATACCCCCTTTCCATGCCTCAGTTTTCCCACCTGTAAAATCAGGATAATGGCCATTGGTATAAAGCACTTAAAAATCTACAGATGTAGAAATCCTATATTAGAGCTTAATGTTATTTTCTCCTTCCCACTTTATGCACTAATCCAATCAATGGTGCTTCTCCTACACTACTTTATTAAGTACCGTCAGTGTGCCTGGCCCTAGACAAGGGACAAACATCCAGCCTGTCCCAGAGACCGTACAATGTAGAGGGACTATAATGAGAGACCCAGTGGCAGGAGTCACATTTGTTTGCTGTAACTGTTATTTTTTTAATTTTCTCCATGTTGTGACTTGGCAGAATGAATGGGTCTGTGGGCAAAGGGGCTGCTGAGGGAAGAGTGCCCCAGAGCTGAAGGCAGACATCATTTGGTCTGCAGGGGCTGAAGATACCAGGTGTATGAGGATACAGAAGGGTGCTGAGAGCACACAGCATCTGCCGTCCTATGTCAGCAATTTCTCTGGGACACGTGGTCAAGTCTCATGCAACCAAAAAACGAAAGTAGCATTGCTTTTCAAAACAAGACCAGCCCATTTCAGAGGGTAGGGGGAGTGGAGGTGCTTATACAAATTCAATTTTTAGTGGTTCTAAAATAATATTAAGCTACACATAAAAAATTAAAAAGCATGCACTTCCATTACTAAAAATCCTTGCTGTCTCCATTGTCTCCATGGCTATGTTCCTCCTGCACTGTTCAAGCATAGCCCAATGGCATACAAAAACTGGAACAAAGGTGGTGTCACATGGGCAAGGCAGAAAGTTCACCCATTAGGGCGCATTTAATTGAAGGGGCTTTGGGATGGGATCCTCAAATTCTAGAGAGGAGCATTCACCCCCTGAAACCCCTCCAACAGCTATTTTTACATTTTATCTTTGTGTTTAAGATACTGATTACAAAAAGCCTACACAAGGGACTCCAAAAAAAAAGAGCCTCCAACCCCGCCCCCGAGGGCCCATGGTGGGGAAAGAACAGGTTAAGAGCTACTTAGAAAAGCTGGTGGCACACAAATCCGTGGGTCTGGGTTTAAGGCATCCAAGGGTACTGAGGGAATTGGCAGATGTCATTGCCGAGCCTTTAGCCATTATCTTTGAAAACTCCTGGAGATCAGGAGAGATTCCAGATGACTGGGAAAAGGCACGTGTGGGGCCCACCTTTAAGAAAGGAAAGGAGACCAATCCGGGGAGGTGCAGACTGGTCAGCCTGACCTCAGCCCCTGGAAAGATCATGGAGGGGATCATCAAGGAGTCCGCTCTGAAGCAGCTGGAAGAGGGGAAAGTGATCAAGACTGGTCAACATGGAGCCACCACGGGCAAGTCGGGCCTGACCAATCTGATCAGCTCCTGTGGTGACGCAACGGGCTCCGTGGACATGGGGACGCCCGTGGACGGGACGTACTTTGACTCCCGCGGCGCCCGCGCGCGCGGACTGGGCGCGCGGAGCGGAGCGCGAGGCGGAGCGCAGCCGGCTGGACGGTTGGGCCCGGCAGGTGGCGACCAGAGGCTCAGTGTCTGGTCAGCCGCTGGTTTCAAGTGGAGCGGCGAGGATCTGCTTTAGGCCAGTCCAGGGCTGGGGCCGGCGCTGTTCGACGCCTCCAGGAGCGACCCGGCCGAGGGGCGGATTGCGGGTGACGCTCAGCTGCGGTCGGGTGGATACGCGGCAGGGTCGGGGCGGGGTCCAGGCCGACCTAGACGAATGGGAGGATTGGGCCCACAGAGGTGTGAGGCGGTGCCCCGAGGGGAGGCGCAGAGGCCTGCACGGGGCCGGGAGGAGGCGCAAGCGCTGGTACAGGCGGGGGGCCGAGGCGCCACGCCCGGCCTGAGGCGCCGCCCGGAGCCACCGGCTCGGCGCTTCCCGCCACCAGCAAGGGGCGGGGCCTCGTGCCCAGGGCGCAGCTGGGCGGGGTCATGATCACGTGTCGAGGGCACTCGGGCGGGAAAGGGCTCGTCACGTGGCGCGGGGGGGGGGGCTGAGGGGGCGCTCACGTGAGCGAGGCGGCTGTGTGACGCGTCCCGCCCGGGGGCCACGCCCGGCCCGGCGCGGCGGCCGCGATGGGGGAGGAGGAAGAGGAGGAGCTGCAGTCACGTGCCCTGCTGCGCTCCTGCGCCTCGCTGGTCCGGCCTCAGCAGGAGGCGAAGCGGCGGCGCTGGGCGCGGCAGCGAGCGCGCGGGATGGCGGCGGCCGCAGGTGAGCGGGGCCTGGGCCTCGGCGTCCGCCCGGGGCTGTGCGAGCCGCGAGCCGCGGCGGCCCTGAGGGGAGCGCGGCCCCCGCCGGGCCTGCTGCGACGCCTGTGGCCGCGTCCAGGCGGGCCGGCCTACGTGGCGGGGAAGCCGGCGGCGGGCGGGGGGTTTGACCCGGCAACGCAGCCGGTCCCTGGAGGGCGTCGGGCCGCCTCCCCCCGGCTCTTGGCAGGGGCGGGCCGGGTCCGTCCAGCGCGCGCCTCCTGCGAGGGGGTCCCTGTGGTGGCGGTAGCGGAGCGGAGGCTTTTCTGCCCGTGTGTGTGCAGCGCTGCGGGCCGCGGAGCACTGGGCTTCCGTGCGCTCCCCCCGTGCCCGTTCTGCCTCATCGCCCGCCCTCCCAGGGGAGCGGGAGGGGCGGGAAGCCGGGGCGCAGCGTGGCGGTAACGGTGCCCCTGCTGCAGCTGTTGCAGGCGTCTGGACCCCTGGGGTGCTGCCCTGCCACAACACGCCTGGCACCTGAGCTTGCCAAGTAACCACTCACCTGGTGCCTGTACCCCCGGCTGCCGCAGGCCCCCTGTGATCTGCTCTGTTCATGCCTCTTGTGTAGTGTTTTATCTCGTGTGTTGTAGGGTTCGCGATCACTGTGAGTGTCTGAGACCATCTGATGCAGCCTGTTGTGCTCTAACCATATGGCTTATAGTGCTTCCAGTAGATAGCCAAGGAGTCTGTGTTTTCACTATAAACTGCCTCAACTGTAGACTTTTTGCTTCAGCCTAAAACTTGGTCTATATGCATCTATATTCCGTACGCATTTTACAAATTTGGCATATTTTGGTTCCTGTTCTAGGCTTCTGAACAGGCATGTTTGAACTTTTAGGATATACTATGAAATGGAGCCATCTATTAATGTCTCTAGCAGACCTATGGACATAGAATTATCACGTCTAATGTATGTTTAGTATGAAGAATATGAAACATCAGATGTCTAGACAGGCCCCCGAGAGTAAAACCCAAAAATGGCAGCTGAACTGTTTCTGTAGACCATATTTTTGTCTTCCTTATCCTCGAAGGGAAAAAAACAGAATCTGTAGAAGTGGTTCAGCTTGCATTTTTGTGTCTTTTACTCTTGCGGGGGGAAGAGCCGTCTAGACTTCTGATTTTTCATATTCATTTATTAAAAACCAAGCCACGGGTTCTAGTCCTGCTGTTGACATACTGAGTGATCCTGAGCAAGTCAGTTACCTCTCTGCAGCTTTTTCCTGCTCTGTAAAAGGGGAGATTTACATAACCTCGTGGACAGGGGTATGACGTTTTCTTCACAAATGTTTGTCTAGTACTTTGACAGATGAAGCAGAGACTGTTTCAAGTACAAAATGTTATGTTAGGAGTTTCTAAGATTGTATTTGAGCTAAGAACAGGTGACTAAAACCATCTGTTCTCTTTAAGGAACTTACTTCTGTTACTGCTTCTTAAATTTTTTCAGGACACTAGCATTTACCGTGCTCAAAGCTTCCTCATCTGATTGCTGCTGGTTAAGAATAGTGAGCTGTACACTTGACAAGAGAATAAACCTGGTCTCTGCTCTACAGGGTGCCATGCTAGATGTGCCTATGCTCATGTGTTTTCATATTTCCAGCAAAGAAAGAGGATGCCCGTGAGGTGCTGGACCTGGCAGAGTACACCAAGAACCAGCCCTGGTGGCGCAAGCTCTTTGGGCCAAGTTCCGGGTCAAGTGCTGAAAAATATAATGTAACAACTCAGCTGGTGATTGGAGGAGTCACTGGATGGTAAGATGATAAAGTCATGGTGGGTTTGGGGTGTCTTGCTCCCACTGGAGACAGAGGCTTTCTTTAATCTGTGAATGGGGATGGTGTGCTTAGTCATCAAAAGATTGCATCTGTGTAGAATGGGATGTCCTGTGAAGCATATGCCTGGCAAACAGCTCTTCACAGATGAAGGAAGATCCCATTCAACTCTGTCTTTCAGCATTTCCTCTTTCATTACATGAGCTTTTCTCTGGATTTAAGGCTAGAAAGGGACCATCATGTGATCACACACACATAGGTCCAGAAGGGACCTGAACAGGTTATCTAGTCAATTTCTTAGCACTGAGGCGAACCTATGTCCAGTGTGAGATTGGAACTCCTCCCTGAGCTCCTCATGGCCGAGGCCCTGCTGCTAGCGTTGTACTCAGCCGCTTTTTCATCATCTTTTCTCAAAACTAAGTAAGTTCAGGTTTTTAACCTTTCCTTATAGTCACGTTTTATAAATCTTATTGCTTTTGCTGCTGTCCTCTGGGCATGTTCCATATTGTCCATATCTTTCTGTGTTGCCCAGAACTGACCACAGTGCTCCAGCTTAGGCCCCATCAGCACGGAACAGGGCAGGACAGTTACTTCCCACTTCTTACATATGATACGCCTCTTCAAATACAGAATTATGGTCATCCAGTCTGACCTCATGCACAGTACTGGCTGGAGAACTTCATGCAGTGATTCCTGCCAGTGGTTGAAGTGTGTGGTTTTTTTAGGAAGACATCCAGTCTTGATTTTAAAATTCTCACATTATGGAGGAGTCACCACATCTCCTGATCACTTGTTCCGTGGTTGCTTGAGTGACTTCTATGATGACAGAGACCTTTCTTGTTTGGTGCTGTGCGTTGTCTCTGGGGAGTTAGAAATATCTGGTCTTATCTTTTCAGAAGAGATGGACCTGAAGAGTTCAGTGTACTCAGAAGCATGTCTTTCTGCTCCTGAGAGGATGAATTGGCTTGCTGGTGGCTTGTGACTCTGAAGCCACTTCTAGATCTGTATTCCAAGGTGCCATTGGGGTATTCTCCCCTCTAATTATGATGTAGTATAGATCAGGAAGTACAATCAGAACTGCTTTTCTAGCACACTCCTTTTTTGCCATGGTTCTCCCTACTCTGTTCCAAAGACAAGCCACATAGAATAAGGAGGGGTGCCCCTATAACATATCTGTTTGCAGTATAAGCTTGTAACTTGTGTCCCGTGTCATCCATTTGCCCATGTTTGGAGATAGGTAAGGAAGAGGATTGCTTGTTTTATAACCTGAATAATGAATCAGTATCACCTGAAATAATACTTGATAATGATGGGTAATGTCAAACAACATAGTACATAGGAGCCTGTTAATATAAGGGCCATGAAAAACATGCTTTGGACTGTGAAATAAGTCCTTCCCTCTGAAATCTCATAGAATCCTAGGGCTGGAAGGGACCTTAGGGAGGTCATCTAGTCCAGCCCCCTGCCTAAAGCAGGATCATCCTTAACTAAATCTTCGTAGCCAGGGCTTTGTCAAGCTGAGACTTAAAAACCTCCAGGGATAGAGATTCTACCACCTCTCTTGGTAACACATTCCAGTGCTTCACCACCTCCTTGGGAAATAGTTTTTCCTAATAATCCAACCTATATCTCTCACTCTGTAACTTCAGACCATTGTTCCTTGTTCTGCCATCTATCACCACTGAGAACAGACTCTCCATCCTCTTTAGAGCCCCCTTCAGGAAGTCGAAGGTGGCTATCAAAATGCCCCCCACTCTTCTCTTTTGCAAACTAAATAGCCCAAATCTCTCAGCTGCTCCTCACAGGTCGTGTGCTCCAGCCCCCTAATCATTTTCATTACCCTCTACTGTATCTGCTCCAGTGCATCCACATCCTTTCTGTACTGTGGGGCCCAAAACTGGACACAAATGCCAGATGTGACCTCACCAGTGCTGAATAGAGGGGAATAATAACTTCTCTAGAAATGCTGCTCTTAATGCTCCCCAATATGCCGTTAGCCTTCTTGGGTACAAGGGCATGCTGTTGACTCGTATCCAGCCTCTAATCGACTGTAATCCCTGGTCCTTTTCTGCTGCACTGCTACTTAGCCAGTGGGTCTCCAGCTTGTAACAGCGCTTGGGATTCTTCTGTTCCAGATGCAGGACTCTGCACTTCTCCTTGTTGAACCTCATCAAATTTCTTTTGTCCCAATCCTCCAGTTTATCGAGATCACTCAGGAATCTATCACTACCCTCCAACGTATCTACGTGTCTCCCTAGCGTAGTGTCATCTGCAAATTTGCTGAGGGTGCAATCTATCCCCTCTTTCAGGTCATTAATAAAGATGTTGAACAGTACTGATCCTAGAACCAGTCCTTGGGGCACTCCACTTGAAATCGACCATCAACCAGACATAGAGCCGGTGACCACTACCTGTCAGGCCCGTCCACCTAATCAGCTTTCTAGCCACCTTACGCTCCACGTATCCAATCCAAACTTCCTTAAGTTATAGGTAAGAATATTGTGGGAAACTGTATCAAAAGCTTTGCTAAAGTCAAGGAATATCACGTCCGTGGACTTCCCCCATGTCCACAGAGCTAGTTACCTCATCATAGAAGCTAATCAGATGAGAGAGTCATAGCTGACCATTGGTGAATACATGTTGACTACTCTTGATCACTTTCCTCTCTTCCAAGTGCTTCAAAATGGATTCCTTTAGCATCCTCTCCATGATTTTTCCGGGTGCCAAGGTAAGGCCAATTTAGTTCCCTGATTTCTGTCACTTTTTTTTTTTAAAGATGATCACTACATTTGCCTTTTTCTAGTTATCCGGGACCTCTCCTGATCTCTTGAGTTTTCAAAGATAATGGCCAAAGGCTCTGCAATGACATTTGCCAATTCCCTCAGTACTCTTGGATGCATTAAATCTGGACACATGGATTTGTGTATGTCTAGCTTTTATAAATATCTCTTAACCTTAGCTCACTAAGGATTTCCCTTGGTAAGCTAAGCTAGTTGACTGCCATATTTGTTTTTCCTATTGTGCGTCAGGGTGGTTTGTACCTGGGCCTTCAATCTTTAAAATACTGCCTTTTCTCCTTTCCCTTTCATATTAGCGTTCCCAGGGGGTCCTGGCTATCAGTTCTCTGAGAGAGTCAGTCGGCTCTTCTGAAATCAAGGGTCTGTATATTATTGCTCACCTTTCTTCCTTTTGTCAGAATCGTAAAATCCACCATCTCATGATCGCAGCAGCCCAGGTTGCCCTCCACTTCTGTGCCTTCTATTAGCTCTTCCCTGTTCATGAGCAGCAGGTCAAGCTGCGCGTGCCCCCGGTTGGTTCCTTCAGCAGTTGTACCAGGAAGTTATTCCCAACATTCTCTAAAAACTTCTTGGATTGTCTGTGTGCTGCTGTATTGGTCTCTCAGGGTGATAAAATCTCCCATGAGAGACAGGGCCTGTGATTTAGAAGCTTCTCTTAGGTGTCTGAAGAAATGCTTGTGTACCTCCATGTACCTGATCTGGTGGTCTGTAGCAAACACCAACGACATCATCCCTGTTACTTCTTCCTCTAAGCTTAACCCAAAAACTCTCAACTGGCTTTTCTCCCTCCATATACTGGAGCACTGAGCAATCATACTGCTCTCTGACATACAGCACCACTCCCCGTCCTTTTCTTCCCTGCCTGTCCTTCCTGAACAGTTTGTTTATAATCTTCCATGGCTGTGCTCCTGTTTATGTGAGTCATCTCACCAAGTCTCCATTATTCCAGTCACTTCATCCTTCTTTTAGCATGCCATGGCCTCTGATTCTTCCTGTTTGTTTCCTAGTCGTCTTGTATTTGTGTACAAACGCTGTAGATAACTCTGATCTCCCCCTCCCTGCTGGAAGTGCCCCACGGCTGTGGCCAAAGTACACCTTCCTTTCAGAGGGGACATGGTAATGAGCCACTTTAACAGATGCTAATGAGGCACTGTCATGAATATGCAGTGCCTCATTAGCATAATGGCAGCCACATGTACTTCAAAAGTGCCAGTTTCAAAAGGCACATGGCCTGTGTAGCTGGGGGCCTTTCAGAATGACCCCCCCGGATTTTGAAAGCCCCTGGTTAGTGGGGTTGTTTCTGGAGTCTGAGTGGGGAGTGTGAAAGGATGGAATATTTACAGAAAGCCATGATGTGTGTGATATTTGATTGCACTCAGTTTCTGTGCTCTCTTTGTAGGTGTACTGGCTTCATCTTTCAGAAGGTGGGGAAACTGGCAGCGACAGCAGTAGGTGGTGGCTTTTTTCTACTTCAGGTGTGTACGGTTGGGGTGAACAAAAGATGGCCTGCAGGCTAGATCCAGCCCACCATACATTTTCCCTTAAGTCCCCCATGACCCTCCAGGCTGGATGTGTGTCCAGGGGTGGAGGAAAATGTCCTGTGGCCCAGCCAGGGGCACCCAGGGAGGCTACCTGCCTGCTGTGGCTTTAGCCACATCACTCCTGGAATCATCACAGCCAGAGGCGGCGAGTAAGTTTGTTTCTACCTGCCCGTTAGGGACCCGGGGGAGTGGGTCTGTGAGCTGCTCCTGCACCCAAACGCCATCCCAGACCCCACGCCCTGTCCATTAATATAGTAGAAATGTGCAGTGCACGAGCACTTGCAAAATTGTTGGGTTGGCCTTCCCTGTCGAACTTACTGCCCACCCTTGGTCCAGGCTTTGTGAAGACTGCTGCTGTGTGTGCCCACTGGTTAGGGTGCTAGCCTGGTTATCATGACACCTGGGTTCATTTTCCTGCTCTGCTAGAGACTTCTGTGGATAAGTTGCTTCAGATATCTGTTCTGCAGCCCATGGCCTGACTGCAGCTCTGGAAGGCATGCCCAGGCTGGTATGGCTAAGAGTACAAGGGTGGATGTGGTACATGGGCTTCAGTAATGTGTATTTGTACCTGGGGTTTTAGGTGGGTTTGTTCAGCCTTTGCCAAAGCCTACCCCACTGCATCTACTAGTGTGAATGCAGCTAATATGAGAGTGTCTGCCCAAGCTGCTCTCACACCTAGGATTGCCATGTACATATACTCTTCTGGGCCCCAGGTCTCCCTCTGCGTAATGAGCATAATAGCACTGCACTGCCTCTGAGGCACTGGGCAAGTAAAGGCTTTACAAATTGTGAGGTGCTGATACACGGTGACAGTGGCATTAGAGGTATCTTTATAGAGTGTGTAGAGGCATGCTGCATCATGGTGGGTGGGTCACCTTCACTTTTCGTAGCTGCAACTGAGTCAGATCTGCATTGCTCTGACACTGCTGAATTTTTTAAGTTAATGCCAGCCTAGCAGCCTTGTACTAATTATGCCTCTATGCATGAGCAAGGCCTACTTTCTGATGCCAGACTGGGCCTCAGCTGTGGATTGGCAGCTCAACAGAAACTGCTCTGGACTGGGAGTTGCCGGTAAGCTGCATGCTTGATAGCGACTACTGGCCAGGACACTGAACATCGGAGGGCACTATTCATGTCTGTTGAGCCAGCTTGATTTTGGCTGTAATATAAGATCTCCAGCTGGCACCCTCCCAAGTCTTGTTATGGACAGGAAGCTCCCTGTCAATGTATTTTTTTTCTGGAGCAGTGCAGCAATGGAAATTACTTATTTTGTTAAAGGTATTTCCTTGACTTTAAAACCCACCCCTCCTGGAGCACAGCAGAGTGTTTGTTGGTGGCTTGCAGGAGCAGGCTGCAGAAACTCAAGTCCTGATTTCATTTTTTTATGCAGTCAGTAAAGCAAATAGGATGTTAGGAATCATTAAAAAAAGGGATAGAAAATAAGACAACGAATATCTTACTTCCCCTGTATAAAACTATGGTACGCCCACATCTTGAGTACTGCGTGCAGATGTAGTCTTCTCACCTCAAAAAAGATATATTGGCAATAGAAAAGGTTCAGAAAAGGGCAGCTAAAATGATTAAGGGTTTGGAATGGGTCCCATATGAGGAGAGGCTAGAGAGACTGGGACTTTTCAGTCTAGAAAAGAGAAGACTGAGGGGTGATATGATAGAGGTATGTAAAATCATGAATGTTAGGCTAGGACTCTAACAGAGTTTAAAAAAAACAAAAAGCAGTCAAGTAGCACTTTAAAGACTAGCAAAATAGTTTATTAGGTGAGCTTTCGTGGGACAGACCCACTTCTTCAAACCATAGCCAGACCAGAATGGACTCAATATTTAAGACACAGAGAACCAAAAACAGTAAGCAAGGAGGACAAATCAGAAAAGATAATCAAGGTGAGCAAATCAGAGAGTGGTGGGGGGGGGAAGATCAACAATTAGATTGAGCCAGGTATGCAGACAAGCCCCTATAGTGACTCAGAAAGTTTCCATCACGATTTAAACCATGTGTTAATGTGCCGAATTTGAATATAAAAGTCAGCTTGTCCACTTCTCTCTCTAAAATGGTGCGATAATGTCTCTTCAGTAACACACATACCTTGAGGTCATTGACAGAATGCCCCATTCCATTAAAATGTTGACTAACTGGTTTGTGGATCTGGAGTGTTTTGATGTCTGTTTTGTGCCCATTGACCCTTTGTCTAAGGGAGTTAGAAGTCTGTCCAATATACAAAGCATCTGGGCATTGTTGGCACATGATGGCATATATGGTGTTAGTAGAGGAGCATGAGAAAGTGCCCGTGATTCTGTGAGTAACCTGGTTAGGTCCAGTGATGGTATTTCCAGAGAAGATATGTGGACAAAGCTGGCAGCGGGCTTTGTTGCAGGGAAAGGTTCCAGGACTGGTGTTCCTGGGGTATAGGCTGTGGCTGTTAGTGAGGACCCTCATGAGGTTGGGAGGTTGTCTGTAGGAGAGAACAGGCATGTCACCCAGGGCCTTCCGGAGTGTAGCATCCTGATTAAGAATAGGTTGTAGGTCTTTAATAATTTGTTGCAGTGGTCTGAGTTGGGGGCTGTAGTTGATGACCAGTGGTGTTCTGGTCTTGGCTTTTTTAGGCCGATCTTGGAGTAGCTGGTCTCTGGGTGTGTGTCTGGCCCTGTCGATTTGTTTTTTTACTTCTCCTGGTGGGTAATTCAGGCTTATGAATATTTGGTAAAGTTCTTGTAGTTTTTGGTGTCTGTCAGTTGGATCAGAGCAAATGCGATTGTACCTAAGAGCTTGACTGTAAACAATGGGTCTAGTCACATGTGCAGGATGGATCCTGCACATGTGACTAGATCCATTGCTAGTCTTTGAAGTGCTACTTGACTGCTTTTTCTTTTGATAGTGTATAGACTAGCACGGCTTACTCTCTGTTAGTTTAAAAAAGAGCTCGATAAATGTTTGGAGGTTAGGTCCATAGATGGCTATTAGCAAGGGGTAAGGTATGGTGCCTAGCCTTTTGTCGAAGGCGGGAGATGGATGGCAGGAGACAAATCGCTTGATCATTGTCTTCGATTCACCTCCTCTGGGGCATCTGGCATTGGCTACTGTCAGCAGACAGGATACTGGGCTAGATGGACCTTTGGTCTGACCCAGTATGGCCGTTCTTATGAGACAGAATGCAACCACTAGGCTGTATGCAGTGACAACCCCCCCCCCCCCCCCCCCGCTTTGTTGCAGTTCTTGGCATTGTGCATAATAGCTTCTCCTCACTCCACTCGTTCTTGTACTGTTACACGTGGCTGTCTTTTTAAAGCATTGTTCTGGCAGTTTCACTGTTGGAACACCACAAGACAAAATACTTACATGGAGACAACTTATTAATAAACCGTGCCCTCCCACAGCAGCTGGAGATCTGGCATGGGACACCTGCATGCGGGCTTTGAATTGCACCAGTATAACAAGTGTGGAGGTGAGGAAGTGCAGTTCATGCCAACTCTAAGCCAGTGTTTCCCAATTTTACTTGACCATGGGATCCTTTTAAACCAGAAAGAATTTTGCAGAACCCTATTCCCAGGCTTTACCCTCCCATCCTTCAAACCCATCCCCACATTCCCAGGCTAAACCCCTCTCAGCACCAAATTTGGCCCCCTGGAACTCATCCATTTGTGGCACTGGCTGGGAAGCCTACGCTGGCGGCCATGTGTGCTGAGTGGTAGGAAGGCTGGTGTGGAGGTATTCTGCTGGTGAGGTTGAGCTGAGCTGCTCCCACCAGACGGGTGTGTCTGTTCAGGTAGTGGGGTGAGCGATGGGCTCTGTGTGGCTCCCTGCCTGGGTGCCACAGGAATGATGGAACTAAATTCAGTTGGTTTAATGATTGGATCCCTGCTGGCTGTTAAACCAATGCAGTTTAGTTCTACTGTTTGTGTTGGCAGGTCAGGGAGCTGCAGAGGAGTCAGTTGTTGTAATGGAATTTTCTTGCTGAACCCTTATTTTCACTTTGCGAAACAGGGGGGTAAATACTGGTATAAGCAAAACAGAGAGGCTGGTACAATATAATGTTAAATAGTATATAACGCTCTCTGCATATCATCTTCCATTGGAGTTAGGGTCCTACCATATTGGGCTTGGCCCTGCTTTGAGCAGGGGATTGACCTGAGGTCTCCTCTTACCCTAATCTTATATGATTCTGTGACACAGAAGTAAGCAGAGGGGTCCTACATAACTGAATTACCTAGTTCATTTCTCCATGTCTCTAGCCTACTTATATTCCCTGCTTCTGGAGTTGGTGAGAGGGTTATTTTGGTTAGCAATGGGACCAGGAGGAAATGGAATTCCTTGCCAGCTCCAGGTTCGGCAGGATTTACTCCAGGTTTCTTACCACCTGTCATATGTAGATTGCGAACCACACGGGATACATCAAAGTGGACTGGAAGTTAGTAGAACAAGATGTGAAAAAAGCCAAGGAGCAGCTGAAATTTCACAGCAGTGGCAGCAAAGTGACCCCAGAAGTTAAAAGCAGAGTTGATGAGGTGAGACGACTCAGAATTTTGCCTGGCTGTATGGAGTTGTTGGCAGGAAGGGTTGGGAGCTAATTTTGGGACTCTTGGACTCAGTTTAAGGGTAGCTGCACAGTAGCAAGATAGGGTAATGGGCAAATTTGCTAGCTGTCCTGTCAGATCATGAAGATGGGTTCTGGATGGGTTTTGGCATACAGTGCCCTGTGGTACCCCCCTCGGAGCGGGGAAGGAAGCTCTCTGGAATCCAGAGATGGTCTCCTCAGAGCTATTAGGACAGCTAAGCAGATAGCGCAGCACAAGAGCGCATCAGTCACTCTAGACTCTGTCTACACTCTGGCACAATGTGTGCAGGACGTTTTTGGTCACCGTGCCTCTTGTCTCCTGGATTCATGACTGCTTGTTGTGGTACAGCTGCAAGTGTTTGAAGTCTCTACTGCATGGTCAGAGTGTCTGCAGCACGTTGTGATGTCCTAGTGTGCAGGCACTGAATGAAGGAGGGAGGCTTCTGTGGAAGGGGAGTGCAGCAGCAGCAGCTCCGGTATTAGTATTGGCCATTAGTTGAACTAGGTAGGGATAGCAGCAAGCTGGGTGCACGTGGGAGGGCTGGCCGCTCATCTGGTGTGAGTGACTGGTTCTAGTGTGGTGTTGACTGTCTTCTCCCCCCACCCAGGTGATAACATTTCTGAAGAAGAACATTATCCTGACTGGAGGGTTTGCTGGGGGATTCCTGCTTGGAATGTCTTCATAGAGACTGCACAGAACTGACTACTCTGTCCCTTCCCACCCTCTCACTTAGTAAACAGTGGGTTGTGCTGACATTCTGCCTCCTCAGGTGCTGCTCCCCCTCCTTCTTCCCTTTGCTTTCTCTGTGCCTGTGCTCTGTTGGCGAGGATCCTCACCCTCAGTGTCTGCTTGTGACCTGACTCCCGAGCCCACTCAAAATACCCTACTCTGGGTTTCATTGTCAGTTGCAACCCCATGAACAGCCTGCAAGAAGAGAGGTCTGAGAACAGGCCTGCTGCTGCATGAGACAGACCGATATAAGCACTCCCTTCCAATGTACACAAGGTTTGTCCAGACCCATGCATTCTTGGTTTTCTTGTATTCTCTCTTCCCTGGAAACAGGAAAGCCCACAATTCATACAGGAAAAATGGTATTTCCTTGGCTGTCCATGGATGAATTGTTAGAGACTGTCTTAAAAAATGCTCAGAAATGGGCCCGAATGTTTGGGGAAACACTAATCCTGCAGTAAGTGGTGGCAGAGTAAATACTGGACAGAAATAATATTGGAGAGCTGTTCTTCTGTCTTCATCACTTCATAGACTCTTTGCCATTGTTACCCCTAGATGACAGATTGTTTACATTCTCCCTTACTAGAACGGCAGCACTGGTACTACCAATGGAAGTAATGTGTTACATTTCACTATCTTGTATCCTTTCTTACCATGGGTTTTGAAAGTCCTAGGCTTTCCCACCGTTGAGAAGGCATTCTCTAACTCTTCAGCTGATGTCTCAGCCAGTGAACTCTTACAGTGCACTGAGGTGGTATGTTAACATGCCAGAGTCTGCCTGAAATTGTTGTTCATATGACTGAAACCTGCACTATCTGCCCCACCCAGTCGACACACATTTCTACACTGACAATAACTGTACCTTATCCCTGGTGTCACATTAGCATTTCTGATCCTAAAGCTTAGGATTTTGGTATGCCTGGGACAGACTTTCTGGAAAGTAGTGCCCTGGGCAGCTGGGAGTGTCTCTTCCCTGTGCTGTACACCTTGGATATGATGTCCTGGTGGAGGATTCCATTTGGAGTGCAGACAGCAGCTCTTTGGGATTCACACATAGACCAGAATTATTTTGAATTCAGAAAGACATTTCTCTTTGCAGAGCAAATTCCATCTGTATTCAGTGAAAGGCTGTATCTTCGAGGCAGTCCCCTATCAACTGGTGATTTCTTTCTTGTCTATCATGTGTGCCTCTGCTTGGCAGTAGGTGACACATGCTCTTACAGATCATGAGAGCCTATGTTTAATGAGTAACTGGGCACTTGGGGGTGTGCGTGTCATTCTGTATGTTCCTTCTGGGAAAGGGAACATAGCACTGTGGTACCACAGTTTAAGGAGTGGGCATTCCAGAACAGCCCTGCCTACCTGCACCCTCCCTGCAAAAACCATAGCACACTTACCATCTTATCTCTTTCCAAGTTAGCCAGCAGATGATGGGCAAAGCAAAAGCATTTTCTATTGGTGCTAACTGTCTGGGTTAATGCTGCCCCAGGGAGGGATAGCTCAGTGGTTTGAGCATTAGCCTGCTAAACCCAGAGTTGCACATTCAATCCTTGAGGGGGGGCCATTAGAACATAAGAATGGCCATCCTGGGTCAGACCAAAAGGCCATCCAGCCCAGTATCCCGTCTGCCGACAGTGGCCAATGCCAGGTGCCCCAGAGAAGGAGAACAGAATTTAGTGATCTGGGGCCAAATTAGATTTAAAAAAATAGGAGGAGGACACTTGGTCATGCCAAAAGGGTAGGGGACTGCACTCGGTAACCTCCAAAGTCCCTTCCAGTTCTGTGTGATGTATCTACCCCTTCTGCAGCTCCATTGGCTGTTCCCATTCAAGCATCTGTGTCCAGTTGTCCTTTGGTTTGCACTTGCAGACCTATCACTGGGCTATATAACAGGAAGAGGGGGTTCTGTTTGGCCTGGAAAGGCAGATTAACTGCTACCCAAGCCTGAGTGCACTTATCCTCCAAGGAAAAGGGAATATACAGAGATCTATTCAGTATTGTCTAGTGCTGAGCTTTCCTTACCTCCCTGCACAGACGTAGTTTGGAGAGAACCGCACTTTAGCTGACAGTAAACATGATCTTGCTGAGATTTGGTTCCATTCCCCTCAGATATCATGCCTTAGGGTTGTGTTGGTCTCCTGGAGCTCGCTCATATAGTGTGCATGGCCAAATGCTGTTCAGAATATAGAGGCCATGGCACCAGAATGCACTTTATTTATCATGCTGCAGTAATTCTGTGTTCAGTCTGACTGGAAGCAAGAGATGTACCCAAAGGAAGGCCAAGAGTCCTGAGTCCTGGTCCTGTTAGAGCTTTGGCAGCCACAGCTGTGTTTTCAGGAGGGACTCTGACATTTTGTGTGTGCCAACTTTATTTTGCCCTTAGTATGTCCCCTAACACAGAGCCTGCAATTATGTAACTGACTTCTAGCTTTTCTCTTTTCTCTGTTCACATAAGTAGACCACAGAATAAGCCTTTACACAGTCAGAAGCAGTGACCTTGCATTCTCTGTCTACAGCAGGACAGGAGAAATTGGGCTCCTAGCAGGTCTAATACGTACAGTCAAGTGCTCCAGGAGTCGTGCAGTCATAGAGGAGCATGATAACTGGAGGTCAGAGAAGTCAAGTGGCTAAATGCTGAAGGAGAAATTTGGTACAGCTGGATGGTCCTGATGAATTTATAAAAACATCTTGCTAGAACTCACTTGTTCCAATAGGAAAATAGTGTACACTCATCCCTCATTAAATGAATACTTCATTTATGAGTACTCAAACGAGGGACGTACAACCGACCTTGGTTCACTCTATGAGTGAATTTCCCCCACTCATACGAGCCTTACCCCCTTCCCTGTGGTTCCAACCCCCTAGTCTGGACCCCCTCCTCTCCATGGCTCCAACCTGCTGCAGCCTGATCCTCTGCTGGCCCTGCAGCATAACACCCCACTGCTGCCAGGACTTCCTACAGCCCCAAACCATGGCAGCCTGATGCCCCTGCTGGCCCTGCAGCCAGACCCCCGCCCCCCCGGCAGCCCTAAACCTCGGCAGCCAGACCCTGCCTTACCAGCCCCACAGCCTGAACCCCCCCGATGCGTGTACGCCCCGTGGCCCTGCAGCCCAACACCCCTGCCATTCCCACAGCCAGACCCCACTGCTGCCTTTAACCCCCAGCGGCCACCCCGCCCCACCATGGATGCCTGTACACCCCTGCAGCCTGAGCCCCGCCGGCCCCATGGCCCCAAACCGCAGCAGCCAGCCCCAGCCCCGCAGCCTGACCCCAAACCGTGACAGCCCTGAACCCCCCCACCAGCCCTCTCTCCTGCTCACAGCCCCAAACTACCCCCAGCCTTTAACCCTCCTCAACCCAAAGTTCCTCACCTTTCAAAGGCAGCGCCACCTGCTGCCACTCCTTCCCCAAGTTGGGAACCCTAGGAACTAATCAGAAGCTTTTACATGTAATTTAATAGGAATTTAGTGTCTCTCTCTTATGAGTTTCTGCCTACGAGCAGAAAGTCAGGAAGCAGCTGTGCTTCTAAAGTGAGGGATGAGTGTAATTCTCCTGGTGTATTAGCTAGGCCTTTTATTCAGACTTCTGTCTTTCAGCCTCCCTCCCAAGACAGCCGTGAGTAGAAATGACCCTCCCCCTTTTCCTTTGGGAGTGACACTTTTGGGATAATTGTAACTCAACCAAAATGCTTAGCTGGGTACCTCTCTCCCAGAGTTCTACTCATGTGGGGATAAAGACTGGCCAAAGGTTCTCTTGGTTTTGGTTCATGCTGTTTTGTTCCTCTTGATGTGTGGAGAGACTGCATGTAAAGGCACTGCTGGTGCTGTTGCTGTAGCAACTTGCTACCAAACCTCAGGGCTATTTCTAGCACAACTTCCTGCTAAGTTGCCAGTTAATCGGCCCAAATCCTGGGCATTAGGCTCATTAGTCTAATGAGGAATATACTGGGCATTCGCTCTGTGGTGGAGACACCTAAAATCACTAATCTGGAGTATTAGAAATTGCTAAGTTGCTAAGCAACTGCCAGAAGAGCTAAAATTTAACATCTTAAAACTTGCTGGATGGAAAAATCAAACAAGCAGTTTAAGTACAGCCACAGTAGTGACTGATCAGAAAATGTGGAGAGCGAGGAGGAAGGCACTGGCATCCATGTTCGGCAAAAGGAAGCTTCCTTCGGACCGCTCATGAAGTTCTGTATGCAGCTAAAGCATTTTCACTCCTCACATGGGTGCCAAGATGGAATCTTAATCCTCCTGCTTTGTTTCAACAGTCTTTAGTGCTGATGCTAGGATGCTGTGGTTGAAAAATACACTAGGGTTTTTAAGATATTTTTGTATGGTGTATGTAATGCTTGTTGAAGTAACATAATTAAATGGGTGGCACTTGGCTTTTGGGAGTCTGTGCTTCCTGGGAACAAATCTCTTCCCCCACTCCCTGCACTGCAGCCCCTTTGCTGCTAGTAGCCTAGAGGAGAGAAGGCGGGAGCAAGTCTCGGGGGAGACACGTCCAGGAAGAAGGCCTAGATTGTCAGAGCCTACCTCTCACTGAAACCAATGAATTAGGCTCCTAAATACATTTGGAGAGGTGAGCCAGCCTATCCGCAAGGTTTAACTAGGAGTCCATGTAACAGTGGACTTCATACTTCAGTTGGGCTTTGCACTGAATATTAACCTACTGTGTAGGTGCCAGTCATGAGGCAGACATGGGTGAGCTGGGTCCTACCTGAGAGCTTTTAATTTGGTTGTGAAAAAGTTTTTTCCCCCAAACATCTCCCCTTCTGTTTCTGGTCAGCTGACGAGTTCTAATAAGTTGCCTTTCATGCAGCCATCTTAAGTGCAGGCCTGTGAATTCGTGCATTTCTCTGGGAAAATGTGAACCCCAAAGGTAATCATTCTTTTAAGGAATGCTGGCTGGCTTACCTTAATGCTCATCCTTTCCCTCGTTGGCAGTTGGTGCAGTTTCCATCAGCATTGCCTGACTACCAGGTCTTAGATTTCCCTAGATATTTTGTCCTTCAAGGTAAGAAATCAGTGACCCCTTTGTATGCTTATGGTGTGATAGCCACCCTACCAAACATGTCCTAATGTATCTGGAGTAGACACACTGAAAGGAAACTAAGCTGTCATGAGATAAGAAAGAAGATACTCTTACAGATCATTAACTGGTTGAATGCTAGGAAACAAAGGGTTGGAATAAATGGTCAGTTTTACAGGGGAGGTGAACAGCAGGATTCCCCAGCAATCTGTGCTGTTCAGCATATTCATTAGTGAGCTAGAAAAGAGGGTGAAGAGTGTGAGGGCAGAGTTTGCAGATTTTACAAAATTACTCAGAATTGCTAAGGTTAAAGCAGATGGGAAGGGGGGTTCCAAAAGGATCTCACAAAACCAGCAGATGGATGTCTATGCTAATACACATATACAGTGGTAGGAAAATAATCCCATGTATATCTACATACTGCAGGGTCTAAATTAGCTTTTGCCATTTAAGCAAGCAATCTCTGTGTCACCCCAAGTTCTCTGAAAACATCTGCTCAATGTTCAGCAGTAGGGCCTGCCCCCCAAAAAGTTAAAAAAGACAAACTGTCATAGTGCCACTATGTAAATCCATGATATGTCTGCACTCAGAACACTGTCCACTTCTTGTCCAGTCTCAAAAAGAATAGAGTAGAACAGGAAAGGGTTCACAGAAGGGCAACAATAATGATCCAAAACAGCCTGGCTTCCGCATGGGGAGAGATTGAATACAAATAGGAGTGCACAGCTTTACCTGCAGAATCACCACCATGGGGTAACTTGGCATAAGTCTATCAATGGCTATCAGCCAAAATTGCCAGGGTCAGAACTCTGTTTGGGACAAAGCTGGGAGTGGAAGGCAATCCGTAAGTGACTTGGTGTATGCCCTTTCTCCTCTCCACCCCACCACCCTCACTGAAGTGCTGGTAGGGGTCACTGTCAGGACACAAGATACTGAGTAAGAGGGCCCATAGTCTGACTCCATAGGGCAGTTCTTATGGCTTCAAGGCAAAGTCATGGCTGTAAAAAATAGTCCTGGTGGAATTCTGCAACTTATTGCATTTATAGCCATAGTAAAATTGCAGAATTCTCCCCCCAGACTGAAAAAGCCTTTCATTTATGCAGCTGTTTTTCTTAATGGGAAAGGAGGTAAATATTAACTTGCTATAACAGGCTTCAAAGCCACTTCATAATTTTCTTGGCTGTTAATCAAAATGAGAGCCTAGGTCACTCCTAGTGAAGAGGGCCTAAAACATCATAGCCAGGTATAAGGCTGGAGGTGTAGACAAAAAGTATTCAATACTTCACACTAACATAAAGCAGAATTGAGCTGTGAGTAAGAGGGAGGTGCTGCTCACAGAATCTGGCTGAAGAGCTGGTATTGCAGAAATGCATATACTATGAGGAACTAGGCACAAGTCATGCCAACACATTTCAGAAGGGGGATAGTAGAGCATCCTGTTAGGAAACACCTTGATACCAACACTCCCTGAGATAATGGGAACATACTGATCCAGGGTCAAGGTAAGGGCAGGATGACAGCATGACAGGTAGTTATTTTGGTGAAATCAAAATGTACAAAGCAAGGGGTGGTAACTCTGTTGCATCAAGTGTGATAAACAGCTTATTTGTTTATAAAGATGTATCTTGTGGGGTTGTCCTGGTCCAGCCTAGGGAACAGAGGAAAGTCCCATCCATACTGAGCTGAGCCCACTGTAACAGGGATACCTGTACTCTCATAACTAGACAGCTGCTCCAGAGAGCTAGGACTGTGCTTTGACGACAGTAAAGCTGACCTGCTGTACTGTATCTGATTTTGTGATCATTGGGAGGCTTCAAGGTCTGCTGTGATGGCCAGGTGCACAGAGTCCATGCAGCCAGACATCTGATAGTAGCTAACAAAGCACTGTTTCAATAGTAACTGATAACACCACAACAGCTGATGATGCTCCTGTGACAAATTAATTTATCATCACAGGTTTGGGGTATAAAAACATCAAGCAGCTTCCATCAAAGATTTGTGGGTGGAACACCTGAGTTGTGAAATCAGCCGAGCCATGCTCTAAACAGACAATGGAATAAGTACACAGTTGTGAACTCAGATTATTCCAGTCATTTATTTTGTATCATGACAAAACACTAATGTATGTCACCTGTGCCTGTTACGTCCTGTAGTAACTGCAGGGCTCTGTTGTTGTTCATAAAAACAACTAAGTTACGCTTGATTATGTACCGTGGGGTGATCACTACACTAAGATGTTCAGACTCCATAGGGTATAGCTATGTGTAAAGGGGCGCTGTTGTCTAACTGCACATCATTTTGCTGAGATGTTCAGTCATACAAAATGACTGCTCCACTCAACGTGTAAAAATCCATTTTAGATCAGCACCTTGGTGCCTTTTGCGTAAATATTACTTCGCTATTCCACTCCTGCAGCATTCCTGAAATAAAATGCTTCTGCAACATCTTTAAGATCAGGCAAATACTATTGTTCAATGTGGATCAAATATTCATAAATCCAATATATTTCTGCATAGCTAAAGAAACTGAGGCACACTTGAGAATAGAACCTAGAGCTGATGCCTATTCTTGCTTTAATCTCTAGAAAAGCAGATCATGTCTTAAGGAACATATGGCCCAACGATAGGAATATTTCTGCTCCTTGAAGATCTTGTTTACTGCATCATGTTCAATGAAGGCTGAATAAGTTTTATGTTTTACCCTCCCATTCTTACTCCGAGAATGAATTACTGGGCATAATAAGCATCAGAAACAAACTGGATTTAGAGAGATGGAATGCCCCCTAAGGGACAATAGTTTGGGACACAAAACAGAATCCTTTGAACACCCAAACTGCTGTACTGGCATTTTACATTTTAGAGCACAAGATGTTTGGTTCTATGATGGAATCTTGTCAGGCTTCCTCATCCATCTGAAGAATGTGTTATTGTAACAGTTTTATTCCTCACAGTAGCCTCCACTCTGGCCTGAACCCCCTGGGTTTAAAGCTCTGACTTGTTAAATGTCATATGCCACTTGCATGCTACTTTGTAGGAGAGGCCCACGCTCCATAAGCAGCTGTGTTACTGTTGTGCTGCATGAAACCCCTTTGAAGCTGTCTTATGCTTCTCCCTCTCTCTGTCCTCTCTCTCAAACCCTGAACAGCAGACAGATGTGCCCTTGGGGTACCGGGCGCAGCATCTTCGCATCTCTTGGAACGCAGCCTCGCATCTAGTCTCCTGGTAGTTGTTGGCTGTAAAATAAAAGAACGGAGATGCTAATCCTGCAAACTGCATGGACAAGGGGATTTATCTAACACAGGTAAAATCTTTACACTGTGGGTCAGTGCTTAGAAGCTTAGGCCTCTTGTGGCTACTTCCCCTTTCCATCCCCACCCCTTCTCTGCAATAGCTATGCTGCTTAGTTGTGGGAAGAAGGTATCAAGCAGATGAAACGCAAGCGACTGTCTTTAATAGAGGGAGTACAGCTGATGGGTTGCATGACCCACTCCGGTTATGTTTCTACCACCACTAGGTGTAGAACTTCACACTTACTAACAAATCTTTTGGGGATTGCCTGCCCTGCAACCTCGGCTTTGGGCTTGGGTTCAGTTGTCCCATGGATGTATTCCCCATCCGACTCAACTCTAAATGAGTACTGTGAAATTTAAACCTTAGACACCTGATGAAGAACACAGTACAAATGCATGGTTTGTTTTTTTCAGTCAAGTTAGAGGCCCTTGGGCACCATAAGAGGGACCACGGGTGGGTTGCAGCCAGCAAAAAGAATCATTTTGGGGGGCACCTACTGCCTGCTTTCCTGTGTGAAATCCCTCTCTTCACAGTGCCTTCAGTAAGCTCTAATGTGCCAAGACTAGGAACAAGCAACCTTCAAGTGTAAGAAAAGTCGTAACCCTTATACAATGTGTAGTGTCTGGGTTATCTAGGTGCACATAAGCCACACTTACATACTGCATGTGCATTATGACAGCTACACACTGCTCTTTCCATGTGTTTGCACTGCCTGCAGTAGCCAGGTTCTAAGCATCAGCAGTAGTTGTGCCATTCATTGAACCCATTGTGTTCCAGCCTGCCACGTTCTCAAGC
Organism: Carettochelys insculpta; assembly: GCF_033958435.1. Classification (NCBI taxonomy): domain Eukaryota; kingdom Metazoa; phylum Chordata; order Testudines; family Carettochelyidae; genus Carettochelys; species Carettochelys insculpta. Next base: position 45,757,286 of record NC_134149.1, on the reverse strand, counting down.
TCTGCAGAACTTATCCACCCTTAGGCCCTGGCTGCACTACCTTTTCCTTTCAGATGGGACATATAAATGCAGTCATTCACAGTGCAAATGAATGGCTGGGGGAGAGGGGCACTATGAATATTCAGCATCTCATTTGCATGATGGCAGCCACCCAGCCCATCAAAAGTGCCAATTTCAAAATAAAAATAGCTGTGTAGCCAGGGTTCCTTTGAAAGGGTGCCCCAATTTTGAAAGCACCCTTCTCCCTCCCCCCCAAAAAAATATGGGGCACCCTTCTGAATGAACCCAGGCTACATGGCTATTTTTATTTTGAAAGCAGCACTTTTGACAGTTTGGGTGTGTGTCATTGTGCAAATGCAGTGTTAAATATTCATATCAGCACCTCAGTTGTGTTTTTGAACAGCTGTATTTACATGCTCTTTCCGAAAGGGAGGGGTTGTGTCGCCACGGCCATAGTCTTTACTTTGTGAAGCTGACACAGCTCAGCAGTGGAACATGTTCGATGCTGTAATGTCCCAGAATACTTTGCAGGGCAAACCACCACCTTCAAAGACTAAATTTTGAAGGAGTTGGCCCCTAGCATGACGGAGCAGCTGTTAATACAGGCAGGATGCTGGTGTTCACCAGGAACCGCTCTATCTGCAGGAAGCCTGAGTGGCCAGACATTTGATGACCACTCTGGGTTTACCTTCCCCTTGCTATAAAGTAAGCTGGAAAGGACTAGATTTTTTGTTCCAAAGTGTAACTAAATGTCAATTTCACCACACCCACACCAAAAAAAAAAAAAAGGCACAAAAGATTTCCATTAATAATCAAAATGTCAAGATCAGCACAATAAGAAAAATGCTGCTTGAGTGTTTAATGAGATTTACTTGGTATATTTTGATATGTACTGTTACTTATTTGTGTATTAATGAACATAATTTGTTTTCAAATCTGAACATCACTCGTCATTAAATCACTGACCCCTTTGCCCTTCCCCAGTTCTGTAATTGTGAAAACAAATGGTTAAAATATGTGTAAACCCCACAATTCTCTGCAATTTTGAAAATATAAATTGTTACAAAATGGAAATAATTCATTGAAATGATAAATGAACGAAACTCAAGTTCTGCCAAGCCTAGATTAGAGAGCTGAAGATTGCGCTGCCCCAGCAGATGCTGCTATAATTAGTCCCATGACGAAGGGTTCATTGTGCAGGAGTGAGGCTGCTGGTGGAGCTCGGAATATAGGGTCTGCGTGGGAGGCAGAGTGCTTCAGGTGTTTGTTCAGAGTTACAAACTACCTCCATTCCCAAGGTGTTTGTCACTCCAAAGTTCTACGCCAGGGATTGGGAACCTACATGAATCCAGCCCTCAGCTTCCCCTTGGGTGAGCCTGTGAGGCTTGGGGCTCCCTCCACCAGTGGGGGGAAGGAGCAAGGAGCCCCTGCATGGCTGACTGTGCCTTGGAAGAGAGTGGGGTGGGGAAGGGGGTCCTCCCTCCCCTGGCTGAGCAACTGCAGTACAGGAAATTTAGTGCAAGGGCCTGCAGGCTTTTCCCTTGTGGCTCCCATTGGCCAGGAATTGCGGCCAATGCAAGCTGGGGGCTGGGGACAGTGCCTGCAAGCACAGGATGGTGAGGAGCCACCTGCACCCTGCCTTCCCACCCACACCTGGTATTCTCAGCACCATCCTGCTCCCGTGTAGCCCCCTCCTGCACAATGAACCCTTCATCTTTGGTCCCACCTCAGAGCATAGGGGGCCCCCACAAAAGCAACTAGCCCCTAAGGGTTTAGAAGAGTTAATCAAGCCCTGAGCTGCAGCACCCCCTGCAGGGCAGGAGTGAGAGGGGAACCCTGGTGCCCCGAGTTATGAGTGAGTTGTGTTTTCCTGCTTCGCAGTTGGGGGTCAGCTCAGTGAGGGGCTTTTTGGTTTTGTGTTTTTTCCTTCTCATTTGTATGTGTGGCACCTAAATGATTTTTCTGTGGGTCATTGGCCCTGACCTAGAGAAAGGTTCCCCACCCTGTTCTACACATTGGCTATGGCCACACTTGACCAAAACTTCGAAATGGTCACGCTAATGGCCAAATCAAAGAACACTAATGAGGTGCTGAATTGAATATTCATTGCCTTGTTAGCATTAGTACACTTCCGGACATGGCACTTAGAAAGCGCATGGCTCGGCGTGGCTACACAGGGTCAGGTGAGAGTAATAAGGGATTTCAAAATATGTGGGGTCTTTTTGAAAAGGACCCCTGTGTAGCCTCACCAAGCCACGCGCTTTCAAAGTGCCGCATCCGGAAGCATGCTAATGCTAATGAGGCACTGAATATTCAATTCAGTGCCTCATTAGTATTCTTCGATTTGGCCATTAGCATGGCCATTTCGAAGTTTTGGCCAACTGTGGCTACGGCCATTATCTCCCTCTTCTAACAGGGCTTAATTTTCTCCTAGTGTTCTCTGACTACTCACTTGGGGGCAGTTTCATCACCAGCATGGCCTGATCCCAGTCGCATTAAATGGGGAATATTACTTTTGCCAAAGCTGCTTTGAGGAAGCAAAAATCCCAAAGCCATTTCCGCACCTGAATCTCCAGCTGGGAGCCAGCATGTTAGTTAAGAGAAACAGTCCTTTAAGTAAACACCCTTACAATGTATGTAGTAACTGAAGAGAGATGCTGGCTGCCAAAGGGCTTGCTGGCTGCCACAGGGCTTGTTAGCCCAGCTTTAGCTCTGGCAGCTCCAAGTCATACTAGAAGCACCTGTTGAAGGAGCATGTTATCATAGAATCCTAGGATGGGAAGAGACCTCAGGAGGTCATCTAGTCCAGCCCCCTGCCTACAGCAGGATCAGCCCCAACTAAATCATCCCAGCCAGAACTACGTCAAGCCAGGACTTCAAAACCTCTAGGGACGGAGACTCCACCACCTCTCTCGGTAACACATTCAAGTGCTTTCACCACCCTCCTGGGGAAATAGTTATTGCTAACATCCAACCTACACCTCTCCTTCTGTAACTTTATACCATTGCTTCTTGTTCTCCCATCTGTCACCACTGAGAATAGTCTCTCTCCATCCTCTTTAGAACCCCCCTTCAGGAGGTTGAAGGCTGCTATCAAATCACCCCTCAGTCTTCTCTCAGCAAACTAAAAAGCCCAAACCTTTCACCCTCTCCTCATAGGTCATGTGCTCCAGCCCCCTAATAATTTTTGTTGCCCTCCGCTGAACCTTCTCCAGTGCTTCCACATCCCTTCTATACTTGGGGGGGGGGCCCAAAACTGGATGCAATACTCCAGATGTGGCCTCACCAGGTATGTAAATCCGCAGTATGTAACACTGTGATACATATTTGTTATTTTCAAAGGAAGTTCAGAACATTCTTCATAATCACTGGATGACCTAGGGGCACCCCTTTATATGTCATTGCTAGCCCCTTGTGCCATATAGGTATAAGTAGGAACTTCTTTTTTTTCCTGAGTCTGCAGGATCCAGTCATCTTCTAAGACTCACCCAGTTTTCTTTGCCAAGGGTGAGTAAAGTGACACCCCCCACCTGCCACAAAATTCAGGTTACTACACACTTTAATGCACACTGCATCACCACTGCTTCTCCTACATCTCTCTCTCCAGACATACAAATCAGTACTCTCCTTTATTGTAACAAACTCTTTGTTATACAATAGTGGAGTCTAGTTACAGCCAGTCTGATTTTACAACTACATTACATTTGCTGCTAAATAATTTTTTGTCCTTGCCGTCTTCCTTTTGCCAGGGAGAAAGGAGGATGGGGTTAAATTACAAAACTAAAAAGACCAACCAAAAAGAAAAGAGTGCACATGGTACCTTGCAAGCATTTCTGTATTTCACAGGCTTGTTTCTGGCAGGGATCCTTCTGGGGCATATCCACCGAACTAGAATGACAGAAAACGTTACTGCTCAAATAGTGGGGGTTTGCCTTTTCTCTCGGGACTGAGGCTTAGAACCTAGGGAGCTCCCATTTTCCCAGCTCATGCACCTTTCCTCACATTGGACACGTCTCCATTCAAAGCCAGTCTCTTGCTGATGTAGGGTCACTGCAAGACACACCAAGAATCCCGTATCCCAACAAGCTGACCAAACAGCCTTCACCCCATTCCTGTCCTCCACTGGCCCTCAGAGCAGCAATGCTTTACACACCCTAGGACATCACTGGGGACAGCTAAAGTCAAGCAAGAAATGAAAAGTGGAGGATGGGCATGCTGAATGGCTCATCTTGTAAAACAGGAAGATGGTCAGATCTAATTCTTTTTTAGTCTGGGAATTAGTGAAGTCTCATCCCTGCTGAATCTGAAGGATGCTTAAATGAACATGGCTATTTAACAGTTCACCTCAACTCTTGATGTATCAGCATTGCTGGGGTGAGTGTCACTGGTACGGAAACAGCATTTGTCATGAAACTTCCTCTGGAGCAGAATTTTATAAAAAAAATAAACAAAAAAAAAAACAGTTTTTGTGATCCTAAAAAAGTATGCCGTTTTTAAAGAAAATGTCTTTGTGATTGGTATATTAAAACAGCCTAGCAAAAAACGCAGCAGGTGACCCTACTGAATTCAAGTCTCTTTCAGATAAGGTTTTTGACACACAATTTAACCTGCCTGCCATCATGAGACTTTGAGATCAAAACGAAAGCCAAGGTGGATGGGGCCAGTAGCCCTGTGGAAGACACCAAAGAAAAGGCAGATGCTGCAAGAAGTGGTGTTGGAGCATCGCTCGTTCCTGTGAGACACCATTAAGCCAAAGTGCCCAGACAGCAGTAGGGGATGCTGATGTGCTCTCCTGCGGACAGGACGCGAACCTGACATTCTGACCACTCATGGTCATTAACAATCCTATGACACTTTGCAAAACAGATGGGGTATGAGCCCCAGTATCCTGGCCAAACTCCCATCAGGGAAATTAGATCTTGCCTACCTAAAACTGCCCCTTGTAGTTTGAATTGAACATGATATTCTTCTTCACTGCCTGTCCTAAACACTGTGTGTGCTGCTGTGTGCTGTTCAACAGCTGCCACCTCCCACCTCGGGAGATGGGAGAATCAGAGCGTGTACAAAACAAACAGGGACATCTTCCTAGAGTCACTGCTCCTGCAAGACAAAATTTCATATTAAAGGACCACCACAAATAGTTAAAGAAGAGTAAGAAAAAGGGGAAATGGTGACACTTACCAGGTTAATCACCGGGCACAAGTCTAAGCAGCAGCTCTTCAACTCCCCCAATCTGTAAATGCCAAGGAAAAGTTCAGTACAGCTAACCCACTGCAGCAAAGAGCTCATATACCTCAGTAACAATAGTCCTTTGCCATTCTACAGTGCCTTTCCTCAAGGGTTTCCATCACTTCCCAAACATGAATGACTCAGGTCTGCCACCAGCCTTACCATTAGGTGGTGCTGTATCTCCCAAACACGAGAGTTACTGTCCCTGTACTGCTCGCCCTCAGAAAGCTGCCACATGTGAGGCAGCTGGGATGGGGGAAGCTGGCTGGGTCGAACTGCCTCACCCAGGGGGACCCGAACTCGTCGAATCCGGGCCCTCAAGGTACCTGCCTCCTAGGGGAAAGTACACAAGAGAAGACTGGTCAGTTATTAGCAGTGCAGGAAAGACATCCACAATATCAGAACTCAGATCACTGAGAAGCTGGAAAGTCACTTGCCTCTTCCACAGCCACGAGCCATGTTTTACGACGTTCATCACAGTAGACGCCTACCCGTCGCACCCACAGATGGATGGGTGGAGCACCAGCATCCCCTCCTTCTGCCATTCCCTCAACCATGTGTTATGACACTCCCACTAGGCATGCAGCATCAACACACAGGCACACGCATGTTTCCCCTCAGTTCTGAACAAATTCACGGAGCAAACCGTTAGGACGAAAAACTACTTGTGTTCAGTGGTGCCATTATGTGCTCACAGGAAGAGTCACTAGCAACGTACCCAAAAGTCAATCAGGAAACTAGTAAGATATGCAAATATCATGGAGATGCTCCCACTGGGACATACACAGTTTGTAAGGCAGTTTGGGATGCTTGGTGCTATATAACCATCATTGCATCTCTTTACAACCCTGTGTATACAACATCCGGCTCTGCTGGTCTGCTTGTCATTCTGGGCACTTGCAGTGCCGCCACTTTGAACCATCAAATGTCTTTGAAAGGTGGTGAGAACTGCCCATTCGTTCAGGGTTCTTATTGATAACCATTACACTTTGTGCATTTCAGACCTTAGCTGCTAATTGAAGGGTCACTGATACTCGCAAGTGCAACCGAATGTTAATCACTAAGATGGCTTTTTCTTTAGGATTTTTGTTTATCAGCCCATTGAAGAATGGCAACAGCTGACTCATTAATATAAGATCAAGAAAATAATTCTCTTTACAACTACATGGGGTAATCAAAAGAGTGGAGTCTTGGTTCTATTTTTAAAGTGGGGGAAAAGAATTAAGAACTAATCAGTTTTAGTTCTTTCTGAAATAGACTAAAAGCAATATCCCAGTGAAATACTGTGATCTCAGCCAGATATCTTGTGGACGTACAAGGTAAACATTGCATGTGAGTAATCACATCTGGGTACAAAAACAGGGAATGTTCAGGAAGAGAAAAAATTAATTGTCTCAGTGCAACATACCAGGGAAAATGCACTCTTTTGCTATCCTGTACATCTCAGAAATACCAAATGAATTGGACCAGTGGCACTTCCAGGAAATCAGGAACGAAGTCATTCAACACAAGGCATTGTATAATGATCTGTAAAGGATATGGTGAGGTTTCTACCATACTATTCATTCTGAAAGATCTCCAGGCACTTTACAGTCTTGTATGGATTCACAGGCTATGCTCAAGAATCACTTTGTCCAGCACTAACACATGGACCATCACAGCACATCTTAAGCCAGCAGAATGTAATGACCCAAGTTGGAATTTGGCCAGGATACTGCCCAGTTTCACAGGTTTCATAACAACCATGAGCGCTCAAGATCTTGATTTTATGTCAGTTGAAAGACAGAAACTCCGATAGCACAGTTGCACCCCCCCCCCCCCCCCCACACACACAACACCACATTGGGGCATCAGCTCAGGTCAGTAGTGACTGACACCTATTGGCTCATCAGCTCTACTTCCTACAGCATCTGAGTTTCCCTTGGTGGCCTATCATCCAAGTACTGACCCAGTTTGAGCTTGTTTCGCTAAATCCAACAGGATCACAGCAGAGGGTGGTGTGACTGACGTCTCCTACAAAGACTACAAATAATATTAGATTATCCTTGTATTAGAAAAATAAAGGTCAATATTTATTTGCTCTGAATATGGTGCTAGCAAAACGTACAGCAAGAGCAACAGCTGTGCAACTTTCCATTTTATTCTGGGAGTATAATAAAGTAAAATCTCATTCTGTGGACAAGTTAGTGACAGAGAAGTGCCAGCTGATTTGTAAAAAATCTGCAGAATCATAATTTCAATGGCAGAGACTCACATGGATGCATTCCAGTAACTTCTGACAGGATGCTGATGTCTTAACCAATATCTCTGTACAACTCTTCTAGCGTAAAACCCCCAAAACCTAATAATCTGTACAAGTGAACGGCTTCTTTTTTGCCAATGATGGCAAATCACTTTGAAGGACTCCTTCCATTTACAGTAATCCATAATATCAAAAAAGTCAAACAGGTATCCAGATATGAATGTGAACTGGTGACACAGCATGGTCAGTCAATGGCCGTGATTTTAAGACATTTTCTCTACTATATGTTTACATAATTGCTCTAGGCTTCTCACGTTGCATACCCTTGTGTTTGTGGGAGAAAGGACTTTCAAATGCTACCCAACAGGACCTGTTTCCAAATACAATGTTATCAAAATGTCCACCACATGGAAGACCTGGATCTGCAGGGGAGGACCTGTTCTCCACCATGCTTGAGAGGGTGACACCACTGAAGTTATGATCCTATAGATTTTTATGAGTCAAATGACACCTCCCTTACCTTTCTATCATTATCTTGCCCATAGAATTCTGCATACTTCCAGACTATTTACTGACCCACAAATGTACTCCAACCCTGCCCTGAATTTCACAGGTGAATTCAGTCTCCATGGTCCACTCAGACCTGCCTTCTTGTATGAGAATGCCAACAAGATGCCCAGTTAGAGACAGGTATGGTCTTGAGGACATGGATATTTGTCAGCTGGAACTGGAGCAATAAATGCCTTTCTTTAAAAGCAAGAAAGCAAACATGGATGTAATCTGAAAAAAATAAAGAGCAGGGAGATTCGCCCCTAAAACTTGAGGATATCTTGAAGGGAGAAAACACACAAAACTCCATTTCTTGATTCTACTGAGAGGGCAAACAGCTTACAGGAAGCAGCAGCAGAAGGGAGACATGGTTACTATCTTATTTTACAATATTAGAACCCTTCCTTATTTTCTACAGCTTGGTCCCACGTCATTCTAAATGGAATCATTAACCAGCCTGATATTTGCAGAATTAAATAATCACTCATCATCAGTCCTATATACTAATCAACATGTTTGCAGAGATGAGTGCAGGTGTTCACCTCATCTCAGTATTAGGTCATTGGAGTTTACAGGAGTCCCAGGACCCCAGCAGATTTCATATATAGTCATGAAAATATGTGGTAGGAGGGCTAGATAAATATAGTTTATTAGCTTTTAAGATTCATGAAATAAGTAACGTAAAAGGGAAAATGAAGAAATTGTTCTAGCTGGATCTCAGACAATTGCCAGAAGTACAGTTCACTGAGTGCTAAACAGTCTGTGCCTTTGTGAAACTTGTTTTGCAAAAGTTTGCAGTATCCAGGACCTCCTATTGTTTTCACTGGCATCTGTTGGGTGCTGATCATTTTAAAAAATCTGGCCCTTTCATTAAAGTGGCTAAATGGGAATTGAGCTCATCCTGAAAACATAGCCCCATCAATCCTAAGCCAGACTGGATCTGGCAAGCGTCATTAGTCAGATGAGCCATCCAGTATTCCAAGAACACGTTTAGCCACTCTATCTGGAGCACAAACAGAGAAGAGGGCTCTACCACACACTCAGCTTTCCACATTGCTCAAATTATTCAGGTATAGAAGAGGTTCACTAAGCAGATATAGTTGACCACAAGTTAGGAATCAAAGATCTAGGTGTGATGGGACCACTTGAAACAGGAAGGCAAATGGAGCACAGCATGGAAAGAGCAAGGCAGACATTGGGTGGGCAAGCAGAGAAGCAGAAGAGGACTAGCACACAAGGGCCGTGTCTTCACTAGCCAAAAACTTCAAAATGGCCATGCAAATGGCCATTTCGAAGTTTACGAATGAAGCGCTGAAATACATATTCAGCGCCTCATTAGCATGCGGGCAGCCGCGGTGCTTCGAAATTGACGTGGCTCGCCGCTGCGCGGCTCGTCCAGACGGGGCTCCTTTTCGAAAGGACCCCGCCGACTTCGAAGTCCCCTTATTCCTATGAGCAGATGGGAATAAGGGGCCTTCGAAGTAGGCGGGGTCCTTTCGAAAAGGAGCCCCGTCGGGACGAGACGCGTCAATTTGGAAGTGCTGCGGCCGCCCGCATGCTAATAAGGTGCTGACTATGTATTTCAGCGCTTCGTTCGTCAACTTCGAAATGGCCATTTGCATGGCCATTTCAAAGTTTTTGGCTAGTGCAGACGTAGCCAAGCAGACGTAGAGGAAGGAGGGAGAAACAATGGCATTTGAAAGAAAATGTGTTGCAGCTCCACAAGGCATTACTGGTGTCCCACCATACAGAACTACCACCACCAATGCTTGCTGCTCAGAGTCATCTACCACCCCTTGGCCACCAGACTACTGCAGGGCAGGAAGCTGAAGTCATGGTGAACAAACAAAATGCTTCACAAGGGGACCGGCCTGGGCGCTGGGGGACAGAGCCTCTCAAGGCAGAGCTCACTGATGCCCAAAGGCAATGCAACCCCTTCACCGTGAGGCTTTAAAATCTACCCTGCAAGCCCTTTCCCAAGCGAACGAGCCAGGCCTTCAGCCATGGGCGCGCGGCATCCGAGGCGTGTCAGAGCCAAACCAGCTGCCGGCCTTTGCCCCCCCCGCCCCCGCCCGGGGCACGGCAGGGCGAGATCCTCACCCCACGCCTCCCCGCCAGTGGCAAAGCCGCCCGGTCAGAGCGCAGTGCCCCACTGCCCGAGCGGGGGTTAGCGGGGAGCCCCACAGTCCCCAGGGCCCTGCGAGCCCCCTCCTTGGCCGGCCTCGCTCCCCGCTTTTCCCCACGGGAGTGGGGCACCCTCGCTTCTGCACGCCGGGGGGCGGGGACCCCACTTCCCTCCCCGCCACTTCCTGTGTCTCACTGAAACGCCGGCTGCCTCCTTCCTAGGAACGGCCCAGCCGGGGGAGGGAACCAGCCAGCCCGGCCCCGGGGCTGCAGCCCCCCAGCCAGACGCATGCAGCTGAGGAGACGCCCCGCCCGCCCCTCTCCTAGTCACCTACCTGCAGCCCCCAGCCAGGTAACGGCCACCACCGTGTGCGCCGCTCAAACCCCTTCCCGGCCCCCCTCCTCCCCTACACCTCCCGGCCCGGGGCGGCTCGGAGATCCAGCAGCCAGCACACACTGCTCCCGCCCGCGGACTCTGCCCTCCGCACCCCGCAGAGGGCTCGTCTTGCCGGAACCGAAGTGCCTCGGCTCAGGCGCTTAGCCGGGCGCTTCCGACAGGCGGACCGGAAGCGCGGTTGCCCGTAGGGACGGCGATTGGCTGTTGACGTTGCAGCCTGCGCTGAGATTGGCTGCGACGCGCCGGCCTTCGGGCGCGCGTTCCCCGCGCTTCCGGGGTGGGGGTGCCAAGATGGCGGTGCAGGCCGTGCACCTGGAGGCGGACGCCTTCCTGGTGTGCCTCAACCACGCGCTGAGCACCGAGAAGGAGGAGGTCATGGGGCTGTGCATCGGGGAGGTACCGCCGCCGCGGCTCTGGCTGGACGCCGTCGGGGAGCGCTCGTCTGCCCCCGGCATGGGTGGGCCTGTCCTCTCCCCGGGTTGTCAGCCTGGGCCCCCCTAGGACCGGGCTGGGGGTGTCGTCACTCCCCGGGGATGCCCCCCGCGTGCAGGCCAGGCTGGGCCTGTCCTCGTGACCCAGGGAGATGGTTCCGGGGCTTCTGCTTCTGCTTTTGCTAGGGCGAAAGGCTCCCGCTGGGGCGGGGGCGGGGGCGGGGGCTCAGCCGCAGCCCCGCTCCGGTGCCAAGGTCGGTGTGGGGCACCGGCGTGTGCCTGTGAGTAGTACGTCCCCAGAGTAACACTCTGGGGTGCACTGGTCAGTTTCCCAGTTCCCGCAAGCCCTTGGGAGCCAGGCAGCCGCCTCATTCCTAGCTCTCCCCCCGCCCCCCGCCGACGTGCACAGGCAGCTGCAGCAGCACGGTTTCTCCCCAGCTTCTCTCAGCTGGGAGAAGCTGCGCTGCCACAGCTGCCTGCCCATCCACCCGGTTTGCTGGGGGAAGCCAGGGAGATGCCTTGCCTGACCCCAGAGTGGCAGAAGCCGGGGTACTAGTCAGTTTACTGGTTCCTGCAAACCCAGGGGAGCTGGGAGCCAGGCAGCCACCTGGTTCCCACCTCCCGCCCCCCCAGTTGCACAAAGTTTGAGTTATGCGATGGTGTGCAGGAGCGCAACCTGGCGTGACTTGGGTGGGAGGGTGTCTACTGTATATATTTCTCTGCACTCCTTTGTCACTATATCCGAGAGTCTTACTCTGGGCACATATTTCTCACAAGCACATACACTCCACTGTCATACACAGACCTTCCCCCCAGCTGGGGAGAAGCTGCAGCAGCATGGCTCTCTGCCCACCCACTTTCCCCAGCTGGGGGGAGCCAAGCAGGCAGACAGCTACAGCAGAGCAGTTTCTCCCAGCTGGGGGAAGCAGGGGGTGCAGTGAGGTGCTTGGCAGAGGAGCTGCACTCCCTCAGCCCCTGGGAACCCTAGGACTTCGACTTGCACTTAACTCGCATTAACACAAGTTAAGTGCAAGCTGAAATTGCGCCTATCAGGCATTTACTGTATATATGTGGTCTGTGGAGAGTGGCTCCACGCTATTAGCAGCAGCTTACAGAACTGAAGTAAACGTCAGCTCTTATTTGTTGGGGGTTTGTAATTTATTGGTTTGGGGACAACATCAATTTGTTAGTGAGAGGGAGACAGACGACAAAGCCAGCTGATTAGGGGTGTGTTCTGAGTACAGCATTGACTAAGGTTTGCTTGCATTAATTGGGAGACAGCAGTGTGTGTGTGTTTGTATGCAGAGTTTAGCCAATAAGAGACCATTTCTGCATGTTCCAGGTCAAAGTAGCAAGTGAGCATCTGGCCTTCAGGAAAGGGTGTACCTTGTGTTTTGATTTGACAGGTAGGCTTAGTTTCTGAGCAAGTGGGTATTGAGTAGCTTTGCCATGCCCTGATCAGCTCTAAAAGCATAATAGCCCCCCCCCCCCCCCCAAAAAAAAAAAACAAAAAAAAACCCAAAACCTCACAAAAAATTTTCGCACCACTATCCAAAGGGAAACAGCCAAGCTCTTTTTTATATTCAAATTTGGCATATTAACGTATGGTTTGAACTGGGATGGGAATTTTCTGAGTCACTATAGGGGCTTGTTTGCACACTTGGCTTAATCTAATTCTTAATCCTCCACCCTTCCACTCTCTGATTTGCTCGACTTGATCATTTTTTTTCTGATTTGTCTGCTTGATTACTCATTTTGGTTGTCTGTGCCTTAAATTTTGCGTCTGTTTTGGTCTGGCTATGGGCTGAAGAAGTGGGTCTGTCCCACGAAAGCTCACCTAATAAATTATTTTGCTAGTCTTTAAAGTGCTACTTGACTGCTTTTTGTTTTCACCCCAAAAAAAGTGTGTGATGAATTTATGTCCTTGCACAAATGGAAAACAGGCTATAGTCTCTTTTCCTGGGGTGAACCTCATCCTCAGGGAAATGAAAGAATAATATCGGTGACCAAAGCTGTCATCGCATAGACATGTTCTGCATAAGCAGTTACAAAAACAGCTCTGCTAATGTGTGCCTCGCTCTTGCTCTGAGCTTACAACTGGCTCCTCTCGTCTTGGCTGTCTTTTCAGCAGACACTTGTGCCAGTTCAGCTTAGAGATTGGTGTGATACCATAAACTCATCGTTTCAAGAACATTAAATTCACAGTTTCTGAAGTGAAAACCTAGAACAACCAAAATAGCAGGAAGAGCCATTTTTTCAAATTTGGTAAAAAATTGATAAGTCAAGAGCCACAATGCATGTGAATGTGAGATAGCCCTTAATAAATACATTTGAGCCATCCTTTAGTAACCCACTATTTTAAGAACAGCACACACAGTGATTTGTAATGCAATTCGTGTTTACTGCGGGACATTCACAAACTTTTTACATACTGTTTCCGCACTTTACAAGTATGTGTTTCTACTACTATCTTTCCTGACTTTCATTCCTGAGCCCACTATAATGATGCCAATTTTGCTTCACGTTTAGTTTGTTTTTTTTCTTAAAATATGTGTTGCCCTTCATAGAGGAATGCCACAAGCTTCCTTTTCCTTTTCAAAATCAAGACTTTAGTAGCAACATGATCAAAACACAGATAGTGTCATATCCCACAATGCACTGCACACATTAAAGGGGGAGTTATCCAACATTTTGATATAACATGTTGTTTGCCATTTAGATATGAGTTATTCATTGTTGGGCCTTTAGATATTCATTGTTTATTGAAAATGATCAGGAGTGTTTTTTTGTTTTTTGAGCTTTAGTACTATAGCTTTGGGACCCACAAAGAAATCCTTAAAGATCCGCAGGTTGCAGATCCCTGACTTAGAATAAGCAATCCACTGCACAACCTATCCACATGTTTTAAGAGGTCTAAACTGGAGAGAGTGCTTTTTTTTTCCTTTAGTTAAAACATGGGCAGTGATAGATGATAGAGAAGTTGGCTCACTAAGAGAGATGTGAATAATTCTTCCTCATTTATTATTAGGTTGACACTGGCAGGATTGTTCATATTCATTCTGTGATCATCCTGCGCCGTTCAGACAAGAGGAAGGATCGAGTGGAGATTTCTCCGGAGCAGCTTTCAGCTGCTTCTACAGAAGCAGAGATATCCTTTTACAAAGACTGTAACCAGAAAGGGCTGTAGTCAGTAGAAAGCTTATCAACAAGGTTGCTAGACCTCAAACCATTTTGAGTTCAATACCACGCTTGCATTATTGTTATTAATATAAAGTTGCCTGCTGCTTTTTCACATACACTGTCTGAGCGCTGTGCTACAATTCATCACCACTGCAGTTTCTTTCCACACTTTATGAATGATGAGCTAGAACCATATTGTAACTACCCTTGATCACTTGGTTTTGTAACAAATACGTACAATTCTGAAGTTTAATATGTGTAGAGAAGGTGTTCTGAAAGAAGCTAACTCACATCTGGATTAATACCAAAGGCATAAGTAATCCCTGGTATTTGCCTTTGTATTTTGAAGAAAGCTCAACTTTCACTTTTAGAATTGGCAAATGCAGCAAGAAAACTGAATGGAAAGCGAAAGGTTAATATGCTTGTGTTTTTCAAGTTTGGTTTATTTGAGAGTCCTGTTTCCGCCGGCCCCCCCGCCCCCCCGGTAGAAAAGCCCTTTTTAAGCACAATCTTTGTAATGGCAGGAGTCTGATTGTTTGGGTGGTGTCCTGGCATTTATTTATTTCGATGTACAGATACACATTGCTTCTGTTCAAGAAAGAGTTATATCTGTGGGGGTGAGATGTTTCACTGGTGGTTACGAGGGAGACTGCCAGTATACACCATCACCTGTCATCCTTCCCTTTAATGTATTAACTTCAAATTATCCCTTGAGGCCCCTATTTCAATTGTGCCCTGTGGTTATTTTTTAACTTGCACGAGGGACATATTGTCTCTTCTGCTCTGTGTTTTGAAAGTACCTTGACTGACACACAGGTTGGCTGAGATGACAGGACGTCCCATGAGGGTTGTGGGCTGGTATCATTCTCATCCACACATAACTGTGTGGCCATCTCATGTAGGTAAGCCCAAAATTTCATTCAGATATGTGCTTTATTGTGAACAATGCCATTGTGTCCAATCTTTTCTTGTCAAAATGATGGCTGTAGAGTTTTTAATCCAAGGTTACCTCTACCTTCAAATTATCTAAAGTGGGAAGTTGTCTGGATTCTTAAGGTATTCAGTCTGTTCATGGGTATTCTCCAAGAATGGAAGATCAGAGCTGCAACAAGAAAGAGAAGGCAATACCCAGCGCTCTTTGGATGTCTTTATTTTTTTCTAGTTGTACAGTAGAACCTCAGAGTTTTGACACCTTGGGGATGGAGGTTGTTCATAACTCTGAAATGTTCATAACCTTGAACAAAGCTTTATGGTGGTTCTTTCAAAAGCTTACAACTCAACATTGACTTTATACCATTTTGAAACATTACTAGCTGAAGAAATACAGAGTCATAGAACTGGAAGGGACCTCAAGAAGTCATTAAGTCCAGTCTCCCCTCACTCCTGGCAGGACCAAGCACCAAGTAGGCCATCCATGACAGGTGTTTGTCTAACCTGCTCTTACATATCTCTCACGATGGAGGTTGCACAGGCTCCCTAGGAAATTTATTCCACTGTTTAACCACCCTGTCTATTAAGAAGTTTTTCCTAATGTTCAACTTAAACTTCCCCTGCTGCAATTTGTGGCTCCTTATCCTATCCTTAGAGGTTATGGAGAATAATTTTTCTGCCTTCTCCTGGTAACAATCTTTTAGCTACTTGAAAATTCTTATGTCCTCTCCTTCTCTCGTTAGACTAAACAAACCCAGTTCTTTCAGTCTTCCCTCACAGGTTGTTTTCTAGACCTTAATTTTTGTTGCTCTTCTCTGGCCTTTTTCCAATTCATTCACATCTTTCCCAAAATGTGGCACTCAGGACTAGACACAATACTCCAGGTGAGGCCTAATCAGTGTAGCGTAGAGTAGAGCAGAAGAGCTAATTCTCGTGTTTTGTTTATAACCCTCTTGCTAACACATCCCAGAATGTTTGCTTTTTTTAATGTGACGCTGTTGACTCCTATTTAGCTTATGGTCTGCTATGACCCCCAGATCACTTTCTACAATACTACTTCTTAGGCAGTCCTTTCCCATTTTATATGTATGCAGCTCACGGTTCCTTCCTGAGCAGAGTACTTTGCACTTGTCCTTCGTGAATTTCTGCCTATTTACCTCAGACCATTTCTCCAGTTTGTCCAGCTCCTTTTGTATGATAATCCTGTCCTCCAAAACACTTGTAACCCCTCTTAGCTGGTATCATCTACAAACTTTATAAGCGTACTCTGTATGCTGTTGTCTAAATTGTTGATGAAAATATTGAACAGGACCAGACCCAGAACTGCTCCCTGTGGAACCCCACTTACTACACCGTTCTGGTATGACTCTGAGCCATGGCTAACTACTCTAACATGCACCCATCTTATGGTAGCTCCATCTAGGTTGCATTTCCCAAGTTCGTGAATGAGAAGGTTGTGAGAGACCGTATCAAATCCTTACTGAAGTCTAGATATACCACATCTACTGCTCCTGCCTTCTTCCCATCCCCAAAGCTTGTTTATCCTATCAAAGAAAGCTATCAGGTCAGTTGGACATGATTAGGTCTTGACAAATCCACACTGACTCTTACATGTCACCTTATTATCTTCTAGATGTTTGCAAAGGGGTTTCTTAATTGTTTGCTCCATTATCTTTCCTGGTGCAGAAGTTCAGCTGACATAAGAAGTAGGTTAGAACATAAGAAGACTGGTCTATGATTCCTGGGTGGTACTAATTTCATTTTTATGGATGAGCACTGTATTTTCCCTTTTCCATATGCTGCTTTCCCTTCATTATTCTGAAAGGTTACATTTAGCACAATACTGTGCCATATTTGCTTTTTTTCCATCTCTGCCGCTCTGTGTGTGTGTATTTCCAGTTCCAAATGAGTTAATGTGGTTGACTCATCAGTTCGTAACTCAGGTGTTCCTAAGTTAAGAGGTTGTGCTGTAATGGACTTCTTCCAAAAAAGCTGTTGAAATCTCCTGCCTGTGTGACTGGTCATAGTTTTGATTTGCCTGTTTGAATACATGTTCGGCTAACTTGTTTTACTTTATAATTTCTAATTTTTTTTTTAATATATAGGATTTTAAATATAGAACAGTAGCATTTTAGTCTAGTTTTCTATTTAGTCAAGTTACTGCAAACTTTTATATAATCCTTTAAAGTTGGCCATTTTTTGACCTGGAGTGTTAATTTAAAAAAAAAATCCAAAATGTCCAGTTGACTAGGATGAAATTAACAAGTCATGTCTGGAAAAATGGTAAGTCTTTGTATGATGCTTCAGGTGACTGGACTAGTCCTTCACTGCTTAGCAATAACTTGGTTATCTTGTATTTATTCATACTTGCAGATGTTCGCACTCAAGCCATGTATCAGATGATGGACCAGGGCTTTGTGGGTCTCATCTTCTCCTGTTTCATTGAAGACAAGAACACAAAGGTAGACAACTTGTAAATTGAGAAAAACCCTTCATATGCCAGCCTAAGGCTTCAGCTTTGATGTGGACCTGAAGTCTTATCCCAAATGGTATCTGAAATAAGGGTTCACTCTGGAGCTGGGTCCGTGGCCTACTGGGATGTAAATCAATGTAAATGCAGCACAGGTACTAGTTTGGCTTGGGCTAGTTTGTTCTCAAGAATATTCAATTTAATATTGGTAGAGAAGATACTCTGGGGGAAGCAAACTTGCATTTAGCTTCAATTTATAATTGACAAATGCAGCAAGAAAACGTGATGAAAGTGATAGGTTAATAGGTTTATGTTTTCAGGGTTGGTACATTTGAAAATTCCCTCAGTAAAATTCTTTGGCCTGTACATTGTTTCATAGCTGGGCTGATGTTTGAGCTCTAGGACCAGACCCACTGTTTATGATGTGCTTGTGAGAGCATCGAAAAAGGTTACTTATGGCACATTCCGTTCAGTATAGACTTATTTTGTCCTGTGTTTCAAGCCTTTTGTATCTAACTACTTCATATTATAGTTGACACAGTCTTCAGTATTTGCTCATTACAAAGTTTGGTCTCCCCCCTCATCAAAAAGTAGTACATTTGAGCCTATCTGGAAAAGTATTATTTGAAAGTTCAGCTTTCAGGTGAGCTCTCATTGCCCATAGTCTGGTGTTTACTCTGCTGATTCTTTTAGACAGGCCGGATACTCTACACCTGTTTCCAGTCAATTCAGGCTCAGAAGAGCTCAGAGTAAGTACTATCTGAAAAGATCTGCTAGTCATCTCACAGGAGAGAAAGGATCTGTCTCTTTTGTCTCCTTTTTATTGTCAGCTTTCCTGGGCTAACTTAAATGAGTAGCATTGTTACTGTTAATCACCCTTGTTAGGTGACAAATCTGAGGAACTCTCCCAGACTGAAGTGACATTAGAGGAGGTTTTTGGAGTTAATTGATAAGCTGAGTAGTAACAAGTCTCCAGGACCAGACGGTATTCACCCAAGGGTTCTGAAAGAACTCAAATGTGAAATTGCGGAGTTATTAACAGTGGTTTGTAACCTATCCTTTAAATCCGCTTCGGTACCCAATGACTGGAAGACGGCCAATATAACGCCAATATTTAAAAAAGGCTCTAGAGGAGACCCTGGCAATTATAGACCGATAAGTCTAACATCAGTACCAGGCAAATTAATAGAAACAATAGTAAAGAATAAAATTGCAAGGCACGTAGAAGAGCACGAATTGTTGGGCAAAAGTCAGCATGGTTTCTGCAGAGGGAAGTCGTGTCTAACTAATCTATTAGAATTCTTTGAAGGGGTTAATAAACATGCGGACAAGGGGCACCCAGTGGACATAATATACCTAGATTTCCAGAAAGCCTTTGACACGGTCCCACACCAAAGGCTTTTATGTAAATTAGGCGGTCACGGGATAGGAGGAAAGATCCTTTCATGGATCAGGAATTGGTTAAAAGACAGAAAACAAAGGGTTGGAATAAATGGTAAATTTTCACATTGGAGGGGGGTAACTAGTGGTGTTCCCCAGGGGTCAGTCCTGGGACCGATCCTGTTCAACTTGTTCATCAATGATCTAGAAAATGAGGTAAGCAGTGAGGTGGCAAAGTTTGCAGATGACACCAAGTTGTTCAGGACAGTCAAAACCAAAAGGGATTGTGAAGAACTATAAAAAGATCTCAGCAAACTGAGTGATTGGGCAGCAAAATGGCAAATTAAATTTAATGTGGGTAAGTGT
Source organism: Carettochelys insculpta (assembly GCF_033958435.1). Classification (NCBI taxonomy): domain Eukaryota; kingdom Metazoa; phylum Chordata; order Testudines; family Carettochelyidae; genus Carettochelys; species Carettochelys insculpta. Next base: position 45,737,988 of record NC_134149.1, on the reverse strand, counting down.
AAGGTAATGCACATTGGAAAAAATAACCCAAATTTCACGTACAACATGATGGGGTCAAATTTAGCTACGACAGATCAGGAAAGGGATCTTGGAGTTATAGTGGATAGTTCTCTGAAGACATCCATGCAGTGTGCAGCGGCAGTTAGTAAAGCAAATAGGATGTTAGGAATTATTAAAAAAGGGATAGATAATAAGACAAAAGATATCATACTTCCCCTATATAAAACTATGGTACGCCCACATCTTGAGTACTGCGTGCAGATGTGGTCTCCTCACCTCAAAAAAGATATATTGGCATTAGAAAAGGTTCAGAAAAGGGTGACTAAGATGATTAGGGGTTTGGAACGGGTCCCATATGGGGAGAGGCTAGAGAGACTGGGACTTTTCAGTCTGGAAAAGAGGCGATTGAGGGGCGATATGATAGAGGTATATAAAATCATGAATGGTGTGGAGAAAGTGAATATAAAAAAATTATTTACCTTTTCCCATAATACAAGAATTAGGGGACACCAAATGAAATTGATGGGTAGTAGGTTCAAAACTAATAAAAGGAAATTTTTCTTCACACAGCGCACAGTCAACCTGTGGAACTCCTTGCCGGAGGAGGCTGTGAAGGCCAGGACTCTATTAGGGTTTAAAAAAGAGCTCGATAAATTTTTGCAGGTTAGGTCCATAAATGGCTATTAGCCAGGGGTAAAGTATGGTGCCCTGGCCTTCAGTACAGGGGCAGGAGATGGATGGCAGGAGATAAATCACTTGATCATTGTCTTCTGTTTTCCTTCTCTGGGACACCTGGCATTGGCCACTGTCGGCAGACGGGATACCGGGCTGGATGGACCTTTGGTCTGACCCAGTATGGCCATTCTTATGTTGAATGTGGAACCAAACGTTGGGTTAAAGCCAGTATTTGTGGATGTCTGAAGGAGGTCTCATTTCCGGTTTGAAAGTGGATACATTTCTGAAGGGGACTCTGAGCCATAGGGTACTCAGTGTCCTGTGCTTACCAGGGCCCCTCATCCATGCTGACTTTCTAGCTACCTCCCCCACCCCCCATTCATAAGCTGTGGTGAATGAGTACCATTGCAAACTGCTTCTAGTCTGTCAGTTAGCATGCGCAAGGCTCCCCAGCAGCAAAGCTATGGTGATGTGACCATAGAGCAAGCCATTACTGCTGTCTGGAATATCTGACTGTTCAAAGGAGCAGACCACAAGGGTAGGGGCAATAACTTGCCTATGGTCCTCTTGCAGGTATGAGAGGATTGAGATTCCTATCCATGTGGTTCCCCATGACACCATTGGCAAAGTGTGCCTGGAATCAGCGGTGGAGCTGCCCAAGATCTTGTGCCAGGAGGAACAAGATGCATACAGGAGAATTCACAGGTAGCGGGTCAGGATCACTGGCCTTCCATAGCACCAGAGGGACTAGTTGATGACAGTAGATTTTTAAAGTTAATATATGACCCTAATAGTCCTTTATGCGAAGCAGAGCACAAGTTTGGAAAGCAGTGAAGGGTCAGCTACGCCTGCTATCATGAGGGCCGCTGAAGCTAGCTCTCAGTCCTGACGTTACGCTCTTTCCCATAGGTGTTTGTCTGGCCAATGGCTCCTTCTCCCTGCTGTCCCTCTGGAAGTTTTTTGAAACTAGTTCCCCTGCAAAGTTTTCCTCTGTCAGCCTGATAAGGCTGCAACTCCTTACTAAGTGGGACGTGGCACAGGCCCTGCTCCCAAGGGCTGGAGAGGCTTCCAATAGCAGCTCTGCTACTGGCCCAGAGAAGGGCAAGGAACCAGCACAGTATGATACTTAAGCTGGTGCTAAGTCACTTGCATGATCCACTCCTGATCATAGGCCTCAGAATGGGACAGGAGTGAAACTGACTGGACAGAAGAGAGGGTATGTGAGAAATCAAACCAAAGGCTAGCAGAACTGCTGCTCTACAGAGGTGTGTTGTCTGTGGGGTTTGCTACGGAGGAATGCCTGGTACTCAGCATATGCAATATGTAGTTTGATACAGCATTGTCAGTGAACTGGGGCTCCCATTAAGTAAGGGAGAGTAGTCCCAAAATTCCTGCGGCTTTAGACTTCTCGGTGGCTGTTTTCCATAATTGAGGGTCACGTAATCGTCAGTCCATTCTGTCTTCTCACCGGCTATGTTCTGTTCTTGTCTTTAGCCTCACCCATCTCGACTCTGTAACTAAGATTCACAATGGCTCAGGTAAGAATTCCTCAGCTGGGAATAAGTATCAGAGGGGTAGCTGTGTTAGTCTGTATCTTCAAGAAAAACAAAAGTCCTGTGGCACCGTATAGACTAACAGCTATTTGGGTGCAGGACGGTGAATTGAAATACCAAGTCACCTTGTGGGCTGAGAAATGGTCATTTTGGGTCTGTCTCTAGAAGGCAGTAGATGACCTTGTTTATCACTGTGGAGGGTAACCCTGGGTCCACTTGGGAACGTTCAGTACTGAGCCAGCCTGTGAACTGATTATTTCACCCAAGTTTAGCACCATGTTTTGATGTTGCCGTGTAATCGTGTCTTGCTCCACAGCTGGTCTGGTCTCAGAGAGCTCCCTTCAAGCTTGCCTCTTCGTGTGCTGGGAGCTAGGGAAATTCAGTAGTAAATCAAATTATTCATTCGTGTTTCTGGTGTTTGGAGGGTTGGGGGACCTGACTTCTCATGTGGCCTAAGTCACAGTTGGAATGACCTGGGTGGCTGCGTCCTGTTTGGCCATCTGGTTAAAAAGGGTTATAGAATTGGGTTTGGGGTTAGAACATGGTTGCCTCAAAGGTTACTCCTGGGGGAATTCTTGCACCCCTGTATGTGCGGAAATTCATGTCCACTGCAGATTTCTTTGCCTATCAGATGGGGAGGTAAAGGGATGCAATAAGAGCAGGCAGGAGCCCTTCCCCCAGCAGTGCAGGTGTGGTGTTCTGGGGGTCCGGAGCAGCCAGTAGAGAGAGAAATCACAGCTGATCCCTGGCCACCCCACCCTTCCTGCTCCCCACACTCCACCAAGACCCAGCCACCTTTACCTGGCTTTCTGTGCAGAGTCCCATTACCCTTGCACCCAGAAAGCGTCAATGATCCTGTACGTTCAGATGCCCCCACTGATCTGTCTGTACCCAGATTATCCCACAGAGAAGCTGCTAACCTCACATCTGGATCACACCAGAAAAGGTCTTTCACACCTGCACTTGCCTGCCCACACCTGGCACGCCTGCGATATTTGAGTCAGATTTGGGTGCAGCCTCACTACAGAGTCCCTCCCCCTGGGGGGGTCCTGCAGAGAGTGCTCCCACTTCCATGTAGCCACTGGACTGTAATGGAGGATGGCAGCAAGGAGCCTCCAAAATTATTTATTGACAAATTTCCCAGAATTTTCAAATACTGGGTGCAGGGTGTGGTGTGTAACTTCTTTTGTTTTGGGAGTAGTCTTAGATCTGTGGTGGTGCAGAATCTAAATCAGGGCAAAGTGGGCTGTGGACATGTTCTGGTGCTTCCACATGTGAGTTACACTAGTGCAGGCTTCTTTGTGATCATACATCACTGAGTGGCAGCTTCATTGTGTTTCACTCTAATCTCCACAAGTTGCAGGGATGTTCTGCCACAATAATGGCCAATGTCGTGTCTAACGTTCAGTGTAAAATGTGTTTATTGTAAGATATGCTTTACACTGTGAACTAGGAAAAAGTCAGTCTACAGGAGCCTGTTTACATGTCGCGTTTATTGGGTGTCCTCAAAGAGCACCTAAAACTGAGTTCAATCATTTTTATAAGTGTTCTCCCACCCTCCCCACTCCCCCTCGGACTGGGAGCTATTGTTTAATCCTTTTTGGTGAGGATACGTGACGTTTCAATGTGAAATATTGTTGTGAACCTTTGTGCTTCCGCTTCGCAATTCTGTATCCTGGGGGGAGATTTTCTCCTGCACTGACATGTTTTTGTCTTTTCCTTTAGTGTTCACCAAAAATCTCTGCAGCCAGATGTCTGCCATCAGTGGGCCCCTCCTGCAGTGGCTGGAGGACAGACTGGAGCAGAACAAACAGCGGGTACAGGAACTGCAGCGGGAGAAAGAGGAGCTTATGGAAGAACTAGCTGCACTGGAGTGAAGAGGAAACCCCAGACCTCTTTAAAAATAGTCAGTAGGATTGGATGGGGTGACGTGGTTGAAAGTGGTCTGCCTTGCCTCTTTCTACAACAGTGCTAGCTGTACCTCTTCTCTTGCTTCATGGGACAGCTCCGAGAATACTGCCACAAGATGACCAAGGGCTCCCATCTGTCCGAGCTCCATGGAAAGCTACTTGGGTGAAAAGTTCACTCTCCGAGTGCACAAGACCACACTGAGCAGGCCGATTTGGCAGTACGCTCTTGGGAAGAAACCATAGGTCTGCGGGGGGTGGGGGGGAAGAGGAGTGGAGGCATACGTAGGTATTCAGTTCCTCTGTCCCATAGTACTCGTCACAGCTCTTTCTCTTTTTATATGTATTGCTGGGCGACTACAACTCGATGATCACGAGTGGGGTAACAGCTGCACTTCTACGCAGATTGCTTGATTTGCTACAGTTACAGTTTGCTAGTTATGCTCAAAAGTGGTGGGGACTGGGGGCTATTGTGTCTAAGACACTGACAGTTCAGCCTCCCTGTGATACCTCCAGTTGACTGGCAATGGCTTGATGTCTAGTAATGGTCTGGATTTCTGATTGCCCACTCTTACCCACGTGCAGGGTGAGGGTAGGTGCCACCCAGATGAAGGGGGCTTAGGTGTATGCCTTCTGTATTTCAAACCAAATAAAGACCCGACGGGAGGGCATTCTGGGAGTGGAAATGAACTGGATGCTGCACCAAATGTGATGCGAGTGCTGCCATTGAGTGCTCTCCCATTTCCGTCAGCATCCCTTGCTACAGTTGTGCACTAGTCACTGAACTGCTTCCCTGTGCTTGATTAAGCAATGGAAACTTTTCTTTCCTCTGCCCTGAGCTGCATTGCAAAGGGTTATGTGCAGAAGTTTCAGTGTTAAATTACCCTGTGCAGTTTCCTCCTCACCGACTTTTAGGCAGGGTTTACCAGAGGCCGTCACCACATAAACATCTGCCATTGCAAGGGGAAGCTCGTTTCTAGGGCTCTCTCCTATTCCAGAGTGATTTGGAGACCAACTGCCTATTGAAAAGCTTTGTTTAAACTCCTTGTATTTATAGGTTATAAACTGGAATCATTAGCTGCTCAGGAACTCTGGTATTCACATTTCTATGAACCGCACATAATATGGGGCCCTCCTGGCGCACAAACTGCTCTAATGCACTCAGTAGCTGTCTATAATTTATCTTGCCATGTTGGGTGCCCGTTAAATAAACTGTACTCCAGTAGAAAAAACAGGCGAAAGATCTTACACGTAAGATCCTGCTTTAATTAGGCTAATGCATTTGACTGGTGCTCTTGTGCAGGGACGACAGTAAGCAGCCTTTGGACCACTTATTGCCCACCCTGTTCTAGTGGCCACAGTCTGAAGCCCCATAGGACATAGCTGTGCTGAGGAAACTTTCTAACCTGCTTTCTAAAGTCAGAGACGTTGCCTTTAGAACAGCAGCACAGACCCAGTTGTAGGCAGCCGGAGATTTTATTAAGATCAGTTCAATAAAAATGGCTCACATCACCTTTTAGTTCTGTCCGTACAGCACCTAGCGCAAGAGGAATCCTCATTGGCAGCTAGGCATGACTGTGTAAACAAATGGTCTGTGCTTTCAGTTAGTTGAAAATTAGTGAGGTGAGTTGGTTTCGAACTTGCCCCAGCACAGACGTAGCTCCAAACGGTGGAAACTTCTTGGACTGGGGGCCCAGCCCAGCCCTGACCCACCCAGGTTTAGATATGTTGTTTCCTTTTTTTGCAAAAGGTTGGGTTTGGTGCTTTTCTAGGGCAGCCTTAGAATCTCATTTTATTAATAGGGTTTAAGCTTAAGCTTTGGTATTTTTCCCCCTTTTTTAAAAAGACATTGATAAAAGCAATGGGAGGCTTTCATGTCAGACAATTACTACAGAAACTCCTGTAAAAACAGGATTTAACGAGAGATCCAGTCACCATTAGAGTATAGATAATAGAAATAATCGTGTGTAAGCTTAAAGAGCCCAGAGCATTTTGTGATTGGCTAAACAAGCTTAGTGAGGCCTGGTTTGTTTTTTCAGAATTCTACATAGCACTCTGGTATGAAGTAGGAGGTGTTTTATTATTATGCTCCATGATCTAGCATTTAGTTTGTACTCATCTGCAAAAAAACACTGATTAGGAATTGTCAGGAATTTACAGCAGCTAATTTTACAGAGGCCTTGCCACTTCAGGGGAGGGGAATCACAATATGCATCCTCCAAAAGCTCTCAGGTTTCGCTTAGCCTGTCCTCTAAGCCCAGGAGCCTCTCGGGCCACAGAGTTTGTGCCTGCGTGTCTCTAATTAGTGGCTTATAAACCAAATCAGCTCTTTGGACACAAGGTGGTGCAAAGCATCTGTCTGCGAGCCCCCTGCTTCCTGGATTCTCAGTTTGGCCTAAGGCAGCAGATGGAGCTTTTTCACTGTCTGGAGTTCGACAGGAGCCAGGAATGCTTCAGTCAATGTGACTAGTTTCCTATCTTGTTGAATCTGGATCTGGTTATCTTGGCTATACTCTGCTAGAGCTAGAGCTCTGCTAGAGCTCAGCGCTCTAGTCACACAACGTATGTGGTATAGCGCCAGTTACCCAAAGCACCTTTAATAATTCACAGAGTCCTGGAGCACCTTAAAAACTAACTGAGGTGCTGCTTGTTATTTGTGGAGCTACAGACGAATGCGGCTGCCCTGGGAGTCAAACCTCCTTTGTTCAGAAACCCTCCAAGCCAGCATGTCCCCCTGGCAGCCATACATTAACCTCCTGCTAATAACGTCTTCTTTAGCTTCCTACGTCCGTTCAGCAGCCTAGTATTAGCAGGGCTGCACTGAGCAGTTACTGAGAGCTACACAAAGAGCAAACGAGGAAAAGAGAGAATTAGTTCAGAACTACATTGGGCCCTGGGGGTGTAATACAATGTTGGTCTTTTAATAAGACTCAGCAAAATATGTTTTTTACTCTTCAGGGCAGTGCAAATATTAAAGGAACAGCTGCGTTACTTTCCCTCATCCCCCAATTCCTGCAACTATGGCTCAAGATAGCAGGTGGATCCATCCAAACCCTGTCACCCAAACACTACAGATGTCCCCCGGCTGGTCGGATGCATAAACAGCAGTAGCGATCACCCCCCACTCGTATGGAAACCGCACAAAACAAGCTCAGCCACTTGCTACAAATGCTGGGGGTGGGGAGGAGGTCACCCTGGCTCTTCCAGGCAAGTTCTGGTCTCTGCCCCTTTCTCGTCTAGCCCAGTAGCCTTCACAGGGCCCCCCCCACCTGCCAGAGCTCCCACATGATCAGCATATGTAAACTCTGACCAGTGCTTTTTTATATTATAAATAAAAAATAATTTCAAAAACCACACAGAGGAGCCAGTACTCAGCTGGCTCCCTGCCTGCCATTTCCAGCCAATCCTATGGTTGGGGCAGCCAAGGTGCTGGTAACTCAGTACCAGCACAGAAAAAGCTCTGCCTCTGATGTCATCCTCCTGCATTGAACTGGGGCAGTGATTTTACTGTAATGTCCCCCAGTTTGCCCAGTGCTCCCACCAGTCCTTTCCAGCCATCTCCTGGAAGGGCCCCAGGTCGTCAGAGCACCTCTTGGGGCAATTCTTCCAGGGTGGTGAGGACAGAGGCTCAGCTGTCCCTTCAACATCACATATTTTGCACAGCCCGTTGCTGGACACAGTCCCAGCACCTGCCACCCCTAAGGCTCTTCCCCACCCTTTGGAGGTGGACTCAGGCAGAGCCCAACACAGATGAGGCCCCTAAATGTCTTGGTGTAATGGCAGCACAAGCAGGGAGTGAATGGGCCAGGGACACCGGTACTCTGGTGTACTCAGAGGCCTTCTGGGGCTACATCAGCTCACCTAGGGATTCGCCCAGGTTTACAACAGCTTTACATAAACAGCATTCTCAAAGCCAGTACCAACAAATGTCCTACAACGACTTGTTTGCACAGCTCCGTGTTTCACACACCCAGATCTAAACACAATCGTTATCTTCGAATTCAGTTATTTTCTACTGTGGTGAACTATGAGAGGGCAGCAGAGGGGACGGGAGGGGAGCTTTTGTCAGTAATAGCTTGTTGCAACACTTTTGTATGCCAAGGTCTGATTTTGAAAGCCCCACTTCTGGGGTAGAGCTGAGCTCCACAGCTCCAGGCAGTGCTTTCAGACCACTACCCACCTGGGAACACTGCCCGCGTTACGGCCTGCCCCCAGCCAGGAGAACCAACGTGAGACAATGGTAGAAAGATGGTAGGTCTGAAAACTAGCGTGGGTACTCTCCTGGACAGGCCGGGACAGAGCCAGTGCCCCCCTCCCACACTACCAGGACTGCTCCCCTTCCGTGGCATGGCGATGATCTCAGGCAGACACTTACTGGGGTCTCCTGCCCGCCCTCCACCCCCACATATCTGACTTGCCAGGTTTTATTTCATTTTCTTTGTACCTGTCACCAAGGGGCCAGGCCCGTTCAGGACCGGCTTAGGAGCAGGGCTGCAGGAGCGGCCCCCCAGGGAAGCTCAGCGCCTGATACCTTACTCTGGCCATCCTCACGTGCCCCAAGCCGGCTGGGCAGGGCAGCGCTGGGCTGGGCTGGGCTGGGCAGTGATGGGCTGGGGGGATGCAGACTAACGCACCCTGCTGGCACTGCGGCCGCTGGTTGGGAGGGGAACGTGGCAAGCCAGGGAGCTCCCGGGATATTGTTACAGGCTGGGGACCGACTGGCTCAGCAGCAGTACGATGGAAAGGGACGTAGGGGTTATGGTGGATGAGAGGCTGGATATGGGTCAACAGTGTGCCCCGTTAGCCAAGAAAGCTAACGGCATCCTGGGGTGCGTTGGGAGGAGCATTTCCAGCAGATCTAGAGAAGTGGTTATTCCTCTTTATTCGGCACTGGTGAGGCCACATCTGGAATATTGTGTCCAGTTTTGGGGCCCCCCCCCAGTATAAAAAGGATGTGGATTTGCTGGAGCAGGTTCAGCGAAGGGCAACAAAAATGGTTAAGGGGCTGGAGCACAAGACCTATGAGGAGAGGCTGAGGGATTTGGGCTTGTTTAGTTTACAGAAGACAAGACTGAGGGGTGATTTAATAGCAGCCTTCAACTTCCGGAAGGGGAGCTCTAAAGAGGAGGGTGAGAAACTGTTCTCAGTGGTGTCAGATGGCAGAACCAGGACTAATGGACAGAAGTTGAAGAGGGAGAGGGGTAGGTTAGATATTAGGAGAAACTACTTCACCAGTTGGCGGGTGGTGAAGCATTGGAATGCGTTGCCTAGAGGGGTGGTGGATTCTCCATCCCTGGAGGTTTTTAAGTCCCGGCTGGACAAGGTCCTGGCTGGGATGATTTAGTGGGGGCTGATCCTGCTTTGGGCCGGGGGCTGGACTCCAGGACCTCCTGAGGTCCCCCCCCCAGCCCTGGGATTCTGTGACAGGAGCGGATCGCTGCGGCTCGGTCCCGCCCGCGCTGCCGGGGCCCTGGGAGGCGCTCGGAGGGGCGCGGGGAACTCAGGCCCCGCTCCCGTCTGTCTGCTCCGCCGGGCCCCGCGCAGCGCCTGACCCCGGTATCCGGGGAAGGGGAATCCCCGCGGCTCCCCCAGCGCGTCACTGCAGCGCCGGGCCGGGCCGGACAGAGCAGAGCCGAGCAGAGCGGGCCGGGCCGGGCCGGACAGAGCCGAGCCGAGCCGAGCCGAGCGGGCCGGGCAGGACAGAGCAGAGCGGGCCGGGCCGGGCCCAGCATGGCCATGGGCGAGGCGGGGGTCCCGCGGCCGCTGGCGCTCACGGCCCTGGCGAGCCTGCTGCCGGCTCTGGCGCTGGCCGCGGCGGCCCCGCTGAGCCCCGCCCGGGTCACGCCGGAGCGCGGCTCGCTGCCGCTGTGGGAGGCCTGCGAGCGGGCCCCGGACGCCTGGCGCTGCCTGAGCGCGCTGCGGACCGGTAGGGCCGGGGAGAGCGGAGGCGCCACGTGGGACCGGCCGGGGGCCGCTCTCCTGCCGCCGCCCGAGGGGTCCTGTGCGGGGGCTCGGCGCTGCCCGGCTGTGACCCCGGCGGCCGCGCCCCTCCTGCTCCGGGCAGAGGACGGGACCGCGCAGCTCCTCGGGGCGCTCTGGGCGCCGTTGGCTCTCGGGCAGGAGCCCCGGGGGGCTGCGGATGCCGCGCAGGGACCCCCGGCCACGGGTTGCAGCGAGGGTCCCACCCGGGTTCCCGCGCGCAGAGCCCGGGGGCGCGGGCGGGGGCACGGCGGGGTCTGGCTGCGCGCCCGGGAGTGGCCCGGGGCGGGAGAGGGCAGGAGAGCGGAACGGCTGCGCGGGGTCTGGGGGCGCAGGAGTCCCTGCGGGAGGGTCCCCGGCCAAACCCTCCGCGTCGCCTCCCGCCCGGGGCGGTCCTCGGGCCACGCTCCGCGCCGCTCCTCGCTGCTGCCGCGGCCTCGAGCCAGACTGTCCTTCGCTTTCCCTGTGCTCCGGCCTCGGGCGCGGGCGCTCGGCGGCGCGGACCCCCTCGCCTGCGGGCGCGGACGGGTGGGCTGTGAGCGGGAGGGAGGCAGCGTCGGAGCCTGCGCCCCGTTTCCTGGGCGGGCGCTGCGGCAGGGAGGCAGACGGGGAGCTCACACTCAGCTCTCCCTTCTGTCGCTCTTTGCGAGCAGCAGCTGGAGCGGGAGGACGGGGCGGGGGCTGCCCCGAGGAAGGGGAGCTGGGGAAGTGTGTCCATTTGCTCGTGGGAGGGGGAGCAGGTGGGCCCATTCCTTGGGCTGCTTCCTCTCTCTGCACTTGCCCGGTACTTATTCCAAGCGCCGGAGATGACCACCCGCCTCCGTCTCCCACAAAGGAACCCGGCAGCAGCTGCTGCAGGGGAGGGTGTGAGCGGGGGACCTTATGGGGCTGACCCCAGAACTTGTCAGAGCCTGGGAATTGACTGACTTGTCTGGAGCCGCCCCCGGTACTCCATTCAGCTGTGTAAACCAGTGCTTGGCCATCGGGGTTCCCTGGGTAGCACTGCCTGGCCTGTATTCCCAGCCCCAGCTTTCCATCGATTTGCATTGGGGGGCAGGGTGAATTCAGACTCTTAACAATATAGAAGCTTCACTGCGGTAAGGCTCAGTCCTTTTACATGGCCTTGCTCGATTTTTCACCTCCAGAGAGCTGCAGAGCTTACGCTCAGACAGGATCACTAGATCTAGCCTGTATAGCACAGGCCTTCACAACTCCACCACTTACTCCTTTAAAGAGCCTGTACATTTCTGTTGCCAGAAACTGCTTTAGCCAAACACATGAGTCAGGATTCGAAAACTCCAAGGCATGGCACATCCACCCGCTCCCCAGTTAACTTGTTCCCAAAGTTAATTATCTTTGCTGATGGAAAAACTTGTGCCTTTGTTTTAATGTTGAATTTGTCTCACGTCAGCTTCCAGCCATGGGTGATTCTTCTGTCTTTCTCTGGGAAATGACACAACTGAGAGGACCCGATGGCTTCCCCTCCTGAAGTACCTGGGCTGTAAATAAATCAGTCTCAACTTGATTCTTTCTAACACAAACAGAGGGAGCTCAGCCCCTCGTTGGAGCCCACCTCACTTGTGTGGCTCTTCTCAGCATCACCTCCAGTTGTTCAGTACCCTCTGGTAACATCTCCTGAAGTCCAAACAGGCCTTAGAGCTGGGGTAGGAGGGTAGAGTTCCCTCTGGATTGGTTCAGAAAAGGTGCTTCTCTGACAGCTGCTCAGCTCCCAGCAGACCATTTGAGATGGACAGAGGAGACAGACTTGTTGAGAGTCTCTGGATAAGGGTAAAGGGGGTAAAGAAAAAGGGTGGTGCCATGGGAAGTGTCTACTTCTCACCACCTGATTAGGAAGAAGAGGTGGATGGGGCTCCTTTTTTATTTTTCTATTTTTTTTAAAAACTAACAATGATCCAAAGAGTGGAACATGATGGGGATGGGGCACTTAAGCGACTCAGGTATCCATTGGGAAAGTAACACAGAGGAGCGCAGAGTATTCAGCTTCTTGGAATGTATTGGAGACTCTCTTGTTTTCTGATGAGAAGGTGAAGAAAGCTACTGGGGCTGGCAGGGCTGTTCTAGATTTGGTGTTGACAAATAGGGAGAAGCTAGTTGAGAATTTGAAAGTGGCCAGCAGCTTGGGTGAATGATCATGAAACAAAAGTTCATAGAATCCTAGGGCTGGAAGGGACCTCAGGAGTCCAGCCCCCTGCCCAAAGCAGGATCAACCCCGACTAAATCATCCCAGCCAGGACTATGACAAACTGGGACTTAAAAACCTCTAGGGATGGAGATTCCACCACCTCTCTAGGCAACGCATTCCAGTGCTTCACCACCCTCCTGGGGAAATAGATTTTCCTAATATCCAATCTACACCTCCCCCTCTGTAACTTCAGACCATTGCTCCTTGTTCTTCCTTCTGTCACCACTGAGAACAGCCTCTCCCCATCCTCTTTAGAGATCCCCTTCAGGAAGTTGAAGGCTGCTATCAAATCACCCCTCAGACTTCTCTTCTGCAAACTAAATAAGCCCAAATCCCTCAGCCTCTCCTCATATGTCATGTGTTCCAGCCCCTTAATCATTTTAATTGCCCTCCGCTGAACCTGCTGCAATGCGTCCACATCCTTTCTGTACTGGGGGACCCAGAACTGGAGGCAGTACTCCAGATGTGGCCTCACCAGTGCCCAATAGAAGGGAATAATAACTTCTCTAGATCTGCTGGAAAGGCTTCTCCTAATGCACCCAAATATGCCATTAGCCTTCTTGGCTACAAGGACAACACTGTTGACTCATCTCCAGCCTCTCATCCACTGTAATCCTCAGGTCCTTCTCTGCTGCACTGCTACTTAGCCAGTCAGCACCCAGCCTGTAGCAGTGTTTGGGATTCTTCCATCCCAAGTTCAGGACTCAGCACTTCTCATTGTTGAACCTCATCAGATTTCTTTTGGCCCAATTCTCCAATTTGTCTAGGTCTCTCTGGATCCTATCCCTATCTGCCAATGTATCTACCTGACCCCTTAGCTTAGTGTCATCTGCAAATTTGATGAAGGTGCAATCCATCCCCTCATCCAGGTCATGAATAAAGAAGTTGAACAATACTGGCCCTAGAACTGATCCTTGGGGCACTCCACTTGAAACCAACTGCCAACCAGATGTTGAGCCATTGACCATTACCCATTGGGCCCATCCATCAAGCCAGCTTTCTGTCCATCTTACAGTCCATGTATCAATCCATACTTCCTTAGCTTATGGGCAAGAATGTTGTGGGAGCCTGTATCAAAAGCTTTGCTAAAGTCAGGGTGTATCACATCTATTGACTTCCCCATGTCCACAGAGGCAGTTACCTCATCATAGACGCTAGCCAAATTAGACAGGCACAACTTGCCCTTGCTGAATTCATGTTGACTAGTCTTGATCACTTTCGTCTCCAAAATGGGTTCCTTGAGAATCCCCTCCATGATTTTTCCGGAGACTGAGGTAAGGTAAGTCTATAGTTCCCTGGATTGTCCTTTCTTTCTTTCTTTTTTTCTTTTCTTTTTTTTTTTTAAAGATGGGCATACACTTGCCTTTTTCCAATCATCTGGGATCTTTTCCGACCTTCATGAGTTTTCAAAGGTAACGGCCAAAGGCTCTGCAAAGACATCTGCCAATTCCCTCAGTATCTTTGGATGCATTAAATCTGGACCCATGGACTTATGGGCGCCTAGCTGTTCTAAATAGCTCTCAACCTCTCTTTCCCCACGGAGGGCTGCTCACCACCTTCCGATACTGCATTGCCTAGTGCTGTAGTTGGGGAGCTACCTTGTCTCTATAGACTGAGGCAAAAAAAGCATTGAGTACTTCAGCTTTTCCCACATCTGTCACCAGGTTGCCTCTCTCATCCAGTAATGGCCCCGCACCCTCCCAGATCACCCTCTTGTTGTTAACATGCCTGTAGAAATCCTTCTGGTTGCCCTTCACTTTTCTTGCTAGCTGCAATTTTAATTGTGTTTTTGCTTTCCAGATTACCTCTCCCCGGCATTTTCCAGCCATATGTTTATACTCCTTCTTAGTCATCCGTCCAATTTTCCACTTTTTATATGTATCCCTTTTGAGTTTAAGCTCGCCAGAGATTTCCCTTGTAAGCCAAGCTGGTTGCCTACCATGTCTGCATTTCTTACTGTGAATCGGGATGGTTTGTTCCTGTGCCTTCAGTAAGACTTCTTTCAAATACTGCCAGTTCTCCTGAACTCCTTTCCCCTTCATATCCATTTCCCAAGGGATCCTGCCCATCAGTTCTCTCAGGGAGTCAAAGTCCGCTCTTTTGAAGTCAAGGGTCTGTATTTTACTGCTCAACTTTCTTCCTTGTGTCAGGATTCAAAAATCTACCATCTCACGGTCACTGCAGCCCAGGTTGCCACCCACTTCTGTTTCTCCTACTAGTTCTTCCCTGTTTATGAGCAGCATGATTCTAAAGAATGGTAGGAAGGAGAGCAGCAAAATAAGGACCCTGGATTTCAAGAAAGCAGACTTCAGCAAACATCCACACTACAGCCAAGTTGACTTAAGCTATGTAACACCAGCTAAGGGAATAGCGTAGCTCAAGTCAATGTACCTTCAGTCAAGTTACCTTAAGTCTACATTGTGTGGGTTGGGGAGTACGTGTGTCAATGGGAGAGACTCTCGCATTAGATTGCTTTACTCATCTCGTATGTGGTAGAGTAACGTGGTCAATTTGGCAGCTCTTCACTAGATCTCAGAGCCTAAGTTCAGGCCCTAGAGTAGATGTGACCTCAGGGAGCTGGTAGGTAAGGTCCTACACAAGCAAGTCTAAGAAGAAAAACAATTGAGGAGTTGGCAGTTTTTCAAAGAGACACTAGAATCGTAGAATCTTGGGGCTGGAAGGGACCTCAGAAGGTCGCCGAGAACCACAGCTGTACCCTACAGATCTAGAACTGGCAATGCCAAAGAGAGACAAACAAGATCGTCGTACTTGGCAAATCATCACATTGTCCCACATCTCTCACAGCCCGTCTGGTCCAATTCCGGTAATTCGGGAATACGGGTATCAACTCGCTCAGACAGCACCTCCCAGATTCCGTACAGCATCCTGGGGGGCTAGTCACAGACCTGCAGTTAGGAGCAGGGCACCAGGCACCAGTGACACGGAGCGGTCTGACAGGCAGGTCAGAAGGGCAGCCACTGCCTCTCTGCTGTGGTTCAAGAGTCTAAGACAGTTTACTTCTGCTTTGAATCTGACATCCTGTTGGTGCTCTGACTGTGGGTCTCGGGGGAGTGGTCCACAGAATGTTTGGCACTGGATCCAGCTGTATCAGCTGTATTCAGAGCAGCCAAGCCAAGTAAGGGAGCAGTCAGTCAACCACTAGCTGAAATCCACTCCCGCAGAACCACCCAGGCACGACCAACCCTAACAGAGCCGCCTTTACAAGAGGCATATGCAGTTTTCAGCTGTCCATAACCCTGATAAAAGCTAGTGCTGGGTGCTTCTCTAAGTGCTTGAAAAATCCCAAAGCCCTTTACAAGCAGCACAAAGGGTTGCTTTGCCCCAGACTGAAATGCCGTCAAGTGGAGAACGGGGGTTCAGCAAGGCCGAGCGATGTTACTGTGTTTAGGATAAGAGATGAACTTCAGAGCCTATTACATTCCAGCAGACAGAGTGGTGTGGTGGATTTCATTCCCTGGCTCTTGAAGGGAGTATGACGGGATGGGACCTTTAATATTCAGCACCTCAGCTTCAAATCTCACCCCAAAATAATCACAGAATCAGAACTGAAGGGACCGCGAGAGGTCATGGAGTCCAGTCCCCTGTCTTCACGGCAAGGCCCAACACCATCTAGGTCATTCCTGACGGGTGTTTATCTAACCGGCTCTTAAATATCTCCACTGATGGAGATTCTACACCCACCCCGGGGAATTTATTCCCGTGTTTAACAGCTGAGAAGTTTTTTTCCTAATGTCCAGCCTAAACCTCCCTTGCTGCATTTAAAAGCCCACTGCTTCTTGTCCTATCATTGGAAGTTAAAGAGAATAATTACCATACATCTGTCTTTCCTAGGCAGTGGAATGGTTTCTCTTATGCCCTTACTAGTAGTGCCCTCAGTGGTGACAGAGGGCAGAACAAGGAGCAATGGTCTGAAGTTACAGAGGGGGAGGTGTTGGTTGGATATTAGGAAAAACTATTTCGCCAGGCGGGTGCTGAAGCACTGGAATGTGTTATGAAGAGTGGTGGTGGAATCTGCACCCCTAGAGGTTTTTAAGTTCCGTCTTGACATAGTCCTGGCTGGGACGATTTAATTGGGGTTGATCCTGCTTTAGGCAGCAGGCCTACACAGATAGACCATCGAGATGGCATACCTCTGCCCAGCCTGTCTAGAAACTTTGGCTGTCCACTGAACCCACTGAAAAAAGCCAGCGACTACACTGCTGAGTCAGCCAGGCATGTAGGGGCGTGCCTCTGGACAGAGCTGAACGGCTTTGCGTTGTGCTGCTTTTTAGCTGTGCTACACAGCTTTCTGTCACACAGCCGGGGCACTAAAAGCTGGGCCGTGTAACCACCGTTTGTCAGCACTTTTTCTGACAAAAACGTCCACCCACGAGCAGCATCTGCTTTGTGGGTTTGACTGGCGGGTGACTCTGACTTCAGCACCAACCACCTGTTTGGAGAGAATCTGCTCTTCTTTCGCAGCCTGCCCAGACCTCGGCAGCTCCAGGTGGGCTGCCCTGGCTGCCCCCACCCCAGGCTTTGTCAATGGACTTACACCCTACTCCTGCCTTGCTGAGCTCTTTCCCTCCAGAGGTGGGCCTCCAGAGTTCTCTTCTGCTCCACCACCCAAAGTGGGTCAAGGGCCAGACAGCTGTGATGGAGCTCCAGCAGAATCCTGCTTAGCTAACCGTTCAGTATTGGGCGGCTCCCATCCCACTGCCTCTGCAGCAGCTGCTCCCCAAAAAGAGGCTGTTTGTCCCCCAGGAAATGCAAGACACCCTCTCCCTCTGCCAGCCCCCTCGGCCCGGCAGCTCCACTGGGGACATGTGGATGTGCGACAGAGGGAATCTGGGACGTTGCCCTGCTAGTCATGGCTGACAGACAGGAGCTCGGGAAAGTCCTTTGTTGTGGCGCTAGCGGGGGAGTGAAAAGCCCCATGGTTCCAGATGCTCATTTGTTCGTTTCCTGCCTGCTGCAGCCTGGCATGGCAGGAACTCCCAGCCCTGGATTTACCTTCTGGGGCAGCTCTTGCTCCCCACCTGCATTCCTTTCCTCTCCAGGTTGTTGCACCTGCCTTGCAGCACACAGTCCCTGGTTCGCAGCTACCCTGCGCTGCATACCCCAGTGCCGAGCAAGGGATAACGCCACATTCCCACATGGCAGAATTCCACAGCCCGTGTTCATTTCACCCCCACCCAGCCCTGGGGTGTGTAATGCCAGATGCAGTATGGCAGCAAGGAAACTCTCCCTTATGCAGTCACACGCAACCTATTCAGGTGGAAGAGCTTAATATGCTGGCATAGAACCATAGGGTTAGACAGACTGCAAGGGCTATGTAGTCCAGCGCCTTGCCAAGAGGCAGGATTTGTTGTCTATCCAGCCTCCTTTGGAAAATCTCCATGAAGCAGCTTCCACAACCCCCAGGTGCCTGTTCCACTGTCCTCCTGCTCCTGAAAGTGAGCATATAAGTGGGTGTGGTTTGCAGGTCCACATGGCATGACTAGCAAATTCTGCTCGTGTCCTACCATGTTGGATGGTCTTTAGCAAAGGGTGACTAATGGGCTATTCCTTGTGCCTGCCTCACGTCAGAGTCAGCCCTTCTCTGAGGGCGTAGTGTACCTGCCAAGCCGTTTGGAAAGGGTTTGCTGTTGGTTAATCTGGGCTCTGCACGCTTCAGCCTGTCTTGTTGCGGGATCCCTTGTCTTCCAGCATAAGGCCCGTGTTTCTAGCACAGAAACACAACTGTAAATTCACCAGCCTTTGCAGAGGGACTTGGTGATATCATCCCTGTGAGGCTGCAGAGTAACACCCCCTGGTGTGGAATTGGTGCCGTAAAACATGGTTAGAACATTCAGAGCAAATAACGTCCGGGTTTGTCGACTTCTCATGCAGACGGGCCTGCCACCTGGAGGTGAGCTAGTGGTTTTAGTGACAACCGCTCTGTCGAGGCAGAAATGGTAAATTAATAAAATGGGGGTGGCCAAAAGGATGCCTCCATGTCTTATTTTAACTGGTCACGGGTTCGGCTGCCCTTGATCCGGCCATAAAATAACCAGATTTACATGAGGGGAAGCCCAGACGATCGAGTAATCCCTCTGCTCGGGTAAAAATGAGAACAACAGTGAGTTTAAATAGAACAAATCAACTGGTTTATTGTTAATAACAGCAACAAAATACAAGTAAACAGCAAAAACAATAGCACGAACAAGACCCAGTACTCATGGTTTTTAACTTACAGTTAGAATTGCTATCACAGGTTTGAAGACCTTGGTGTCCGTCACTGAAGACCCTGTCGGAACACTTTTAATAGATAGATGCCTTTAGGGACATTTTACCCAGGCTAATTATGAGTCCAGCCTGTTTTGACCCAGGACCCGTTTACCTCAATGGTTTGCTAGGCTATTGGGATTAACTATCTGGCTTTTAGGCCAGTGATATGGCTATCTGGCTGTGCCAAAGCCTGTTATGGCTTCCAATTTGCTAGTTTGGAGCCCTTAGGTCTGACTTTTGTGTCAGATTAAAGTAGCTTCTGGCTTTTTGGCCAGAACCAATTATTTCAGTTGGGGGTTGCTGGCCCACCACTGAATATTTAGGTAGGTTGTATACCCGCCTCTAAATGGTCCTCAATTACAGTTAGATACCCAAATATTAAATCGTGCCTATACTATTATCCCTTATGTTTACACTATTAACTCTATTACAACTACAACACTATTTAATAACTACTGTAGATATTGCTTAAATACCCTTAACCACTAACTATTATAATGCTAATTACTAAACAGTTGAATATATTAACTACTACTAATAATTATAAACAAATTTCTTAAAGGATATAATTTTCTTCTGGCTTTAAAAAGCCTTAATATGGGCACAAGGCCTTTATTTTAACAGCCATGGTCTGAGACACCTGCCACACTGGCGCTGGGCGCCACGTCAGGCAAAGCCTTCAGTGGAGTCTTTTTGGTGCAGCTGGTCACAGCGACACCGGCCGGTGAACGAGGGTCAGCATCGGGGACGGGCACACCAAGATGTGTGGCGCCTCAGGCGGCAGATGCTGCTGCTCTGTTGCTGTCCTCTTCTGCTGGCTCTTTAGATGAAGAAGCGGCGCAGGAACAGAAGAGGTTCTCCCTACAGGAAGCAGTCTTAATGCAACTGTGGCTTGAAAGTGCCAGCAGTGCTAATGATTAGTCAGCTCAAAGTAATTTCACTCTTGTCCAGAAGAAGAGAAGGAGCGCGAGAGAGAACCCCCACACTACCTGACCGTCCCTCCTTATATAGGCCCAGCTCATTATCATGCAGAAGGTGCTGGAAGCATGCCCATATATGGAGGTGTCCGCTCTCTGAGGCAAAGCGGACCTATTTGAAGACTGCTGCCTTTTTGAATTTTGGCAGTTAGAATTGTGTACAATGAAGTCCTATGGAGAAGTGGGTATACATGATTTAAATGATTTTTCTGAGGTAAAAATTTTCTGATTTCTACCTTTCATGACCACACCAATATAGCAGCCCCTTTTCTTAATTATTTAAGTAGGATAGGTGCACAATACGCCTTATAATGTGAGCGTGGTCGTACCTCAAAAGCACACCCCCATCTCACAATCTTGACACGCTCCACCCAACTTGATCTGTTGCCCAAACAGAGAGGGCGGGCAAGGCAAGCTGAGCGTACTTGGTAGGTTAAGGGCTTGCCTGACCTTTCATGCGCAGGATGCTGACAATGAGAGGTATGCGTTCAAGATATGAACAACTGCAAAGAAACCTCTTCCTGTGGTCCACCTAGTGTGAGAAGTCTCTTCCAGTTAGCCTCTGGATAGAAGACAAGCAGCGAGATCTAGAGCATGGGGCTTGTAGCTGTACAAATTCCTCTTGGTAGTGGGGAGAAGTGGATCCATTGACCTAAAGCATTAGACACCAACAGAAGCTGCTGGAGTGCGTACAGCTGCTCAGTGACGGCATGTCACTGGGGTGTCCTGAGACACGCCCCCCCAACGCCCTCCGAGAGAAGAACGTGGCCCAAAGCCCTCACCTCAGCAGGGAAGCAGAAGAGAAACACATCAGTTCCCTGTGCTCTGTTGTTGTCTGACCATTTGGCTGGGTCTCCACCTGAAACAACAAATGAACCCAGCATAACGAAGCCAAGGGAGTCCTCCTCCAGAGAGAGATGGAGCCCTTTCACAGCCCCCTTCCTCTGCAGCAGAGCCAGTGCTGCGGGGGACAGAGGCTCAGGGTGGGAGTTCAGGACACGTTTCACCGATGGGTACAAGGTGTACTGCAGTGTGTTGGGCACCTGATCTGTAAAAGGAAGCAAACACCCTAGTTTCCTTGGTTATCAGGCAGGACATGGTGCAACCAGAGACATCGTAACTGGCCTTGAGAGAGCAGCATCTCTCGAGTTATAGTTTGTTTGTTTTTTTCGTTCTTCTGTACAGTTGGGAAGCTCTGTCTTCAGTGGCTTATTACCGCAGGTTGAACCTCTTTAGTCCAGTACTCTGGTCCAGCACCATCCATGGTCTGGCATGATTTCAGTTAGCCAAATATCCACTTGTGGCTGTGGCCAAATTTCTCATGGTCCCATAAAGTTTTGCACCCCCAAATCGTGGCTCTTCAGGTTCTGTGCTGTTACTTCGCTCTTACATACCCCTAAATGTCTTCCAACAGCCCAGTCACCAGTGGAAGTGGTGGTAATGTGCTAGACAGTATTGACCTCCGGCAGTCTGGCAATTTCTCTGGTTTGGCACCAGTCAGTCCCAAGGGTGCTGGACATGAGAAGCTCGATCTGTAGTTTGAAAAAGGCACTTTTTAAAAAAATTATCCTCATTCACCTCTTTGTATGGCAAGAAATCACATGGACTAGTTTGAAGGGTTCTAACTCCTCATCTCATGATTACTAAAACTACCTAAAACATGACACAAACCAGGTGGGATCAGGTTCCTGAGATGGAAGCACTAGACACAAGATCCGCGCTTGCTGCTGGGGTCAGAGGGCCAGTCTTTGGGTGTAGCTGGAACTGGAAGGTACTATGGTTCTCCTGTGACTTTCATTGTGCTCGCTGATCACTTTGGTGCTATCATAAAATGGGGAGCTCACAGTGGGCTATGAAATATCATTTCTGCTCTCTGGAAATGCAAGAGCAGAGGAGACATCAAGGGGCTTCCTAAATCCTAGGAGCAGCGGGCGGAAGGGTGTTGACAGAACTGCCCAGCACCTGAGCAAAGAGGGGAGCAGGCAGAAGGGCTGGGAACAGAGCTAGTGGTCTGCTTCCCCCAACCCCTGGCAGCCCTTCGGCATCACCTAGAGCATGCTGTGTGGGACACCAGCGGTGATTTAAAGGTGCAGGGCTCGCCTGCTTTGTGCAGAGCATTTAATGACCCCATCGATGTCACTCAGCGCCAGATTGCCTGGCTCAGACCTGGCTGTGAGCCAAGGGTCCCTTCTGTGACTTCGTACCACGCCATCACCAAATCTCCCTCCCGTGAGTTACCTTCGTGAAATGCCCAGGTGCTCTTGTGTGTAACATGGGCACCGTGCACAGGAGATCAGACATACTGCAAAGCTGGGGTGGGCACAAGGGTTTTTGAAGGTTACAGGAAAGTCCAGCACCCAGCGGGGCAGTGTGAGGATGTTTGGTTATCGCACCTGATGGGCTGAGTGTGTTTCCTCATTAACATGGTTCTTTCCCCCATTGTGTCCTCTCCTCTTCCAGACTGGCAAGTGGTGACTCTGGGGTTAATCCTGACAGCCGCTGCTCTCACCTTCCTGGCGCTCCTTGCCTCACTGGCTTCCTTCTGCCTGGGCACCCACCAGTGCTACTACCGACTTGTTGCTGTTCTCATCCTGACGGCAGGTACCGCTCAGTCCCTGCTCTACAAAGAGAATGCAAAGTTAGCTGCTGCAAAGGATGGAGTCTCCCCACTGTTGTCTCCTGCAATTCCGTTGAAACCCTAGGGCAGGATTTAGTCATTGGACCACTCCAGCAACTGCAGCCTATGGATTTCATGGTTCCACAGGTCTTGTGCAATGTGATTCGAACCTGCTTCGTCCTTACTGCTGAGGATGGGCCTGTGGGTCGAGCTGGGAACCCTGGCTCATTGGGGCCTGCAGCCTTTCTGGGCTACCTCTCTGCCATTGGTCTGCCTTGTTTGTGTACCTTAGGGTCAGCCTTTACCCTCCTCCTGGCAATAGGGTCCTTGCCACGGTATGTTCGTGTAACCCACAGAACACTCGTAACGGTGCACAGTTTGAGCTAAAAGCCAGCTGGCTCTCAGCTAAGGCTGTGGAGGCTCATGCACTAAATTCCATTGCTCCCAGGTTTGAGATTGCCTGCGGGCAGCTACATTCACTTGCTGTCCAGCTAACGGCAGCACGTCCCCATGGGAAGTGAGGAACAACTTTGGTTTATGCCCTGTGCAATGCATTCCTGTTCCCCACAACGTGCAGCGCAGCCATGCCGAGCTGTGGCGTGTCGGTGTTCACCGAAGAATACGGGAGTACCATTTGGTTGCGGATGTACCCACCAGATTCTGTGCCTCTTGTCTGCCTCAGGCAAATTAAGTCTGACCTGGGCTCAGAAGCGTGACTTCCCCGTTGTAGAAGTGGAAGGGGAAGTGCTAGTCTAGGTCCCAGTTTTCAGTGTACATGGGGGGAAAATCTTTTTTTCTCTTTTCCTAACATGTTCAGTGCAAACTGAGGTTTTAAGTTCCCTGCGGTGCTGTGAACCCAGAGACACCAGCAAGGTTGTGCTTGTGCTACAAAGTGATTAGGGAAGGATGGTACTGCAAAGCTGAATAGCTGATCTGGTTCACTCCATCCCATGAGCGATATGCTAATGAGCGGAAGAAACTAGAATGTAAAACCTTTTTCATTTCACTTAACGCAGAGATCCACCCAGAGCACCCTTCCTCTTCCTAAGGCTCCTCTTAAAAGGGTCTGGAATACTGTAGGCATTGCCTTGACCTGCTTTCATGGCACACCAGTCCTGTGTGGAGCCCACCTGTTCCCCTCACAAAATCAGGGCTGGGAGTGTGAATTAAATAGGGTTTCACAAAACAAACCAGCAGTCCTGTAGCACTTTAAAGACTAACAAAATAGTGTATTTGGTGAGGAGCCTTCATGGGGCAGACCCCCTTCCTCAGCTCTGGAGATAGTGGTGGAAATGAACTGGCACGACAAGTATATAACAGAGATAGAAAACAAAAAAAATGAAATGAAAACTGACAAACCAGCTGGGGTTGGGGCGAAGGGGAAGGAGGAAATTACTTAAATGACTTGCCTGAGACCACTATGAATATCAAAGAGGGGGGAGGCCATCTTTGTTATGTGCAAGGTAATTGCTCTCTCTGTTAAGGCCCAGGCGCAAAGTGTGGAATTTGAGAATAAATTCCAGTTCAGATGTCTCCCTTTGGTGTCTGGTGTTAAAGTCTCCTTGTTGTAGGAGGCACATTCTCAGGTCTTTAATACTATGCACTACTCAGTTGAAATGCCAACTGGCAGGCTTATGTGTATTCAGATTCCTGATGTCCCATCTGTGCTCATTCATTCTTTGGTGACGTGCTTGTCCAGTCTGTCCAATATACACAGCAGAGGGGCGTTGCTGGCACAGGATGGCGTACGCTGCATAGCATTAGTGGAGGCACAGGATTATGAGCCCCTGCCCATGTAACTGACGTGGTTCGGTCCAGGGATGGTGTCTCCGGAGTAAATATGTGGGCAAAGTTGGCAACAGGGTTCACTTGCAGTAAGTAATTTCCTCCCTACCCTTCTTGCCCCCTCTGCCCCCACCCCCCAGCAGGTTGTCAGTTTTCATTTAGTTTTTTGTTTTCTATCTCTGTTATACACTCGTCGTGCCAGTTCGTTTCCAGACCTGCCTCCAGAGCTGAGGAAGTGGATCTGCCCCATGGAGGCACCTCACCTAATACACTTTTGTTAGTCTTTGAAGTGCCGCAGGACTGACTGTTTTTGTTTTGTGAGACTACGGACCAACACGCTGTGACTAAATCAGGTTTGGGACTGACCCCTCCTCGCTCTGGTGTCGTACGGCCTGTGCCTAATGAAGCCGCCCCAGAGCCAAGTGGGACCTGAGCGGGGAGGTGGTCTGAACTGTACCTGGCACACGCCTCTTCTGGGCCTTGCAAGTGCCTCCAGGTGGCAGGAATGTTACGTCTCACCCCACGTGGAGAGCGAGCTGGGGGGAGAGTCAGGTGCCTGTTGTGGCTTGACTGAGACACACAGAAATGCTGGGGCTGGGCCCAGCATCAAGGCTGTGCGAGAAGTGGGGTGCCTGTGAGGGAAATGAGAAGTGAGCAGTGAGCATTGCTGGCATCCTGTCAGGCTGGCAGGGCAAGGTGGTGAAGTTCACAGCCCTGGTACCATTGACTTTGGGCCAGGTGCACCTGAAGGAGTGGGGAGGGTTGTGGTCTGCACCAAGAACAAGCTGGCTGGAAAGGAGGTTGGGAGATGAAGCCCCCAGCAGCTGCTGCATGAACTTGCTGCTTTACCTCTTTCCTCCTCCTGACTTTGACCTGACGTCTTTCCCCCTTCCCAGTGGTTCTGCAGGTGTGTGCCTTGGTTCTCTACCCCATCAAATTCAGCGATAGCAGCACACTGAAGAGCTACCATGAATTCAACTGGGGCTATGGCCTGGGTTGGGGCGCCGCCATCTTCCTGGTGGGTGCAGCCATCCTGTACCGCCTGCGCATGGATGCTTATGAGGATGCCTACTACTAGGGTGGGCAGAGGAGCCGGCCAGCCGCAGCAGCGCACTGGACACGGAGGCGCGACCTGGTGGGAGGAGGGTTGCTGGCCCCACTGGGGTTCTTGGAGAACCAGTTCTAAGACACCTAAGTACAAGCTTGACCAGGAATCCACAAGCCTTACTGAGGTGGGGGTGAAGACCTGAAGCTGGACACTTCTCGAGGTGGGAGTGGGAATGTGGAGAGAAATGGCTCATAGCTCATCAAAATAGCCAGCTGCTCCCTAGGTCCTCTTACTGCTTTTCCTTCCTTCCTTACACAGGACAGTTGTCTCTGAGTTGCAGAGAATGACTTGTGTTAGTTCAGAGGGGATGCCTGCTTTAATTTGTATAACTGGGACACATGGTGCTGGAAGAAATGATTCAGAGCTTGGGGTTTTTTAAAGACTTGTCCATTGCATGTGACTCTGGAGTGACCCCCACTAGCTCTGAGAGAAGCCAGGCTGTCTTTTAGGTAAGTGAGCAGAGTCTGACTGCTGCATCCCTGCTTCTGGTGGGTGCTCAGTGCACAAAGAATAAATTAGAGAACCAGCCTGTACCTTTTCTTTCAGTCTTCATCAGCTCGGGTGACCTAGCCAGGATGGGTCTGAAGAGAGGTCAAAGCTGTAACAGTCCAGGATATAAATAGACAGGCGCTGCAGTTGAAGCAGGGGAGCTATCAGGCACAGCAGATGTGGCAGAGGGAGAGCTGCAAAGCAAACACATTCCTCAAATGGCAGTAGCCCTTCTGTGCCTGAATTCTTTCCACGCTGTGTCAATAATAAAAATGCTCCCCCAGCCCGCAAAAAACAAACCAGCTTAGGACCTGGCTTAATGGCAACACAGACTGCCAGAAATGCTGCCTGCAACAATTTCTTACTGGTGGGAAACTGGATTTTTCTGGCACGTGCATTGTCACAGCTTTACGAACCTGGGTGGAGTTGCCAAGATGCCTCAAACTCCAGCAGTGGCAGGGAACTGTCCAGCTCAGCTTTTTGCAGCAGTGGGCTTGCACGGCTGAGGAAATCTCTGGGATAGTCATTTCTAAACATGCATTGATAACTCTGCTGGAACGTTTCTCCTGAAATGTGCTGGGTTTGCATGCAGGCCGGGGTCAGAAAATGTTTCTATGCCTTAGTGTCACAGAGCGTGGGGGTTCCAGCCCCGGTACCACATCTGCAGCCAGAGCCGATTCTCACTCAGCAGGGAGAACAGAAGGTTTATTAGGGAACAGGGATGCAGCATAGTACAGAGGTGTCAGTACAGCAACCTGAAACAGTCCAGTCCATTTGGGGGAGAGAAGGCTGCAAGGGGGCCCCTCAGCCAGGGCCTTGACTCCCTTTGTCTCTCTCCCCAGCCCAGGCTAACTGCCATCCAGCTCTCAGTTCCAACCCACCTATCGCCTTTGTCCTGTTTCTCAGAAGCAAAGGTGTGACCTGTGAGCTCATATTACCCCTATGCTCTAATGCTACCTAGTGACACTTGGGGAAACTCCAGGGTCCCAGGCAATGCCTACCGGCTAACCTGGGGGATAAAATCCCCACACCCTATTTTGTCACATTTAGCACAACTGCTTTTTCATTTGGCTTCTGAAGTGACACATGAGTGAACTGCATGGACCTACCGGGGCTCAATTACCTGCTCTGTGTCCAAATGGGGAATTAACACGTCCTCACTTTCAGGGCAGTTTCAGAATCTGCAGGGGGGAAGCGTGGGCTCCTCCAGCACTGGACAGGGGGCAATGAGGAAGCTGTGCTAACAGCTGTATGCTGGGAGGACTCAAGAGAACCACAGCCAGATGTGATGAGGTGCCTCCCCTAATGCACAGCACTTCCCTCGGGGGGTGTCTGCTCCCACCCCACACTCAGCACGTCCATGAATCATCGCGCGTGTGGCCGCTCCCACCTAAAATACAAACACAGAAGAATGGCAGTGCTGCCTCACCATCAGAGGCGTCAGGCTGGCCGACACAGTCCTGGTGGAAACAAAGCAACAGAGCCGCCACGTGGCTATGGCCAGAACCTGCTCTGGACAATCAGCGCAACGCACCTGCTGAGAGCCAGAGATGGCAAATGCAAGTACTACACACAAGATAGATGAGGCTATGCTAGAGGCTGCTGGTCCCTGCCCCAAAGAGTTCGCAAGCTACAACGAAGGGTGACATTGGAGGAAGGGGATCCAGCCATCTGTCAAACTCATGGAGAGATTGCACAGCTTCTTAGAGGTTTTTCCCTCTTACAAAAAATCCTTATTTTGTTTATTTCTCTGTCTCTGTTCTAATCCCTGTCACTGTTAGTTACACAGTCCATCTCCATTCACTCTCCAGCACCATGTCCTCTTCTAAGTATTTGGCTACCCCCTTAATCTCCTTCTCCAAAGTCATGGCTTCCTGTTCCTAAGCGGTTTCTCTGCAGGTGATCAACCTGCCAGTTGTCTGCAGTCACAGGCTGTGAGGGGTGGCTGGTGTGGGGGGTGCCGGGTAGAGGGGAGGCTTTTGAACCAGGTGATAGGTTGAACTCTGCAAGGTATCTGGGGGGAGCAAGGGGCATGCTGACTTGGCAATAAAAAGCCGAGGGATGATGCAGGTTAGCTGAATTGACTTTGGGTTGTGGGCAGTGTTCTCTGTAAGCTGAGTTCTTGGGTGACCACCTGGGAGAGATTCAGGTGCTGCCCAGCTGAGTATCAGAAAGCCACTGATGGCAGCGTGTTTCTGTTGGTGGTGCATGTAACAAAATGTATTCCACCCATGGAAAGAAAAAATAGCAGGAATCCTGGTTGTGGGGCTGCAAAATTGCACCCTAGAGAGTCCCGTTTGGGGGCGGGAGAGCTCAAGTTCAGGCTTTGAGGCCTCTGAGTAGGTGGGACCTGGGCTCCAGCCTGAGGCCAAATGGCTACCCTGTTTTAGCCACACTAGCCTGAGTTGGCTGAACTGCTCTCTGCACCTTGGTGCCATGCAGAGTCAACCAAGCCTAGGTGGCTGCAGGACCATCCTTCTGTGGTCTTGGCCAACCAATCTCCCTCTCCCCCCAACTCCACATTGTCCCTGCAGCTGGTTGCACGAATGTGCTCTCGAGATGGCTGCGTTATTCACAAGCAATGCACACAGCCCATCATAGGGGTGCAGAGTTCTCGTTCAGAGCCATGGCTCTGGCTCCACACGTGGGTTGCTGTGTGCTGAGGGGGTGGCAGTGAATGAGTCGTCTTAATTGCCCTCTTCGGGACTTTCCAGTTGCCTCTTTAACACTAACATGCACTCTAGATTTGTAGGTGCATAGAGTCTAAAACCAGCAGGAGCTGGTCCGACCTTCTGTCCATCGTGCAGTTACATTTCACCTCGTTACCTCTGTGAGGAGCCCAATAGCTTATCTGGCAGGTAAAAAGCATCACCTAGACAGGCACCCAAGCCCAGCTCATCAGAGGTCTCTAGGCGCCTAACTTCCATTGAAATCAACACTTAGAAAAGGAGTTGGAGACATACAGAGGCAAGGGAGGATTCTGTTAAAGATAACAGAAGTTGGGAACAGACTCCAGCCAATGCAGAACCCACCACCTCCCTTTGTGGTTGGTGCCACTTAACCTTCAGCATAACGGGCTTGAGTTTATTTCTAGCTCGAATTTCTCTGGCTTCTGTTTCCAGCCCTTGGTTCTTGTTACACCTCCTCTGCTAGAGCATCTTATATATGCTGAATTTTCTCCCTGTGAGTGTACTTAGACGCTGTAATCAGGTCACCTCTTCGTCTGCTTGATATGGTTAAAAGATCTTGTTTTTCTTCTGTGTCTCACTGAACCATTGTTTTCAGCCCTTAATTTCTTTGGTTCTTTCTTGCATCCTCTCAGATTCTTCAACACACTCCCTGAAATGTTCGGTGGTGTTCCTCACCAGGGCAAAATCACCTCCCCACTTACTGCTCCGCATTATCTAAAATAAAATAAAATGCAGCTGTTTGCCCTCCAGCACTGACACCGAGTTACAGATGCTGTGGGATAGAAGGTATTCACGAAAGCTATCAAAGTGTATGTTATTTTACTGGGATACACTGAACTGGAGTGGCTGTTTTACTGGGATAACTCCAGATCATTTGTTGAGTTAGTCCGACTGAGTGGTACTAGCTGTTAACTGGGACGGTATTAACATAAATCTTCTTTAAGGGAACTGCATTTCACTAGTGCTAAGCAAAGGACATGAGCTGGTGTGAATTGCAAAGCTCCCCGCCTTAAAGCTGAAGTTTGCCAAAGATTCAGGCTTAATAAGGATGCTGACCCGTTCCATGGCACTGCGCTGCACAGACCTTCCAGAGATTCTCTACCTCACTCCTCACCAAAGTGAGTACAGTGACAGGTGAGGAGGCAGTTCTGGTTCAGCCTGCCCACCCCCTGAATCCCTCTGTGCACAAGACCTGGCAGCATGGGGAGAAGTGGAATGATAGAACACTAGAACTGGGAGGAACCTCAAGATGTCATCGAGTCCAGTCCCCTGTCCTCATGGCAGGACCAAGCACCATCTAGACCAGGGGTTCCCATACTTTTCAGCATCACGACCCCCTTTAGATTTTTGAGAAACCCTCCCGCCCCCGCACCTCTTCTTTACCAGCATCCAATCCCCCTTTAACAAAAAATACAATTCACAATTTAAAATAAATACAAACACTTGGTATAAAAGTGTTACTTGAAATTAAAAATAAGCACAAATAATTTTTCTTGGCCCCTCGTGGGTGCCTGGTGCAACCCCAGCTGGCCAGCTGCCTGAGCCCCGTGCCAGCCGCCAGAACTGCCCGCGCCAGCTGTCCGCCCGCCTGAGCCATTCACTGCCAGAGCCGCCCATCCAAGCTGACCAAGCCCTGCAGTGCTGGGGCCTGCCAGCCACCCACCGGCCCAAGCTACCCAAGCCCTTCAATGCCGGGGCCAGCTGCCCAAGCCCCATGAGCCCCACAAGCTGGCCAGCCGAGCCCTGTGAGCCCCGCTGCTCAAGCCCCTCCCCTCCCCCAAAGCCAGGCACCCACAGTCCTCCACTCACTCCATCCCCTTCCTGCAAGCCAGGCACTCCCAGCCCCCACCTAACCACACCCTTCTTTTCCCTGACCCCTCCCCAACCCACGCAGAAGGCAGCTAGCTCCATGTGGGGGTTTGCCAGCGCTGGGTCACCCATGTAAAATGGCAGGGGCTGAAAACTGGAAACAAAGGCCAGCTTTTCTTTGGTGTGGGGAATGATGGGGGGGCTGGGTCACCTCATGCCACCCAGAATTTCTTCACACACCCCCGCGGGGGACACACCCCCCAGTTTGGGTCACCGTGATCTAGGTCATCCCCGATACATGTCTACCCTGCTCCTAAATATCTCCAGGGATGGAGATTCCACAATCTCCCCAGGCAATGTATTTCAGTACTTAACGACCCTGACAGTTAGGAAATTTTTCCTAACATCCAACCTAAACCTTCCTTGCTGCAGTTTAAGCCCATTGCTTCTTGTCCTGTCCTCAGCAGCCAAGAACAATTTTTCTCCCTCTTTCTTGTAACCCTCTTTTAGCTACTTGAAAACCACTATCATGTCCCCTCTAAGTCTTCTCTTTTCCAATCTAAACAAGCCCAGTTCTTTCAGTCATCCCTCACAGCTCATGTTCTCTAGACCTTCCATCTTTCTTGTTGCTCTTCTCTGGACCTTTTCCAATTTTTCCACCTCTTTCTTGAAACGTGGCGCCCAGAACTGGCCACAATACTCCAACTGAGGCCTAATGAGCGCTGAGTAGAGCAGAAGAATGACTTCCCATGTCTTCCTCTCGACACTCCTGTTAATGCATCCCAGAACCACGTTTGCTATTTTCGCAACAGTGTCACACTGTTGACTCTTGTAATTCACTGTGATACTGTCAGCAAGCGGGACTTCAGTTGAACACCTGTGGCCTGTTCTCCTCAGGGCAATGGCAGGGTTACCCAGTGACTAATCAGCCTTCCAAAAGTAAAGCGCTATTAATTTAGAACGAAAGTATTACAGAGAAAGCATAAAACACTGAATAGCTTCCATGCAGGTTTATTTTTCCAGGCAGACACCTGCCCTCCATGCAGAGACCCGAAACTAAAGTATGGCAGGTCATTTTTGCAGAGCCTGTCCTTCTTGGTCAGTCTCATCGTGTGCTGAGTGTCCTCATCCTCGGTTTATGCAGTCTCAAACCCTTTGTAGCCTTAATTTTGTTGAAAATGTTCAAATCATTCTCTGGCATTTCTCCAGGGCTTGACACTTCCATTGACTTGTCACCTGTAAAAGAAATACACTTTTATTAGCTCCCACTTGCTTTGGATCTGGATCCTCAAAGGTACTTAAGTATCTAACTTCCACAGATTCCTTTTGAGGACTTGAGTTGTTTCTCTAGCCAATGTGCCAGGATTACAATGCCTAGCTGGCCCCTAAAGTTACATATCACATTTATAAAGCTGATGCTACAGGTTGTCCCTCCCTAGTCCAGCACCCTTCGGACCATTCCAGGGAGTTTGCTGGACCAGGGGAGGTCTATGATAGTTCCTCTGCTGTTGGGACTCCAGGCTCCACTCACAGCCAGGAGTCCCCAACACCAGCCACCGGGCTCTGCTCCCAGCCAGCCTTGGCTGACAAACTCTGATTCCATCTGACAGCCCCTGGGCTCTGCTCCCTGTCACTGTTCTGACTCTCTGGGTCAGTAACATGTATGGTCCTACTGTGCCAGTTTTTCCTTGTGAGTGCTTCAACCCTGGAGCACCCATAAGGTCCCCGACAATGCCAGACCATGGACGTTGTCAAATCAGTGTCCCAGACTAGAGAGGTTCAACCTATATAGTCTTTAGATGATCCTATTTCTGAAGCCTTTGATAGCATCTCCTATCTCAAACCCTTAAGCAGGGCAAGGCTGTTGTCTCTTAGATACATTTTAACAAACTCTTATCCAGACAAAGATTAGCACTCCTGGAAGCCCTTTGTCCCCTGAAACCGTGGTGTCCTCCCAGTGTGCACTCCCTGTGAATTTCTGGCTGCACAGCTGCTCTTTTACAGTGTTTGCAGCCATAAAACTGCTTGGTAAGTAAGGAATTCCCCTTCACTTCAAGGTTTCCCCTCTGCTCTGTAGTCTCTGGCTCAGACTTTGGTCCTCTGACCCGCAGTTGAGCAGGCAAGGGGATGCAACTGGTTGATTCAAATCAATTCCAATCCAGAAAAAATACTTGAGACACAACCTCTTGGCCTTGGTTCCAACGCTTGTGATTTTTTTCACACGTGAAAAGTTTGAAGATGTGAACTCCAGATATGACACCAGGAGGCCAACAAGAAGAGAGACCCCCTTGTGCTTATTATTTCAAGGCAGTCTCGTAATGCGTTCGTCGCTGTGGTATCCGAGCAGTGGCAATACAGCACGCCTTCTCTCAGCGCACCTGCCTGGCTGGAGGGTCGGGTGGAATGGGGCAGGGGCAGCCCCAGCAGTACCGCACCTGGCCAGGGGTATGCGTGGGGGGTGATCCTGGGATGGAAACCCTGGCAGCACTGTGGCCCCAGCAGGGACATCCCCAGCTGGGGAAGTGTACGGGGGGACCCCAGCTGGCGATCTGGGGGGGACCCAGCAGCGCCATGCCGGGCCGGATGCATGCATGGGGGTGGGGGGGACCCCAGCAGGGACATCCCCAGCTAGGGGAGTGTGGGGGGGACCCCAGCTGGCGATCTGGGGGGGACCCAGCAGCGCCATGCCGGGCCGGATGCGTGCATGGGGGCGGGGGGGACCCCAGCAGGGACATCCCCAGCTAGGGGAGTGGGGGGGGGGCCAGCAGCGCCATGCCGGGCCGGATGCGTGCATGGGGGCGGGGGGGACCCCAGCAGGGACATCCCCAGCTAGGGGAGTGGGGGGGGGCCCAGCAGCGCCATGCCGGGCCGGATGCGTGCATGGGGGCGGGGGGGACCCCAGCAGGGACATCCCCAGCTAGGGGAGTGGGGGGGGGGCCAGCAGCGCCATGCCGGGCCGGATGCGTGCATGGGGGCGGGGGGGACCCCAGCAGGGGGCTGCGGAGCGCGGCGGACCCCTGCCCGGGTTGCGGGGCGGGGCGGTGGGGAGCGCCCCCGTGACGAGCCCCTCCCCGGGGCGTGCCCTCGCGTCCCGCCCCGCCCCTCGCCGCTCCGCGGCGCGTGAGGGAGGCGGCGGCTCCTGTCGCGCACTGCACTGTGGGTCCCCCCGCTATGGCGCTGTCGCGCGGGGAGCGCGCCCTCGTGCTGCTGCTGCGGCTCCTGTCGCGCGCCTTCCTCGTGCTGCTCAGCCTGGGGGCGCGCGCCTCCGCGGCGCTCGCCCTCGGCCTCCGCGCGGCCCCGCCGCCCCCCGCCCGCTGCGTGCCCCCGCCGCGCGAGCCGCTGCTGCTGCTCTCGGCCGGGCAGCTGGCGCGGCGCATCCGCCGGCGGCAGGTGAGTGAGGGCGGCCGGGCGGCGCCGCGGGGGCTGCTGGGAGCTGTAGTTCGCCTCCGCCAGGGGCGCCCTAGCTCGGGACTCCTGGGGACCCCGCCGGGCTCCGCCCCCTTCAACCCCCCCGCCCCGCTGTGGGGACCCCGCCGGGCTCCGCCCCCTTCAGCCCCACCCCAATTTGGCGACCCCACGGAACTTCACCCGCTTCTGCGCCCCTCTCCCAGCTGCGGGGACCCCTCCAGGCAAACCTCCGCGTCTCGGCTAAATGCGCGCTCTCAATCCCGTGCCCCTTCGGGCCGGACGTGCTCCCCTCCGCGCTCTGTGGCGTGAGGTTCTCAGTGGTCTGTATCTCGCCTGCCACCTTCCCTCCAGGGCTGCACTTGTACCACGCCGGCCTGTCCCCAGGCACGGGAGAGAGCCTGACTTTCCCTGCGTTTGAGTACGAGTTCCAAGGAAACGGATACTGGGCTCCCTAGGTGTCTGGGGGGAAGTGAAGCGGACAAGGTGGTGTCTGTTGCCTCATACACTGTGATATATAGGGGCTCAAGGGAGCCAGGAGAGCAAATCTCTAATAGCCTGAACATCCTGGTGATTAGCAGCCACCCTGTCTCCCGATCCTACTTAGTATCTGATGTTGTTGTCTTTTGCAGGTGAAATGCGTTGATGTTGTTCAAGCTTATATTGGGAGGATCAAGGAGGTAAACCCACTTGTCAATGCAGTTGTCAAGGACAGGTGAGCCAGGGGAAAAAGGTAGGGACTTGACTTTTCTGTAGCCCAGTGCAGCCCCTGTTGCAAGCTATGATTAGTAACAGGCAAGCCTCCACAGGCTTCTCCATCTTTACAAAATGTTATCTCCTACCCCTCTTTGTCATACTTGCTGTGGAAGGCGGTATATGAAAACTGAGCAACTCATTAACCAGATAGGAGGAGCTGCAAATTAGTGCTGAATACCTCAGCTATTTGTTATCACTGCAAGATTAACTCATAGTTCAGGTGAAAGTGATCATAACTGATTCTTGGAAAGGTTGGGACAGGTGGAGGAGCTTTGTTCTTACTCATAGCATATGCTTTCTTTGCTGGCATCATCTGTAACCATCAGCAGTATACACCCACTAAGTAGTTAGACTTGACTAGGTGACTATGACCTTAATGTATCATGCATATTCCAGTAATATGCAGCTATTAACAATCTTTCTGAAGATTAGGAGTGTTGGAATACAACACAAAGCCCATTCTGTTCATAAAATACTGTGAGAACTCTTTAAACAGTTAACATTTTCTGTGTGTTCTGGATAAATGGGGAGATGGGGCTATCAACCTTTTTATACCAGCCCTAACTTCACTGAGCCTCTTGCAGCTATATGTACTTGCTCCATTTCTGCAACCCCCGTTACTCAAATTTTCAGGCAAGTTGGTGGGGCAGGATGGGAACTGGGGCTTGCAAGACCTGGGAAATGCAGGTCAATTTCCTGGCTCCCAGAGTGGTGGGGAGCCAGGAGCCAGTGGGCAGCTTGGTTCCCCTCCCTGCCATTTATGGGACCCAGGAAACTGACCAGCCCTGTGCTGGTCAGTTTCCTGGTTCCTGCAAGCAGTGGGGAGATGGGAACCAACCCACAGCCCATCTCCCCACTGCTTGCGGAGCCTGGTTGGTTTCTGGCTCCCTACCATTTGGGGTGCCCGGCAAGGTTTCCTGGGTCCAGAAATGATGGGGAGCAGCCTGGCTCCTGGCTGCCCTCCCCTCGCAGATCTGGAAGACTGACCTGGGCTGCTCTCAGGGGCAGCAGTCGCATTAATCCAAGACGTGCAACTCAGTTGCACGTATCTCAGGGAGTTTACTGTACCCTTCCTGTACTCTTCTGCATCATGGAGGAAGCTAAAACTACAAAATATTTTTTTGCTGTCTTTCACAGTTAGAATCCAGAATAATTTTAAATCAATCATTTAAAAACTTGTGTCTAAGCTTTCCTCATTCTCCATTGTAACTGATTATGTACAGTATTGATGGACACAGCTTTTCTGTGTCGCTAGAGTCACAGAAATCCTGCAAATGCAATCTTTTGTATGAAAATACTGGTACTTCATAATTCCAATGAGGCTGGAAATGCCATGTGCATGGCATGTCCCCCAGATGACTTTAGGGAACAGAGGTAGGTTTCAGGATTTGCATGCAAGTTCAAGTAAGTTCTTACATTAAACTCTTTCATATCTGGCAGCCCTGGGACTTTGCCAGATATTCAAATGTTTTGGATAGTGGAGAGGTATACCAAGCAGTGTATAACACTAAAGAAACACAAGATTAGATATTAAGATACAAACAAATGTTAGCAAAAAATAAATAAATAAAACCCAAGAAGTTCTCATGCACCCTCGCATAACTCAAATTTCATGTAAGTTGCGGGGGGTGGGGGAAGCATTTTTCCCCCTGGTGGAATGCAGGTTCTGCAGCCAGGGAAGCAGCAGGAGCACCTGGAGCTCCTTTTGAAAGGTAAGTCCTGGGGTTGGGGGCAGTTGGGGAGGGTTAATCCTGGGGTGGGTTGGGGCTGCAAGGGGGGTGTGGGGGGCAGAGTTGAGCTGGGGCCCTGCAGCGGGTTAAGCTGGAGCTGTGCGTGTGGGGCGGGGGGTGAGCCGGAGCCATGTGCGTGTGGGACACGAGCAGGGGTGGGGGGTGTTGAACTGGGGCCACATGGGGCTGGGGGGTGTTGAGCCAAGGCTGAGGGGGAGTGGGATTTTGAGATGTGCTTAACTTGCTTTATGTGAGTTCAGTGCAACAATTCGAAATCACGCATTTCGAGGGATTACTGTACAGCGGTCTCCTTTTGAGAAAATACTTGAGCTGGGTAGTTACCAATTTCTAGTGTGTGTCCATCATTCATTTTCTGGTGGCAGTCTGCCTTGTACTTTCTTCACCTCTTTTCTCCTGAGAATCATAAGGCATTACAGTAAACCCTTGAAATGCACATTTTTAAGCTGCACCTAACTCACATTAATGTGAGTTAAACGCAGTTCAGAATCCCACTCACCCCCCAGCCCTGGCTCATTACCCCTAGTGCGGCCCCGATTCAGCTCCCCCAGCCCTGATGACCACCCGCACAGGGCTCCGTCTTTCCCTCCACCTCCCGCTGCTACTCACCACCCCTCACCCACAGCTGCAGTTCATCTCCCCCCAGCACTAGTTCAACCCCCCTACTGGATCATCACCCCAGCTAGTGGCTCTCAAACCCCCTCTGCGTGCAACTGCAGCTCAAACCCCCACCCCCAGTTCAAACCCTCCAGGCCGACTCACCTCCCAAGCACGGCTTCTGCTCACCCTCCCTGCATGTGTCTCTAGCTCCCCGCACCCCAGTTCAACTGTTCCCTGCCCCCTGTGCGTGGCTCCATCTCAACTCCGCCCCAGGCTTAACCCTCCTGCCCTGCTCCCACAGCCCCGACCCATCACCAGGCTTAACCCTCCCCAGCTGCTCCCCCAAGTCCAGGGCTTACTTTCAAAAGGAGCTCCAAGTGCTTCTGCTGCTTCCCCAGCTGCAGAACGTGCATTCCGCCAGGGAGATAAGCTGCCCTGACTTACATGAAATTCAAGTTACGTGAGGATGTGGGGGAACACAACCCTTGTGTAAATTGAGGCACTACGATATACCAACATTAATTAACTTACTGCCCCAAGTCCTCTGTCTTAGGGATGAAGGACTCAGCCAAACTCCATGCATGAGTGTGTAGCAGAGCTGGGAATAGAGCCCATATTTCCTGACTCCAGGTCCTCTGTCTTCACACCCATCCACTCCTGACCAGGAGCTGGCCAGAGAAAGGCTTGCTGAGGGGAAGGGATAGCAGTGCGGGAGGGAAATAAGTAAAGGGCTGCAATGGGTTGTTTCATTTACAACTTACCTGCTGGGTACAGTTAGTCTTGTTCCTGGGCTCCGGGCCTCTATTCTGTTCACCAGTCCCACAGTAAAGACCCCATTGCCCTTGCTGGGGTGAGAGGGAGGGTGTTGGTCTGGTAAAAACCCAGCCCCCACCCACCCAGTCATGCCAGGTTCCAGCCCAGGGACCCTGTGTGGCTGCTTCTGGGGTGGAATGACTACGTTCACCCTTGATACCGCAGCTCTTCTCCCTGGGCCACTTCCTCAAATGATTCCCCTGGTGCCTCCTCCAGGCAGCAGTAGCAGTATAGTCCCCTTTCCTTGATCAGCTCCATCAGGTGACCAGTTCTTCCCAACCTCAGGTTGAGTCTTGGGGTTCACCAGACTGGGAGGGGGGCAGGAGGGAGGGGCCAGACCCTTACTGCCAAAGCTCCTTACCTCCTCTACCATCTCAGCTGTTCCTAATATTCTCCTCACCTGCTGCAGTCGTCTTGGTCAGCTCTGACACCCTCTCCCTGCCCTGCTGGGAAAAGGACTTTTAAAAGCAGTCTCGGGTGCATCCAGCTTGCTCCAGTTGCTTTAGGGCAGCTTCCTCCCTAGATGCTCCTGCTCTGTCTGATTGCCAGCTCAAAACAGCCCTACTTTTTCCTCTTGTACTTCCTCCCATGGCCTTGCTGTCACACTGCTTTTAACACACTAACTTGCTTATTTTTCACCAGTTCATTGTTTTTCTCTGACCACCCACTTCTAATGGGCTGATCAGCCCAGGCAGCTGTTGGTTGCGATTTGTTTAGAGATAGTTTGGGAGGTTCATCTGAGTCCAGACAGAGACTGACCAGTTTTCTCTCCTCTCCTCTCCTTTCTTTGTAACCATTCCCTTCAGGTTCGATGCAGCTGTTCAGGAGGCCTACCAAGTGGACAAACTGCTCTCAGAGGGCCAGGAGGATGAGGAGTCCCTGCAGGAAAAGTTTCCCTTCTTGGGGGTTCCTTTCACTGTCAAGGAGGCCTTCGCGCTGCATGGTGTGTTTACACATCGACTTTACCGGGCACTGTTTGGATTGACTCTGAAGCCTGTGTTCTGTTTGCTCCTTTCTCACAAGGATGTTAACTTTGGCAGGGAGGCCAAGTGGTAGAGCCAGTTGACTGCCTCCCGAGAGAGAGAGGGTGGGAGAATCAATATCCCATTAAACCCCCTTCTGGTGATGGGAGAGATGCGCTTTTGAGCGTACAACGAAGTTGGTCCAATGAGAGATGTGACCTCGCCCCACCTCATCTCTCTGACATCCTGAGACTGACATGGCTACAACTACGCTGCAAAGAACTCTTCCTAGCAGTCTCTTTCCTCTCCCCTTTCCATGGAACTGGATCCGACTCACTATGTGAGAGTGTTAACTGGCACGTCGCAGCCATTGCTCCCCGGATAGTGGCCGTCTCCCTCCTAACGTGAGCTTTCCCGGCCAGCCTCCCAGAACTCTCCGTTTCCCTTACTCCCTCACTTTCAGTGCCATCTCAAGAGCGCCTGCTCAGCTGTATCGAGGGTCTCTCCTTTTGTAGCCTGATTTCTCATCTCTTAGTTACTGGCCACTCAGATCAGGTCTGTGTTGTTTCTGCTGAGCATTGTGCTGTTACTTTATTTCTTTTGAATACTAGATAGGCCCATTAAAAATACTTGAGCTCAGTAAGTTGTGTCCCTTGCCCAGCAGTTTGATTTTTACAGGGGTTTTGTCAAGAAGTGTAAAATACCCTAGTATCTGAACTTAGCCAATGAGGTCATTTTTCCCCCAGAGCTGTTGAATTTATCCTCTCCACTAGGCACAGGACATGTCTGTGAGGCTGTTCTGCTCTCCTCTGCGTGAATCCCAGAGTGCACAGAGCATCCCGATTAGATGTAAGGAGATCAGAACCTGTCTCAAGTGCAGCTGGTATGAGGGACTATTAAGTAGGAGCAGTGATATGATGCAGGGGATGCAAGTTTTTGCTTAGTTGGCTTGTTGTTTACATTGCCTAGGCGGATGATGAGTAAGACTGGTGAGTGGTCAGTGCAAGTAGCCCTCCTTCATCTCAATGGGCCACAAGGGTGAGATCAGCCATATGCATTAAACTTGACCCCAGGAATAAGATTAAATACATTGCACTTGATTCTCCTTTATCCTGCCTTTGCAACACAAAGTAACCCATCATCAGGGACAATTAAATTGCCAGCAAAAGTAACAAAGTAGCAGAGGGAGCAAGTGGCTCACACAATGAATGTCCTGTGCAATTAGCAAGCACTTCACATATGCCCTTGCTTTAAATGTGAGTCACTTCCCATTTTGCCAGGGGCTGCTTGACCCTCCCTTCTGCTGCAGGCCCTGTTTCCGCTCCACCCTTTCTCATAAACCCCCACCCCGTCTCTTCTCTGCCTCCTTTCTCCCAGCATTTCCCAAGTGCCGCAGATCAACTGATTTGTGGTGTTTAAGCTCTGCTAGGGAGGAGCAGGAGCAAGGATGGGGTGCAAATTAGCTGATTCACAGGAATCTAGAAGTTCTGGGAGACAGGGGGAGGCGTAGGTAAAGGGTCTCCGTTGTGCAAGGAGCACAGGAGGCGGGGCAGAGAGGGATTGGGTGGGCTGCACATGGAACCCCAGTGGGCTGCATGCAGGATGCAGGTTGCCCACTATTGAGTTAGATTTTTGGTTTTCATTCTGATCTTTCCATATTTTTACAGTTTTATTTGAAATATGAGAGCTCAGGATTAGGTGCCCTTTTACTAATCAAAATAAAGATCAAAGAGGTTCCTGCAGGTTACCATCAGGTGTCCTGGAAGTGTTCGGAAAAGTTATTGCTGATGATCCCTACCTAAGCAGTAGACATACTCCCTGTGGTCTCCCAATTGCATCAGGACTGAGAGACAGATTGCATAGTGGATTGCCAAGGTCAGGTTTTTGGAAGATTTCCATTACCGGGGCAGGCGGATGTCACCCCAACCATCACTGTTGAGGACCTGGGGGGACCAGGGTTGCACTCGCTGGGTTTGGAGACTTGATGGACTCACCTAGAAATCAGTATTGGTCTGTTTGGGATGGAAGCAGGATGAGGCATTTGTTATTTCATGGGGGTGAGATTTCCTTTTGGATCTTGGCAGCATATGGAATGATCCCCTGTCTGCAGGATCTAACCCCTGCAGAGTCTGTAAAGCCAAGGTGACTGTTAATTGCATCTCTGACCCACTTCGTCTGGTTTTTAACTTGTTGCCATAGACATGCCCAACACGTCTGGCTTGGTGAGCCGCCGCAACTTGATCTCCTCATCAGATGCTCTGGTGGTGTCACGGTTGAAGCAAGCTGGTGCAATTCCACTGGGCGTGACCAACTGCAGTGAGCTGTGCATGTGGTATGAGTCTAGCAACAATGTCTACGGCAGAACAAACAATCCATATGACCTGCAAAGGATTGTGGGTGGCAGCTCAGGTGAGCAGGTGCCTCCTGGCAGGAAGCCCGTGCTTCGGTGCACAGATGAGTGTTGCTGATCACTTGTACTTTAAAAGCTCTGCAGATGGCTAACTAGTCAGCCTTATACATAGCTGGCATATAGCATGTGGGCAGTCTAATACAGAGGGAATTCAAAGGTGAATGTTGACTACTGAGCATTGTACCACACTGACAATATCTTACGATATCCTGAACAAACATTATGGGATTAAAAGTCGTTTGCTGAGTTTCATTAACCCTTATTGAGTGGGAGTTCATGCCTTTGGAGTGCATTGTATTAAAAATGCAATTGTGCATGTGGGGGTGTGGCACTGTATGCCCCTTCTCTTGTAGGGAGGAGGGGGTGCTAATGAACTTCCTCTGGCATCTGCCCTTGAAGACTCCCACTCCTCCTCCCCCAGGGAACATCATCCTGTGATGAACAGACAAAGAAAAGACATATAATGGCCTGATTTTTGAATGCCTTAGGATCTTCTGGCTGATTCAGCAAATAGCCAGGAGTCGGGACGCTGGTCCCTGGAGGGCCCCGATCCTTAGGGGAGGATTGGAAGGACTTGGTTTCTTGAGGCCTCGTAATACTGTGTGCTGCTTCTGTGCTGGTGTGCTGGTGACCTTGTAAACCCAAAGAAAACATGAGGGTAGGGTGATCACTGGTTAGCTTATTAGTAGGGATGTAGGTTCTTTTGTTGGTTTCAAGTTTTCTCTGTAATGCTCAGACCTGAACAGAGGGGCTACTGTGAAGCAATGGAGTAGCTGTCAGGGGAATTCCTTATGTCTCGGGCAGAACACACGGCCTCAACAGAAAGAACTTCCAGCCTTCAAGAGCTCAGGACATGAAACCAGGATCAGCCAGTGTCGGGTTTTGAATGCAGTGAATTAGGATGGAGGAACGCTGGCTGGCGAGAAGGAGATAACAAGGAAAGAGTGAAGAGACAGTCACTGAGTGGAAGAGAGAAGGAGAAGCTGTTATGAGCAAAAGCTGTCTGTTACTCTATGTGCATGCTGCATCTAGCACAGCAGGGTCTGTCCTCGGGTAGGACAGCTACACACTGCTGTAATATATGTAAACAGTGGTCACTATAATCCCAGAAATCCTTGTCTGCAGGGCTCTGTTGGAGACAGGGCTGGAGCAGAAAATTCCCATGTAAGGCTTGTCAGAATGGAGGAGCCAAGCTGGATGGATTCAGTGTGGCTGACTTATGGGAAAAGATGGGGATGCAGAACAGTCACGTGCACCATAATGCATCTGGCTATCAAGAATGCAAGTTACGTCTGCAGGATGAGAGAGACTGTCTTGGATGCAGAGCTCAGAGAATGACTTAGGGGCCATTGTAGATCTCTGAACATGAGCTGTCAGTGCAGGGCTGTGCAGGAAGAGCTGATGTGACTCAGGGATGAGGTTTGCCTTTTCACACAAGTAAAGAGCTTGCCTGGGTAGGCAGCACTGGTGAAACTGCTTCTCGACTGGCATCTGGTTTTAGGGTCCCCACTGCCAATGGGCTGTGGGAGTGCTGGAGAGCCCAAAGGAGGGCACAAAAGAGATCCAAGGCTGGAAAACAAACCTTACAGTACAAGGATTAGGGAGCTCAGTCTATTCTGCTCCTTGAAGAGAAGGGAGTGGAGGGACTTGGTCACTGTGCATGGGAAAAGAGGGCCGAGAAGGGAGGGCTTTCCAACAGCCTGGCTGACAAAGGCATAACAAGACCCAGCATCTGGAAGAGGAAGTCAGACAAAGTCCATATAGCAGTGAGGGTGATTGGAATATTTTATTGGGCAAGTGCTGAACTATTCATTGCTTGCAATCGAAGCCATTAGCTATTTTTCTAAAAATGCTTTACTTTGGCTGCTGGGAGATGTTCTGCAGCCTGAATTTTTGCCCTGGGGATAACAGAAGTGCCTGCATTGCCCTCAGCATACTCATAACACTTGCAGTTCTGCATTTTAATCGGCATAATCCAGTCTCAACCTTTAGGGCTTCAGACAGTTACCTGCAGGAGTTGGGAGGAGATTTTCCCCACCATGAGCAATTGGTGCATTATGATGTTTGGCTGTTTTCTGGGGGAGGCAAGGGTTTGCCTTCCTCTGAAGTGTCAGAGGTGCTTCATGGATGAAAAGTGGACTGGGTGAACTCCCTATCCTGGGTGGAGGAGAAGAGGCTGAAAGCACAGACTTCCAAGTGACCATTCTTTTTTTGCAGAGGCACTAGGGGATGGAAGAGATGAGTGAGGGTGGCTCTTGCAGATTCTACTTCTTTGCTTGTGTCTTTGTACCATTTTGTTGCTGCCATGCTGGTGGGCCAATGCTTTGAGGATTAGAGAATCAGCTTTTTTAGATGGTGGGTGGGAATATCTTACTTGAGTGCTCAGGGTCAAACCAATCATCAGATTTGGGGTCAGGGAGGAATTTTTCCTCCAGGTGAGATTGGTCAGGACTATGGGAGGTTTCTCCTGCTGCTGCAGCTTGAGATGTGGATCACTTGTTAGGCTCATCTGAGTGTGTCTCACTTAAGAATTGCCTGCCCTCGCAGGGCCTTTGCATTGGTGGCACCTTCGTCTCTCCTGATCTCTGCCTGTTGTACCAACAGTTGAGTCTCCGGAGGACCGAAATATGTAAAGTAATAGGGCTCAGCATAGTGGGTTCTGGGTGAAAGCAGCGTGTGATAAACAGTGTACGGTGCTCTGAGGGTCCCTGGCACCCTTAAATTCCACCACTGTCTGCAGGAAGAGAAGCAGCGCTTCTTTGTTCTGCTACAGGCTGGCTGGCTGCCACAGTGGCAAGCATGAAGGCAGCAGTATGCAGCTGGCGAAGGGAAAGTCTCTGTTTTTTGTTGTCATGCAGGTGGCGAGGGCTGTGCGCTGGGGGCTGCCTGCTCCGTAATCGGTGTGGGCTCAGATATCGGTGGCAGCATTCGGATGCCTGCTTTCTTCAATGGCATCTTTGGACATAAACCCACCACAGGTACCAAGTATCCAGAAGGGAAAATTTGTATCTTTGTGCTCCCCTTTCCCTGCCAGGCAAAAATGACAGACGGTGCTTTCCCATGGGCAACAAGAAGTCCTGTGGCACCTTATAGACTAACAGATATCTCAGTGCATCTCACCTAAGAATTGCCTGCCCTCACATGGGCCTTTGCATCTGTTTAGTCTGTAAGGTGCCACAGGACTTCTTGTTGTTTTTGAAGATACAGGCTAACATGGCTACCTCTCTGGTACTTCTCCCATGGGTGGGTATCAGTGTGGATGTGTTTGGGGAGGTAATCCATGTGCTCCCTTGTGACGTGTATCTTTTTTGGGGGGATTTTAAGTACCAGCTTAGTGCTGGACACTGCAAGCCAAATTGCTCCCGGGTGTAATTCCCTGAAGCTAGTGGAGTTGCACCAGCAATGAATTTGGCTGGAGCACCTATTGGAGAAGCTGACTGTTCGTCCTTTATTTTAAGAACCAGCAGCTGAGACTGGCCAGTGGGATGGATCACTCAGTGATTGCCCTGTTCTGTTTGTTCCCATGCATTTGGCACGGGCCATCGTTGAAAAACTGGATGCTGGGCTAGATGGAATATTGCTCTGCCCCAGAATGGCCATTTTTCCGAGTCACATTCAGGGAAAGCGTGTTGACCTTAAACCTGATACATGCTGGACTCCATACTCTTGCGGTAGAATACAGTGTGTTCTACTCAGTAACAAATCTGCTAGGTGTCCTTGTATCCATAGAGGGTCGTTATGCTGTGAGCCTCTCATTGCCATGAAGC
Source organism: Carettochelys insculpta (assembly GCF_033958435.1). Taxonomy (NCBI): domain Eukaryota; kingdom Metazoa; phylum Chordata; order Testudines; family Carettochelyidae; genus Carettochelys; species Carettochelys insculpta. Next base: position 45,693,465 of record NC_134149.1, on the reverse strand, counting down.
TCCGTCATGCAGCTTAGTGGCTGGACAGCCTAGTGTGGCTGGACTGTAAGCAGCCAAGCAGCCTGTTGCTCTAGTTTGTTTTAGCTGTGTGCTTTTTCCCCAAGTGGCACTCTCTCCCAATTCCCTTGTGATGATTGCCCTGGCCGAAGTCGGGTTTGCAAGGATATGCCTTGCCATGTGATGACTAACTCATGTGCCTCTGCACTTCCAGGGGTGGTCCCCAACGACGGGCAGTTCCCCAATGCTGTGGGGGTGCGGACGGAGTTCCTGTGCACGGGTCCCATGTGTCGCTATGCTGAAGACCTGGAGCCCATGCTGAGGATCATGGCTGGGCCTGGAGTCAAAAAGTAGGTTGCTCTTATCACCTGGTGACATTCATCATTGATCTCAGTCACTTTCTAGCCAGCAAGGCATAAATCTGATTATTTCTGGTTACTCCTTTTGGATCCTGTTTCTTGTGTAGTAGTCCTGAATAAAGACTTGGGGTGACCCCTAGAGCAACTGTCTGTTGCTGGCTACTCTCTTACGTTGGAGTGGAGGGAGCATTAAGCAGGCCAACCAGCTGCAGCAAGGGAATGTATGCCTGCCCTCCTTCGGTTCATGAGCCATTCGGTAAACCGTGGGCCCAGCCTGGTGGATGATACCCTAATAGTCAATCAGGAGGAGGTGTCTGAGAATTCAGCTTGCAGAAGCCTTTAAAATATTTATGGGGAGATGCAGGGATGCAAATGAGCAGCATCTTGCAGGCCATAGCTGCTCCTTCAGCAGTGGAACCAGCATATCGCCTGCCATCTGGGTTAGTCTCTGTGTCGGATCTCCTGTGTCAACGTGCCATAGACATTGCCACCCATAGGCAGTCATGCCATTCTCAGCAGGGAGGGCTACATTCTGTCCACTTGGAGAGTCACACTCTGCTGCAGAGTTTTGATGGGAGTGAGATACTCTTCTTGAATAGCTCTTCCAACAGGGCCTCGAGTGTGGGGAATGGCTTAAAATAAATGCAGAGTCGCTGTTCAGTAACTTACAGGTTACTTCTTCCTCCTTCCTGGCCAGATTCTTACAGCCACTCTGTCTCATCCCAACCACCATGACCCATATTGCCTGCTTCTGGGTCCCACCCCTTGTGCTTATCTCAGCACGTTCAGGTGTAGTCCTTTCATTCCCACAGACGAAGGCACGTTAGCCAGTTGGGAGCCTGTGCTTTTGCTCCCTGAGGTCTCCCTATCCTGCGTGGAGGAGAAGAGACTGAAAGTCTGACAGCACGGGAGCACAGACTTCCAACTGACCACCGTTATTTCTGCAGAGGCACCAGTGGTGAGAACAGGGGGAAATCTTATAGATTCTTCTACCCTGCTTCTGCCTCTGTGCTGGCTTGTTGCTGCATGTGTCCTTATATGTGCATGTTCAGCTCTGAGCCTACCTCTCTGCTAGCTGTCCAATGTGCTGAATGCTGTTAATGCTTGCTACTGGCTGAGCAAAGATCCAATATGGAGGGGCGTCTTGGGAGACCAAGATTTTCTTACAACAAAAGAGAAATGGGGAAACTGCCAACCCAGTGACTGTGTGTGACATTGAGACAAGCAGCCTGATGTTCTTAATGCTGACTGGAGCAAGATGTCGATGGTTAAAATTACAAGAATCTGTGTGTCAGTAGCAACTATCTCCTTCTTAACACAATGGTGGAGGTGTACCTTACTGAAGAACTTTAGCGTGCATGCATGCAGCATTTCAGTTTTGGGGAACTGCTGGAGATGGGGACTTATGAGCCAAGTATTTTTCCTTCCACGACAGGCTGAAGCTGGATGAAAAGGTCTCACTGGAGAAATTAAAATTCTACTGCATGGAGCATGATGGGGGTTCAGTTTTTGTGTCCCCTGTGGACAGAGAAATTCTTCAAGCCCAGAGAAAGGTAAGAGGGACCTGATTATTCAGGCATTTGGCTGCTGTGGTGAGAAGCATGGTAGGCAAAGCCAGAGGGAGAGGTTCAGAGAGTCAGCTGCATAAGAAGTGACCTACTCTACCTATGTCTGTTCCATCTCCTGCTTATGTGCTAACACTTTTGAGTGGTACTGATCTGTTGAATCAAGAACATGCTGCCAGAAAGTTCTGAGGTTACCTGTGATGCAATTCTTAAACCAAATTAATTTGGTTGATTATCTAATCTCCAGTGGAAATCTGTTTGCATTATAAAACTACCAGATGATTTCTTTCACTGTCAGTCTCTGCACAGAGGAGACCAGGATTGAAATGCCCAAGGTTTGTTACAAATTGAGGTAGCTGTGCATTGTGTCAGAGTTATAAATGGGAAGCTGGGCATGCATTGCACACATCATTAAGAGATGAGGTCTAAGGCTGAACCAGCAGCACAGAGCTAAGATGCTACTGGTTTGCTCCTGTCCTTCAGATGAGATGTTAAATTGAGATCTTTTGACTTATTTTCAGTACAAGTCTGTGGAATATTGAAGAGCTCACAACTCTGATGTTCAGCTTTTGGACAAGGCCCACGTGTGACGGTTGTCATGAGTTCTTTATACACAAATGGGCCGTCCAGTGTTCTTGTCAAATTTCAGTTTGGACAATTCTGTTTTCCCTGCCTAAAAGTCTCCTTGTTTATACTGTGAGGATCCTTTGGGATTCCTTAAAAGGGAAGGAGCCATACGACTAGTCCTAAAAATGTCATGTTTATAAAAGCCACGGGAGGGTGTCAGCCACAGCTGTGTGTGGAATGCCTGACCCCTTTTGCCTTCACAGTCATGCCCCCTAGAGGGTTCTACTGTATCTGCTGATGAAACATGCTGTATTTTTAAAAAGTCCTTGTAGTACCCAGCTAAATAATAAAAATAGGGGTGGTAGAGATGTAAAGTGTTAACTGGTTAACAGGAAAGCATTAGTCTTACCAATTAACCTGTCTTAACCATTAACCCCAGGCTGGCTGGCCAGCTCCAGCAGCCTCACACTGGCCTGCTGATTCCAGTGGCCCCACACTGGTCCGAACAGCTCCAGCTGCACCTCCCAGCCAGAGCAACCAAAGCAGAGCTTCCTGGCTGGAGTGGCCCCCCGCTGTGCCTCCTAGCTGGAGCAGAGCCACTCAGCCAGAGCAGCACCAACTGCCTGGCGTGGCAGCCCCAGATGTGCAGGTTAGATCAGCTCCAGCCATGCCAGCATGCTGTCCCTTTAATCAGTTAATAGTTTAACTGAAGTATTTTTAAGTCCTTTAAACAGTTAACTTTTGGAACAGTATTTGCATCCCTATGGGGTGGCCCACATCCTGTGTAATAACTGTCAGCTGTGTTCGGCCCCCTGGCCTTAGCTGCCTTTGCTTTCCCCTGTGCGACCGATCTCTCATTGCTTTTGAGAGCAGTGAACTGTTACACAGAATGATGGATACACTCCTCCTCTTATATTTCTGCAAGGTGGTGGAGCACCTGGAGACTCGGCTTGGGGTCCAAGTTCAACACATAACAATCCACAAGATGAAGTATGCCTTCCAGATCTGGTCTGCTATGATGTCTTCCCGGGACGGTGATGGGCAGGTGTGTGTGAGTCTGACTAGGACCCAAGCATGCTGCCACAGCAGAGAGGAATTTGTCAATGGACAGAGAGGGATGTTTGCATGCTTGATAGGGTCTGGTCCCACCTGTATGTCTCCTCTCTTCTTCCATTGTCTTGCTTCCAGCTTCCAACTCTATAGTCCTGTAACTTTAAGCATCATCCTCTTGCTCCAGCCATTCCTGAGGTGACTAGCAATCCAGTGACCTAGCAGGTGAGGGACATCTTTTAGCATTCTTGCTTTGGACTTTCCTGTGCACATCCTTGCAAGTGCAGCTAAGGAGGTGGTTTTCTATGTAGCTACTTGGCTTTCTTTTCCCTCTTTTCACTTCTAGTATCGGGGCTTGGTGCAGGTCAGGACTGAGATTCATTAAGACGGCTGGGAAGCAGATTTGGGCGGGACTGACACTAAAGAACATAAGAACATATTCTGTTCTGGTGCAAACCGCCATATATCTTGTCCTCCTTTGCCACATTTGAGTCTTGGCCCATGAAAATAACTGTTGCTATCATAAAATACTCTTATGTCATGACCCTGCCAGCTTTCCTATGTACATAAGCCAAGGCTTGCTGCAGGTAGTGAAAGGTGTTGTGGAACACTTCACATAAGTGAGAGGGTCATAGTATAGGTACAGGCTGAGTTAGGTTATGTACCTCAATGAACACCCATGTGTGCAAAGTGTAAATGATGTATGTACTAGCCAGCATATAGTGGTCAACAGCTCTGCAAGTTAATATAAAGTTTCATTGTTGGATCTGTGGGATACCGCTTTTGTATTGTAATACTTACCCGCTCTCTGCTCTGCCTGAACCATGGATGGCCATCTTCTCTCTCACTCATTTTGTTTCTTCTGACTGTTCTTAGTGCTTGTCCTGAGCTCCAAGCTCTGCACAGCAGCATTTCATGTCAAAATCCTATAGCACACATAATGGGCTGCGTATGCAAATAGCAGAAAGGTTCAGCTCCCTAAAGAGACAATCCTAAGCAGCGCTACCATGTCCCCATCTCATCAATCTTCCTTTTCTCCAGATCCAGAGAGAACAGCACTAACATACATGTATCAGTAGTGAGCAGCCATATATAATATTCACTTCTGCCCCTCGTATTGCATCATCTTGGGGTCCACATCAGAAACAGACGGTGCCAGTGGATGAGCCCCTTCCTTGCTGATGAGAATCACTACTCAGCCAGTACCAGATCTGCTTCTCAGGGTCAAAAGGTATCTCACTGATTCCCCCTTTCTCCAAGATATGGTGGGCGCCGTCAATTGACTTAGCAGTGCATGGGAAACCTGCCTACACCCTGTGCGAGTCTAGTATTTAACAATACTTTTCTGTTCAGGTATAGATGGGGATTGGTCACTTTTGGTTCAGTATGTGGTCTCCCCACCCTCCTCTACAGTGAATGCAGCTCATCTGATGACGGGGATAATGCTGCTGGTAATGGGTTCAGAGCTTTCTCTTATCTTGCCATTCACTGCGTATTAACTACAGCCACCTGCCAGCATTGATGTTCTGTGTGTGTTTATTGCAGGAAGCACAGCTGTTTGCAGACCTGCTTGGGGACCATGGGAAGCCTGTGTGGCCGCTGTGGGAGTTGATGAAATGGTTCCTGGGCATGTCTTGGCATACCATCCCTGCCATTGGTAAAGTCAAGCCATCTCATTTAATGGGGCTTTCCATTTAAAAAATAAATTAACGCAAGTTTAAATGAATTAGCATTTGTTTATAATCCTAATTTACAGCTTGCAGTTCCAAACTGGACTCTCTTTGTAAAATTATGATAGCTTGTGCAGTGTTTGATATGATTCCAACTTGAGTAAATAACATTCTGCCTCTTCAAATCCCTCCCCAGCTGTTCCAGTTCTTCTTCAAGTGCTTACTTATGGCAATTCCAAGTAGGTGTCTGTGTGCCACACGCAGTCGGTAGAAGGCTTGGCCCCTACAGCTCAGGTGCCACCTGGAGTCACATCTTCATGTCATCGCATATAGGGCCCTGCTGTCCTGCAGACTCTTTAGTTCCTTGTTACGGCCAGTGACGGTCATTGGAGCATCCTCTGTCTCTCATATTCCTGAACAATTCCCTGATCGACTCTTATTTTTTTAAATAGTTGTTAGCAGTTCTTAGTCATAGTGTAGTTAAAGTTAAACCTTGTTTTTAGCCAGGGTCTGCATCCCTGTTCCCTTCCCCTCCCGGGGACCAGGGCATGTTTCAATCCCAGTCCCAGTCCCTGGAGTTTAAGGCATGTGTGGCCTGCCAGAAACCAATGCCAAAGGGCAGCTTGCATATATCCTGCTTAAAGTGCTTGAAGAAATAATAAAAGCAGAGCCTGTCAGCCTCAGGGGTAGAGGTTCACTTAGCTGCCATTTTGGTGTTCCACCCAGGAGGTGCAGGCCATTCAGAATTCACTAACCTGATGTGGGGAGAGGTGGAGCGAGGGTCTTTTTGAAAAAAGAACATGATGGGTTACACCTGCAAGTTCAGCTTGGGATCTTTATTTGGTTATTTCAAGAATAATGGCCCCTCTTTGAGCTCCTAGCGACATGCTTGTTACACTATTTACCATGGAAGATGCCATTCCAGGCCATAATAACCTCTGCTGGGAAGCAATGGGAAGCGACTGTCTAGGAAGGAGTACAATGGAAACAGATTTAGGGGTAATAGTGGACCACAAGCTAACTATGAGTCAACTGTGACGCTGTTGCAAAAAAACCAAACACAGTTCTGGGATGCATTAACAGGAGTGTTGAGAGCAAGACACAGGAAGTCGTTCTTCCGCTCTACTCAGCGCTCATTAGGCCTCAGTTGGAGTGTTTTATGTCCAGTTCTGGACACCACATTTCAAGAAAGATCATAGAATCATAGAATTATAGGGCTGGAAGGGACCTCAGGAGGTCATCTAGTCCAGCCCCCTGCCTAGAGCGGGATCAACCCCAACTAAATCAACCTAGCCATGACTGTCAAGCTGGGACTTAAAAATCTCCAGCGATGGAGATTCCACCACCTGTCTCAGTAAGGCATTCCAGTGCTTCACCACCCTCCTGGTGAAATAGTTTTTCCTAATATCCAACCTACCCCTCTCCCTCTAACTTCAGACCATTGCTCCTTGTTCTGCCGTCTGTCACCACTGAGAACAGTTTCTCTCCATCCTCTTTAGAGCCCCCTTTCAGGAAGTTGAAGGCTGCTATCAACTCACCCCTCAGACTTCTCTTCTGCAAACTAAATAAGCCCAAATTTCTCAGCCTCTCCTCACAGGTCATGCACTCCCACCCCTTCATCATTTTCATTGCCCTCCACTGAACCTGCTCCAATGCATCTGCATCCTTTCTATACTGGGGGGCCAGAACTGACTGCAATGCTCCCGATGTGGCCTGACCAGTGCCGAGTAGAGGGGAATAACAGCTTCTATTGATCTGCTGGCAATGCTTCTCCTAATACACCCCAATGTGCTGTTATCCTCTCAGTTCACATCTTTGCAAACTTACCAAACTGCCAAACACACTTCCAAACTGCCCCTCTTTGCAAAACTGCAACACAAATGCTCAGACACAGACAGACACTTGGATTTTTCAGCTCACCAGCTCCCAGTGCAGCCCCCCAAAAGCCACACTTACCTGAGCTCCTCTCGGATGTTCTCCCAGGCAAACCCCCGTTAGCTCCTGCCCTCTTCGCTGTGGGCTGCCTTCTTAAAGGCTGCTGCTGGCTAGGCCTGGCTCAAGGCCTTGCCTCCAAGCCAAACAGCCCTGCAAGGCCCACCTGAGCTTCTCTCGGACATTCTCTCAGGAAAACTCCCTGCTAGTTGCTGCCCTGTTCAAAGATGTGGAGAAATTATAGAAGGCCCAGAGAAGAGCAACAGGAATGATTAAAGGTTTGGAGAACGTGCACTATGAGGGAAGACTGAAAGAACTGTGCTGGTTTTATTTAGAAAACGGAAGGCTGAGAAGGGACATTATAGCAGTTTTCAAGTACCCCGAAGAGGGTTTGAAGGAGGAGGGAGAAAAATTATTCCCCTTGGCCTCTGAGGACAGGACAAGGAGCAATGGGCTTAAACTGCAGCAAGGGAGGTTTAGGCTGGACATCAGGAAAATCTTCGTAACAGTCAGGGTGGTTAAACACTGGAATAAATTGTCTAGAGACGTTGTGGAATCGCCATCACTCTAGCAGGTTAGACAGACATCTATCGGGGATGGTCTAGCCGGGGCTTGGTCCTGCTAGGAGGGCAGGGGACTTGACTCAATGACCTTCCGAAGTCCCTTCCAGTCTAGTATTCTCTGATTCTTTGAGGATGTCTGAGCTTAAGGCCTAACTTCTGACCCTCCTTACACCATTTTTGTGAGGACAGAGTGCAGCTGCAGCCTCACCCAGCCTTTCTCCCAAAGCTCATGTCTCAGTTTCATGTCCATCACGACAGTTTTTTATCTATGCCGCATGCTCACAGTTGGCAGCGAAGCTCCTGTCCTGTATCTGGGCATGCTATGATTTGGCAAGAATACCTGCTCCCACACTGATGGCATTGTCCACAAGATCTGGGAGCGAAGACTCCATTTCCTGAATATTTGGTGGGCATTGGCTTTTTAAATCCAACACACAAAGCTGTTTCACGCATCAAACCAGCTGTTTGTCACGGGAGCAGACGGGATGAAGGGCCTTCTGGTGTCTTCTCAAAGAGTTTCTTTGTTGTTCATGTCCTGAATCTGGGCATGTCCTGATTTGGCAAAAATACCTGCTCCCACACTGATGGCATGGTCTGCAAGAGCACAAGCACTGCGGCATTCCTGGCCAGCTCCCAGTCCTGGAGATTTGCTGGGTGGTGCGATGGCTGTCGATCCTCACTTTTGCTTCTGATTTACACCATTACCCAGCATGCCAGGGAAGTGGCAGCATTTGGCAGAGCAGTACTACCGTCAGTGATTCCATGAACTCCAATCCCGCTGCCTCATATGGGAGTCACCTGTTTGTAGGAGACATGAGCAAGCACTCTTAAGATGAAGAATGGATACCCACCTCCCATAACTCTTGTTCTTCGAGATGTGGTGCTTGTGTCTATTCCAAGACTTAACCACTTGCCACTCTGTCGGAGCGACCCAGCAAGAAAGAACTGAGGAAGTGATGAATTGGCAGATCCCTAAGGGCAGTACCATGAAGGTGCAACTCCAGGGGGCTCAGCAGGTGACCTGATGGCTACCGGTGGAGAAGAACTTTCCAGTGACTGCATGTGGCGTGCTCACACTGGCTTATAAAGCACGTGAGCAATACATCCCGAAGAGCAACAGTTATGAGAGGTAGATAACTCTTTTCGACAAGGTGCCCTTCACGTCGTGTCCTAAAAACAGCTGTGTCCTGTTTTGCATGGATGCTACATTCCACCCAAAAGATCAGTGCATTTAACAGGACGCAGGTAACGCTAGATAATGTAGTGTGTACAGTGCCATAAGTGACGGAGCGCTGCTGCAAGGAGGTAAAGGATATGCACGTCTGTGGCATCTGACTGAGTATCAACCACGGGGAGCCATGATGTGGAGTTGGGTGGGGGTTCCGTTTTGTGGTTACTAGGCTTTTTACTGGAATGTCGCCTCATCGTTCAGTTTTGGTTTGGATCCTCTCTGGGATCAAGGCAGCATACGAGTTATTTGTAATCATATATATAGTAAGAGTTTCCAGATATTTGACGCATGCAAATGCTAAGGATGAAGAGGAATTATTCAGGGTAATTCTTTGCAGAGGAAAATATAAGTGAAATATTAGGGAAAATTAAGAATGCTGAGGTCATGAGGCTGCAGAATGCTTTCTTGTGGGAAATGGTGAAAACCTCATTGCTTGACTCATTTAAAACTATACCAGATAATAGTTGCAGAGTGGTGGCCATGTCCTGTAGCACCTTAAAAATAATAATTTTATTTATTAGATAATAAGCTTTCCTGGGTAAGAACCACTTCATCAGAGTCATTACCTAAAGTTTGTTACCTAATAAATAAAATGATTAGTCTTTAAGGTGCTACAGGACTGCTTGTTTTGTTTTTTTTTTTAATGTCAGATAAAATACTGAATAGTGTATTGTAGGGTTTGGTCTTACACTGGCAGATTTTGCAGGAAGCACAGGGAAAGAATGGAGCCAAGAACCTCCTAGAAATTAAAGAATGAAAAGATCTGGTTGGTCTATTTTCTCATCTGAGTCAGTGCATGCTTCTGGGAACACATCTCCATTGGCAGGGCCAGGGATGCTGGGCTGATGACATAGAGAGGAGACAGGAATATTTCCTTTCTGGCTCAGGCTGAGCATGTTTCTTTCTTTAACATAAACGTACTCATTCCCCAGGTGGCTCACATACAGCTGTTTGAACCTTGAATTCTTTACATCCATTACATGTCACAAATAGGGCTCTTGGACATATTGGCATTGTTAATCTTCCCTGATTCTTCCATCAGTGTAGAGAGAGAGAAGTAACCTTAATTACCCTGCCTGTACAGGCAGCATCTGCCCTCTTTACACAGAAGCCTGGAACAATTGCGATGCTCCCAAGCCTAGTCTTGCTAAGAAGAGGATATTTGCCCATGGTTCTTTGTAAAGCAGACTGCACTGTGTGATGTGCTGCCTCCTCTTTGCCTCCCTGTAATGCTGTGTTTGTGTTTGCTGTTGCCCTGCAGCCCTAGCACTGACAGAGAAGCTGATGAAACTCAGTCCTGGTGGGAATGCCAAGCTGGTGAGCATGGGATGTAGCCTGCGTACTGAGATGGTGGATTTGCTGGGGACGGATGGGTTGCTTTTGTACCCTTCCCACCCCATAGTGGCACCGAAGCACTACTCTCCCTTGGGGATGCCTTTCAACTTCGCGTATACAGGTAAGCAGCCCTTGAGGGTGGGAGATGAGCTGGCAGTCTTGGCTATGCCAGAAGCGATCAGATAGTGCTATGCTGTCTCAAAGGACCTGTCCCATGGAACAAAAACGTATAAAAAGAGGAAGATCTCATGAGAACCTTTCCTTTTAAAACTTGGGGAAATGTATTTCCAAGTTTGAGAGGGCAGTCTAGCCATGTGTGTCTCGCCCTGGAGAATAGTATCAGAGGCGTGGCTGAGTTTGTCTGTATCTTCAAAAACAACAAGAAGTCCTGTGGCACTTTGTAGACTAACAGATATTTTAGAGCATAAGCTTTCGTGGGCAAAGACCCCCTTCGTCAGATGCACGAGTGGGGGTGTTCCAGAGGAGGGTTTAAAGAGAGAGCCTCACTCAAGGGGAGGGCCAGAGTTGACAAGGTCTGTTCAGTCACAGAGGATGTGGCCTGTTATCAGCAGTTAATGTGCAGTTGTGAACATCAAGAGAGGAGAAATCAGGTCAGGTCAGTCAGGGAGGGTGTGGCCCTTTATCAGGAGAAACTGCTTTTCTAATTGGCCAACCAAACCCAGTCTCTGTTCCATCCTTGGTTGATGGTGTCAAATTTGCAAGTGCGTTGCAGGTCAGTGGTTTCTCTTTGGACTTTGTAAGTGATGAAGCTCCATAAACAAAGGCCAATTGGCAGATTCCCTCATTCTCAGGCCAGAGGGATCGTTGTGATCATCTAGTTCGGTGGTTCTCAAACTCCTCAGCCAGTCTGACCTCCTGTATAGCACAGGCCTGGAGAAGTTCCCTAAATTAATTCCTGTTTGAAGAAAATCAGATCTTCTAACATCCTTTGTGATTTAAATATTTGCAAATTGTCCTTGCTGTCTTTACTGAGTCAAATTCCCTGTGTGCCCTGTGAATGCTGCAGATAGTGAGAAGGGATTGCTCATGTGGAGGACCAGGGATCTCTGTTCTGATCTACTCTTCTCTTTCTTTCAGCTGTTTTCAATGTCCTGGGCTTGCCTGTCACCCAGTGCCCACTGGGCTTGAGCAGTGAGGGACTTCCCTTTGGAATCCAGGTGGTGGCAGGGCCGCACAATGACCATATGACACTGGCAATGGCTCAGTACCTGGAGAAGGCATTTGGTGGCTGGGTTTGCCCTGGAAAATCATAACACTGTATTCCTAAGACCCCTGCTGGCAGGAACATGGAGACCACCCTTTTCCCAAACCTAGCAATGGGCATTGGTGCCTGTTTGGATCCGAACAGTAACCCTCCCTCCCATACACCCAGCCTCCTGTCGGGAGCAGCGTGGGCAGGGTAACCCAGCCAGGACCGGTACTCATTGTCCTCCAATGAGTGGCCAGGCAGTAAAGCTCCCGTTCATGTTTCCAACTGGCATTTTCTCCTCTTCCTGATGACAATGATGGAAGTAGGAAAGAGGGAGCGAGCTCCCCTTTTCAGCATCTTTCTTTAGGAGGCTTCAAGTTCTCAGGGATTCTGAATGGAAGGCTTGTGGCCTAGCTGGGGGAGGTGAGAACTCATGCCCTGATTAGATGGGCTGCTGCTCTGAGATCACTACTCTCTATTTTCAGTTATTTTCTTTCTCTGTATTATTTGCCTCTTACAGACGAAGGGAAGGGGTGGGGAGAAGGGGTGGGCTGGTCTGTAGTTACTAATGCAGGGTGCCTGCAGTGTACAAAACTCCCACAAATGTGTAAGACCCTTGCTTGCTCTGCGGCTGGAGTATGGTGCTTTCGTATCCCTCGCCTGATTGAAATGTCCAGGCCCAACTGGATCACTGGATACTGCAGTCCAGCTGAGCTCAGCAGAAGTGAACAGTTTCTGTATTTCCCCCCTAAGCGGAGAAGGGAGGAGGTTGCCTGTGGTACATTGCTGTTTTAAAGCATTTAGTACCAAAGGCAGTGCCACCCACCTGGCAGCACCACCTCCTGTCCTCCATGGGCAGCTGCTCTTCCAGCGGCAAAGGAAGCACTGCCAGCTGTGGAGCTGAACCTCCTGCCTTGCTGGGATCGTTTCTGCACCAGAAGAGCACTGATAAGGGAGGACAAATTGTTCCCTGTTTCATGAGATGGCCTCCCAAGCTCTTCCCTTTTCCTCCACTCCACTGGGGTGGCAGATTGGAGCTAAGCTGCTTCAGTCTCTTCCCCTCAGCCCCTCCAAATAGGGGAATAGTACTGCTAGAGAGGTAGAATTCTGTTCTCCTTTGGCTCTGGGCCCTGCTTCCATGTGGTCCCCAAGTGGGTGCACACAAGCACGGTGGGCTACCAGCCCTTTCTTTGGAGCAATGACGTATGCTTGTCCCATGCAAACGACTCAGCTTGTATTAAAGAGTTTGCATCTCTCCTGACCCTGGCATAGCTGTGTCCCAGTTGTTGACAGCTTTCACTTGTTGCCATGTTGTCCTAGGCTTTATGGTGTGGCTGGATGTTACCAACTGAGCAACTGGGGCTGTGTGTGGTCCTGCACAGGGGACTCCAAGGAACACTGAGGGTGCTTTTGCACTGAACGACTTCCCACGTAGTGCTGGTGTGCTGTGTTTCAGATAAGATGTAAACTGAAGCCATTTCCAGTTGTGGGTGTGAATGGTCTCATAGTGTGCATATACTCCTGACAAGAGCTATCTAATCCAAATTCCGGCACACCAGCTACACTGCTGTGTGAACTCCATCCATGTTTTTCTGTGTCCCCTTCCCAAGCCATGTTCTGTCCGTGGAGTACGGTTATAACCCACCACTCCAGAGATGACTGCATTTCAGGGGTAAGAAAAAAATGGTTATATCTGTAAGCTGTGAAAAAACAAACCAGCCAGCACCCGGTAAGGAGTGTCTCCTTTAGCTCCGCACCTTGAACAGCTGTTGAACAGAGTATTTTAACACCGTGCTTGGGGCCTGTGACAGTAACGCTGTTCAGGTTTAGTCACAAGTCAGCCGCAAGTGTGGGAAAGGTCACGTTGCTAAATGTTGCAAGCCAGGTGTTCTGTGCACAGACTTCTTGCTTTTTTTGACCCAATGCCCGTATTTTGGCCATACCCAATTCGTTAGCTACATACAGATGAGCTATTGCTCTTGTGTGCAATCTGGGGGAAGTCAGAACCTCTGGGCCCCCTACCCATTCACCTGGGTTGGCCGCTCTCACACTGCTCTGCTGATGATAGCTTCTCCAGGCGCTATTGTCAGCCGGTATGACAGCAGATGGTGCATACCCCCAGCTGAGTCCCAGCTCCACAGCCTGGCTTCCTGCTGGAGTAGGGTGACCATATCGCACTATGCCAAACATGGGACAGGGAGATATGCGGGGAGGGGCGGCTCCTCCCAGCTGTACCAAGGCACAGGGAGCTGGGAAGGAGGCAGCAGTTGCCAGTGTTCCTCCAGGCTCCTCCAAGGCATGGGGAGCTGGGAACCAGAGGCAGGGTGGAGGGCAGCCACACAGGGGGCTCTCAGCTCCCCATGCCTCGGGGACCAGGAGCCAGCCCCAGCCACGCCAGTCTGGCTCCCAGTTCCTACAAGAGTTACTGCCTTACTCCAGTAACCTTCTCTTTTTGGAGAAGCCACACAGTTGAGGGGCTGTTTATGGATGGGCCACGCATGCAGAGACCCAACCAGCACAGTAATTTGGTTGTATTAAGAGATCACTGCATCCCAGAAAGTAGGGTTAATAGTCTGATGTAAATAATCACAGATCTAAAGTGAAAAACTCAACACGCCTCCATGTTTTTCATCTAGTTCAATGGTAAAGTTATATTTATCCTGCAAACAGACATAACTCATAAGTTGCTGGGCTGCGATCAAGAGTAAGTCTTCATAAATGGGAACCTGGGAAGAAAAGCGTTCTGAAGGTAGGTACTCCTGTGTATTTCTCAGCTCAACCTCCCTATAGCAGTTGGCTGAAAGTGATGAAGTGAAACCCAAAGTCACTAGCCAAGGGGTAGGTGGTTCTACCTAAACTCACTTATCTAACTCATTCTGGCTTCACTTGCCACCAGAGCGCCGACTGAAAGAACCATCGAGTCAGGAAAACTGCAAGTTTCTATTGAATTAAGAATGGGAGATTGAAGCGAACTTCAATTTTAATACACACTGCATCTTTCTCCTCCCCAGTATATTTTGTGTACATATATTTAAATGATTTTTGACACTGTCTTCTGCAAATTGTACATACCAAGTCTCCTTATGTTGGTAACAAGTTACATGAGTTCGGGAGTCTCCCCCGATGCAGCGTTGAGATGCAGCTGGCTCTGGGGTGGAACACAGGGAGCGGTTATGTAGGGACCCAGCACCGAGATGCATCTAGCTCCAGGGTAATATGTAAGGGCTCATTGTACAGGGACCCCTCACCTGGCATGGAGATGGCTGGCTCTGGGTGGAGCAGGGGCTGGTTACACAAGGACCCCTTACTTGGCACTAAAATGGGGTGGGACACAGGGACCCCTCACTTGGCTGGCTCTGGGGTGGGTTGCAGGGACCAGTCACATGGGACCCCTTGCCTGGCATGGAGATGTGGCTGGCTCCGGGATGGGTAAAGGGGGATTCCTCATGTGGTGCTGAGATTCAGCTTGCTCCGGGCTGGGGGACCCCTTGCCTGGCTCTTCTACCCACTCTGTGACCCCAGCCCCCCTTGTGACACCCAGGTCCCCCTGTGATCCCCTGGTCCCAAACCTCTCTCCGTGATTCCAGGTCCCTGTCCTCCCTCTGGCCCCTCCAGGACTCTCAAGCTCCTGTGATCCCGGACACTCTCTTGTCCCCCCTCAGATTCCCCCTGCCCCATCTCTCCCCTGTTCAATCTCACAGCAGCTGCCCCGCGGAAGTGTGGGGAGTGTTCTTTGTGCCCTTTCTCTGCTACTAATGGTTCTCAATTGAATTGGTTTAACAGCTGGCCCTTAAACCACTTAAACTGAGTGTCATTAATTGCTGAGCAATGCAGGGCAGAGAGTGAGCAGGAGAATTCCGGTGGAAGTGGCAATTTCAGGAGCCACAAATGGCTCTTAAAGAGACATACAGAGCTGCACTCAGCTCTCTTTTAAAAATGGCACCACCAGCTTTGAAATGCACCCCTGCAGCTGTGCCACCTGCCGTGACTGCCTCAGTTGCCTTGCCCTTGTTACAGCCCGGCTACAAGCTGTAGTGTTGCAGGGGAGTGAAGACAAATGTCACACCTCCCTTGTACGCTTTCTCCAGCTGGTGGAGACCCTTTGTTCCAAACAGATTTCCCAGCCCAGTTTGTGGAAAAATACAGATGCCAAAGTGGCGTTCTGTGTCATGTGCCGTGGGTGCATGCCCTTGCTGAGTCATAGCTGCCATTATCCATCGGCGGACTGAACATTCTCAGTTGAGGACAAGCTTTCTCCATGGTCCATTCTCACTGTCTGTCTTCTTCGTGAGTGTGTCTGAAAGGTAGTTGTGGGTGTTTTCATCTTCACATCTTTCAGTAGCACACACCCAGCTCCTTAACTTCACAGACAATGTTAACTCATCAATGCAGCGAGATATTTGTGTGTAGCGGATTAAGGCTTTTTAGAATGACCTCTCGCAATGCAAACCTTCTACAAAGTCTGCCATGATTATGAAGGGTCCTGTGGCACCTTATAGACTAACAGAAAAGTTTAGAGCATGAGCTTTCGTGAGTTAACTCACTTCTTCAGATGCAGCATCTGAAGAAGTGAGTTAACTCACGAAAGCTCATGCTCTAAACTTTTCTGTTAGTCTATAAGGTGCCACAGGACCCTTCGTTGCTCTACAGATCCAGACTAACACGGCTACCCCTCTGATACTTGCCATGATTACGTGACAGTGGTGAATGTGCCAGGATGTTGCTTTGGGGCACTGCATGTCACAGCAGAAACTTCCTGGGTTTTGCTTGTTCCAGCTATTGTAGAAAAGTCTTTGCCATTGGTTAGTGCCCTCGGAGGGAAAAACCACAGATGAGGCAGCGATTGTGATACTGTAAGAGGACGGGGTTTCTGGGCACAGCTAGAGAAATCAGTCCAGGGCAATTTTGCTTAAAATCTGGGCTGCTTACAGCCCCAGGCTGGGATTTCCTTCCCACTAGGGCAAATCCAATCAGCCACAAGATACTTCTGCCAGCCGCACTGGCCAGCCAGAAGCCACACGAGCAAACCAACAGGCTTACCAGCTTTTATACCAGCCCAGACCAACAACCCCAAACTCAGGTGAGAGATTCTTAAACCTTTTTCACCAGCTCCACACAGATTCTTCCAGGCCCCAAGGGGTTCCGCCACAGTCCCTGGTCAACATATACTTGGATCTTACCCAAAACAACACGCTTACCCAAAATCCTTTAGATCTAAATAACTGAAGATTTATTAATAAAAACAGAACAGGGTCAGAGAGAAAAATGTTTAAAGCAATACTTTACATACATCAATTTCAGCTATTGATGCAGGCCAGAGATGTTATTTGCTGATTCTTGAAAGTCTCTGAAAGTCCATTTCATGTTACATAGTTTTAGTTACTGGAGAATTGTAGATCTGGTCCACTGGGGTCAACATGCTGGAACAAAGGCCCTTGGAGTCAGGCAGCAAAACAAAGAAGATGGATGCTGCCAAGATGGATGCTGCTAAGTCCACCTCATCATTCTCTCTTGTCTTCAGGGACAAAACCCCTTCTTCCCATCATGCTCATGCCCTTGAGCGTCAAACGTCACCTGACCCAGGTGAGCTGCTGTGGCAAAATGCCTTTGGTCACTTGTTTTGCTAGCATGTGCCTGTCAGTTACATAGCAGGTGGAATCTAGGTCTGTGGAGGCTGCATTTCCATTGACAAGTCCTGAGCCTCTGGGATGTGGGTTTGACGTCTGAGCACCTGGTTTCCACCTCCTTGTTTAGCCCAGTGTCCTGACTGGGGCTGAGTTCACACCTCCTTTTGGTTAAGGTTAGCACTAAAACATTTCCTAATACAGCTACAGAGCTAAAATCTGTAACTTTACCTACCAACGTGGTACAGACTTGTCAGGAGCACACGTAAATTCATGGTAGGAAGGTCAGGAATATGCAAAAGGATCCTAGAGAAACAGTGCAAATTCTCACATGTGAAACTGGCAAGGTTTCTGGATGCAGACTAAGGAGGCTGCTTGCCTGCGGTGACCAGTAGTCAAGCTGTGCTTCATGTTCTTGTGATGATTCTGTCGCTAATACTTGGGAAAACTCCTAACTCTTTGAATAAAAGCAAAGATGAGTGTGTGTGTGTGTGTGTTTTGGAGAGGGGGTATTGTTGTGCTAATAACGGTGTCTTGTGCTGACGGAGTCCACAGGAATTTACAGGTTGTTGGCCAAATGACGCCCACGTTTATAGGGTGCCTAGTGTGGTGAGGATGTAGGCAGCTTTCTTTTGGCTCTGTGGAGGGGAAAGGGGCCATGCCTGAGTGGGATGTGGGTGCAGGTAGGGTGCTCCCTTCATAGATCACACTGGTCAGGCCTGTTGGTCAAGTGTAGCAATAGGCACATCCCAGCTCACTCCCTCCAATAATCTGGCAGTGTTACGCCTTTCTAAGCTACAACGTCTCTGACTACCTGCACTGGGCAGCTGTGCCACCTTCTCCCCTCCACAGCACAGATCAGCCTTACAGAGATGAAGTGCGTGTAGAGGGATGCCTCACTATTGCTGAAATACAGTTGTCTCTGGAGTGGAACAGGGCAGCAACACTCTTCCACAGCAGACGTTTAGGCCAAGAAACATTGGACAGAATTTTTGGCCAGTTAAGGAAACGTAAACTCTTCATTGGTTCAGATGAAAACTCTCTATTTTGTCAACCATTCGCATTTAATAGAATTAGAGAAATATTTTTCAGCCCTTTAACATGAGGGTGCATGCCTGTAGCCAGACAGAATCCCCCGCTCTACTCCATCTTGCCCCTCTTATGTGCTTCAGAGCACAAAGGGACAAAAGGAAACAGCCTAGTCTTGGAATGCCTGAGAGCACAGGTGCGCTAATCTCAAGCACAGTCTTTGATGCCTCAGAGCACAGATGGACTGTCTCATCATGACCCTGAATGGACCGAAACCAGACAACAAAAGACAAACAGGCTAGCAGGCGACCAGGGCCTCAGGCTGCTCTTGGCTGGTACCGGTGATTGATACGCCTACACGTCGTCCCAGGAGAGGAATCTCACACTCATAAGAAAAGAATGCCTAAATTATGTCCACCTCACAGGTGTGAATTAAGTCTGAAACTCCCCTGTGAGAATTAGCGTCACAAGACAATCTAACACAACTGGCAAACACAACTGGCATCTTAAAGATAAGGAAGAGTGTACATGACCCAAGAGGTATAAAGAAGGGTCCAGTAGCCCACTCTAACTGAGCTCCAATTACCTATACGTGCTGGGCAGGAAGGTCTTTGCCTCCCGAGGTCCCAGGGGACTCCCTCCTCATACTCTTCTTCCCGAGGGATTGAGTGACAGACGCTGGCCACACCAAGCCGGGTAATGCAGGGGTGAGAATAAGACCTGCTATGTGTTTTGCTTTTGCGCGCATTTAGTAGTAGATCTATGAATTAAAGTACTTTGTTATATGCTAGCTGCTTGTAACTAAAGAAGTGAAACTATAAACCTTGTAACCATAAGAGTTAAGCTTTTCCTTATCAAATAAATAGTAAATGTTTGAGTTTTAGCCTGACTCCTCCTGTTACTGTGTTAAACTGAAGGCAAACAAAGAACCCAGCTGGTTTTCAGCTGTATTAGTGTGGTCACTGCTGAGGCGTATTGAGAGCTGAACGCTGGGTCATGCTGCCTCCACGGGGCAGACTCTTGGGGCACCCATCAGCCTCCCTGGCTGCCCACTGCGATGGGACTGTCTGTCCTAGCAGTTAAAGACTCAGATGAAGTGAGGGCACACGTGGTATCTCACCCCCGGCCATCGGCTAACAATGCCCAAATAAATTCCAGCATGCTTTTGTTCTAGGCAGTCCTAACAAGTTAATAGACTAAGGATTTGCTGTGCGGTGAGCTTCTGCACATGCCACATGTAGTTGCTTTGACCTTACAATGCTATTCAGAGGTGTGTCAGATTAGCAAGTGAAACTGGGAGCCACCTTTGGGTTTGACAAATACAGAAGAGAATAAAAAAGCCGTCCAGTAGCACTTTAAAGACTGACAAAATAATTTATCTGTTTTGTGCCCATTAATTCTTTGTCTAAGAGAGTTTGAAGTCTGTCCAATATACAAATATAATATCCAATATACAAAGCATCTGGGCATTGTTGTCACATGATGGCATACGTGATGTTAGACAAAGAATTAATGGGCACAAAACAGACATAAAAACACTCCTGATTCACAAACCTGTCAGTCAGCACTTTAATGGAGTAGGCCATTCTGTTAATGACCTCAAAGTTTGCATCTCACTGAAGAGGCGTTTTCACAACAGTTTGGAAAGAGAGGCTGCCAAACTCTCTTTTATATTCAAGTTTGACACATTAACACGTGCTTTGAACCAGAACGGGAATTTTCTAGGTCATTATAGGGGCTCTTATGCATACTTGGCTTTATCTAATTCTTGACTTCCCCCGCCCCCTTCTGCCCCTCTACTCTCTGATTTGCTCACCTTGATAATATTTTTCTGATTTGTCAACCTCGATTACTATTTTTGGTTCTCTGTGCCTTAAATATTGAGTCTGTTCTGGTATGGCTATGGTCTGAAGAAGTGCATCTGTCCCACGAAAGCTCATCACCTAATACATTATTTTGTCAGTCTTTAAAGTGCTACTGGACTGCTTTTTTGTTTTGATAGTATGTAGACTAGCATAGCTCTGTCTCTGTTACTATTCAACACAGAAGAGAATGTTAGGCTGTATTGGTTCACTACCTGCTGAGGGCACTGCTCACCAGGAGAGGGAAGCAGTGATATAGATGGAATTAGTACTCTGTCAGCCTCAGCCCTGCATGAAGCCACCAACAAGGAAGGAAGAAAAGAAGAGCACCGAAACCAAGAAAAGGACATGAACTGCTGAATTCGCTCACGGAGCAGTTGTTGGTGAGTCGTTGACAAAAGCCTCCCCGAACTCAGATGTGGTGGCTGCTTGCTTGGAAGAGTGAGATGAGACAGAGAAGGATCTGTTCTCAGGTAGGTGAGGGGCAGAGTCAGAGGTAAAGAGCTGTCCTGCCAGTAACCCGCGTCTTGCTTTGACAGAGCAGTTTTTGTTCCCCAAAGAGTGGGGAAAATGTGTGTAGTGCATAGGTGCTGGACTTTGGGGAGCTGGGGGTGCAGCTGCCCTCTTTGACTTGAAGTGGTTTCCATTATGTGCTGGGTTTACAATTTGAGTCAAAAGCTGTGAGAACCCCGCTATAAAAATTGTCCCTCCCGTTCTCACCGTGTGGCTGTATGTGTGAAACAAATGACTCCCTCCAAGCCCCAGGGCAGGGGAGCCCCAGACTTTTTCCTTGAAGCCCACCTGTGCAGCCACAATTGGCCCTGTGCTCACTACTAACATGGTGTGGGAAAGTATGAATTTTAACTATGACAGACATATATACTGGAGCACTGAATAAATAAGCTTCATTTTCATTTTAATTTGAGTAACTGTAATGAAAGAAAGCCCTAGCAAGGTGCACTCAAAGAAATGTTTCAAGGTCTTTGAAACAAAACAGTTTTATTAAAACGACACTTTACAGGAATGTTGAGAGCAAAACGTGTTCCGGGGTAATGCAGCTATGTCTAAAATGGAACAAGATTGCACGTACCCCGCCACGTAAACACCGATCAAATGCTTGACTGCAGAATGTAGTCGTGCAAGTTGTGCCGGTGAACCCCCCTCAGGCATGTAACTAGGAAATGGCAGAGGTGCTTAATGACTTTGTTTCAGTCTTCACCAAGAAGTCTGATGAAGGAACACCTAACTGGATGAGTGCTAGTGGGAAGTGGGTAGGTTTAGAAGATAAAATAAAAAAAGAACGAGTTAAAAATTGCTTAGAAAAATTAGACATCTGCAAGTCACCAGGGCCTGATGGAAATGCATCGTAGAATACTCAAGGAGCTGATAGAGAAGGTATTGGAGCCTTTAGCTATCATCTCTGAAAGGTCATGGAAATTGGGAAGAAATTCCAGAAGACTGGAAAAGGGCAAATATCGTGCCTATCTATGAAAAGGGGAATAAGAGCAACCCAGGAAATTACAAACCAGTCAGTCTGTAGGGAGAAACAGTAGGCATGGTATAACTAGACTTTAGTAAGGCATTTGCAGCAGTCTTGCATGATCTTCTTATCTATAAACTGGACAAATACAACTTAGATGGGGCTACTATAAGATGAGTGCATAACTGGCTGGATAACTGTTCTTAGAGAGTGTCACATGACTGAATTTTTATATTGGCTATGGAAACCATGCTACGTGCCTAGTGTATCTTTTGGTACCAAATATTGTGCTGGGGGGGCCATGTGAGGTGTCTAACGAAAGCTGATGATGCCCTGAATCTGTGTATGCTACTTATATGTCTGTGCAATGTCTGTATGTAAAGCTACAGGTTTTAGCTCTGTAGTTGTATTAGAAATGTTCAGAGCCAAGAGGTCACAATGGAAGGTGGGACTGCCACACCAGCCAGGGTGAATGGACTATAAACAAAGGCCTACGTGGCCAATGCATATATCGGAAATGTGGGACTTTCCTCTGGGGCTGCAATGAATGGCAACACAACACAGTATCCCACCTGGGCTGTGTCTACACGTGCCCCAAACTTCGAAATGGCCATGCAAATGGCCATTTCGAAGTTTACTAATGAAGCGCTGAAATGCATATTCAGCACTTCATTAGCATGCGGGCGGCAGCCGCTCTTCGAAATTGACGAGCCTTGCCGCAGCGCGGCGCGTCCCGACGGGGCTCCTTTTCGAAAGGACGCCACCTTCTTTGAAGTCCCCTTATTCCCATGAGCTCATGGGAATAAGGGGACTTCGAAGTAGGCGGGGCCCTTTCGAAAAGGAGCCCCGTCTGGACGCGCCGCGCGGCTGCAAGGCTCGTCAATTTCGAAGCGCCGCTGCCGCCCGCATGCTAATGAAGTGCTGAATATGCATTTCAGCGCTTCATTAGTAAACTTCAAAATGGCCATTTGCATGGCCATTTCGAAGTTTGGGGCACGTGTAGACACAGCCCTGGTCAGGTGGTAAGCCAAGACCTATGGGAGAAGAAGGGAATTTTCCCTCATAGAAAAAACTTTCAGAGGGCCTAGCACTGTCCATCTTGAACTTGGTCTTTGTCCCTGTTCCAAGGATCCATGTTGCAGCAGGCTGACTCCAGCTGGCCAGATCTACAGCTCTCCAGTAACTCAGACTATGTAACCTGAAATCATATCCCGCATGTGGTTTACTTTTAGAGACTTTCAAAGACTCAACAGAACACTGGTGGCCAACCTCAATATCTGTAACTGATGTATGTAAAGTGTCACTTTAAATTTTTTTTCTCTACCCCTGTTCGTTCGTTCTTTCTTTCTTTCTTTCTTTCTTTTTTTCTTTCAATACACCTTTAGATATTTAGATCTGAAGGATTTGGCAGGCGTGGTGATTTGGGTAAGATCCAAATATATATTGACCTGGGACTGTGGCTGGACCCTTTGGGGCCCAGGAGAATCTGTGTGGAGTTGGTGAAATAAGTTTTAAGAATGATTTGCCTGAGTAGGGGGCTGTTGGTCTGGGCTGGTGTAGCAGCTGGGAAGTCTGGGGGTTTGCTTGTGTGCCTTCTGCCTGGCCTGTGGGGCTGGCAGAGGTGCTTTTGTGGCTGGTTTGATTTGCCTGAGCAAGAAGGAAATCCCAGCTTGAGGCTGTAAGTGGCCTGGTTTTAAGCAAAGATACCCTGGATTAATTTCCCTGGCTGTGCCCAGAAACCCCATCGTATAACAGAGGGTAGTTATTAATGGTTCACAATCATGCTGGAAGGGCATAGCAAGTGGGATTCCTCAAGGGTCTGTTTTGGGACCAGTTCTATTCAGTATCTTCATCAACTATTTCGACATTGGCATAGAGAGTACGCTGATTTAGTTTGCCAATGATACCAGGCTAGGAGGGGTTGCAACTGCTTTGAAGGATAGGGTCAGAATTCAAAATGATCTGGACAAACTGGAGAAATGGTCTGAGGTAAACAGGATGAAGTTTAGTAAGGATAAGTGCAAAGTACTCCTCTTAAGAAGGAATAATCAGTTTCACATATAGAGAATGGGAAGCAACTGTCTAGCAAGAAGTGTTGCGGAAAGGCATCTAGGGGTCATAGTGGACGACAAGCTAAATATGAGTCAACAGTGTGGTGCTGTTGCAGAAAAAGGATGCATTAGCAGGACTGTTGTGAGCCAGACATGAGAAGTAATTCCGCCGTGCTACTCTGTGGTGATTAGGCCTCAAATGGAGTATTGTGTCCAGTTCCCCGCACCACATTTCAAGAAAGATGTGGAGAAATTGGGGAAGGTCCAGAGAAGAGCGACAAGACTGATGAAGGGTCTAGGGAACATGAGCTATGAGGGAAGAATGAAAGAACAGGGCTGGTTTAGTTTAGAAGACTGAGCGGGGACGTGATAGTGGTTTACAAGTACCTAAAGGAGTGTGCCCACAAATAAGGAGCTTTGGAACAGAACAGAGCAGAGCACTTGACATTCAAATGATGAGGAGAAAGTGGGGCTGGCTAGGTCACACTCTCAGACAACCGTCACCCAGCACAGTCCAACAAGCTCTCACATGGAACCCTCAAGGAAAATGCAAAAGAGGAAGACTGCGGACAACATGAAGGAGATCTACTGAGGCTGAAGAACAGCAGCTGGGGCACTCCTGGAGCCAGCTAGAAGTTTTGTCTCAAGACAGAGTGAAGTGGAGGAGACTTGAGATGACCTGTGCTCCACTCAGAGTACAGGACAAGTGTTCAAGTCAAAAGAGGGTTATAAGGTGGAGTGAGAAAAATTGTTCTCCTTGGTGTCTGAGGACAGGACAAGGAGCAAGGGGCTTAAAATGCAGCAATAAATGTTTAAGTTGGACATTAGGAAAAACTGATTGTCAGGGTGATTAAACACTGGAATTAATTGCCAAGGGAGGTTGTGGAATCTCCATCACTGGAGATATTTAAGAACATTTAAAGCTGGGGGCACTGGAGGTTTCTGGCTGTAGAGGAGGGGAGGGGGATTGGGATAATATGGGGGGAACTGGGGGTGCCTGGTTCTGGAGGAGGGGAGGGGAGATTGTTCCCCTCAGCACTGGTGAGGTCACTTCTGGAATATTGTGTCCAGTTTTGGGCCCTCCAGTATAAAAAGGATGTTGATGTACTGGAGCAGGTTCAGCGGAGGACAACAAAAATAATTAAGGGGCTGGAGCACATGACTTGTGAGGATAGGCTGAGGGATTTGGGCTTGTTTAATTTACAGAAAAGAAGACTGAGGGGTGATTCAATAGCAGCCTTCAACTTCCTGAAGGGGACCTCTAAAGAGGAGGGTGAGAAACTGTTCTCAGTGGTGTCAGATAGCAGAACAAGGAGCAATGGTCTGAAGTTACAGAAGAAGAGGAGTAGGCTGGATATTAGGAAAAACTACTTCACCAGGAGGGTGGTGAAGCACTGGAATGTGTTACTGAGAGAGGTGGTGGAATCTCCATCACTAGAGGTTTTTAAGTCCTGGCTTGACAAGGTCCTGGCTGGGATGATTTAGTTGGGGTTGATCCTGCTTTGGGCAGGGGGCTGGACTAGATGACCTCCTGAGGTCCTTTCCAGCCCTAGGATTCTATGATTGAGGTAAAGTGGGGGGGAACAGGGGGTGTCTGGCTCTGGAGCAGGGGAGGGGAGATTGGGATAATGTGGGGGGCAGCCTGAGGGTACTTATAGTTTTTTCAAAAGGGACACTTTTTTAAAAAAATGGTTTATAAACACAGGCGTTAAGGGTTGACGTGAATATTGGTCCTCTCTGTGTATGAATCTATCCCCAGGCACAACGTTTTCTTTGTCCTCATTTGCTCTCCAACCCAGGGGTGAAAGTAGCTTAAAATTTCTAACTGATACAAATCATTGTGCGCTCTTCTTAAAATAGGCGTAACCAAAATCATACTTTGATGTTATTTATGAAGGCCGGTCTCATATTCATGTGCATTGTGTCTCTTGAAAGATTGACTTTGTAACCAAATTTGAAAAAATGGTCTTCTCGCAGTTTCGGTTGCCGTGCATTAGAGAAGGGCTGTGGGCGTGGACGCTTGCTGTGCCCCTGTTTGATGGAGACATGGAGGATTCAGGCTCCAGAGCTATGAAGCAAACTGCGTTCACTCAAACGCCGCCTGCGCAGTGTTCTTGCACCAGGCCCAGTGTGGTGGGGAACAGAGACTCTTGCACCCCCAGTGCTGCTCATCAGGATGGGTTCCCTTCCCCTCTGCCGTAAACATTTAGAAGCCACCTGGAGAAGTTTGTCCTGAGTTGTCTCACTTCCTTACGTCTGCCTCAGCAGTAGCTGTTAGCCGATGATCGGGTAATGAGTGGTCTGTGAGCCTTATTACATCTGAGTCTTTAACTGCTAGGACCGGCAGTCCCTTCGCAGCGGGCAGCCAGGGTGGCTGACGGATGCCCCAAAGGTTGATGCAGAGAGCTAATTTCACCCGAGTCTTTAACTGCTAGGACAGACTGTGCCTTCGCAGCGGGCAGCCAGGGAGGCTGACGGGTGCCCCAGGAGTCTGTCCCATGGAGGCGACATGACTCAGTGTTCAGCTCTCACTGCACCTTACCACTGACCAGGCTGATATAGCCAAACCGGCTGAGGGTCTTTGTTTGTGTTCAGCCGAGTTACAGTAAGTGGAAGGAGTCAGGCTGAAACTTAAATGGCTACTATTTATTAAAAACAGAAATAAGAAATCTTAATGGTTACAAGGTTATTGCTCTATCTTCTTAACTACTAGTAGGATGATACATATGGCATACCAATTAGATTACAAATGAAAGTTACATATTTGAGGACAAAACACCTCAGCCTACAGAGCTCTTACTATTAAATGTGCACAAAATACTTTGCAGGTATAATTCTCACCCCTGCATCCTCAGACTTCGGCATAGCCAGCATCTTTCACTCAATCCCTCGGGAAGAAGAGTACGAGGAGGGCATCCCCTGGGTCCTCGGGAGGCAATGACCTTACCCGACCGGCAGGTATAGGTGATTGGAGCTCAGTTAGAATGTGCTGCCAGACCCTTCTTTATACCCCTTGGGTCACGTACACTCTTCCTTATCTAAAGGTACCAGTTGTACTGGTTCATCTTTGTGACGCCAGTTCTTACGAGGGAGTTGCAACTTAATTTACACTTGTAAGATAGAGATAACTAAATCATTAAGACAGGACATTCTTTTCGTGTGGGCGGGAGATTCCTCTTCTGGGATGATGGGTACGCATATCAGTTATCAGTACCAGCCAAGGGCAGTTTAAGGCCCTGTGGTCATCAGCTGGCTTGTTAGCCCCCTTGTCTGTACTCTTCCGTCCAGGGTCATGCTGAGGCAGCACATCTGTCTTTCGAAGCATCAAAAGACCGTGCTTGAGATAAGCGCATCTGAGCTCTCAGACATTCTCAGGCTGTGCTGTGTCCTTTGTGCTTTGTGCTCTGAGGCACCTAAGAGGGGCAAGATGGAGTAGAGCAGGGGGATTCTGTCTGGCTACAGTAGCCCAGGCCCTTCCCTTTCTGTCCTGAGTGGCTCACTGCCCATGGCTCACAGCCAAAGACAAACCTGTGAGTCACTCACACATGATGTTCCTACCTCACCATGGAGACGATGGTGTGCAGCTTTGTAAGTGTTCCTTGCCTGCGGACGGCAACTACAAACATTGTCACGTGACACAGGCATTCGTTCCCCAGCTTCTTGTTCTTTCCTGGTTGTGTTTCACCAGCCCTGGTTTCCAGTCCTTTCAGAGCACTCTGCCCTTCTTCCTCGCTGCAGGTGACTGGCTGTGGGGCACACAGGTAGAACTCGGGACCGATGGAAGTGAGTGTGTTGGGAGCAGTGTGGAATCATGCGCCGTGTGTTGAGAGTGCTTCTGCTCCTCTTTCATCAGACCCTCCTACTGGGTAAGCTTCCTGTGCTGCACTGCGACTTGGCAAGGAGAGAGGGGCCCGGGTGGCCGCGGGGTTCACAAACGTTTACGAGGCCTGGGGACCGCCCCACAGGACCCCTCTGTATGAAACACCCAGAAAACCTACCTGCAGAAGCTCAGCGAACAGTGGTTTTGCTACTGAAGAGTCCATGTAAAGCACAACCTTTGCCATAAGCACAAGAGCATATTTCTGACAGCCTGCCTTGTTTATATTCTACCAAAACAACCTGGGCAAAACTCTGCCTAACTCGGAGCCTGGGAACCGATAACCCAGTGACAATTTATTAGGAAAAAAGCCTTGAGTGCAAGTAGATGGCTGATGGACTAAAGAACCCAAACAGCAAGGTCCATGGGCAGTTTGAAAGTCTAAATGAGCACCTGGGTGGACAGTAGGAAGGAGAAATGGCATAACAATGCAGCCTCTGTGTACTGGGGGATAATATATGTTACTGGGCTTATGTACATGCATGCAGTGAAATCTTTTCCCACCTCCAAATAAAGATGACATAATTTTTTTATCAAATTTTTTTTTTTAATATTCCAAACAACTTTTTGACTGATGTGTTCCTTTGGATTGAAAATTTTTGATTGGTTAAAATGTTGCAGGTTTTTCAGCCACAAAACCAAAATCAAATTTTAAAATATCCTGTTTTTCATTATTTTCTTTTCTCTACCATTTGTCTACTTTTTTCAGTGCTAGAGAAAGAGAAAGGGAGTTTTAAAAAAAGAAGAAGAAAACTTACAACTGGCAGCCAATATGAAGCCAAGTGCCCCAGGTGTTGGCCCTCAGGCCGGTTTTGTTCACCTTCTTCTTCTTTAATGGTCTGGATGATGGGATAGATTGCACCCTCAGCGTGTTCACACATGACACGAAGCTAGAGGCAGCAGTAGATACACTGATGGGTAGGACTAGGGTCCAGAGTGACTGAGAAAATTGGAGGATTGGGCCAAGAGAATCTGATGTGATTCAACAAGGACAGGTGCAGAGTCCAGCACTTAGCAAGGAAGAATCCCAAGCACTGCTACAGGCTGCGGACTGTCTGACTAACCAGCAGTTCTGTGGAAAAGGAGGGATTTTGGGTGGGGATTACCGTGAATGAGAAGCTGGCTATGACTCAACAGTGTGCCCTTGTTGACAAGAAGGCTAATAGCACGTTACTGAGTTGCTTTACTAGCATTGCCAGCAGATGAGAGAAACGATCATTCACCTCTAGTATTGTGTCCCGTTTTGGGCCACCCTCCACAGAAAAAACGTGGACAAACTGAAGAGTTCAGTGGACGGGAATGAAAATGATGAGGGGGCTGGGGCAAGTGACTTATGAGGAGAGGTTGAGGGAACGGGGCTCATTAGCGTACAGAGGAGCGGGGTGAGGTGGGATTTGATACCAGCCTTCAACTATCAATCTTGTATGAGTCTATGAATTTGTTTTGGGGTTTTCAGGGTATTTTTACGTTAAGAAGAAAAAGCCAAAAAAGCAAAACGAAACACCCCAAATGAAGCATGTGTCTCTCATGCTGGTATCTAGTGTTTTTCAAACAGCTCCAACTCTAGCAGACTGTGCCCTGGCTTCCCCCACCCCCACACTTCCAGTCCTAAGGTGCAGGCGCACAAAGGGAGGCCAGGAGCAGGGACATGCACTGAACTGGTCAGCGCATTTGTCCAGTCAGAGGAGGTGTGCTTGGCACCGTGGGCTGTCGGGTTGCTTGGACCACAGATGGGTGTAACGAAGAGCAGAATGAATGCTCTGCAGGGGGCTTGCTAAAGAAATAGATAGTTGTGAAGGATAAATCCACGTGCTGCAGTGATTTCATTAGATGTTGACATGCTATACCCTGGGCATCCTTCATATGCCAACAGCTGACTAATAGGAAAGCAACACTCTGTTCCCTTAACTTATAATGCTATCGATCGGCTTTCCTTCGTTTGTGTTTGAAGGGATGCTGTCCCCGCCGCAGAATGTGAGGCTAACATCTGAAAATTTCCACATTCTTTTGGCATGGGAGCCTGGTTCCAGCTCAGGCAATGACAACGAATACGAGGTTGAAAGTCGTCAGCGGTACGTTACAGCTGTGAGCCGACTGACCCTTTCCTGGCCAGCTTTGCTAGTCCTAGCCCCATCTGCAATCCCTCTGCATTCCGCGCTCCTGATTTCTTAATGGTCAGTCACCTCTCTGGACCCTTACCTCGTTTCCCTCTTCTACCTTGGGCTGGGAAGTGATAGATTTGTAGGTTTTATGGCAAGTTTAAAAAATCAGTCAAGTGTTCTGTTAAATCCAAGCCCAATCTAGAACTGCAATCTTTGTCTACAAATTGAAAAAAACACTTTGGGTCAAATGAGAGATGCTTTATTTGACCCCAAAATGGATTTTTTAAACATTTTTAAAGGGCTGGACTCACAACGTGGAGAGCAGAGCCAGTGACGATGGCGGTGCCCCTCTTACAGTGTTGGGTTTGCACCCAGCATGCCCCCAAGGTCAAGCGCGTCCTCCAGTGACTAGTTATAGAAAGTGGAACAGCTTTGACAGGAAAGGCTTGTCCCACCAGAGCCTAGTGGTCAGAGCATTTTCCTGGAGACCCAAGTTGAAGCGCCAGCACCTGATGAGGAAGCGGAGGAATTAGACTTAGGTTTCCCACGTCCCAGAGTATGTCCTCATGACGGGGCTGAAGGTTATGAGAATGGCACTGCTGGCAGACATTTTCGGAATAGCATCTAGGTCCTGAAAAAAAAACCCGTTGGACAGATGCCGTTTGGCCACTGTGTGTCGATTTGTGAATCATTTCAGCTTAACTGAAATGGCATTTTTCAGCAAATGAGCTATTTGAAAAATTTTGCCCAAGTCTACTTCTACCCTGTGTGTGGCCCAAGCTGTCCAGCTATCTGCCAGCGCAGGAGGAAGTGGAGGGCTCTAGGACAGCCAGAGGGCTGGTTTTTAATTAAGCAAAAATGTATGCACGTTTTCTGCCCCTTTCCTCCAGCCAGGACGGCTGCAGATGGGGAGCGTGGCAGAGCTCAGTCTTGGCTGCTACCTCATCGGTTCACCTGACTCACCTAAGCGAGGTCTTTCTTCCTGTCCTAGGGGCTGGGAAGGGGGTGGAGCGTGGAACTGGGAGGAGGTGGGGGTAAGGAGGGCAGATGGCTGCTTCGTGTTGCATTACTGTGACTGCTTCTACATGCAGCTCTTCAAACTGGACCAAAGTGGCTGCCTGTTGGAGGAACAGCACCGGACTATTGCACGCGTGCAAACTGTACTTTGAAGACATCTACCAAATGTACTGGGCCAGGGTGAGAGCCACGGACAGAACCAACACGTCTGAATGGGCCATTTCCAATGAACTGCAGCTGTACAGAGACAGTAAGGGCCTATGGGAGCTCAAGGGCAGGAGGAGGGACGTAGCAGTCGGTGTGCCAGGAGAGTCCCCAGGGTGTTTGGATTTCCGGGCTCACGGTGGGAGCAAGTCAGGTGTGGGTTATGGAATGGTTGGCACTGATGGTTCCCAGAAGGTGGAATAATCTACCAGAGTGGAAGACGATGGCAAGTTAGGTTGCAGCTTCTTCAGTGGGCACAGGGTGAACAGGTGAGATGAAATCC
Source organism: Carettochelys insculpta (assembly GCF_033958435.1). Lineage (NCBI taxonomy): Eukaryota > Metazoa > Chordata > Testudines > Carettochelyidae > Carettochelys > Carettochelys insculpta. The sequence goes on along the minus strand of NC_134149.1, from coordinate 45,662,457 downwards.
AACTTCTGGGAGAAATTCTGAGGCATCTGCAAGTGGGTTGGGGGTGGGGAGATTGGGCCAGGTTGTCCTGGTGCTCATGATCACACCTGGCCTCAGAATCTGTGATTCTCCTGCTCATCTCCTTCTTCCATGGGCCATGCAGAGAGCGGGATCGCCTAATTTGCTCATGACACTGACAACGACTACAGTCTCCCGGACTTCAGCCTGCAGGGGTTGGGAAGGAATTTTTTTTCCATGACACATGGTTGTATTCTGGTGGTTGCTGTTTTCTTCCCACCTTCCTCTGAAGCATCAGAGATGAGGCCTGGCTAGAGACAGGACACTGGCTGGCATGGACCAGTGCTCCAAGGTGACTCAGAGAGTCTTCTGTCTGAGGGACCTGGCTGGTGTCTCATGCTCACACACTCAAGATCTAACTGATCACCAGACTAGGGGTAAGGAAGGAATTTTGCCTTTTGGATGGTGTCGTCCCAGCTGGCCTGGCCCTCTAAGAAGTTATGCAAGGGGGCCATGGGGCAAATGTGGAGGGAGTGACCAGCAGAGGGCAGCTGAAATGAGGCCTGTTGAAGCACTGCAGAGGGGAGATTGGAAATGGAGGGCGAGAGATGGGCTGAGAGCAGGAGCCTGAGAAGTGAGGAGGAGATGGAGTCAAGGGGGCAGGCTCACAGGTTAAAGGTGGATAGTGAGTCAGAGACAGTGGTGAGGAGGAGATGGCTGTCTGGGATGTGCCTCTTGCTGGATGGGTGTCTTGCTCTTGATGAATCCCATGAGGTGCTGGAGAGGGGAGGGGTGAGAGTCACAGGTAGGGAAGGTTTGCCCTGCAAAGATAGGGGTGCCTCTCCATGAGCTAATGCTGATTCACAGTCTGAGCCCGACTGAAGGTGCTGAGATACCCCAGGGGTGACCAGAGCAGTCAGCTAGACAGACAGGGGCACAAAGAATTGCAGCAGGGCCAGGTAGACCTGGGAGTCAGGGCAGAGAATCCTGCTAGCCAGCTGCCAGCAGAGCTGTGCAGGGCCCTAGACAGAGAGAATGACCGACTATCTTCCAAGCCACCTGTGTGCATCTCTGAACACCTCCCCCACGGATGTGACTGTGGAAGAGCGAATGAGGAGGGTCTGTGCATTGCAGAGCGCTGGATCACCACTGAGACATGGCCTGAGACTTCCTGCACCCATCTTGCGGGCCATTCTCCAACTGTCAGATGACAACCCCCCCATCACTCAGTGCCGGCCTGATCCTGATTTGAAAACAGCAACCTAGATGAGGCAGGGCCAGGCCCAAGCCATTTCCAATCGTTGGGAGACATTGGGGGCCAGGGAGGATTAGGGTAATATCTGTTAGAGAAAGAGACAGGCTTTTTGAGCTCCAAAGAGCTTGTGTTCAGGTGCTGAACGGGACGAGCTCTGTGCAGCTTGAAAGCTTGTCTCTTTTGCCAACAGAAGTTGCTGCAGTAAGGGGCATTACCTAACCCACCTGGTTTCTCTGATATCCTGGGCCCAGCACAGCTACAACGACACTGCAAGTGACTAGTCCTATAATAGTGACAGCCCCGGAAGCTTTGCAGGTGATGCTATAATAAGTAGCTGGAGACACCTTGAGGTTCAGACACTAGGTGAAGATCAAAACAAAAAGCAGTCAAGTAGCACTTTAAAGACTAGCAAAATAGTTTATTAGGTGAGCTTTCGTGGGACAGACCCACAGAAGTGTATCATCATGTTGGCATGGTCATGGCTGACAGGTGCAGGGAGAATGTCACCCTGGGACATGGCTTTGCAAGAAGGTGGCCTTCCATGTGCTGCACAAGTGGCTTCAGGATTTGTGACTGCCGGCAGGTCATCCGGAAGGGTGTCTGGCAGTGTGCAGAAGTGGATGCCTTCCTCTGGTACCAAGTGCAATGTCTGGGTGGAGAAATGCCACTGCACTTTTTTAGACAGAGTGGGAAGAGATAACTATCCGGGGAGGTAAAAAGGTGCTCTCCTGCTGACAAAACAAACCTCCTCGGCGGGGGCAGGGGCTGGGGGGAGGAGTTTGACAAACGCCATTCACACACGCTGATTTTTAGCGATAAGGCCGTGTCAACAGAGCGTGATGAGGCCTGAGGTGAGTGTAACCCGAGGAGCACAGAGCAGGTTAACAGGTGCTCATGGGTGGCGGCCAACTGAGAATTGGAGCTAGTTTCTTTAGCTTCCAGACTCAGTGTGCGTCAGCACCAGCCTGAGAGGGAATGGCACTACCAGACTCTCAGGCCTAGAAGGTGATTGGCTCAAAGGAGACAAGTAGCGTGATGGTTGTGCCTTTTTTCTTTGCTTTCACAGCGAGTGTGGGTCCCCCTAACCTGACTCTAATGCTGGTGAATGAGAATCTTATTGTAAATCTCTCCGTCCCGCTCACGCCTTATTGCACAAGCAGTGGTGTTTATAAGTCAGTCCAGGAAGTGCTACCAACCTGGAAGTATCAGGTCAACCTTTATGAAGAAGGAGTTGATATCAACCAGGTGAGCAGTGTTCCCAGTGTCAGGAGGAGAAGAGGTGGTTGTGCACGGCTGGGTGAGGTGAGGTTGGGCACGATCAGATGCTGCGCTGTGTGAGTCTCACAAAGGGCGGGGTTGGGTTGGGTTGGGTAGAAGAATGTCACAGTTTGTGCTTATCTGACTTTCCTGATGCAGCAAAACTGGGTTGGCAATTTTCTGAGGTCAGGCTTGTTGGCCTTCAACTTCTGATCCCAGCTGGCACCTGCCTCCTGGTGATTTAATTCCTCCGTTTCTGGGCCCCAGATGTTTGAAGATCAGCAAGAACATGCCGGTGAGGAACTGAATTTGTTCTAGAGCTGGGTTCTAGGAAACACTCAAGGATGGCTTCTTATTTTTCCAGCCTGGTTCATCTATGCCAAATCAGGAGACGGAGAAGGAACTCTTCTGTGTGCAGGACAGAGAGGGGAATGGGTCAGAAGCCATTAGATGGCATGTGTAAAGAAGGGAGGCACCAAAGACAGAAGTGCCAACTGAACTATGGAATAGGTTTGGAAAGTACTTCTTACAGATGACTTAGGACCACTAAATCATAGTCTAACCCAGGGGTCTGCAACCAAAATTGGGTTGGAAGAGGAAGAGGAGCCATTTTTTCAAATTCAGTTACAAAATCAGTACATCAAGATCTGCAATGCGTGTAAATACGAGACAGCCCTTAATACACAACCTCCAGCTGTACTTTTTGTCACCCCTATTTTCAGAACAGTGCACATAGGCAGAAAGTTGTTACCCCCATCTGCAGGCGTTGCCCACCTCAGCCCCCAACTCCGTTCCCTATCCCCAAGCCTTACCCACATCCCACAAACCTGCTCCCCATCCCCAGGGTTAACACCTCTCAGTCCCAAACCTCTCAGCGCCCTCCATACCCAAGATTAACACCCCCTCATCCCACCCCCCATCTCCAGGCTTAACCCCTATTGGTGACAAATCATGCCCCCACCCCCACCCCCACCCCCAGGTTAACCTGCCTCAGCTGCCCTGCCCCAACTTGCCCACTGAATCCGGATCTTATTTGCCCGCCTGCTGCTCTTGGTCCCCCCATCACATGCTCTGGGTCTCCCCCATGAACTTCTGAGGCCAGACGGTGCCTGCACCTTTCCCAGCTGTTCCCCACCCAGTGGCACCAGCGCGGGACTCACCGGGTCCCGGGGCCGGGTGGGGAGCTGGGCTTGGTCTTGGGGGAGGTGACCTTGCACCACCGGATGCTGGTCCAGGCTCCGGTGGCTGCTGCAGAGCGAGGAGGAGCTGGGGGGCTCTGCACTGCACTCCTGGGAGGTGGCCCTGGCCCCAGGGGGAGAGAAGCTGTGCTCGTGAAGGCCGCCTCCCCGCCTCTTCCTCCTTAGCACGGCTGTGCGGCTCTGGCAGGGGCAGGCACAGCTGCCTGTCCCCCTGCTCACTTCCCCCAAATGCAGACAGGCGGCTCTTTGTGCTGCCCCCACTGCAATAATGGAGCTAAATGCTGGCCATTAAACCAATTCAAGTTCATGTCCTTATTTCAGCAGCAGCAGCAGTGCTCGAAGCCGCAAGTGGCTCCTTTAGAGAGCTGCATGTGGCTTCAGAACCACAGGTTGCCGATCCCTGGTCTAACTTAACCTGCTCTGGGACTTTGCTGGCAGGTGGCTGCACGTAGCAAAACGCAGCATCAGGAAAGGTCTAGCTTGAAAGGCAATGAACATTGATAGACACGGAGAAGCTTTCTAGCTGAGAGAAACTGACAGAGCAGGGGTAGGTAAGTCAGCAAAGAGCTGTGGAACAGAGGACGCGACAGAGATATGCAAAGTAATGAATGGGAGAGACAGTAAATCAGACACTTCTGTTTCCTCTTTCCCTTAATGCTAATGGGACAGACACTAAGGCAATAAAACAGTAACAGAAAGGCAGCAAGTTTCAAACGGCCATAAAGCAATGTTTCTTTGCATAATGGACATGTAGAATTTGTCTCCACAAGACATTGAAGCTAACAGCAAAACCTGGCTGCAGGAAGCTTTCCAGTAACATCTGCACGGAAAAGAAAAGTGACCGAAATTACGTTAGCTTTCTGCTCAAGAATGCGCCATATCCCCGAGGAGTCAGGAAACATAAACGCCTCCTGAGGGAGACACAGGTGTATTTGTGCTCTGTGGTGCAGGTGTTAGGCATGTTATATCATGCCCATATCTCCCTCCCTCTCTCCTTAAGGTGACCTTACAGCCAGAGGACGAGATAACTTCGCACACATTTGACCTGAGACCAAACACCAATTACTGTGTCACAGCCAAAGTGCTCAGACAGAAGAGCAAGGTGTCTGTGCAATGTATTAAGGCTCCAGAGCATCCAGCAGGTAAGACAGCTCCAGGGCAGGGCCAATGCTGTATTCCCTGTTCCGATTTCTGGTTAATATCCGGGGCTGGATAGGCTGGTGCTGTGAAGGCTGTGGCCCCTCCCCAGACACAGAGAGCAGAGTCTGTGAGAGGAGGGTGACCTCACAGCCTATGTGATTGAATCTAGGGGTTCTACAGAGTCCCATGGGCACAGAGAGTCATTGCTCCCACTGTGTGATGTGGGTGGGGGCTTGCTGAGGATCCCAAACCACGCCCTTCCTGAGGGCAGGTACTTCACGATGATGAGGAGTTGGCAGCAGCAGGCATGCTGTGTTTCTCTTACCTGGATTGCAAGCAGCCCTCGGGGCTAGCACCCTCCCGTCCACAATGTGGCATGTCTGGCCATGAAAAGACTCCGCTGAGGGCGTGTTCCCGTTGCCTCGGCAAAGGAGGGCAAAGTGTGAATGAAGCAAGAGTGACTCGCAGGCGCCAAGAGGCGCACAGGTATCACGAAGCACTTACCTTCGCAGCAGGGCCCTCACTGGAGACAGCGCCAGGCAGTGCGCTGTGCTTCTGCTGGGCAGAGAGCCTGCCGCCTGTGGGCAGGTACAAGTCCAGGGTTCTCCTTCCTCTGCTAAAAGGTCCTGGTCCCCTCCTCCTCCCCAGCCTGCACCCTGGCGGTGCAGCAAGGGCGCCCCTCGTTGTCTCAGTCCATTTGGGTCACTGAGCACGCCCCAGCTGGCTGAGGATGGGAGCGCAGAGCCGTGCTCCTTTCGTGCGAGTGATGGGTGTAGCAGGCACTGTTCTGTAGCACACCCGTGTCCTGTGGAGCGGTCCAGACCTGGGGCCCAGAGAGGTAGGTTAGAGTGTTTCTTCCTCACCCTCCAGGACAGAGGGCCTCTTGAACTCTTCTCAGTTCTTTTCAGATTTCCACCAGAGCCTGGCAATTGCTCTGGCTGCCCTCCTCACGCTGCTGCTGAGCACCGTTGTCGTCTGTTTCCTCAAGCTCTACGTGTATCCAAGCCTCTCAAAAATGCCCTTCCCCCAAACACTGGTGAGTGAACGACAGCCCTCCTCCTCTCTCAAGCATCACGGCCTGGGCCATTATGTGGCTGAGACCAGGCTGCCGTGAGTCTGTGCCCTGGCTGGACATCCCAAACCTGCCCTGCTCCCGCCTGCTCCGCTCTGGAACTGGCAGCTCCAAGTTGCTCTCTAGTGCTGTGTGTTCACACAGTGGGTGGCCACCTTTGAGACAGGTGAACAGGGACTGAGTAGGCCATGGGCTAGCAACCCCCAGCAAGAGTCCCAGCATGCGAGCTGATTTTCAGTCCCCTGCTCCTCTCCCATGCAGCCGGGAGCTTGCTCAAAGCCATTACGTTTACGCTCACAAAATTACAATTACAATTACAAACCATACAACGATCACACAAACAACAGGAAAGCGAGGACAATCATCGTAGAATGAAGATTCCACAACCTCAGCTATTGAGAAGTAGGTTCTTGCCAGATGAATTTCTGTTAACTAAGTTTTCTTTGCCCATCTTGAGATCTGTTTCTTTATCTGGTGAAACAAACCAGCAGTCCTGTAACACTTTAAAGACTAACAAGACATGAGAAGTTATTCGTCCACTCTACTCAGCACTCATTAGGCTTCAGCTGGAGTACTGTGTCCATTTCTGGGCTCCACATTTCAAGAAAGATGTGAAGAAATTGGAGAAGGTCCAGAGAAGAGCAATAAGAATGATGAAAGGTCTAGAGAACATGACCTATGAGGGAAGACTGAAAGAACTGGGCTGGTTTAGCTTAGAAAAGAGAAGACTTAGAGGGGACATGATAGCAGTTTTCAAGTACCCCAAAGAGGGCTCGAAGGAGGAGGGAGAAAAATTGTTCTCCTTGGCCTCTGAGGACAGGACAAGGAGCAATGGGCTTAAACTGCAGCAAGGGAGGTTTAGGTTGGACATTAGGAAAAACTTCCTCACTGTCAGGATGGTTAAACAGTGGAATAAGTTACCTAGGGAGGTTTTGGAATCTCCATCGCTGGAGATATTTAAGAGCAGGTTAGACAGACACCTATCGGGGATGGCCTAGATGGTGTTTGGCCCTGGCAGGAGGGAAGGAAATTGGACTCGATGACCTCTTGAGGTCCCTTCCAGTTCCAGCGTTCTCTAACAAAATAATGTATTAGTTGATGAGCTTTGGTGGGGCAGACCCACTTCTTCAGACCTGGAGATAGCGCTGTACTGACTGCTTCTACTGACTGCGCTGTCTCCAGAGCTGAGGAAGTGGGTCTGTCCCACCAAAGCTCATCACCTAATACATTATTTTGTTAGTCTTTAAAGTGCTACAGGACTGCTGGTTTGTTTTGTGAAGATCCAGACTAACACAGCCACCTCTCTGTAACTGTTTCTCTGGTGCCAGTGGGAGCCAATAAGACGGGTGTCTTTCCAGCAGCCTGGCGTGGGGCTAGTTAATGAGGTGTAGATGGAACGGGAGTGTGTGGCTCCCAGCTTCACAGCTGATGCCTGCTGCTCTTCGTTCTGGCTGCGGAGGGAGGCTTCAGGCCTTTCAGTGTGGGTATGGAAAAATGCTGTTACACTGTCACAGCCCCGTATGGCCCTTGTTATGCTTATGTCAGTCGTGGGTGCTGTAAATGACGGGGCAGGAAGACAGAGTCACCCATGCCTCGTTTTGAGCCAGTACCTCACAGAGGGTGGTGACCCACTGTTTTCTTCTCTCCTGCCACTCTGTGTAGAGGAAGTTTGTGTTGCACCAGCCAGGTCTGCTGGAAAGTAGAGGCCTTTCAGCCCAGGCTGACACGTGTCGTACCCAGGAAGAGGGGAATGGGAAGGAATGGCTGCATCCGTTGTGCCTCTGGCCAGGGGAGAATCACTTTAGCAAACCAACGACTCTGGAAAGTTTCTGGTGGCATCTATGTCACAGGACAGTGTGTTCCCTTCTCTGCCGCTGGAGGTTACTTGTGCACTGATGCGTGTGTCTGAGGGGCTCATTGCCTTGTATGAGAGCCTCTCCTATCACTCTGTATTGATTTGTTCTTCATTTTGGACAGGCTATTCTGAATGAAGAGCTAAATGTGAACCTCTGGAACAAGTCACCTGCCCATGACCTTGAGGGTGCCTGTAGCACTCTGATCTCAGTGGTTGGCTTTGCCTCCAGTGGTAACTCCCCAGAACCCCACATCCAGCTCCTTCCAGGAGGCTGCCAGGCCTGGGAAGAGGAAGGTTACTGTGCCAATGGATTTGGTCCGGGACTCTGTGAAAGCCTGGCCTCTCCCAGGTCTTTGGGCCAGTTGGACTTTGCTGGTCTTGTGAACTCTGAAGCCCCTTTGCCCTCAGCAGGGGAGATGCAAGATGGACTTGCGGGGGAGGGGAGCTACAGTGCTTGTTTGGGGGCCCTGCTTCCTGGGGGCCAGCGAATGTTTCCTGAGCAGCAGGGGCCAGAGTCAGCAGGACTGGCCAGAGAAGCTGATATGAGCCACAGGGTCGACCTGACATACTCTGAGATTCCGATTCCTCCGCACCTCCAGGGTTATTCCAAGTCCTCATCTCCAGTGGCAGAAACTCGCCGTCCTTCACAGGGTCCCTTGGGAGCAGCACACAGCCTCAGGGACCTTAAAAAGAAGCCTGGTGGCAAGCAGAGAGGGTGGCCACCTCTGGACGGGGTTGATATTCCTCTCAGCTCTGTGAAGCTGCAAGGCAATAAAGAAACACGAGACCACATGGCTCCTTCTCCCAGGTGCCTGTACAGTCACACTGCCCATAAGACAATGAAGGACAAGAAGGCAGATTTGGCCTGGCTGGATCGGAGTTACAGAGAACAGCAGCAGTTCCTACCTGTGAACCGAGAGTGGCGTGGCCTCCCCAAGTGCACAGAGCAGAGTGAGGATCCCCAGGGGGAGCCGGACCCAAAGACTGATGGCCGTAAAGTCACAATGTTCCCCAGCTATGAATCACGCCCACAAGTGCTTGCCCTGTAGCGAGTGATGCTGAAGGTGGGAGAAAGAGAGTAGCGTATGTGGAGATTTGCCATTTGTTTATCCACAAGTGGAGGGTCGGACTCTGGACTCACTGCAGAGTGACTCCACTGCGGTGTTAGCCGCGTTAAGCCAGTGAGATCAGACTCTGGAATTGAGCCCAAACCAAAACCCTCCCTCCAAATCCAGGAATCTTCACCCCTGAACAGCAGCCCCTCAGTTGGAAGTTCCCTGTCAGAGTGATTGGACTTTGTCCTGTGGCCTATGGAGATAGGTATGAGCTGTGAATTTAGATGCAGCTTTTTGGCTCAGGCTCACATGCAGTACAAAGTAGCAGAGGCTTATGGCTTTGACTGCATTTCATTAGGAGTTTATGGGTCCATTTGCACCTGAAACTGAAGGAAGACGAAAGGCATGTGAAACCCACACAAAGCAAAATCAAGGAGGTGGCTCTGAGTGGTTTCTGAGGCCTGACAAAATCACATTTCTCATGCAGCCTTAGTGACAGAGAAACTGAGCAGGTGACTTTCTCATATGTGTATTTATCTGATGTGAAGTTGGAAACGTTGAATGTGCCTTGTCAGTATCTCTTTCTTATAACATTAATTTATTATGGGAATGACTCTCGTTCATTCTCGGTCTTCTGTGTCCTGCCAGATCAGTCCAACCCTGTCTGTGTTACATACAGTCATAATATGCTGCAGCAAATGTATGAGAAGAGGTGGAGAAAGGGTGCCACTTTCTTCTTTGAACCTGCTTTATGTGTTGCCATCACCTGTGAAAAGATAGATGGGTCAATAACTGTTTTATAATAACCAGGTTTGTTGGTTTTTATTCCCATCCCTCCTCCAGAATGTTGGTGTCATTTTGGGTTTGGGGTGATGAATTCTGTTCTCTTTTGCTTCAAAGGTTGCACTGCAGATGAGATACATGGGGTGAAATCTTGGCTCCACTGATGTCAGATTTCACCCAGGCTATACGCAACATGAATACTGATGGATTGCAAGTCCTGACGCATAGTAAGGAGACACCTGTGGGTGGGGGAAGCCCCAGAGGCCCTGTGGAAGAAGGGGATGAAGTGGAAATAGTGTCAGAGAAGAGGGGACAGGGGAAAATTTCTGGCTGTCCTGTGTTTTTGGTAAATTTTTGTTCACACATTTGTTTTGATGAGCGTTTGGTGAAGGACACATGATTTTTTCCCCACTATTGGAAGGGGACAAAAGCACTCTCCTCCGTAGGTTTCTGTAGGGGCTTTGTGTGTCAATACCATCTTTGCCTAGGCACAGGGGCATTCCCAAGATATGACACTAATTGATTCATCATCCTGATCCGTGGCCTTCTCTTCCGCTCTGCCTGCCCCTTTCTCTCTGAAGGCCCTTTGTTCACAGATATACAGATGGCACCTGGCTATGTGGGTGGAATGCACTTTTCTAGCAATGCCCGCACGTGCTGTAACCAGGCCTCATTGTGTCCTGAAATCTGGGGTCAGCTGATTCAGCTGAAGAACTTATCACACCACAGGGTAACTTTGACCAAGTTATTTGGACCTTGGCAAAAAAATAGTTGACTATCCCTGGCCGAAGCCTCTGACTGCTGAAAGCAGGGACTGGAGGGTGGAGTGGATCACTGGATAATTGCTCTGTGTTCTATCTGCTGGCCTCCATTGCCTCTCATTCTGCCTGGTCCCTCTTCCATCTGTGGGGAGATCAGGAGGACTGTCTCGTTTCTTCTTAAGAACCTAGAGAACCACATTCTGTGATATAACATTGATGCTCATTATATTGTTCCTGGCTAATTAAATTTCCCTAGCCCGCACTGCCAGAGTAAGATTGCCAGCACGTGGTGCTTAAAACAATGTAAGAGAGAGAACCAGAAATCACTTGGATGGGGAGAAACACCCCTTTTTTCTCAGATTTCAAGTCACTCTCCACAGACTTGAAGGGTTTACGCTGGTGCCTCTGTATTCCAATCAGTATTTCTCCACCTCACAAAGTCACCAGGCAGGAAAGCACGGTTGACCATATCTGCCCTGCCTTGACAATGGCAAGAAAATGAGGTTCTGCATGTCGGGTCTGAGATGTATTTGCAAAATTGTTAGAAGCCCAGAACAGGAAGTTGTGGGGTGGGGGGCTGCAGGTTACGAAAGATGACGAGGAAATAATAAACCTTTTCCAGCTGATTTGCTCTAGTTCTGCCTGGGAACTCAGGTCTACCCCAGACGCCTCTTGGAGATTGCCATAGCCACAGCTCCAACACCTTTGCTTGGGCTGAGGGGTGAGAGCGCTGGGGCTGTTGGCTGGGATCCACTCCAGGACTCCTGAGTAGGAAGCTGCTCTGATACACTTGTGTCGGCAAAGTGACTGCCTGTCCCCCCACCCCAGTTTGCTGTGCTCTGAACCAACCCCATTTCCAGCTGCAAATCAAAACTATGAGTTGCATTTTCCTGCATGAGCACTGGCACAGTCATTTCTGAGCTGCTAAATCTGGCAAGAGTAATTCTCACTCAATAGCTCGGCTCTGTGATTTGGGGGTGGCCGGAGCTCTGTGTGTGGCTGTCATTCTGAAACTCTTCTGTGCTACAAACAACACCCATTCTGCTCCTGTAAGTATTTTATCATCTTCCGTCCAGGCTGATGTGTGCCGCTGCAGCAGCAATGTTCTCACATCCCCAGTGAAGCCTTCTGTTGGCCAGAAGGTGGGATCACTTGGTGATTGCCTGTTCTGTTCGTGCCCTCTGGGGCATCTGGCCCTGGTCACTGCCAGAAGACAGAACACTGAGCTAGATGGACCTTTGGTCTGTCCCAGCATGGACGTTCCTATGTTCATCTGTTTTCTTCCTTTATGGGTTGGTAACAAAAACTCGCTTTACTCCCCCTTGAAGTCAATGACAAAATGTCTGAATTTTGATGGCAAGAGACATGGGACCTAAAATAGATTTAATTCATAAAATTAATAGGGCATGAAAACGTCTTTCGGTAGATCTCTGCTCCTCTGGCCTCGTAAGCATGAAATCATTACAGCTCTGCGAGTACTGCTGAGTGTAGCTGCATGTGCCCTTTGTGCCAATTACATCCCACTTCAGCCCAAAGAGACCCAGGTTCACGAATCATGGCCAAGTTTTCTGGTGCTCTCTGCAGCTAACAGCCACCTGACGTGCTGAGTGCTTCTGCAAAGCTGTTCACGGTGTGGGGTTCAGAGCTCTTCTGAAAATCCTGGCCCGCGTTCGCGACACGTGTCACTCAGTGTGCTCTGGCCATGTGGCTGCACCATTTGTGTCGGCAGGGCCAGTGATCATGCTGTGAAGCGTTACTGGCACCATTGTTCACCAATGGCAAATGCTGTGAGTATTAATGGAAAACAGGTTTACATGCAGGAGCACTGGACATACAGCCAGTCAGGAAACAGGAACCATCCCATGTGCTCATTTGCCTGGTCACACCAAGCTGGCACTTCTTGGCTTTCAGCAGGGCACACAGTGTCCTGTGCACCTTGCAAACTGAGAAGCCATAAACATTGCTCCCCCCAGAAGCATGTGACAGACGCCTGCAGAGAAGGTGCGCAGAAGGAAGGAGTAGGAGATCTAAGTACCATGTGCAAGGTGGCAGTTGGTCACATTTTAACAAGATGGAATTGTGGGGGGGAGGGTTCCAACAATCAAACAGTGAATTCTCGCACCAAAGGCTGATCTCATCTCTCCATCCAATTTAAGAGTTTTAGCCTTCTGCCCACCATCACGGTATCGGGCAGCTTGTGTGTAAAATCAATAGCGACAGCGCCATCTCTAGGGACTTCATGCAGCTGCTGGCATGTCTACCTTTGGGGGAAATCCGTGCTCGTTGTTTAGATTTGATGAGTTTCTCTTGCTGTGGGTAGGGGCTTAGAGGGTGCAAGACCCTGTCCGGGGTGTGTTGTTCTGACGGGGGAAAGGTCTTTGTGAACTGCTCAGAGATGAGTAAAGTCGCCAAGAATGCCCATTGCCAACCCTGGAGCAACCAACGCATTTGGCGAAAATCACAACCTGCTCACAGTCGATGAGCAGGAGGGAAACCAGGTTCTGGTCTTGGTTACACCCATGGGAATTTGGAGTAACTCTACTGCGCTCAGGGTGATTTACACTAGTCCTGCTCTGCTGAGGTCAGAATCTGGCTCAGAGGGGCCCAAATGCTCTAAAAAAATTATTTGCTGGGAATTAATCATCCTGCTTAGTAATCAGCCTGGGCTGAGGCCAGCTGCATGTCTTGGGCTGAGCACAATGGTTTAAGAAGCTATTTGTAAAACATCCCTGGTTTTCATCTGCTCATCAGAAAGGATGGCTGGCGGAGCAAGCGTCAGGTTGCAAATGTGGAGCTGCCCTGGAAAGAGACTGAAATCCAAGCAGGCACCACCCTGTTCCAGGCTTGATTTCTGGAGGGGCTTTTGCAGCCATGGGTCAGGCTACCCTGACTTGCTTATCACCCTTCTTAGGCAGGTTTCCTGGGGGCTGGTATTTTAGGAGAGACTCTAAAAACAAGTCCTGGTCAGTGAGGCTCTCTGGCAGGGTTCTCTCTAACTGTTTTCCATCTGTGAACGGAATAAATTTTGTTAAGTGCACCAAGGCATGTGTGGAAGTGTACCACCAGTAGAAACACACGCTGCCCACTCTGGGTGGCTGTGGGCACCCTGCCAATCAGCTGAGCAGCACCTGAATCTCTCCTGGACGGCCACCTGAGTGCTCAGCTCACAGGGTATGTGGATCGCTGAGCAAGAATTGTAAGAGATCCTGGGCGTTCTACTTGGAACTTGCTTGGCAGAGCAGGATGGGCCATGGCTGGCTGTTGTCCAGCACCCGGGCTGGCTGTTCTCAAGCAGAGGGTTTGAAAAGGGCTTTGTCCTGCAGAGTGCTAGCGGCAACGGAAAGATCCTCAGTGAAGGGGCAGTGTAAGGGAGCGTGGGCTGTGGAGCGGGAGCAAGTGACTACGATTTGGGGCTCTTGGGTTCAGGGTCTGGCTCAGCCAGTAACTTGCTCTGAGAACCCAGGCAAGTTACAGAATCTCTGTGTCTGTCTCTGGACCCAGCTCACAGGCATCTCCTGAGGAAATCATGCCTGACCCTCTCCAGAATGGTTTGCTCTGCATGTGAGAGCGTTAGAGGGGCCAGAGGGGCCCAGGGGGGAGGTCTTCCCAAGTAGCTGCAATTGCAGCAAGGAGCGTGCACCCCACCCACAGTTCTCTGGCTCCTCTTTGGCAGCAAGCGAGCTCATCAGCAGCAACCAGGGGCTCAGCACCCATTGGTGTCTGATGCCTCTCTCACTATTTCCTTCTGTCTTTCCCTATCCAGTGCAGAGTGGCTTAGTTCTGTAGACTAGCTCCACACCAACCTACTATATCATCTATCCATTCTCTGTGGGGTCTGCCTCTCCTATGTGAACCGTCCATTACACCGAATGCCAGGGTCTTGACTTTCCACTTGTTGCTCATTGTGCACATACGCCCGGACAGCTGTGACTTCCGTTAGGCAGGAGGTTCTCTTTCGGCTGTATCTTCCTATATAATTCCTTCTTGGTGACCTTCTGTATCCATCCCATTCTCAGTGCGTGAGCTGGTAGTTACCTTATGTGCTACATGCCACAGGAGATCCTGGGCAGCCTGGCCTGACCCCGACACCCAGATTTCCACACCCCCCGCCCCACGCATCTCCCTTCCAGTTCCAGGTCGGTTGGTTCCAGAAGAACTACTGCCAGTGTGCACGGGATGTTCCTGGGGTCCCCTGTAACACTGCAGCAGGGTGGAATGTGACTGGCTGGATTATCAAATGGGAGATCAGACCTGTGGCTTTCTTTCAAGTGGTGGATGTGTGAGATGCACCTGCTTCTGCTCTCACTTGTACCGGAAGCTGGTGAACATCTGGTGTCAGTGAGAACCGAGAGGGGAGTCACACAGTCACTTCTCTGTGAGATGCAAGCCAATGGGACATGAGCACATGAGTGTGGTCCAGTAGAACCAGCAGCTGGGGTTCTTGCATGTTGCCCATCAGATAGTGTTGGAGGACTTCCTGCCCTGGCACATTGGCAGGACACAGAATAGCTGGTCTACAAGCAAAGAAGAGATGCTATCACACAGAGCCAGGGACAAAGAGAGGGACCTGGAAAATGGGGGTGAAACTGTTTCCTGACTCTTCCGAATTTCCTGACCTTACTGAAGTTCTTTCCCACTGGGGCTTTTTTACATTGAAACTGAAATGTTCATTCACAAAGCACAATGCAGGAAGTTTCCATCTGCTCTGCTGACTCTGTGTTGCACTCTGGTGCCCGTGTTTAGCAGTGTCGTCTGGGGGGTGACATAAGTGCACAGCCAAATGTTAGGAAAAAAATGATACTTGGAAGATGGGAATGAGAGAGATGGACAGAGCAATGAAGAGACATGCTCATGTTCTGCCTGTATAATGGGTTTGCAGAGCAGCTGTTGCAGAGAGACCTAGGGGAGATCCTGGATTTGTTAGTGTGATATATTTCTCTAGCACCTTCCCTTTGAGGACCCCAAGGCACTTTGCAGAAATTAAAGACTTAATCCCTTCATCCAGTTACCTGGGAGCTAAGACCATATTATTATCCCCATTTTGCAGCTAGGGAAACTGAGGCATGCTTTTAAGTGGCCTGCCCAGCATTGTTCCCTGTAAGCTGAGCACTTGCTTGGCTGTCCAGGAGAGGGTCAGGTGCTGCCCAGCAGAAGACCAGAGCGCCACAGCCACCCACAGAATGTGTTTCTATGGGAAGTGCACATCCACTTATGTCTTGGTTCACATAACAAAATTTATTCTGCCCTGGGATGTTAAAAATGAGAGAGAACCCTGCTGCTCAGGCTCATCCAGTGTTTCCAGAGCAGAACTTAGACCTCAGCCTGCTTGATGCTCAGTTCTGGGCTTTACCGCCTAATGAGTCTCATTTAGGAAGCTGGTACGTGCTTGGACCTCTTGCTGATGGGAATTCAGATGGGTGCTCACAGGAGGTGGGGAATTACCCCGTCCCATGTCCAGTAGACAGGCTACGTAGCTCATGGCGTGTGTGCTTTGTTCAACAGAAGCTGTAGCAATGGAAAAACGACAAGAGGCTGATGACATTTCAGTGTAACCTTTGAACAGCCACAGTTTCCACAGAGCCGTAGAAGTTTTCTCACTTTCTCAAGCTGCTTCCAGGCTGTGCTGAGCAAGACGTGTGCCACACCACGCGGCTCCAGGTTTCCCAGCAGCTGTAGATGAGAGACAGCAATAAGGTGAGGCAGGCCTGGCACTGCTGATTAATAACAGGCATGCCTGGTACGGAGAGAAAGAGCAGCTGCCAGGTTCCTGTGGTTTGACTCAGATAGGGAGGTGAAGGTGTGGGGGAGGCTTGTGCGTACCCAGCCTCACTGGGTTTCCAGGGCTTAGTGTGTGTGTGTGTGTGTGTGTGTGTGTGTGTTCAGTGCATTTACCTGCAGCCTGGGGGTCTGTCGGAGGTGGCTGGTCCCCCTGCCCGAGAGCACTGTGTCTGAGGCAGGGCTGCTGGGTACCTTACGGAAGGGGTCCGGGCTGCAGGGCTGAAAGGGATCCTCATGTGAGTGCTGGCAGCTGAGGCTGAGCCACGGCACAGGGGCATCGACGTGGCTCCTGTGGTACCATGGCTGCAGCGTGCTGGCATCGGAGCTCGGGGCTGGTAAAGCCGTTCAGGGCCCACGTTTCCCCTTGTCATGTGGGTCCAATGGCTCCCCCACACCCCTCCTGCAGGGCCCCCTTCCTGGGAGAGCTGTCACCCCGGGAACATTGGCAGGGTGGCCCGCCCTGCTCAGAGAGGCAGCCCCAGCTGGCCTGCTTCTCCGTTCCGAGACGGGATGGGACGGGAGGCCAGCCACACGCGTGGTCCTCTCCTGAGTTGTTGGGGGGCCTGTCACCATGTCTGGGTGTCATTAATGCCCTATTGAGGGGCTGGGGCTGTTCATGCCCCTTGGAGCTACCAGTGCCGGGATCAGACACCCCAGGTGCTCCCTTCCTCTGAGTGGAGGCTGGCAATCCTCGAGGTCTGGTGAGGCCCCCCCAAGCTGTGCCACCCTCTGCCAGTGGGGAGGCAGTAACCAGAGCTGGGTAGCTTGGGCAGGAGCCAGCGTCTGCACTGGTGAGGAACGATGCACGTGCCTGGTCACAGCAACACTCGCTGGCCCCCTGACCTCTCTGTCACAGAGGGGTGAATGAGCTGGGGCCACGTCAGCTGGCATGACAGAGGAGTGCCTGAGCCTTTGGCTGTAGCACCTGGGGTCACGCTGCACTTGGTCTCTGCCTCTGCTCCCCCAGGTTGCATTGGGCTAAGTAGTGTTTCAGCCCAGAAACCACATCTCCTGACGGACACAGCTCCAGAAAAACCCAGAGCATCACACACCTGGCTCATGTCACGTGACTGGATTTTGTATGGCTCTGGAAGTCGTTTTGATGCCGAGTGTGGCTATCAGCCCCCAGTACTGTGCTGGGGGGGGCATGTGAGGTGTCTAAGGAAAGCTGATGAGGCCCTGGATCTATGTACATTGCTTATATATCTGCATCAGGCTTGTATGTAAAGTTATAGAGTGTAGCTCTGCCACTGCGTGAGAAGTGTTTCAGTGCTGAGGTTCACAAAGGGAGGTGGGGCTCCACCCCAGCCAGGACAATAGATTGAACAAAGGCCCAGATGGCCAACACCCATTTGGTGATGGTGGGGTTTTCCTACTGGGACTGCAATAAATGGAAACTCAGCAGTGACCCACCTGGCCAGGTGGTGAGCCAAAGCCAATGGAGAAGATTTTCCTCAGCATATGAAAAACTATAAGACGGGCCCTGGCAGGTACTTTCTTTGTTCTTCAGTCCTCATGAGTTAAGCCTGTCTGGACTGGGAGCCCATCCCTCAGAGGGATGTTGTGGATTTAGCAGCATCATAGAACTGGAGAATCCTGGGGCTGGGAGGGACCTCAGGAGGTTGTCGAGTTCAGCCCCCTGCCTAAAGCAGGATCAAGCCCGACTAAATCATTCCAGCCAGGGCTATGTCAAGCTGGGACCTAAAAACCTCCAGGGATGGAGATGCCACCACCTCTCTAGGTAACACATTCCAGTGCTTCACCACCCTCCTGGGGAAATAGTTTTTCCTAATATCCAACCTACACCTCCCCCTCTGTAACTTCAGACCATTGTTCCCTGTTCTGCCATCTGTCACCACTGTGAACAGTCTCTCTCCATCCTCTTTAGAGCCCCCTTCAGGAAGTTGAAGGCTGTTATCAAATTGCCCCTTAGTCTTCTCTTCTGCAAACTAATAAGCCCAAATCTCTCAGCCTCTCCGCATAGGTCATGTGCTCCAGCCCACTAATCATTTTCGTTGCCCTCTTCTAGACCATCTCCAGTGTGTGCACGTCCTTTCTATACCGGGGGGAGGTAGCCCAGAACTGGGCACAATGCTCCAGATGTGGCCTCACCAGTGCAGAGCACATGGGCATAATGATTTCTCTAGATCTGCTGGAAATGCTTCCCCTAATGCACCCCAATATGTCATTAGCCTTCTTGGCTACAAGGACACACTGTTGACTCATCTCCAGCCTCTCATCCACTGTAATCCCCAGGTCCTTTTCTGCTGCACTGCTACTTACCCAGTTGGTCCCCAGCCTGTACCAGTGCTTGGGATTCTTCCATCCCAAGTGCAGGACTCTGCACTTCCCCTTGTTGAACCTCATCAGATTTCTTTTGGCCCAATCCTCCAATTTATCTAGGTCACTCTGGACCCCATCCCTACCCTCCAATGTATCTACCTGACCCCCTACCTTAGTGTCATCTGCAAATTTGCTGAGGGTACAATCCATCCCCTCATCCAGGTCTGAATAAAGATGTTGAACAGTACTGGCCCTAGAACTGATCCTTGGGGCGCTCCACTTGAAACCGACTGCCAATCAGACATTGAGCCATTGACCACTACCTGTTGGGCCTGTCCATCAAGCCAGTTTTCTATCCATCTTACAGTCCATGTACCCAATCCACACTTCCTTAACTTATGGGCAAAAATGTTGTGTCCATCTTGGATCTTGTGTCTGGTGGTCTCCAAGGGTCCATGTCCCAGCATGTGGACCCCAGCAGGCCAGAGCTATGATGCTCCAATGACTGAATCTAAGTAATCTGAAATGAACTGTCAGAGACTTTCAAGAATGAGCAAACAACATCTCTGGCCTGTGTCAGTAGTTATGACTGATGCATGTGAAGTATTGCTTTAACACTTCTCTCTAACCCCGTTCTTTCTTTTTAATTAATAAACCCTTAGATATTAGATCTAAGGATCTGGCTTTTGCGTGATGATTTGGGTAAGATCCAAGTATATACTGACTGGGGCCTGGGGCTGGACCCTTTGGAGTCTGGAAGAATCTGTGCAGTGTTGAGTGAAACAGACTTAAGAGATTCTCACCTTGAGTTGGGGGTAGTTGATCTGGGCTGGTAGAGGAGCTGAGAAGTCTGTGGGTTTGCTTGTGTGGCTTCTGGCTGGCCAGTGCGGCTGGCTGAGATGCTGTTGTGGCTGATTGGATTTGCCTTAGTGAGAAGGCAATCCCAGCCTGGGGCTGTGAGTAGCCCAGATTTTAAGCAAAGATACCCTGCATTGATTTCTCTAGCTGTGCCAAGAAACCCCATCCTATTAAAGCTCAACAGATGGGTTGTTAAGTCAGAAGCCTCATTAAGCATGAGTAGTCCCAGCCACACAAAAACAACCACCCCAGTGGCTAGGACTGTGTGTTATGTAGAGCTAATAGACTTCAAGAGGCTAATGGAATCAAAAGAGGCAGAGTTCTGCAAAGCATATGATGCTGCAGATATAATGGATCATATTGCTCTAGAAACTTATCAGCTACATAAAGAAAATAAATTAAAACTATCTGTTTTGGTGACGAAAGAATGACTCTCAGTAATGTGTCTACACTGTTTGGCATATTTGGGAATGAAGATAATCCAATAAACACATCCTCTGGTTTGGTTAAGTTTAGTGAAACCACTGCTGATGATACCTCCTGGCATGGTACAGAGAAATCTCTTCTTCAACAGGATCTCTGCAGTCAACTTTTGCAGCCTATCTATCTCCAAAAGATGAGAGAAAGGGATGCCAGTGAAAATGGGCGTGTATTGCCAAAGACTGGCAAAATTCTTGACACCCTTTAGTTGGCCTCAAGTTTTAGATCTGCAAATGCCACCTGGAACTCCTATTCAGCTTCCCGTATCTCAGGGCAGAAGAGAGAGAGCAGCAAGTATGATGGCCTTATGGAGGAGGTAGCAGGTACTGCAGTTTTGAAACGCTTGGGAATGAAGAGTGAAGTGTTTCTAGAAGGCACGGAGCTAGCAGAGGTTTTCAGAAGAAGGGCAAAAGTGTTGGGGTGCACAGGTGCCGATACTTAGGCAAGTAGACATTTTTAAAGCTGTGAAAGAGCACCCAGGTGATTATTTTTTCAGCGCACAGGAAACAGCAGAGGACGACGTATTTCAGACTGTTTCCAGTGTGGAAAGTGAGTCGCAAGGAGGTAAAAATAAATGTCATGCAATATCACTAAAGCTTTTCCATCAACATAAAGAAATTACTTGCCTGAGAGACGGTCAGACAGCTCATAGCCAGTACAGTATAAAAGTTCTCGATTGGTGTTCAGGCCAGCTGGAGAAATAAGTGCTGTGCACAGAGACGAGGAAGTAAGGGAATTCTGCTGTCAGGTTCAGTGCATGTTAATGAAGTTTTGCGAGCTGCCTGAACTTACAAAGATTTTGGAGTGAAACTGTGTTGATGGTCCAGAAACCCTTTTAATTTGCATGAAATCACAGCCTGCCGTCAGTGAACACGGAATTACTGCTATGGACAGCTGCTTCTTCAAGGTCATCCATTCATGTTGGTGCAGTAGACCCTCGATTTACGCGAGAGCTCTGTTCCCATGGGCCCTCGCGTAACTTGAATTTTGTGTAAATCAGGGCAGCTTTTCTCCCCAGCAGAACACCCTCTGCAGCAGGAGCACTTAGAGCTCCTTTTGAAAGGTAAGTCCTGGGTTGGGGTGGGGTGCAGCTGGGTAGGTTTAAGCCTGGCAGTGGGTTGGGGCCATAGGCAGGGGGCAGGGGGTTAAGCCTGGGGTGGGTTAGGTCTGCAGGGGCGATGAGGGATGGAGTTGAGCC
This sequence comes from Carettochelys insculpta, assembly GCF_033958435.1. NCBI lineage: Eukaryota > Metazoa > Chordata > Testudines > Carettochelyidae > Carettochelys > Carettochelys insculpta. Next base: position 45,641,486 of record NC_134149.1, on the reverse strand, counting down.
AGAGCCACGCATGGGAGGGGGCTGTTGAACTGAGGTGGGGTGGGGTTGAGCTAGAGCCATGTGCAGGGTGGTGAGCTGGGCCAGGGGGTTTGAACCAGGGCGGGGTGGGGTGGGTTGAGCCGGAACCGTGCGGGGGACTAGCTGATGAGCCAGAGCCGTGCATGGAGGAGTGGTGAGCTGGAGCCGGGCGCGGGTGGTGAGCGGGGCTGGGAGGCACTGAACCGGGGCCGCGTGGGGCATTTTGAGTGTTTACTGTATATTAACATCCTGTCGGTGGCTCAGACTTACTGGTTCTCTTGTCACATACTTGCAACCACGTCTGGCGAAAGGAAGACATTTGGCAGCTCAGAAGAGCTGTATGAAATGGAAGGGTACATCAGACAGTGAACTTTGGAAGATATTTTGTTAGGTTAAGTTGGACAATTGCCACTATTAGCCAAGGGCGGCAGGTTAAAATTGTAAAAATCTAAGCTAGTTATCACCTCATTGGAAGGTGGATTGATTTAAATTGAAGAGCTTTAAACCCCCAATTAATAATTTTAATCAGCAAGTAGGAAACCTTTTTTTAACAATTATTTTTATCTTATTCTGAATTTGTACTTGTTAGTTATTTTTCTAAAGAAAGATTAATTCTCATTGTTGGTAATCATTAAAATATAACAATTTGCAACTACAAATAGCCTTCACACTGAATTTGATTCTTCTTTTGCTAACCAGGAATCCACACTGTATCTATACACATTTACTGAAGAAATTATGTCACTTAACTTACACTTATTCCAGTTCTATTTCATGTTTTTATGATGTAACAAAATGTGATGCGTGTCTTATTCACTAGATGATGAAATTCAATTAGTGAGGTTAAATAAAGCTCTTAAATGTGTTGGACACTAAAGAAAAAAGTTTACGAAAACAATATTGCATTTAAAAATAACCGACTAAGCAAAAGATCTGTAGTTAGAGAATTTAACTGCTTTTTCTGTTCTTCGGATCCTTCAAACTTTTAGGACCAACCAGTAGAACTCAAACTTTGTCTTGGCACTTCAACAAACTTTGGTTTTGTGTGCTCAGACGGTGACTTCTTCTAGGTCAGTTGTTTCACTTTCTTTACAACATGGCGGCCACTCCACTGCTTAATAGAGTTATTTCCATTTAATTGACATAATTTCTATAGATTGTAGTAAATTTAGGCCTCATCCTGGATTGTCATAATTCCAAATTTATATATATGTCCAGATGTTCCCGGATATTCCCCCTGGTCACAGCGAAATTGGCCCCTGGCCACAGCGAAATTGGCCCCTGACCCGGATTTTACTGCCTGGCTGGTTAGAAGCTCTAGCGGGCTGTAGTTTTTGCACGTTTAGTGTGTGTCACAAGTCACAAGCCATGTCCAGATAAGGTAAGATAAATGCGAAAATTGTGTGTGCGTATACGTATACAGCTGTGCTCTAAAACATGTTAGCGGTAAGATAATTAGCTGCATCAGCAGGAGGCCCCTTTGTGCTCCTGGGTACAGTCTGGTCAGGGCTGTTTTCCTTGTGTCTCAGAGGTGGCAGCACTGGGCGGCCCCTGTTCTTTGGAAGTGGGTCGGGGTGGGCTCACACCAGCCGAGCACGTTTCAGTTCATTGCACAGACTCCGGTCCAAGCAAGCCCCAGGGACCTCTCTGCTGGGCATGAGAGGGGACACAATAGTGTAGTAACGGCTCGCGGCTAGTCTGTACCCCAACAAACCAAAACAGCAGAAATGTAGCACTTTAAAGACTAACAAAATGATTTATTTGGTGATGAGCTTTCGTGGGACAGACCCACTTCATCAGCCCATCACCAGACCAGAACAGACTCAATATTTAAGGCACAGAGAACCAAAAATAGTAGTCAAGGTTGACAAATCAGAGAAAAAAATTATCAAGGTGAGCAAATCCTCTACTCTCTGATCAGCAGATAGGAGTAAGGGGATTTCGAAGTTGCTGGGTGTGATGGGGTTTGCAGTCCCCCAAGCTCTGCACCCCGTCCGCAGGCAGGAGTGACTTTTACTTAGCAGGAGAACAGTGGGTTTATTGGCCAGCAGGACACAGCATTGTACAGAGGAGTCAGTGCAGCTGGCAGAGACAGCCAGTTCAATCCATGTTGGGAAGAGGAGGCCCCGAGGGGCCGCCGGAGCCGGGGCCTTGCCCCCTCCTTTGTCTCTCTTTCTTAGCCCAGACTAACTGCTTTTCAACTTCTAGTTCCAATTTAAACCCCTCAGGCTCCACCTCCTCCTTTGTTTTAAGTACAAAGGTGTTACCTGGTCATTAAGTAGTAACAGAGAGGAAGCCGTGCTAGTCTATACACTATCAAAAGAAAAAGCAGTCAAGTAGCACTTTAAAGACTAGCAAAATAGTTTATTTGGTGAGCTTTTGTGGGACAGACCCGCTTATTCAGACTGTAGCCAGACCAGAACAGACTTGATATTTAAGGCACAGAGAACCAAAAACAGTACGGAAGGAGGACAAATCAGAAAAAGATAATCAAGGTGAGCAAATCAGAGAGTGGAGGGGTGCGGGGGAAGATCAAGAATTAGATTAAGCCAAGTATGCAGACGAGCCCCTGTAGTGACTCAGAAAGTTCCCGTCCCGGTTTAAACCATGTGTTAATGTGCCGAATTTGAATATAAAAGCCAGCTCGGCTGCTTCCCTTTGAAGAACGGTGCAGAAAATTCTTTTTCAGTAACACACATACCTTGAGGTCATTGACAGAATGCCCCATTCCATTAAAATGTTGACTAACTGGTTTGTGGATCTGGAGTCTTTTGATGTCTGTTTTGTGCCCGTTGACCCTTTGTCTAAGGGAGTTAGAAGTCTGTCCAATATACAAAGCATCTGGGCATTGTTGGCACATGATGGCATATATGGTGTTAGTAGAGGAGCATGAGAAAGTGCCCGTGATTCTGTGAGTAACCTGGTTAGGTCCAGTGATGGTATTTCCAGAGAAGATATGTGGACAAAGCTGGCAGCGGGCTTTGTTGCAGGGAAAGGTTCCAGGACTGGTGTTCCTGGGGTATAGGCTGTGGCTGTTAGTGAGGATCCTCATGAGGTTGGGAGGTTGTCTGTAGGAGAGAACAGGCCTGTCACCCAGGGCCTTCCGGAGTGTGGCATCCTGATTAAGGATAGGTTGTAGGTCTTTAATAATTTGTTGCAGTGGTCTGAGTTGGGGGCTGTAGGTGATGACCAGTGGTGTTCTGTTCTTGGCTTTTTTAGGCCAATCTTGGAGTAGCTGGTCTCTGGGTATGCGTCTGGCCCTGTGTGATGGAGTGGGGGGAGTGCAAATGCGAGACTCAGGCTGGATGTAAGAGACAAGCAAAACAGCTCCCAGTGGCTAAGGATAACTCTGGGGCTACAACTGGCAGGTAACACCTCTGCCCTGAACAAAGAGGAGGGAGGAGCCGAGCTGGTTTTTTTGAATCGGGGGCGGCAGTTAGAGGCTAGGGAAAGAGGAGCTGGAAGGCAGCCAGCCTGGTGAGGGAGGAAGCTACACCCCAGAGGGGCACCCCTTGGGGTCTTCTCCCCAGGACGGGTTGGAAGGACTGTCTCTGGCTGCTGTACTGTCGCTTCTGTGAGAAACTGGGCATCTGTTGCCTAATAAACCTCCTGTTGTACCTGCTATGTGAGAGTCACTCCTGCCAGCAGACGGGGTGCAGTGCGGGGGAACCCCTGAACCCCATCACACCCTGTCGATATGTTTTTTTACTTCTCCTGGTGGGTAATTCAGGTTTATGAATATTTGGTAAAGATCTTGTAGTTTTTGGTCTCTGTCAGTTGGATCAGAGCAAATGCGATTGTACCTAAGAGCTTGACTGTAAACAATGGATCTAGTCACATGTGCAGGATGGAAGCTAGAAGGGTGTAGGTAAGTATAGCGATCAGTAGGTTTTCGGTACAGTGTGGTACTGATCAGGCCATCCTTGATTAGTACTGTAGTGTCCAGGAAATGTATCTCTTGCATGTTGTAATCGAGGCATAAGTTGATGGTGGGGTGTAGATTGTTAAAGTCTCTGTGGAATTCTTCTAGAGCCTCTGTACTATGGGTCCAAATCATAAAGATGTCATCAATGTATCTTAAGTAGAGGAGTGGTAATAGGGGACGAGAGCTGAGGAATCGTTGTTCCAGGTCAGCCATATATATATTAGCATATTGTGGGGCCGTGCGGGTGCCCATAGCAGTTCCACTAATCTGGAGGTATAAATTGTCCCCAAATCGGGAATGATTGTGTGTGAGAACAAAGTTACAGAGGTCAGACACCAGATTGGCTGTGGTGGCATCAGGGATGGTGTTCCTGATTGCTTGTAATCCGTCTTTAGGTGCAATATTAGTGTACAGAGCCTCTACATCCATTGTGGCAAGGATGGAGTTATCAGGAACTTTTCCAGTCCTGAGGAAATTACAAAACATCGGAAAAGTTCCTGATAATGCCATCCTTGCCACAATGGATGTAGAGGCTCTGTACACTAATATTCCACATAAAGACAACTTGCTATTCTCAGCAGACCAGCTGCTTTCCTGCACAGACACACAGGCACCTTCCTCAGCCCAGGCCTGGAAAACTCTTCGCAGGTCTGTCTTGGCCACTAGTAGATGATGGGTTGGAATCGCTCCTTCCCTCCTTGAGCTGTGGCAGGCCACTTGGTTCAGAGCTCCATGCAGTCCAGGGTTCCCTGCCCCAATCCGGGCTCACCTCTGCAGGATTTTCCTTAACCCTCAGCTCTGCCACTGCACATCCATGCTGCCTTGTCCAGCTCCTTTAATCTTGATTTGGTTTCCAGGTGCTGCCACTTTACAGTGGAGTTGCTGATCATGGTTGCTGGCTCTTAGGCTGATGCCTTCTGCATCCCACGATTCCTGGAAGAATCCCTTCAGTGTGCCAGGCTCCTTGCAGGTCACACGCTCCCCAGTGTTAGGCCGTAGGCCCCTCCACCCTCTGCAACCGACTCCAACAGACTCCCAGCAGAACCCCTTCTTCAGTGTGACACCCGCTGTCAAGGACCACAACCACACTGTCTTGGGACTAACTCATTCAGCGTCAGCCTCCTCGTGGGTCACTTGTTCCTGGGGGTTGGGCCCTTGGCCCCTCCACCTTTTGGGACCAAGTCCAACTGACTCCCAGGAGTAACCCCTCCTCAGGTGTGACACCTCCTCTAGAGGACCACGACCGCAGTTGCTCGGGTTCGGCCGCAGGCCCCTCCGCCTTGGGGAACTGCACCTCACTGCCCATCAGCACACCTGGGTCTCACAGGCCCCCCTTCTTCCGGGGCCCCCATCACTTACTACTGGATGCTCCATTCTTGTGGTTCAGAACATCCCACTGCTCACACCAGTGTGATGGGGTTTGCAGTCCCCCAAGCTCTGCACCCCATCTGCAGGCAGGAGTGACTTTCACTCAGCAGGAGAACAGCGGGTTTATTAGCCAGCAGGACACAGCATTGTACAGAGGAGTCAGTGCAGCAGACAGAGACAGTCAGTTCAATCCATGTTGAGGAGAGGAGACCCCGAGGGGCCCCCAGAGCCAGGGCCTTGCCCCCTCCTTTGTCTCTCTCTCTCTCAGCCCAGACTAAATGCTTTCCAACTTCCAGTTCCAATTTAAACCCCTCAGGATCCACCTCCTCCTTTGTTTTAAGTACAAAGGTGTTACCTGGTCGTTAAGGTTACCCTCAGGAGGAGACCCACACCCTCTGTGAGCTACTCACACACACACAGATATCCCCCACTCCATCACACCAGGGTCCTTTCGAAAAGGAGCCCCATCTGGACGAGCCGCAGCAATTTCAAAGTACCACAGCTGCCTGCATTCTAATGAGGCGCTGAATATGTATTTCAGCGCTTCATTAGTAAACTTCAAAATGGCCATTTGCATGGCCATTTCGAAGTTTTGGGCTAGTGTAGACGTAGCCATAATGTTGCTGGAAGTGCATGAGAATGTGCCTTTGATGTCGTAACGAACATGGTTAGGTCCAGTGATGGTATTCCCAGAATCAATATGTGGACAGTTGGCAGTGGGGTTTGTTGCAAGGAGAAGCTCCAGGATTAGTATCACTGTGGTGTAACCTCTGATTGCCAGTGAGAATCTTTCTCAGGTTAGGAGGTTGTCTGTAGGAAAGGACAGGCCGGTCACCTCAGGCCTTCTGGAGTGTAGCATCATGATCCCGAATAGGTTGTAGGTTTTTAATGATGCGTTGCAGGGGTTTGAGCTGGGGGCTATAGGTAATGACAAGTGGTGTTCTGTTATTGATCTTCTTGGGCTTATCTTGACATAGCTGGTCTCTGGGTATTTGTCTGGCCCTGTCAATTTGTTTCTTTACTTCTCCCAGTGGGTAATTTAGTTTTATAAATGCTTGGTAGAGGTCTTGAAGTTTTCAGTCTCTGTCAGTAGGATCAGAGCAGATGCGACTGTATCTAAGGGCTTGGCTATCAAGCATGGAGTGTGTGCTGGATGGAAGCTGGAGGCATGTAGGTAAGTGTAGCAGTCAGTGGGTTTCCAATAGAGAGTGATGTCGATGTGGCCGTCAGCGATTTGCACTGTGGTGTCCAGGAAATGTTTCTCTCGTGTGGAATGGTCAAGGCTGAGACTGATGGTGGGGCGCAAATTGTTAAAATCTCTGTGGAATTCTTCCAGAGTCTCTTTACCGTGGGTCCAAGTGATGATTATGTCATCAACATAGTGTAAGTAAAGGAGGGGCAACAGGGGACAAGAGCTAAGGAATCATTGTTCTAAGTTGGCCATAAAAATGTTAGCATACGATGCCATGAAGGTGGCCGTAGCAGGCCGCTAATCTGGAGATATAAGTTGTCCCCAAATTGGAAATAATTGTGGGTAAGAACAAAGTTACACAGCGCAGCCACCAGATTTGCTGTGGTAACATCAGGGATGGTATTCCTGATAGCTTGTAGTCCATCTTCATGTGGAATATTGGTGTAGAGAGCCTCTACATCTATGGTGGCAAGGATGGTGTTGTCAGGAAGGTTTCTGATGTTTTGTAATTTCCTCAGGAAGTCAGTGGTATCTCAGAGACAACTAGGAGTGCTGGTGGTGTAGGGTTTGAGGAGGTAGTCTACATAGCTGGAGAGTCCAATAGTAAAGGTGCTAATACCTGAAGTGATAGGGCGTCCTGGGTTTCCAGGTTTGTGGATTTTAGGCAGCAAATAGAATAATCCAGGTTGGGGCTCAGATGGTGTGTCCGAGTGAACTTGGGCTTGAGTAGAAGCAGGGAGTTCTTTAAGTAGATGACGTAGTTTCTTTCGGAATTCTAAAGTGGGATCTGAGGAATGAGATCTGTAAAATGTGGTGTTGGAGAGTTGTCTAGTTGCCTCCTCTTCATAGTCCAATTTATTCATGATGACTACAGCACCCCCTTTGTCAGCTGGCTTGATTATAATGTCCGAGTTATTTTTGAGACTCTGGACAGCATAACGTTCAGCACAGCTGAGATTGTGTTTCATTTGGTGTTGTTTGCGTAGGATTTCCATCTGTGCACGGTTGCAGAAGCATTGTATATAGAAATCTAGCTTGTCACTATGCCCATCGGGGGAGTCCACATAGAATTCTTCTTCTTTTGGTGTTGGTAGGGAGGATCCAGCGAGTCAGACTGATGCTCATTGGTGTGTTGGAAGTATTCTCTTAGACAGAGACGACAAAAGAAAGACTGGAGATCACCACAAAATTGTGTTAGGTTTGTGGAAGAGGTGGGGCAAAAAGAAAGACCCCAGGATAAGAGAGACTCTTCAGCTGGGTTGCGTTTGTAGCTTGAAAGGTTAACAATATTAACCTTTTTAACCATTATTAACCTAATATAGTGTAGGATGGTCTTCTGGATTGAGGGGCCTTGACCTCCTGCAGTCAATGGGGCTGGCTGCCTCTCACAATGAAGTCAGCTGCGCAGTCACATGGATTTCCTTTTCTGTCTGTCTCTCTTGCATCCATGTGTGGCCAGAGGGCTAAGAGAAGGAGAACTTGACCGTGCTGTGTTTGTTGAAAGGTCAGGACTGCATTTAATTAGTTTCGCAACTCCCCAGATCTTCGACCCTGTGAAAGAACTGAGAGCACCATCAGGGCAGCTCTATGTTACGCTTGCTATCCATGGCCCCCAGGGGCTGTTCTGGCAGCTGGGACTGAGGGACATCTGAGCCAATGCCCCCTTTCTCTAATCACATCCCCTGCATTTCTGTCAAAGATGGGAAGCCACCACCATTAGTTACAGAGCATATTAAGGTGTGCAATGAAGATTCTTGGGATTGAAAGTTGTCACTTTAAGAGTGAGTGGTGAGGCTGTTTCACCCTGGTTCTGCGTACAGGCTTGAGGCCTATGGGGTGAAGTGTGTGAGCCGAGAATGAGCCATTCTGAGAAAAGCCACACTAGAAGATCATAGAATTACAGAGCTCAGTTGATCTTCTAGTCCCGTCCCCTGTACTCAAGGCAAAACTAAGTATTATCCAGACCAAATGGTGGGGTGAATTGTTTATCTCTGCTCTTGGGAACAGTCTGTTTTGTCTCTCTCTGTTTTGGGTTCTTTTGCATTACTGTTCTGGAGTCTAAGAGGTACAGGACTGCTATGTCGCAAGAATATTTGTTTTATCTAACTTTTGTGTACGTGCACAACCGTTGCCAGAAATCCTATTTACCCAACTAAACTCAAATATTTCCAGTCTATCTCTCCATCCTATGTGGTTGTTTTGTCTCTGTGTTGCTAGCCTCTTTGGCGCAAATTCAGCCGTGATCAAATTTGTACACGATACCCACATCAGAGGGGTAGCAAATCATGCAGGAGGAGAGAGATTTGTCCCAGCTCTCCATTGTTCCCTCTAAGTTTTTATAATTCAGGAGCAGAATAAAGTTTGTTATGTGCAGCTACGCACCGCCAATAGAAACACACGCTACTGGCTGTAGACAGCTGTGCACACTCTACTAATCAGCTGGGGGTGGGGGGGGCTGAATTTCACCTGGGTGGCCACCCGAGCACCCAGCCTACAGGCACCGCTGCAGCTCTGTAATGGGGACACACATCCTAACTCATATTGGTAACATGATTTAAGAGCTACCGATAAAAAGTATTACAGGCACGCCCAGCACCACTGCTATCAGCTGCTTATTAAAGTGACCTGAAAGGACTGGAGTCGAGGGGACAGCAGTCTGCACTCGGGTGGCCAATGTCTGAGACCTGCTGAGCCAGGGAGAAGACATGAGCAGCAGAAGTGTAAGCAGGAAACCACACTCAGCAGATTCACACCATTTTGTCTCCTTCTTCCCCCCCACCCCCAGGCCTGTCTGGTCGGGAGCCGTGTGATGAGCCAGCCCCATAGGAGCTGTGGGTTGGGTTCTAGGACTAGGGGAATGTTTGAGGTTGTTTATTTTTTCCAAACCTGGATACCTGTCTGGAGCCCTCTCCAGGCCATGGACTTGGCTATGCACTGACCGTGTATGCCAGTAGCATAGAGATCCCCCACCGACTGGCCACAGCACTCTGCAGCGGGGGCATTGTGCTCTCTTTATCACAACTGGCTGTTAGAGAGCTGGGAGCCCTTCTGATAGCCCGTACCTTCTGTGCCACGGGGGTTAAAACACCGGTCAGGGAGGCCTCACAACACCCTTGCAAGGAAGGGAAATGTCAGCAGCAATTCACAGGTGGGGAAACTGAGGCAGGGGGAGTCGGGGGCGTGCCCAAGCCAAATGCTCCAGTGGAAGCCCTGGCGTTGGACTCCCTACCTGCTGCTCTAACTCTGGCGCATGCTCTCGCTTACTGGGGTCTTTTTGCAGACCAACCAGCTCACCGTCCCCAGGACGTTATGTCGTTACTCTTGGTGGGGGGTGGGGGAGCACCGCCCTCCCTTGCACAGAAAGCCCTTCTTCCTGCCGAGGGCATCCTTCCCCAACAGCCACGCTCCTAGCGTGCGTCTCTCAAACTCTGTCATCCTGTGGCTGGAGCACTTGGCGAGGGGACGTTCCTTCCAGCAAAGCTGCTAGACTCCAGCCCTACGAGTGACTGAATTTTCAGAACAAACACAAGACCCCCCAAGGCCAGCTGGTGCCAGGCCTGGGGTGGGCCCCATCTTTGCAGCCTTCCCTCCCTCCCGGTCCTTCAGCTATGCGCTGTTCCTCACCAGCAGCATGCCCTGAGATGCTGGTCCTGGGCCTCCACAGAGCAGCACCGCTGCCCTTTCCTCTTGGCCAGCAGCTCCCTGTGCTATTCTAGTCTTGGGACCCCCTAAATCTCAGCTACTGACCCTCATCCCAGCCTGCACCAGCTGCTGGCCGGCTGTGGTGTGGTTCTGAGATATGGGCTAGAGAGGCAGCCGAAAAGCCCTGTCACTGACCGGATGTCGTCTTCCATCTCTGCACTTCCACCCGCTTCCTCCCTGGCCCTTCGTGGTGGTTCTCTGGCTGGTCTGTTGGACAGGAACGATGGGTCCTCATCAGGGATTTTTCACTCTGTCTCACGAAAGCCGATCTCCAGGCAGTGCAGCTAACTGGAAATGGAAGGGAGATGGATTTCCTCGGGGAGAATGCTCTGAGCTGGCTGGCACTCATGAGCCGTGTCTACACGTGCACGCTGCTTCGGAGCAGCGGCACTAACTTCGAAATAGCGCCCGTCACGGCTACACGCGTTGGGCGCTATTTCGACGTTAACATCGACGTTAGGTGGCGAGACGTCGAAGCCGCTAACCCCATGAGGGGATGGGAATAGCACCCTACTTCGACATTCAACGTCGAAGTAGGGACCGTGTAGTCGTTGCGCGTCCCGCCACTTCGAAATAGCGGGGTCCGCCATGGCGGCCATCAGCTGAGGGGTTGAGAGACACTCGCTCTCCAGTCCCTGCGGGGCTCTATGTCACCGTGTGCAGCAGCCCTTAGCCCAGGGCTTCTGGCTGCTGCTGCTGCAGCTGGGGATCCATGCTGCATGCACAGGGTCTGCAACCAGTTGTCGGCTCTGTGTACCTTGTGTTGTTTAGTGCAACTGTGTCTGGGAGGGGCCCTTTAAGGGAGCGGCTTGCTGTTGAGTCCGCCCTGTGACCCTGTCTGCAGCTGTGCCTGGCACCCTTATTTCGATGTGTGCTACTGTGGCGTGTAGACATTCCCTCGCAGCGCCTATTTCGATGTGTGCTGCGCAACGTCGATGTTGAACATCGACGTTGCCAGCCCTGGAGGACGTGTAGACGTTATTCATCGAAATAGACTATTTCGATGTCGCCACATCAAAATAGGCTATTTTGATGTAGGCTTCACGTGTAGACATAGCCATGGGGAGGATGAATGGGTGCTGGGCTTCATTAGTCTCGTCAAGACCTTGGCTGCTGGGTGAGGATCAAGCTGCTGCATGAAAAATAAGCCTCAGTTTAGGAGAGGGAGCAACAGCAGTACCATCCCTGATCGCTTGGCTCCTCTTGGCAAGCAGAAGGCAAAACCTTTCTTCCCAGCCTCTTCCTGCCCCCAGCCCCTCTGCCAGCCCCCCTCGTCCCCTCTGTGGTTGTGGGCCACTGTGTGCAGGACCCTGCCGGGGGCACAGGCCCCTCTGAGCTCAGAGCTGGGCAGAAACAGGAGAACAGATGGTCCCTGCTCCAAAACCTGAGGCTGTGGCAAGCATCCCCCTCCCCATGCACACAGCATGGAAAGGGCAAGGTGGCCGTGACCGGTGGGGCTGGTTCATGACTGTGTAGCCATCCAGCCTTGGCGGGGAGGGGAGGTTGGCCCCCATGGGGTCGGAAGGTCCCCGAGCTTGGGCTTGGGCTTGGGCTTGGGCTTGTCAGTGGAAATGTTTGGCTCTCCAGTCATTAGCCGCAGGGAGCGTGGCCTGGCTGCGCAGCAGGGAGCAGGGGAGCCAGAACCGTGCCTAGCGCAGGAGTTCCCTCTCTGGGAGGTTCAGACATGGCCACTCCTCATAGCCAGGCTTGTGTGTGCAGGCAGAGGAAGGGTTCCTGGGGCCCTGGGCTGAGCAAGTGGGAGACCCCTCCCCAGCCCTGCCCGCAGGTGTTTCCAAGATCAGTTTGAAGACCTGGGCCATTGCATTTCACACTGGCTGGGAACATCCTGGCACAGGGAGGTTTGCAAAGCAGTGTCCTGTGACACGGAACTGCCGGGTCCCTACGAAGGGCGGTTCCCTGATGCCCCCCATCCCTCCTCAGAGCTCCATTCAGTCTTGGCCAAAACAGTGAGCGTCTGAGACCCGTGACGTCCTGGTGCCCAGAGAGGCGCTGCCCCTTGCCCGGCCTGCAAGTCCCAGGCACACAGCTGCGCACGTCGCAGGCCAGTCCCACCGTTCGACGCCACCTGTGCACATGGCAATAGGGGGTAGGTTGCAGGGCCGGCGCCTGGGTGAGGACAGTGATGCCTGGTCCTGTCTCCAGGATGGATTGCCAACTGGGCAGATGAGAGTCGTGGTGATGGCATATTGATCTTGCAGAGCCTGACGCACGAAGACTATAAATAGAGGGAGTGTCCCCAGCCCTCTGGCAGGCTGGCAGCGCCTCTGACACTGATCACGTCTCCAAGGGGAAGAGGAGTCTGGGCAATGCAGCCCCAGGTCCCGGCGTGCACACTGGTGCTGCTTTCAGCCACCTGCCGCATGGAGGCATATCCCACGCACCCTGGGAGTGACGGCCAGCCAGGTAAGAGCAGTTACTGAGTCCTTTTCACTTGGCTGGCAGCACTGGGATGCCAGGCAGAGTTTGGTCAGGGGCCTCACAGGCAGGGCCAACTGGACTCCAACCAAGTCAGATGTTTAGCTGGGCATCTGTCACTGGAAAGTGACCACAGCCAGCCAGCATCTCCCTGCGTGGGGCTGTGCCCTGGTTCCATCTGGTTTATGAGAACGACAAACGTGCGTGCCAGAGTTGTTCTGCAGACAATTATCTGGACTGTCCTGAGCTCGTTCTGTGTAGAAACGGATCAGGTTAGAGGTGCAACAAATGGCACAAGGCGCAAATAGGCAGCATAGCCTCTGGCATCAGGCAGTGGACTGCAGCATTCAGATTCTGGCTCTGTCCCTGTCCAGCCGGCTGACCTTGGGCAAGTCACTGCCTGTGTGCCTCAGTTTCCCCATCTGGGGTTCATGACACTGACCACTTTTGCAAAGAGCTTTTGTATTTGCCAATAAGTTCCTAACTGTCAGGGTGGTCAAACAGTGGAATAAATTGCCAAGGGAGGTTGTGGAATCTGCATCGCTGGAGATAGTTAAGAACAGGTTAGATAGATGTCTATCAGGGATGGTTTAGACAGTACTTGGTTCTGCCATTAGGACAGGGGGCTGGACTCAATGGCCGCTCAAGGTCCCTTCCAGTCCTAGTATTCTATGATTCTATGATTTTAAAAAAATGCTGCATAAGATCTAGAATTCTTTTAAAATTACTAAGGACCCATCATTCACAAGCCGTCTGATCTCACTGATCTGTTGTTTTTCACCCAAGATGCAGATGGCTGAGTGCAGTGGGCTGCTCGGCTGCACCTGTGGTGAGAGCCCTGCACACCCTCATAGGCAGAGCAAAGGAGGTCGACAGTGGATACTGGGAGAGTACATGGGCATTTCTGGCTTCTAAGTGAGAGCTCTGGAAAGCACAGGGTCCTGGGCGCAGCTGTTTTCTAGCATTGCCACCCTGGCTAATCAGTAATGTCACTCAGGTCTGACTGAGACCATCGTAGTTGTCCCAGGCCTGGCTCGGCTGGTGCTCAGGCGAAGCACCCAGTGGAGTGTCAGTGGGAATGTGCGACTGGAGATTTGTAATGTACGTTATTTCTACTGCGGGAGTTGGAGACTTCCACTGTGTGGTATTTTACGGGGCAGTCGAGCCGACCACAGTGCGCCCCAGTGACCAGAGCTCCACGAGGGGCATTTTGATTCCTGGCCACTTGGGCAAATCCCTTCCCCTCTCTCTGCCCTTCTAACGGGGGTAACAACACCCCCCATGGCACATAACAAGCCTGGAGACTGTCGTGATGGGTGCACGAGGAGGGCTGGGTGCAGTTACTGGCCTCCTGAAGTCTCGAGTGTGGGGAGTGGGGTGGGTTCTGGTTGGGGTCCAGGGGTGAACAGTGCCTGTGGAGGTCAGCTGCTGGCATCTGCTGAAAGGATGGCGTCCCCCGCAGAGCTCTCTGCAAGCCCAGCTCGAGGTGGAGCTGTGCTTCCAGTCTGAGGTTCAGTGGGACCTCTCACCGAACGTTACCTGGAGAGACACCAGGCCTGATTCAGAGCCAGGAGCCGGTGGGCTAGACGGAGCAGGTTGAAGTGCAGGTCGTGTTGGCAGTGAGCAAAAGCCACAAGGGAAACTCAGAAAAACACGCTCAGTGTTCCTGGGCACCTGCAAATCCCACTGCAGGCGGTGGGTAGAATCCTGGCCCCAGTGAAATTAGGGGGAGAATTTCACCCTACAGCAGCTTTGGGGACAGGCTGTGACCAGCTCTGGGCCCACAGAGGATAGATCCAGAGGAGCGAGAGCAGGGTGGGGGAGGGATCCAAAGTTTGGTATCACCAGCCCAGGCTGCTCTGTAAGCTCCTGCTGCCACACGCCCCCTCCCACCCACCCCCTGGCCGCCCCAGACAGCCCCTGTAGAAGCAGAGACAGTTGGCCCTGAGCAGCAGACTCTCAGGACCTCCCCGCTGCAGGCTTGGGCAGTGAGGGCAGAAATACAGCCTGAGTGCAAAGCCACAAGGTGCCTGAAGGGCAATAGCCGTATCCCTTCCACCTGGCCCAGCCCACTGTGGTCACTGCCAGGGTGACCCACAGGCCAGGGTGCATTTCCTGCTGCCACCGGTGGGGCATGGACACAACCAGGCTGTGCTGGCAGATCTCCCTCCCCTGCAATGCACCCCCAGCCAGGAGCCACGAGAGCCCAGCATCCTCCACACAACTTCAAACCCTTCACATATGCAGCAAACTCCTCGGCCCATCGCGCCGTGCTGGGCTGTCCGGGGAGCGGCCCAGGAACCGGGTCACCCGTGTCAGCATTTCTCTGCTTAATGCAGGCTTTGTTCCTACGGATTTTAACTTGGCAGACAAGGCAGCCGGGTTCATCCCTGATAACATCCCTTCCCCTGGGTTCCAGCAGTCCAGGCGTCTGAGCTCAGCTCTCGTGGCACTGGAGGAAGGCATAGGCCAGTGTCAGAACGTGGGCCATTGGAAGGGTGAATACCTGCTTTCTGCTCTCCTGGCCCCTGTTTGCTCCCTGTGCTCCATCCCCGAGGGAGGGGAATTGCCTTGGGGCCCATGATATTGTGGGTGTGATCCGGGCCACTGACTGCCCATATCACTGCCTGCCCCGCGGCATGAGCTGCCTCCAGTCCTTGCTGCTGAAGCCTCCACCGGGGCCATTCTCAACCAGCCCCACAGTATGTGGGTCTCCCCTAACCCCAGCGTCTGCGTACAGCCCTGGGCCAGCAGCCTGTTGGCAGCAGACCTGCCTCGCTCTGGCTCCCAGTGGCCTGGCTTACTAACTGCAGGGTGGCCACAGCACACTGCCCATTCCAGCTTCCCCCGCAAATCTGCGTGCCACGCTGCCTCCCCATCTCCCAGCCACACCAGAGCCACGAGGTCCATTGCCGCCTGCGGGAACCACTGCACGGCCATTTGTCATCTGCAGTGCAGGTATCCACCCAGTTCCCAGCGAGAGGCTCGTTCTGGTTAAAGAACAAAACGAGTTGCTTTAACTACAAGGAGGCCAGTTTGAAGTGAAGTTAAGGCCTTAAAGTCAGAAATGGTCACCAGAGGAAAGAGAGACCACATCCCCGGGGCTCAGCTGAGCTACGGAGCCTTGGCTCACAATGACGTCCCTTCCTGCCTGTCCCATAACGTTGCTGACCGCGCTTGCGGGCCGGGACCTGCCACCAAAGTCAAACAGCTGCTGCTTTTGTCTCCTCAGCTGAGAAGAGAGGGCTGGACTCAGAGGGAGAGCCTGGGGGCGTGGGGCACAAAGGGGGGAGTGGATTGCCCCATGAATTTTACAGTCTCCAAGAGGGAGCCGTGCTGGTCTGCAGCTTCACAAATAACAGGCAGTCCTGGGGCACATTGAGGGTTTTGCCCACAAAAGCTCAGGACCCAATAAATTTGTTAGTCTCTAAGGTGCCACAGGCCTGCTTGTTATGCTTGACTTTCACAGTGTAGTCAGCCATCCTAGTGCATCTGCCGGAGTCGCCCTAGTTAAAGCCCTCCCAGCTTTGCGGGTGGAGACAGGGGGGGTCATGAAAAGGGCTTCACGCTGCTGTTTGCATGAATGCAGATTTGCTTCGTCCCGCTCCAGCTGTCCCAAAGCCCTTGGCTGCCACTTACATGTAAACCGAGGTCGAGCCGCACACCTTTGCTTGAGACCTGCTTGACGGGCCCTGCCTAACAGGGACTGGTTTTGAACGTGTTGCACGAGCGTCACTCAGGGAATTCGGAGCCTTACAGACACTGACCCATGGCGCTACTCACCAGCGAGTGCCGCAGTTTCAGGCTCTACCTTAAAGGCATGTGGTGCACAACGATGATTTCCGGCCGTGAGGGGCTGTAAAGACGGGTGCGCCCGTCACACCCGTTTGCTTGGTGCCCAGGGAAGCCCAGCTGCCAGAGCTATTTTGTCATTGCAGGGGACAAAGAGAGACCTCCGGAGGACGCCCCTGAGAGCCCGGTGAGCACGAGAGGCAGATGCTGTCGCCTGGGAGAGGGTCAGTCCCAAGTCGCTGCTGACCAGAGCCAGGATCTGTCTCCCTGAAGCAGACCTGGTGATGCGGAGAGCAGCTCTGAGCTCCGGGGGCTGCCAGGGCACTCTGTGCGGGAAGCTTAATCTGTCATCAGCAGGGCCTTGCTGTGCAGTGTCAGGGCACCAGCTGGAGGAGCTTTTGCCAGGTGGACTAAGCCAAGCTGCTGCTGGGGCAGCCTCTTCCTTCACCTGTGTGCCTGGCAGGTGGGGAGGGAGGGAGGGAGGGAAAGACAGGGTCCCAGGTGTGCGTGGGACCCACAGATCCGGCTTGGCCCTGTCTCTTTTCAGGTGGAAAATGTCAAGATGATCCTGTGCAAACTGGCAGCCGCAGACCAGCCCCAGAGCCAAGGATTCCCCAGACCAGACCCGTCCCCGCTGAGACCCAGCAAGCGAGGTGAGCAGCCAGCTCTTGGGCTGAGCCACCAGGAAGGGAGGGGGCAGTTTGCTGAGTGCAGTTCCTCGGTCTCGGGGCCAGACGGGTGGGACAGGTGTCAGTGGCTGCAGGGGTCGAACGGCCCCTCCGGGTGGGCTGGAGTGGTAAGAACCGAAGGCATTTTCCCCAGTCAAGCCGAGCAGAGGGTTGGCCCTGATGCAGGACTTGTATCATAGGTAGCTAGAATTGTCGGTTCAGAGCAATTCAGGAGAGTGGGGACTCGAAACTTCAGCTTGCTGGTACCTCACCACCAACAGCCCTGCATCCTGGAGCAGGTTCATCCCTGGGGCAAGCCCAGAGCAATTCCTCAGCTCCTACCAGCTTCTTAAAGCAGCCCACCTGGGTTCCCAGGCTGCTCTGGCCACACCCAGCCTGGACGTGGGGCGGCACTGCCTGCATGCAGGCCCCTGGGGGAAGGGAAGACAGCAGGTGCGTTGCTCTGCTGCAGAGCTGTGTGCACCAGGCCCGGCTCCTGCAGCGAGTCCTGGGAATTCGGTAAAGACAAGTGCAAATTCCTCCACTTAGGCAAGAAACACGGAACGCACAGCGGCACTGGGGAGTAACCGGCCCACTTTAGGGTGGCTCACAAATGGGATACGCGCGACCCATGCGATACTGCTGCAAAGAAGACTTCTTTCACTCTGGGTGTAGTGACGGGCGTGCCCCACGGGAGCTATTGTCCCAGTACACGCACAGGCTGCTGGCTGGGGTGCTCGGCCAGTGTGCTGGGCGGCCCCGACTCTCTGCTGGGCGGCCACCCCAGCACTCGGCTGACAGGAAACGCTGCTGGTGAGGGAAGGTCGAAAACCTGGGAGTGTCTAGTCTGGAGGAAAGAAGCCTGAGGCTGGGTCTAAGCAGACGTGCTGGACGCTGTCCTAAAGAGGCTGGTGGTCGGCTCTCCGCTGGGGGGTGGGGACGAGCAGTAACTGGTAATCAGCACCCGGAGAGATTGCAGGTTAGGTAGTAAGAAAACCTTCCGGAAGGTAGTGAAGCTCAGGGCCAGATGAGCTCAGAGGCTGGGGGCGTCCACCACTGGAGGCTTTTTGAGATGTTGAACAAACCCCTCCGAGGGACGGCCTGGGCACTCTGGATCCCGCCTGAGGGCAGGGCCAGTCTACACGGCCGCACCAGCCCGCCACCGGCCCTGCTTTCCCGTGGCTTTGCAGGGCGTGCTGCTCCGTGCGAGGGCCCACCGCCGCAAAGCCAGCGGAACAGCGGGAGATGAAATCAGGAGCTGGGCCTCTTCAGAGCTCTGTCTCCATCTTTGTGACAGCAAAGTGGCCTGTCCTGTGTCATCCCTCCGTTTGGTGGCCTAGGGCCCAAACAGCGCCATTCTTAGGAGCCCTTCTGAAAAACTGAGGCTTCTTTGCTGTTCCCCCACAGCTGTTCATTTCCCACCGCACGGTCCACCCACCAGGTGAACGAAAGGGTGAGCAGCCCTTTGTTCCACCAGCCCGCCCAGCTGCCCACCTGGCTGCTGTATCCGACACTGCCCGGTAAGCTCAGAGGCACATTTGTCTCCTCTCCGCTCCAGCGGCTGCAGCGCAGGGGGAGGCCACGTGCTGGTAGCCAGCCAGCCATTGGCTACCTGGCTCGGGCAGCGAGCGCCAGGGCAGCAGCAGCAGGCACCTGGCTGAGTAGCTGTGGTCACAGGGCTCCCCCTGCTGCAATAGCAGAGTGGTACCATAGCCCTCCACTGACTGACCCACCTCTCCTGCGGCTCCTTGTTGCACATGTGCTCCTATTGGCCAACTGGCCACGGAGTTGAGGGCGCCCTTCTGCCACACGGGGGGTGGAAAGGAGCCCTCAGTCCCTGCAGCTCTGTGCCAGCCTCAGGGATGCTGAGCCCCAGCAGAAGCCACGCGTTGGGGGGTGGGGTCAAGGGAAGATGCAAGGGAGCCCTCAGCCCCAGCAGAAGGCACACTGAGGTGGGGCAGAGGGAAGGTGCAAGGGGGCAGAGGCACAAAGGAAGGCCTGAGACTGGCAGAAGCCTTTTTGGGGACCAGGGGCAGCTGTAGGTAACTCCCATAGGGCCCCATAAATTGTAAGGAGAGCCCTGATCTCACCCCTAGATTCGGAGACAGAGGAGCAGGGAGCCGGACCCTTGTAAGGGCCCCCCTGTTCTGCAGGGTGAAAGCCGCTGAATAGCGCTGAGGTGCTGCGTTGCAGGGCGGGAACTCCCGCAGACTTGCTCACCGCTGCGGCGCTCAGACACCCACAACACAGAGGAAGGCGCTGGCTGTGCAGGCCCAGTCCCCGGGGCAGGAGCACTCGGTGCCCCAGGGTCAGTGGCCAATTAAGGAGGAAAAACATTTGAAAAACCACAAGGCAGCTGCGCCGTTTCCTGCACCTCACGTGAGCACCAGCTAAACCGCCCGTGTGGCTGTGTGGAACTGGCACAGCTGAGGGGTAAGGGCCAGGCGTGGTCTAGCAACAAGGGAAAAAGGAAGAGAACACCCAGCCCTGCCCACTTGCCCGGCCTCCAGACTGTGCATACAGCCAGCGTCCGTCCCGCCAGCCGGGATGCGCTCATTCCCCACGGCTCGCACGTGGTGGTTCCCTTCCCCGCCACGGGGAACGGCTTTCTGTAACAAACCCTGACGCGGCCAACGCCACGTGTTCCTGAAGTCCTGTGTCTTTGGCTCGTTCTCTGTCACCCTCTGGGGGGCTGCGTCTACCCTGAGAGAGAAATTCAAATTTAGGGCAGTTCGCTCGATATTCCCACGTGACTGTCTTCACTGTGACTACCATTAGCTCGACTCTGGGAGCGCTGATATCGATAGCACAGTAGCGTCGGTACTGGCTGGGGCAGCATCAGGCTCAAGTTCAGAAGTTCAATTAAAAGCAAGTGTGGAGGTGCCACCTCTTAAAATGGAATTCATTAGCCCCCAGGGGTGTCCCATGTGTAACCCACAACGCCCCGCGCTGCTCCCCTCTGGCCGCTGCTCTCCAGGTGCACAGGAATTAGGTAACAGGAAGATGGTGAATTTCAAACCAGGGCCAGGGAGCCTGTGGGGTCATGTTTATACGAGAGCCTGCGAAACATCCTTCTCTCTTTGCTGTTAGCGCATCGCCCCATTACAAACAGCCCCAGCACGGAGTTCATGGTTCTGGCTCTACACTTGGTATCTTTTCTGCGCTGCCCGGCGCCAGCCACTGCCCCACCGCCACCACGTGGCAGCAAGGCTGTTGTAGGGGTCGTGCTTGTGTGAGAGGCCGAGAACTTTCTTCTCAGCAGTTTACATTTGTGTGCAAAGCCCCCTCCCTTCCCCAGTGGCTAAGATACCTGGGGGCTTGCTGCCTCGGCGGGGGGGAAGTCTCCCCTGGTGGCTAAGGTACTTGGGGGACTACTTCAACATTTCAGCCGGCTCCGTGGCCACAGCCCCGCCCCACGCCAAAACTATTTTGGGGGGCTTGCTGCCCATTGCAGATACCTGCTGCTTTGCTATTTCTGTTATAAACTCTTTTTCCTAACATGTCCAATCTGTCTTCATGCTTTGACCCCCCCCCAAAGACACAGAGGGGAGGGTACTTGAGATTCCTGTTTCCATTGTAAGTTAAGTGTGTGCGATTTCACTGCCATCCCCGGTGTTGGCACTGGCTTTGTAGGGATGAGGGAAGACAAAGATCTTTTTTCCTGGCCTTTTCTATCCTCTTTCTTCTAACTTTGCACCCCTGCATGCAGGGAGGAGGGGGTGGAGGGCCAGCTGAGCATACAGTCTGTCCCTGTGTTATTGTCAGGGATCGGATGCAATCCCAGGAGGGGGGACAGTCAGTGGGTGGCCAGTTGAGAATTCAGTTGCAGAAGACATTTCTGTTAACTTTTTTGCTCTCCCTGTGGATGCCCTACTTCTCCTTCCTCCCGTCAGGAAAGATAGGCGTTTGCTCAGCATGGGAGGGGAACGAGGAAAATGCGATGTGGGAAGACAATGTCAAAGGCCAGCGAGCACATCCAGAATGCTACGGGGGGTGGGGGGGGGAGGGAACTGAGGAAAGGTTCCCACAGTGCACTGTTGCACAGTCGATGTTTGCCAACTGAGTGTGGCAGCAGTGTCGACTTTGGGAGGGGCACGTGGGGAGGTGAGGCTGTGCAAATTCAAACTTCGAAAAATCCAGCGTTACAGCATCAGTATTAATACATTTGAATTTATCTGGTAGTGTGGCTGCAGCCGGGCTAGCTTGTGCAATCGCTATCAAAAAGCTAAGAAACAGGCCACCACATCGCTTGCTTTACACCCATCAACCGTGCCAAGGGCTCCCCGGCTTCTCCTGCACTGTGCGCTCAGAGGGCATCCGTGGAATTCCTGTGCTTGTGACACAGCTCTGCAGCCCCCGGGGATGCGGCACAGAGGCCATGCGTTGCCCCCGCGTGGGCTGCATTGCAGGTGCTGGGCACAGCCCTCGGGTCTCTACACGTGGTGCGGGGGGGCAGCACAGAAAACGGGCATATTTGCTTTATTTGAGAAATGCAACTACTATCCACTGCTTGGCATTTCCAGCACAGCCAGACACCTCGTCCCTCGAGCGCCCTCTCAGTGGCTCCTTTGCGGGGTGTGCATAGTGTATGGGAATAAAGCTGATTATCACTGGAATGAAACCAAGGACGAGACGAAAAGCAGAGCTGCGCGCACGAGGCCTCTGGCGCAACAGGCCAAGTAGGGGAGGTGCGCGGGGCTGTCACTGCCTCCGTGTGCAGGCCAGAGCTGTGAGGCTCAGCGGGCTCCACGCAGGCCTTTGCCGTGAGACCGCTGGCTTCGGCAAGGTGGGAGGGGCGGGGGCGCTAGACTCCCGGTACAGATGGTGGCAGGAGGCCGCAGCAGCACCAGTCCAATGGGAGGGGAGAACTGGCTGTGCAAAGCGGCTCCACCAGGGCGCCTCGTTCCTAACTTACAGCAGCCCCCCACCCCCGGTTCCACCCTATGCGTACCCCAGCCCCCTCTGCCCAAAGCAAGCTCATGGAGCGTCCCCAAAGCTACTTAGAAATCAGGGCTGGGGAGGCACCCACCGCCCCGCCTTCAAGCCCAGTGCTTGGCCGAGGTGTATTGTCCGGGGAGGCATCTGAAGCCATTAAGGGCTGGAGCATCCACCACTTGTCCAGGCCACATCCGTCTAGATGAGCTGCTGGAGTCTTCTGGCCTAAACCGCTGCATCGATTAAAACCCACCCTGCAGAGAGCTAAGGCTGCCTTTGGGCCCCTTTCCTCCAGCCCCACACGGTGCTGCTGCAAGGACACCGGCTCTGCACGGCGTTGTACAACACGCGTCAGTCAGCCTGTGACACGGCCGAGAATCCTGGCCTCTTGGGAACGGCGCAGCTGCTGCCGACGCAGCTGGAGGTGCCATTTCTATGCATGCAGTGCAGATAGCTGGGAAGCTGGGGGCAGGCAGGCAGGCAGGCAGGCAGCCTTCACAGGAGTCAGGGAGCTGCAGCAGCCGGAAGCATGGGGCTCTTTTCTGAACGGCTGTTACTAATTCCATCAGAAAGAGTCCTCCGGGTCACGGAGCCCCAAGTGTTTGCAGGTGAGAGGACTGGGTGATGCTACTGGCATGGCCATGCAGAAGGCGGCCGCATTTCATGACCACGTGTCTGATAGAAAGCAGGGCTTAAAGCACCAGCTCTTTCGGCTGCCCTCCTAGGTCATCTTCTTGGCAACGCTGGCATAGGTGCGCTCAATCTCCTCGTTGGCGGGGCACGTGTGATTGAACTCCTCGCGGGAGTAGGCATTGTGGAGATAGCGCCAGACACCCGTCATTTCTGCTGGGATCTCGAAGTCCCGGTATTTCTTGGCAGCAACCTAGAAGGGGAAAGAGGTGAGAGACGCCAGGTGATTATTACCTTGGGTATCAGGATACGATCGAGCCCTACTGACCTAGGGGGGCTCATGGGCTTTGTGCTTAAGGCACTGACCTGGCAGACAGAAACCCAGGACTCACTTCCTAGCTCCATCATTGGCTCCCTGGGTGTCACCTAATCTCCCTGTGCTTCAGTTCACACCTGTAAAATGGGAACAATAATCCCACCTGGGCAGCACCCAGCCCAATGGAGCCTCAGTATCAGATGGGGCATCTGGTGCTACTGCACTACAGTAGAACCTGGGAGTTACGACCTGAGCCATCCATCCATCCTCTGACTTGGAGCTGGCAGTATGCAGTCAGGCAGCAGCAGAGCCCAACCCCGCACCCCTCCCAATACAGTGCTGTGTGAAATGCAACCTATTCAAAACAAAGGGCCAGTGTAACACTGTTTGGCCAGGCAAGGAAACAGTTCCTGTGCTTGGCTCCATTAAACGAGGACAGGTGAAAGCTCCGTTTTACTCCAGCACAGCAAAGTTCAAAGCGCTGTTTTGTCACTTTTCGACCGCGCACTTGGAGAGACCAGCAGCACCTCCTGGTCCGCGTTCATACGATCCCAGACAACCAACAGCCTCCGATCCTGAGGTGTTTGTAATCTGGGGTGTATTGCAGCATCTCGGCCCGAGCAGGGCTCCTTTTCCACCCGAGTGTGACTCAGCTCTGGCGCGACCAGGCTGCCCCCAGTGGCTGGGGAAAGCCGTCTGCCGAAGAGCGGGGCTCAAACTCCAGGAGTGAGTGGAACAGGGACGTCACTGAGCTCCCAAAAATCCCACCAGCCCCTTCTGACTCGATGCCCCATTCAGAGGCACAGCACAGCCAGCTTTGCAGGAGAGGGCTCAATGGAAACTGCTGCAAGCCCACGGCCTTCCATCCAAACTAATTAACTTGCTTCCTTGACATGCCAAGTCGTTCACAATGGTGTCTTGCCAGAATCCTTCAGCACACTGTCGGGACTGCGACGAGGGTGCCTTTCCCTGTTCTGGATGACAACGGACTGGATTATGAACAGGACAACAAACGGCCGGCAACAGGGCATTCAGTGGACATTTTCCAAACAGCTAGAGGACATTAATTTTGCTGATGGCGTCGTCTTCCTGTCACACCAACATGAAAGAAAATGTCACAACATGAGACAGATCTGCCTCAAAGGCTGGACTGAGCATTAAGCAGGGACAGACCAAGACAATGAGGCTCAACCAGTCCAACAATACCACCATCGCACTGGGAAGGGATGACCTGGAAGATGTGGAAGAGTTCACCTACTTGGGGAGTATCATGGGCAGAGATGGAGGAACAGATAAGGGTATGAGTGGCAGGACAGGGAAAGCAACAGCTGCATTCAAGACTCTCCGTCCCATATGGAGTTCACAGATAATATCAGTGGAGGCGAAACTGCAGATCTTCAACACAAATGTGAGGAGTGTGCTCTTCAATCGCTGCGAGACCTGGCGTGCTAAAAAGTCTTCAAATCACAAGCTCCAGACATTCATAAAGAGACGCCTGAGGTACATCCTTCACATCCAATGGCAAGACTTGGTCACAAAGGAGCATCTTCGGAACAGAGCTGGACAAGACCCACTTGCTGTTCAAATCAAGAGAAGGAAGTGGGGCTGGCCAGGCCACACTCTCAGAAAACATCATCCAGCACCATCCGTCAAAGCTCTCAAATGGAACCCGCAAGGAAAACGCAAAAGAGGAAGATCTCAGACAACGTGGAGAAGGTCTCCTGAGACTGAAGGACAACAACTGGGTACGCCTGGAGCCAGCTAGAAGTTTTGTCCCCAGACAGAGTGAAAAGGAGAAGCCTTGCAGATGACCTGTGCCCCACTCTGAGTACAAGGGTTCAGCAGTAGAAGAGCCATAGACCTGTCAGCTCAGATTGTCGCTCCGGCGGCTCCTCTGCCCAGCACAGCAGGGCTGCACCACTGCACCCTCTGCTCTGCTCCTGCCACAACCCTCTCTCTGCACACTGGGAAGGTGGGGGCGGGGGTGCTGCCCCTGCTGCGCAGGGTTCCAGACATTCATCCCACTGTCCCCCCGGTGTGTCTGTTTCCAGCCCCAAGCCCTGCTCAGCTGCTGTCCCTACAGGTCTTGGCTGCAGGCCCTGGGTCCCACTCAGCTGCTGGCCCCAGCTCCAAGCCCTGCAGAGTGGGTCCCCCCGCCCCCAGCCATTGGGCCCTGTGTTCTGGCTGCTGGCCTCAGCTCCAAAGGGCAGTAAGAGGCAGGGACTGATGCAAGGGGGTGTGCAGCCCTGCTCCAGAAATGGCGCCCACAGTGTGCACTGGCTGAGCTGGCCAGGCTGTGCTCGGGCAGTGGGGCTGTGTGCTCAGGGGAGGGCTGCAGACCCAAGGGAGCTGTCTGTCCTTCCTGGCTCTCAACCAGGGGCGCAAAGGCTTTTCCTGGTTAGAGTCCAAGCCCTCCAGCCAGGGAACGCCCTTCACTCCCAATGGGAGGGAATTCGCCCGCCCAGCGACCAGCCCAGCTCAGATCTTTCGTGCCCACGCTAGTCCACTGCTTGGCGAGGTGCCCCGAAGCGAGAGCCCGGCAGGGGCTAGCCCCATGGGACGAGTGCAGCCAGCTGGGATTCTGAGCTGGAACTAGACAGTGCCTCAGCTCTGCGCAGCCCAAAGGACAGGTGGGGGGAATGGGCGCTGGCACGGCCCCAGCTGGGAGTGTGTGCAGATTTGGGAGGTGATTCTCAGATGCACCTAAGCCCCAGCTCCTCGGAGGTACTCAGGCACTGTCTCAATGAGCTGGGAGGCCTCAGTGACTTAGGAGCACACGCCCTGCTAACAGCCCAAGGACTTTTCCCTCCCTGGGCAGAAACTCCTGCAGGCCGTGTGCTGGCCTGCCCTGTGACATGGGACGGGGGCCTCTGGAGCTAGCGGGTGGATTTACTTTGATGATGTGCAGCTTGGGCAGCAGGTTGCAATCGGCTAATGTCAGCCTGTTCCCATCCAGGAACTTCCTGGTGGAGACCAGGACTTCCTCCGTGCTGTCTTGGTCGATCTCCTCGGGCAGCGGGGTGTTCAGGTAGAGATCCAGGCGCTGGAACTCCCGCAGCAGCGCCTTCTCCAAACCTGCACCAAGGAGAAGCCGTCGGGTTAGTGAGCAGGGACTCGTGAGGCGCCAGCTGTCACACCGGCCAGGCTTAGCGCAGCCCCACCGATTGCAGCAGAGCTACACCCGCACCCTGGTCAGGGCCCCCCACAAGGAGCCGACCCCCAGGTGTGGGCACAGCCAGCCCCTGCCCTGCTGGAATACTCCACCTGCACAGACAAGTCCCAGTGAGCGGTGCTGGACGCACAGAGGGGTTTCCCCTGGGGACCCCGTGGGAGCCCCGCTGCCCCCCCAGGCTGTGCCACGATGGATCGGGGCGTGCACAGGGCACGGCAGTGAGCAGTCAGCACTGCCGGGCTGCTCCTTCCATGGCCAATGCCCTGGTGCTGTGCTACTGCTTGGCACTGACAGAACAAGCGACGGCTGGGGACCCTCAAATGCTGCCGGGAGCAGGCCAAGACCTTTGTCCTTCTGTGTGTCACGTGGGCCGGGGGAGGGAGGGAGCCAGCGGGGCCCCCCAGGCAAAGGAGGCCCCCCCCCAAAGAGCAGGAAGCTCCAACATGCAGCCCCTTAGAGCTCAGCCACCTCCCTCCTCAAAGGCTCTGCACCTCCCAGCGCGCCGACAGCCCCACCTCCCCGGCCTGAGCCGCCGAGACACCCTGTGTAACGCACTCCTGGCTGAGCGAGCGGTTGTCCTACGGGGAGCCAGCGATGTGAGCGTCCTGGGGAAATGCGGGCTTTGCGCAACGAACAGACCCCCCCCGCCCGGCTCAGGGCTCCTTACTCTCATTCGCTTCCTTGTGAGGGTTCTTGATGTAGGCGGAGAACTTGGCGAAGACGTCGCTGCCCACGTCGAAGGACTCCTTGTATTTGGGGCTCAGGTGCGGGTACCTCGAACAGACAATCACACAGGGTCACGCAGGCGCCTGCACTCTGCCGCCAGCCTACGGGCACTGAGGTCCTGGCTTCGAAAGCGTCACGCCCTGCTGGAATCACCCTGGTCTCGTGCCCTGCCCAGGGGCCAGCGGGGGACACCCAGCTTTGCTGGCTCGGCCGGCGTGGGCCACAGACCGGCATGCTGGGGGATGGGGGGAGAGGGAACCACCCACAGCGCTGGTGGGGAAATGCCTTTTGTTCTAGGGGTGTCCCAGGCCCTGCTCTGGCCCTAAGGGGGCTCTGCAGTCAGAGGGGGGCTGCAGCTCGTGTGGACAGACCCAAGCTAGCACTGACCCAGTGCACTCTGGCTGTGGTGGCACAGGTGAGCAGCTCCCTCCCTTCCCCAAGGCCGGGGGTGCGGCATGAGTGAGGGGCCGAAGGGGGGCCCCCAGTAACACTCATGGCCGGGTGCTGGTCGGTGACTGGACTGACCATTGGAGCAGGCCCTGCTGGTTCCCGTCAGTCTGGCTGTCCAAGGAAGACAGCCTCATCTGGCCCGCCAGCAAGGCACTAACGCCCAGGTGGCTGGTCGGCCACTAACGAGACGAGGGAGAGCTGCTGGCAGCCGGCACACCCAGCAGCGGCTGGCTGAGGTTACCCAGGTGGGGCGGGAAGGACAGACAGGCGAGCCCCAGCGGGCGGCTGGGGGGTTCTCTCGGGCCAAGGGCAGGCGCCTGTCCGAGTTATCACTCAGGCCATGGAGGAAGACGCAGGAGCTAGTCCGTGCGCTGTCGGGCTGAGCGCTCTCGCCGGGAGGCGGCAGGCAGGACAGCCCAGTGCACTTGTGCTGAGCTGAGCCTCCTGCGTCTCCCTGCTGCCCCAGCCAAGTGGAGGCTCTTAGCTGAGCCCGGGTGGAGCCCGTGAATGGCGCCAGCCTGGAGTGCTGCTGCGTCCCGGGGCTGCGCTGCTGGAGGCATCTGGCCACTTTCCAAGGGGCTCGTCCCTCGCCACTGGAGCGAGTCGCAGAGGCCCCCGCCCCTGCCCGACATGCGCCCAATGTGCTGAGAGTGTGTGCGGATCAGGCCCTAGTGCCCAGCAGGTGCCTCGGGTCCCTCTAGCAGGAGCTCCCAAAGCACCCACACCAGCAGGCTGGGCCGTGACCTCTCGCTAGGCTGCCCCAGAGCCTGGCTAGTCAGCAGCCCCGGGCACCGGCGCTGGAGGGGGGAACCCAGGCTGGGTGGCTGCTCCCTGCTCTCTAGAGCCGTGCTGCGCGCCCCAGCTCCACGCCCATGCCAGGACGGTTTGACCAGGAGGGGTTAGAGCCAGGTCTGGTAACTGGCCAGGGCGTGCAGCAGAGCACACAGCTCTGGGCCTGCTCAGGATCTGGCCCAATGCCCCAGCAGTGAACTGCTCCAGCCCGGGAAGGTGTCTCCTGTTTACCACCGCAGTGCGCAGGCAGAGAGAGCCAAGAGTGAGCACATCAGAACCGCTGGCTGGCCCCTGGCTGCACACCTGCCCCCAGCCAGAGTGTTTGCCTTGGCTCCCACACGCCCCAGCCACCTCTCGCAGACAGGCAGAACGGTTCAGCTCCTTCCCCCTGCAAACGTAACAGCACCTGCTGCTGGGGCCTCTGCACAGACCCACCCGCATGGCTCACCACAGCCCCCCGACCCCGTGTGCAGCTCGCCCAGCCACCCCCTCCCACCTCGCCTGCCCCCGGAGATCACACAGGGAATTTCCTCCCATTCTGTTATCTCACAGGCCAAACCGTTTCCTTGCTGCTTAGTTATTGGCGGGGGAGCGGGGGTACAATCTTAAATCAACCGCCTCACACTGGGCAAACGTCCAGCTCTGCTTCTTCCCAGGGACTCACAGCTGTGTTACAGCCTCAGCCCTGCCCGCACGGCGAGCCGCTCTATCGCCAGAGCAAGGGACTGAGAACATGGGCTCCCACCTTCTGTGCACAGCCATGGGCTCCCCCTCCCTGTCTGTGTCTCCCTCCAGCCTCTGCCCTGCAAACCAGCAAGCTGCCGGCCCTGGCTGAATGACGGCTCAGTGTGTGCACCCAGGCCAGCCAAGCTTTGCCCACTGCTCGGAGCTGGCCGCCGTGCACAGCTGCCTGGACGACAGCACAGCTGATGAATAACGGCTGATAGTAAATACCTAGGAGGCGCCAGTGTCTGCTCCAGGAACTCCTCAATCTTCATGAAGTCTGTTTTCAGCTCCTTGTTGAACAATAAGAAGGGAGGGTTGGTCCCTGGTGCCAGAGATTTCAGCTCTTCAGGTTTCCTGGAAGAAATTTTTGTTCATAGAAAAGAGGGACTCCCTGCCGGGGTGAAGGCCTCAGTCACTGCAGGTGCAGTGTCACAGCCCCATGGCCCCCGCAGTGCAGCCACCAGGAAGAACACGGAATGTAGGATAGGATGGGACCATGAGAGGTCACCTTGTCCAGCTCCCAGCACTGAGACAGGGCCACGTAAACCCAGACCAGCCCAGGAAGGTGAGTGTCCAACCTGGCCTTAAAGGCCACCTGAGGCAAATTGCGAGGTGGCAAAGTTGGCAGACGACACTAAACTGCTGCAGGTAGTTAAGGCCAAAGCAGACTGTGAAGAACTTCAAAAGGATCTCACAGAACTGAGTGATTGAACAACAAACTAGCAAAGGAAATTTAATGTGGATAAACGTGAAGTAATGCACACTGGAAAAAACAACCCCAACTACACATACACAATGCTGGGGCTAATTTAACTGCAGCTCACTGGGCAAGAGATCTTGGTGTCATCGTGGACAGTTCTCTGAAAACACCCACGCAGTGTGCAGCAGCAGTCAAAATGCAAAGAGGATGTCAGGAATCCTTAAAAAAGGGGGAGAGAATAAGGTGGAGAATATCTGATTGCCCTTATATAAAACCATGGTAGGCCCACACCTTGAATCCTTGGTCTCATCCCAAAAAAGATAGCCTGGCATTAGAAAAGGTTGAAAAGAGGGCAACGAACATGACTAGGGGTTTGGAATGGGTCCCATGTGACAAGTGATTAAAGCGACTAGAACTTTTCATCTTAGGAAAGAGGAGCCTCAGGGGGATATGACAGAGGTACATACACGTATGAGTGCTGCGGGGAAGTGAACAAGGAAAAGTTATTTTCTGGTGGCCATAATACCAGACCTAGAGGACACCACATGAAATGAATGGGCAGCAGCTTTAAAATTAATAAAAGAAAGTTTTTCCTCACACAGCGCAGAGTTAACCCCTGGAACTCCTCGCCAGAGGAGGCTGTGAAGACTAGGACTATAACAGGGTTAAAAAAGAGCGAGATAAACTCATGGCTGTTGGGTCCATTAATGGCTGTTAGCCAGGCTGGGTAAGGGACGGTACCTCACCTCTCTTGGTTGGAAGCTTGGGGTGGATGGCAGGAGATTCTGTTCACTCCCTCTGGGGCACCTGCCATTGGCCGCTGTTGGCAGACAGGATACTGGGCTGGACGGACCTTTGGTCTGACCCAGTGTGTTCTCATGAGGAAGGCAGCGAAAGGTGACGTACACTGACTGCGACGGGGAGGAGGCACAGTGAGGAGACGGACTCCTGGCCTCCAAGGTGGAAAGCCAGGGCCATGGATGGACCTCCCTTGATAAAGGGCCAAATTCTACCCTGAGTTCACAGCTCCTCATGACTTCATCAGCCATTGGGACACCGCCTGGGGGTTAGTGCACCCACCTCAGTGTGCCGAGAGGGCTCCTTGGCACCGGCTCTCGGCTCTCGCTGCTGCAGGAGCCCTTGGGTGGCTCTCCCAGGCACGCTTTCGTTGCCCACCGTGATCCCACCTGCCTGAGATGCCGTGGCCTGAGCTGTTGCCTATGGGCCCAGATTCCCAGCTGGCTCTCCTGCCCCCATGCAGTTCCAGCGGCAGGGGGCATACGGCGCACAAGCCAGGCAAGAATGTGGTCACAGCCAGGCTGCTAGCAGGGACAGCCCCTCCTGCCAGCACCAGGAGCACCATCTCGCACCACGCCGGGGCAAGGGTAACGCAGGCCCGAGCAAGGGAGACACCTGACGTGTACCACGAGGAGCAATGGGGCTGCAGGGTGCTGCTGGCGCACCAGCCTGCCACGTGCCCCGGCTGGCTCAGGGCCAAGCCCTGCCTCTGGTCCCTTACCTCGTCATGTCCACCGTGGTCACGTTGAACTTGACTCCTTTGAGCCACAGAACCATGAAGAGCCGCTGGCAGAAGGGGCAGTTCCCAATGTTCTCGCCGTCCAGGCCAGCCTGCGGAAGAGGAGCCGTGCTGCTCACCGTGCAGCCCACGAGTCCTGTCGTGGGGCCTCGGCAGCTGGCGGTGGGCAGGGGGCTGCTGCCCAGGCAGGGGCAGCCGAACAGTGATTCTCCTGCTGCTCTCGGTGCCTTTTAGTGAGGGTCAGTCACACCTTTTCTCTCAGCTCCTCTGAGGCATTCAGGCACCTAACTGCCCCAGCAGTCAAGGGGAGTTAGGCCCTGTCCTCAAAGGTCCCTTTCTCTCCATTTACTTTTGCAAAGGGAGTGTAATCCGCCCCTCTCCCCTCCTCCCCGGGTCACTCAGAGCAGGCAACCCTCACCTGTGTGCCAGGACGCCTGGTCTTCTAAATCTCACAGGAGCCTGAGCATCCCGGGGGTGAGGCTGGATAAGCGGGATGTCTCCTGCAACCCCTCTGCCGCGGTCCCTAACTTCTACAGGAATTTAAAATTAGCAGTGCCTCCACCTGCCTGGCCTTGCACATTCTCAGTGGTGTGTTGGAAACCTACCAGACTAAACCCATCTTCATAATCATCTGTGGCATGAATCGAACTCCCAGTTAACCATTAGGAATAATTTACTCACATTAGAGTTAGCACACCTTTACTTCGCACTTTAAAGAGACAGGGTTAAAAGACTAAGATGAAGTTTCACTCCTCCATTAAATCCGCAGCGTGCAATTAAGTAAAATCAATTAACAGGAAAGCATACAGCAATAAATGAAACGTAAGTAGCTGCCATTTACACTCCCATCTTCCCTGCTCCCCACCCCATGCCAAGCTCCAGGCTGCTCAGTGGGGTGCGCATTGGCCTGCTAAAGCCAGAGTTGTGAGCTCAGCCCTTGAGGGGGCCATTGAGAGATGTGGGGCAAATAGATTTAAAAGGAAAAAAAGCTCTGTCGGGGATGGTGCTGGGTCCTGCTGGGAGGGCCAGGGGCTGGGCTCCGTGGCCCCAGAAGCTCTATGAGGTAGGCATAGCGCTGTATGTTGAAAAAAAAAGCCCCCGGCACTCGCATTGTCCTGCCTGGAGCACGCCAGCTGGTGTGGAGACAGCACTGCGAGTTCCCAGACGGGTGCTGGGAATCGACTGAGCCCAGGCTTCCAGCTGCATCTCTGGGCCCTGGGCGGCCACCCTGCCTCCCTTGCGACTCAGAGCCAGTCTCTGCTGCGGCCTGGCTTTGCCAGCATGCTGCCAAACAAGGACCACAGTTACGCCCTGCACCGCCGGCACAGGCCCCTCTCAGTCGGCTCCAGCTCGGCACGCCTCTCCCCTTCAGCAGCCCCACCAGCACAGCTCCCTGCTCCACCTGAGCCACAGCAGCTCCCGGCCTGGGCACAGCCCCAGTGCAGCAACCTGGCTCTGCTCTGCTCTGCTCTGAGCAGCCCTGGGAGAGAGAGCGGGTCCCCATTTTTCCCAACAGCATCCTGGGAGCTGCAGTCGCTGAGGCTGGGTCGCAGCACGCAGGTGTGTCCCAGTGAAGGTCCGAGGTGGCTACAGTAAAGGGGGCCTGCAGGCGAGTCAATGCAGCAGTGGGCGGAGGCACTCACAGGTTCCCATAGACCCCGGTACAGGCACCGTTCTGGCCCATCTCGCTCGGGGCCCGGGCTGCGGAGTTAGCACCGGGGGTTAGGTCTTTTCAGGCCACGTTCGGGCTCAGGGCCCTGGTCCAGCCCCTTACACGGGGACACGCCCAAGCCTGGAATTCAGAGCTAGGCCCTGTCTGCATTTGGGGACCCTCCACCCCGAAGTCTGCGGGTGGTAAGAGGTTGGGGCTCCCGTCCGGAGCTGAGAGACAACACAGGCAGGGTGAGCGTGGGGCCCATTTACACCCAGGGCTGTCCCATTCCCTCACACTCTAACACCCACGTCTGGCCCAGCCCCTCACATGCCGATTTACACCCAGGGCTGTCCCATTCCCTCACACTCTAACACCCACGTCTGGCCCAGCCCCTCACATGCCGATTTACACCCAGGGCTGTCCCATTCCCTCACACTCTAACACCCACGTCTGGCCCAGCCCCTCACATGCCGATTTACACCCAGGGCTGTCCCATTCCCTCACACTCTAACACCCACGTCTGGCCCAGCCCCTCACATGCCGATTTACACCCAGGGCTGTCCCATTCCCTCACACTCTAACACCCACGTCTGCCCCAGCCCCTCACATGCCGATTTACACCCAGGGCTGTCCCATTCCCTCACACTCTAACACCCACGTCTGGCCCAGCCCCTCACATGCCGATTTACACCCAGGGCTGTCCCATTCCCTCACACTCTAACACCCACGTCTGGCCCAGCCCCTCCTTCTCCATCTCACACCCAGGGCTGTCCCATTCCCTCACACTCTAACACCCACGTCTGCCCCAGCCCCTCACATGCCGATTTACACCCAGGGCTGTCCCATTCCCTCGCACTCTAACACCCACGTCTGCCCCAGCCCCTCACATGCCGATTTACACCCAGGGCTGTCCCAGGCCACTGCATGCAGCCTTACGCCCGGGGACCCCCCAAGGGTTGCTGCCCCACTCCCTGGTGAGGAATGGGGGTGCAGGTGCAGGTGCTTGGGCTGTGGAGGGCTCCAGAAGCCCTACGGACGGCCCTGCCTCCAGCCTGGCTTGGGCGTGAAGCCAGAGGTGCCACGGCAGGGGCGGAGGTTTGAGGTCCGTGTGCTCTGCTCCCCCCAGGGCTCGCCACAGCAGAGCAAGCGCCCAGCCTGGCCCCCGGGCAGCCTAGCACACGTCACGGGGGCTCTGCAAAACGCAGGACTCCAGGCTGGGCTGGGGCAGGCTGACGTCCTGCCAGACTGGTGGCCACCCCATGGGAGTGTGGCTGCAAAGCCCTGAGCGACTGAACTCAATCTAGCCACAGCCGCCAGCGCGGCTGGGCTGGGCCCTCGTGGGGCGGCGGGTTGGGGGACCAGCCAGCACAGCGACTCTGTCGGAAGCAGCGCTGCGGCTTCTCGTGTTCCTGGGGTGGGAGCCGGGCTGGGGGAACAGGGGCAATGCAGCAGCCGTCATGGCGGGAAGCTCGTCTCCATGGGCTCCTGAGACAGGACGTGGGGGGACACTCACTGGTGGGGGAGGCAGGCACAACAGGAGGGTGGATTTGAGAGTGGAGCCGGCAGGAAAGGCGGTCACTTGCTGGCAGGAGCTAGGGCTCCCTCCCAAGGCGGGCGTGGGGGAAACACATCCATGTGTTCCCGGAAAGCAGTCGTTTATTTTCTTTTCACTGCTCTCTTGCAGATTTAAAGGGGCCAGGCGTGAATTCCCACAGCCTCAGATTTTCCATGACCCAGACAAAGAACCCCTCTTGCAAAACCGAACGTCCGCCTGCAGGCGGTGCGCCCCAGTGAGAAGTATTGCAGAGCTCCTGGGAGGGTCCCAGGACTGCCTGTTGGGCACAGGTTACAGCCCCCTTCTGGGTCAGTGCAAATCAATCAACATGCCGACCCAGGCCCCGGGGTGACCACGGTGCCCCTATGGCAAATACAGGACAACGGCCTCTGGGGGTGGGGGGCTGCTGTCCCATGCCAGGGCTTCTCGGTGATGGGGGCTGCTGCCCCATGGTGCGGCACTGGGGATGGGGAGAGTAGAGCATGGGGGCTCCACTACCCTCTGGCAGTGGGTGCTGAGAACAGGGGCTTTGCAGCCTCCCAGTGGGCGGGGGGCAGAGAATGTGGCAGCCACCCCACGGAGGTGCTTCCACCCAACAGGAGCTGCCCCCCGCCCCAGGCAGGGATGGTGGGGAACGAGGCATTCGCCTCTTGGAGGGTATCCCTGGCAGCAGGAGCTGCCTTCCCTAGATCTGAGACGCCGGGGAACAAGGCAGCCGCCCCATGGCAGAGCTCCCGGGCAGTGGGGGCTGCAGAGAAGCTCCCCTGCAGCAGGAGCTGTGGCCCCGAGACGCAGGGCGCCAGGGAGGAGGGCAGCTGCCCATGGAGGCGCTCTCTGGAAGTGCAGGCTGCAGTTGTGGAACACTGAGTCACCAAGGCACAAGAGCCGTGCAAAATACGGGAGAATTTGCTCATTTGGACACCTGTGCAACAGCTGAAATACGGGGCTGTCCCGGGGACAGCGGGGTGGATGGGCACCCTGCCATGCCCCTGCCAGGAGTCTCGTGTGCCTTTCCAAGGCTCTGCACTGAACCCAGGCCAGGTCAGAACGGGAGAGGCGGGATGTTCATGACACATCAAGAGCTGCTCCGAGTGGTGACTGGAACAACACCAGCCAGGGGTTTCACGCTTCCAGACGCTCCTGCGTCGGCACCAGCATGGCCGGGTCTGCCGGCTGCAGGGGCTCTCCAGGCCACCTTTTCAGAAGCACGTTAGGGCGGATTTGGAAAGGTCACTAGGTCCCTAACGCACACAGAACTGGCCAGCCCCAGTGGCTGCACTGCAGTGAGACAGCCCTGCAGCCCGAGCCCCAGAAGTCAAGTCAGCTGGCCCAGGGAGCCGGCTGCTGCAGCGTGGGGAGACCCGTAGCCTCTGGGGCAGTCTCCAACCCAGGGAAAGTCAAGGGCCACACTTGAAGGGCACTCAGGTGCCTAAAGCTGCAGACAGGTGCTGAAGAGGTGTTTTAATAACGCCCTGTGAGTTAGGCACGCACCTCCCCTGGGGTTCTTCAGTGGGCGTAAGGCACACAGCCAGCGCTGGGGCTCTGTCTGCAGCTTTAGGCTCCAATGGCACCTTTGGCGAGTCCACCCTGAGCCGTCGGAAATCGAACCGCAGGGAGCCTGTGGCTCAACTAGCCAAAAGGCCAGCGCCCAGGTGCGCCCCTTCCTGTGACCACGCTGAGAAGAACCAGGCAAGTGATGATTCTCCCGGGAGTAATTTCTCTTACCATTTCCGATCAGCAGGGAGTGTAATCAACCCCACCTGGGGAAGGAATAAGCCATAAGGCCTCAGCACGGGTCACACACCTGGGCTTCATTTTACCCCCGTCTCTAGGCCTGTGCAGGGCCCTGGCCCGCTCGGTGCTGAAACAAGGGCCGCTCACGGAATGAGAGGCGATCACAACACGGAGCTGAGACAGACGGAGCCGCTCGCAGACGAACACCGAACCCAGGCGGGCGAGCGAGTGAACTGAGTCAATGAGAACAAATTAGTATCGTCTGGAAAACGGTGTTGTCGCTCTACCAGGCCTCAGACACGTCTCTGCCTCCTCTCATCTCCTCCTCTCATGGCCGTGTAAGAAAATAACTGGGGCTGCTCGCAACAGCTGATTCCCGCTTTATAAAAAGGCAGTAATGGAGTTAGTGTCAGATCCCTGTCTTTGCAAACGAGGAGCAGCCCTGAAAAGGGCTGAAAAGCTCGGAGACCTTTGCTGCCACGGAGACCTGAAAAAAGCCAACCCCATAACCCCAAGCTGGCCACTGGCTACCCTCCAGCCACTGCCCATGGGCAGCGGAGCTTCTCGGTGCTTGATTCAGAGGCAAGCTAGGCCGCAAAGAGCTGGGAGGCATTGCCTGCTGAGTTATGGGCACCGTTCTGCAAGGAGTGAATGGCTGTCCCCCACTTCCCGGCTCCAATGCAAGTGGCACGGAAAGGCCCATGAGCATGTGTTATCAATGCCATCGCCGATGCCCTAGACAGAACGAGTGTTCGGGCTGAGGTCCGGTGGCTGCCCCAGATGGGAGCTCCCTGGACTAACACTCAGATGCACCGGGAGGATATCACCAGGAACAGACGCTCCCGCTGATCGCTGTGCTGCCCCAGCTTGTTACACATGCCGCGGAGGACTTCTCTCCCTGTGGCAGTCACCCAGGGGAAGGGCTAGGGCCCCTTACAGGACAGCCCTGAGCTAAGGATGCTCTCCCAGCCATTGCAATGGGGCAGCCAGGGCATGTAGGCTTGGGAGCTAGTGACAGCCAGGGCGTGGCCCCTGCCGAGGCAGAGGGAGCCCAAGAGACACAGGAAGACCTGAAGAGAGAAGGCCAACGGTGTAGATCAAGGGGGCGTGAAGGGGGAGAAGCTGACAAGAGCAGCGCGCCGGAGCGAGGGCACAGAAGGACCCCTATTTCTCTGTTCTTTAACCAGTGAGCCGACGCTGGCAGTATGAGATGGTGCAGAACAGGAACTGAAAGATGATGGTAGAAACCAGACGAGCCAGGCACAGATTGTTGAAAGGCAGATCCATCGCTTGTATAAAGTGAGTTAGTGCAACCATCTTCAGGGGCTGCTGCACTGACCACAGGGCTGAGGCTTTGGCTCTTAGTTTAACAGTTAAGGCAGTGGCTGGTCCATCCCCAGCTCTGACACGGACTCCCTGTGTGATCTTGGGCAAGTCACTTTCTCATCAGATTTTTTAAGGGTATTCAGGCGCAAACCCCCTGGAAACCAAGGCAAATAAAATATGTCCCTCCATGTCTTTGTGCCTCTCTTCCCCTTTTTAAAATGGAGAAAATCTTTGTCTTGTCTTCACTGCAAAGTTGACTCAAGTTATAACTCCAGTCCAGAGACAAACCCCCTTGACCCTAGTGTGGTGGGTGCAGCTGGTTAAAACACAGCGACTGTTACGGCTGGGGGCTGTTAGTTTACTACCACGCGACTTGTTCTGAGGGGGTTTTCAACTGCTAAATTAAGTACCTTTTAGGGGAAGTACTGACTAACCGTTGGTTTTCTGTTTCCCTTCTCTACTAAAAACCCCCTTGATTCTCATGCAGTTTTGAAACCATCCTGTGTATCATTTTCCTGCCTCTCCCAAAGACAGGGAGGAACTAACTAGACCATCTTTCTTAAACTTCTTGAGCCGACAGAACACCAAGCAGGAATACTTTTACGCAGAACACCTCTGGAAGTTTGCTTCAAAAATATTTTTATCAGCTCAACAAAACAAAACAAAACAAAACAAAACAAAACAAAACAAAAAAGGAAACCAAAAAACAAACAGCAACATACGCAGCTAAACCAAAATGAAGTCATTTCATTCAGTCAGGTGTCCTAGCAACGTTGCACCTGGTTTTAACAACAGAAAATAGAGCCCATCCGGGTATTGTCCCGCTGCTCACAGCAGCCCTGCGAGTTGTTCACAGGACACCAGAGGTCCAGGGAACAGTTTAAGAAACACTGAACTAGACAACAGTGAGACAACAGGGAACCACAGAAGTGACAAATTCACTGGCAAAATCCCTGGCCAAGATCCCCTGTTGGTCTATTACTGTGATGGTGATCAGACAAGCATCGTGCCAGGGCCTGGGAATTTAATGTTACAGACGCTGTTGGGGGCTATCTCCCTCTTGCCGACATTCACTGGAAATTCAGGATCTCGGATTTATTGATTGCACTTTGCGCTTTTGCTAAGACTGTTTTGAAGAGGGGAGTTGAAATATGCCAAAGAAAACAGTCCCTACGGCACTTAACTGAGGGGAGATATTCCTACAGCAAGACAGCGTCCAGCTGCATAATCAACACACACAGAGTGAAAGAGAGATGGAGCAGCTCAGAGAACCTCAGGTTGGAGAGACGCTAAAGCTGAATGTCCATGTTTCTGTTTGCCTCTGATATCCCCTCTGGACAGGGTCATGTCTTAGCAGCGTCTGTAAGGCACATGCCATATTTACACTTCTGTTTCGACAATCGCTGTCAGCATAAGAACATTTAATAGCACATCACCTCAACAGGATTTGAGCCCCTGATAACTTCCTAGCTGGCCAGCTCCTTTGGCACTACCCAAGAGACCGCCTAGAGCCCTGCAGAACAGAACCTGGGAATTCTGCCCAGGCTGGGCATGCTTGGCACATGCTCTTTCCAGCCGCTGGGCACACACGGAGTCCCAGGTCATGTTACTTGTCTGCCCATGTGTACCACTGGCCATTGCAAAGGGGACAGTGCTCCTGACTCAGAAACCAGAAAGCACTTGCAAAGAACAGAACCAAACCAAACAAAACCAAACCCCGCTGGGAACTCCAGCGTCAGGAACAGGTGAGTTTAGTGGGTGGTTGTCCTTCCTGCCTGCGGTGACTCCAGCACGGCGCAGTCAGAAGCTCACACGCCTCCAAAACTCACCTTCACGAATAGCTCAATCTCGGGCTCCTTCCGAGGGCTGTGCCGCTGGCTGGCCATCCTCTCTAGCCACGTTCTGCTGCAGCGAGCTGCTCTTGAACCTCGGAGGGGAAGCAGGTGGCGACCAGCAGAGATACTCCAGGCCCGGTTGCCGCTTCACTCACCAACAGGCAGTTCTGTCACGGGGCTTTTCCTTCCCCTCGAGGCGTGGTGGGGTGTGTTCGGGGCCTGCTGGCGGGGCGGGCGCATTTCTACAGGGGCCTCCCAGTTGTGACTCAGCGCCCCAGGCTATCGGGGGTAGGAGTGCAGCCTGCCAGCTATCAAGCAAAGCAGATGCTGCCCTGGGCTCTCTCTGAGCTGTGGGCTCCTGTCCCAGAAAAGGCCCTCACCCTTCTGTTACTGGAAAAACCTCCCGCCCCTGAGAGCCTTTATCACAGGAAACGAGCTGGAAGTGTCTGGTGCTGCGTCGCTTGGAGACAGAACTTACCTCGCTATCCTGTCCAGGAGGTGAAAAGTCCAGACCCCAAAGCACGTCCTTCCCCGTCCCACGAGAGTCACTGTGGGAAGGCCTGTGCTGCTGGAGAGGGGCAGACTCACAGACGAAGGAGGCCTCCACACAGCATGACGCTCAGACCCACAACATCTGCCTTAAGCAGCAACCAACAGCCGAGCCCCTCCCCACCCCGGGTCTCTGACCACCTTGTGGGCTGAGCGAGAACCCCGAATCTGAGCAGCCGCCATGTTGGCAGGAGTGTCATTTCCAGTCCTGATCCAATCCCATGGCTTTGGCTCACCTGTTGGCTGATGGAGTTTGCCTTCCATGGGCTGTTCTCCCAGTGCTTTGGAGAGTCGCACAGATCCATCACTGCTGCGTGTGTGTGTTCGGGGCGGTGGGGAGCTGCCTGGCTCCGGGTGTCCCCGGCCCTGGCACAGGTTGCTCAGCGGAAGGTAGGCCATGGGAGGCTTGGGGCAGGTCAGGCCACACACCCAGGAGCTCAAGAGAAGTTGGAGAACTGTACTGTCTGCCCTCCACACGCGGCTTTGCCGCTGGGACACGGAGCCTGGTTTGGCCCACGGACAGTCCCTCACTAGATCAGTTCTTCACATGAAAACCCAGAGGGCGAGGCAGGCCCCTGTTTTGGCCCCGAGACCCCAGCGGCCCGTGGGAATAACTCGCCGGCTGCAGAAGCAGCAGGGAGACTCTCAGGCAGACTCCACACGAGTACCGAGCTCTAGAGATAAAGCCGTTTCATTAGCAAACATGACTAACTCGCAGGAAAGGGCTGTGATGTGTCACTTCCAGCTGTCTGCTACCCCTCGCCCTCAAAGCAGCCCCAGCTCTGCCAGGCCAAACACGCGAGGCCTCTCCCTCACAGCGAGGGGAAGTGCCTGGGAGGGAACTCTTCTCAGGGAAGAGCGTGGAGTCAGGCTGCCCAGACCCTACTGGAATTCAGGTCGCATGCACCAAATTGTTTGTTTTTTAAAAAAGAGCTTGGGCGGAAGCCGGCACTTCTCCACCTGGGCCTTACACTGAGCTGTTTGCTTCAAAGTCTTGTTCCCACTGACTTTACAAACAGCTCCAAACCCTGCAAACTGCAGCGCGAAGCTTGAGTGACTTTTCCATGTGGCCAGGAGCCAAAACCTCGGTTATTGCTACAGCCCTTCTGCGGGCTGAGCTCCAGTGGGGGCCGGAGGATAAGCCTCCAGCGGGAGAGCCTGGCACCCTTTGCTCTTGTAATATCAGGGCAATGCACAGCACAGATCAGATCAGCTCTGGGTGCATGTGTGGGCCAGTGGCACACCCCTCAGCTGTGGAGTCGAGCTGGTTCCCGTGAGAGTTGTTTGCAGTGATGCTGTTCAGTAAGGACGGCTGTAGGGGACATTTTTTGGGGGGGCACTAGCTGAGGGTTCCTGGAGAGACCTGGGTCGCTCAGAGATTAGGGCACTGGCCTGGTAAACCCAGGATTGGGAGCTCAGCCCTGGAGGGGGTTGTCCAGGGTCCGGGGCAGGGTAGGTTAAAAAACCAAAAACTGTCAGGGCTGGTGCTCGGCCCGGCTGTGAGGGCCGGGGACAGGACCCGATGACCTCCGGGGGTCCCTGCCAGCTCTGTGAGACAGGTACATACGTGGAGATGCCGAGGCCATTGTGGCCAGCTGGGCCAGGTCAGGTCTAGCCCGGGAGCCTAGGCTGGTGCGGCCGCTCCCCGGGTACAAACGCTCAGGCTCGTTGTCCCTGAGCGAGCGTGGGCACAAATGGCAGCACAGCTGCAGTGGCCCAGGTTCCAGCAGGTCAGGTCTAGCCCGGGAGCCTAGGCTGGTGCGGCCGCTCCTCGGGTACAAACGCTCAGGCTCGTTGTCCCTGAGCGAGCGTGGGCACAAATGGCAGAGGAGATGCCGAGGCCATTGTGGCCAGCTGGGCCAGGTCAGGTCTAGCCCGGGAGCCTAGGCTGGTGCGGCCGCTCCTCGGGTACAAACGCTCAGGCTCGTTGTCCCTGAGCGAGCGTGGGCACAAATGGCAGCACAGCTGCAGTGGCCCAGGTTCCAGCAGGGTTGCCCCGGGCAGGGCAGAGCAGGGCCTGGCTGCAGCTCCCCTGGCTACGCTGCACTTTGTGCTCCTGCCGGGGGGAGATCGTGCCCCAGGCTGCCTGTGTGGCCACTCCCCTGGTCTGGCTGCCCGCACTGCACCGGCCGTCCAGCCTGCCCAGCTCCCCCGTCTGACCCAGCGTGGGCGTCTCTGGAGCACACAAGCCTCAGCAGGCCGCAGCGGCGAACGCTGACGGGTCGCAGCTCCGGTGGCGGCTGCTGCAGTGCCTGGTGCACCAGCTGGTTGGTGGGTTCGCGCACCCCAACACCACGTCCCATCCTGGGCTCGTCCCAGCCGCACCCCCTGCCTCGGGCTCCCTGTCTGCAAGGCAGGAGCAAAAAGCAAAAGACGTCTCTGCCGTGCTTGGAGAGCCTCAGTGCCATGGGAGTGCAAGTTTGCTGAGGCCGGTGGGGCTTAGCTCCCCGCCCCTCCGGGGCACAGCCCAGCTTCCGGCCAGGAGGGGAGAGCCCAGAGATTGCTGAAAATGAGCCCTGTTCCCAAAATCAGTGGTGTAAGGACAGTGAAGGGCCATGACGCCCTTGGGCCTGTCACCTGATCTGCTGACACCCCTGAGCCTGCTTCCCTGATAGCCTGGGCCCCCCATACCCTGTCTGTCTTGAGCCCAGCTCTCCAGCCGGCTTCGGCACAGCCGGAGGGACAGGCCTGCACCCAGGCTGCAAGCAGCGCAGCATGAGGCCTTTTCCCAGCACGCTGGTCATGGACTGCTGTGGAGAGCTCGGAGGGTGCAGCCTCAGCCGACCCTGGCAGAGATGCAGCTGTTATATGGTTAATATCTTTGTTCCTGG
The DNA here is from genome assembly GCF_033958435.1 of Carettochelys insculpta. NCBI lineage: Eukaryota > Metazoa > Chordata > Testudines > Carettochelyidae > Carettochelys > Carettochelys insculpta. Next base: position 45,598,917 of record NC_134149.1, on the reverse strand, counting down.
CGTAAACAGGGAACTGGCTTTTCATCCTGCTGAGAAACTAGAGGGGTGAGCGAGAGGCCTGGCACGCATGGCCCCTGACTGCTGGTGGGACAGTGTTTGTGTCACTTGCTTCTCTGGCAGTGAGAACCCGGTGCCCCCTGCTCCCAGGCACACTTCCCCACCGGGTCTGGCTGCAGAATCCCTCTGGCCTTTCTTGTACCACGGTCCCGCTTTTTAAGAAGGGGAGGGCAAGGAGAGCCCAGCTCTGTGAAGGAGACGTCCCTGGTTAATTAGTGAGCGATTTTGTCACATAAAAGTGAGAGGCACACGCGTGTGTGAGCGTGCACCCCCAGCCACACACACACACACACACACACACACACACACACACAGCGTGTTCCTAGTAATTCTGGCAATGCGAAGAACTAACCCATTGTTCCTGGACAATAGGCGCCACTGAGCTCTAGCACCAGCAGCAACAAAAGATGATCACCCACCCAGCCCGGAGTCCGGGCGGCTCTGGCACGCAGGCAGCAGGGAAACGGGGACAACTCCACCATGCCTGGGCCTCCCCGAACTCTGGGTGCTCAGGCCTCGGGGCTGGGGGCAGTACTGGCCTTCCTTTGCTTCTCTGCGGCGCTGGCGGCAGCCCCCGAGTTCTCGGGTGAGTGTGGGACGTGGCTCGGTGCAGGGAGGGCGGCGGGGGATCGTTTGCAGGCTGAGTCCTGCTATTGCCAGCACCCCGCAGCAGACCGTGCACAAGGCAGGAGCTGGGTGGAGCTGGGAGGGCAGTTCCTCGAATTGTGCACTCAGCGCTCACAGCTTTCAGCCCTACCGGGGCTGGGCCGGTGCTGTTTCTTGGGGGTGGGAGGCGCAGGCTGTGTTTGGTTCTGGCGGGGCAGGGAAGGAGCGACACAAACGTGCCCCACTGCAGTTCAAGAGGCTGCGATTCTCCAGTATGACTCTTCTCCGCCTGGCCCACCTCAGCGCCCAAAGCCAACCTGATCCTTTCTCCGAGCTGCAGCCGTTCCACGCCTGCTACTGGCTGAGGCTCGGGCCCTGCCCAGAAGCTGGGTCCCAGTGTGATGGGGACCCGGAAGAGACAGTTGGGTCCCATGCACCTGTGACTAGCACCTGCCTCCCAGGCCAGCTTCAGGGAAGGGTTGGGCCTGAGGGGGTGAGGCAGGCAGGACAGAGGAGAGTTCCTTGGTGCAGACGGGTGCAGAGGCCCAGGGAAAGTTGGTGAGCTCTGAGGGAACTGGCTAGGGCTGGAGAACCTGCCAAGCTGTGAGAAAGCTGCTGGGGAGGGGCCTGAGAAGGGGCCCATGTGTGCTGGGCCCAGGAACAGGGGCTGGGTCTGCAGGGAGGGGGGTTGCGCCAGGTGGGGAGGGGCACACAGGTGAAAGCCTGGGGGATGGGGGCCCCTGACAGGGGAAAGCCCCTGTGAGAGCAGCAGGTCTGGGAGCTCAGGAGAGGCTGGAGAGTGGGGCCCTGGGACACGGCAAGGGAAGTGGGACTGAGTGGTTACAGATAGGGAAAGGAGGTCAGCCTGGGAAGAGAGATCTCTACGTGGGACTGAAGGATGGTGCACTGTGACTCGGGGGAGAGAGATCCCTACATGGGACTGAAGGACGGTGCACTGTGACTGGGGGGAGAGAGATCCCTTCGTGGGACTGAAGGACGGTGCACTGTGACTGGGGGGAGAGAGATCCCTACGTGGGACTGAAGGACGGTGCATTGTGACTGGGGGGAGAGAGATCTCTACGTGGGACTGAAGGACGGTGCACTGTGACTGAGGGGAGAGAGATCCCTACGTGGGACTGAAGGACGGTGCATTGTGACTGAGGGGAGAGAGATCCCTACGTGGGACTGAAGGACGGTGCACTGTGACTGGGGGGAGAGAGATCCCTACATGGGACTGAAGGACGGTGCACTGTGACTGAGGGGAGAGAGATCCCTACGTGGGACTGAAGGACGGTGCATTGTGACTGGGGGGAGAGAGATCTCTACGTGGGACTGAAGGACGGTGCACTGTGACTGGGGGGAGAGAGATCTCTACGTGGGACTGAAGGACGGTGCACTGTGACTGAGGGGAGAGAGATCCCTACGTGGGACTGAAGGACGGTGCATTGTGACTGAGGGGAGAGAGATCCCTACGTGGGACTGAAGGACGGTGCACTGTGACTGGGGGGAGAGAGATCCCTACATGGGACTGAAGGACGGTGCACTGTGACTGGGGGGAGAGAGATCCCTTCGTGGGACTGAAGGACGGTGCACTGTGACTGGGGGGAGAGAGATCCCTACGTGCGACTGAAGGACGGTGCATTGTGACTGGGGGGAGAGAGATCTCTACGTGGGACTGAAGGACGGTGCACTGTGACTGAGGGGAGAGAGATCCCTACGTGGGACTGAAGGACGGTGCACTGTGACTGGGGGGAGAGAGATCCCTACATGGGACTGAAGGACGGTGCACTGTGACTGGGGGGAGAGAGATCCCTTCGTGGGACTGAAGGACGGTGCACTGTGACTGGGGGGAGAGAGATCCCTACATGGGACTGAAGGACGGTGCACTGTGACTCGGGGGAGAGAGATCCCTTCGTGGGACTGAAGGACGGTGCACTGTGACTGGGGGGAGAGAGATCTCTACGTGGGACTGAAGGACGGTGCACTGTGACTGGGGGGAGAGAGATCCCTTCGTGGGACTGAAGGACGGTGCACTGTGACTGGGGGGAGAGAGATCCCTACATGGGACTGAAGGACGGTGGGACTGAAGGACGGTGCCTTGTGACTGGGGGGAGAGAGATCCCTACGTGGGACTGAAGGACGGTGGGACTGAAGGACGGTGCCTTGTGACTGGGGGGAGAGAGATCCCTTCGTGGGACTGAAGGACGGTGCACTGTGACTGGGGGGAGAGAGATCTCTACGTGGGACTGAAGGACGGTGCACTGTGACTGGGGGGAGAGAGATCCCTTCGTGGGACTGAAGGACGGTGCACTGTGACTGGGGGGAGAGAGATCCCTACATGGGACTGAAGGACGGTGGGACTGAAGGACGGTGCCTTGTGACTGGGGGGAGAGAGATCCCTACGTGGGACTGAAGGACGGTGGGACTGAAGGACGGTGCCTTGTGACTGGGGGGAGAGAGATCCCTTCGTGGGACTGAAGGACGGTGCCTTGTGACTGGGGGGAGAGAGATCCCTTCGTGGGACTGAAGGACGGTGCACTGTGACTGGGGGGAGAGAGATCTCTACGTGGGACTGAAGGACGGTGCACTGTGACTGAGGGGGAGAGAGATCCCTACGTGGGACTGAAGGACGGTGGGACTGAAGGACGGTGCATTGTGACTGGGTTTCACTGTGGGGTTTGGTTTTACCTCAGAGGATCTGCAGACCACCGCCCTTGCCGCAAGGGAGAGAATAGTGGCCGACACTCTGGGGAAACTGAGGCAGGCGCAGCCTGACCCTGGAAGCACCCCGGTGGGGGCAGCCCAGTGATTACATATACATCTAGGACCTTCACTGGAGCAGCCTTTTGAGCAGACTGAAGGGAGGGGCCGGGCTGAGCGCAGCCACACACAGAGTCTTGGCTGGGCCGAGAGCCGCTGGAATCTTCTGTTGGGCAGGGGTTGGATCAGAGCCGGCCCAGCTGAGCCCAGCTGGGGGCCGGTGGATGCTGAGATCAATTGGAGCACAGGTCCTGGAAGACACAGGGCCCCAGGCAACCCCCTTGCCCTCGGGCCAGGCCTGGATCCAATCCAAACGCCTCTGAACTCAGGGGCAGGGCCGGGATTTGGGTTCCAGTGACCAGTCGGACCAGGAGGCGGTTAACACCTGCTTCAAGGTCCCTTCCTGGAGGTGGCGTGGCAGAGACGGGGTTCTTGGGCAATGAACTGTTTGGTGCGTAGACGTGAGGAGCCCGGCTAACGATCCCCCTCTGGGCCCCGTGGTGCCGAGCACCCAAACGCCCGGCACTCCAGCAGAGCCACACCTGAAACTGGCCCTGCTGTGCCCACTGCTGCACGAGGCAGTTCTCCAGCTCAGCGCAGGCCAGGCAAGCTCTGCCGGGGAGCTTTGTGCCTTACCCGAGAGAGAAAAACATCCTCCCCTCCCTTTGGGCCAAGACTCATGGGCCCCAAAGAGGTCTGAGTGAAACCCAGCTGCTTCCCACTCTGCGGTAAGCCCAACCCTGCTGTGCATGGCTGGGTTTCAGAGCAAACGGCTCCCAGCTAGCTGAACTGCGGGCCTGGCATCAAACCAAAGCGCCTCACAGGAGCACTAATGCATAGCGAGAGGTTACGGAGAGCAGCAGACAGGCCAGCAGTGAGAGCAAAGGAAATGGCTTCATCAGGCCGCTGAGGAGCTTGAGCCACAGGCTCCTCCAGCTGGCTCCCGTGCCTTGCACCCACCCCGCCAGCGCATGTACACCCCCGCCTTGCCCTCCCACCACTGGCTTCCTTTCAGATTGCATGTGAGAACAGGCGCTTGACTCCCTAACGGCCGCGTGCCGAAGGCTGTTGGGCTGCCAGTTTGATTGCTGCTGGGAGGTGCCCGCTGCCAGCGTGAGGGGAGTGGGCGTACGCGGCGGTATTGGATGGTTTGTGGATGCTTGGTGTCAGGCACCTGAAACGCCTCAAACCAGATGAAAGTCGTGTGAGACGCTGGGCCATTTATGTTTGGATGATTGGACACCTTTGGAGTTTTCAACTTTTAAGTGCCTCATGCCACACTTGCAACCCTTTCTCCAGGACCATCCGGGCTAGAAACTTCCTTTCAGGAAAAGGCGGAGGGTTGCATAGAGTCACGTGACTCCAGGAATTTGAGCTTCAAGAGCCGTGTCTACACGTGCACGCTACTTCGGAGTAGCGGCACCAACTTCGAAATAGCGCCCGTTACGGCTACACGCGTCGGGCGCTATTTCGAAGTTGAAATCGACGTTAGGCGGCGAGACGTCGAAGCCGCTAACCCCACGAGGGGATGGGAATAGCGCCCTACTTCGAAGTTGAACGTCGAAGTAGGGCACGTGTGGACGATCCGCGTCCCGCAACATTGAAATAGCAGGGTCCGCCATGGTGGCCATCAGCTGAGGGGTTGAGAGACGCTCGCTCTCCAGCCCCGGCGGGGCTCTGTGGTCACCATGTGCAGCAGCCCTTAGCCCAGGGCTTCTGGCTGCTGCTGCTGCAGCTGAGGATCCATGCTGCATGCACAGGGTCTGCAACCTGTTGTCGGCTCTGTGGATCTTGTGCTGTTTAGTGCAAGTGTGTCTGGGAGGGGCCCTTTAAGGGAGCGGCTGGCTGTTGAGTCCGCCCTGTGACCCTGTCTGCAGCTGTGCCTGGCACCCTTATTTCAATGTGGGCCGCTTTGGTGTGTAGACGTTCCCTCGCAGCGCCTATTTCGATGTGGTGCTGCCCAGTGTCGAAGATGAACGTCGAAGTTGCCAGCCCTGGAGGATGTGTAGACGTTATTCATCGAAATAAGCTATTTCGATGTAGCGTGCACGTGTAGACGTAGCCAAGAAAACCATCAAAAGTCACAATGCGCATGAGGAAATCCTGAGAGGTGGCAGCAGTGGAGTTGTCGCTGTGAGCTCAGCTGGCCATTCAAGATGCGCAGACGTTTAGAGAGCAGGTCAGCCCGTCGCTTGTTCAGCCCCCCATTCGGAGGTGTCATGGGCTGCCAAAAGTGACTTTTCCCTGACCAGAATCATAGGGGCCTCGGTCTCCCCACTGACGTCAGTGGGTTGCCTGCTTGCATTAGTTAAGTAGATGTGTATGTTTTCATACAACTGGGCCTGATGACATGCTTTGCAAATGTTAAAGCATAAGGCACCAGGCTGGGACTCAGGAGCCCTGGGCCATCTTCTGGCTCTGCCACCACCACTTGGCCTGGCTATGGGCAAGTCACTTGTCTGCCTGAGCCTCAGTTTCCCCAGCTAAAGAGTGGGAACAACTAGCCTTGCTTCCTCTGGCACAGGAGTGGTGTCTTAGCAGGGCAGTGCAGTGCCTGAGCAGAGCCACTCCATCATCGTGCTTGCCCTGCCGTGCAGACGGTACTGCTCCAGGGGACGAGTGCTGGTCTTTGGCCTCGTTGGGCCTGTCCCTCCCTTTGTGGCCACCAGCGCCCCTTTCTGGCCCTAGTTGGGTCGGTGCTGCTCTTTCCCGGGACGAGAGCCCAGGCCAAGGAGCTCCATGGCTGCGCCTCCAGGGGAGTGGGCTAGGCAGAGACACCCCCCAGCTGCTGCTCTGCTGCCTCGGGACTGTCGGCCTTTCGCCCTCCCCCCTTTACTCCTCGGGGGCAACATGGAGATGAACGGCCTGCGGGCCGCCAGGCGCAGACTGCAGAGGTTGGTTCCTGTCACACCCATGAAACGAGAGGGAAAGAAAACGAACAGCAACCTGCTGCTGTGGCCAAGTGTCAGGTTAACCCTCAGGGCTCGGAGCCGGTCTGCGCACAGCAAACCCTGCCCGATCTGCCGGGGCGCGGGCAAGAGCGATGCCACCAGCCAGCAGTGGGTTAATGTCTCCTCTGCGCCCCGGGGAGGTGAAAGAGGCCCTTGTGCCGTGGAGCCTGGCACCAGGGTTGCTGGCTGGATTCAGAGAGCGGCATGGTTATGCTCCAGGGGGGCAGCGGCTCTCTCCCCAGCCGGCCCCGCTGGGGAGTGGGGTTAGCTGGGCAAACATGGCCCCACCCCAGGACTCTCTGTGCAGTCGGTACTTCTCAGACCAGAGCACAGAAAGCTAATCTGGTTGACTGATGTCTTCGGCCTGACGCCCAGACAGCCGCAGAGCGCCAAGGTCGGCCCAGCGGCCGTACAGCACACCGGCTGTGGCCAGGTGTGATGGAGTGGGGGGGGTGCATGTGTGAGTCAGGCTGGATGTCCGAGGCAAGCAGCAGCTCCCAGTGGCTAAGGATGACCCTAGGGCTACAACTGGCAGATAACACCTCTGCCTAAACAAAGAGCAGGGAGGAGCTGAGCTGGGTTTTGAATCGGGGGCGGCAGTGAGAGGCGAGGAAAAGGGAGAGCTGGAAGGCAGCCAGCCTGAGGAGGGGGAAAGCTACACCCCAGAGGGACACCCCTCGGGGTCTTCCCCCCAGGACAGGTTGGAAGGACTGTCTCTGGCGGCTATGCTGTTGCTTCTGTGAGAAACTGGACATCTGTTGCCTAATAAACCTGCTGTTGTGCCTGCTGAGTGAGAGTCTCTCCTGCCAGCGGACGGGGTGCAGTGCAGGGGGACCCCTGAACCCCATCACACTGGTGTCAGAAGTGGGATGCACTGCACCCACGGATGAGCTCCCAGCAGTGGCTGACTGAGCACCAGAGAAGGAAGGAGTCTCACAAGAGTCAGAGGGAGAACAGAGCCATTCCTGCAGCTGCTGCTGGTGAGTGGATACCCCGGGAAATAGCGGGGAGATGGATTATACCCGACTCCTGAAGGCAGAGCTAGCGGGGCTGTGCAGAGAGAGGGGCCTGACCGTGGGGAAGGCGACCAAGGCCCAGCTGATTGCACAGCTGGAAGAGAATGACCGATCCGGGGGGGCAGAGCCTGTCCCGGCAGAAAGTGGCCGGTCAGCCTCGGGAAGCATTTCGGATTCTCCGACAGGAGCGGGGGCTCGACGCCGTCAGACAGACGCGGTGCCCGCCAGGTCGCGCTCAGCTAGCGGTGGTCCATCGCGGGCAGAGTCCCCCACAGCAGAGCTGCAACGGCTGGAACTCGAGGTGAAATTAAAGGAACTGGAGCACCAGGAACGGGAAAGAGAGCGTGAGCGACAGGAACGAGAAAGAGAGCGTGAGCGCCAGGAACGAGAAAGGGAGCGTGAGCATGAGTGCCAGGAACGAGAAAGAGAGCGTGAGCACGAGCGCCAGCTACAAGAGACACAGCGGGAGGAGAAAGAACGAGAACGGAAGGAGAGAGAGCGAGAGCGGGAGCATGAGCGAACCATGGCAGAGGCGAGACGCCAAGAGGCCCCAGCTGCGGTAAGCGGGGAGAGGGCCAGACGGCTCGGGGTGGCCAGTCACTTGGAGACGCGTGTGCTGGCCCAGTGTCAGGACCCAGGGGACATGGACGAGTTCCTTACCGCCTTCGAGCGAGCCTGTGAGTTGCATGAGGTTCCCCCAGATGAGTGGCTCCGGCACCTCACCCCCTTGCTGGGCCGGAAGGGCGCAGCGGTGCTCAGCCAGCTGGTGGGGCTGCAGCCTGGGGACTATGAACGGTTCAAACAGGCCCTGCTGCGTAAGTTCGGGCTGACTCCGGAGATGTACAAGAAGAAGTTCCAGGAGGCGCAGAAGAGGCCAGAGGAAACCCATGTAGATACAACCGCCCGCCTGAGGCAATACTACCAGAAGTGGGCGTTCGGAATGGGAGTCCAGTCCGTAGAGGACCTGATCGAGCTGGCGGTCATGGAGCGATTCTACGAGATGTGCGCACCTGACCTGAGGGTGTGGCTCGTGGACCGGAAGCCAGGGGACTCGCATGATGCAGGGAAACTGGCAGATGACTTCACAAACAGTCGGCCAGGTTTGAAAGTGAGCCCCACAAAGAGAGGGAGTCTCGGAGAGAGAGGGAGTCCCGGAGGGAGAGGGAGTCCTGGAGAAACCGAGAATCTCAGAGAGACCGGTCCCTAACTGTACGACAGAGGGGACCACCTCTTGGGCAAGCCCAGGAAAGAGGGGCCAGCCACCCACCCCCCAGAGAGCCAAACAGAACCCGGACAGAGCAGCCGGCCCGAGGGACACAACAAGACCCAGGCTGTTACCGCTGTGGGCGAAAGGGGCATAGAGCAGCCCAGTGCCCCAGGCTCCCAGACAGGTTGAGCAGGCCGGGGGGTCATGGAGTCAACTGGGTGGGGTCCCAGAAGTCAGAGGGGCTGGCGGCCAAGGCGGGTGGTGCTGACAATGGGCACTCGGCTTGGGCCGAATCCGCCCCACAGACCAGCTCCTCAGGGGGACCAAATGCTCAGAGGCCAGTTTACAGAGTGGGGGCAGCAATGCCTCTGTGGAGCAAGTGTCTCAAACACCTCGAGGTAGACGGGAAAAAGGTCACGGGGTTCTGGGACACAGGCGCTGACGTGACGCTGGCCCGACCCGGGGTGGTGGCACCGGGCTGCATGATACCCGATTCCCACCTGACGATAACAGGAATTGATGGGACCCCTTTCAAGGTGCCCATGGCGAGGGTGCACCTGAAATGGGGGAAGAAGGAAGGCCCCAAGGAAGTGGGCGTGCACAGCCATTTGCCGGCAGATGTACTGATGGGGGCTGACCTGGAGAACTGGCAAGGTGAACGCCCTCGTGCCCTGGTCCTGACCCGTAGCCAAAGAAAACGAGGGGTGCGCTCCCCAGATTCAGGGGTACAGGCCCAGCCAAAGCCACAGGGGCCAACCCTGAGAGAAAGGGGGCCCCCAAAAACCAGATCTCACAGGCCAGGGATGCTGGAGCCAGGCAGGGATGGGGAAGTAGCATCCGCTCCTGCCCGAGCGGAAGAATTCCAGGCAGAGCAGCAGAGAGACCCCTCCTTGCAGAAGCTGAGGGAACTGGCCAGTCTCAGCCCAGCTCCACAGCTGGGGGAGGGCTGCAGGGAGAGATTCCTGTGGGAAAAGGGATTCCTGTACCGGGAATGGGCTCCCAGACGCAAAGCGGAGCCATGGAAGGTCCAGAGGCAACTGGTGGTTCCCCAAAAGTACCGGCGCAGGCTGCTGTACCTAGCCCATGATGTCCCGCTCGCAGGACACCAGGGGATCCACCGCACCAGGAGAAGGTTGTTACAGAACTTTTTCTGGCCAGGGATCTTTGCAGCTGTCCGTCTGTATTGCCTGTCCTGCGATCCCTGCCAGAGGGTGGGGAAGAGCCGGGACAAGGGGAAAGCTGCCTTGAGGCCACTGCCCATCATAGAGGAGCCTTTCCAGAAAGTGGCTATAGACATAGTGGGCCCCTTCAGCAAGGCAACGCGTTCGGGGAAGAAATATATTTTGGTAGTGGTAGATTTTGCCACGCGATACCCAGAAGCAGTGGCCTTGACCTCTATCGACGCTGACACCGTGGCTGATGCACTGCTGTCCATTTTCAGCAGAGTGGGGTTCCCCAAGGAGGTCCTCACAGATCAGGGGTCCAACTTCATGTCGGCCCTACTGCAAAGCTTGTGGGACACGTGTGGGGTCCGGCACACCTGGGCCACAGCCTACCACCCGCAGACCAATGGGCTGGTGGAGAGGTTCAATGGGACTCTGAAGCAGATGCTGAGAACCTTCATGAATCAATACCCCCATGACTGGGACAAGTACTTACCCCACCTGCTGTTTGCATACAGGGAGGTGCCCCAGGAATCCACGGGGTTCTCCCCGTTTGAGCTGCTGTATGGAAGGAGGGTACGGGGACCCTTGGACTTGCTCAGAGAAGAGTGGGAGGGGACGGCCTCTCCTGAAGGGGAGTCAGTGGTACAGTATGTACTGACCTTCCGGGAAAAACTCACCGAGCTCATGGGCCTGGCCAGGGAGAACCTCTCCATGGCCCAAAGGAAGCAAAAGGTCTGGTATGACCGTAACGCCAGGGCCCGAGCCTATGCCACCGGGGATCAAGTGATGGTCCTTATACCTGTGCGGCGGAACAAGCTGCAAGCGGCCTGGGATGGGCCCTTCACGGTCGTCAAACAGCTAAATGACGTGAATTATGTGGTGGAACTGTCGAACCGGGCCCACAGCCACCGGGTCTATCATGTGAACATGATGAAACCTTACTGGGACAGGCAGAACTTGGTGCTGGCCGTGTGCAGACACTGGGAGGGGCAGGGGGATGATCCCTTGGTGGATTTACTCACAAGGACTGGAGCCGGCTCCTTGCTGGAGTCTATTCCCCTCTCAGACCAGCTAACCCCTGCCCAGCAGACGGAGATCAAGGAGGTGCTGCATTTGCATCAACAGCTCTTCTCGGACAGACCCGGACACACTGACCTGGCTGTCCACCGAATAGAGACAGGCACCCACACCCCTATCAAGTGTGTGCCATTCAGAGCCACAGGGAGGACGGCTCAGGACATAGAGCGGGAGGTTGAAGACATGCTGGCTCTGGGGGTGATCCAACCCTCGTCCAGCCCCTGGGCCTCTCCCGTGGTGTTAGTCCCTAAAAAAGATGGGTCTGTTCGGTTTTGTGTGGACTATCGCAAGCTTAACGCCATCACTGTCTCGGACGCCTACCCCATGCCCAGGCCTGATGACCTTTTAGACAAGCTGGGGGGAGCCCGTTACCTCACCACCATAGACCTCACCAAGGGGTACTGGCAAGTGCCATTAGACCAAGATGCCCGGCTGAAGTCAGCTTTCATCACTCCTGTGGGGCTCTACGAGTTCTTGGTCCTTCCCTTCGGCCTCAAGGGGGCACCCGCTACCTTCCAGCGTCTGGTGGACCAGCTACTGAAAGGGATGGAGAGCTTTGCCCTGGCTTACATGGACGACATTTGCATCTTCAGCCAGACGTGGGAGGACCATGTGTCCTAACTCAAGCAGGTGCTGGACCGACTCCAGAAGGCCGGTCTGACTATCAAGGCAGGGAAGTGCAAGGTGGGAATGGCTGAGGTGACCTACCTGGGCCACAAGGTGGGCAGCGGCTGCTTAAAGCCAGAGCCAGCTAAAGTGGAGGCTGTCAGAGATTGGCCAACACCCCAGACTAAGAAGCAGGTCCAGGCCTTCATTGGGATGGCGGGGTACTACCGGAGGTTTGTGCCCCACTTTAGCTCCATCGCAGCCCCCCTCACGGAGCTGTGTAAAAAGGGAAAGCCTGACAAGGTGGTCTGGACCGAGCAGTGCCAAGAGGCCCTCTGCGCGCTGAAGGAGGCTCTGGTCAGGGCCCCAGTGCTGGCAAATCCAGACTTCAACAAGCCCTTCCTGGTGTTCACCGATGCCTCGGACGTGGGGCTGGGGGCGGTGCTAATGCAGGTGACTGACAAAGGGGAGAAACACCCCATCGTGTACCTGAGTAAGAAGCTGCTGCCCCGGGAGCAGAACTACGCAGCCATGGAGAAGGAATGTCTGGCCGTGGTGTGGGCGCTGGGGAAGCTGCAGCCGTACCTGTTTGGACGGCGTTTCACCATGTACACCGATCACTCACCCCTGACCTGGCTGCATCACATGAAAGGGGCCAACGCCAAGCTCCTGCGGTGGAGTCTGCTCCTGCAGGACTACGACATGGAGGTGGTCCACGTCAAGGGGAACAACAACACCATAGCCGATGCCCTGTCACGCAGGGAGGGCCCCGAACTTCCCCAGGTCACTGGCTAAGTGACCCCGCTCAGTGCGGTCTGGAAGAGGGGAGAGATGTGATGGAGTGGGGGGGGTGCATGTGTGAGTCAGGCTGGATGTCCGAGGCAAGCAGCAGCTCCCAGTGGCTAAGGATGACCCTAGGGCTACAACTGGCAGATAACACCTCTGCCTAAACAAAGAGCAGGGAGGAGCTGAGCTGGGTTTTGAATCGGGGGCGGCAGTGAGAGGCGAGGAAAAGGGAGAGCTGGAAGGCAGCCAGCCTGAGGAGGGGGAAAGCTACACCCCAGAGGGACACCCCTCGGGGTCTTCCCCCCAGGACAGGTTGGAAGGACTGTCTCTGGCGGCTATGCTGTTGCTTCTGTGAGAAACTGGACATCTGTTGCCTAATAAACCTGCTGTTGTGCCTGCTGAGTGAGAGTCTCTCCTGCCAGCGGACGGGGTGCAGTGCAGGGGGACCCCTGAACCCCATCACACCAGGGTGGCTCAGAGAGCGCCGTGCTGGGGGACACGGGTGCCCCATTGAATGGGGGACAGTGCTGACCCCTGGAAGGGGGCGTACAGCTGGCTGTGTAAATATGGGGCGGGGGGTGTTGGTGGGAGGGAGGGAGGCAGGGTTCCCTAAGAGACTTTCCTGCAAAGTGAATGTCAGGGTTTGCCAGGCTGCAGTGTGCAGGGGAGCAGCGAGTGGCCTTGGCTGGCTTTAAGGCTGGGTGGGAGAGTTTGTAACTCCCTGTGTAGCTCAGCGGGACCCAGGAGGGAAGCACAGTCCAAATAAATCACAGACTCACAGAATCCCAGGGCTGGGAGGGACCTCAGGGGTCATCGAGTCCAGCCCCCTGCCCCAAGCAAGATCAACCCCCACTAAATCATCCCAGCCAGGACCTTGTCCAGCTGGGACTTAAAAACCTCTAGGGATGGAGAAACCACCACCTCTCTCAGTAACACATTCCAGTGCTTCCCCACCCTCCTGGGGAAAGAGTTTTTCCTCATATCCAACCTACACCTCCTGCTCTGTAACTTCAGACCATTGCTCCTTGTTCTGCTGTCTGACACCACTGAGAACAGCCTCTCCCCATCCTCTGTAAAGCCCACTTCAGGAAGTTGAAGGCTGCTATCAAACCCCCCTCAGTCTTCTCCTCAGCAAACTAAATAAGCCCAAATCTCTCAGCCTCTCCTCATAGGTCATGTGCTCCAGCCCCTTCATCGTTTTCATTGCTTTTTGCTGAACCTGCTCCAATACGTCCACATCCTTTCTGTACTGGGGGGGCCCAGAACTGGACACAATACTCCAGATGTGGCCTCACCAGTGCCGAGTAGAGGGGAATAACGACTTCTCCAGATCTGCTGGAAATGCTTCTCCTACTTCACCCCAATATGTCGTTAGCCTTCTTGGTTACAAGGACACACTGTTGGCTCATATCCAGCCTCTCCTCCACTGTAATCCCCAGGTCCTTTTCTGCTGCACTGCTGCTGAGCCAGTCAGTCCCCAGCCTGTACCAGTGCTTGGGACTCTGCCATCCCAAGTGCAGGACTCTGCACTTCTCCTTGTTGAACCTCATCAGATTTGTTTTGGCCGAATCCTCCAATTTATCCAGGTCACTCTGGACCCTAGTCCTACCTGCCAATGTATCTATCTCTCCTGCTAGCTTAGTGTCACCCACAAATCTGCTGAGGGTGCAATGCATCCCCTCATCCAGGTCATTAATAAAGATGTTGAAGAGTACCGGCCCTAGAACTGATCCTTGGGGCGCTCCACTTGAAACTGAACTGCCAACCAGCCATTGAGCCATCGATCGCTACCCGTTGGGCCCGACCATCAAGCCAGCTTTCTGTCCCCCTTACAGTCCATGTGTCCGGTCGGTACTTCCTTAACTTACAGACAAGAATGTTGTAGGAGACTGTATCAAAAGCTTTGCTAAAGCCAAAGTGTATCACATCCACTGGCTTCCTCATGGGCACAGAGACAGTTACCTCATCACAGGAGTGAAGGGACTGGAGAGAGGGGATCTGGGGAAGGAGTGACCCAGGTGGGACCGGAAAGCCCCACGCGACACACTGGCCCATCCGTGCTGAGAACTGAGCTGTTGTAGGCTCTCAGCTTTGCCTCCTTGTGTGTCTCTTGTTCCCGTGGCTGATAAACTCCCTGACATAAGCCGGAGCTCCAGGCACAGGGCTCGAGCTGCTGGGCGGAGGCTTCTGTAGCAGCTTTCCCCTCGGCCAGGCAGCTCTGCTCATTCCCATCTGGCCAGAGCCGAGTAGCATGAGGAGGGGAAGGGCACAAAGCTCGAAAACCGGGGCCCAGTTCTCTCCTGTGTATAATCCTGACGGATTAGGTGGCGTTGTTCCTGATTCTACTCCAGTGTCAGTGAGATGGATGCAGGCCCAAAGCCTCAATGGACATGGCCCCTGTGATGGGGTTCAGGGGTCCCCCTGCACTGCACCCCGTCCGCTGGCAGGAGAGACTCTCACTCAGCAGGTACAACAGCAGGTTTATTAGGCAACAGATGTTCAGTTTCTCACAGAAGCGACAGCATAGCAGCCAGAGACAGTCCTTCCAACCTGTCCTGGGGAGAAGACCCCGAGGGGTGTCCCTCTGGGGTGTAGCTTTCCCCCTCCTCAGGCTGGCTGCCTTCCAGCTCTCCCTTTTTCTAGCCTCTAACTGCCACCCCCGATTCAAAACCCAGCTCGGCTCCTCCCTGCTCTTTGTTCAGGCAGAGGTGTCACCTGCCAGTTGTAGCCCCAGGGTCATCCTTAGCCACTGGGAGCTGCTGCTTGCCTCAGACATCCAGCCTGACTCACACACGCACTCCCCCCACTCCATCACATCTCTCCCCCCTTCCAGACCGCACTGAGCGGGGTCACTTAGCCAGTGACCTGGGGAAGTTCGGGGCCCTCCCTGCGTGACAGGGCATCGGCTATGGTGTTGTTGTTCCCCTTGACGTGGACCACCTCCATGTCGTAGTCCTGCAGGAGCAGACTCCACCGCAGGAGCTTGGCGTTGGCCCCTTTCATGTGATGCAGCCAGGTCAGGGGTGAGTGATCGGTGTACACGGTGAAACGCCGTCCAAACAGGTACGGCTGCAGCTTCCCCAGCGCCCACACCATGGCCAGACATTCCTTCTCTATGGCCGCGTAGTTCTGCTCCCGGGGCAGCAGCTTCTTACTCAGGTACACGATGGGGTGTTTTTCCCCTTTGTCATTCACCTGCATTAGCACCGCCCCCAGCCCCACGTCTGAGGCATCGGTGAACACCAGGAAGGGC
Source organism: Carettochelys insculpta (assembly GCF_033958435.1). Taxonomy (NCBI): domain Eukaryota; kingdom Metazoa; phylum Chordata; order Testudines; family Carettochelyidae; genus Carettochelys; species Carettochelys insculpta. The sequence goes on along the minus strand of NC_134149.1, from coordinate 45,583,432 downwards.
TTGTTGAAGTCTAGATTTGCCAGCACTGGGGCCCTGACCAGAGCCTCCTTCAGCGCGCAGAGGGCCTCTTGGCACTGCTTGGTTCAGACCACCTTGTCAGGCTTTTCCTTTTTACACAGCTCCGTGAGGGGGGCTGCGATGGAGCTAAAGTGGGGCACAAACCTCCGGTAGTACCCCGCCATCCCAATGAAGGCCTGGACCTGTTTCTTAGTCTGGGGTGTTGGCCAATCTCTGACAGCCTCCACTTTAGCTGGCTTTGGCTTTAAGCAGCTGCTGCCCACCTTGTGGCCCAGGTAGGTCACCTCAGCCATCCCCACCTTGCACTTCCCTGCCTTGATAGTCAGCCCGGCCTTCTGGAGTCGGTCCAGCACCTGCTTGAGTTGGGACACATGGTCCTCCCACGTCTGGCTGAAGATGCAAATGTCGTCCATGTAAGCCAGGGCAAAGCTCTCCATCCCTTTCAGTAGCTGGTCCACCAGACGCTGGAAGGTAGCGGGTGCCCCCTTGAGGCCAAAGGGCAGGACCAGGAACTCGTAGAGCCCCACAGGAGTGATGAAAGCCGACTTCAGCCGGGCATCTTGGTTTAATGGCACTTGCCAGTACCCCTTGGTGAGGTCTATGGTGGTGAGGTAACGGGCTCCCCCCAGCTTGTCTAAAAGGTCATCAGGCCTGGGCATGGGGTAGGCGTCCGAGACAGTGATGGCGTTAAGCTTGCGATAGTCCACACAAAACCGAACAGACCCATCTTTTTTAGGGACTAACACCACGGGAGAGGCCCAGGGGCTGGAGGAGGATTGGATCACCCCCAGAGCCAGCATGTCTTCAACCTCCCGCTCTATGTCCTGAGCCGTCCTCCCTGTGGCTCTGAATGGCACACACTTGATAGGGGCGTGGGTGCCTGTCTCTATTCGGTGGACAGCCAGGTCAGTGCGTCCGGGTCTGTCCGAGAAGAGCTGTTGATGCAAATGCAGCACCTCCTTGATCTCCGCCTGCTGGGCAGGTGTCAGCTGGTCTGAGAGGGGAATAGACTCCAGCAAGGAGCCGGCTCCAGTCATTGTGAGTAAATCCACCAAGGGATCATCCCCCTGCCCCTCCCAGTGTCTGCGCACGGCCAGCACCAAGTTCTCTCTGTCCCAGTAAGGTTTTATCATGTTCACATGATAGACCCGGTGGCTGTGGGCCCGGTTCGACAGTTCCACCACATAATTCACGTCATTTAGCTGTTTGACAACCTTGAAGGGCCCATCCCAGGCCGCTTGCAGCTTGTTCCGCCGCACAGGTATAAGGACCATCACTTGATCCCCGGTGGCATAGGCTCGGGCCCTGGCGTTACGGTCATACCAGACCTTTTGCTTCCTTTGGGCCATGGAGAGGTTCTCCCTGGCCAGGCCCATGAGCTCGGTGAGTTTTTCCCGGAAGGTTAGTACATACTGTACCACTGACTCCCCTTCAGGAGAGGCCGTCCCCTCCCACTCTTCTCTGAGCAAGTCCAAGGGTCCCCGTACCCTCCTTCCATACAGCAGCTCAAACGGGGAGAACCCCGTGGATTCCTGGGGCACCTCCCTGTATGCAAACAGCAGGTGGGGTAAGTACTTGTCCCAGTCATGGGGGTATTGATTCATGAAGGTTTTCAGCATCTGCTTTAGAGTCCCATTGAACCTCTCCACCAGCCCATTGGTCTGCGGGTGGTAGGCTGTGGCCCAGGTGTGCCGGACCCCACACTTGTCCCACAAGCTTTGCACTAGGGCCGACATGAAGTTGGACCCCTGATTTGTGAGGACCTCCTTGGGGAACCCCACTCTGCTGAAAATGGACAGCAGTGCATCTGCCACGGTGTTAGCGTCGATAGAGGTCAAGGCCACTGCTTCTGGGTATCGCGTGGCAAAATCTACCACTACCAAAATATATTTCTTCCCCGAACGCGTTGCCTTGCTGAAGGGGCCCACTATGTCTATAGCCACTTTCTGGAAAGGCTCCTCTATGATGGGCAGTGGCCTCAGGGCAGCTTTCCCCTTGTCCCGGCTCTTCCCCACCCTCTGGCAGGGATCGCAGGACAGGCAATACAGACGGACAGCTGCAAAGATCCCTGGCCAGAAAAAGTTCTGTAACAACCTTCTCCTGGTGCGGTGGATCCCCTGGTGTCCTGCAAGCGGGACATCATGGGCTAGGTACAGCAGCCTGCGCCGGTACTTTTGGGGAACCACCAGTTGCCTCTGGACCTTCCATGGCTCCGCTTTGCGTCTGGGAGCCCATTCCCGGTACAGGAATCCCTTTTCCCACAGGAATCTTTCCCTGCAGCCCTCCCCCAGCTGTGGAGCTGGGCTGAGACTGGCCAGTTCCCTGAGCTTCTGCAAGGAGGGGTCTCTCTGCTGCTCTGCCTGGAATTCTTCCGCTCGGGCAGGAGCGGATGCTACTTCTCCATCTCTGCCTGGCTCCAGCACCCCTGGCCTGTGAGATCTGGTTTTTGGGGGCCCCCTTTCTCTCAGGGTTGGCCCCTGTGGCTCCTGTGACTTTGGCTGGGCCTGTACCCCTGAATCTGGGGAGCGCACCCCTCGTTTTCTTTGGTTACGGGTCAGGACCAGGGCACGAGGGCGTTCACCTTGCCAGTTCTCCAGGTCAGCCCCCATCAGTACATCTGCCGGCAAATGGCTGTGCACGCCCACTTCCTTGGGGCCTTCCTTCTTCCCCCATTTCAGGTGCACCCTCGCCATGGGCACCTTGAAAGGGGTCCCATCAATTCCTGTTATCGTCAGGTGGGAATCGGGTATCATGCAGCCCGGTGCCACCACCCCGGGTCGGGCCAGCGTCACGTCAGCGCCTGTGTCCCAGAACCCCGTGACCTTTTTCCCGTCTACCTCGAGGTGTTTGAGACACTTGCTCCACAGAGGCATTGCCGCCCCCACTCTGTAAACTGGCCTCTGAGCATTTGGTCCCCCTGAGGAGCTGGTCTGTGGGGTGGACTCGGCCAAATCCGAGTGCCCATTGTCAGCACCACCCGCCTTGGCTGCCAGCCCCTCTGGCTTCTGGGACCCCACCCAGTTGACTCCATGACCCCCCGGCCTGCTCAACCTGTCTGGGAGCCTGGGGCACTGGGCTGCTCTATGCCCCTTTCGCCCACAGCGATAACAGCCTGGGTCTTGTTGTGTCCCTCGGGCCGGCTGCTCTGTCCGGGCTCTGTTTGGCTCTCTGGGGGGTGGGTGGCTGGCCCCTCTTTCCTGGGCTTGCCCAAGAGGTGGTCCCCTCTGTCGTACAGTTAGGGACCGGTCTCTCTGAGATTCTCGGTTTCTCCAGGACTCCCTCTCCCTCCGGGACTCCCTCTCTCTCCGAGACTCCCTCTCTTTGTGGGGCTCACTTTTAAACCTGGCCCGGCTGTTTGTGAAGTCATCTGCCAGTTTCCCTGCATCATGTGAGTCCCCCGGCTTCCGGTCCACGAGCCACACCCTCAGGTCAGGTGCGCACATCTCGTAGAATCGCTCCACAACCGCCAGCTCGATCAGGTCCTCTACGGACTGGACTCCCATTCCGAACGCCCACTTCTGGTAGTATTGCCTCAGGCGGGCGGTTGTATCTACATGGGTTTCCTCTGGCCTCTTCTGCGCCTCCTGGAACTTCTTCTTGTACATCTCCGGAGTCAGCCCGAACTTACGCAGCAGGGCCTGTTTGAACCGTTCATAGTCCCCAGGCTGCAGCCCCACCAGCTGGCTGAGCACCGCTGCGCCCTTCTGGCCCAGCAAGGGGGTGAGGTGCCGGAGCCACTCATCTGGGGGAACCTCATGCAACTCACAGGCTCGCTCAAAGGAGGTAAGGAACTCGTCCATGTCCCCTGGGTCCTGACACTGGGCCAGCACACGCGTCTCCAAGTGACTGGCCACCCCGAGCCGTCTGGCCCTCTCCCCGCTTACCGCAGCTGGGGCCTCTTGGCGTCTCGCCTCTGCCATGGTTCGCTCATGCTCCCGCTCTCGCTCTCTCTCCTCACGCTCTCTTTCTCGTTCCTGGCGCTCGTGCTCACGCTGTCTTTCCCGTTCCTGGCGCTCACGCTCTCTTTCCCGTTCCTGGTGCTCCAGTTCCTTTAATTTCACCTGGAGTTCCAGCCGTCGCAGCTCTGCGGCGGGGGACTCTGCCCGTGATGGACCACCGGTAGCTGAGCGCGACCTGGCGGGCACCGCGTCTGTCTGACGGTGTCGAGCCCCCGCTCCTGTCAGAGAATCCGAAACGCTTCCCGAGGCTGACCGGCCACTTTTTGCCGGGACAGGCTCTGCCCCCCCGGATCGGTCATTCTCTTCCAGCTGTGCAATCAGCTGGGCCTTGGTCGCCTTCCCCACGGTCAGGCCCCTCTCTCTGCACAGCCCCGCTAGCTCTGCCTTCAGGATTCGGGTATAATCCATCTCCCCGCTATCTCCCGGGGTATCCACTCACCAGCAGCAGCTGCAGGAATGGCTCTGTTCCCCCTCTGGCTCTTGTGAGACTCCTTCCTTCTCTGGTGCTCAGTCAGCCACTGCTGGGAGCTCATCTGTGGGTGCAGTGCATCCCACTCCTGACACCAGTGTGATGGGGTTCAGGGGTCCCCCTGCACTGCACCCCGTCCGCTGGCAGGAGAGACTCTCACTCAGCAGGTACAACAGCAGGTTTATTAGGCAACAGATGTTCAGTTTCTCACAGAAGCAACAGCATAGCAGCCAGAGATAGTCCTTCCAACCTGTCCTGGGGGGAAGACCCCGAGGGGTGCCCCTCTGGGGTGTAGCTTCCCCCTCCTCAGGCTGGCTGCCTTCCAGCTCTCCCTTTTTCTAGCCTCTAACTGCCGCCCCCCGATTCAAAAACCCAGCTCAGCTCCTCCCTCCTCTTTGTTCAGGCAGAGGTGTTATCTGCCAGTTGTAGCCCCAGGGTCATCCTTAGCCACTGGGAGCTGCTGCTTGCCTCTCACATCCAGCCTGACTCACACACGCACTCCCCCCACTCCATCACAGCCCCTTCCCGTGGCAAATCTCTTCAGGGTCAGGCCGGGCTTTCGTGGTGTGTTTTGTATAAGTGACTTGGAGAGGCCTTTAAGACAGGTCCCTCCAGCGCAAACAACGTCTGCTCAGGGCCCCAGGCCCTCTGCTCGGCTGGGAAGCGGGAGAACAAAGCAGCAAGCTGGCCATCGGCACTCAGAATCCCAGGGAAGGACCAGAGCAAGGTGTCTCCAGAGGCAACTGAGCCTTGGTCTATAAGTACCTGAGATCAAGTATACGGGGGTACAACGGGCCCTTTCCTCTGGCAGGCAAAGGTGTAACAAGAGCCATTGGCTGGGCGTGCAAGTTAGAAAAATTTCAGTGGACGTAACTTTTGAAGCGGGAGAGCGATTACCCAGCACATCCGCTCACCCCAGGCTGTGGCAGCGGTAAGTGGGGACCGAATGCCTTGCTGAAAGATGTGCTCCAGCTCAATCAGCAGTCACAGAGCTTCAGGCAGGTGAATTGCAGTGGTCTATTATGCAAAGTAGTACATTATTATACTTGTCCCCTGGCCATAGGAGCTGGGAGTCTATGAGCCCTATTAGTCTGCTTTACCAGTACGTTGGTTATGTCACCAAAAACCTGGAAAACCCCATGCTGGTTCTCTTCAGCTGGACAGTGGGTTAAAAGGTACTTTGTCTCCAGTGCTGGCTTAGTCCTCTCAAGGGCTGAGCAGGGTTTGGTGCTCCTCGCCCAGTGCGGACAGTCCGTCCTGTAACCCGGGGAGAACCAGTACGATTATCTTTCCTGCATCTGCCCCGAGTTTGCATTGGTCTGGAACATTGCTCCAGCAGTTCAGCACCATTTCCACCACCAGGGTCCTGCCCTTTTCTCCTCTACCCCCTGCCCCTGCTGTGAGGGGCCTGGGACTTGTGTTCTCAAGCCCTGGGGCTCTCTAGCACAGCCCACCTCTAAGGACTCTGTTTTATACAGACAAGGTGGGAGCAGCAGGGCCACAGCTCTGCATACAACAGCTCTGTGTTTACTCCTCCCAGGTTACCTTCAGAAGGTGCTGAAGAACCACACGGCCCACGCCTGCGATGGGGAGCAGCTGGCAGTCATTTGTCCCCACAAGACCTCCATTAGCATCCTCTCTGCGTTTTACGGGCGCCGGGTGCCCAGCCAGAACCTGTGCCCAAGCAGTGGCAATCTCTCTGATGAGAGCACCGCGTGCGTCTCTGCCACAGCCCGCCAGGTAAAAGCCAAAGCGTCTTTGAAATTCACAGGCAGCAGCATTCCCCGGGACTGCAGGCAACCAGGGCGGCCTCAGGTGTGGAAGTGTTCAGGCATGGTAGAGCAGATGGTCTGCGCCGCGCCCTGCCCCAGTTTGTCCCCCACATCTGCCAAGTGGTCCCCATCCGTTGAAACCTCAGGTCCCACGCAAACACCAATGGCAGGGTCGGGGGGCCTAGCACAGCCCTGCCCCTTCCCTGCACGTGCAGGGGTTGTGGGTGCTCTTAGCCAGTGGAGCAAGGAAAGGCGCTGAGGCAGTGGGATGGGGTGGGGCTCACCTCCTGCAACTGCACTGGAGGGAACCAGCCGGGGAAGAGGCACCACAGACTCACTGTTCTCCCAGGCGTGTTTGGGGCCAGGCACACAGAGCAGCATTTGGCTGTGTTGGGGGTTAACAGGGGCAGCGGTTACCCCCAGAACGGATTCTGGATGCTGCTCTACCAGTGACTCTTCAGCTTTTGTTCGGGTGACCCCCTCTGCACCGTAAGCCTCTGTGAGTGACCCCCCCCCATAAATTAAAAACACTTCTTAATATATTCAACGCCATTATCAATGCTGGAGACAAAGCAGGGTTTGGGGTGGAGACGGACCGCCCATGACTCCACCGACTTAATAACCTTGTAACCCTCTGGCGGCTCCTGAGCCCCAGTTTGAGACCCCTGCCCTACAACAGCCTGCCTATCGCCCTGCTTCCCCAGGCGTCAGTTTCCAGGGGTGTTAAGGAAACACAAAAAGACACAGCTATAAACTTCCGATAAGGTCACTGGCACACTGGGCTTGCAAAACCGAGCGTCTTTTGTGAACATAGCTACTGCCTCCCGACACGGCACACCCCGAGCATTCAAACACGCACGAAACCCCCGGGACACACATCAGCTGCTGCCAGGCAAGTGGCCAGCGTGTAGCAGCTTACGGACAGTACTGCCCCTTTCCAGACCCCTGTGCCCCTTTCTCTTCCCTGCCCCACGCTTCACTCCCCCTAAAACCAGCTTGCTTACAGAATCAGACAGAGAACGACTGCAGTGTTCCGGCCCCCTCGTACTGAGCCTTGCTGCTGCTCACTTTACCATCTAGTTATCAAAGCAATTGGACTGTACATATTGTGCGTATATTTCACTGTGAGACCTCAGCCTGTTTTGTCACCTGTGAGCCTCCTCTGGCATCTAAGCCCGGCTGTCCAGTACAGAGCCCCTGAATCCTTACCACGAACGGCCTCCTTGGCACATTTAGAACTACAGCGGGTTGTAACACACACTCAGCAGCTTGTAACACTAAAATCGAGAGGTCAGATGAGGTATTTTGTCTAAAGCATCTTTAAGTTACGCATATTCATAAGACAGTCTCCATAAAGCAGGAGGGGGGCCATGACATGCAGCTAGTACCCATCACCAGTGGGCTGTCGCTGTGGGAGCAAGAGCCCAGCACCCCTCTGCTAACCTTGGCATATTTGGTCAGCATTGCTTCCTTCAGCGCAAAACCAGGGGCTAGGAGCCACAGCTTATTGCTAGCGGCTGCTGTGTGGTGGCCCCTGGAGGCAGCGCTGGGGCTGCCTGGCTCTCGCTAGCACAAGGATGTCTGTAAAACCAAACGCAGCTCTCGTCAGGGACGGCCAGCGCTGCGGCCAGTGCTGCAATGGTCTTTGCTGGTTGAGCTGGGTGTCTGTGAAGGGCAGAAGTACCTCCTGGCAGCCAGTGCATGTCACAGGCTGCGCTGCTGAGAATCTCTTCACTGGCCCGCTGCTGACACTGGTGCTGCTGGGGCAGCATTTGCAATGCAAGACAGACAATGAAATGTCAGGCTTTAAACGTGTGCGAAGCCTCCGAGGCAGGGCCCTGTTTCAGAGCCTGCTGCCTAGTGGCTGCAGTAAAGGAACTGGGCCGGGAGAGCCTGAACCAGGCGTGCAGAAACAGCAGCACCTGTTCCCGGCACTGGACAGGTTCTCAGCTTAGGGGCCCTTTGGCCGCTCTGCGGATGAGCTAAGCTCTCGAGAGCGCTCAGACTGTCTCAATGTCTCTACCTGGACTCCAGGGGGATTAACAGGCAGATGCAGCATGCAGCAGCCCTGCGTCTCCTTCTTTTACAACACGAAGCACTAGAATTGTCTGCAGAGGTGACTCTCTCCGCGGAGGGCACTGGAACGAGCCGAGCTGTGAGCCACAGGGGCAGCTCTGTCACTGGAACAAACTGGAAAGCCCCAGGAGCTGCCAGTGGAAACTGTGCTGCAAGCCCCATGTAGAATGGGATCCGGGGGAGCTGGGCATGGTGCAGCCGCAGAGAAGACACTGGCCACGCACAAGAGGCAGACAGAGCGACTGGGCACAGCTCAGCGGGAGGGGTGGAGACCCTTTGGCACAGAAGCGCTGTCTGCACAATTGCTAGGAGGCGAGGGCTCCTCACACGCCTGCTCCCCTGGGTAACGCCCCGGTGAGAGGAGCGTGCCGACTGGGCGGGTTTGGAATGGCGGGAGGGGTCCTTGTGGCAGCTCCTGCGCGGCTTTCCCTAGGCCGGGGAGCGTTGTCCTTATGCTGAGCACGGGGCACCGGCTGCATTCGCTCCTGTTGAAGCAGGCTGAAGGGCGCTCAGTCAGACCCTGCAGTACAAGCGTGCGAAGGAACGCCAAGCTGGCGGCGCCCCGGTTAAGAGCCTGCCCAGCTGGAGTCTCCGGTGCCTTTTCATCCTGACGGCCGTACAGATGGAGGAGCGGAGGCGCACACGCATTCCCACAGACGTCGCTCTGCTCAGGGGCGGCACGGCCCTCCTCCCTGCCCAGGGCTCTCCTCCATGCCTGGCCGGGCCTCGGGGATGGGCCTGCCTCTCTTGTTGCCTGGCACCACCACGTCCCGGGGCAAGGCAGCCGGTGGGGCTGGCAGGCGAGCTCACATTCCTGTGCCTGGGCGGGAGGGGAGGACGGAGCTGCTTACAGCCGCAGAGGACGGGCGAGCCGTGCAGAGCTCCTCTCTGCCTCCCGCCCCGTCCCGCCCCACCTCAGAGCTGGAGCCAGCGTTGGCATCCCACTTAACTAACGTCAGAAGGGTGCTGCTGGTCAGCCTACAACCCAGCCACCGCCCGACCTCCAGCTGCAGCGCAGGCGGGGAGGGTACAGCCCTAAAGATGGGAAAGGGGACGGGTAGTGGTTCGCTGCGGGGTGGGTGAGTTGGAGAAGAGGGTGCAAAGCCCCTGCCCAGGGAGCTGCAGGCTGGGAGAGTGAACCAGCTGGAATCGCTCCCCTCCTCCTGCCCCGACCTCCTCTAGAGCTGAGCTCAGGAGTGGAGAGGCCCACGCAGGGCTCAGCTCCTCCTGGCCAGTGCGCCGGGCTGAGGGACCTTGAGCTTCCCAGAGCACGGCACAGGCCGAGGAGCATGCAGGCTGTGGGGAGCTCTGCAGCCGGGGGGCGGGTCTCCACACAGCACCGGCAGTGGGAAGTGCCCCTCTGCGGGGGGCTGTGGAGGAGCAGTGGGGCTAGGGAGGGGGGAAGGGGCCAAGCAGGGACAGGACGGCGAGAGGGGGAGCATGGGAAGGTCCCTGGGGCCCAGCTGCGCTGTCTCAGGGTACCCTGGGTATGCCAGGGTGTCCTCAGGCCTTCCTCAAATCACGCCTGTCTCCCCTATGCCCCCGCCTGCCGCAGAAGCTGCTGGACGAGTGCCAGGACCAGCGCTGGTGCCAGTTCTCTGTGCACAGCCCCGTGTTTGGGCCTGACCCCTGCCCTGGGACACACAAGTACCTGATCGTGTCATACAAGTGCCGCCCAGGTGAGCTCCGCGCGTGGCTCTCCAGCGCACAGGAGGGCGGCGCTGGGCATCCTCTGGGTCTTGGGTCGGCTGCTGGCGCAGTCGGCACTGCCGGTGTGCTGGAGCCGTTCCTCTTGGACACATGCTGTCAGTTCAGCCCGCCGGGGTCCTGGCCACGCCATCCTTGTCCTGGCAAGAGAGGGAGATTGCAGTCGCTTTGCTTGGCTGGCGAAAGCCCTCCCAGGCCTCGAGCCAGACCCGGCCCTCTGGGGTCGTGTGCCGTGCAGTCCCTAGGGTCTTCGGGAAGGCTGCCACCGACTTTGGTCACACAGCTAAACGGGCAAAGCAAAGTTTGCACAGACCCCGTAATAGGATGTCGCGCCCTGCCACAGCCTAACAAACAGCTCCTGCGTTTGCCCGCTGGTCGCCAGCCAAGGGGATTGCCAGGCGCTGGTTCCGCCGTGGTCGGGGTTTTACACGCTGGCTGGGGCGCGGCGCTTGTGGGCCAAGAGGGAGGCATACGGAGCTGCTGCTTCAGAGAGGGCCCCACCAGGTTGCTCTCGGCCTGTCTGACGGGCTGCAGCCGAGTGCCGTGTGCTGTCCGTTCCCAGCTAACCACCGCGTTAAGACCGTGTGCGAGAACGACAAGCTGACGCTGCAGTGCAGGGCTAAATCCGTCCTGGCCATCTACTCCGCCAGCTACGGGCGCCCCGCCCGGGGCAAACGGGAGTGCGACGCGGCGAACGGGGCCGGCCCCGGTGTCGGTATGTGGGGAAGGTGGGAACCAGAAAGCTGGGCCCCGTTCACTCAGCAGAGGCTGGAGCACATTGCCAGGGCACGCTGCAGAGGGGGCACCATGCTCCGGGCCACGCTGAGGGCTGGAGGGGGGATCGTGCCAGGGTCCAAGCCATACTGGGGGGATGGTGGGAGGCCATGCCATGGGCTGAGCAGTGCCGAGGGCTATGGGGGGGCACCATGTCCCAGGCGGTGCTGAGGGGGGCACACCATGGCTGGGGGCGCTGAGGGCTGGGATGGGCACACCATGGCCGGGGGCGCTGAGGGCTGGGACGGGCACACCATGGCTGGGGGGTGCTGAGGGCTGGTGGGGCACACCATGGCTGGGGGGTGCTGAGGGCTGGTGGGGCACACCATGGCTGGGGGGCGCTGAGGGCTGGGATGGGCATGCCATGGCTGGGGGTGCTGAGGGCTGGGATGGGCACACCATGGCCGGGGGGGCACTGAGGGCTGGGGCGGGCACACCATGGCCGGGGGCACTGAGGGCTGGGGCGGGCACGCCATGGCTGGGGGTGCTGAGGGCTGGGATGGGCACACCATGGCTGGGGGGCGCTGAGGGCTGGGGGGGCACACCATGGCTGGGGGGCGCTGAGGGCTGGGATGGGCACACCATGGCTGGGGGGCGCTGAGGGCTGGGGCGGGCACACCATGGCTGGGGGCACTGAGGGCTGGAGCGGGCACACCATGGCCGGGGGCGCTGAGGGCTGGGGCGGGCACACCATGGCTGGGGGCGCTGAGGGCTGGGGCGGGAACGCCATGGCCGAGGGCACTGAGGGCTGGGGCTGGTGCGGGGCTGGTGACGAGGCCCTGCCCGGGGCTCGGTCGGGGCACACCTGGGTGCCCGGCACAGTGAGACGGGATGCTGAGCTGGGCCGCGAGGTTGCGGCGGTGGTGCTCAGCAGGCGGGTGACGCCGGCTGGTGTTTGCAGAGTGCCTGGCACCGGACGCCCTGCGGAGGGTCTTTCGGCAGTGCCACCGGAGGCAGAACTGCACCGTCGTGGCGAGCAAGGCCAGCTTTGGCGACCCCTGCTTCCCCGGCGCCAGGAAACAGCTGCGCGTCTCCTACACCTGCGGTAAGAGGCCCCGGCAGCCTGGCCTGCCCAGGGAGGGGCTGGGCAGACCCCAGCTGGCACTCCGGGGCGAGCCGTGGGGCCTAGGGCTGGCCCAGAGCATGGCTGCAGAGGCTGCCGTGGGGTGGGGGTCCGGTTAGATGAACGCGGTGCTGGCGCCCGCCATCGTCAGCTGGCCGAGCACTATGGGAGCAGCCGCACAGCCGGGCCCCCGGGCATGGGGCTGGCACGCTGGCTCGTCCTTGTGTGGCGCGGCCCTGGGGAGGGCTGGAGCTTCTGGCTGTACAGACACGGCTGGAAGGAGACCCCTGAACGTGCCCGTCAGATGAAATGGTTTTGTCTTGGTCAGTCACAAATCTGAGTCTCCCATGAAAGCAGAGAAACCTCCAGGCAGGCAGGGCACAGGCAGGCTCTGCACAAGCTGCCTTCCGCCCCTGCTGCCCCACCGGCTCCCCCACCTAACTTCCTGCTGACCGGCGGCGCCCCCAGGACCTCATACAAGGGTCTTGCCCCCTGGTCCTGCCGTACCCCCCTGCCAGCCCACCGGCAGCCTGCTCTCCGCCCGCTGCAGACGAGGACGCCCCCCATGGCGCCGGACGTGGCTCCCTGCCCTCCTGTCTTCGGTGGCCACGGGCAGAGTTTACCGAGCCGGGAACCCCCACCCCGCCCCGGGGCCACACAAGGCTGGCGTTTGGGCCGCCTCCCCGCCCGCTGCGCTGACTGAGGGGAATGGCTTGTGTGTTCGTTTCTGGCACTGCGGGCTGGGCTGACTCTGGCCGCACACCCCTCTCCTGAGGAACCTGGGCAGTCCCCATGTCTCCTCTCCCTGCCCTGGCCAGGGGCTCTGCCTGAGTGGGCCTTTCAGCACCTCTCCCTTCTCATTCCAGTGCCCAGGCAGCTCCTGGAGGAGGTGGGCCAGGATGCCCCAGACCCCTTCTCGCTGGCGGACTACACTCACGGTAAACCCCTGCTGGCCCCTGTGCCGCAGAGGCTAAGGAAGGCTCCCAGTCAGTGTCAGCCTGGGGCCCCCTCGACTCCTGACCATGGGTGCCTGCCCCAGGCTGGCTCCTCTCCCGGGGTGCACTGGAAGGCTTGCCCAAAACCTGCTCCTGCTCCGCCGTGAAGCTGGGGCGTGCCCATGCCCAGCTCTGCCACCCTCCGTGGGGAATGACGGCCAAGCCCCGGGAAGGGCAGCAGAGAGCTAAGTCAGGGCTTCCCCCACCCTGGCTGGTGCTCTGGGCCCCGAGGTCGGATTCATGCCCTGTCGCGGATGTGCTGAGAGCAGGAGGGCTGTTCCCTATTGCTGCCACAGTCGGTGTCACCTGGGAGTGGGGAGCTGCCTGGCCTTGAGCGCCCCAGCCTGGGATGCCGTCAGGGCCACGCAGCACTGTCTTTGCTCTCTTCCTGCTGCTCCAGCTGCGCCCTCCCTGGCCCCTGCACTGCCCTGGAGCAGCCCCTCTGTGCTGGCTCTCTCCCAGGGGGCTCCACCTTCTCCTGGAGGAGGGGGCAGATCCGGCTCCCCATGGGTACCTAGGGCTGGGCCAGGAGCATTTCGCCAGTGCCTCAAGGGGCGCACCGCTGCTTGGTGAGCCTGGCTCGGTGGTGTGGTTGTAGCACCCGCACGGCGGCTGCAGCTGTGGCCACGAGGTTGCACGGGACGCGCCAATGAACAGGAGAAATGGCAGCAGGCGGGAGGTGCACGAGAGCTTCCCGCCCCCATCCCCGCGCTCAGCGTTGCAATGAGCTTTCGTGAGCAGAGCCACAGGGGCAGTGCTGGGAGGGAGACAGAGCCGATGTGGCCCAATGGGCTCAGGAGGTCTCCGGAGGGGAGCTGGGCCAAGGACGGCCTGGAGAAGTGAGCAGCACAGCGGGTAGGAGGGGCGCAGAGGCCCGCAGAGGTGAGGTGCCACAGTGCAGCCCAAGGGCCCAGGCGAGGCAGGCAGCCAGGGCAGGGCAGATCCAGGGGTGAGAGGCGTAGCCGGGCACCAAGGAAGCCCAGCAGGAGCTGAAGGAGGAGGTTTGGCACCTGCCCTGGAGGAGAGCGTGGTGGAGAGCGAGGTGCAGGCCATGGGAGGAACGAGAGTGGCCCGGAAGGAAGGACGCAGGGAAGACGGGTGTGCAGAGCGCCCAGAAGCAGAGACCAGGGAGGGGGTCGGCGTGAAATCTGGCAGCTGTGAGGGTACAGGCGAAGGGTCAGGCCCACAAAGAGAAGGGCCCTGAGCAGCAGCTCGTCCCTGGGCCCCAGCCAGTAAGACCATGTCCCCTTGTTCACTGCAGGTGGCTGGTACCGTGGGCCGAGGCTGGCCAGGCTCCGGGAAGATCTGATGATTTTTACTAGCTCTCTGGAAACATTTGCCCACCTCTGGGGTACGTGACGTCTCCAAGCAGGCGCATGGCGCTCTGCGGGGAGCGCGTGGGCGAGCGTCGCCTTCCAGCCGGTTTCTCTCGCTGGCACCTGCTGGAAGAGACAGGTCCCTTCGGGGCACCCAGCGAACAGCCCACGCCTCCCCGCGCTCCCGCCATGCCCAGCAGTGCCCCTGGGTCATTGGAGCCGCACACAAGATACAGCCACAAGGATGGGCAGCGTCATGGGGACCCATTCGCTCTCCCTCTGGCCAGGAGGCAGTGCCCAGTCTAGCCGAGAGGGCTGGCACTTCATGCGGGTGATGCCTGCTGCACGCCTCACTCCTCTGGGGCGAACAAAGGCACCAGCCTAGTTGATGAGGGGTCGGAAGTCCAGGGCCATCCCCGCTTTCTGGGGTGTGTGCACTGCAGGCGTGTTGACGGTTTCCTGGCTGTTGTCGCTGGAGCCAGTCAGGGCCGAGGTCCCTTAGCCCTGGCTACGCGTGCTGCAGTCACACACCGCTGGTCACAGGGTAGGCAGACCCCTGGCTTTTGCAGGGAACTGAGTTTCATCTCCGCAGTAGAGGACGAGGCCGGCGCCTCACTGGTTTATAGCTCAGCCCCCTGAGCTGGGTCCAGGCCCTGGTACCACTTGGCAAACCAGGCCTCCAGGCTGTGCTGGTCAGACTGTCCTGCTGCAACAAACCACTGTCTTCCAGCCCAGCACCCTCTTTCCTGCGGGGACCAGTGGCAGAGGCTGCTGAGGAAGGGGTAACAATCACTTCTGTCCGAAGCCCCTGCGCGGCGATCGTGGGGAACAGGGGAGATTCCTTCCTGACCCCTGTACCATGAGGACTGAGGGTCCTTCTGCTTTAACTTCCCTCCTCCCCCTTGCTCTTGTGCTTGCCCAGCAGCGCTCTAAGATTGGTACCTCACTACAGAGAGAATGACCCTCCAGGAGTCATTCGCCTGCTCTAACAAGGCATCTGCACCTCTCTCCCTAGGTGTCCCCGAGAAAGTGGGCCTCTATTTTCTGTGTGGGGTCTCCGGGGGCCTGGTGTTCCTGCTTTGTATCTTCACCCCCAAAATGGCCTTCATACAGGACATGAAGCAGGTCTTCAGGGGCTCGGGCCTGGGGAGCCGTTCGGAGCTGAGCCAAGCCAAGCTACGGGATGACCGCAATGAGGACAACCACGACGACGACAGCTCCTCGGACTCCTCCTTCCGCCACCTCACCCGCGCCTACCGCGCCTCCGACAACATCTTCAGCCCGGAGCTGACTGCGGCCATGGGGGGCACCACCGAGCACAGGGCCCAGGAGGGAGAGGAGATCTGGATGCTCAGAGAGTCCAGCCCCTATGCCATTCACAAGCTCAAATCTGCCACCAAATGACAACGAAGGGCAGTGAGCCAAGCCACCATTGGTGCCACTCCAGCGAGCAGCTTGTCCTTGTTACAGAGCCGGGGGTTGGGCGGGGAGGGCGCTTTTCCTCTCTGGGGACTCGAACTCATCACAGTTTAGGGCACATGTGCAATGAGTGGGGTGGTAACGCCTGGGCCGACAGCGATCTGCCATGATTCAAGCAAAGCTCAGCAAGCTCCCCGACATTCCGTGACCTCCTCCAAGGAGCTTCCTGCGCCAGAAACCACACGGTCCTGCCTGTCATCACCCCAGGAGAGCACATCTGTTCGGCCTGGCAGGCGCTGCCCAAGAGGAAAGCTGGTTGGAGAAATTTGGACATAACCGTATTCCATCAGAAGGGCCCGGTCTGCAGGAAGCAAAATGTGCCACAGGGTTGGTTGATTGACTGATTGCTGCCGGCCCACAACCTCGTTTAGGATGAAATACAGAGGGAGGAAAGAGCATCTTGGAGTGTTGCAAGGGTCATTTCCAGCGCTTTCAAAATGAAGCATTTTGATGGGGTTTTTTTGTTTGTTTTGAAACAACTTCTAGTTTCCTTTTTTGTTGCATTTTGTAGGATACGGGGTATGAGGCTGCTGCTGGGCTCGGAGTCGTTCACCCTGGGAACTCTCAGCAAAGCCAGCTCAGCTGCCCTTGCCACGTACAGAGCAAGAGGTGCCCCCAATAGCCATATCCACGCTGTCCTGGGCTTTGTAGCCCCAGCTGCTGCTAGCCCGTCAGTGCAGAGCAGTGGGACAGCTTCCTCGATTATTGGGCAAAATGCCACCCTCGCTGTTGCCTTGGGGGTTAATCAGATGGCCAGCGCTCCCCACACTTTCCTAGGCTTTCAACCTCCAGCACAGCTGGAACCAAAATGACTCATGTGGCATTTGACCAGATTCAGCTCTGGGCTTTTGTCAGCCCCTGTTGTTCCCGGGGGTCCCTGGTAAGCCTGGGTGAAGTTAGGGCTGCTGTGAGGAAGGCTGTTTCAAGGGCAGAGGCGTTAGTTGGTGGGTTTAAAGCAACTAACCAATCCTCTGCCAGATGACACCTTACAGCCGTACACTTGGAATGATGGAGGTAAACTCGCTCAGGAAATGAAGACTGAGCTTAGTGTTGATTTCAAGGGCGCATCATTTCCAGCTCAGCGCGGGAATGGCTGACACACGCAGGCATCTGGCACTCCACTCATGCCTGGCAGCACAGGGCACCTGAGTCAAGAGGGGCAACTCCTGCGCTTGCTTGAGACATGGTGTAGGCGGAGGGTCCCCCCGCCGGGCTGCTCTGCAACTGTGGGGCCGACGTCCGTTCCTCCCTCATCTCACACATCAGGGCAGAGCTCTCCTGGGTGGCATCCGCTGGGTCCTCAGCCAGCTTTGAGGGGCAGCAGGCGCTGGGCAGGGTTCTCTGCTCGGTGCCCCCCTCCCGTTCCCTCCTTTTAAACCTGTGACCCTCACCGCCCGGCCCTAGCGGTTTTTATTTGTCCTAAGGTTTCAATGGAGTCTGGGTCCTGCAGCCGCTCCCGCTAGGCTGGGGAAGGGGCCTGGGTGGATAGACTTAGCCTCACCACCACCTCCAGTGGCACTCAGGTAGCGTCCCCGCGCTTGCTGGCGGGCCAGGAAGGTGTTCCCATGAGGGAAGCGCAATCTGCCAGTGGTGGGGGGACCTGTATCCGCAGGCCCCATCGTTTGAGGGTATTTGGCTCCCAGGCCTCGTTCTGCCCAGCTCTGTGGGCTCCGTCACCACTCAGCCACTTGATGCCCCTGGGGCTGGCCACAGGAGGGCTGCGTGGGTCCTAGCTGCCTCTGTGGCAGTGAGGGGCGGGGGAACAATATGGAGCTGCTTGGGAGTGGAGGACATGGGACGAGGGAAGAATAGGCCAGGCCAGGGAGGCCAAGCAGGGGAAGGAGTGGGCCCTGGGGCGACATGGGCGTGAAGCCTGGGCAGGGTCCCCGGCAGAAGAGGTGGGACAGGGAGCCTGCCTCTCCCCGAGGCAGCATCACCCGCTGTTTGTGCCTGGGTCTTGTGTGCCATGTGAGGGACTTACTGGCCCAGAGTGACGTGATTTGGCATTCCTGATACATGCCCCAGAAATACCATTTGTATGGTAACGTCAGGCATGTCTGAAAAGTAATGTCATTCCGTGCTCCAGGCCAATCCCCTCCTTACACGGAAATTGGTGCCTGCGGCAGCAGCTGCTACTGCTATAGATACCTCCTGCAGAAATTCCTCAGCCTCAGCTGAGCTGAGTAAATAGACCTAAGGTTCCTCCTTCTTTATCAACAAGAACACGAAACCAGTCCCAAACTCACCTGCAGACTTGGCTTTGGCATCTCAGCAAGGCCCAAAGTTCATGGTCTCATACAACTGGGTAGTTCTTATGCAAGATAAGAAAAAACATTTCTGACCCTTGTTTAGCACCTTAGCCTAGAAATGTCATAAACCCATGTGCAAAATCCTGCATCAATGCACACTGCACCTCAGAACTCGTATGTATTATTATAGCATCCATAGCAGCCCTGTCATGATCCCCGTGTAATCAAGGGGAGAGATTTTTTGGCCTTTGTGAAATGCACTGAGGTGAAAATATGTAAAACGAGCTCCTCGGTAAGCTGTGTGCTTGTGGGGCCACTCAGGAGAGATTCAGATGCCACCCAGGTGATTATCAGAGCACCCACAACCAGGTTTTTTTATTCTACTGGTGGTGCACATGAGCATAGGCCTCAGTGCACATAACAAAATTTATTCTGCCCTGGGTGGAAAGATTAAAGGGAATATTTTATGTGACTTCCCTGGACAAACCTGCTTCTTCTGGGATGCACACAGCCCAGAGGAGATGACGTGAAAGCTAACAGCTACGCAAAAAGGAGCAGGTCCTTTGTACCACAATAATTGGCAAAGGATTGTCACAGTGCTGAGTCCTGCATCAGTTTTTAAACAAAAGACCCGATTACAATGCATAAATCCAAGGGGGATTCATCGGCCAGCTGTCCAGCCACTCTGCAAGGAACAGCCCCCGTGCAATCAATGGCATTGTGCCCATTTGCCCCCATTTCCGATCTGTCCCGTTATTCTGAATCTGCCACCACCAGAGAAAGCAAAATCTGAGTCCCTCTTTCTCTACTCATGCGATTCAGCAGCAAGCAGCCGTAACGCCAATCAAAGGGGAGGGGAGGCTTGGTCTCTAACCCCTTGTCATCATGAGGACAATGGCACCAATGGCCTGTCTCCATCCAAGTGAGTCTTTTCTTGACTTAGCTGCCTTTGAACGAGGCCCTTTGCTTTCAGCACGTTTCCTGGTCGGATGCAGAGCAGTGCCCGGAGCACCTGCATCCCCTCAGCTGTAACCTGAACAGCCACAGGGACCTGCTATGCACAGGGCAACTAGGGGCTGAGGACCAGAGCCACTGAGTCAAGCAGCCAGCCGCTGCCCTGAGGATAGAAACTTGCCCTGCACCAGCCATGTAATGCCCCCCACCCGACTCCACTCAGTCCACTGCCAGGAGGGTGGAAGCATTTGCGGGGTTCAAAAGGACACAAGCGCAGAGCACTCTTAGCACACTCGGGGGGCAGGATGGGGCCAGTGTTAGAGCTTGGCCAGCTGGGGTTCCATTCTCTACTCTGCCACAGACCTCCCGTGTGACCCTGGGCAAATCACCCTGGATGTGTCTTTCCAGACTCCTGGCAGCGAGGGGGGTGCCTCTCCCTGCCCCTCCTTGGCCCAGTCTCCTGCCCGTCCCCAGTTCCTGCTCCTGTGCCTGTTGGGCTGAGAGCAAGCTCGAGAGAGCTGATCCCAGGGGCTCAGGAGCTGAGAGAAGGCCCCGGCCCACAAGCTGGCACCTCATCCCTTGGTAAATAGTGTGGTGATAAGGCTGATGACTTGTGGCTAGTACTTCGCCCAGGCACCAGCTGTTTGTGACACGCTCACACCAGACAGCCTCCAGCTCTGGGTCCCCCTGTGCCAGCCATTTAGCCCGGTGCCCTTCAGGACGGAAGAGCCGCTGTCCCTCCATGCGCCTCAGGAGCATGAAACAAGCACACATCCGTGAGCCCAGCCCAGGGCAGAGTGGTGCCGAAGCACTGCAGATGTGTGCGGTCAATGCACTGGAAAGGCACACGCCCTCACTGCCGCACAGGGATTCTCCTGCTGCAGTGGCAGACAGCTGGGGGCCTGGCTTCTCCGAAAGGGCAGCCAGGGCCGAGCAAACCACATCCGAGCTTGTGAGGCCAGCTGGGAGGTCTCTGGCCTGAGCAACTCTGCACTGGCGGGGGAACTCCTTTAGGAGGGCAGAGGGTGTCTCCAGGGGCATTTCTGCAGCGTTATGACACCTTGGCACCACCTTGATGCAAGAGAGGAGTGGGCCTGACTGCTGGCATGTCCAGTGAGCACACAGACCCTTTTCAGGAACAACTCAGGCACGCGCAGCAGGTAATGCCTCCTTGGGGAGAGGCTGGCTCCCACCTCTCCTGCCGGGGCCCTGCCCACGCTGCACCGCAGGTCCCCTGTCCTCCACTGCTCAGTCCCTTCCCCACTCGGCCACCCCCTACTCCTAACATCCACCCCCAATGTTATCCTGCTCCCTCCTGCGCAGGGCTGTTGGGACAGGAGAAGGGCAGGGAGGCTGCTGGAGGAGCAGGTGGAGGGGGGTGCTGCAGCACTGCCAGCTGGGAGGCTGAGCAGGGGGTAGGCATGTGGGGCCACGAGAGCTGGGGAACTGGGGGAGCTGGAGCAGGGGTCTGGGAGGCCAAGGGATGGGGGTGCTGGGCCAGGAAGCAGAGCAGAGGCCGGGGATTGGGGCTGCTTGAGGCAGCACCGACTACTGGCCACGCTAGGCACACAGGCGCAGCACAGGGCACTGCTGAATTTGGGGCAGAGCGGTGCCCGCAGCAGCTGTGCACTCTGTGCCTGTGGATGGCCCGCCGGGGTTCATGTCCCTGACCCAGAGCCCTCGTGCTGGGGAGACGCTGCTTAGGCGGAACAGTGGCAGAAACCTGGCAGCCAGGACTGCACGTGTCAGCTGTCGCTGAGCTCAGCTGGAGAGGACGAGCCCTTTAAATTGACACTAAAACTCAAGAGTTTGTTTCTTACGTGACTTTACCCCCGTCATTCCGAATTTATGGCTCTAAAGTGCTATACGGCCCAGAGAGACAGAATGTTTTATCACCTTAAAACCACCAGCAAATGTACCCTGTCCTTGAAGCAGTCTTCTGACCACAGCCCCAACCTCACCCTGCCTTTCCCGGCACCCCAGGGAACGGCAGGAGGTAACAAGAGTGCAGAGATCAGTCTGACTGAGCGCCATATGAGTCATCTGACATTCCTATGTCCCAGCTGTGCAGGGGCACCGGCAGGGCGGGCTAGGGGGGCTGCAGCACCCCTGAAGTTTGAATCCCTGGGTTTCACATTTGAGGTGTGCTTCAAAGGCCTGCCCTAGCCCCAAGGGCAGCTCTTAACTGCAACAGGGCTTGTGCTGCTCCCAGCTTTACTTTGGGGCAGGGAGTTTGTTTCTAGTCATCGGGAGGCAGGGAGACGAAGGGTCTATCTATGCTTACTGCGTGTTCGACGCGCCACGATCCATCCTCCAGAGTTCGATTTTGTTGCGTCTGTGAAGACGCGGCAAAATCAATCTCTCTGGTCTCAGCTGTTGACTCTGATACTCCACATGATGGGGACATCAGCGCGAGCCCACAGAGCCCCGATCTATACAAGGGAACAGTCGTTCCTGCTATTTCGATTCTAGCTACACTAATGGGGTGGCTAGGATTGCAGGTCTGGGATCGACTCTCTGCCCTTGTGTAGAGCAGGCCCCCGATCACGAAAGGTCTGTCATTCAGGTAAGTGGAGGGTTGCTAGGTGCCCATGGGAACTCTGCAGGGTACGCCACTTAGAACACAGGACCCCAAGGGTAGGAATGAATAGAGGTGTGCTCCAGGCGACTGTCTTGGAACCAGGGCTGTTCAACACAGTCATAAGTGACCTTGGAAAAGGGGTAAGCAGAGAGGTGGCAAAATCTGCAGGTGATACAAAATTAGGGGGCACCTCAGCCAGCCTGAGAAGTCCCACACCCAACGCCAAACAAAAATCACCTGATCACATCTGACTAAACACTTCCTTTCCACGTACATATTGGTATGCCCAGGTCCTCTTGTGGCCCGGATGTTTACTGGATTCACTGAGCCCTGCTCAAGAGTAAAACATCTCTGTCTCCCTGCTCCACCACACAGAAGAAAGCCCCCCAAGCAGGTAACTGCTTCAATTGAACAGGTCCCTCTCTCTTCCCATTGGCTCACCTGGCAGCTTGCCAACAGAGAACCCACCCTCTCCGGGTTTAACCCTTTGCAGGCACTCATTCATGACACGCCCCTTTCCCTCTCTCATTCGTTTTCTTTTCTGTTTGCTGCTTTTTTCACTTTTCCTCTTGCTGTGTCCTGCTTTCCAGGCTTGGATCACTTTCTAACCCCCTGCCCGGCCATCCTGAACTCCCCAGCACTCTACACTTTCTAACTGTCTTTTGCCATGGGACGCCAAGCATGAGAGGCACGATAAAGAGTATAAAGAAATTTACGACAGACATTCAGGGAAGAATATTCCTCCTAGAGGTTGTTACATTGGGTCCATGTTGCATTAATTGCTTGTGACGCCATCCGCACTTCCTGCAACGGGAGAGAGAGATTGAAGTCAGCGTAGCGTCTACATCCACCTTAGCAATCAGATACCACCCAGAGCTCATTGCCACATCGCCAGTGGCTCCCCATTACGAGGGCCTGTCCTGCTTCCCCTGGGACAACGATGGCAGGAGGCCTAGCAAAGACCAGGCATAGGTAATGTAGCCACCTGTTCTCAGCAGGGCCGGATAATGTACTGGTTACACTACCACAGTCTAGGGGAGCCAAGGCAGGTAGCTCAGAGGTCTGTCTCTGGGCAGTGCTCCCTGCATGGCAAAGGGTGGGTGAGGGGTGTGCAAGCAGCTGTCCTAGGTGCCCTGCAGCGCATGGAGGCCACTGAGCGCAGGGTGCAGCTCTGGAGCAACTCACAGCAGTCCCCTCAGCTGGAGCAAGAATCACCCCGGCTCTGTCCTGCAGTCGGGCACGAGTGGGGCCCTGCAGAACCTGCTCTGGCTGCTGTTGTGCCCAGGACGCCTGGCGGGTGAAGCAGCCTGCTGCTGTGTGCTCCCACTGCCCAGAAGCCTGCAGGCCTGCAGAGAATTGAGCCTCATGTCATTGGGAAGAGACCCCCTCCCCAATTTCCTATTGGTGTAGAAGGGGGAATAACTCACGCCCGTCACCCCCAATAAAATACCTTCCAGAGCTCGACTCTGCTCCCTCCGCCTAGCCTCCTCCATGTACTCGTCATGACCAGCCGTCACACTGATGTAAGCGAGCCTCTGCCTCAGCCTGCAATTGACAAGTGTCATTACAACCTGCGGGGTTGAGAGAGATGGGCTGGGGATTCAGATCTCTGATACCTCTGTGTCACCCAAACGGGGCAGGTCAGAGTTGCCTCCCTGAAACTCCTCCCACCCCGGGATGGCCCTGGATACAGGCCTAGAAAGGTGTGTTTGTGTTTCGGCTCAGGCCAGAATCTCAGCAGAGCAGCAGATCTCACAAGGGATCTCACCCGGTGAGGTTTCAATCTCATTTCACAGCATGGCTTAAAGGCTGGTAGCCAGCCAGCCCTGGGTGCCAAGGAAGTCCCTTGCACAGCAGTGGGAACCGGCAGAGGGAGGACGAGGCAGGCTCCCACAGAGAACACAGGGATTTCATAGCCCCCTCTTAAGGCATGCGAATTTAATACCACAGAACCTGACATGGGTCAAGGAGGGCCCAGGGGCTGGGAACTGGTCCCGCTAGCCCTGGGGAGAGCTGGCAGGACACCAGCCTGGTGACCGGCTGAAAATCAGGGCCTGAGCGTTAGCCCTGCTGGGGCCTGTCCCTTAGCCCCACACCAAACCTCAAAGTCTAGCCCTCAGGGTATACCCTGCACGGGAAGGCAAGTGGTAGCCTGAATTCCTGGTCGGGCTAGCACCTCCCTCGCCAGGCCCAGCTTTGCGTAAGAGGCAGCGCCAGAAGCAGGGGCTCAGCTGGCACAGTGAGGCATCCAAGCAATGCGTTTTCACTTGGCGTCTGGCATGCCCTACAGCCCTGACCTGGCTACTGGGGAAGGTGGCGATTTTCCTGCACAGCTATGTCTTGGTCACTAGATAGTCACGAAGAATACAGAGCAAGTGTAAAGCACTACGCAGGTTTCTGACAATGTCATTAGTAGTGATCACTTAATTATTGGTTGATAATGAACAAAGCTCCCCAGAGCAACCGAGCATCCTTTGAAAAGAGGAATTTAAGCCAGGGCGGCTGGCAGCACAGACCTCAGCTAGGAGTGACTGACAGGTAGAAGAAAGAAAGGGACAGGCCACAGGGGTGGGAGGGTGACGTTTTTCAATGGCAGCTGCTAGAGAAAAGGAACCAGCTGCAAATCAGAGGAATTTCACCTCTGCGTCCCGCCGCCCCGCTTGAATAAAACGGTTTCCCCCAAAGCTACATACCACTGTATGAATCTGTCTAGCATGCTGGGGGAACGGAACGATCCACTGCCACCAGTCATGAAAACTACCACCGGTGAGAAGTCGGACTAAATTTTCTGGCCATGAAGCAGAGCTGGCGCTGGAGCTGGTGAGGCACAGCTGGGTTACCTGTCCCACTTGTGTTTCCCAGATGCTCGCTCCTTTTCTGTGGTCTGGACTCTGAATCTCCAGGGAAGGTATTATTATGACTCGGGAGCTGAAGACAGAGTAGCTAGCACCTCCCCCAGGGATCACCTTTCCTCCTCTCACTTTCCTGAGCTGCTAAGGACCTGCCCTTCTGGAGTTTAAACACCTCCACTGAATGGATGGGCTGGGGCTCAGCCCTCCCCTGGCTCACTTTACAATCTGCTGCACTTTAAACTGCTACAGCAAAGCACCCAAGGCTGCAAGTTTTGAGCACGAGCTTTCGTGAGCACAGACTCACTTCATCAGATGCTCACAAAAGTTTTGAGCATGAGCTTTTCTGTTAGTCTATAAGGTGCCACAGGACCCTTTGTTGCTATTACAGATCCAGACTAACACGAGTACCCCTCCGATACAAGGCTGTAAGACTCTCTGCAGTGAAGCTCGGGGACATGCTCCAGGGTACCATCCTAGGCAAACAATGACAAAGACTGACTTTCACTTCTCCCCCAACACACCCACTGGCCTTTCTGCATTCCATCCCTCCAAGCCCCACACTTGACCCTCACTTCCCACGGACGGTCCTAGTCTGCCTTCCCACAGCAGCTTGGGCTGTTGTCCCTCATCCTCGGCTGGCTCTATTCTCCAGCCACCACACTCAGAACTCACTTAAAACCACTACCAGCACCCAGAGCAACCAGCTGCGCACACTACCCTGCCAGACTACGCCACTGCGCTGGGCTGGGTCACAGAGGTTCCCTTGCATGGTGACAAGTATCAGAGAGGTAGCCGTGTTAGTCTGTAGCTTCGAGAACAACAGGAAGTCTTGTGGCACCTTATAGACTAACAGATATTGGCCGTGTCTACACTAGCCCCAAACTTCGAAATGGCCACACAAATGGCCATTTCGAAGTTTACTAATGAAGCACTGAAATGCACATTCAGCACTTCATTAGCATGCGGGCGGACGCGGCACTTCGAAATCGACGCGCGTCGCCACCGCGCGGCTCGTCCCGACGGGGCTCCTTTTCGAAAGGACCCCGCCTACTTCCAAGTCCCCTTATTCCCATGAGCTGACGGCCATTTCAAAGTTTGGGGCTAGTGTAGACACGGCCACTTTGGAGCATAAGCTTTCGTGGACAAAGACCAGCTTCATCAGATGCATGAGTGGGGGGTGGGGTTTCAGGGGGTATTTAAAGAGTGAGGTCCCAGTAAGAGGGAGGCCAGAGCTGACAAGGTCTATTCAGCAAGGTGGAAATGGCCCAGTATCAACAGTACTTCTCAAGAGTTAAAAACAAGTCAGATTGGGGTGGGGGGGCAGATGTGAGCCTTTGTCAGAGTCTAATGGGGAGCTATTAGCACCCAGAGCAGAGTAACTGCCTTTGTAAACTGCGAGCCGCTTCCAGTCTCTGTTTAATCCTTGGTTAATGGAGTCAAATTTGCAAATAAATTGCAGCTCAGAGATTTCTCTCTCCATTTGATTTTTGAAATTCTTTTGTTTCAGGACTGTCACCCTTAAATCTGCCACTGAGCGTTCAAGGAGATTGAAGTGCTCGTGCATTTGACGAAGTGGGTCTTTGCCCATGAAAGCTCATGCCCCAAAATATCTGTTAGTCTGTAAAGTGCCACAAGATGTCTTGTTGCTCTCGAAGAACATCACTGGCCATGCACTTGACCAAGGAGGAATAAAATTGCGCTGCCCATCACAGCTCCTTCTGGGTCGGTGCAGTTTACATTCCACATTGCACTACCCGGGACTGGGCCTGAGGGCTCAGCCTAACCCGCCACAATCTGTGTGCAGCAAGAAATGGACAGAAAGGGGACGACAGCGAGGAACTGCTGTCCAGGGGAAAGGCTAGGGGTTTCTTTTCTAAAGCGCTGCACCCTTCTCCAAAGGGACTGCACCCTGCCTACCCTGAGCCCTGGCTGCAGAACACGAACCACAAGGCACTGCATTGCCAAACAGGCGTCAGCTGTTTCTTATGCAGATTACCTTATGGCTTGCTGACACACCCCAGTGAGGCAGCAGCAGGGAGTGCGTGTGTGTGATGTCACACATGGCCAGGAGGATTAGAATTCATACCACGCTGCTCCAGCTCAGCAGTTAGGGAAGTACAATTACGTACAGTAACAGCACTGTCACACTTTCGATGATTTGCCAGTGGCACTGGGCGTGCAGGAGACCTATAGACCAGGAAGGACTAAAGTCAGCATCGGAAAACCAAACACAGATCGCTCAGCACAGCCAACTGGAAAGGAATGTAATGAAACCACAGGAGCGCTACCATGGCAGACGCCCCATGCGCCCACAGTAAGGGCTCGGGTTCCCTGGCCATTCTCCCCTTTGCTTGCGTCCCCACTTGCGGGTAAGCCGCTGGAAGCCCAGAACAGCAAAGAGCACCTGCGCCGAGTGTGAAGAAGGGCAGGCCCCTGGGCGTGGTGAGAACCTCTTGGATCCCTGCTCCACGGTCACCCCGCAGATGGACGCAGGGCCTGGGCTCGTCTCCTGTTGTCTGTCGCTCTTTGCCCGACACACCCCCTAGAAAGCACTCACTGGGCAACAGCGGAGTCGCCCTCGGGGGAGTGAGGGCTGCCGACTCCCCCGAGTAGGGCGAGGGGATGGCCTTCGGCTAGCAAGGGCTGCCTGGGGCAGCACCCGGCTCCGTGGGGGGCAGGTCCGGGTCCCTGACACGGACCCCTGGACGGCCCAGCACTGCGACTAACAGCTCATGCCCGTGCAGCGGGCGCCCCCGAGCGCGAAGCAGCAGCGCGCGGGGGAGGGCGGCCCGAGGCAGGAAGCCGAGTCAGGGGACGCACAGCTGCGCCAGCCGCACGTGCGATGGGGCGGAAAGCCCAGCCCAGCCCACGTTCAGCCGCGGGGTGCGAGCCCAGCCGAGCGCACAGGGCGCTGGGTCCCGGGGCGGATGCCGGCCCCTGGCCCCGCTGCGTGGGGGGGGGGGAGGGGAAGTGCAGCACCGGGGCAGGACGGGCCTGGGTGTCAGACAGGCCCTGCACGGGGCAGAGGGGCCCGGGCGGGGGGGTGCAGAGGGGCCCGGGGGGGGTGGGAGGGGGCAGAAAGGCCCAGGCGGGGGGGTGCAGAGGGGCCCGGGGGGGGTGGGAGGGGGCAGAAAGGCCCAGGCTGGGGGGTGGGAGGGGGCAGAAAGGCCCAGGCGGGGGGGTGCAGAGGGGCCCAGGCTCGGGGGCGGGAGCGAGGGTGGGAGGGATGGCGAGGGCGGGGCCAGGAGGGGGGCAGAAGGGCCCAGGCTGGGGACTGGGAGGGGGCAGAGGGGGCGGGGGCGGGGGCGGGGGCGGGGCCAGCCCGTGCGGCGCTGCGGACGAGGCCGACACTTCCTCGCGGCCTGGCCCTTTAAGGGCAATTTAAACCGAGATGCGCCATTCGGCGAGCACCCAGCCAATGGAAAAGGCGGACAAGTAGACCACGCCCCATTCCGGGATTGGCCCGCCCACCGCCCTGAAGCCCTTTCTCCCATTGGCGGAGGAAAGCGATTTTAAAAACGCTATGGACCGCCCCTTAGCAACCGTAGTGAGCTCGGCTCGCTGATTGGCTGACGGCTGGCCAATCGCAGGCGGTCTCCCGCCAGGGCCGCAGTTTTCAAATCCACATTGTGCCGCAGCCGCAGCCGGGATCGGGGCCGGGCGCTGAGCGGGCAGGTGAGCTCCGGGCCCCGCCCCCACTGCCCCCCTCATTGTCCTCCCCAGGGGCTGCCCCCCATTGCACCCCCCCGGGGTCTGACACCCCCCATTGTCCCCCCCCAGGGCTCTGCCCCCTGTTGCACCCCCCGGGGTCTGACATCCCCCCACTGCCCCCCCCGGGGTCTGACACCCCCCATTGTCCCCCCCAGGGCTCTGCCCCCCATTGCCCTCCCCGGGGGTCTGACACCCCCCCATTGTCCCCCCGCAGGGGTCTGGCCTCCCCATTGCCCTCCCCGGGAGCCACTCCCTCGAGCTGCCACCCCCCGGGGCTGCGAGGTCCCCTCTTCCCTCTCCTCCCCCGGCTCTGCAACCCCCCCCCCCCCGCCGCCCCAGACATGGCCCCCGTGGTACCAGCCTGCCTTGCGCACACAAGCACCACCCCCGATATGCCCGGACTGCCAGATCCCTTCTCTCCCCTGAGCCGCAGGAGCGAGGGGAGTGTGCACAGAAACAACCCCACCTCTCCTTCACCTGCTCACGGGTGCCATTGGGCAAGTCCTCCTCCCCGCCTCAGTTTCCCCACGTGGTGGGTGCGGAAAAAGGCTGCTTGCCCAGCGCAGGGGGAGGCGGAGGTCCTAAGTCCCTAAAGTGCACTGAGACCCTTAATTAGCATTTGGGGTCCTCCCTCGTCTGCACAGGTGTGTGCTTGGGCAGAGGCTGACAGCAACAATGCCGGTGCCACGCAATGCCAAGCCCCCAGGCAGCAAACAGCTGCGGCCTGGCAAAGCAGGAGCAGTCGAGAATGGCAGAGCTGAGAAGGTGAGTCTGTAGGCTGGCGCTGC
Source organism: Carettochelys insculpta (assembly GCF_033958435.1). NCBI lineage: Eukaryota > Metazoa > Chordata > Testudines > Carettochelyidae > Carettochelys > Carettochelys insculpta. The sequence continues at coordinate 45,554,669 of NC_134149.1, read as the reverse complement.
CCTGCTGCCCCAGGGAGCTAGGGCTTTGTGGGTACGGGTGGCTTACTGGCCCCCGGGGGTTGCAATGGGCCATCCTGGCAAAGGTGCAGGGGCGGCTGGGGAGGGTGCTTCTCCCTCTGCTCAGAGCTGGGCCAAGACCAGTCCTAGCACTTGGTCATGTAAATGCTTTCAAGTCTGCTTGGGCAGCCCCACAGCTCTGGATCCCATATATAAATGTATATATATTTGGCTCTGTTCTCTCAGGCTGTGCTGAGGTGGATGCAGCATCAGGCAGGCAGGCCATCCCACTCGCCCACCCAGCCACCCCTTTGTTCTCCTGGAAGCTGGTTGGGCTGTGGGGCTCCGTCCCACGTCTGGGCCTGGCTGCGCGGGAAGGGTGGTGGTGGTGAAGCTCATGCTTGGTGTTGTCTCACTCGGCTGCTGCTGGCGCTAGGAGGAGAGCTGTCAAGCCAAGAGGTCCCCATCGTCGCCCCAGGGGGCTCCGAAGAAGAGGTCGGCCTTCGGAGACCTCACAAACGTAAGAGTTGGAGAAGCTTACAGAATACAGGACCCTGGGTGGTAGATGGCCGATGGCTGGAAGCTGGGACTGAAGGCCTGATTCTCTTCATGCTCTCAGACTTGTCTGGCCCTGGCCACTGCCCGCCTCCTGGACAGTTGGTCTGAGCCAGGGCGGCCGATCTTTGTTCTTGTGCCGTGATTGTAGAGGAGAGATGGCTGCACTAGTTCCCTGGCTGTGCTGCGGTGGCTGAAAGTTCCCAGTGGTGAACACGCTGCATTGTTGTGATGACCGGAGCTGGTCTCTCATCGGCCGGGAGAGTTCAGGCTCTAGACACGCAAACCTGCCCTTGGAGAGTCTGGGGGTGCAGATAACAAGGTGCCTGGCCAGCCCCAGGGGCTGCACCAAGAACAGCTGCCCAGAGCTTTAGCGCCAGCACCCCAGAATCTGGGGTCACCTGGAGCATTTGGGGCCACGGGAGCGGTGCTCCACTCACTGCAAGCCCTAGCCAGCTGGCCAGGAGCGTGGGCTATCAGAGCCCCACAGTACCACAAGCCCCAGGTCCTGGTGCCCTGCCTGGCCAGAGCGCGTGGCAGTCTCCTGGTACGGTGCCTACCTGGAGTCGTCCCCCCGGGGCTTTGTCTGATTGCTAGGTGGTCCCTGACCTCTGATACCAAGTGATGGACCCCCGTGGGCAGTGGGGCTCTCCAGCTGGCTAGGCAGGGGTATGCCACTGCCCTGTGCACTGTGCTGAGCTCCCATGCCTGCCCTCTCCCCTGCTAGGCACACAAGACCCAGGCTGGCCCGGGGAAGAAGGAGGCAGTGAAGGCTGGGCCCAGGAAGGCGCAGAAGGGCCCAGCCACTCAGGGGGTCTTGAAGAACAATGAGCTCAACTCGAAAAAGTGAGTAACTGGGAGCCCGGATGCTGCCCAGCCCCACCAGCCCCTTGTGGCTGCACTGGGCCCTCACTCTCGCGGACGTGCCTTTGCCCTGTGTCCCGCTGGGGTTAGCACAGCGCTGGCTGCCGCTTTCCACACTGCAGCCCTAGGAGACCCCTTGGCAGAGGCTTCATGCCTCTGGGCTCTCAGGGCTCTGATGGCAGGACCCTGCACCAGCTGGGAGGGCAGACCTCCCTAGGGAGGCTTTCTCCGGTGAGAGCCTGCGCAGCTTGCCTCTGTGCGCTCTGCAGCCCCCTGGGAAGACAGAGGGAAGCATGTAGTGGGAGCAGCGAGGGGGCCACCCCTCAGTCCTGGCTGACTGATGCACAGGGCAGAGAAGCGGAATCCCAGGGCACGAAGGAGAGGCTGGGTGTGGAATCCTGGGCCGTTGTGAGCCCCGTCTGCCTGGAAACAGCAGACACACGTGCCTGCCTGGGTGAGGAGAGGCGGTGGTGCGCTGCAGGGTGGGGGTTGAGACCCCCTAAAGCAGGGACGAGAGGACTTCAGCGGAATCGTATCACAGCGTGTGAGGATGTGCCTCTTCCCCGCCCGGGTGACCCCTGCACAAGCGCTCCTGCGACCAGCAGTGCCGTGGGAGTCGAGCGGAGCGTGGGTGCTGATGGGGACAGCGGGAGCCTTTGTGGAGATGTGGGTGGAGAGAAAATGCGGCAGGGCTCCAAAGCCTCCGGCTGCAGGAGTCGGCCAGTCACAGGCAGGCGTCTTCGCCCCTCGGGGGGTTCTAGTGCCACCCTGAAGCAGTGACCACCAGGAGCTGTTGGAGAGGGGGTCCTGGGCTAGCTGCATCCTGCTCTGCTGGGATCTGGCGACGACCCTGGGACGTGAGTCAGACCCTGCCTGGCCTGGCCTGCTGCAGCGTCTGACCCGCTCTTGGCTGCTTTCGCTAGGGCAGCGAGGAAAACGCCCCCCGCGGAGGTGCCTGCTGAGCCCAGCCTGCTTCCCAAGAACGACTCGGGGCCGGAAGAGCCGGTGCCCGTGCAGGTCAGTGGAGTCAGGCGCCCAGCATGGGCCGAGCGCCCGGGGGGAGGGCTGGACCGGCAGGCGCATGGTGCACTGCTTGCAGGTGACAGTCCCTGGTGGGTGGGCGCTCCTTCTCCTCTCCCTGGCGGTACCAGAGCCGTGCCTGCGATTGCTGCCTCCACTGCTCCCCACCATGAGGGACGGCACCTCCAGCCCGACCGTCTGTATGCCTGGAGCTGAGCAGCTGCACACGGGCTGGGGGTGGGCAGACAGCTGGAGTGATGTCCAGCTAGGGAGTGCCGCAGGCAGGCCTGAGGCGAGGGCACAGCTGCAGGGACAGGGCACGTGGCGCTGCTCTGCTGCAGGCCGGGGCTTGCCTCGCAGCCGACCCGGTGAGACAGCTGTGAGCAGAGCAGGCGGGGACTGGCCCTCATCTCGGCGCCTCCTTCTTGCGAGCGCTCGGGACTCCGCTGTGGTACCCCCCCCCCTCGCCTTGCCCGCAGGCCCCAGCCATCGAGGACATCGACAGGGAGCAGCTGGGCGACCCCTACGCCAGCGCCGAGTACGCCAAGGAGATCTTCGCCTACATGAAGGAGCGAGAGGTGCGCAGCACGCCGGGCTCTGTACGCATCTGCTTCCTCCCCTGCTGGACCAGCCCAGCCCGGCCTCCAAGCTCGCTCGGCCCTGCCCTGGGCATGCCAGGCTGGAGCGGGAGGTGCCCAGGAAGGAGCCAAAATGCCCCCATGCTCTGGAAGTCCTGTTGTCTGCAGGGAACTGAGTGCACCTCATGCCATTGCCAGGGAGAGAAGCTGCCTTGGCAGGGGGACAGCTGGGCTCGGCCCTTTGTCCTGTGGTGTGCAGCTCTCTGCTTAGCCTCCCTTGGGCCCAGGGCTCCCGAGCAGGAGCAGGGTGGGATCAGCCAGGCACAAGGGCTGGCGCAGGGGCGGGCAGCTGCAGGCCTGTCCTGGGGTGGGGGCGTGTTAGCAGCCTGTCTGTGCCCAGGCAGGGCCGTGAATTCAGCCCCTCCCCTGCTGTGCTCACTAACAGCCTCTGCCCTCCCTTGCAGGAGAAGTTCCTGCTCCCAAACTACATGGAGAAGCAGTACGACATCAGCAGGGACATGAGAGCCATCCTGGTGGACTGGATGGTGGAGGTCCAGGTGCGCACTGGGGAGGGCGAAGCCCGGGGTGCGCGGCTGGGGGAGGGCCAGACCACCCCTCCCTCCCTGTGCCCCCAGCCAAGCAGGCGCTGAATGGAGCAGAGCTCCACTGCCCAGCCCTGAGGGGGCGCCGGGGGGCTGTGAGTGACTTCAGCAAAGGGGCTGCAGGCTGGGAGAGGGAGGTTTTACCACGTCCCACGCGTCGGTGGGAGGGGCTGTTACCTCCTGGGGACACTGGCTCTGATCCTGCCCTGCAGAGAGGAGGCACCTGGGGGTGACCCCTCCAGGAGCCCTTCCCTGGGCCTGGGCCCTCGGGGCCGGCCGCCTGGGGCGGAGCAGGAGGTGCGGCTGCAGCTGGCAATAGGAAGCGCGTGTCCCGGGTTGCCGCAGGGAGAGTCCTGGGAGCAGGGCAGGTGAGGGGCCCTGTGGCCCTGGTGTCGCAGGCCCTGTGGGAGTGCGGCCGGCAGGGCTGCCGCGGGCTGGCACGTGCCCACCGAGCCGCCTCCCTCAGGAGAACTTCGAGCTGACCCATGAGACGCTGTACCTGGCGGTGAAGCTGGTGGATAACTACCTGGCGGAGGTGGTGAGCGCGAGGGACAAACTCCAGCTCATCGGCTCCACGGCCATCCTCATCGCCTCCAAGTTCGAGGTGAGCGGCCGGCAGAGCCCGCGGGGGGCTGGGGGAGCCTGGCCGGTCGGGATCAGGTCATGCTTCCCGGGCGCACACTGGCCGGCTCGTTAACCTGGCCCCAGAGCTCTTCCCAGCCTGGCTAAGTAGGTGGGTCAGTGCGGGGCCCCTTGCGCCCGTGCAGGGAGGGGCACAGGGCCCCAGTAGCACATGTGGCTAAGGCTGCAGCGCAGTGCTCAGCTGTCGCTGCTGGGAAGGCTCCAGCGCTGGAGTGGCAGCGGGTGGGGGGGGCTGGAATTCACCCCTAGGCTGAGGTTTGTCTTACCCCTGCGGCCGGTCTCGTCTGTCAGGGCCCCGCCATCCACACAGGTCACTGGGCGAGTGGCCTGGGGCCCAGGCTGTGCCAGCCAGTGGGGAGGTTCCAAAGCTAACGGTGCCCCTCCAAGTGGGGCCTGGTGTGGGTCCTGCGGGCTGTGCGCTGCAGGAGCTGCGCTGGCCGCAGGAGGGCGAGCAGCCCGAATCGCCAGCAGCACAGGTAACCTCACCTGTGTCTCCTGCCACCGGAGCCTTGGCGCAGGAGCGCCCTGGCCTGGCTGCAGGTGGGGCTGAGCGTTCCTCGCCTGCCCCTCTTCAGGAGCGCTGCCCCCCGTGCGTGGACGACTTCCTCTACATCTGCGACGACGCCTACAAGCGGGAGGAGCTGATTACCATGGAGATGAGCATCCTTCGCACGCTGAAGTTCGACATCAACATTCCCATCCCCTATCGCTTCCTGCGGAGGTTTGCCAAGGTGGGCGTGTGTCGCGACACTGCTGGCGGGAAGTGAGCCTGGCCTGGGCATCCGATGCCAACGCCCTCGTTGGCACTGCCTGCCTCGTCCCCCGCAGAGGGGCTGGAACCAGCGCCACGCTTGCACCTGCCTCCCCATTGCTCCCAGAACCTGCTGGCCCTCTGCGCTGTGGCACCTGGAGGCCAGTCGTGGCTCAGCACCGGCCCCAGGGGACCCAGAGCCCACAGGCAGGGGAAATGCTGTGCCATGCCAGGAACGGCACCGTCTCCACTTGCTCCTTGGCTGGGCAGCCCAGCTCCTCCGCCCCTGCCCAGTGCTGCCCCCTGCTCTGCCCAGCGTGCCAGCTGGGGAGAGGGATGGGGGGCTGGTTTGGCTGGGGACTCCAGAAGGGAAAGGAGTGTTTGGTGCTCAGGGTGGCAGACGAGCTCCTGTACAGGCCTCGGGTGCAGGAGCCTCCTCCCTGGGGGTCAGGTCGGCCCCAGCTGCAGGGCCAAGAGAGCTGGATGGGTGCACTCAGCCACTCTCCCCGTGGGGTGCCTGAGTCCTCCCCCACCGAGCCCCGGCGGGGCCCTTGCTGCAGCCTGCTGGCAGCTGTCTGCAGGGCAGGAGAGCCGTGCCCCTGTCACGCCGGACAGGCAGCCTGCTCCCGACTGCCCACCTTGCCTGGGGCAGCACAAGAGGCTCAGTCTCACCACGGCTCCTTTCCCTGCCACGCCCCAGTGTGCTCACGCCAGCATGGAGACACTGACCCTGGCCCGCTTCATCTGCGAGATGACGCTGCTGGAGTACGACTACGTGCAGGAGAGCGCCTCCAAGCTGGCTGCCAGCTGCCTGCTCCTGGCACTCACCATGAAGAACCTCGGCGGATGGGTGAGTGCCCAGCCCGGCTGTCCTGCACCCGCTGCAGCTGACAACCCCAGGCCAAGGGGGTGCTCCCAGACCCTGCTGCCCACACAGGAACCCCCAGCCTGGGCGGGCAGGGAGGCCCCACCCTTCCCATGTCTCCCCTAGTCCTGCCTCCAGCAGCCAGCTCCAGGGAAGTCCCTAACCCAACTGCTCACCAGGGATTCTCTGAGTCCCACGCCTGCTTCTCAGGGCCCCTGGTGACTGGGCTGCCCCTCCCCCCCAAGCCTGCAGGCTGGGGGCTGTGTACTGGGCGGACCACGTGTACTGGGCAGGCCCCGGGACCTTGGAGGGGAGTGAGAGAAGGGGCAGCTCATGGCAGCCTCCAAGCCCAGCCCTCTGCAGGCACAGTGGAAACCCTGCTCCTGGATCCTCACCCTCCCCAGCACCCCACAGGCTGGGGGCGGAGACTGTCCCACGCTCCCTGCTTGGCAGCTGCCGTGGGAGCTTGGCTGTCCCTGGCCTCAGAGTCCCTGAGTGCGGCTGGCCTTGGCCATTGCTTTGGCTTTGTGTGGAGACCAGCATGGGCCTGGCTGTGCTCTGCCCACGAGGAGAGGTGAGCGGGGCTCAGTGGGGCCAGTGACCTGTGGGTGGCCTGTGCTGGAGTCCAGCCCTGCAGCCATTCTGGGCCAGGGCGTCCCGGGTCCAGGCTCTGAGCGCTGTCACGCCTTGCAGAGCCCCACGCTGGAGTATTACAGCGGGTACAGCTCGCGCGAACTCCAGCCGCTGGTGAAGAGGCTGAACTTCCTGCTGACCTACCAGCGCGACGTCAAGCTGAAAGCGGTGCGGACCAAGTACTCCCACCGGTGAGTGCTGCTCTGGGCGGTGGTGCACCGGGGCTGGGCCGGCAGAAGTTCCTCCCCTGGCCAGCACGGGGTGCTGCATGGGGCACATCGCCTGCCTGGCCATCCTGGGGCAGCAGCTGTGCAGCTGTTGCCTGATCCGTGTGCCCAGCTGCCCCAGACCCACTGCAGCCTCAGTTTCCCCCAGACAGTGGGCTCAGCTGGGCTGGCCTCTGGCTTGTTGTGGGGCCAGGGCTGGGCTGGCTGCCCCCATGGCTCTGATCTTTGGCTCTTTAGAGCTAGCTGGGGCTCAAGCAGCCTGGGCCTGCTGCAGCCCTGGGGCATGCCGTCACAGACAGGCTCAGCAGGAGCTCTCTGTGCTAGGCGGGGGCCAGCTGGGTTTCTAGCCTCAGTGCTGAGTGGAAGGGCTCCTTGCTGCGCTGCAGTGGCAAAGCCATGGTGCAGGCTGGAGGCAGGGACCGCGCTGGAACACGGGCGGGCCACAGGCCTCTGTTGGGGAGAGGGGGTAGCACCTGCAAAGGGAGAGATTTGCCCTTTGCTGCTGCTACAGGCCGGGAGCCTGGATTCCCTGGGAAGCTTGTTACGCACTCAGGTCCCAGGCACCACAAGGCCTCTGCTGCACCTGGAGAACGCAGCAGCAGGGACCAGGCATGGGGGCAGGGGTTGGACTGACAGGCTCATGTCAGTTACACGCCAATGCCCAAGGAACTCCTTGGCTGCTGCCCCCAGGCGCCTGGCTGGGGCTCAGTGCCCTCCGACTGGCCAGAGCTCTCCCCTCCCAGGCCCCGTCAGGCCTGGGCTGCGTGTCTAACACCTGTGTCGCCTTTCCAGAGTCTTCTTCGAGGTGGCCAAGAGCACGCCCATGGACATGCTGCAGCTGGAGGCAGCTCTGAACAGCTAGCCCGGGGCCGGAGGCAGCTCTCCTGGGCTCCAGGAGGGGTGCGCAGCCCATCTGTAAATAGCCTGTACATAGAGTCGCCTTCCCTTGGCCTGGCTGGGTCTGTACATAGAGTTTTAATGTTAATGGGGGGAAAAAAAACAGAAGATGTTACTGGGGGACTAACTGTGTTTAAAAAAAAGCCAATAAACTCTTGTGTATCTGTCCTGCCTGGCAGAGTCCATGTGGCATCCCCAGCCCAGCAGCAGGGGGAGGTCAGAGCCCCTTGTAGGGGTCCCAGGGAGCCACTCCCTGCCCCCAGGGAACGTCCCACAGGCCGGGGCATGGGGGGATGTATGTGGCCCACGGTCCCACAGAGGGGGAGCTGGGGAAGGGGGTAACATTTGGCGTCCTCTAGTCCATCGCGCCAGTCAGTCTCTGCTGTCCAGTGCTGGGGCTCGCGGGGTGCTGGGTGCCTACCCTGCTTCTAGCCAATGGTGCTTCCGCTCGGGCTGGTGGGGTCTTGCATCCCAAGCCGGCGCGCGGCAGTAGCGGGGTGCACCTGGGGTGGCTGCATGGCATCACGGGAGCTAGGGCCGGGTGGCGCTTTGCAAGCTGCGTGCTGAGCAGTGACTGCACGCTCGCAAACAGCCCAAAAGCGACTTCTCCTCCGGCTGCATGTCCGCCACCCCGCCGCGCATCCCCAGGCTGCACACGTCTCCCCCCGCCCACCCTTAGGGGCCACATCCCCACACAGCACGGGTGCGCGCGTGCGCGCTACGAGGGGCGTGGCAAGTGGGAGAGATGCCGTTGGCTTTACAGGCCGGGCTGCTGCTCAGGCCCTGCCCTCTTGTGTGAACCAAACGTCTCTGAATTACCAGCCGCTTCCCGGGCCAGGGAGACAATGGCCTCCCCACCCCCACCCCCCCGAGCAGTTGTGCGTGCCCCCAGCTACCAGCCTCCTCAGCAATCGCCACCCCCCCTATGCTGAGCTTTCTTCTCACCGCTCCAGCTCCTGGAGGCGGGAGCCAGGGAATCACAGCTCGTCATCCTCACAGGGCACCTGGCCCTTGGCGGGGGCGAACCCTGATGCTACAGCTCCTCCCCGAAATGTCCTGGCACCCGTCCCCTGTAGGCAGTACTTAGGCTTGCAGGAGGCCTGGCGCACGTTCGCCAGCCCGAACAGCTGTCTTTAAGGCTGAGAAGGGAGGCCGTCCCCCAGCCCGCAAGCAAGCAGCCTGGCCCCGGGGCCCTGGTCTCGCCCAAGCCGCACCAGTAAAACCCCACACAACTGGTCCCATCCATTTAATCGTTTATGGTTTGCAAACCCCTGGAGGCCACGGGCCCCCTGCTGCCAGCCCCTCAGCTGTAGGAGCGGCAGCTGGGCAGGGCAGTGGTGGCAGGCATCCTCTCCCTACTGCCGCTGTCTTGCTTCCCCCCAGCTCAGCTCAGCAGCCAGCGTGTGAGCACGGCTGTCCTCACACCACCACCCCCTGCACCCCGGCTTAGCTTCCTGTCGCCAACCTCTTGCCAAGGCCGGTGCTGGCACAAACTGGGCTTGTTTAGTTTGGAAAAGAGAAGATTGAGGGGGGACATGATAGCAGTTTTCAGGTATCTAAAAGGGTGTCATAAGGCAGAGGGAGGGAACTTGCTCTTCCTTGCCTCTGAGGATAGAACAAGAGGCAATGGACTGAAATTGCAGCAAGGGAGGTTCAGGTTGGACATTAGGAAAAAGTTCCTAACTGTCAGGGTGATCAACCAGTGGAACGAATTGCCAAGGGAGGTGGTAGAATCTCCATCCCTGGAGATATTTAAGAAGAGGTTAGATAGGTGGCTTTCCGGGGTGGTCTAGAAAGTGCTTGGTCCTGCCATGAGGGCAGGGGGCTGGACTCGATGGCCTCTCGAGGTCCCTTCCAGTCCTACTCTTCTATGAGTCTAAGTGGGGCTGAGGGTGATATGGTCAACTGCATCAGGCCAGCGGCCTGGGGGTGCGTGGAGGGCGTCCTACCCTCCCACCCCTTCGGGTGATGAACAGAGGGAGCACTGTGCCTGCTTCACCCTTCAGGCCTCCCTCCCTCCAGGGAAAAGGCCCCGTAACCACCCTCCCCCGCCAGGCAGTCACTACACACACCACCCACGTGATCACAAGGGCGCACCCTGAGCCCAGGCAGGCTGGTGCCTTACACACCCCCAGCCGCCCGCATGGCTCCTGGAGGGGCGCCCGCAGCACAGAATAAATTACATGTTCACATTTCACGGCACGGCAATAAATATCTTCTGGGAAAGGAGTTACAGACCTGAACCCCAGGGTACAGCTGGAGACCAGCTGCACGGAAGGAGCTGGGGACGGCGGCTGAATCGGTTGGTGTGTGTCATGTTTACCACTTCCAGCGCCACCAGGTTGAGCTGGGTAAAGGGGCTGGCGGGGTTGCATGAGCTGGGCTCCCCGGCTTCAGCAGTCCTGAGGGGCGAGGGCCAACGGGCCTGGGCATGGTGTCCAGTCGCCTCAGCAGATGACCCAACATGCCCTGGGGCTGCTGAGCGACCAGCTACGTTCCACGGGCAGGGCCCCTGGCGCGCTGAGCTGCACCATGCAGGGGGTCAGGCCTGGGCTCCAGGCAACTGGCAAACAAAAGCAATAGAAGTGCTGGTGGTGCTGAGCGGCCTTGGGACGATGCCGGGTGGGAAAGGGGGCCCTGCACGCCCTGTCTCGGCCACTTGGATGTGGAGCACACACTGCCAGGAGCCCGAGCGGATCACAGCTTTGAAATGAGACACACCCTTGGGGCCGGGGAGGCGTGCCCAGGACCTGACGGAGGTACCCTCTCGCCGGATGGCGACACACGGCGGCTTGCAGCCTTTGAGTGTTGTGCATTGTCTCGGCCAGGGCCCAGCTCATGGACTCGCACATGACTCCATCTCCTCCACGATGACGCCTGGAAGTCGCCAGCTGAATGTAACTTGGAAACCCCGCAGCTCACCTCGCGTGTGGTCCTGCCTTGTCTCACAGCTACACATGGCAATGAACAGCTGAGCGCCCACCAGCAAGCACAGAAACCAAAGCCACCAGGGCAAAGCGGGCAGTGATGCTCTTTGGCAATGATGGAAATGTGAATGGTCCCGGGGCCCGTGGGGAGCAGGGAAGGGCAGTGTTCTGGGGTAAGGGGTCCACAGCCACCCAGGCTGAGCCCTTTGCTGAAGAGCTCTGTCTGCACCCGGAGCAAACGTGCTCAAGAGCATATGTCATGGGGTGTAGCGTTCTAGACTGCCTTTTCCAGACTTCAGGATCTAGATGACCCGTCCAGAGTTAAGCTTCACCATCGCCATCACTGGCCACATTCTTTTGCCCTTAATCTGCTTTTCTAAGGCTGGTTGCTGAGGTCTTTAGTTCCCTGGAGAATCCTCTTCATGTGGCCCACCTTGGTTATCCCCAGATCCTCAATAAAAAGAAGCAGAGGAGACAGGGTGAGTTGTATAACCGTGCCCCTGACAGATGCCCGCAGCAGGTCTGACCACAGCCCACGTCAGACGGTTTTATTCCTGAGGAACTTGAACATAAAATGGCCACACTGGGTCAGAGCAAAGGTCCACCCAGCCCGGTATCCCATCTGCCGACAGCGGCCACTGCCAGGTGCCCCAGCAGGAGTGAACCGAACAGGTAACAATCTCTTTCCTGCCATCCATCTCCAGCTTCTGACCACGAGAGGCCAGGGACACCGTTCCTACCCAGCCTGGCTAATCGCCATTCATGGACCTAATCTTTGAACTCCCTTATAGTCCTTGCTGTCACCGCCTCCTCTGGGGAGGACTCCACAGGCTGACTGCGCTGTGTGAAAAGGAACTTCCTTTTATTAGTTTTAAACCTGCCGCTCATTCATTTCATGGGGTGTCCTCCAGTTCTGGTATTATGGGCACCAGTAAATAACTTTCCTTGTTCGCTTTCCCCACACCGCTCATACGTGTGTGTACCGCTGGCACAACCCCCCCGAGGCTCCTCTTTTCTAAGATGAAAAGTTCTAGTTGCTTTAATCACTCGTCACACAGGACCCGCTCCAAACCCCTCGTCATTTTAGTTGCCCTATTCTCATCCTTCTCTAATGCCAGTATATCTTCTTTGAGATGAGGTGACCACAGCTGTACGCAGTACTCACAATGTGGGCGTATCATGGTTTTGTATAATGGCAATAAGAGCTTCTCCGTCTTATTCTCTACCCCTTTTTTAAGGATTCCTAACACCCTGTTTGCTTTTCTGATTGCCGCTGCCACTGCGCAGATGTTCTCAGAGAACTGTCCATGAACTATCCCCAACATTGCTTTCCTGATGAGTTGTAGCTAAATTAGCCCCCATCATAGTGTATGTACAGTTGGGGTTATTTTTTTCCAACGTGCATTACTTTATATTTAGCTACATTAAATGCTATTTGCAATTTTGTTGCCCACTCACTCAGTTTTGTGAGATCCTTTTGAAGTTCTTCACAGTCTGCTTTAGCCTTAACTATCTTGAGCAGTTTAGTGTCACCTGCAAACTTTGCCACCTCACAATTTACCCCTTTCTCCGGATCGTTTTTGATTAAGTTGAACAGGATTGGTTCCAGGACTGACCCTTGGGGAATGCCACTAATTAACCCTCTCCATTTCTGAAAATTAACTATTTATTTCTACCTTCTGTTTCCTGCCCTTTAACCAGTTCTCAATCCATGAAAGGCTCTTCCCTCTTAGCCTGCGACAACTTAATTTACATAAGAGCCTTTGGAGGGGGACCTTGTCAAAGGTTTTCTGGAAATCTAAGTACGCTTTATCTAGTGGACCCCCCTGGTTCACACGCTTTTTGACCCCTTCAAAGAACTACTAGACTAGTAAGACGGGATTTCCCTTAAAAGAAACCATGTTGACTTTTGCCCAACAAATTATGTTCTTCTACATGTCTGACAATTTTCCTCTTTGCTATGGTTTCAACTAGTTTGCCCGGTACCTATGTTAGACTTACTAGTCTATAATTGCCAGGATCGCTTCTACAGCCCTTTTTAAATATTGGCATTACATGAGCTATCATCCAGCCATCAGGTAGAAAAGCTGATTTAAACTGTGGTTACAAACCACAGTGAACAGTTCGCAATTTCACATCTAAGTTCTTTCAGAACTCTTGGGTGAATTCCAGCTGGGTCCCAGTGACTTGTTACTGTTAAGTTTATCAATCAGTTCCAAAACCTCCTCTAATGACACCTCAGTCTTGGGCAATTCCTCAGATTTGTCATCTACAAAGGATGGCTCAGTCGTGAAGACTGAAGCAAAGAATTCATTGAGCTTCTCTGCAATGACTTTGTCGTCTTTGAGCATCCCTTTTGCATCTCAATTGTTTAGGGGCCCCCCTGGTTGTTTAGTGGGTTTCCTGCTTCTGAAGTACTTACAAAACATTTGGTTATTGCTTTTTGAGTTTTTGGCTAGCTGTTCCAACTCCTTTTGGCTTTTCTTACTGCATTTTTACATTTAATTTGGCAGTGTTTATGCTCCTTTCTATTTTCCTCACTAGGATTTCACTTCCACTTTTTCAAAGATGCCTTTTTATCTCTCACCACTTCTTTTACATGGTTGTTAAGCCACGGTGGCGCTTTGGTGGGTCTTTCTCTGTGTTTTTTTAATTTGGGGTATGCATTTAAGTTTGGCCTCAATTATGGTGTCTCTGAAAAGTTTCCATGCAGCTTGCAGGGATTTTACTTTAGTCACTGTACCTTTTAATTTAATGCACCCTTTAATTTCTGTTTAACTCTCATTTTTGCATAGTTCCCATTTCTGAAATTAAACGCCAATGTTGGACTGCCGAGATGTTCTTCCCACCACAGAAATATTAAGTGTTATGGTCACTATTTCCAAGCGGTGCTGTTACAGTTACCTCTTGGACCAGATCCTGCACCCCACTCAGAACTAAATCAAGAATCGACCCTCCCCTTCTGGGTTCCTGTACCAGCTGCTCCAAGAAGCAGTCATTTAAGGTATTGAGAAATTTTATCTCCACACCTTGTCCTGAGGTGACATGTACCCAGTTCATATGGGGAGAATTGAAATCCCCTATTATTACTGAGTATTTTATTTTGATTGCCTCTCTAATCTCCCTTAGCACTTCAGAGTCACTGTCACTGTCCTGGTCAGGTGGTCTATAATATAACCCTATTGCTATAGCCTATATAGTCTCTATAGCAGGGAATTTCAATCCATAGAGATTCTATGGAACCTTTTGATTCATTTGAGTCTTTTACCTCATTCAATTTTACATTTGCTTCCACATACAGTGCCACTCCACCACCTGCACAACCTGCTCTGTCCTTCCGATATATATTTGTACCCCGGTATGATTGGGCCCATTGATTATCCTCATTCCCCCGGGTTCCTGTGATGTCTATTATATCAGTATTCTCCTCTAATGCAAGGCACTCTAGTTCACCCATCTGGTTATTTAGTCATCTAGCATTTGTGTATAAGCACTTAAAAAACTTGTCACTATTTATTCATCTGTCCTTTCCTGATGTGTTAGATTCTTTTTCGTGAGTGTTTCTTTTCTGATCCAGCCCACAATTTATCTTCTTCCCTCCTCTCCTCCTGACTAAAACTTAGAAAATCTCTATCAATAGACTTTCCTCGAAGAGAAATCTGTGTCCAAGCCACATGCTCGTCTGACCCAAACGGCTTCCCCCCCAGCTCTTAGTTTAAAAACTGCTCTATGGCCTTTTTAATGGTAAGTGCCAGCAGTCTGGCACCACCTTGGCTTAGGCAGAGCCCATCCTTCCTGTACAGGCTCCCCTCTCCCAAAAGTGTCCCCAGTTCCTGATAAATCTACCCCCCTCCTCCACACAGCATCGTCTCAGCCACGCATCGAGACCCTGAAGTTCTGCCAGCCTGCCTGGCCCTGTGCGTGGAGCCGGAAGCACTTCTGAGAACGCCACCGTAGAGGTCCTGGTTTTCAGTCTCCTTCCTAGCAACCTAAATTTGGCCTCCAGGCCGCCTCTCCTACCCTTCCACCTGTCATGGGTACCTCCTTGCCCCTGGCCGCCCAGGCAGGGTGTGCAGGCTTGAGTGCCGACAGCAGCGCATCAGCAATGCAGCTACGTAAGCGCCGGCTTAGAAGCTCCCCTGGCTTTCTTGCCAATGCTCTGCCTGGCTTCAGCCAGATGCCAGTTCCCGTGGAAGCAGCTCTCGCCACAGGCAAACTGCAAGCCCAGCCCAGCCCAGCAAGGAGGCTGCCTTTCCAAGACTGCTGTGGCCGGGGCTGGCTGAGAAGGGGCCCTGTGCCCAGAGGCAGCCTATTGGGGTCCCTCACCCCAGGACCCCGGCCTTCCCTTGGCCAGCGTGGGTCTGACTGGCTGCCCGGAGGGAAGCACAGCCCCAGGGCTGTGGGGGGACCAACAAGATCTCTGAGGCTTTATTCACAGGCAACCCTGGCTGGGGGCAGGGGAGGAGACACCAAACAGACACTCCAAAGGTGGGCCATAGCTCCCGTCTCCATTGGGCAGGCATGTAAAGTGGGCAGGCTGGTGGCGGGAGGGGCACAGCTGATTGGAAACAGAACTGAAAGTTTTCTGTTGGAAAACCCCCTTTTGGCTAAACTCAGTTCAGTTGTGACACAATTGCCCACAAAAGATGTAACATTTCACACTTTTCCAACCAGTCCTGTGTGCCATTCAGGCTAGTCCCGGGGAGGAGCTGGCCCTGGGCGGAGCAGGAGTGGGTTGCAGTAGCTGAGAGGAGTGAGCCCAGGCTGGTGGTGCAGCTGGTCCTGTCCAGCAGGGTGTGAGATGTCTCCAGTGCCTACTTCAGCGCTGGCCACTCTGCTGGGACGAGACCCACCGACACCAGATGGGACAGGGACATCTGCCCCGGGGAGACGTCCCCTGCTCTCCCAGGCTCCTTTCAGGCTGATCTGGGGGGGTCCGGCTCTGGAGCTCAAGCCCCACCCTCACTAGCAAGGCCTGCTCCAGGCAGCGGGAGGTTGTGGCTTGCCCTGTGGAGTCCCTGGCTGGGAGTTACCCCCCGCAGGCTGGTCATGCCATGCGCTGGTACCTGGACCCCTCCTCTAGAGGCAGCACCTGCAGTGAAACGTGCACACGGACGGGACGGGCAGGGCAGGTGCCAGGAGCAGCATGCAATCACGCCCCACTGATTGCACTTGAGCGCCAGCCCGTGAGTGGGTCCTGGGCAAGGCTGACGTACCAGCACGGCCCTGCCCAGGCAGATCTGCGCTGGCTGACAGTCCTGCACGGGGCTCTGCGGGGAGCACGGCTGCACCAGTCGGGCAGAGTTCTGCCCTCCACTGTGCCCGTGCAGCCAGCCGGGCACCAGCAGAGAGCGCCACGCCACCCACCCGCCCGCCCGCCCGCCGGCCAGCAAGTTGCCCCAGTACCTTCAAATCTCGTCTCTCCAGCAGGATCAGCTCTGAGCCCTGGATGTCATGGCGGAAAAAAATGTCTTTGTACTCCCCTAAGCCAAGCGCGTCGAGCCAGGCCGCCACCTCCTCTGCACCCCACTTCTCCACTGGCAAAGGGAGAGCAGAGACCATCAGCTCAGCAGCGCGACGGGGACGGGGCTGCAGCTGCAAGCGGGGCGCAAGCACAGAGCCAGGCAGGGCGAGAGCGCAGGCAGCAGGCGCGGCGCACAGCAGCGTTCTGGCCTAGCAGGGCCCAGCCTGGCTCGGCCCCCACAGACGGAACCTGTCGCCACTCTGGGCAGCAGCGGCCCCGGCAGAACCTGATTTATTTCTGCTCCTCGCTTAGCACAGGGGCACCCCAAGGCGTGACAGCTGCCTGCCCTGTTCCTGCATCAACCAGAGCCAGGATCGGGGTGCAGGTCTGGCCCCAGGGATCACGCACTCCGCCTGGGCGCTCTCTGAGAGCAGCAACTTCACCCGCGACACCTCCACAAAGGGACACCTGCTCTGCCGGCTGGCAGCAGAGGTCACAGTCCCTCCTGTGCAATGCCAGGGAGAGACAACGGGACGGGGCGTGGAGCGGAAGGGGGCTGTGAGAGCCTCCCCTCCAGCCCAGAAAGGGGGGGCTCCCCTCCTGCTTTCCCTACAAAGCCCCAGGAAAGCCTCCCCTCCTCTCTGCAGAGGGCTTAGAAATGTGTGCTGGGGTCTGAGGAGAGCTAGGGCCTGACACACGAACCCTATGATTCACCCACGTGTTTGCTCCAAGGCCCCAGGTGGCAGAGCCCCACCCCCCCAATACCCTCCCCTCTGAGGGGCTGGAAGGCAGAGCCCCCACCACACCCCCATACGCTCCCCTCTGAGGGGCTGGAAGGCAGAACCTCCCTCTACCACCCTTGTACACTCCCCCTCTCCTGGCCCCACATACTCCCTCCTATGGCCAGGTCTGGGGGGGCAGAGCCTGAATGTACCCCCCCGCCCCGAGAGGCCCCAAAGGCAGAGCCTCATGCTGTGTGCTCCCCTCTGACAGCCTGGGAGAGAAGCCCCTTGTCCTGGGCACTCCCCTCTGAGGGGCTGGAAGGCAGAGCCCTCCCCCCTGCCCCGGCTCCACTCCAAGGGGCCGGAAAGGAGAGCCCCCCCTGCTTCCCTCTGAGGGGCTGGAAGGCAGAGCCCCACCCCCCCGGCTCCACTCCAAGGGGCCG
Source organism: Carettochelys insculpta (assembly GCF_033958435.1). Taxonomy (NCBI): domain Eukaryota; kingdom Metazoa; phylum Chordata; order Testudines; family Carettochelyidae; genus Carettochelys; species Carettochelys insculpta. Next base: position 45,537,482 of record NC_134149.1, on the reverse strand, counting down.
GAAAGGAGAGCCCCCCCCTGCTCCCCTCTGTGGGGCTGGAAGGCAGAGCCCCACCTGTGTGTTCCCTGCGGAGAGTCCGGAAGGAGGTCTCCCCCCAAGGCCCCAGAGCTCCAGTGTTCCCACACAAAACACAGCCACATGGGTCCAACCAGCAGTGCCTCCAGCCCCGTCCCCCGGCAGCGGCCAGCGCCCAGAGAGACAGACCAGTGCAGGGAACCCTCCGGGATCCCTCCCGTCACACCGCCCAGCCTCCAGCCAAGAGGCCAGCGTCACTTGCAGCTTGTTTCAAGAGCCCCACAGCCTGGGGTCCGGGCCCCTTGACAGAGCTGGTGGAGGTACTTGGGCTGCAGTGCTGTGCCTGGCTGGCAGCCTGGCCAGCCCAGGACATGCCCTCGGCAGAGCTGCTCTGCCTGCTTGGCTCTGAGCTCCAGGGAGGTTTACCTGGAGCTGTGCTGCTGGATTTCGGCTTCTGATACTTCTCCTTGTCCTTCTTGGGCTTGGGAATGTTGAGCCGGAGCTTCAGGCTGCCCTTGCTGCAGCTGCCGGAGCTCTCCTGGGGCCCGAGGAGGCAGAGAGGGGCAGGGGTGAGGTTCGTGCCTTCCGTGGCCCCGGGGGGGAGGAGGAGGAGGTCACTGGCAGATCACGCAGTCCCTCGGGAGACTCTGGCACCTCCCAGCTCATGTGCAGTGGGTGCTCAGGCGGTGGTGCTGAGCCCCTGCCAAAGCACTGGGCTCAGGATGGATGCATGCAAAGGCTGGGGAGGGGTGGGCCAAGCAGAGCCCAGCAGCCAGCCCCTTAACAGGGACACCCAATGAGAACTCAGCTGCCCCACTCCACTCACTAGGCCTGGCTGCCCCATTGCCTCTCCCTCCGCAGCTGGGGGGCGACGAGCTGACCCACCTGCCCCCAGCGGCCCTGTGAACTGTGCGCTCGTGCAGCTGCTCAGGAGAGCCCAACGTCGCCCAGCTGACAGCAGCGCCCCCTCCACTGGGCTCCTTTCTCCTGGTGCTCCACAGGACACGCGCCTTGGTGCCCAAAACCTATTCTGCACATGCCGGAAAGGGCCCAGGGGAAGCCAGCCCTGCACCCACCTCCTCGGCAGAGTTGATGATGGGCGCCAGCCAGTGGATGTTGGGCAGCTTCTGGAGCTCCTGGCTGAGGGTGCTCAGGGCTCGCTGCAGCCCCTCCTCTAGCTGCGGGGAGTCCAGCTGCTGCAGGGGTGGGGAGAGAGCCGTGAGTGCCCATGCAGAGCTCAGCCTGCCACCACGTGCCGGGGGTACCGCTGGCCACGAGGGGCAGGGCGGGCACCCTGAGCACCACCTGCTTGGGCCTGCAGCTCTGCTAGCCACCCAGGAAAGAGGTGGGGCAGGACAAGGGGATTTAGACACTCTGCAGCCCTAAAGGGAGCCGGGAGGTACCCGGAGTGTGACTGCCATGGGGCTGCCCAGTGCCAGCGGCGTGGGGCTGGTGCTAGCTGTCTCCAGAGCCTCAAAGGGCCCTTCTGTGGCAGCCTGGTTATGCAGGGCAGGGCGCTCAGCTCAGAGACAAGCGCCCCTGCTGGGAGCAGGCGGCCTGGAGGAGAAGGGTTGAGCAGTTCATTGCCACTTTGCACCCTGGGGTTTGCTTGTAGGGTACCAGCATGGGGGCGGGAAAGGGCTGGGATCGCTGTGCAGCTTCTGGGAGTCTCCCCCATGCAAACCGCTTGTCCCCCCCAGCCCCAGCCCCAGCCAGCCAGAGCTGCAGAACCTGGCTCCGACTGCAGCTGGTTGCTGTGCTGCAGAGCAGGGAGAGCCACGTCCTGGCCGCAGGTGACACGCAGCACAGCCTGGTTCCTGGGGGCAGCAGCCCCCCAGCCTTGGCCACGGAGAGCGGCACAGCGCTTGTGCTGCTCTAGCCTGCTCAGCCGGTGGGATGCTGGCGCACGGACCAGAGCAACGGCCTCCTTCACTCTCCCATCACCACGAGGCTGCTCCGCACGCAGCCCCCAGGCACCCCCAGCCCTACAGTGGCTGACGGTCGCCCAGCTTGCTCCTGGCACACCAGGGAGAGGTGCAGGGCTGCAGAGACCGCTGCCCACTGTGCCAAAGCCCGAGTCGCCCTTGGCAACGTCCGATTCCGTCCCTACGGCCATTACCAAGGGAAACCTGCCAGCCACAGGCCCAGCACGACGCCGCCAGCGAGGGCTGCCGGAGGCTGTGTCCAGGCTGAACCGTGAGCGCGCTTAGCCCCGGGTGGCTTGGGCCTGGCTGTCCCGGGGCCCCGTTCTGCTGCTGATCACAGCGGGGAAGCCAGATGAGGATTGAGGATCGCGCCGTGATGGTCACGTGCTCGCTGCACCCCGGGGCAGAGCTCCCCCCCGCCAGGCACTCACCAGCTTCCCTTCCAGAAACGCTCTCGTCTCGGTGTAAAGGGCTTTGACGCTAACGGACACGTCCACTGCCGCGTTCCTGCTGAGAAACTGAGAGGAGAGGAGCAACGGGAGTTAGCAAAGCACCTGCGACGGGGCCTGGCGGGGCTGGCACGCGGCCCCTTTCTGGGCGTCCGAGATGCTTTTGGGCAGGAGGCAAAAACTGCCCCAGGGCCTGACCATTCAGAAGGGACCAGGGCTCCTGGCCGCCCTTGTTACCGCAGCCCCAGGCCCTGCAGATGGTCACTGGAGCACCATGCGGCCCTTTGGGCGGGTCTGGGTCCTGGCTGGGGGCTGGGGAGGTGCTGAGAGCTGGCTGCCCAGCCCCACCATTCCACCCCAGCCCCCTGCTGGGAGCGTGGAGCCCTCCTTCCCCACCTTGCTATGGGGCCTGGCAAGCCCCTTGCCCCCGCACTTAGGCATGCTGATTCTGCAGTCTGGCTGCACGGGGTCACGGTCCGTTCCCCTGCCCCAGCGCCCTTGGCGGAGCAGGACAAAGCCCTGAAGCAGTGCCAGGCAGCAGCAGGAAAGCACAGACTGCCGCCCCCTCGCACCCTATTGGCTGAGGCCCAAGTTCTCCTCACTTCAGGCTGGACGTCTACAGCTCCCTTGCCTCAGCCCGGACAAGCCTGAGGTGCCAGCTGGCTTCCCACACAGCGGCCTCCCTCCTGGCCCGCGGTACGCTTCCCACCCGGGCTGGGCTCTGGCCCAGCATTTCAAGCGTCTGGGGCTGGGCCCACGTCCTCTTCAGGGCTTGGACCTACACGGTCCCGAGGGACAAAGAAACGGCACCTGGCCAGAGCAAGGCAGGGCCACATTCTGCCTGACTCCGGTTCACACCCACGCTGTCCAGGCTGAGCGCCACGCCAGGATCCAGGGGGACATGTTCAGACCAGAGGGACGCTGTACGTCGGATGGCGAGGGAATTAGGCCCTGGAATGACTCGCCCATCTGTCATGAATGAGCGCAGGCAAAGGGGTTCATCTTCCGGATGTAACTTGATCCCAGGGGAGCCCATGGGAACGAAGTCACTTTTTTCCAGCTGAGAACAATTGCAGCTTTTGGGGCATTCTTTTCTGCCACCAGCAAAGAGGAAAACCGGGGTGGGGAGAAGAGGTCTCCCAGGAATTGACAAATATACTGACGGCCACAAAATCAGCCCCCGAGGTGTAAGCAGAAGGGAGATGTTTAGCTGGACGCGATCAGGTTATGGGTATTTTGAATTTTGGTTGGACTGGCTGCTCTGTTTTTCTCTTTTGTGTTGTTGTTAGACTTGATGTTTTACCCCTGGCCCTGCCACTCGTGCATCTGACGAAGCAGGTCTTCGCCCGCGAAAGCTGATGCTCCAAAATATCTGTTAGTCTATAACGTGCCACAGGACTTCTTGTTGTTCTCCAAAGTACAGACTAACACGGCTCCCTCTCTGATACTTTTTTCCCCTGTAACTTTTAAGCTGCATCCCAGGGAAAGTTTTCTCTGTGTGCAACCCATGATTTATTTTCTCTTGTTTGGTGAATAAATCGCTTTTTATAAGCCAGCAATCTGACACCCGTGCCCGAGAAGGGTCTGTGTACCTGCCTTCGGCTACACAGCTATCAAGTTACAGCTTGCTGTTCTCCAGCCCTCTGTGGAGGGGAGAATGGGGCTGGAGTCTTCCCCACAGGGGGCATCCCCCAGGGCGCCTGCCTGGGTTAAAGGGGTCTCCAAGGACTGGGGTGGTGGCAGTTCTACCGTCCAGGGGACCTGTGACCTTGGAAAGTTTTCGAGCGAAGCCTGTGTCTAGGCAAGGTGTTTTAAGTTTCTGTGGGGCCCCATTTGCTGCACTGAGAGTGCCAGAGTGGGGAAGGTGCCCTGACACCATCACTAGCTCCTTTTAAATCCGGACTGGCGGGTTCCTGACTGACTGACTTGCTCCAGTTCCACAGGGATTAGCTTGGGACAGTCCAGGGCCTGAGCTCTGCCGGTGGTCAGCCTGGCTGCTGGGGTGAACGGAGCCTCCCAGCAGCATGCTCTGCAGAGCTCATCCATCGCCCAGGCGGGCAGCAGCACGTTTGGCAGGGCCGGCACTGAAGCGGATGGATTTCAGGCGGGATGCACGGCCAGGCACTGCCTGCTGCATTTGTATTCTGCCTGTATCTCACTCCCTGGCTGGCCGGTGCTATTTATAGCTGGCTTCTCTCCTTGTTCTAGTCACTTACTGGCTCGTGCTCTAATAGCCATTTAACCTTTGGCTCCCTGCTTCTTCAGCCTCCTGTCTCTCTCCACTGCACTCCTGGCTGCCAGCTCTTCTTCCAGTCCCCCCGCGTGTGTAACCGGCCCCAGGCAGACTCGAACCACGACCCCTGCAGCTTGAGCTAAGGGCCAGCTGGCTCACAGCCTAGGCTGCCGAGGGCACTCATTTGTCCTCTGTGACGTGGTCTAGGTACCACTCCACAGGCCAGCGAACCCCACCTAGGTGTGTGGGTTCCACATACCCAACCCCAGAGGCAACACTGGCCCGGCTGGGCCCCTCACCTCAGGCCCACTGCTGCTCTTGTTGGGAAGGACCTCGTTGAGGGCGAGGGAGCAAGCGTTCACGGCGTGGGCCAGTTCCTGCTCCATGGCTTTGTGGGTCTTGGCTGCCTCCCGGATCCTACAGGGAAACACAGGACAGGAGCTGCTGGGCGCTCACGGCCTCCCCAGGCTCCTCCCCTTGGGAAGCAGGAGTCCAGCCCAGGAGCCACGTGCAGGGAGGGAATCCCAGCTGCCCCACGGGGCCGACCCTGCAGAGCCGCTCTACCCTGAGCCCCGGACTGACGGTTCCTTCTCCGGGGTGGGGGTTGGATCCAGGCTGGGAGAGCAGAGCCCCCAGGCAGCACCAGTCCCAGCTCCTGAGACCATCTGCACCCCCAAGGGCCCCTTGTCTCCACACCACTGCACAGCTCCTTCACCCCCGGACGGGCGCGGCTGAGCAACGCGAGGCATTTCCCTGAGCCCCAGCCAGGCCTGGGTGGGCCTGCCCCCCGCTGCTCACCTGGTGATGAGGGCGTCCGCGGCGTGAGCCAGCTGCTGCATCTGGCTGTACTCCTCGTCGGTCAGGTACTCCATGGACTGCTGGGAGCTGAGGCGGGGCCGCACTGGGGCTCGATAGCCCTCGCCTTTCTGCTTGTCCTCCCATGACTTCAGGGTGCTTTCAAAGGCCTGACGAGAGACAGGGCGACCCAGCTGCTACCATGGGGCAGGACTGCCTGACCCTGCGCTGCCTCCATGGGCATTCAGCGCAGGGCCGAGGGGCCTATGCCGTGCGCGGCTCCCGGTCACGCCACACGGACAGGCCAGGGCATCGTTTGGCTCTGGGCAGCAGCTTCGGGAGCGGACTGCGGCAGCTGCCATGTAACCTGCAGGAACTGCAAATCCTGCTACGCACCAGTCACCGCGCCCACCGCTGAAACGCCACCAGCCCTGGGTGCAGCGGGGCAGGCGTGTGCGGTGTGCCTGCTCTGGAACCCCATTACTCACCCTTCAGGGGATCTCGCACCAGCCCAGCCACTGCCAGCAACGCGCCCTGCTGGTACCGCCTGGGCTCACGCCGGCTCAGAGGGGCGGGCTCGCCTGACTCAGCAGCCAGCCCTGGACTGGCCCAGCCCCGCAGAGCTCCCGGGAGCTGACGCGCTCCCAGCCCTGCTGTCGTGGGCAGCCAGCGGGTCTCACCCGATCTCTAGTTAGCATCTGGGCTCGGTTCTTGTGCTGGATTTTGATGATCCCCGGAGGCTGGATCCAGGCTTCTCCATCCACCTGCACCGGGACACCCTCGTCTCCCCGGATCGTGACCTTCACCATCCGACACTGCCAGGCAAGCACAGGAGAGGAGGCTGCACCAGACAGTGCACACGGCCCCGCCCAGGGCTTCACGGAGCCAAGTGACAGGGGCTCTGCGCTGTCGGAGATGCCATGGCACTTGAGCAGAGCCACCTCTCCGGCCAGCTGTCACGCTGCCCCCCGGCACAGCCACCTCTCCTGGTCCAGCAGCTAGGCTCTGCTGGGGCACACACGTCCAGGCCGGGGACCCGGCGGGGAGGCGATTCCTAGCTGGGGTCAATGGCCGCAGATCATGTGGCCAGAGGGGCTCAGGCCAACCACGGCAGTGAAAGCCCTCCCAAGCCCTGGCAGGGCCTGACTGCCCATCTGCGCCGTGGGCACGCTGTGAGTGTCTGTCCCTCTGCCCCAGCTGGGACCCCCGCTAGCAGCTGTGGAGCCATCCTGTGGGCAGATCCTGCCCGTGACCCACCCGGACGTGCTGCTCGCAGGGCACCCGTGCTGGCCTGCCCAATGCCGCGCGGGCACAAGGCTGCAGACGGCGCAGAGGGGACGCCCCTTGCTGGCAGGGGCTCAGCAGACCCCTGGGGCATGAGTGCAGGGCAATGCCAACCCTCCCCACGCTCGGCGAGCCCTTGGCTCAAGCCCTTCACCCCGGGGCTGCTTGGGGCCAGGGGAGCAGGACAGGATGCAAAGGGCCGTTTGCCTCCAGCTCCCAAGCCTGACACATGGGGTCACAGGTGCGGGGCTGGGCCAGCCTGGAGTGGTGCTGTGAGCCCATAACCAGGTGGTGATGGCCAGTGTGTGGAGAGGAGTGAGTGCAGGGAGGGCTGGCTTCCCACCCCACCCCACCACAGGAGGCTCGGGGCAGATCATTCTGCAGATCCCTAATGGCTCTGTGAGGCCCTGCTCAGACCCCCAAAAATGAGCCCCCCGCCCCTGCCATGCCAGCTGCACAGGCCAGGAGCTTGGCTCCCCCATCTACCGCCTGCTGCCTCTCCTGCCCAAGGGGCTCTGTTCCCCACCTCCACTGGGCCCCACAGGAGGGAGGGACGCAGCAGCGGGGGATCAGCCGCAGCTCCTGGGGACAGCCGAGGGTTAGCGGACACCCTGGGGGCGCTGCTTTACCTGCGCAATGCGATGATGCTGCAGGTTGATGACTCGTGACACGGCCATCTGGATACTGCCGAAAACGGCCACCACCTCCAGCTTCTTATCGTCAAAGGAGGGCGCCCCGAAGTTCTGCAGGAGGAGCACAGCCTTGTCACAGCCACTGCCCCGCAGCCCTGGGGCTTGCTGGAGCCACGCGTCGGCATGTGCGCCCGGGGCTCGGTCTGTCTGTCTGTCTATGGACCGGTGTGTCTGCCCCTGCGCCTGGGGCTCAGCCTGGGTGCAGCTCTGTCTGTCTGTCTGTCTGTCTATAGACCGGTGTGTCTGCCCCTGCGCCTGGGGCTCAGCCTGGGTACAGCTCTGTCTGTCTGTCTGTCTGTCTGTCTGTAGACCGGTGTCTCTGCCCCTGCGCCTGGGGCTCAGCCTGGGTACAGCTCTGTCTGTCTGTCTGTCTATGGACCGGTGTGTCTGCCCCTGCGCCTGGGGCTCAGCCTGGGTACAGCTCTGTCTGTCTGTCTGTCTGTCTGTCTGTAGACCGGTGTCTCTGCCCCTGCGCCTGGGGCTCAGCCTGGGTACAGCTCTGTCTGTCTGTCTGTCTATGGACCGGTGTGTCTGCCCCTGCGCCCGGGGCTCGGTCTGTCTGTCTGTCTATGGACCGGTGTCTCTGCCCCTGCGCCTGCGGCTCAGCCTGGGTACAGCTCTGTCTGTCTGTCTGTCTGTCTATAGACCGGTGTGTCTGCCCCTGCGCCTGGGGCTCAGCCTGGGTACAGCTCTGTCTGTCTGTCTGTCTGTCTATAGACCGGTGTCTCTGCCCCTGCGCCTGGGACTCAGCCTGGGTACAGCTCTGTCTGTCTGTCTGTCTGTCTATGGACCGGTGTGTCTGCCCCTGCGCCTGGGGCTCAGCCTGGGTACAGCTCTGTCTGTCTGTCTGTCTGTCTATAGACCGGTGTCTCTGCCCCTGCGCCTGGGGCTCAGCCTGGGTACAGCTCTGTCTGTCTGTCTGTCTGTCTCTATAGACCGGTGTCTCTGCCCCTGCGCCTGGGACTCAGCCTGGGTACAGCTCTGTCTGTCTGTCTATAGAGGGGTGTCTCTGCCCCTGCGCCTGGGGCTCAGCCTGGGTACAGCTCTGTCTGTCTGTCTGTCTATGGACCAGTGTGTCTGCCCCTGCGCCTGGGGCTCAGCCTGGGTACAGCTCTGTCTGTCTGTCTGTCTGTCTGTCTGTCTGTCTATAGACCGGTGTGTCTGCCCCTGCGCCTGGGGCTCAGCCTGGGTACAGCTCTGTCTGTCTGTCTGTCTGTCTATAGAGGGGTGTCTCTGCCCCTGCGCCTGGGGCTCAGCCTGGGTACAGCTCTGTCTGTCTGTCTGTCTGTCTATAGACCGGTGTGTCTGCCCCTGCGCCTGGGGCTCAGCCTGGGTACAGCTCTGTCTGTCTGTCTGTCTGTCTATAGAGGGGTGTCTCTGCCCCTGCGCCTGGGGCTCAGCCTGGGTACAGCTCTGTCTGTCTGTCTGTCTATGGACCGGTGTGTCTGCCCCTGCGCCTGAGGCTCAGCCTGGGTGCAGCTCTGTCTGTCTGTCTGTCTGTCTATGGACTGGTGTGTCTGCCCCTGCGCCTGGGGCTCAGCCTGGGTGCAGCTCTGTCTGTCTGTCTGTCTATAGACCGGTGTGTCTGCCCCTGCGCCTGGGGCTCAGCCTGGGTACAGCTCTGTCTGTCTGTGTGTCTGTCTATAGACCGGTGTCTCTGCCCCTGCGCCTGGGGCTCAGCCTGGGTACAGCTCTGTCTGTCTGTCTGTCTGTCTATAGACCGGTGTCTCTGCCCCTGAGCCTGGGGCTCAGCCTGGGTACAGCTCTGTCTGTCTGTCTGTCTGTCTATAGACCGGTGTGTCTGCCCCTGAGCCTGGGGCTCAGCCTGGGTACAGCTCTGTCTGTCTGTCTGTCTGTCTATAGACCGGTGTCTCTGCCCCTGAGCCTGGGGCTCAGCCTGGGTGCAGCTCTGTCTGTCTGTCTGTCTGTCTATAGACCGGTGTGTCTGCCCCTGCGCCTGGGGCTCAGCCTGGGTGCAGCTCTGTCTGTCTGTCTGTCTGTCTATAGACCGGTGTCTCTGCCCCTGCGCCTGGGGCTCAGCCTGGGTGCAGCTCTGTCTGTCTGTCTGTCTGTCTATAGACCGGTGTCTCTGCCCCTGCGCCTGGGGCTCAGCCTGGGTACAGCTCTGTCTGTATCTGTCTATATGTCCATGTGGCTGCCCATGTGCACGGGAGGTCTCTGTGTCTGTCTGTCTCTAGTTGTGTGTGTCTCTGGGTCTGTCTGAAATGGAGCCTAACATGGGTAGAGACAGACCCAGAGACCCCTGGATGGACTGACACACACGGCAGTGTACAGACAGACCCAGAGACCCACAGACGGACTGACACACACGGCAGTGTACAAACAGACCCAGAGACCCATGGATGGACAGACACACACGGCAGTGTACAGACAGACCCAGAGACCCCCTGGATGGACAGACACACACGGCAGTGTACAGACAGACCCAGAGACCCCCTGGACGGACAGACACACACGGGATTGTACAGACAGACCCAGAGACCCCTGGACGGACAGACACACACGGCAGTGTACAGACAGACCCAGAGACCCACAGATGGACAGACAAACATGGCAGTGTACAGACAGACCCAGATACCCACACACAGACAGACACACACAGCAGTGTACAGACAGACCCAGAGACCCATTGTGATGGGGTTCGGGGTCCCCCTGCACTGCACCCCGTCTGCTGGCAGGAGTGACTCTCACTCAGCAGGTACAACAGGAGGTTTATTAGACAACAGATGCCCAGTTTCTCACAGAAGCGACAGTACAGCAGTCAGAGACAGTCCTTCCAACCCGTCCTGGGGAGAAGGCCCCGAGGGGTGCCCCTCTGGGGTGTAGCTTCCCCCTCCTCAGGCTGGCTGCCTTCCAGCTCTCCCTTTTCCTAGCCTCTAACTGCCACCCCCGATTCAAAAACCAGCTCAGCTCCTCCCTCCTCTTTGTTCAGGCAGAGGTGTTACCTGCCAGTTGTAGCCCCAGGGTCATCCTTGCCTCTCACATCCAGCCTGACTCATACATGCACTCCCCCCACTCCATCACACCCATGGACGGACAGACACACACGACAGTGTACAGACAGACCCAGAGACCCCTGGATGGACAGACACACAACCGTGTACAGACAGACCCAGAGACCCCTGGATGGACAGACACACGGCAGTGTACAGACAGACCCAGAGACCCCTGGATGGATAGACACACACGGCAGTGTACAGACAGACCCAGAGACCCCTGGATGGACAGACACACATGGCAGTGTACAGACAGACCCAGAGACCCATTGTGATGGGGTTCAGGGGTCCCCCTGCACTGCACCCCGTCCGCTGGCAGGAGAGACTCTCACTCAGCAGGTACAACAGGAGGTTTATTAGACAACAGATGCCCAGTTTCTCACAGAAGCGACAGTACGACAGTCAGAGACAGTCCTTCCAACCCGTCCTGGGGAGAAGGCCCCGAGGGGTGCCCCTCTGGGGTGTAGCTTTCCCCCTCCTCAGGCTGGCTGCCTTCCAGCTCTCCCTTTTCCTAGCCTCTAACTGCTGCCCACCGATTCAAAAACCCAGCTCGGCTCCTCCCTCCTCTTTGTTCAGGGCAGAGGTGTTACCTGCCAGCTGTAGCCCCAGGGTCATCCTTGCCTCTCACATCCAGCCTGACTCATACATGCACTCCCCCCACTCCATCACACCCATGGACGGACAGACACACACGACAGTGTACAGACAGACCCAGAGACCCCTGGATGGACAGACACACATGGCAGTGTACAGACAGACCCAGAGACCCCCTGGATGGACAGACACACACGGCAGTGTACAGACAGACCCAGAGACCCCCTGGATGGACAGACACACACGACCGTGTACAGACAGACCCAGAGACCCCTGGATGGACAGACACACACGGCAGTGTACAGACAGACCCAGAGACCCCCTGGATGGACAGACACACACGACCGTGTACAGACAGACCCAGAGACTCATGGAAGGACAGACACACACGGCAGTGTACAGACAGACCCAGAGACCCCTGGATGGACAGACACGGCAGTGTACAGACAGACCCAGAGACCCATGGATGGACAGACACACGGCAGTGTACAGACAGACCCAGAGACCCCCTGGATGGACAGACACACGGCTGTCGGATAGACTGGACAGAACTGCAGGGCAATGGTGGTGATGCCAGGCTGGGAGGCGGATCGGTTGCTGAACCCCGAAGGTGGGCAGTGGAGGGAGGCAGGACAGGCCTGTCTGGCAGGGACCCCAGAGGCAGCTGCTACTGCCCTGCACTGCTCACGCAGCCCAGCCCCTGGCCTGCAGACACGCCCGCTGCTCCCTAGGATATGACCTCCTCCAAAGGGCCTTGCAACCTCAGGCTTTTGGCCACGAAGGACCCTCGCAGGTCTGGGCTGTGCCCTGCATGCGGCACAGTGAGCTCAGAGTGTGCACATGGCAGCACAGTGTGCACATGCCGCCCTTCCTGCGGCGGCACAGAGGGGGCTGCGCACCCCTAAGGCCGGCTGAGGAGTCGGTAGCAGAGTCAGGCCTTGTGCAAACCTCCTGCCTCCAGCCCTCGCTGCTCTCACTGCTAGACCGCGCTGCCGCCCCCCGAATCCAGCCACGAACCTGCCGCTGGCCAGAGCAGCGCCTCAGCCCCATGGAAGCTGGGCTGACCTGACGGGCGGCTGGCGGCCAGACCAAGCGGCCGCTGGGCAATTTCTCTATCCCTAGCTGGGTAGCTGGGTTAGCCCCACAGAGGCGTTTCGCCTGCGTTTCTGGCACCCACCCCTGCCCCGGCTGGCACTCACGTTATCCTCCTTCGTTCCCCCCCAGAAGTTGATGCCACCCGCGTAGCTGGGGATGTTGAGCACGGCGATGCCCTGCAGACTGGGCAGGGAGATGGTCACACCGTCACACTGAAAGAGAAGCAAGGCCCATCTTCAGGCTGTGCCCAGCACTGTGCACCCCAGAACACACCCCGCACCGAGGCAGCTGGTGAATCCCTGACTGTCCCACCAAGGCCTGCTCAGCGCAGGACGCAGAAAGGGACCCGGGTGGCAAAGGGTGAGGTGTCTGTCAACACAAAGCAGGAGAAGCCACCAGCACAGCGGTCGGAGGCCTGAGCAATGGGCGCTGCCACTGCCAGGCTGCCTCGCTTCTGGCTCTGGCCCCCACTCCCACAGCCTCAGCACCCCAGCCCCCATGCCCAGCAGAGACCAGGGCCCTATCTGCAGTCTGCACGTGGTCGCGTAGCTCAGCCCACCTGCTCCGGCACTCCCCAGGAGATCTCTGGCCCCCCGGCCAGGCCAGCACCTTCGCCACTTACCTCTAGCTGGACTCGCTGCTCCAGGTTCTTGTAGGTCCTCTGCAAAAGCTCCTTGGTCCCCAGCACTCCATACCACATCATGTTCTTGGTTCGACTGCTGCAGTGGGACAAGGGAGGGGAAAGGCACAGCAGGTGCTTTAAAGCCAGCCCGGGTGCCGGGCACCTGTCCATGACAGACAGACGCTCCTGCTCAGCCAGAAGTCCTGGGCCGGCTGTGGGAGTCACTGGGTCCCTGGCCTGTGTTACACAGGGCCTGAAACATAGAGATCTGAACTAAACCAGCCCCCAAAGGACTCCCAGCCCAGGTCACCACGGGCGCAGTGGCCCCAGCCTCCCTTCAGGTGCACAGACAATGACTTCTCAACGTGCAACGGAGACAATGGGAAAAGAGGAGTTCGTTGGCCAGGGAGACGTTGCTGGAGCCAGCTCGACAGTCTAGTCCTTGTGCTTTATACGGCAAGGGGGCGGTAACCCGCTACTGGCCAAGTACGGAGCCAATTGCCCACGGGGGAAGCTGCTTTCTCCCCACCTCCCTGCCCGCCTCTGCTCCGTGCCTGGGGGTTGTCCTGACCCAGGAAGGTTTTAGCTCTTGGTGTACAATCCCGTCCCCTGTAGCCGTCGTGTTCTCATGCGCCACTGCAGCATCTGAGCCCTTCACTGAAAGCTGCTATGTGTTAGCTGGGGCAGCCTGTCCCACATGCCCACTGCGTCTTACGTACAAATGTTTCCTTTACCAGTTTTCAATGCGATGCCTTTCAGTGTCACTGACCAGCTCCTTGCACAGCAGAAAAGGTCCCCAGGGAGGGACGACCACTCAGTGTGTCACAGAGCTGTGGCAAGTCCCCTCGCCAAACAAAATCGTTCCACGCTTTTGAGTCTCCCTTCGCAGGCAACGCTTGACAAGGAGCTTTACGGGGGGACAGTGTTGCCTAGTGGCTAGGGAACTAGACTGGGGCTCAGAAGACCTGCACTCTGTTCCTGACACTGGTCTGTTTGGCGCCCTTGGGAAAGGTGCTTTCGCTACTCAGTGCCTCAGTTTCCCCATGTTTAGAGTGGAGCTCAAGAGCTCTCCCGATGAAAAGCATGGCCTGTCTGACGCTTCGGCCACCCCCGATCCCTTCTTCCCCTGCCGATTTCTGCCACGGGGCTGCATCACCATTCGAGGCAGGCCCCAGAGGCGCTTTCAGCTCACCACATGTCACAGCAGTAAATTCAGCCCACCAGCAGGTCACTTAGGCCCTGCCTACACTACAGATGGCTGGCAGCCAGGAGTGAAGAGGTGCGATGGGACTGACGTGATCTCACCAGCACAAGCCCCTGGTGTTTGCACAGCTAGACTGGCCATGCAACCAGGGGTGCTTGTCCTGGTGTCTGAGCTTACACTAGACTGGGGTAAGCTGTGTCCACGCAAGAGGTGCTTCGCACTCAGTAGCTCTAGCAGTAAAGTCTTCCTCGTCCAGACCTGGCCACGAGCCCCCCTGGGGCAGGGGGTGACTCCCCTGTGAAATGGGAGATCAGCAACCAAGGGGTGTTGACCTCTGCCCCTGGCCTGGGCTCTCTTCAGCTCAAGGTCGGGTGGGGGCTCGGGCCTACCTGCATTTTTTGGGGTGCTCGTCTCGCTTGTTGTTGAACTCCAGGGAGATTTTGGCATCCAGGCCTATGCCGAAGTAGTTATTCATGACGCACCGTTCGGAGAATTGTCTGAAAGCAGCACAGGGGAAGCAGGGGGTTGGACACAGAACGAGGCAGCAGTGATCCGGGGTGGGGCCGCGAGATGGCAGCAGAAGGAAAACATCAGTCCCATTAGCGAAACATCCCTAGGGGTGTCCTGGGGTTTATTATGGGCTACGAAAGGGCTTCCCAAGGCCTGCAACCACTGGGTCCCTCCGATTGGCTGTCGGTGATGTCACAGACATCTCTGATTGGCTGCCAGCGATGTTGCAGCCAAGTTTCTAGTCCCCACAAAACACGCAGGGTGGACAGTTCTGTTTAATGACCTCATTGCAAAACGCCAGTGGCGTGCCCAGGCCAGGCTGTTAGCACATTTCTCACGCCGAGCAAGCCGGGCAGGCCATCAGCCAGCCATCCCACGCCCCGCCTGGGGCCAGGTAGGTTCGCAGCCGGCCACTCACAGGTAACGTGCTGATCTTAAACAGCCAGGGGCCAGTTCCGCTCTCTGCTAAGCCACTTCCCTGGGGGTGTAATTCCACAAGCTTCGGTGGCAGGACAGCAGGGCCAGCGGCGAGCCAGACCCTGGCTTTTTAATTCAGTCATCTAGCAAGGTAACAGGGCGGGTGCAGGGTCGATTCCAGCTGCTACACCGTGCTCCCTGGAGGTCCCTCTCTCCTCAGGTGAAAGCCTGGAGGGCTGGGCAGGCCATGAACTGCGTGAGAGGCTGTGCTTTCACCCTGTACAGCAGGGACAGCACTAGGGCACTGCAGTAACATTCAGACGCATGGGCAGGGCCAGCCCTCTTGCCAGCTTTGGTTTGAATTAAATCCAGAACCACTCCCAGCTAACGGAGCACACAATGCGCTCTGCCGGGGGGCTGGCCGCCACGTGCTGCTCTCCTTGGCCTGCTCAGGTAGCCCAGGGTAGAGCGCACAGCTATCCCCCAGCCCGGGTCACGGCAAATCACAGGTCACAGTGAGGGAAAGCACCAACTACCAGTACTGGGGGAGACACACTGGGACCTGCAAGAAACAGGAAGCTCCCATGCCAGAGGGCGTGAGCAGCCCCTTTCCACTTCCACGCAGCAGGGTGGAAACCCCCCACCAAGAGAACAGAAAATTTCATCTCAACAAAACCTTCTCGTCTGCCAATCCGAGCCAAGAGCCACACGTGAGACACTCTGGGAAACGGGAGGAAAACTGGCTGGCGAAAGGCTGAGCATGGTTTAGACTGAGGTTAAGGTGAGGGGTTCCTAAAAGAAGGGCTGTGTTGCCTACTGGTTAGATCCAGGGCACGGCAGCCAGGACTCTGGATGGTATCCCTCCCTGCAGGAAGCAGCCTGTCCAGTGGTCAGACCAAGGAACCAGGACTCCTGCGTTCTGTTGCCTCTTTCCAGGAGGCAGTGTCCTCGTGGACCCCTGGGTTCAGTAAACAACTCTGCCCCTGGTTCCCTGCATGGTTTGGGCAAGTCATTCCCGTGTGTGGGTCTCGGTCTCCTCTGGCGAAGGGGGAGAACAGCCCTGTGCTCCATGCAGGGCAGCGTCACAGCCTGGCCGCAGGCTGGGTGCTGGCACCGCCCGGAGCGCACACTCACATGGTGGTGGGGTCCTCGGTGAAATGGACGGTGCTGAAGCTGTCAGGTCTGTCCAGGAAGATGGAGGACGTCGTGGAGGTCATGGTCCCACGGCGGGAATCTAGCCACCAGAGAGACGCCCTTTGGCCTCCTAGATTCCACCCCCAGCCTGCCTCGCTGAGCCCCCACTCTGCTCCCAGACTCCCCTTCCCGGCTAGGGCACAGGGCAAAACTCCCATGAGCGCCTGGCTTGCTTCCACTCTGCGCAGGGCTTGGCCCTGGGGAGGCGCTGGGTGTGGCCCCGCACACCTGGGTTAGGAAGAGGGGTTCAATCCCTGGCGAAGAGCCAGGCCAGCTGGGCTCCGGATTATCTGCTCTCGACTCTTCCTTCTCGCCCGGCTTAGCTAGTGCAGGGGATTGCAGCCACTGCCTTGGGCTCCAGCCTTCATCAGCAGAAGCCCCTCCGCTGAGCTCAGCCGGCTCAGGCTGGGCTCTGCTGTGCTGCCAGGAGGGGAGCCCCAGGTGTTATTGTACTTCTAGCACACACCCACAAGCCCAGGTGGGGTCTCTCACCCCTGGTGAATGAGGGTGGGGCCAGGTGAGTCAGCAGGAGCCTTACCGAGGGTTTCGGACTCTTTGCCAAACTCTTCCACGCTGTCCTTCTTGCCAGAAGTTGTGATGCTCCCATAGGCTTGAGTCTGCTTGTTCTGCTCATCCACAGCTGTCAGGGAAGGGCAAGGCATGAAACACAAAGCCAGCTCTCCGCAGGGGTAGCCCAGGGGTGGGGGGCTCTCGGGACCTGGCCAGCCAGAAGGGGCAGCCTGGGGTGGGGGCTCTCAGGGCCTGTGTGATGGGGTTCGGGGTCCCCATGCACTGCACCCTGGCTGCAGGCAGGAGTGACTCTCACTCCGCAGGTACAACAGGAAGTTTATTAGTTGACAGAGGTTCAGTTTTTTACAGAGGTGTTAGTACAGCCGGCAGAGACAGTTATTTCAACCCGTCCTGGGGAGAGGAGCCCGAGGGGTGCCCCTCTGGGGTGTAGTTTCCCCCCTCGCCAGGCTGGCTGCATTCCAGCTCCCTCTTCCCTCAGCTTCTAACTGCTGCCCCCGAATTAAACCCCCCTTGGCTTCTCCCTCCTCTTTGTTCAGGGCAGAGGTGTTACCTGCCAGCCTATGTTATAGCCCCAGGGTCATCCTTAGCCGCTGGGAGCTGCTCTGCTTGTCTCACACACATCCAGCCTGAGTCTCACACATGCACTCCCCCCACTCCATCGCAGCCTGGCCGCCCAGCGGGGGCAGCCCAGGGGTGGGGGCTCTCCGGGCCTGGCCGCCCAGCGGGGGCAGCCCAGGGGTGGGGGCTCTCGAGGCCTGGCCGCCCAGCGGGGGCAGCCCAGGGGTGGGGGGGCTCTCGGGATCAGCCTGGGCAGGTGATCCACATGCATTCTATCCTAGTTGAGGACCCTGCAAGCCGTGCTCCAGCCCAGGGCTCTGGCGCCCACACTGCAGCGTGCAAGCCCAAGCCAGAGTAACCCTGCCCCAGGCAGAGTGCCGAGCGCCCTGCCCCACTGACACCAGCCCTTGGAGCTGTTCCCAGCTGCGACACGCGTCTGAGGGGACTCGGCAGCCCCCTAACCCCTGGGAGTGCACGGCAGCAAGAGACGGGGCTTTACGCTGAGCCTGAGAACCAGGCTCTCCCCAGGCCAGGCCCACAGGCCCCGCATCTGAAGGGAGTGAGGGTATCAAGCGCCAAGTCTGCCAGACTCCCTCAGCGTGTCCCTCGGGCGCGTGATGTTGCTGGGTTTTGCAATAGGCGTTAAGCCATTCTGTGACCATTGTGTACAGTGGCACCAGATCTCATGCCAGGTGGCCCAGGTGAGGTGTCTAATGGAAGCCGGCGATGCCCCGAATCGGCTTGTGCTGCTTGGCTGTCTGTGCCGTGTTTGTGTGCGGAGTTACAGCTGTTGGCTGCGTACCTGACCTAGCGACGCGTTAGTGCCGAGACTCACAACGGGAGGTGGGGTCCCCTCCCAGCCAGGCCGATGGACTAGACAAAGGCCCAGATGTCAAACACACAGCTCAGGAACTGGGGCCTTGTCATCTGGGCTGCAGCCAACAGCAAAGTCCCACAGCCGCCACCGGGTCCAGTGACCTGGGCTGAGCAGTGGAATTGCAATGAGATGCCCAGATGTCCACTGCACATACTATGTAAATGGACGGGCACGGGCTGGCGACACCAGCGACCAATGGCTCACCGACGGCAGGTGACCCGACCCTCCAGTGCTGATGGGAAGAAGAAAGGAATTTTTCCTCTCTCTTTGAAAAGCTGCAAGATGGCCCTGGGGGAGACCACCAAGGCCCCCAACTTCAGGTCTCCAGAACCTGAGCTATGCGAACGGGGCCCCCGCCCCTCCCGGGGTGTGCTGTCAGAGACTCAAGAAATCAGCAGAGAACACCCCCAGCTGCACCAGTAGCGGTAACTGAGGCAGGCAATGTACCACTTCAACGATTTTTCTCTCTCGCCCTGTTCTTTCTTTCTGTGCTAATGAACCTTTGGATTTTAGATCCGAGAGGACTGGCCCAGCCACGTGCTGTTTGGAGAAGATCCAAGTATATATTGACCTGGGACTGTGGCTGGACCCTTTGGGGCCCAGAAGAATCTGTTTTAATAACCTCTCCCCGAGTAAAAGGAAGCTGCTGATCTGGGCTTTTGAAGCCGCTAGGGAATCTGTGGGTTTGCTTGTGTGGTTTCTGGCTGGCCAGCGGGGCTGGCAGAGGTACATTTGTAGTTGGTTTGATTTGCCTTAGTGAGAAGGAAAGCCCAGCCTGGGCTGTAAGTGGCCCGGTTTCAAGTAAAAACACTCTGGGTTGGTTCTCTTACCTATGCCCAGGAACCCTGTCATATTACAGGGCATAAAATGGAGGTGTTGGGGAAGAACATACATGCCCAGCCCATCTGGAGAGCTGTGAGGGGCACCCCAGTGTTTGCAGGGCAGGGTGCTCTGGCACCCCCTGGGATCCTGCAGCCTTGGCCCCGTCATACTTGGGTGGCAGGGACCAGGGATCCCTGGGAGTCTGTGGGGCTGGCTCCCACACAGCCCAGCTTTGCCTGCAGACCAGCGAGGGCCATGCCAAGGGACAGAGCGGAGCAGGACCAGGCAGCTGCTCTGCAGGGAGAGGGAGGGGCATAGCTCCTGCTCAGCAGGATGGGCCAGGGCAGGGGTGACCCTCGACACTCTGTCAGCCACGACCCACCTCCCCATTGCTCCAGACAAGCCCCACACAGCAGCAAGGAGAAGCCGGAGCAGGCAGAGGGAACAGGTTTGGCCAGGCAGATGGTGCCCCTGACCCCAGGGGGGTTCGACTGGAGCCCAGGGATACCCTAGGGATGCCCAGCCAGCCCCTGGATGCGCCTGATCCGTCCCCAGCCCCATGCTGTGGGTCTGACCCTGGAAGATGTTTCCACTCCACCTCGCAGGGCTGGCTGTGCTCCCCAGGCCTACAGGCAGGGGGTCTCCAGCACAGCTCTTCGCACAGAGCCGGGAGCGTGCAGACAGGGATGCCAGAGATGCCGTCTGGGTTGGACGTTCCAGACCCCAGCCTTAGCCCCTGCAGGGCTGGTGCCGAACACGCTGTGCTCCTGGCAGCCGTGGTTAGAACCGGCGCTCATGGGAACAGCCCCAGCGGGACTCCTCCGGGGAAGAAGGGCAGAGGGACGGGGCCCTTCGCTGTACGAGCCGGAAGTGCAGGCCAGTCCCAGGCACAGAGGCCCAGGCGGGCTGGCCTAGGCTCTAGCTGGTGAACTGTTCACTGGGCAGACAGACCCACAGGAACAGAACCACCCAGGTGATGGGAGCCCGGCAGCCAGCCTCTTTCCTACACCCCACCAGCCAGCCGCAGGGCCCCGGCTCCGGGGATGCTGCTCCTGGCTTAGCCACCAGGGTGCGCTCTGAGGCTGTTAGTCCCGTCACCTGAGTGAGCCACACTGGCGGGCTCAGTGTCTCAATCTCACAGAGGGGAAACTGAGGCACGGGGGGACCAGGCCTAAAAGCTCATCGGGGACCCATGCGGGGTGGGGGGGCACGTCTCTGTCTCTGTTCTGGGCGTTCTGCCCGGCACGATTGTCAGAAGGGTTGAGCTTCCAGAACTCCCTCTGGCCAAACCCGGATCTGGGGCTGCTCAGCACCACCACGACGAGGCCCTGGGCCTCTCCAGCTGGGCTCCACCAAACGGAAGGACTCAAAGCCAAACGGGGGCTTGCCGTAGCTCGCCTAGGGCGCGGGCAGGAGCGGGACTGGCACTTGGCTCCCAGCTCAGGATCTATGCACAGAACCAGGCTGTGCCACGCTGCTAGACAGGACATGGGTCTGCCCAGACACTGGGTCAGTGGCCCCCCTGGCTGTGCACACACCTGGCATTGCCACTGCCTCGGAGACCAGCAGGGAGCTGACAAAGTCCCAAGCCTGGCAGCAGGCAGGGTCTGCATGAAAGCCTCATCCCCGCCCCCCGGCAGAGCCTGCCACAGCAGGGCACCAGGCGGGCTTGGGAAATAGGTGGGCGAGGCCAGGGACCTTGCAGAGGCCCGGGTCTGGCTCACCTGGACACTGCAGTCCCCCCCAGTGATCCCGCTAAGCTGTTCTACCTGTGTGTGGAATAAACGCTACCCGCACCGAGACGTGGGGGTGTGCTGCACCCACAGCACCACACAGCCAGCTGTGGGCGTTGTGCTAATCATGTGGACGGCCCCCAAGCGCCCAGCTCACAGGGAACACTGGCAGAACCACTCTGGCTTTTCTCTAGCCGTATTCAGAGGCCTAGAGCTCTTCTGCAGCCAGAAAGAGCAGCACCAGTAACTGAAGCTACAGGTCACATACTCACATTCCACCTACACGTCAGTGCAACAGGGTCACGCCAGGCTGCTGAAAGGAGACCCCATCCTAATGCCACCCACCGTTAGCAGAGAAAGACACAGATCTCAAGATGGGTAAAGAACACTTAGCTACCAGCACTTCGTCCGGCAAGCCATGACCTCCCAATAGCTGAGGGTGTGGAATCCCCATTCGGTGGTGATTGTCTTCTTTCTACTGTTTGCTGTATAATCTGTCTGGCTTGTAATTGCTCCTGTCTGCTGTGTAATTAATTTTGCTAGGTCAAGGTGACTAGTACCAGAGGGTAGCTGAGTTAGTCTGTATTTCAAAACCAAGAGGTCCTGTGGCACCTTATAGGCAAAGCAGGTCTTTGCCCACGAAAGCTCATGTTCCAAAATATCAGTTAGTCTATAAGGTGCCACCAGGCTCCTTGCTGTCTGTTAGGTGGTGGGTTCTGATGGGTTAGGTAATTCTGTGACAGTAGGTTATGACTGGTCAGTAAAATTATGCTAAAATAATTGGTCAAGGTAGAGCTAAGCAAGTTCCACTGGAGTGCAAGAAAGAAAAAGGAGGAAGGAAAGAACATCAAGCAGGAAGGGAAGAAGGATGGAAGAAGGAACTCCTGAAGGAGGACTCACCCCCCCAAGACCAGCACTGCCGGACCCTGAGCTGCAGCAGCAGCCAGCATCCAGAGAGTGACTTTGTCTTTCCCAGCGGGGGAAGGCTGCTGCCCTGTCGGGATCGGTGAGCACGACACAGTGTGCTTAGCGTGTGTGCTGCTTCTTGGTAACTGTAAATACCTAGCAACTAAGCATATTCCTGTGTGCGGCTTTTTCAGTGGCACAGACCCTGCAGAGCCGCAGGGAATTACACCCTGAGCCCTAGGGACTGGGTAAAGGTGCGTGTGTCCCTGAGTGTGGAAGGGAGAAAGAAGTTTGTGTGGGTAACACCCTCCCGCCCGCCTCGCCTCGCCAGCGCTCCTCACCTTTCTCCGTCTGCTCGATGATCTGCCGCAGGGCCTTCTTCAGGCTGTTGGCTCTCAGCATCAGCTGCTCCCTGGATCTGAAGACCCTGGGCACAGGGCTGGGCTTGAAGCTGCTGCCCTGGCTGCTCTCCTTGGCCTCGGGTTCGGCCAGCGCAGCCTGCACGCTCCCCTCGGGCACAACGGCCGCCTGGGACTCCTCGCTCAGCTCCCGCACCAGGGAGTCCAGCTTCTCGCTCAGCAGCGCACACTGCGGGGCAGGAGCTGGTCACGCCAGGGCACAGGCATTCACTGACATCCCGGCCCAGCACCCAGCTGCTCCTCCAGGCGGGCCGGAGGGAACAGCCCCTCAGCAGCGCAGCGCAGCACAGCGGGGCAGTCCCAGGCAATGGGAACCCGCAGGGGAAGGCCCAGGCTCCCACCCAGGCTCTGCCACGACCGCGGGTGGGCAGCACCGTGAGTGATGGGACCCGGGCAGCACCTCTGCCAGGACGCACCTTGCGAGCCATGGTGTCGGCCTCCTGCTTGTTCTCAGTGGCCCGCTCGTAGGCCTTGCCCACCTCGGCCACGAAGTCGTTCACTGTTCCGCACAGGAACCTGCGGGGACAGCAGCAGCCGGGGGCAGAGCCCGGCCCCGGTGAGACAGGAACTCTGGGGTGCTTCCCACACCCCTTGCCCTGCAGCCAGGGCTGTGACCCCCAGCCAGGCACACTGCTCCCCACCAGCTGGCACAGGGAGCTCCCAGCCCCACAAGGGAGCCCCCGTGGACAGGCCCAGCTGTGCCAGCCTTCAGTGAGCGTGGCAGCGTTTGGTGCTGGGGCTGTCTGACGGCCAGGCAGCCGGGATCACTCCAGCAGTGCCCTGGACGAGCCTCTGCCCGAGGGGAACCACAGCTGTCTGGGACTGCATGGCTCAGAGCCATGGGACAGGGCATGCCACCTTTCCCCATTCGGGCCCAGCCCGGAGCCAAAGGCGCTACCAGCTGTGCAATGATTTGGGGCCCCCGGTACCAAGCTCCCTGGCGCAGCCCATCAGAGGTACTCAGCACCCTACTCGCACCAACCCAGCCAGGTCACAGAGCTGCCCCTCAGCCACACAGCTCTGCCCTGTTGGCACTGCCAGCTGAGCCCGAGGGCGGGTCGGTCTGAGATCCCAGCAGACCCCAGAGAAAGCCAAGCAGGCTGGGCGCTGCTAGGCCAGCCAGCTGGAGGGAGCTTGCCCTCCTGCCTGACCCTTGCCGCTCCCAGTGCACCCACAGCGTGCAGGGGGGTGACCCTTGCTGGCCGGAGCCCCCTTACTTTGCAGAAGAAATCACAACCGCATGCTTGTCGGATTCCAGGATCTTGGCCAGGTGGAAGGCCACGGAGTCAGCATAGTGAGAGATCTGGACCTGTGTGACCCGAAGGGATGGGGCATTTCCAGAGCCGCAGCGGCCATTCTCCCAGTGCCCGACCTGGAGCCTCCTGCACTAGCCAGGCCAGGCAACTGCAGGCTGAACGCGTCCCTGAACTTGGCGGTGGGGGGACACTAGCGGAAGGGGTGGAACTCAGTGCCTGAGGTGCTGGAGTGGGACTCAGACCCTATTCCCAGCACCGTTCTGTGCCTCAGCTTCCCCATCCTGCTCCACTCCAATTCTCTGCATGCCTTGGGGTGGGGCGGGGGCACCAGGTACCTGCCACTCTTCTGTTGGCATCCAGAATGGCCCCAGCAGCCATCACTCTGCAGTGGGGCTCAGTGGGGCACCAATAGCCCAGACTTCCGAGCGGCCCTTGTCCTGGGCAACAGGTTTCATTCGCTCCCGGCTGTGAAATACTCGGCACTCGTGAGGTGGGACAGGCTGGGGGAGCACACGGGATGGGAATGTGGCCATTGCATGGGAGCTCTGAAGAGCTGATGGCTACAGAGACCAGATGGAGGGAGAGGGAAACTGAGGCACGGGGAGAGGGTGGTCACCCAGCAGCCAGAGCCAGATGCAGAGCTCAGCCCTGCTGACTTCCAGAGCAGTGCTCTATCTGCTAGGACACGCCGCCCCCCACCCCCCCACGAACTGACTGTGGTGCAGAGGGAGCCTCGCCACTCAGCAGTGGCACGCCTCTGTGCAGCCCACCAGGCCCTTTAGCCTCCACCCAAGGCAGGCCAGGCCCACACAGCCAGAGCCTGCCCCCTGCTTTCCAGCCCCCTTACTGCTAGTCGCTTCACAATCACCGAGGGTGGGAAAACTGACCCTGCAGGTCAGGCTGAGAACTGCTGAACTCATTTCACCCGGGAAGGGAATCCTGCTCCCACCAAAGCTGTGAGCGCTGCAGCCTCCCCCTCCAGCTCCCTGGTAGAGGCTGGCTCCGTGCAAGCAGCCCGCCTCAACCCGTGCAGGTAGCAGACATGCACAGGAGGGGTCTGACCACG
This sequence comes from Carettochelys insculpta, assembly GCF_033958435.1. Taxonomy (NCBI): domain Eukaryota; kingdom Metazoa; phylum Chordata; order Testudines; family Carettochelyidae; genus Carettochelys; species Carettochelys insculpta. Next base: position 45,513,268 of record NC_134149.1, on the reverse strand, counting down.
GGAGCTGCAGTTCCATGCCCCGGCCCCACTAGGCCACGCTGTGCCCCCTCCGCCGCCACCCCCCAGCCTCGAGCACTGCACCTGAATGCAGGAATCCCCATTCTCCTCCTCTTTGATGGGTGGGGGCGACTGCTTGGGCGCCTCGTAGGTCAGGATGCTCCACCTGGCAGAGGCAGAGACAGGACACTTGGTACTGGTGCCCAGCCCGGCAGCTGGAGCCTGGGGGCGGCCCCGGGGAGCTCCTGGCAGACGCTCGGCTGGGCTGGGCGTGATGTCACTGGGTTTTTTAAATTGGCTGTGAACAGGGCTCTTCTCTTGGAAAAAAGGGGGCTGGAACTCTGCCCCCCAGGCTTAACCCCTCCACATAGCCCCAACGGGCACCAGGCTTCACCCCCAACCTCCCCAGCCCCAACCTGCCACCAGCCTTAACCCCCAACCTCTCCAGGCCCAATGGGCACCAGGCTTCACCCCCAACCTCCCCAGCCCCAACCTGCCACCAGCCTTAACCCCCAACCTCCCCAGACCCAATGGGCACCAGGCTTCACCCCCAACCTCCCCAGCCCCAACCTGCCGCCAGCCTTAACCCCCAACCTCCCCAGGCCCAACGGGCACCAGGCTTCACCCCCAACCTCCCCAGCCCCAACCTGCCACCAGCCTTAACCCCTAACCTCCCCAGCCCCAACGGGCACCAGGCTTCACCCCCAACCTCCCCAGCCCCAACGGGCACCAGCCTTAACCCCCAACCTCCCCAGCCCCAACCTACCGCCAGCCTTAACCCCTAACCTCCCCAGCCCCAACGGGCACCAGGCTTCACCCCCAACCTCCCCAGCCCCAACGGGCACCAGGCTTCACCCCCAACCTCCCCAGCCCCAACCTGCCACCAGCCTTAACCCCCAACCTCCCCAGCCCCAATGGGCACCAGGCTTCACCCCCAACCTCCCCAGCCCCAACCTGCCGCCAGCCTTAACCCCCAACCTCCCCAGGCCCAACGGGTACCAGGCTTCACCCCCAACCTCCCCAGCCCCAACCTGCCACCAGCCTTAACCCCCAACCTCCCCAGGCCCAACGGGCACCAGGCTTCACCCCCAACCTCCCCAGCCCCAACGGGCACCAGGCTTCACCCCCAACCTCCCCAGCCCCAACGGGCACCAGGCTTCACCCCCAACCTCCCCACCAGCCTTAATCCCCAACCTCCCCAGCCCCAACGGGCACCAGGCTTCACCCCCAACCTCCCCAGCCCCAACGGGCACCAGCCTTAACCCCCAACCTCCCCAGCCCCAACGGGCACCAGGCTTCACCCCCAACCTCCCCACCAGCCTTAATCCCCAACCTCCCCAGCCCCAACGGGCACCAGGCTTCACCCCCAACCTCCCCAGCCCCAACGGGCACCAGCCTTAACCCCCAACCTCCCCAGCCCCAACCTGCCGCCAGCCTTAACCCCTGTGATGGAGTGGGGGAAGTGCATGTGTGAGACTCAGGCTGGATGTGTGAGACAAGCAGAGCAGCTCTCAGCGGCTAAGCATGACCCTGGGGCTATAACCTAGGCTGGCACATAACACCTCTGCCCTGAACACAGAGCAGGAAGGAGCTGAGCTGGGTTTGAATCAGAGGCGGCAGTTAGAAGCTGGGGGGAGAGGGAGCTGGAAGGCGGCCAGCCTGGCGAGGGGGGAAACTACACCCCAGAAGGGCACCCCTCGGGCTCCTCTCCCCAGGACAAGTTGGAATGACTGTCTCTGCCGGCTGCACTGACTCTTCTGTAAGAAACTGGGCCTCTGTCGCCTCATAAACTTCCTGTTCTACCTGTGGAGTGAGAGTCACTCCTGCCTGCGGCCAGGGTGCAGTGCTTGGGGACCCCTGAACCCTATCAACCCCCAACCTCCCCAGCCCCAACCTGCCGCCAGCCTTAACCCCCGACCGCTCCCCCAAGGCAGGATTCAGCAGCATTTCAGAAGGAGCCACACGCTGTGCTCCTTCGCCAGCCGCCACGTTCCCTTCTGCGCTGCTGTGCGGCCCCCCACAGCGCAGCAAGGGCAGCTCCCCGACCTGCCACGCCAAAGGAGCCACGTGCAGCCCAGAGCGGCCCAGCTGCCTCTCAGAAAGGGCGGCCGCAGAAAAGGAGGCGGTGGTGCGTTCCACGGGGGAAAGGCCCTGGAGATGGGCGCCCTTCTGTGAGCAGCGTATCTATCGGCACCCAGCCTCGCGCCAGGTGGGCCGAGTGAAACGAATCAGTCTAATGAAAGCTGCCGTGCCGAGTCTGCCCGCGTGACTTTTCCGTCTGTGCCGCATGGTGCACACGAAATGCTTTAGTGCCGGGTTTCGCCATAGCAGGTGCGACTGCCTCCCCAGCCGGGGGCACGGACCAAACAAAGGGACAGATTCCCTGGCGCCCAAGACACACCTCAGGAATTTGGGACTGTCCCCCGGCGTGCAGCCAATGGCAGAGCCTGGCTCACAAGGGCCTATGGGAAGAAGCAAGGACTTTTTCTCTCCACTGGGAAAACTATCCGACGACCCTGGCAGTGACCATCTCGGTTCCAGTTCTGGCTCCAGAATTCAGTCTTCCAGCAATGAAAACGACACAGCCTGGAATCAAGCCCCTAATGGGATGGACTTTGAGAGACTTCAGCAGAGAACATCACCGGCTGCACCAGTAGCTGTAATGGACGCAGGCAATGTGCCACTGCAACAGTTGCTCTCTCGCCCTGTTCTTTTTCTTTCTTTCTTTCTGTGTTAATGAACCTTTAGATCCGAGAGGACTGGCCCAGCCGCGTGCTGTTTGGACAAGATCCAAGTATATATTGACCTGGGACTGCGGCCAGGAAGAATCCGTGTGGAGTTGGTGAAATAGGTTTTAAGACCCTCTCACCCGAGCAGGGGGCTGTTGGTCTGGGCAGTTGGACCAGTTGAAGAATCTGTGGGTTTGCTTGTGTGGCTTCTGGCTGGCCAGTGGGGCTGGCAGAGGTACTTTTGAGCTGGTGCTATTTGCCCTAGTGAGAGGGAAATCCCAGCCTGGGGCTGGAAGAGCCCTGAATTTAAGCAAATATACTCTGGGTTGATTCCCTTAGCTGTGTCCAGACACCCAGTCCTATCACAGTGGGACAGGGATCTGCCGGACATGGGCCCTCCCCACAGGCTGCAGCAAGGGTGGGAGCCATTGCCCCTGTCCTGGCCAGGCCCTGCTGCCTGGGAGGAAGGAGAAAGGCAGCCATCAGGCTTGGCAGCCTGCAGAGTCCAAGGAGCGCAGAGCCAGGCTCCTGAGACTCCAGGCCCAGTGGCTGTGAGGTGTGCCCTGCCCAGCCCAGCCCTGCCCAGCCCACGGCCCTGCTCACCTGTCCAGCATCTTGGTGCTCGCCCGCTCCAGCTTCTCCAGCACCTGCAGCAGCTGGGTGTCGTCGTCACAGAGACTGCCCCAGCCCAGCACCCGGGCCAGGTCGTTGCCCGTCCCCAGGGGCAGGACACCAAGCTGGCACTGCCACGGCAAGGAAAGAGTAGTAAGCTGGGTCCGTGCCATCCACGAGCCCAGCCACGGCCTCGAGGTGGGCTGCTGCTGGCACAGGCAGTGCAGGGGGGCGGAGGGGTCTGTCAATGGGTCTGGGCAAGATTCCAGCTCACACTCAGCCATTCCAGGGATGCTGGGGAAGGAGGCTGCCTCCCCGGGGTGTGCTGGAAATGGGCCCAGCTAGCAGGCTCCGCAGGACCTGTGTCCCCGGCCCTGGCGACACACTCCCAGCCGGTGCCGGCTCAGGAGGGCTCTGGGAAGCAGCTCCTGGCAGTCAAGACTCAGCCCTGGGAAAGGCCAGGCGCTTTGCCGATGCCCAGGCCCCGAGCAGCCCTCAGAGACACCGAGAGGGTGGGAGGCGACTGACACAGACGGAGAGGCAGGAGGACTCTCCTCACCTGCTTGTGCAATCCCAGCGCGTCGATTTCGGACAGCACCCAGCCCACACTGCCATCTCCCCCACACACCAGGATCCGGAAGGTGGAGAACTTCTGGAAGAGCCGCAGGCTGGCAAGGGACACAGAGAGGAGCCGGGGTCAGGGCTGGACAAGCCCCAGCTGCAGGGCTCAGCTCGGCTCGGCTCCCTCACACCTGTCCTTCCCCCTCCACAGGCCGACGGCAGGGCTTGTGCCCGTCACCAGTACGTCTGACCCTCCCCTGGCCCTGCTCTGCTGACATGGGCTGGCGCCGAGCTGAGCACCCACGGGGCGAAGATCTCAGAGCCCAGACAGCTGCGGTGCCCTGCACAGCCCCAGGCATTGCCCCCCCTGCCCTCGGCTCGGGACTGGGCAGCAGGGTGATCACTGTGCAGCCAGACCCACTGCACACAGCAGAGAGCGGGGCAGCAGCAGGGGGCACAGGGGTGCAGGATGGGGACAGGGCAGCGGGGGAACGAAGAGGGGGAGGGGCAGCAGAGGGCATGGGGGGGTTGGGCAGCAGGGGGTGCAGAGGGGGGACAGGGAGGGGGCCTGGCAGTGGGGGTGCGGGGGGCCAGGCAGGAGAGGGTGCAGAGGTGGGACAGGGAGGGGGCCTGGCAGTGGGGGTGCGGGGGGCAGGCAGGAGGGGGTGCAGAGGTGGGACAGGGAGGGGGCCGGGCAGTGGGGGTGCGGGGGGCAGGCAGGAGGGGGTGCAGAGGCGGGACAGGGAGGGGGCCGGGCAGTGGGGGTGCGGGGGGCCAGGCAGGAGGGGGTGCAGAGGGGGGACAGTGAGGGGGCTGGGCAGCGGGGGGTGCAGGGGGAGGCCAGGCCTTGGGCTCGCTGTCACTCACCCCAGATGAGGGCCCCCGTTCATGAGGTCGAAGACTTGGGCGGGGTTGAGGAACTGCTTGAACTTGCGCAGGAACTTGACGCCCTGGTTGTCGCCGCTCTTGGAGTTGACGAAGGCCAGCAAGGGGCTGGAGCAGGCCGAGGGGCAGGTGGCCTTCCAGAAGCCTGGGGAAAGCCGGCACCGGTGAGCAGGGCTCTGGCCAGGGCCAAGTGTCTGCTCTGCTCCCCGCTGCCCGCGTATCGCCAGGGCCCCAGCGCCAGGGCGGGGAAATGCTCCCACTTGCCGTTCCGAGACCTGCCGACCACCAGGCCCCGCGGCGAGGGGACTAAGCGAAGACCCTTCTCTGCAGCCTGTGGGAGTCAGGGCTGGGGAGGGAGAACGCTGCAGCCCCCGAGAGGAAGGAGACAGCCAGAAGCGTGCAGGCAGGGAGGTGAGGAAGGGCCCGGGGAAGGCAGCCAGCATGGAGTGCGACGTGGGCAGCGTGTCTGATGCTCCAGGGAGCTTGGGCCTTGAAAGCCAAACTCTGCTGCTGCGAACTGGCCCGTGACATCCCGGCGGCGACACTGAGCGGGCTGCTATCAGCTCACCCCCTCTGAGGGCCGCACAGCCCAGCTCCAGCAGCCCCAGGCAGCAAGTTGCACCAAGCCTGCCTCCCCCAGGTGCGCGAAGGGGCAGCCTGCCTCCGCCTCTCCAGCGGGACAGCATGTGCAGGGGTGGGAGACAGGCTGGGGACAGGCGGGTTATTGGCAGCACAGCCAAGGAGCTGTTCTGTTAAACGCCTGGCTGCTGCTCCGCCAGCGTCTGTGAGTAACCAGAGACGCAGCTGAGCCACCGGATGACAGAGGCAGCAAAGTCATTAATAACCAAGCCAGCAAATATCCGGAGGAGGGGACCATATGGAGCTGAGCCCACGGTAGCTGGAAGCCTCTCAAGAGCACCGAGGTTTAGCTGCAAACCCCCAGCCGCCAGCACTCCCGCCCTGGGGACTCCTGGCAGACTGGCACTGAGGCAGGCCTCGGGAGCTGGAGCACCTGCATGCCAAGGGTGTGCAAGAGAGGCCGGGGCTGAGGTGCAGCAGGGGAGCTCTGGACTCCACACGAAAGGCAGCTGAGCTTCCTAAAGCAAAACCCAGCCCAGCACACTCATGCCATGCCAGGACAAGGCCCCAGTGGTGCACGCACACTGGCCCAGTAGAGCAGGTGTCTGCGCTCAGGGCCGGGAAGGGCGATGGAGCCCACGCCCCTCGACAGAGCCAGGCGGGTTAGGGCGACAGCGGCATGCGGCAAACAGAGGGCAGCAGGGCCAAGGGCCAGTTCTGGCTGGACATGGGGTCCACTGGCTGCCCTCAGGGTTCATTGCCAGCTGCAGCCCTGTCCAAGACCTGCCCAGCACCCTGGCCAAAGGCGTGGAAACCACGGCACTGGGCCGCGGAGGAGAGCCTGTGTCAGAGCCAGGGATGGAACGAAGCACAACGTCCAGGGGCTGCAGGGAGAAAAGCCGCAGCCAGAGGACCGAGGAGCAGTGGGCCTGGTGCTGTGGCTGGTGAACAATCACAAGAATGGGGTGGGCAAACTACAGCCTGCAGCCGTATCTAACCCCTCGGATCTTGTCATCCAGCCCTCGAACACTGCTGTGCTGCCGAGCGCTCCTGCCGGGGATTGGGGCTGGGGGTCTGTTCCGTCCCACCCGCCCAGCGCTCCCCCCGGGGAATGGGGTCGGGGCCTGTTCCGTCCCACCCGCCCAGCGCTCCCCCCGGGGAATGGGGTCGGGTTCTGTTCCGTCCCACCCGCCCAGCGCTCCCGCCGGGGAATGGGGTCGGGGTTCTGTTCCGTCCCACCCGCCCAGCGCTCCCGCCGGGGAATGGGGTCGGGGCCTGTTCCGTCCCACCCGCCCAGCGCTCCCGCCGGGGATTGGGGTCGGGTTCTGTTCCGTCCCACCCGCCCAGCGCTCCCGCCGGGGAATGGGGTCGGGGTTCTGTTCCGTCCCACCCGCCCAGCGCTCCCGCCGGGGAATGGGGTCGGGGCCTGTTCCGTCCCACCCGCCCAGCGCTCCCGCCGGGGATTGGGGCTGGGGTTCTGTTCCGTCCCACCCGCCCAGCGCTCCCGCCGGGGAATGGGGTCGGGGCCTGTTCCGTCCCACCCGCCCAGCGCTCCCGCCGGGGATTGGGGCTGGGGTTCTGTTCCGTCCCACCCGCCCAGAGCTCCCCCCGGGGATTGGGGTCGGGGTCTGTTCCGTCCCACCCGCCCAGCGCTCCCCCCGGGGAATGGGGTCGGGGTCTGTTCCGTCCCACCCGCCCAGCGCTCCTGCCGGGGATTGGGGCTGGGGGTCTGTTCCGTCCCACCCGCCCAGCGCTCCCGCCGGGGATTGGGGCTGGGGTTCTGTTCCGTCCCACCCGCCCAGCGCTCCTGCCGGGGATTGGGGCTGGGGGTCTGTTCTGTCCCACCCGCCCAGCGCTCCCCCCGGGGAATGGGGTCGGGGTCTGTTCCGTCCCACCCGCCCAGCGCTCCCCCCGGGGAATGGGGTCGGGGCCTGTTCCGTCCCACCCGCCCAGCGCTCCCGCCGGGGAATGGGGTCGGGGCCTGTTCCGTCCCACCCGCCCAGCGCTCCCGCCGGGGATTGGGGTCGGGTTCTGTTCCGTCCCACCCGCCCAGCGCTCCCGCCGGGGAATGGGGTCGGGGTTCTGTTCCGTCCCACCCGCCCAGCGCTCCCGCCGGGGAATGGGGTCGGGGCCTGTTCCGTCCCACCCGCCCAGCGCTCCCGCCGGGGATTGGGGCTGGGGTTCTGTTCCGTCCCACCCGCCCAGCGCTCCCGCCGGGGAATGGGGTCGGGGCCTGTTCCGTCCCACCCGCCCAGCGCTCCCGCCGGGGATTGGGGCTGGGGTTCTGTTCCGTCCCACCCGCCCAGAGCTCCCCCCGGGGATTGGGGTCGGGGTCTGTTCCGTCCCACCCGCCCAGCGCTCCCCCCGGGGAATGGGGTCGGGGTCTGTTCCGTCCCACCCGCCCAGCGCTCCTGCCGGGGATTGGGGCTGGGGGTCTGTTCCGTCCCACCCGCCCAGCGCTCCCGCCGGGGATTGGGGCTGGGGTTCTGTTCCGTCCCACCCGCCCAGCGCTCCTGCCGGGGATTGGGGCTGGGGGTCTGTTCTGTCCCACCCGCCCAGCGCTCCCCCCGGGGAATGGGGTCGGGGTCTGTTCCGTCCCACCCGCCCAGCGCTCCCCCCGGGGAATGGGGTCGGGGCCTGTTCCGTCCCACCCGCCCAGCGCTCCCCCCAGGGAATGGGGCTGGGGTTCTGTTCCGTCCCACCCGCCCAGCGCTCCCGCCGGGGAATGGGGCTGGGGTTCTGTTCCGTCCCACCCGCCCAGCGCTCCCGCCGGGGAATGGGGTCGGGGTTCTGTTCCGTCCCACCCGCCCAGCGCTCCCCCCGGGGATTGGGGTCGGGGCCTGTTCCGTCCCACCCGCCCAGCGCTCCCGCCGGGGATTGGGGTCGGGGTTCTGTTCCGTCCCACCCGCCCAGCGCTCCCCCCGGGGAATGGGGTCGGGGCCTGTTCCGTCCCACCCGCCCAGCGCTCCCGCCGGGGATTGGGGTCGGGTTCTGTTCCGTCCCACCCGCCCAGCGCTCCCGCCGGGGAATGGGGTCGGGGTTCTGTTCCGTCCCACCCGCCCAGCGCTCCCCCCGGGGAATGGGGCTGGGGTTCTGTTCCGTCCCACCCGCCCAGCGCTCCCGCCGGGGAATGGGGTCGGGGTTCTGTTCCGTCCCACCCGCCCAGCGCTCCCCCCGGGGAATGGGGTCGGGGCCTGTTCCGTCCCACCCGCCCAGCGCTCCCGCCGGGGATTGGGGTCGGGTTCTGTTCCGTCCCACCCGCCCAGCGCTCCCGCCGGGGAATGGGGTCGGGGTTCTGTTCCGTCCCACCCGCCCAGCGCTCCCGCCGGGGAATGGGGTCGGGGCCTGTTCCGTCCCACCCGCCCAGCGCTCCCGCCGGGGATTGGGGCTGGGGTTCTGTTCCGTCCCACCCGCCCAGCGCTCCCGCCGGGGAATGGGGTCGGGGCCTGTTCCGTCCCACCCGCCCAGCGCTCCCGCCGGGGATTGGGGCTGGGGTTCTGTTCCGTCCCACCCGCCCAGAGCTCCCCCCGGGGATTGGGGTCGGGGTCTGTTCCGTCCCACCCGCCCAGCGCTCCCCCCGGGGAATGGGGTCGGGGTCTGTTCCGTCCCACCCGCCCAGCGCTCCCCCCGGGGAATGGGGTCGGGGTTCTGTTCCGTCCCACCCGCCCAGCGCTCCCCCCGGGGAATGGGGTCGGGGTTCTGTTCCGTCCCACCCGCCCAGCGCTCCCCCCGGGGAATGGGGTCGGGGTCTGTTCCGTCCCACCCGCCCAGCGCTCCCCCCGGGGAATGGGGTCGGGGTCTGTTCCGTCCCACCCGCCCAGCGCTCCCGCCGGGGATTGGGGCTGGGGTTCTGTTCCGTCCCACCCGCCCAGCGCTCCCGCCGGGGAATGGGGTCGGGGCCTGTTCCGTCCCACCCGCCCAGCGCTCCCCCCGGGGAATGGGGTCGGGGTCTGTTCCGTCCCACCCGCCCAGCGCTCCCCCCGGGGAATGGGGTCGGGGTCTGTTCCGTCCCACCCGCCCAGAGCTCCCCCCGGGGATTGGGGTCGGGGTTCTGTTCCGTCCCACCCACCCAGAGCTCCCTCCGGGGAATGGGGTCGGGGTTCTGTTCCGTCCCACCCGCCCAGCGCTCCCCCCGGGGAATGGGGTCGGGGTTCTGTTCCGTCCCACCCGCCCAGCGCTCCCCCCGGGGAATGGGGTCGGGGTTCTGTTCCGTCCCACCCGCCCAGCGCTCCCCCCGGGGAATGGGGTCGGGGTCTGTTCCGTCCCACCCGCCCAGCGCTCCCGCCGGGGAATGGGGTCGGGTTCTGTTCCGTCCCACCCGCCCAGTGCTCCCCCCGGGGAATGGGGTCGGGGTCTGTTCCGTCCCACCCGCCCAGCGCTCCCCCCGGGGAATGGGGTCGGGGTCTGTTCCGTCCCACCCGCCCAGCGCTCCCGCCGGGGAATGGGGCTGGGGTTCTGTTCTGTCCCACCCGCCCAGCGCTCCCGCCGGGGAATGGGGTCGGGGCCTGTTCCGTCCCACCCGCCCAGCGCTCCCCCCGGGGATTGGGGTCGGGTTCTGTTCCGTCCCACCCGCCCAGCGCTCCCCCCGGGGAATGGGGCTGGGGTTCTGTTCTGTCCCACCCGCCCAGCGCTCCCGCCGGGGAATGGGGTCGGGGCCTGTTCCGTCCCACCCGCCCAGCGCTCCCGCCGGGGAATGGGGTCGGGGTCTGTTCCGTCCCACCCGCCCAGCGCTCCCGCCGGGGAATGGGGTCGGGGCCTGTTCCGTCCCACCCGCCCAGCGCTCCCGCCGGGGAATGGGGTCGGGGTCTGTTCCGTCCCACCCGCCCAGCGCTCCCGCCGGGGAATGGGGTCGGGGCCTGTTCCGTCCCACCCGCCCAGCGCTCCCGCCGGGGATTGGGGCTGGGGGTCTGTTCCGTCCCACCCGCCCAGCGCTCCCGCCGGGGAATGGGGCTGGGGTTCTGTTCCGTCCCACCCGCCCAGCGCTCCCGCCGGGGATTGGGGTCGGGGTCTGTTCCGTCCCACCCGCCCAGCGCTCCCTCCAGGGAATGGGGTCGGGGTTCTGTTCCGTCCCACCCGCCCAGCGCTCCCGCCGGGGATTGGGGTCGGGTTCTGTTCCGTCCCACCCGCCCAGCGCTCCCGCCGGGGATTGGGGTCGGGTTCTGTTCTGTCCCACCCGCCCAGCGCTCCCGCCGGGGAATGGGGTCGGGGTTCTGTTCCGTCCCACCCGCCCAGCGCTCCCGCCGGGGATTGGGGTCGGGGTCTGTTCCGTCCCACCCGCCCAGCGCTCCCCCCGGGGAATGGGGCTGGGGTTCTGTTCCGTCCCACCCGCCCAGCGCTCCCCCCGGGGAATGGGGTCGGGGTTCTGTTCCGTCCCACCCGCCCAGCGCTCCCGCCGGGGATTGGGGTCGGGGTCTGTTCCGTCCCACCCGCCCAGCGCTCCTGCCGGGTATTGGGGCTGGGGCTCTGTTCCGTCCCACCCGCCCAGCGCTCCCCCCGGGGAATGGGGTCGGGGTCTGTTCCGTCCCACCCGCCCAGCGCTCCTGCCGGGTATTGGGGCTGGGGCTCTGTTCCGTCCCACCCGCCCAGCGCTCCCCCCGGGGAATGGGGTCGGGGTTCTGTTCCGTCCCACCCGCCCAGCGCTCCCGCCGGGGAATGGGGTCAGGTTCTGTTCCGTCCCACCCGCCCAGCGCTCCCGCCGGGGATTGGGGTCGGGGTCTGTTCCGTCCCACCCGCCCAGCGCTCCCGCCGGGGATTGGGGTCAGGGTCTGTTCCGTCCCACCCGCCCAGCGCTCCTCCCGGGGAATGGGGCTGGGGTTCTGTTCCATCCCACCCGCCCAGCGCTCCTGCCGGGGATTGGGGTCGGGGTCGGGGTCGGGGTCTGTTCCGTCCCACCCGCCCAGCGCTCCTGCCGGGGATTGGGGCTGGGGTTCTGTTCCGTCCCACCCGCCCAGCGCTCCCCCCGGGGAATGGGGTCGGGGTCTGTTCCGTCCCACCCGCCCAGCGCTCCCGCCGGGGATTGGGGTCGGGGTCTGTTCCGTCCCACCCGCCCAGCGCTCCCGCCGGGGATTGGGGCTGGGGTTCTGTTCCGTCCCACCCGCCCAGCGCTCCCCCCGGGGAATGGGGTCGGGGTCTGTTCCGTCCCACCCGCCCAGCGCTCCCGCCGGGGATTGGGGTCGGGGGTCTGTTCCGTCCCACCCGCCCAGCGCTCCCCCCGGGGAATGGGGTCGGGGTCTGTTCCGTCCCACCCGCCCAGCGCTCCCCCCGGGGAATGGGGTCGGGGGTCTGTTCCGTCCCACCCGCCCAGCGCTCCCCCCGGGGAATGGGGTCGGGGTCTGTTCCGTCCCACCCGCCCAGCGCTCCCCCCGGGGAATGGGGTCGGGGGTCTGTTCCGTCCCACCCGCCCAGCGCTCCCGCCGGGGATTGGGGTCGGGGGTCTGTTCCGTCCCACCCGCCCAGCGCTCCCCCCGGGGAATGGGGTCGGGGTCTGTTCCGTCCCACCCGCCCAGCGCTCCCCCCGGGGAATGGGGTCGGGGGTCTGTTCCGTCCCACCCGCCCAGCGCTCCCCCCGGGGATTGGGGTCGGGGGTCTGTTCCGTCCCACCCGCCCAGCGCTCCCCCCGGGGAATGGGGTCGGGGTCTGTTCCGTCCTACCCGCCCAGCGCTCCCGCCGGGGAATGGGGTCGGGGCCTGTTCCGTCCCACCCGCCCAGACCTCCCGCCGGGAAATGGGGTCGGGGCTTGTTCCGTCCCACCCGCCCAGTGCTCCCCCCGGGGAATGGGGTCGGGGTTTGTTCCGTCCCACCTGTCCAGCGCTCCCGCCAGGGAATGGGGTCGGGGTTTGTTCCGTCCCACCCGCCCAGTGCTCCCCCCGGGGAATGGGGTCGGGGTTTGTTGTACTCTGCCAGCCTGGTGCTCTCCTCGGGCCAAAGTGGCTGCTTATTCCTGCCCTAGGCAGTATTCAGTGGAGGGAGGTCATTCCAAAGACAAGGGCAGGTACTGAAATCCTAGGGCGATGCAGAGGCCAGTTCCTCTCCGACACCAGGAGCGTCTCCCGCCAAGCACTGACCAGGGCCTGGGGTTGCAGCCGAGCTACCAGGTGCTTCTCCGCTAGCCCCACTGGCATGTGCAGCCCCAACCCCGCACGTGGGGGAGGCTTTGTCTCCAGCAGGGGAGCCAGGTCGCCCCCGGCCAGAAGCAATGCATGGCTGCGTGCCTGAGTCTGAGCTGCAGAGGCTGCAGCCGCGGGAAGCCAGCCTGGCCCTGTGGGTGTGGTGCACGGTGGAAGGGGGCCTCAGCACGGCGCCGAGTGCAGCCGATTGCTCCACATTCCAAGCCCAGCAATGGCAACTCCACCTCCCCGCTGAGTGGGCTGGCTGGAGCACTCGGCCACGCTGGGCTGGCAGTGCCGGCCCGGCCTGGCCCACCCTCGGCCTGACCCCGCCAGGCAGTGGCTGAAGCCTGGCCTCCCCCTGGGGGTGGCGGGCTTGGCTGGGGGCCCTGGGAATCAGGCAGCCTGGGGAACAGCAGCAGGTGGTGCCAGGGTGGAGGAGGGCGGCAGGGCTGCCAGCCGAGCAATGGCCCCCGGAGGCTGTGTATGCAGGGATGCTGCAGTGAGGAGCCGCGGGGCTGGCTCTGCTCCCAGACGCTGGGCTCCCGGGATTGAAATGGCAGCTGAGCCAGCGGGCGGACTGGGGGATGGCAGCGGGGCGCAGACAGGGAGAACACTGGCCCAAGAGCTCGGCCTGTCACCACAACGCCGCCAGCCCATCGCAGGAGTGCCAGGAGCCCCTGAACCCCAGCGGGGCCCTCTCCGCGCTCACTAACGGTGCTGCAAGAACCTTCTCCTCTGCAGCTGCTACCGGAAACACCCCCCAGTCACCCAGTGCTGGTCTTCCCTCCCAGCAGGGCTGTTCTCCAACGGCCCCGTCAGCCACACCCGCACCGACACGTGCCCACCTGTCCCTGGCGATGGCTCCAGCCAAGCACTCGTGACTCGGTGCCCCTGGGAGCGCCCACCCGGTGTCTTCGCCCCGACAGTCCTTCCAATCAGGAGTCTGAGGCCAAGGCCGAGGCCACTGCCCTACCATGCTGGGAGCGGGAGGGCCCCCCCCACAAGGCCCCCCCCACAAGGCTGCCACACAGACCTTTCCCACTGCCCCCTCATTCGAAGGCACCTGCCCTGCTCTGGAACTGACGCTGGTCCCACCTGCAGCGAGCGGGAGCTGCCAGGCCCTGGCTAAGTGGCTTGAGACGTCAGGCTCAGTCCAGCTCCTCATGGGACTCCAGGGCCCCAACAGGGCGGCCTGTGCAGCCCGGCAAGAGCCAGCTCCTTCCCGTGGCCCTCTGCCAGTGATGCCGCAGCCCCGCCCAGCTGCAGTGGGGCCCAGTCTGGAGCTCCTAGCGTCACATGCTGGACCTCTGGAAAGAGGAACAAGCTCAGTGGGTCTGACCTACAGCTCCCTCCGCTGCAGCCCCCCTGGCTGGGGAGCTAGGAGAGCAGGAATCCCTGGGAGCTCCCCGGGTCCAGCCACTGGAGACACTCCGATCTGGGCCGAAGGAAGTGCTCTCCAATGCTCTGCCCCCCGTGGCTGGGGAGCTAGGAGAGCAGGAATCCCTGGAAGCCCCCGGATCCAGCCACTGGAGACGCTCCGATCCGGCCGAAGGAAGTGCCCTTCAATGCTCTGCCCCCCGTGGCTGGGGAGCTAGGAGAGCAGGAATCCCTGGGAGCCCCCCGGGTCCAGCCACTGGAGACGCTCTGATCCGGCCGAAGGAAGTGCCCTTCAATGCTCTGCCCCCCGTGGCGGGCAGCCAGCTGCGCCTCGCTCCCCTACTCACCGTCGGAGTCGATGCTGTTCAGGGCGGTTGGCGGGATGATGGAGACCTTGTACTGCCCCAGGGGGCACTTCTTCCCAAGGAGATCTTTGCAGGCGCTGTGAACCTAGGGCAGACACAGAGCAGGAGTCAGCGTGAGCCCAGTGGGAACTCGGCCTGTTGGTGTGAGCAGGGGATGGGGGCCAGAAGACAGGTCACTGCCCAGCTCTGCCCCTGCCCTGCTGTGGGATCTCGGGCAAATCACAGCCCCGCTATGTGCCTCGGTTTCTCCACTGCGGCAGTGGGGCCACAGATGCTCACCTCATGCACAGGAAGGAGGGAGGCTGCACCTGCTCAGGCCTGAGGCGGGCACAAGAAGCCTCAGGAGCCCCCCTCGGCCATTCTTGGGGGGCCAAAATCTGGGTCCGGCTGCAGACTGCATAGCTGGCGAGGCCCCTTCATGTCGCCGGGAGGTAGGGGTGGCTGCCGCAGCCCCCGCAGCCTTTCCGGAGCAACAGGGGCAGGGTTAGTGCCCATCAGTGGCCATGGACGTGGCTGCGTAACAAGCCTGTAACCACGGTGCGGGCGGACAGGGAGGGCTTCGAAGACGCGGTGACCAAGCCCCAGTGCAGGCAGAGCGACGTGTCTGCATCCCCAGCAGCATGGCTGGAGCCAATACCCGCGGCCGAGGTGCTCTGCTGCCAGGGCGATGGGCGCGGTGGCAGAGAACAGAATGGGGAGGGTCTTACAATGGCCTTGCACCAGAGGCACCTCCAGTCCTGCAGCCGCCGGACACTGCCACAGGTCCGGTCGCACACGGCGCACCTCGCGCTCACGGGCAGGTTTCCCTCCAGCCACTGGTGGGGCATGGTTACCTGCAGAGAGGAGTTAGCTCAGTCACGGGCCTGACTGCCAGGCCACAGACCCACCACCCGGGCTAGCCACGCAAAGCTCTGTTCCTCAGTTTACTCACTGGGGTGATCCTCCCGGCCTCCTCTGGAGAGCGCGCTGAGAGCTGCGGATCCAAGCGCCGCACAGGAGCTGGGTGCTGGGCATGCAAATGCCCTGTAGGATGCAGCCAGGCATGGCGGGAGGGGGCTTTCCTTGGCACCCTTCTCCCCCCAGCCTGCTTCCAGTGACTGGCTATGCCAGCGAATCAGCTGTCACTGCCCCGGCATCTAACCCACTGCCCCAGGGCGTCCATCGGGGCCGGGGAGAGGCGGCGGAGAGAGCTGAGATCTCAAAGCTCCACACACTCCGTGCCCTCTGCCCAGCAAGCCTAAAGGACGCACTGGGATGGAGGAGTGCCAGCTGCAGTACAGCGGAGGGCTGGGACCCTCTAGATACGTGCCCCCCAAGCTGCAATCCTTGTCAGCAGCAGCTGAGCCAGCCCATCTCCAACCCATGCCGGGCAGCTGCCCACACCGAGCGCTCAGCGGCACTCACCAGGGGTGAGTCACTGAGCAGCGTTCTCCTGCGCTCAGCTCAGGGCTCACGGGCAGGGGGAGTGGGGCTGCGCCAGGCAGGAGGGTGACAGCCTGCAGTCATGCTGTGCGCTGCCTGCTGGGGGGCAGCACCTGGGCCTGGACCATCAGCTGATCTCCAGCTTGGGTCATGCCGCACGGACGCCTCTCCAGCACAGCGCACCCAGGCGAGATTTTACCGCTGCCCTGCCGTGTCGGCGGGTACCGCCAGGCCAGGACACGCACAACCATAGGATCCTGGGGCTCATCCAGTCCAGCCCCCTGCCCAAAGCAGGATCTTCCCAGCCAGGACTATGACAAGCTGGGACTTAAAAACCTCTAGGGAAGGAGATTCCACCACCTCTCTCGGTAACACATTCCAGTGCTTCACCTCCCTCCTGAGGAAGGAGTTTTTCCTAATATCCAACCTACTCCTCCCCCTCCGTAACTTCAGACCATTGCTCCTTGTTCTGCCATCCGTCACCACTGAGAACAGCCTCTCCCCGTCCTCTTTAGAGCCCCCTTTCAGGAAGTTGCAGGCTGCTATCAAATCCCCCTCACTCTTCTCTTCTGCAAACTAAATAAGCCCAAATCTCTCAGCCTCTCCTCATAGCTCATGTGCTCCAGCCCTTTAATCATTTTCATTGCCCTCCTCTGAACCCACTGCAATGTGTCCACGGCCTTTCTATACTGGGGGGCCCAGAACTGGACGCAATACTCCAGATGTGGCCTCACCAGTGCTGAGCAGAGGGGAATAATAACTTCTCCAGATCTGCTGGAAATGCTTCTCCTAATGCACCCCAATATGCCGTTAGCCTTCTTGGCTACAAGGACACACTGCTGACTCATCTCCAGCCTCTCGTCCACTGTAATCCCCAGGTCCTTTTCTGCGGCACTGCTACTCAGCTAGTTGGTCCCCAGCCTGTACCAGTGCTTGGGATTCTTCCATCCCAGGTGCAGGACCCTGCATCTCTCCTTGCTGAACCTCATCAAATTTCTTTTGGCCCAATCCTCCAATTTGCCTAGGTCACTCTGGACCCCATCCCTACCCTCCAATGTATCTTCCTCTCCCCCTAGCTTAGTGTCATCTGCAAATTTGCTGAGGGTACAATCCATCCCCTCCTCCAGGTTGTTAATAAAGATGTTGAATGATACTGGCCCTAGAACTAGTCCTTGGGGCACTCCGCTTGAAACTGAACGCCAGCCAGACACTGAGCCATTGACTACTACCTGTTGGGCCCAAACATCAACCCAGCTTTCCGTCCATCTTACAGTCCATGTATCCAGTCCATACCTCCTTAGCTTATGGGCAAGGATGTTGTGGAAGTGTGATGGAGTGGGGGGAGTGCATGTGTGAGTCAGGCTGGATGTCTGAGGCAAGCAGCAGCTCCCAGTGGCTAAGGATGACCCTGGGGCTACAACTGGCAGGTAACACCTCTGCCTGAACAAAGAGCAGGGAGGAGCTGAGCTGGGTTTTGAATCGGTGGCGGCAGTTAGAGGCTAGGAAAAGGGAGAGCTGGAAGGCAGCCAGCCTGAGGAGGGGGAAACCTACACCCCAGAGGGGCACCCCTCGGGGTCTTCCCCCCAGGACAGGTTGAAAGGACTGTCTCTGGCTGCTGTACTGTCGCTTCTGTGAGAAACTGGGCTTCTGTTGCCTAATAAACCTTCTGTTGTACCTGCTGAGTGAGAGTCACTCCTGCCAGCGGACGGGGTGCAGTGCAGGGGGACCCCTGAACCCCATCACACCTGGGGCTACAACCTAGGCTGGCAGGTAACACCTCTGCCCTGAACAAGGAGGAGGGAGGAGCCGAGCTGGATTTGATTCGGAGACAGCAGCTGGAAGCTGGGGGAAGAGGGAGCTGGAAGGCGGCCAGCCTGGCAAGGGGGGAAGCTACACCCCAGAGGGGCACCCCTCGGACTCCTCTCCCCAGGACGGGTTGGAATGACTGTCTCTGCCGGCTGTACTGACACCTCTGTGAGAAACTGGACCTCTGTCAACTAATAAACTTCCTGTTCTACCTGCGGAGTGAGAGTCACTCCTGCCTGCAGCCAGGGTGCAGTGCTTGGGGACCCCAGACCCCATCACAGGGAGACCGTAACAAAAGCTTGGCTAAAGTCAAGGAATATCACATCCATTGACTTCCCCATGTCCACAGAGCCAGTTACCTCACCATAGAGGTCACCCACTCAGTGTAACGACTGGGAGACAGAGCATCCCGCCAAACACCTGCCTGGCATGGACTGAGGGGAGTCCCTCTGCCAGCTGTGCCAGGAGCTCCAGGGCTTCTTTCACCCTGAACCAGCGTGGGAGCGTGGCCAGAACCCCCGACAGCCTCCCGTCCACCGGGGCTGTGGAGCCCGGCACTTGCCTCTCCTCCCGCCCCCCTCTGAAGAGCCGATTCACGGCGCTCCGAACGTCTGGGAGGCAGGGCAGGAGCAGAAAGTCAGGGCCCAGTGTGTGAAGGCGTGGGGGGGAGCAGCCAGGGCCGTGAGCCGGCTGCAGAACCCCTGTGAGCTGTGTATGGCCTGCGGGCTGCCCACCACCCTTCCAAGCCCCTTAACTCTCCTAGGGGCCCCCCAGAAGGGTTCGCTGCCAAGCCTGGCTGGACTCTCCTCTCTGGTGCATGGTGGTAGGTCGGAGCAGAGTGCGCCAGCCCTGCGGGTTCACTCCTGATTTGCACCCATGTAACACTGCTGGCCCGTAGCCTGCAGCTTGCTCTCCCCAGGCAGGGCCAGACGCCTTTGCAGCCTGCGGAGGAGGGGCCAGCCCAAGGGGAGGGAGGGAAGCGCTTACCCCATCTTCGTCCTCGATGATATCACTCCCGATGGAGGCCAGCGTGGTCCACTTGCAGTTGTTGGTGGCCCTCACAGCGCAGCGCTTGTGGGCCTTGAACTTGCACACTAGGAGCAAGGGGGGGACGTCTGCTGGATTTGGCAGCGACTGCTTCCCCTCGCCACACGGCCCAGCCTCCAGACCGGCACCAAGGCTGGGTCCCTGGGCCAGATCCTGCTCCCCCCGAGAACACACACCCCTCCATTGCTAGCGTCAAATCAAGCCCATCGCAGCCCAGGCGTGTGCAGAGGTGCCCGTCTCTAGCCTGGGCGCAGCCTCCGTCCCCTCCAAGCACTCCGGACCAGAGAACCTTGCACCAGCCTCCATGCAGCCTTGCAGTGGAGCCTTGCAGCCTCCGCTCTGCAGGGCTCGCACACCTGGGCCTGGCGCGTCAGACACACTTCCCCCACCTGTCCTCTCTCACCCCAAGCCCCTCCATCCCCTGTCCGATTTAGCCTCCTGGCTGGAGCAATCCCCATGCCCGCCAGAGGAGCAGGCAGGAGATACACCCTGTGGCCAGCCCAGCTAGGCTCTGGCAGGCGTTCCCAGCCCCATCTCCCCCTCCATCTGCTCGCGGCTGGAGAGCCCCGGAGGTGGTACCTTCACAGGAGAGGCCGTGGGAGGTGACCCCGGACAGGGCCTCCCGACACACGTTGCAGAAGGTGGGCCGCGCATGCGAGCAGGCATACCAGTTATGCATGCCGGAGAAGTGCTCCATGTTGAACTGTGTGGCCTGCAATGACAGAACCCGAGCGCGTTCAGTGGGAGGTGAGACCAGGCTGCACACCCCAGAGCAACCGGGGACTTTCTCAGATGCAGCAGGGCCCAGAACTCTGCTCTCAGTGGCCCCCAGGGTCTCCTTCTACCCTGTGCCCACCCTGCTGGCCCCCAAAGTGGGAAGGAGTCTGTGGGTTTGCTCGTGTGGCTTCTGGCTGGCCAGTGGGGCTGGCAGAGGTACTTCTGTGGCTGACTGGATTTGCCTTAGAGAGAAGGAAATCCCAGCTGGGGCTACCAGTGGCGGGTTATAAACAAACATACCCTGGATTGATTTTTCTAGCTGTGGCCCAAACCTTGTCCTACTACAGCCCCTCCATTTTTAAAAATATGAGCTTCCGAATATGCATAGCTCGAAGATGCTTTATGAAAAATAGACCAGGTAACGTCAGGTTTAAAGTTGCAATCTGCTGAAGGGCTCGACCTGTTCTTGCGCTTGTCTCCTTTGAGGCCACTGCTGACCCTCCCGACCCTAAGGGCTCACTACTCAAACCAACCACCTGCGAATGGGCGTTTGTCCTGTGAGCCCAAACTGCGGCTGGTCCTGGAAAGGTGTGTGACCCTGCCCCTGGGACTGGAACTCCCCCTCAACCTGCTCACCCGCCCCATGGATGCACAGCCGACCAGCCGTGTAAAAATGGCACCTCCTGACACTCTCCCTCCACCTCCCTTAGATGAATATTGCTGGGAGCTGCCGGTTTCCCGGGGCCCACCCCGGGGCCTCCCAGCCAGCCTCCATGCTGCTCTGACCTCATTGATTTCCCACTTCTGGACCGATTTCAGAGCACCGATCCAGTCCTCCATCTCCTTCCGGTTCTCAGCACACAGGATGAGTTTTCGGAACGGGGTGATCACCTGGAGACAGCAATTGTCCTGCTGAGTCCAGGGCACAGAGAGCAGCGGCTGCTGGGCAACCCACAGCTGATCGGGGGAGAAACCCCAACCTGCTCCCAGCCGGGGCGGCACACAGACTGCGGAGCCCAGCATGCAGACGCCCATGCCACGCTGGGCTCCCAGAGGCGCTGGGGAGATCAGAGCGTCGCTGCTCACGCCAGGGGGCCAGGGGCACAGTGCCCACACTCCACTCGAGCCAAGGGCCACCCCCCAGCTCCCAGCGAATCAGGAGTGGCCCCCACAAGAGGCTGGTCCAGCCCCCCTCAGAGAACACAGTCCCGGTCCCAGCTTGCAGTTCCGTGCCCCGCGGAGACCCATTCCACATGTGTCACTGCCCGGCTCGCTGGGGGAGGGGAGCCCCTGGGGCTCACGTCTCTTCCCGCTGACGTCCGTGGGGTGTACGCCAGAAAGAAGCAATGGGTGACTCCTGCCGGGGGACTGTCCGCTCCGGTGGCGTTCCAGCACGGCCAGCCGCAGTCCCTGCCAGAGCGATCTGCCCTGCGAAGGGCCCAGGGCGGCAAGCCGCAGGTGCATGCTGAGCGTGTCCCGCTGCAGCAGGAGCTGCTGCAGGGAAGCACCCGGCATGGGGACCAGGGCGAGCGCTCTTCTCCAGGGAGCTCGGGGACACTCCACAGCAGCTTTCGTATGTGAACTCGACCCTTGTGCAAAGGGGGGCAGCCCACGGCACCAGCCCCACACAAGTCCCCAGGCTGGACCCCTCCTTCCCCTGCATGGATTCCGCACTGGCTCTGTGGGTCTCACAGCCTCTGCCTCTCCCGCAGAAGGCCTTGGGGGGCACGGGCTGGAGAAGGGTAATTAACCCCCATATCAGCAATCAGCTGATCACACGCTGCAGGACAGCTACCAGCAGAGCACCCCTCCTATGGGCCCCACCCTTGGGAGCACCCGGGTGTGCCCATCAGCACAGCCGGCACTTGGTGGGGGAAGGGTAGCTGGCCTACGTGCCCCCCGCCCGATGTGCAAGCCCAGCAGCAGGCAGACGCGATGCACAGCCCACTGGAGCCCAGGGGGCAGGACCAGGCCGGCCGTGCCGGGTGGCACTGAGTCTTACCGTGAAGCTGTTGTTAACGTTCTTGGTGCTGGTCTCCGCCACGCTGGCGTCGGACAGGTCCACCTCGTCGAAGATCAGCGACTGGGGAGGGAAAGTGAGACATGGCAGAAACAGGAGACATCCCAGCCCGGCCTGCCCAGGGAGCCCAGCGGCTGGGGAGACTCCCTTCGCCTTAGCACTGGGGGCACTTAGTGGGGGGCTCGCCTGATGATCCAGGGGCAGCCAGAGGAGCGGCCGTGAGGCTCCCGCTGCCAGAAGGAGGCCTGTCCTGCTACCACGAGGGGGCAGGGCTGGATCCCGGGGCTGCAGGGTGCTCCAACCCGCCACATGCTCTGCTCCTGCTCAAGCTGCAGGAGGGTCCGAGCCAGGCTGGGTGACAGTGGGATCACGCTGGCCCATGGCTGCCTGCACTTGGGCTGGGAGTCTCTGTCAAGGTGAGCTCTAGCCAGGCAGGCCAGCGCAGTGGGCCACATTTCCAAGAGCGGCCGGCCAGTGATTTCTGCCACCCGGATTGAGGCACCTGGGTATCTACACAACCAGGCCCCAGAAGGACTGGCCCTTTCAGGCCCTCTCCTGCTGAGGCTCAGCCAGGCCCTCTCCCCAAAGGGAGCTGTCCTGCATCTGCCCGGAGCCCTAGGCACATTAATTAGCTGCCAGGTCTCCGGGGCTGGAGCTCGCTGGTCCCTGGCCTGCCTTACCGCTCTGGGTGAGGACCCACACGCGACTCTGGAGGAACACACGTCGCTCCCGAGATGGACTCAAAGCAACGAGACCCCAGGAGTCTAGCGCGTGGCTGCTCCCCTGCAGGGTCCTGGAGCGGCCCCAAGGGATGGGGCAGGCACCGATTTCCTGCAGAGGCGGCGGCAGCAGGGGCCTGTGATCGTACTGGACTTTAAAACGAGCGTGTGAACCATTACTGTAACCACCGTCTGAGGTCTGCACTCAGTCCCGGGCCACGCGCGGTGCCTAGCGAACGCTGGGGAGTCGCCGCTTCTGTTTATGCTGCTCATCGCTTTGTGCCAGGTGATACGGTCGGCTCCGGGCTTGCAGCTGAAATCGTGCTCCAGGCGTGACAGCCTGCTGGGCCAGGGTTCCCAGCCAGGGGAAGCACCACTGAATTCCAATCCACACCTGAGGACTCTGGCTGCTGGCGTGTAGCCCAGGAGCCCGTCAATGGCTGAATGCCCCAGCGGGGCAGGTGACAGGCTCTGTAGGTGCCGTCCCTCGAGCGCACCAAGCTGGCCTGCCCGTGAGACCCAGCCGACAGTGAAACTCACCCTGGGTCCCTACCCGCCAGGGCAGTGCCAGGAGGGCCCCCAGGGAGGCCAGGCCTCTTCGCCAGGTCACAGAAGGAATCGGTGGCAGAGCCAGGCACAGAGCCAGGGATGCTGGGCGACTGCACCATGCAGGCAGGAGTGGGAGGGAGCCCTGAAAGATGTGCCCATGCTGGCCGGACTGGGCCCCAGCACCTGAGGCAGCTGCGCGGGGCCAGCCGTGGCCTGCTGCGGTCTGTTAGCGCAGACAGCAGCCGGGTGGCTGAGAGGTGACGGTTCACAGCTGGCAGCTACCTGGGGACAGTGCTCATGCCGCAACAGACTTCATGATGCTAAGGAAAGGCAGGAGGGAGGCAGCACAATACAGGGGCTGGACCTCCCCATCTCGGGAAGAAAACCTACCGGAGACAGGCAGTCAGGAGAGCTGGCAGCCTCTCAGAGAGACACGCTGCAAGGTGCGGCAGGGAACTGTCTGCGCAAAGGTAACGAAAGACGAATACAGGATCACCTTAACCACCTCGCCAGAGGCCAATGTGGCTCCATCGGGAGATCCTTACTGACCCAAACACAACAAAGAAACTCCACACACGCATAGGCCTGACCAATGGCTAAAGAGGGGACGAGGGAACATAACCAGCTCGTAGCGACAGGCCCAGAAAGTTGCAAACGGCAATCAGGAGAGGTGCTTTAAATGCACTGGGAGCAGGAGGAAGGCAGAGAAACATGCAGGTCCGGGGATCTTCTAATGGATGACACCAAGGAAGCTGAGGGGTTTAATGCCTATTTTGCTTCAGTCATCACTCAAAAGGTGAATTGTGACCAGACACTTGTCACAATATTAGCAAGGGAGAAGCCAAAACAGGTTACAGAAAATTCAGCCCTGTTAGACGTAGTCAGATCAGCAAGGCCTGGTGAAACTCAGCCTGGGGACTGATGGGATTAGCTGAGCAATTTTGGAACCATTACCAATTATCTGAAAACCCCCGGAAGGCGGGTGAGGCCCCGAAGGGCTGAAGAAGGACGTGCACAGGATTCATCTTTAGAAAGAGGAACAAAGAGGGCCCAGGGAATTACAGACAAGTCAGCTGTCGACAGCAGGAAAGGGAGCAGAATGAAGATTAGAGTCAGTTTGTAAGCACCAGGAGGAGAGCAGGTCAGAAGCAAATGCCAGTCTGGGTCCGTTAAGAGCAAGCCAGGCCACAGCAACCTCGCTCCCTGCCTTGGTTCCAGGCAGGCCTCTGACACAGTCCCACGGGACACTCTCGTTAGCAAACAAGGGGAATGGGATGGAGCTGAAATGACCAAAGGTGGGCGGAAGACCGGTAGAAACCTTGCACTCAAAGGGCAGTGCTCAATGGTTCCCTCCCAGAGCCTGCACCCCCTTGCACCCCACCCCAACCCTGAGCCCCTTCTCAGAGCCTGCACCCCAATCCCCTGAGCCAGGGGAGAGACAACAAGTACCGGAAGGAGTGGGATAGAGTGAGTGGGAGCAGTGCCACGGAGGAGTGCGGGGCGGGGCAGGGGTGTTTGGGGTTGTGTCCTGCTCTGGGGGGGCTGCGCTTTCAGAAGGGTTTGGACAAACTGGAGGGGGAGCAACAAAAGCGATAGAGCAACAAAATCCACCCCCTGAGGAAGGGCTGGGTCTGTGCCGTGCAGAACAGGGGACTGAAGTAAAGCCATCTCAGCGTAACTGCCCACAGGTAGCCTCGACGGGGGGACCGACCACAGGCTTCAGATGTGCTCAGGGCTCCCCATTATCCTCCACGCTCCCTTCAGGCAGGACAGGAAGAAAGGGAGCATCCAGGGAGATTTAGGTGAGAGCTGAGGCAAAGCTTTCCAGCTCCAAGGACAGGAGAGCTCTGGAACGGGCACCCAAGGAAGGCGGTGGTCCCCGTCACTGGAGGCTCTTAAGATGGGGCTGGACAAACACCTGCCAGGGCTGATCCTGCCTGAGACCAGGGCACTGCACCGGCTGCTCTATCCATGTCCCGTCCAATGCTACGATTACAGCAGGCCCCCTGGGCAGCAGGAACACGGCCGAGAGGAGACAGGGCCTGGGCTGCCCCAGGCAGGCTCACAGAGGACACGCTGGGAGGCCCCTCACGGAAGAGAGCTGGGGGGGCTGCTCATAGCCCCAGATTTTCCACAGTGCGGAGGTGACTAAGCCCTGTGGAATCCGTGAGGAAATGGGCCTTCCCACCTGCCTCGCTCTGCTCCCACTGGGACCGGATTTGGGGCTCGTGACACTCCCTTCCTCGCGAACGGGCTGAGCAAGGTCCTGGAGGACACCGGGCAGGGAAGGCTCCTGCACTGGGCTGGGCCCTCCCCTCTCCGAATCCCTGGCCGTCCGGAGCGCTCTTCCCCACCCAGCGGAGTACAACGATCAGGACATCACAGCCGGCTCGCAAGAGAGCGCATGTTCCTGAGATGGGACTCCGTGTCCCTGGCAGGGGCTGGCAGCCTTGGGAGCTCTGCCAAGGGGCTCTGCCCACAGGTAGCAATGACCAGAGCGCAGGGCTAGGGCGGCAGACCGACGGAGAAGCCGTCTGTCTGTCTGTCTCAGCAGCTGGCTCACCCAGGTGCAACGGGGAGTGTGCGTGCTGGTGGAGGGGAAGGCCCACGCCCCTTGAGCTCCCCCAGTAGCGTATTAGCTGGGACACTGTTACCCTGGGGGGACTGCCGGGGAGAGGAGACGCCCAGGTCAGGCTGCTGGGTGCCCCAGATGAGTGGGGCAGACCCCTTCAATGCCTTGGGGCCATGAAGGCGTGTCTCCTTCCCCTCCCTGCATGGGCGGGGGAGGTTTGGGGGGCCTCAAGGAAGAGGAAGGAGAAAGCCAAGATCCAGCAGCCTGAGGGGGGGCAGACGACCGAGGAGCGCAGACCAGTCACTCCCCTGTCTGTCAGGGGCAGTCTGCAGCTGCCCTGGGGAGGCAGCATGAACTCCGTCTGTAGAGCAGCCCTGGCCCCTGTGTGCCGAGGCCCTGGCCCCAGTGCCGGCACTGCCCAGGGAGCCTCGTTGCAAAGCGCCCAGGGGCTGCGGCGTCTCCTACCTTGGAGTCCTTGGCGTAGTACAGCGTCCGGCCCCGCAGCTTGAAGTAGCGCCTTTTCCACCTCTGGAAGGAGCTCGTCTGCTTCAGCAGCAACCCCTCCTTCACGCTCTTCTGCAAAGAGAGTCGCAGGGGCCCTTACACTCGGGCATGCTGGCTGGCGGTGCCCAGGAGGAGCCCGCGAGCCTGGGAACCACAGGGTGTAGTGGGGAGATGCCAGAAGGGCCCACTGCGACCACCCAGCCCAACCCCAGCCACAGCTGCTCCCAGCCTGTCTCTGGGGACTGAGAGCTTGCCAGCGATGCGGGAAATGCCCCCAGCAGCTGTGCCAGGCGACGGAGCACTTCCCCAGGGCACAGGACCAATGTCGTGGTTTGCCACTGCCCAGGGTGGGGCCGGTTTCAGCCACACGTCTGGCGCTCTCGGTCTGTCTGGCGGCGCTGCAGGCTCAGTTCCCCCTCCTGCCTCAGGGTAAAGCAGGAATGAGCCCGGGGAGGCAGAGACAGGACAACATGCCGGACGGCCTGCACAGCCCAACAGCAACATGGGCCAACGCGCTACAGCCCCGCAGAACCTCAGAGGTGACCAGGCTGTGATGGAGTGGGGGGTACGTGTGTGCGTGTGGGACTCACAGAGGGTGGGGGGCTCCTGCTGAGGGTAACCTTGACGACCAGGTAACACCTTTGTACTGCAGACAAAGGAGGAGGTGGAGCCTGAGGGGTTTGAATTGGAACTGGGAGTTGGAAGCAGTTAGTCTGGGCTGAGGGAGAGAGAGACAAAGGAGGGGGCCAGGCCCCGGCTCCGGGGTCCCCTCAGGACCTCCTCTCCCCAGCATGGATGGGACTGGCTGTCTCTGCCGGCTGCACTGACTCCTCTGTATGATGCTGTGTCCTGTCGGCTAATAAACCTGCTGTTTTCCTGCTGAGTAAGAGACTCTCCTGCCTGCGGACGGAGTGCAGAGCTTGGGGGACCCCAGAACCCCATCACACAGGCCCCGGCTCCGATTGAGGCAAGTCCGTGCTAAGACCCCACGCGGATCCAAGCGTGTGCTTAAGGCTTTGCTAAATCCTGACCTCTGGAGTTCCAACTGGCCTGGGCTGGAACGGGAAGGGTCGCATCCTCGTAACTAGGCAGGACTAGAGGGGAGCAGTGCAGAGGCCAGGACAGCTCAGGGCTTAGGGCACTAGCCTGGGACCCAGGAGACCCAGGTTAAAGTCCCTGCACCACCACAGCCCTCGTACAGCATGTGACCAAGAACAGGCCTCGCTGGGGTTAGCTCTGTCTGTGCCCTGGGGAGAACGGCCCTGCCCCCCATGGGGGGTCTGAGGATAATGCACTGCAGGCCCAGAGGTGCTGGTCCTGGTGGGCAGGCAATAGCAGAGCTGGAGACCTGCGGTGGGACTCGCTGACATTTTCTGGGGCCCAAAGAACCCCCCCAACTTTGCACCCAAAAGCTCTACAGTTTTACGAATTGAAGTCCGAGGCGCCAGCCTGCTGCGAGTCACTTCATAACCCCATTCACTCCCCCGAGACAAAGAGGCACCCAGTGGCCACAGTGCAGAGCACGCTGGCCTGAGCGTGAAACACAAGAGACGGGGAACCGAGGCTCCAGTCTATTTGCTCGTCAGACCCACTTCCCCGAGAGACTCAGCTCGTCCAGCGCTGTTTGCAGCGCTGCTGGAGTTGGGCTGGGCCCAGAGAGACAAGGGGAGAGGTAACCTTTGTATTGCACCAAGGCAGGAGAGGAGCAAGGAGCTCCGACTTACATTACACCTGCCTCCTCCTGTCTGGGCTGAGCCTGGGACTTGTGTGTTTGACAGGTGACAGCAAAGGTGCAGCCCCTTGAGGAATCTGTTCGTTTATTTGCTGTTGTGTAGGTCCAGGTCTTTGCTTTCAATGACCTCCAACCAGATCTCCACGGAGCCTGCAGCTGTAGGAGCAGCCTGTGACCAGCCTCCGGGCATTGCTTCTGTCTAAGCTCGTCGGTGTGGAACTGGCTGTTGTGTTTCAAACAAAGGCTTTCTGCAAACGGCAGCCTCCTCATGGCACTTGGGTGAAGACGCAGACACCATCCAGCAAGCGTCTTTGGGAAGCCAGGCTACCCATTCCTACGGCACCAGGAACCGATCAGGAGGCTGAGACAGTGCCCAGCCTTTGCAAACTCCCCCTGTGCTGTGTAAGGTGCGACTTCTCACTTCAGCAGCATGCTCCCTGTGCAGAAACCAAAGGCTTGAATCAATTGCTCCTCAAAGGTCTCTCGTCTCTTTCGATCGATTTTCTCCCATCAAAATGGCAGAGACCATCTCCTACCAGCCTGCATTTTGGGATGCTCCCGTCAGGCACCTAGACACACTACAGGGCAACGTTTCCCCCTCCTGTGCAGGCGCTCGGCAGCAATGCTTTTCCCCGGAACGGATGCTTTCATCTGGTCATTTTCCACATCTGAGTGGGCCCCTTCCATGAACACGCTGATCCCCTGAGCTCCCTTCTCCTCCCTACTGGCAGCCTCTGCACCTGGCAGTTTGCCTGCCTGCCCTGAAGGAGTCCCAGCGCCAAGCACTTCAGTCACGGCAACATTGCTCAGTTTGGGCGTCTGGTCACTCCGGTCTCAGGTTTTTATCTGGATCTTCTCAGTGGTGCAGCGAGCACTCAGCAGGGCTCAGCGGTGCACCAGGCCTGCCCAGGAGCCAGCGGGACATAAAGAGGGGGGCTACCCACCCCCTGCTGCCACTGGGCTGCTGCTCTTCCCCTTCTGTGCAGATGGGCATAGTGGGGGGCGGAGCAGAGGGTCTGAGCCAAGACCAGCCTGCCCCGCTCAGAGCTACAAATAGACAAGGTCTGCTCTGGAGACCCTTCCTCTGGCTGCACGGCCCAGCGCCTGCCCCGCCTGCCCAGGAGATCAGGGCCCCAGAGGGGTGGCAAAGCCTCTGGGCTGGCCCAGGGGTTACTACAGGTGGGAGGCTGCACTGGGTGAGCTAAGTGGATGCGACCCAACGTGTGAACGCTCTTAGGCCGGCTTCCGAGAATTCCACTTGCACGTGTCGCATAACAAGGGCAAGAGAGACGGCCCCTGAAGGAAGGTGCTGTCGAAAGGCCCGTTTATCACCGTGGCTCTGTTCAGCTGCCGACAGCAGCAATGAAAACATGTCGCTTACCGGACCCTCAGCGGCTTCTCTGCCGCACCAGACAATTTCATTCCACCAACACCAAGCCGTCCTGCAGCATCTTGAAGACTCGCAGGTGTATTTGCTAGGAAACGAGCTTTGGTGGGAAAGGCCCACTTCCCCAGACGTGGAGCAGACACTTGGAATTCAAGGCTCGTCTGGCGGGGACGGCGGAGGGTTTGCCCTGTGACACGACCGAGCTCCACGCGGTAGAAGGAGCCGATTTGCTGCACTCTGCACCATGCCCACACGCCCCTCTCTGTCTCCCTGCTCAGTGACACCAGACAGCATTTGCACTGGATCTGGAGCATGAGCGAGCTTTGCTCCTTCAGTCTGCTCCTGGGCCTGTCTCCACCCCAGTCACCAGCCCTTGGGACACTGCGCAGCCTTCTTAACAGGCGGTGCACACACTTGGGCTCTCTCTTCCTTTATCCTGCCCTGCCCGCTGGCACGTGGCAGCGAAAGCCAAGCACCCAGCACACCAGCGCCTTCATATGCTGGTCAGGTGACTAGCTCCAAATGACGCGAATTCAAGACGGGGGTGGCGGGAGGAATGGGCCACAGAACAAAACCCGCAATACCGATCCCGGCTTCCCCCTCCTGGGGCCAATCAGTCGAGTGTCACGCAGACTCAGTACGTGCAGGGATCAACAGGGCACAGTAGAGGTGTGTGCCTAGGCAAGGCCAGCATTGCATGGCACACACGTCCCAGCTACACCCAGCAGGCCTGGCAGCAGCACCACACGACTGCCACAGCATCAGCCTGTGGAACAGCAGCACGCCGATGGCACCCAGCGGCCCAGGCTGAGCATCTCTCCTGACAGCACCCAGCACCTGTCTGGCCACAGCCGCTCTAACTCTGCATCTCTTCACATCAGAGAGGAGCCGGGTTAGTCTGTGTCTGCAGAAACAAGGAGAAGTCCTGCGGCACCTTGCAGACTAACCGGTTTATTGGAGTATAACTTTCACAGGCAAAGACCTACTTGGGCAGATGCTGGTCTGTGCCCTCAAAAGCTCATGATCCAATATATCTTTTAGTCTATAAGGTGCCACAGGAGATCTTGTTGTCTCCTCATAACACCCTCCTGCAAAGCCCCCCTGGAACGCCAGACTTCAGCTGCACCGCCTGCTCCCCGTCCAGCCTGGGGATAACAGGGAGCAAAGAGCCTGCCAGGCAGGTGGGAGGAGCAGCACAGGAGGGGTGGTGAGTGCCCAGCCCCTGGGAGCCTGATCACAGACACGAAACAAGACTGTGCACATGTCGTTTGCCAAGGGCCACCACTGGTGGGCTCTGCTTCGCAGTCACTTCCTCTTCCTCTTCCAGAAAACCATTTGCAGCTTCCCCCATAAGACTGCGGGGTAAAGGCAAAACCCATCAGCTGCTGGGTTGCACTGCAGCAGAGCGAAGCGAACAGGCGATGGGTACCCGCCGGGCAAGGAATATTTGGCTCCCAGCTTTCATAGGGGCAGGGATTGCATTTTTCTTTTTTGTAGTGAGAGACGCAGGTAACCTTGTGTGTGAATACAAGGCACCCGGGGAGCTGGAAAATGCTGGCTGCTCCAAAATTGAAGTGATCCACAGGACAGGCCTGGGGCTACCGTGCTGAATGCAAAGAGCTGCCTCTGAGGGGATTCAGCCTCGGGCGCCTGCATTTCACAGCAGCGCCTGCAGGACAGCGGAGCCCCTCCGTCAGCTCCGGTCACAGCACGTGCGCAGGTGGGGTGGGGGACTGGGCTCGACACAGCAGGTTTGCAAAGAGGGGGCAGGAGGATCAGGTTTTTCCAGGTAGCTCTGCACTTGTGCTGGCCTCTCTGCTGTGCCCGAGTTTGCTATCAGACCTCGCCTGTGTCCTCCCAGCCTCGGCACGGTGCCAGCCCTGCTGCCCTTTCCTGAGGGGGCCCCCGTGTGCCGGGGCAGTACTAAGGGCGTTGCCAGGCAAAGAAGCGGAGCACAACCCTGCCCAGGGTTTAACACAGTGCGGACAAGGGGCACGGCCAGTTCACGGAGGGACTGACACCCACGTGGAGCCTCTTTCCCGGGGACTCTGCCAGGGCTCCGATTCCGCTGCCGATGGAGTTGCCATGTGCCCAGCAGAGGGAGCCCCAGACAACGCTCAGATGCAGCCCCGGTGCTGAGTGGTCCTGAGCACCCCGCACAGGGTACCAGGGATCTGAATCTGCAAACACTTTGCACCCCATTGTCCTCCGGGGAGCTGCAGAGCCACTCACGGAAGCCCTGTTTTAGGCGAACGCGCCCACCCACCAATTACGCAGGGGGCTATCGCCACGCAAATCAGCTGTTACACGACTGTTTTAGGAGCGTCGTGTTCTGCTCTGTGCCGTCCTGCAGGATAAAGGCACTGCAGCGTACAGCACTGTGGAGAACACGCACTCCCAGCAGCTCCAAAACGATGAGTCAGCCCCCAAAATCACCACTGCCGTCAAAATCACGAGCCTTTGAAAATAATAACCATCGCGTGCGTCCGCTTTGCTCGCTGCGACCTCCACGCGCACCGGGGGCGTGTTTTCAAGCTGCTCTCTGCAACCAGGATGGCCAGAACCTTTCAGCTGAAAAAAAAATATGGATTCCAGCACCGGGGGCTTTTGGGAAAAGCACCAGCCATTGCAAGAGTGGGAAATACTGCCGCCGGGTGTCTTCCTCGAGCCAGGAATACCTGAGATGGCTTTTAGGGGGAGAAGGGGAGAGGAAATATTTAACCCCCCTCCCACACAGAACCTCACACCACTTCTTTCTGTTCCAAGCCGCTCCTAGGCAGCAGCCACGGGCCATTCAGAAGGGGCTGGGTCCCGGTCCGTTTTACCCCCGCAGTTTGCCGCTAAGTAACAGAAGGGGAAATGATCGCTGAAAACGGAGAAGAGCAAAAGCGGGGAGGTGAAAAATGCCACCTTTGAGCTTCTCAGACCTTGCAAGGTGACAGCAAAGCCACGCCCTGCCCATGCGGCCCCCGCAAACAGCCCCTCACACCAACAGCTTTAGGCCTCTCACCGTCTTTGCCGCTGATTTCCTGGTGCGCCCGGCAGCGTGTGGCACTGCACATCTCCATGGCCTCCTGCTCTTCAGTGAGAGCACTGCGAGCATCTTCCCCCTCTGCAAAATGGGCACCCCCGGGCCCGGCCCGGCACTTCGTTTGCACCAGGGGCCCCACGGCTCTCTGGGCTTCTCAGCCCTCCCATGAGTCTGCTCCAGCTGGGTGACATATTCAATTAGTGGCCAGTGCCCCGGCCCTCCGCTCCACACGCTGCTCCTTGCAGCAGAACTGGAGTCGCTCTCCGCGCTGCCTCCGATGAAGCGGGTCTCTGCCCTCATGCTCCAAAATATCTGTTAGTCTATCAGGTGCCACAGGACTTCCCGTGGTTCTCGCAGATACAGACTAACGCGGCGCCCCTCGGACACTCGCAGAGAGAAGCCTAGCAGAGGACTCCAGCTGGCCTCCCGCCCCAGAAGCAGGGGTGCAGTGCATGGGGCAGAGGGTGCCATCACCAGCTGTGCTAGTGCGATTCCCCACTGCCGGCTCTGGTGACATCACTGCCCAGCTCAAGGTGCTCAGGGTTTTCCTTCGGGCCCAGCTGATGAACCAGGTTCTTCTGGCAGAATCCCCACGCCGGTTTGCAAAGGGAAGCCAAGCTGCCCCCTCTCCTGGGAATAGGGCCCCAAAGCTTCCAGCACCACTGGCAAAGAGAACCCCACACTTCACGGCGTGTAGCGCCCAAGTTTGCTGGCAACCTAACGAGGAGCTGGTGGAGTGGAGGCTGCAGGGACCGACAAAGAAGGGAGGGTTCGAGGGGAGTCAGCTGGGTTTCAAACGGACTGTGGGTCTTCCTCCTTGCACCATGGATGGGCCCAATCCTGGGGAGGGTTAGAAGGACTTGTCGGGGGCCAGTCAGCCCAGGAGCTCGTTCTGCACTGTAGTTATGCTGCTACTGAAGCCAGGCAGAAGCCCCTTGGGTAGGGTGCTGGACTGCTCCTCCGGCCAGGCCTGAGAGTCCCAGAGGCAGGTGAGGCTGGCTCCCCAGCAGGCACCCGCCAAGGCTGATCACTGTGTAACGCCAACAGACCCGGGTTGCCAGCAGCAGGGATTGAACCTGCGAGCGTGGGGGCTAGAGCCCTGTGCTCCCCCGCGTGAGCTAAAGGCCAGCTGGCTCTGAGCCGAGGCTGTAGAGCAGAGACGTCACTCACCCCAGATGAGGTCTCAGTGCCTCCGGGAACTGCACCCATGGAGCTGGTCAGGGTCAGGAGCTATACCGGCCCGTGAGCGAGGTGTTCGAAAGGGCTCGGTGTCCAGCAGCAGCTCACCTGGAGAACTCGCCTGGGGTAACTCTGGCTCCGTCACACGCCCACTGCAGTAGAAGTGACCTGCCCCCGAGCGAGGCAGTTACCCCAGAACACCCCCAGCCTGGCCTGTGCTAAGTCGGCACGAGAGCGTCTCCTGCCACTCCCGGAGGCGGCGAGATGGTCTCCGGGTGACTTGCAGCTCTACGGCGGCGCAGCTGTGCTGACGCAGCTGGCGGGAGCAGTCTAGAGCTGCCCTGCGGCTGCCGGGAGCGGCCTGAGGGCTTTGGGAACCCGGCATGAGGTTCTGAGAATGCCTGATCCTGTGGGTGCCTGGGCACTTCTCCCCAGACACCTCCAGCCTCCCCTGGGAACGTGGCAGCTGTCTCCCTGGCACTTGAGCCCTCCTCATCCCCCATGGCCGGGTGGAGCAGAGGGAGCTGGCAAGAGGGGACCTGACCAGAAGCTGAGCTGCTCTCTCCCCTCCTCGTCCGACTTCTCTGAGGGGCTCCCCCGCTGCAGCATCTCGGGATTCCCTCTCCTCGGGGGCCCCAGGGGCAGCCTCAAGTGGGACACAAAATGAGTTTTCTGAGGTAACACTTCTCAGCGGAAGCCTCAAGAGTCGCCAAGAGCCCTGTCAGTTAGGAGGCCTTTGGAGTGCATGTTCTGAGGCAGGCTGAGCTCACCAGAGGAATTCTCTGGTCTGGAGCATGGTCTGTCCTGTCCCAGCAGCCATGGGCACTGGGGTGGTGGCAGGTGTTACAGCAGTGTGATTGGCTCTGATTAGAAACCAGTCTGCAAACAGACATGTAGTTAACCAGTGGAACTTCTCGCTGCAGGACGTGGCTGAGGCAATCGGCTGCCAGAGGGGCTACAGACCCCATTTATCATCATCTACGTCCTGCACAGGAACCACAGTGGCGATTACCGTTTCCT
Organism: Carettochelys insculpta; assembly: GCF_033958435.1. Lineage (NCBI taxonomy): Eukaryota > Metazoa > Chordata > Testudines > Carettochelyidae > Carettochelys > Carettochelys insculpta. Next base: position 45,479,349 of record NC_134149.1, on the reverse strand, counting down.
GGAACAGCTGCCGGGGCTTTCGACCCTGACGCTTTAAGGCACCTCCGGTAGGGTCAGGAAGCATTTTTATCTACACCCCAGTAATGTGCTGGCAGGCGAACCATCTACGCTGGCCCCCGGCAATGGCAGGAAGCCGACCGGCTGCATCGGTCGGCTCTGCTCTGTACGGCCATTCAAGTCGAGTCGATTAACAGAAATTTCCTCAGACTCCTGCCACCAACCCCTCTGAATGTTATCCAGCTGCCGGCCCTTTGCATGCGGGGCACGGGACCCCTTGCTCCGTGGCTGGAAGAGGCGGGTGCAAAGTGCCGGCACCTGGCCCAGTGACACCCAGCGGGAGCCTGCGAAGCCTGAGGGGCTCAGGCTGCAGGACAGGACCCAGCAGGGGTGTTTAACTGCAGGCTGGAAATAGCCGTGTGCCCTCTCCTAAAGCGGGGAGCTTGCTCTCCACGGGGGGCACCCCTGTTCCACAGACCAGACAGGGAGGAAATGTAATCAGCCTGTAGAGGGGGCACAGCCTGACCCAGGGATAGAAGTCAGGAGCTCCAGGCAGCCAGGCCTGTCCACAGCCACTAGCCGGTGCTGCACAGAACAGCTCAGCCTAAGGCTACTTACCTGCCTCTCAGCACTGCCTGTGAGGCGTAATGAGCGGCGTTTGCAAAACACTCAGAGCCCCCGGCCGAGAGGGCTTGCAGAAGCGCACAGAATGGCTACTGTCCCCAGCTGATACCTGGCTGGGATTTAATCAGATATAATAACCACCCTATGCAATCCCTGGCTTTCAATTAACCAGGGCAGTAACTGTGTCGGAGAGCCGTTAATGAGGATTAATTACTACTCCGTAACTGACTGGTGCACGAAGAGTGCGGCACTGTGTATGGCTTTAACAGGAGCCGCAGGGACACTGCCCTTTGCTGGCATGGCTGCTGCTCACCCCTTGACTCACGGGAATTTCCGCACTCACTGGGGCACATTCAAGGTCCATACACCACTATTTTCACAGCTACGGCGACGGGAAACCTCACAACAAGAGCGACGCGCCCCCGGAGCAGGGGATGAAAGAACGAGCCAGCCACGCCCAACCTCCTCGAAACATCCCAGGAGGCCGTGGAGGGAGGTGAGGTGTGGGGAAAGGAGCTGCGCGAGGGTGACGCTCCCGCTGCGGCTGAGGACCCAGGCAGGCAGGATGCACAGGGCCGATGTGCAGGGAACAGCAGAGCGTTATTTTAGAACCAGGTGTGATGGGGTTCTGGGGTCCCCCAAGCTCTGCACCCCATTTGCAGGCAGGAGAGTCTCTCACTTAGCAGGAAAACAGCAGGTTTATTAGCCGACAGGACACAGCATTGTACAGAGGAGTCAGTGCAGCTGGCAGAGACAGCCAGTCCCATCCATGTTGGGGAGAGGAGGCCCCGAGGGGCCCCCAGAGCTGGGGCCTGGCCCCCTCCTTTGTCTCTCTCTCCCTCAGCCCAGACTTACTGCTTTCAACTCCCAGTTCCAATTCAAACCCCTCAGGCTCCACCTCCTGCTTTGTCTCCAGTACAAAGGTGTTACCTGGTCCTCAGGGTTACCCTCAGCAGGAGCCCCACACCTCTGTGAGCCACTCACATACACACAGGTATCCCCCACTCCATCACATCTCTCCCCCCTTCCAGACCGAACTGAGCGGGGTCACTCAGCCGGTGACCTGGGGAAGTTCGGGGCCCTCCCCTCGTGATCGGGCATCGGCTGTACCCTCGGTGCTTCCCTTGATGTGCACCACCTCCATGTTATAATCCTGCTGGGGGAGGCTCCAACTTAGGAGCTTGGTATTGGCCATTTTTATGTGATGCAGCTGGACAAGTCCCTTTAGTTCCCTCAGGCTGGTTGGTCTCCCTGCTTCGGCCCCGGTCCGTCAGCCACGTTCTCAAGTCAGGCGGGCAGAGCCCATACAGATGCTGCAGCACCAACAGATCAAACAGTTCTTTTGTGGTCTGGGTCCTGCCCCATCTGACCACCAGTCCATACAGCTGCTCCAGCCAATGTTTGGAATTCAGTTACAGTCCAGTAACAGAAGGTACAAATGCTTCCATCCTTGGCATTTAGCCAGACCACCACAATGGCTGTGTGCCTCAGTTTCCCCTTTCATGCCACACAATAGGTTTGGAATGTTTCTCCTCATGTGAGAGGTTGCAAGACTAGTTACAGGGAACAATGGTGACGTTTCAGAGTTACAGACTCCTTCAACATAGAACTCATGCTTCTACATCAATGTCATCATGTCACATGGCTCTTTCCAAACATTCAGTGCATGGTACAATTCTACAGCTTCTGGTCGCAGCACCCCTTGGTTACAGCAGTCAGCGTGAGTAACAGAACAAACCCATTGCAACTGTACATTTACGTTGCTCTTTGGTAGACCACAACTTTTGTGCAACATCCTTGAGAATCTCGTATTTTGGGGATAAATGGCTGAGGCCTTTCTTAGCACCATCAAGTTCTAATCTTCTCCCTTGCCCCCTGGGGTGGAAATTTGATCTCTCTGGCTGTGCCCTCCCTTCTAACAAGAGCTCGGCCATTGATGATCTCAGGGAGACGGCCCCCTCCCAGCCAGCCTGGAAATTTGCAAACCAAACCGCTGTCTGAGAGTTGTTTTGTGAGTAACAGACGCAGAATCCACATGAAGGAATCCCTGTTTATCCCTTACTGGCCCACCAGGCCCAAAGCTCCTTTGTCCTTTTACCTCCAACTACTGCCTCCCCGTGGAATCAGAATTGGAGTCCAGTATAAGAATATAAGTGTTTCCACCATCTGGAGATGGGGAATTGCTGGTGCTCTCCTGCATCCTACAGAGACTGACTGTGCAGCTGTTTTACTTGGTTCTCGCAGGGCTGCTCACATTCCCTGATAGTTTTCACTTTACTTGCACCAACTTCCAATTCCTGAGAAACTTTTACACTGCCTGCTTTGGACCCTTCCAGAGCACAGCCAGTGGTTTCACACTCAGGCAGGTCCTGGCCATCAGGAGCTGAAACAAACTTCTCCCCAGGCAAAGGGTTGCTCTGGTGCTTACAGACAAGCACCTTTCCTGTTCACTCTCCTCCACCTCACTCCCATTTTCTGCAGTCCCCACAGACGGGTCAGGAAAAGTTTCAGGGAAATTCTCTTCCTTAAGAGCTTCCCCAAACAATAACTTACCCCTGTCTGGCTCCACAGGGGCACTGCTCCCTTGAGCCACAACCAGCTCCTGGGTTTCACCTAAACCCAGGATCACTTCTGGCCCATCAGGCAGATTCCCACGTAATCCCCCTTCAGGCAGACAGCCAGTACCACCGGACAGAAGGTTAAGGGTCCCTTTCCTCCCTTCTGCTACCAGCTCCTTTATCTTCATCAGTTAGCGTAACTCCATTGCCTGTCTGTTCTTGTGTCCTGGCGAGAGGATGACTCTGGTAGGACAGAGTCCTCTCACCCCCTCCCAGTAACACCTCAGCATCAGGCAAAGAACAAGTACCAGAATCGTCTGGTCTCTGGGATTCCCTGATGATACTAACTGGATTAGACCACGTTAAAGCATCATCCCCCCTGAGAGACACAGAGGCAGGCCCACTTCCCATCTGGGCTTCAGCTGCCCTCAGATCCAGCTCTGGGATCTTGGCTCCATCTTGAGCCCCCACAGGCTCAGGCAAAGGATTCACTTCCCCAGAAGCAGAAGCACTTTTCTTGCACCAAGGACCAGTGTCCTTATTAGGGACACCACTGCCCATCCCAGAGCCATTCCCTCTGCTCCAGCCCCCATGGCTGGATTCAGAGACACACCTGGAATGCTCTTTTCTGGTGGTTCCTTCTCCAGCCACCCCAGGCTGGGGAATCTTCCTCAGACAATGGGCTAGTTTCCTCATTGGCATCTTTTCCAAACGCAGGCTCTGCTCTCTCCCCAGGCTGCTGCTGCTGTTCAACACAGACAGACAATGGGAGACACTCTCTCCTTTGTCCCAGCCCCCCGGCTGGTCTCCACACACACACAGAAGGTGGAGCAGCTTCTCTCACAGACAACTTGCCATTCCCAGTGGACAAGCTGCTTTCCTGCACAGACACACAGGCACCTTCCTCGGCCCAGGCCTGGAAAACTCTTCGCAGGTCTGTCTTGGCCACTAGTAGACAATGGGTTGGAATCGCTCCTTCCCTCCTTGAGCTGCGGCAGGCCACTCGGTTCAGAGCTCCAGGCAGTCCAGGGTTCCCTTCCGCGATCCGGGCTCACCTCTGCAGGATTTTCCTTAACCCTCAGCTCTGCCACTGCACATCCACGCTGCCTTGTCCAGTTTCTTTAATCTCGATTCAGTTTCCAGGTGCTGCCACTTCACAGCAGAGTTGCTCAGCATGGTTGCAGGCTCTCAGGCTGATGCCCTCTGCACCCCACGCTTCCTGGAAGAATCCCTTCAGTGTGCCAGGCTCCTTGCGGGTCACAAGCTCCCCGGGGTTAGGCCGTAGGCCCCTCTGCCCTCTGGGACCGACTCCAACAGACGCTCAGAGGAACCCCTTCTTCAGTGTGACACCCGCTCTCAGGGACCATGAGCACCCTGTCTCGGGACAAACTCATTCAGCATATCAGCCTCCTCAGGGGTCACTTGTTGCTGGGGTTTGGGCTCTCGGCCCCTCCACCTTCTGGGACCGACTCCAACAGATTCCCAGGAGTGACCCCTCCTCGGGTGTGACACCCCCTCTCAAGGACCACGACCGCAGTTGCTTGGGTTCGGCCGCAGGCCCCTCCACCTTGGGAAACTGCACCTCACTGCCCGTCAGCACACCTGGGTCTCGCAGGCCCCACTTCTTCCGGGGCCCCGGTCACTTACTGCTGGATCCTCCATCCTCAGGGTACAGAACATCCCACTTCTGACACCAGTGTGATGGGGTTCTGGGGTCCCCCAAGCTCTGCACCCCATTTGCAGGCAGGAGAGTCTCTCACTTAGCAGGAAAACAGCAGGTTTATTAGCCGACAGGACACAGCATTGTACAGAGGAGTCAGTGCAGCTGGCAGAGACAGCCAGTCCCATCCATGTTGGGGAGAGGAGGCCCCGAGGGGCCCCCAGAGCTGGGGCCTGGCCCCCTCCTTTGTCTCTCTCTCCCTCAGCCCAGACTTACTGCTTTCAACTCCCAGTTCCAATTCAAACCCCTCAGGCTCCACCTCCTGCTTTGTCTCCAGTACAAAGGTGTTACCTGGTCCTCAGGGTTACCCTCAGCAGGAGCCCCACACCTCTGTGAGCCACTCACATACACACAGGTATCCCCCACTCCATCACACCAGGAACCAGAAGTTCCCTCTCTAAAATAGGTGCTGCTAAATGGAGAGCCGGCCAGGGTTTGCCTCGGCGACTCTCAGGGCGAGGAAGGGCTCCGGGAGCTGCCCTGGGTGCCGGGCTGCTGGCGGAGAAGGACCGCACAGCCCATGTCTGGCAGGGGAATGACGCTCCCCCGGCCAGCACAACCCTGCACAGCCGCGCCCAAACGCCCCTCTCCCCAACTCCCGCACGACAGAGGGGTCTGTCAGCGCGCCCGCTCGCGTCCTCTGCCAGGCCGCCAGCCCCTCCAGGTCTGTCCAGCACACCCTGACGGACGCCGTTGCAGGGCCAGGGCCAGGGACTGCGGCGGGGCTGTGCCGGCGCTCACAGAGGACAGCCCCGTGGGAAGGGCTCGCCCTGCGGGTTGTCTTACCAGGCCGAAAGCCTTTTCACAGGCAGGGCAAGCGCGCCTGTATCTCCTCCGTGGTCCAGCCAGCCCCCACACGCCAGGCTGCCAGCCCCCGAGCCTTGGACACAGACCACCTCTGACTCTCCTCCGACAGGCCTCTGCACCCTGCCCTGCCTGGCTTTCCTCTCAGAGGCTGTCACCAGCCTGACCGACCCCCGGGACAGACCCTGCCCAGCTCTTCCTGTGGACATCTGCTGTTCCGTACCGTAAACGCGCTACGGAGAACAGGGCCGATGCGCTACCACCACGCCTACCAGAAACCGCCGCCCCTCACCTGGGCGGCGGGAGGAGCAGTCCAGCACCCTACCCAAGGGGCTTCCGCCTGGCTTCAGTAGCAGCATAACTACAGTGCAGAACGAGCTCCTGGGCTGACTGGCCCCCGACAAGTCCTTCTAACCCTCCCCAGGATTGGGCCCATCCATGGCGCAAGGAGGAAGACCCACAGTCCGTTTGAAACCCAGCTGACTCCCCTCGAACCCTCTCTTCTTTGTCGGTCCCTGGAGGACCCACTCTGAAGCAGAAGATGCGTGAGCCTCTCCCGGGGGCGGACACCGCGAGAATCGACATTAGCCGCCCTCCCGCTCCCCGAGAAGTTACACCCAGTCCCACAAGGCCGTACGTGGTCGCTGTCTTAATAGAACCGGCTCCAAAGTATTAAACCTAAGTTCAACCCTATGGAATTAGTCGTCCAAGATACGGCAAGTCCGCCCAGGCCTGAGCTCAGATGGGGTCTCCCTGCAGGGAAGAGTTCTTCCCACCCCCAGCTCCTGCTGCTCAGGGAGGCGACTGCCTACAGCAACTGAGAAATCCCACCATGGCAGGAGGTGTCCACACCTTGGCCCTGCACGGTGCCCGCGGGCTGCTCGAGCAGCCAGAGCATACAGGCGGCTCGTGCCTCAGCCGCTAGGCCGCTTGTGTGGAAGTGGGCTCAGAAGGCCTTCGCCTGTGCGGGCTGCTGGGTGTACCCTGCCCAAGTCTGCGAGCGCGGGCAGCAGGCCTCAGAGGCCAGGGCACACGAAGGCTCTCTAAACCACCCACATGCCAACCCACTGCCCTGGTTCCCCTCCCCTGAAGCTGGTGGGGGCGCAGGTTCAGCTGGCAGCCTGGCACTGGGGCCAACAGCTCAAGCTGGCGGGGCCGGAGCCAGCCAGCGGGCTGCTCGGGTGGCTGGGTTGGTGGGCCAGGGCTCCTCTGGTGGATGTGGAGGCTCGGGGTTCGTCCAGCCGAGGGGACCGTGGGCAGAAGGCAGGACAGCAGGTTCATCCCAGCCCACTTCATCAAGGGCAGTGTCTGCAGCACTTGTGCCCACTACTGGGGCCACCGTTTCAGAACTTCTCCACCCCCGGCGTGCTCATCAGAGCACCCCGGGACACCCCCTCCTTGCAGGCGGAGGGCCGCTCAGACCGCAGCCCTCCAGCAACCTGGCAAGGAGCGTCACCCTCAGACCGGAGCGCTTCTGAGAGGCTGCCCCGTGATGCGCACACGTCACAGCCGCCCGCTGGCTTGTCCGTGGCCAGCATGGGGGGGCTGTGGGGGCAGGCGTGGAATCTCAGGGGAGCAGTGTCATTGGCACAGCCAGCTGGGCTTCTCCAGCCGAACATCCTTTCCCACAGGAATCAAGCTCCTCCGCACGAAAGTGTCAGTTCTACCAAAAACTTCTGGTTTGCCCTCACGCAGATCTGAGCCGGTGGGTTCGTGTCGAGCTGGGCTGGGCTGGGCTGGGCTGGGCTGCTCTGCTCCAAAGGAGCCCTCTCTGTCTGGGAGCCGCAGCAAACCACCTGGTTGGGAGTCAAGTCGACTTCCACTCTCATCTGCCTCATGCTTCTGTTCTCCCTTCCGGGCTGGGCTAACTCGCCCAGGGCGCACCACCATCTCCTCTGCCACGAAAAGAGGTGCACCCTGGGAGTTGCCATGGCAATAGTGCGCTCACAGCATCAGCACAGCAGAGGCGGCCAGGCGCTGCAGAGGGCTGGAACAAGTTTCCAGTGGGCTGCTGTGAGCCCCTGACACAAACTGCAAACCTAGTATGTACTAGAAACCACTTCAAACCAGGGGTGAGGCAGCACCACCCCCTGCACCCCTAGCTACAGCACCCGTGTGGGGCACTGCGTCTCAGAGGCGCTCACCCACGCCCATGGCGGCCGCAAGTGCCTGGCCACTCAGGGCCAATGGTCCTGCTAATAGTTTCCATCCAGGTGCGGAATAAATATTTATGTGCAACGAGGCATGAGTGGATGTGCACCACCAGCGGAAACAGACACCCCGGCTGAGGACGCCGTGCTAATCAGCCGGGCAGCATTGGGACCTCTCCTGAGCGGCTGCACGAGCACACAGTTCACAGGGAACGCTGCTCAGTGCGTCAGGTGCATAGGAGCTAAATCCCCCCCAGGAGGACTCCTTGCAGGTCAGGGCGGTGGCGCTGTGGCAGGCTCCCGGTCCTGACGACACCCTTGCTCTTCTAGCTTTGTGGCCTTTGTCTCCAGCGCGGTCCCTCAGGCACTAAATCCAACCTCAAACCGCCTCAGACACTGAATTGCTCGCTGGTTCCTTCCATGTTCATTCTGCAGACACAGCACCGCTCGAAGGGCAGCTGCAAGGCCTGACCATAGCTCTGTCCCTGTCGCACCGCGGTGAAACCAAGCGATCCTCTCCAATTGTGGCACCTGCCCAGCGCTTCCTGGGGACATGCAGCTGACAGGCAAGGAGGCCACGTGTCTCCGTGCGAAAGCGTGGCAGCGATGCTAACACACTGGACAGTCCACCCCGACTCCAGGTGTGCTGCCATGGACCAGATCTGCAAAAGCAGGGATCCAGCCTAGGAAGTGACCGGAGGCAGCAGGAGGGAGGGAGACATTAGAAGCCCAGGGGGGCCATTCCAACACAGACCCCCAGGGATCAGCGACTCCCATTTCCTACAGCTTCTTGGGGCGCGCTGATGTCACTGGGGGAGAGTCCCACACCTGCCCAAGCTACCCTCTGTGAGTTGCTACTGAACTGAAGGCCGCTCCTGGGAGGGAGCCCACCGGCCCACCCATGTTCTGAACAGCAGGAGACACGTCCAAGCCGCGAGCGAGGGTGAATCCCACCCGCTCGCAGCCCCACCCTGGGCACTGCGGTAGCACACAGGGGCTGTGAACAGCAAGCAGATGGAGGCGGGCGGGGGATTCCTCCAATGCTGTATACGGAGCATGAGCAGCACCATTCCTAGGCCTGTGCTGGTAACCCAGCAGCTAAGGGTACTGGGGCAGCTCTCAGCCGCAGTAACCTCATGGCCTGCAGTTTCAAACACCTGCCTGGATAAACACTCTGGTTGCTGTTCTGCGAGGGAACAGTCCCACCTGGCACCTGACGCAGCGACTGGGATCCTGCACTTCGACGACCCGCCAGCCACGCAGCTCTGACCAGAGAAGTACAACTGGGGGTTCAGCTGCCCAGGGCAGTCTGGTCGCCAGAGCAGCACAAGCGTCCCACGTGTCCCGGGGAATCCGGCCCTCGAGCGCCATACGATGGTCTCAGAATAGGGAGGCCTGCCAGCGGGCGCGTATCAGTACACACTCAAGCAGAACTCGTATGTGCAACTGCCTGCTTCAGCCTGAGCCCCTCTCCCAGGAGGCACATTGGCAGATGCCGCTGGGAGCAGCAGCGCTGGTCAGTGTTCTGAGTGAAGCAAGGGGCTGAGCCTCCGGACTCCAGGGTTCTTTCCCAGTCCCAGCTCCCACCTGCCATGGGAAATCACCTGCACGGGGACAATAGCACTTGCCCTCCTGTCGGAAGTGCTTTGAGCACACCGACGGGAGACCCTGAAAGAGTACAAAGCCTTCGCTGTTACTGACATCGTTGCCTTGTCCAGCGTCCTAGAGACAACCCACCCCCAGCTTCACCCTTCCCCCAGACACAAAACTCAGCACTGGACACGCAATCTACAAATCTTCTTAGCAACAGAGCCTCACAAGGAGCACCCTAGTCCTGCAGCCTCGCTAGCGTTCGGGTCCCAGCACCTGGAGGCGTATTTCCACGGCTCCCTCGGTGAGTCAGCTGCACTCCTTGAGTCAGAGCAGCACTAACAAAGCCCTGGGAGACGCAGACCCTGCCTTTGGCTGGCAGGTCTCCATGGAGAGATGGCTCAAGCGACACGTTCAATTCGCCACCGGCCGCTGCAGCCACAGCCTCATACAAACAGCTTCCCAGTCAGAAAAATGCCCTTTGGCCAAAACGTCCCTTCCTGGAAGGGACTGGGGCTTGCCAGAAACAGGCAGCAGAGCAGGGCCCCAACTTCTCACCCCGAGCAGCGCTGGCACAGCTCAGAGAACAGGGCTGCTGCAGCCAGGGAGCAACAGGACATCGAAATGCTGCTGGCTGCAGCGCGCACACGCTCGCGCACACACACACAGAGTCAGGCCTCTCTGCAAGGTGCCAAACCGCAGTTTGGAAACACTCAAAGCCTGGTGCTTCAACTAGACGCTGCCCGCAAGCACCTCCCTCTGTGCCACCACAATGGGGCCAGTGAAGTACAGCGCCCTAAAGGCAGAGCCAAGAACTCCCTGGCCGGCCCCTCCCACATGGGGTGGGCTGTGCTCCTGCAGCCCTGCCCTCTACTAGTGGAGCACTACGGGCTGCACAAGCCAGAGCTGCTCCTGGGCTGCTCTGGGCGCTGGGGCATCCCTGGCCAGGTCCAGTGTCAGGCAGCTTGCAGCAATCTGACGCCTGTGCCAGCCATGAGAAGTCGCCCTACGAAATACAGGGGAGACACACTGGTCATTTCCCTTTTGTGACTCAGGGAGGACTCGTGTCCCGGGGGAATGCAAATGGCAAAACAGAGACCCCAGGGTGTGCCTTGAACTTCCTCCAACATGCTGGTCGGAGCTGCTGGACAGCTGTCACTGCCTGCTCCCAGCGTCAGCACTCGGCTGCGGGGAAGGACTTGGGCAAGAAAGCAGCAGGTTGCCCTGTTACTGCACATGTCCCTAAGCCTGGCATTGGGTATACACCCATCACTTACCCCCCACAACCACCGCCCCCCATACATATAATCACAGCCACTGCCACGCTACCCAGACACACACGTCCACGTACGCACGCTCCCACACCCACCGCCTCCCGTACCACCATCCACGTACAGGCATCCATCACCGCCCTGCCCAGACACACAGGTCCACGTACGCACACTCCCACACCCACCGCCTCCCGTACCACCATCCACGTACAGGCATCCATCACCGCCCTGCCCAGACACACACGTCCACGTACGCACATTCCCACACCCACCGCCTCCCGTACCACCATCCACGTACAGGCATCCATCACCGCCCTGCCCAGACACACAGGTCCACGTACGCACATTCCCACACCCACCGCCTCCCGTACCACCATCCACGTACAGGCATCCATCGCCGCCCTGCCCAGACACACACAGGTCCACGTGCGCACGCTCCCACACCCACCGCCTCCCGTAAATCCATCCACGTACAGGCATCCATCGCTGCCCTGCCCAGACACACACATGTCCACGTACGCACGCTCCCACACCCACCGCCTTCTGTACCAACATCCACGTACAGGCATCCATCACCGCCCTGCCCAGACACACACAGGTCCACGTACGCACGCTCCCACACCCACCACCTCCCGTACCAACATCCACGTACAGGCATCCATCACCGCCCTGCTCAGACACACACATCCACATACGCACGTTCCCACACCCACCGCCTCCCGTACCACCATCCACGTACAGGCACCCATCACCGCCCTGCCCAGACACACACGTCCATGTACGCACGTTCCCAAACCCACTGCCTCCCGTACCAACATCCACGTACAGGCATCCATCGCCGCCCTGCCCAGACACACACGTCCACGTACGCACGCTCCCACACCCACCGCCTTCCGTACCAACATCCACGTACAGGCATCCATCACCGCCCTGCCCAGACACACACGTCCACGTACGCACGCTCCCACACCCACCGCCTCCCGTAAATCCATCCACGTACAGGCATCCATCGCCGCCCTGCCCAGACACACACATCCACGTACACACGCTCCCACACCCACCGCCTCCCGTACCACCATCCACGTACAGGCACCCATCACCGCCCTGCCCAGACACACACGTCCACGTATGCACACTCCCACACCCACCGCCTTCTGTACCAACATCCACGTACAGGCATCCATCACCGCCCTGCTCAGACATACAGGCCACACATGTGCACTAAGCAGAAGTATTTGGGAATTCAATTTTTTTTGCCAACCCATTCCCCTACCCGTAAATGTCAGTGCAGGGGAACGGTGCCAGTTACCACAGCAGACTGGCAGCTGCTGCATTTACTGTCCCAGCACGACAGACGTCAGACAGAAGCAGCCTCGTGGGGCACCAGCGATCTAGTCAGAGCTGTGGGCGTCTCCTAGCCCGCGCACGGCCGGTCGGCGTGCAAGAGCTGTGGGCGTCTCCTTGCCCGCGCACGGCCGGTCGGCGTGCAAGAGCTGTGGGCGTCTCCTAGCCCGCGCACAGCTGGTCGGCGTGCAAGAGCTGTGGGCGTCTCCTTGCCCGCGCACGGCTGGTTGGCATGCAAGAGCTGTGGGCGTCTCCTTGCCCGAGCATGGCTGGTCAGCGTGCAAGAGCTGTGGGCGTCTCCTAGCCCGCGCACGGCCGGTCGGCGTGCAAGAGCTGTGGGCGTCTCCTTGCCGTGCACGGCCGGTCGGCAGGGTCGGGCTGTAGTCTGGGAGCTGCGCAGCATTCCAGGGGCATTCCCCGAAAGCATAAGCCCTGGCCTTTCCCACTGCAGAACAGTGTGCAGTGCAGGCTTTGACACCTGACTGCTGTATCCCTCGTGGCTGGAGAAACCTGGCTCCATTCTGGCCATTCCAAATGCCTGCTGTCACGCCTATGGAACCAGTGACCACACTATAGCCCCACGGGTGCATGCCCTGGATCCCATCAGCGCCACAGGGAAGTCTCAGAGCCATGCAGAAGGTGCAGGACACCCGCGGCAGTGGAAAGGATTAGCGAGTCCCTGTCCCTGTGGTGAGCCTGCACACTGGGGGTCTAGCAAGGTGCTTCTGCCGGGGGCCCTGTCCAACCGATGCATGGAGATGTGGGACGGGTAATCCGGGAGTCGTGCGGAGGCACGAGACAACGCGTGGGAGGGAGCACGTGAGACAGAGAACAGAGCTGGGAGCCGAACCTGTGTGTGCTGCAAATGAGGGCCTGGGATCTCTCTGCCTCTCCCTGGGATGCTGGGCGAGGGGTGGTGCATGTGCGGGCGTGTGGTACCTGGGTTGGGAGGCTCTGGGTGTGAAAGGGCAGAGAAAAAGCGTGCGCAGATACCCCAAGAGCCGTGGGCGTGTCTGTGTGCACGTGCGGGTACCCCGGGAGCCGTGGGGCTGTGTGCGCACGTGCGGGTACCCCGGGAGCCGTGGAGGGTGTGTGCGCACGTGCGGGTACCCCAGGAGCCATGGGTGGGTGTGTGCGCGTGCACGCAGGTATCCCGGGAGCCGTGGGGTGGGTGTGTGAGTGCGTGCATGTGCACAGGTACCCCGGGAGCCGTGGGGGTGTGTGTGCAGGTACCCCGGGAGCCGTGGGCGGGGTGTGCGCGCGTGCGGGTACCCCAGGAGCCGTGGGGGTGTGCGCACAGGTACCCCAGGAGCCGTGGGGGGGTGTGTGCGCGTGCATGCAGGTATCCCGGGAGCCGTGGGGTGGGTGTGTGAGTGCGTGCATGTGCACAGGTACCCCGGGAGCCGTGGGGGTGTGCGTGCAGGTACCCCGGGAGCCGTGGGTGTGTGTGTGTGCGTGCGCGCGCGCAGGTATGCCGGGAGCCTGGGAGCCGTGGGGTGTGTGCGCACGCAGGTACCCCGGGAGCCGTGGGGGGTGTGTGTGTGTGTGCACGCGTGCACGCAGGTACTCCGGGAGCCATGGGGTGTTTGTGTGCGCGTGCGCACATAGGTACCCCGGGAGCCGTGGGGTGTGTGTGGGTGCAGGTACCCCGGGAGCCGGGGGGTGGGGTGTGTGCGTGCGCGCAGGTACCCCGGGAGCCGTGGGGTGTGTGTGTGTGTGTGTGTGTGTGTGTGCGCGCGCAGAGCCGGGGGGTGTGTGCGCGCGCAGAGCCGGGGGGTGTGTGCGCGTGCAGGTACCCCGGGAGCCGTGGGGGGCGTGTGTGTGTTTGTGTGTGTGTGTGTGTGTGCGCAGAGCCGGGGGGTGTGTGCGCGTGCAGGTACCCCGGGAGCCGTGGGTGTGTGTGTGTGTGCACGTGTGTGTGTGCACGCACGCGCGCAGAGCCGGGGGGGGTGTGCGCGTGCAGGTACCCCGGGAGCCGTGGGGGGCGTGTGTGTGTTTGTGTGTGTGTGTGTGCGCAGAGCCGGGGGGGGTGTGCGCGCGCAGGTACCCCGGGAGCCGTGGGTGTGTGTGTGTGTGTGTGCGTGCGTGGGTGTGTGCGCGCGCGCAGAGCCGGGGGGTGTGTGCGCGTGCAGGTACCCCGGGAGCCGTGGGGGCAGGCGTACACAAGAGAGACACAAGTAGGTATTTTCCTCCCTCTCCCGTCCACGTCAGACAGCAACATACCGACACCCAGGGCTGGCTCCTCGCTGGGTCATTCCAGCGCTGCTCACCTCCCGTCCGCTGGCCCGGCTCTGCCGCAGCTCAGCGCTTTGAGCCAGCGAGGAAAAAGGCAGACCGAGGGCACGCTGGCACCCAGGCAAGCTGCTGTTATTCTCCCAGCCCGGGGAAGCCGCAATTCAACGGACCATCTCCCACCAATGCCCGGCTGCTTGCAAAGGAGCAGCTCCCGCCTGTCCTGCTGTGCAGGTGAATGAGGAAGTGAATCGGGGAAGCTGCAGCTGGACAGGGTTTGTGTGCTTAGCAGAGACAAAAATAGCTCATGGGAGGAAAAGAAACGCAAGCCAGGGGTGAGACAAGCCAGGCAGCCCAGCGCCAATGTGAGCAGGCAGGGAGCAGGGAACAGGGAACCCTTCCACCAGGCAGAATGACCTCGCCGAGGGGTGACACAGCCAGCCCCCTGGCAAAGGCCCCTCTGTACCACTCGGCAATACCTGGCACTCCGAAACCACTCTCACCCAAGAACGAGCGAGTCCAGGATCATCTGAAGGGCGTTTTTACCTGCAACGTGCCCAAGGCCGGCTGGGGGCAGGGCCCTCTGCCCAACCCAGTTTCACAACAGATTTACAGCTCATCTTCCAACCCTTGCAGAATCTAAGCTCTTCACGCACGACCCCTGCGCGTGCCCCTACCCCTGTGTATGTCAGGAGCGATACGCTGCCACCCGGGCTGCACTGCTGTGACTGACACCTCTCCAGCCCCTGCAGCTGCAAAGTAACCTACAGACGCAGTGACACCTGACTCAGGCTGCAGTCAGCTCCCAGCACTCTACTGCTGCTGGCTTCCTGAGCTGTCCTGGCAAGCAGAATTCAGCACTCGGCTCTCACAGTGAGCTCAGCTCCCCTCCTGCAGCTGACTGGGCTCTGTGGTGCCTGGTCCAAATCTGCTGTTTGCCAGTTCTACACGGCCCTTCCTTCAGAGCAGAACCATGTTAGAGCCACGTTCCCCCTCCTCTCCCCAGTGAAAAGTCAGAGATCTGCCAAGTCACTTCCTTGGGAACTGGATGCAGCCGCCTCTGGGGTGGAACTGAGCAACCGTTCAGCAGCAATGCTGCGTCACAGTTTGGAACAGGAAGTGAAGAGAAACTTCAGACAACACAGGGCTCAGTGAGTTGGAAGTTGGCCAGCGTGCGTCAGGTGCAACCTCTCTGCTAACAACACGGGAGCCGGAGCTCTCCTTCCAGGAGTGCCCAGCCCAGCTTTGTTTTACACCTTGTTTCAAAAGGGGCACGGGGGGGCATCCGCCATTACTGACACCCAGGAAGGAGCCCAGGACTCCTAACAGCACTGCTCAGAACCGCTCTGAGGGATGTTCTCCCACCCGCCAACGCCACCTTGGTCCCTCACTCCCCAAGCCCTCAGCCCCCCAGGGTGCCAGCACCCTCAATCTCCTGCTCCCCAGGCTGCTCCAGCCCTAAACCAGCTGGCTCCTTGGGATGCCCTAGCTGCTGGCAGCCTGAGCCCCCAGACTGCCCAACAAACGGAGCTTTGCATGGGGACTGAATTCCATGCTCTGGCCACTTCTGACCAGGCCTCCCAGGCCCGTAACGACCCCAGGACAGCTGAGTTGGCAGGAGCTGAAAAGAACACATGGCAGCGCAGCACACGTGCAGCGAAGACAAAACGCCGCAGCCCTGACCAGCTTTGCTACGTACCTCCACAAAGGGTGGCGAACGGCTAACTGGTAAGCACGAGGCTTACGTGATGCTGAAATGGTTACCTGGACCTTGCCAGGGAACTACTGCAGTGGCTAGCCATGCCAGGCCGGAGCTCCTGGCTGCAAAGGGCCTGCCACCTGTGAGGCAGGACCCCCCAGACACAGCAGGGCTGGCGGCAGGACCCCACGTGCACAACGGGGCTGGGCGGGGCTGGGCACCAGGACCTATATTAAAACGGGTTAACTGGTTAAGCACTATCATTTAACTGGTTAACACTTGAACATCGCTAACTGGCACCAATCACAGCGCCCCGTGGAACAATGGGGGAGTTGTTCGTGTCCAACCTAGCGGGGACAGGCAGGGAGAAAAGTAAGAACCACAAAAGGTCCTCTCTGTCCTCGGCCGGGCAATGGGGTACTGGGGACTGTCCGGCTTTGTCCCCCCGCCGGAGGGAACGCCGTTCTGCTGCGGCTGGGCGACGCGGCCTCGTCAATCTGGGACGGTTACAGTTGTTACCCTGACGTACTCAGACAGCTGTGACCCGCCACGTGGCCATTTGTGTAACCTGCCACGTCAGCCCCACCTTGTTGGGTTACAGCCCCGCCCCAGGCGACACGAGCAAAGCCGAAAACGGATTGTGCGGCCACTGGAACAAGCATCCCTGGGAGGGACGTGCTGGCTGGCCTGGGCTGTTCGGACCCCGTGCGTACCCCAGACATTCCTGCGCACAAGAGTGCACGGTTCTAACCCCCGCAGCACTAGCAGCAAACTGAGGCTGTCAGTCCGCTCGGGCGTGGGGGGCCTCAGGTTTTGGTCCGGGAGCTCGTGACGCCCCCCAACCCCCCTTGGGAAGTGCGCAGGGTTACTGGCGCCTCTGAGCCGACAGACTCGTCCCCGTCTCCGGTGGTCCCTGACACCCAGCGTGCGTCTACACGGCAGCCTGGCTGAAAACCACAGGGGGCTGCGCTGGCACTGCCAGCCCAGCCCAGCCCAGCCCAGCCGGGCACGCTGTCATCATCGGGCGGCTCCCCACCGGTGCTGCCGGTCTGTGCCCCCCGCGGCACTGGCAGGCAGCTGAGGAATCCCTCCCTGGGGCTGGACGTAATTTCCGCAGTCCCCAGACCCAGGGCCAGCAGCCATGGCGTGGCCTCTGCTGCCGTCGTCCAGGGCCGCCCTCCGCACTCGTGCGATCCCACGGCTGGCTTGATTTCCACGCCGCGTCAGCGGCTTGGCAGGGATCCCCTGCACTGCGCTGCCCTGGGACAGGCTCCTGCCGCTTTGGAACAAGCCGGGTCAGTCCCCAGTGTGACACGAGACACAGAAGGTGCTGGAGGGGGGTTCGGCAGGAGCTGGTCCATTCTGTGCAGACTGATGGGACGGAGCCCCTGATCCCAGATCCCATCTGCTAACGGCAGGGGGGACCAGCTGTCTCCCCTTCCCCTAGGCAGCAGCCCTGCCCTAAG
This sequence comes from Carettochelys insculpta, assembly GCF_033958435.1. Taxonomy (NCBI): domain Eukaryota; kingdom Metazoa; phylum Chordata; order Testudines; family Carettochelyidae; genus Carettochelys; species Carettochelys insculpta. Next base: position 45,461,894 of record NC_134149.1, on the reverse strand, counting down.
GCTCTCTCCCCCGCCGCACACCCCTAGGGCCAGTCTGCGGGATTCTGCGTGAGTGTCAGTGTCCCTCCAGGGAGCAGCAGGCTGCCCTCGCAGGGCAATGCAGCGAGAGCCAGCTCCATGCCCCGAGGCCGGGAGCCAAACTCCCTACGCGCTCCTGGAGCGCAAGCCCACGGGCCCGGCTCTGAGGGGGAGTGGTAGTGCTCCAGAGCATCACCCCAGTCATCAGCACCCCTTCCTGGCTGCACTCAGCCCAGCCCGGGCGCTGGAGCCGTGTCCCCATGCAAGCACAGAGCAGCGGAGCCCCTGCAGCAGCGGGACTGCTCTGCTCACCACCTGCTGCCTTCCAGGGGCTGATCCGAAATCAACAGGCCTTGTGACAAAGCAAGTCAGAGCTGCCACCTTCACTTTCTGTTTGCACCCAAGAGAAGCGAAACCAGGGGCCCATGCTCCACGGTCTCAGCCAGCCGCCCCGACACAGGCTCCCAGAGCGCGAATTCTGCTGCAGGGTAGGGGGTGTGGGAAAGGGGAAGTCCTGCCTCAGCCGGCCAAGTCACCCAGCTCAAAGGTCAGCTGAGGAGCACCAGCACCCTCCAGCCACTCAGCGCTCAGCACGGCGGGTCCATTTGCAAGCCAGAAGAGGGAGATGCCAGCATTCAAAGCTCCCCAGGCCACTGGAGAGAGCAAAAGGCTGGTGGCCAGGACTCCGGGGCCCTTTGCCCAGCCCTGCCCCCAGTGTCGTGCGATCCCGAAGAAGGCTCCTGTGCCCAGGGTGTTGAAGTTTGGAGGGCGGGCGCCTCTGGTGGGAGAGGTGTGAGAGGCTCAAAGGCCGGTGCCTGTGAAAAATGCTGGTCACCTCTGCCCAGCCGGCTCTGGGGCCTGCAGGAGGAGGCCACATCCAGGTCTGCCCCGGCTGCCTCTCACCACACAGACCCCACAGGCCCAGGCAGTGCAGCTTCTATCTTCTGGGCTTACCAGCAGCGTTCCCTGTAAGCCGAGCACTTGGGCAGCCGCCCAGGAGAGATTCAGGTGCAGTTCAGCTGATTAGCAGAGTCCCCACAGCCGCCGGCAGCCTGTGTCCATCCACCTGTGGTGCACGTCCACACACACCTGAGCGCACGTCACAAAATGTATCCCGCACGCAGATGGGGAGAAATGAAAGGCAGCGCAGCTGCCCAGGCCGTGCGGAGCTGTCCACGGCAAGGGGACTCCCCAGCCGGTTGGTCAGTAGCGCACCCGTCTCAGGTCATCGCGTTCACGGGCCTCAGCGATGTCTGCAGGTTGTGGGCGGCCGGGGAGAGACAGAACAGAGTGTTCCCACCACCCCCGCCGAGAGCTACAGCCCGGGGAGCTCCTCATGGAGTTCTGACGAGGGTAAAACACGGTACAGCTCCTCCTCCCAGCCGCAGGCCCCTGCAGCTACTGCAGCGAGCGAGGCTGCTCAAGAGCTCTGTTTGCTTAGCACGGAGCCCGGGGAGCCGAGGGCAGCGGCAGAGGCAGTGCAAAAGGCATGCGGCTAATGAAAAAGTCGCCCGGTAGCCAGGGAAACTCATCCGCATTCTCCCAAGCCAGGGCCACGGGAGCGCCACAGTCCAGTGACGCGGGCGTGGACGGAGCTGACCCCGGGGCGGCCGCTGCAGACGTGTAACTGCCCACTCTCGGCTGTTCCTTACCCAGGCGCAGGTGCCCACGGGGGGGGACCCTGCACAGTCAGCCACGCGGGTCAGCCGCAGAGGAGAACGTGCAAGCGTCAGCTCCAAACCCGACCTCTGCATCCGAGCCAGGGCAGCGGCTGCGCAGGACGAGCCTTTTAGAGGCTCCCTACCCTGGCCAGATCACTGCCCCACACCGCCAGCATGCGGGGGGAACCCCACCTCGTCAGAGCTGCTGAGCAGCTTCCCTGGACAGCCGGGAAGAAAGAACATAGGTGTCTCCTGCTGGGACATGGCAGCCTGGAGGCTGGGGGCAGGTGCCTGCAGTCGAGCACAGCAGGGTAATGAACCTGAGGTGAATACACATGCAAGCAGGGCTCGAGTTAGGCAAACACTAACAGTCCCTGGCTCCTGTGGGGCACTTCCACCACTAGAGCTCAGAGCCCCTTACAAAAGGGGTCAGGATCGGTAGCTTCATTTACAAATGGGGAAACTGAGGCATGGCCGGGGCAGCAACTTGCCCCTAGTTACACAGAACCCCAGGGGCAAAGTTAGAAATAGAGCCCATCACCTGAGTCCCCACCCAGGGCTCTATCCACTAGACCATGCTGTCTCCAACACAAGTCCCTTTGCGCACAGTAAAGGTACATGCACCAACCAGCTCCCAGGCACAGCCTGCTTGGCACTCAGAGCCCAGCCCTTGCAGTGACTCCTTAGGCTCTGCAGCCGCAGCCGCGGCCACCCCCACCAGCAGCACTGGCACCTGCGGCTGAGCCTGGCAGAGCAACAAGACACAGCCTTGGCTGCTGCTGCACCAGTACAGAGCGAGGCTCGTATTCCAACCCCGTGGCCTGGCCGCAGCTGGCAATCTGGACAAGGCTGCCCAGGCAGAAGGTCGGGTGCAAGAGGAGCTCCGGGCCAAATGCCGGCAAGCGAGCAGCACAGAATCACAGAACCGGGGGGACCTGGAGAGGTCATGAGTCCAGTCCTGGGCTCAGGGCAGGGCCAAGCACCACAGACCGGCCCTGGCAGGTGTGTGTCTAACCTGCTCCTCACTGCCTACAGCCTCCCTGGGCAACGTATACCAGTGGTTAAGTTTTATCTAATCTAACCCACCCTTGCTGCAACATAAGCTTCTTGTTCTGCCCTCAGAGGTTAAAAAGAACAATTTTCTCTCCCTCCTCCCTGTAACCACCTTTTACATACAGTAGACCCTCCACTTACACAGAGGCTGTGTGCATGGGCAGCCCCGCGGAAGTCAAATTTTGCACAACTCGGGGGAGCCGGGCAACTGACCAGCACAGCAGCCAGGCCCAGCTCCCCACCACTCACAGGAGTGGGGAAACTGACCAGTGGAGCTGCGCTGGTCAGGTTTCCCACTCCTGTGCTGAGTCAGGCTGCTGCCCCTGACAGGAGCTGGCAAGCTGACTGCTGCAGCGGCTTCCCCTCTCCTGTGAGCGGCAGGGAGCTGAGGCCTGGCTCCTGGCTGTGCCCCACTCCCAGGAGCCAGGAAACTGAGCAGCCCTGCTGCCTTGGTCAGTTTCCCGGCTCCCCTGAGTGGCAGGCAGCCCAGAGCCAGGCGCCAGCTCCCCGCCCCTCAGAGTCACCTTAACCTTGAGTGCACACATCTCGGGGCTCTACTATACTGGAAAACTCGAGTCTCCTCCACTCGTCTCTTTTGCAGACTGCACAAACGCAGTTTTTTCAGTCGCCCCCCACAGCTCATGTTCTCTAGCCCTTTCACGGTTTTGGTTGCTCTTCTCTGGACCTTCTCCATGTCACTACTTCTTCCCTGAAACGTGGCGCGCAGAACCAGACACAGCCCTTCAGCTGGGGGAGCGGAGCAGAGGGATGAGTTCCCATGTCTTGCTCACAGCACTCCTAGTAACGCATCTGTGATGGGGTTTAGGGGTCCCCCTGCACTGCACCCCGTCCGCTGGCAGGAGTGACTTTCACTTAGCAGGTACAACAGCAGGTTTATTAGGCAACAGATGTCCAGTTTCTCACAGAAGCAACAGCATAGCCGCCAGAGACAGTCCTTCCAACCTGTCCTGGGGGGAAGACCCCGAGGGGTGTCCCTCTGGGGTGTAGCTTCCCCCTCCTCAGGCTGGCTGCCTTCCAGCTCTCCCTTCTCCTCGCCTCTAACTGCCGCCCCCGATTTAAAACCCAGCTCAGCTCCTCCCTGCTCTTTGTTCAGGCAGAGGTGTTATCTGCCAGTTGTAGCCCCAGGGTCATCCTTAGCCACTGGGAGCTGCTGCTTGCCTCGGACATCCAGCCTGACTCACACATGCACTCCCCCCACTCCATCACATCTCTCCCCCCTTCCAGACCGCACTGAGCGGGGTCACTTAGCCAGTGACCTGGGGAAGTTCGGGGCCCTCCCTGCGTGACAGGGCATTGGCTATGGTGTTGTTGCTCCCCTTGACGTGGACCACCTCCATGTCGTAGTCCTGCAGGAGCAGACTTCACCGCAGGAGCTTGGCGTTGGCCCCTTTCATGTGATGCAGCCAGGTTAGGGGTGAGTGATCGGTGTACACGGTGAAACGCCGTCCGAACAGGTACGGCTGCAGCTTTCCCAGCGCCCACACCATGGCCAGACATTCCTTTTCTATGGCCGCGTAGCTCTGCTCCCGGGGCAGCAGCTTCTTACTCAGGTACACAATGGGGTGTTTCTCCCCTTTGTTAGTCACCTGCATTAGCACCGCCCCCAGCCCCACGTCTGAGGCATCGGTGAACACCAGGAAGGGCTTGCTGAAGTCTGGATTTGCCAGCACTGGGGCCCTGACCAGAGCCTCCTTTAGCGCGCAGAGGGCCTTTTGGCACTGCTCGGTTCAAACCACCTTGTTAGGCTTTTCCTTTTTACACAGCTTTGTGAGGGGGGCTGCGATGGAGCTAAAGTGGGGCACAAACCTCCGGTAGTACCCCGCCATCCCAATGAAGGCCTGGACCTGCTTCTTAGTCTGGGGTGTTGGCCAATTTTTGACAGCCTCCACTTTAGCTGGCTCTGGCTTTAAGCAGCCGCTGCCCACCTTATGGCCCAGGTAGGTCACCTCAGCCATTCCCACCTTGCACTTCCCTGCCTTGATAGTCAGACCAGCCTTCTGGAGTTGGTCCAGCACCTGCTTGACTTGGGACACATGGTCCTCCCACGTCTGGCTGAAGATGCAGATGTCGTCCATGTAAGCCAGGGCAAAGCTCTCCATCCCCTTCAGTAGCTGGTCCACCAGACGCTGGAAGGTAGCGGGTGCCCCCTTGAGGCCGAAGGGCAGGACCAAGAACTTGTAGAGCCCCACAGGAGTGATGAAAGCCGACTTTAGCCGGGCATCTTGGTTTAATGGCACTTGCCAGTACCCCTTGGTGAGGTCTATGGTGGTGAGGTAACGGGCTCCCCCCAGCTTGTCTAAAAGGTCATCAGGCCTGGGCATGGGGTAGGCGTTCGAGACAGTGATGGCGTTAAGCTTGCGATAGTCCACACAAAACCGAACAGACCCATCTTTTTTAGGGACTAACACCACGGGAGAGGCCCAGGGGCTGGACGAGGGTTGGATCACCCCGAGAGCCAGCATGTTTTCAACCTCCCGCTCTATGTCCTGAGCCGTCCTCCCTGTGGCTCTGAATGGCACACACTTGATAGGGGCGTGGGTGCCTGTCTCTATTCGGTGGACAGCCAGGTTAGTGCGTCCGGGTCTGTTCGAGAACAGCTGTTGATGCGAATGCAGCACCTCCTTGATCTCCGTCTGCTGGGCAGGGGTCAGCTGGTCTGAGAGGGGAATAGACTCCAGCAAGGAGCCGGCTCCAGTCCTTGTGAGCAAATTCACCAAGGGATCTTCCCCCTGCCCCTCCCAGTGTCTGCACACGGCCAGCACCAAGTTTTGCCTGTCCCAGTAAGGTTTTATCATGTTCACATGATAGACCCGGTGGCTGTGGGCCCGGTTTGACAGTTCCACCACATAATTTACGTCATTTAGCTGTTTGACGACCTTGAAGGGCCCATCCCAGGCCGCTTGCAGCTTGTTCCGCCGCACAGGTATAAGGACCATCACTTGATCCCCGGTGGCATAGGCTCGGGCCCTGGCGTTACGGTTATACCAGACCTTTTGCTTCCTTTGGGCCATGGAGAGGTTCTTCCTGGCCAGGCCCATGAGCTCGGTGAGTTTTTCCCGGAAGGTTAGTACATACTGTACCACTGACTCCCCTTCAGGGGAGGCCGTCCCCTCCCACTCTTCTTTGAGCAAGTCCAAGGGTCCCCGTACCCTCCTTCCATACAGCAGCTCAAACGGGGAGAACCCCGTGGATTCCTGGGGCACCTCCCTGTATGCAAACAGCAGGTGGGGTAAGTACTTGTCCCAGTTATGGGGGTATTGATTCATGAAGGTTCTCAGCATCTGCTTCAGAGTCCCATTGAACCTCTCCACCAGCCCATTGGTCTGCGGGTGGTAGGCTGTGGCCCAGGTGTGCCGGACCCCACACTTGTCCCACAAGCTTTGCAGTAGGGCCGACATGAAGTTGGACCCCTGATTTGTGAGGACCTCCTTGGGGAACCCCACTCTGCTGAAAATGGACAGCAGTGCATTTGCCACGGTGTCAGCGTCGATAGAGGTCAAGGCCACTGCTTCTGGGTATCGCGTGGCAAAATCTACCACTACCAAAATATATTTCTTCCCCGAACGCGTTGCCTTGCTGAAGGGGCCCACTATGTCTATAGCCACTTTCTGGAAAGGCTCCTCTATGATGGGCAGTGGCCTCAAGGCAGCTTTCCCCTTGTTCCGGCTCTTCCCCACCCTCTGGCAGGGATCGCAGGACAGGCAATACAGACGGACAGCTGCAAAGATCCCTGGCCAGAAAAAGTTCTGTAACAACCTTCTCCTGGTGCGGTGGATCCCCTGGTGTCCTGCGAGCGGGACATCATGGGCTAGGTACAGCAGCCTGCGCCGGTACTTTTGGGGAACCACCAGTTGCCTCTGGACCTTCCATGGCTCCGCTTTGCGTCTGGGAGCCCATTCCCGGTACAGGAATCCCTTTTCCCACAGGAATCTCTCCCTGCAGCCCTCCCCCAGCTGCGGAGCTGGGCTGAGACTAGCCAGTTCCCTCAGCTTCTGCAAGGAGGGGTCTCTCTGCTGCTCTGCCTGGAATTCTTCCGCTCGGGCAGGAGCGGAGGCTACTTCCCCATCCCTGCCTGGCTCCAGCATCCCTGGCCTGTGAGATCTGGTTTTTGGGGGCCCCCTTTCTCTCAGGGTTGGCCCCTGTGGCTTTGGCTGGGCCTGTACCCCTGAATTTGGGGAGCGCACCCCTCGTTTTTTTTGGCTACGGGTCAGGACCAGGGCACGAGGGCGTTCACCTTGCCAGTTCTCCAGGTCAGCCCCCATCAGTACATCTGCCGGCAAATGGCTGTGCACGCCCACTTCCTTGGGGCCTTCCTTCTTCCCCCATTTCAGGTGCACCCTCGCCATGGGCACCTTGAAAGGGGTCCCATCAATTCCTGTTATCGTCAGGTGGGAATCGGGTATCATGCAGCCCGGTGCCACCACCCCGGGTCGGGCCAGCGTCACGTCAGCGCCTGTGTCCCAGAACCCCGTGACCTTTTTCCCGTCTACCTTGAGGTGTTTGAGACACTTGCTCCACAGAGGTAGCGCTGCCCCCACTCTGTAAACTGGCCTCTGAGCATTTGGTCCCCCTGAGGAGCTGGTCTGTGGGGCGGATTTGGCCCAATCCGAGTGCCCATTGTCAGCACCACCCGCCTTGGCCGCCAGCCCCTCTGACTTCTGGGACCCCACCCAGTTGACTCCATGACCCCCCGGCCTGCTCAACCTGTCTGGGAGCCTGGGGCACTGGGCTGCTCTATGCCCCTTTCGCCCACAGCGGTAACAGCCTGGGTCTGGTTGTGTCCCTCGGGCCGGCTGCTCTGTCCGGGCTCTGTTTGGCTCTTTGGGGGGTGGGTGGCTGGCCCCTCTTTCCTGGGCTTGTCCAAGAGGTGGTCCCCTCTGTCGTACAGTTAGGGACCGGTCTCTCTGAGATTCTCGGTTTCTCCAGGACTCCCTCTCCCTCCGGGACTCCCTCTCTCTCCGAGACTCCCTCTCTTTGTGGGGCTCACTTTTAAACCTGGCCCGGCTGTTTGTGAAGTCATCTGCCAGTTTCCCTGCATCATGTGAGTCCCCTGGCTTCCGGTCCACGAGCCACACCCTCAGGTCAGGTGCGCACATCTCGTAGAATCGCTCCACAACCGCCAGCTCGATCAGGTCCTCTACGGACTGGACTTCCATTTCGAATGCCCACTTCTGGTAGTATTGCTTCAGGCGGGCGGTTGTATCTACGTGGGTTTCCTCTGGCCTCTTCTGCGCCTCCTGGAACTTCTTCTTGTACATCTCCGGAGTTAGCCTGAACTTATGCAGCAGGGCCTGTTTGAACCGTTCATAGTCCCCAGGCTGCAGCCCCACGAGCTGGCTGAGCACCGCTGCACCCTTCCGGCCCAGCAAGGGGGTGAGGTGCCGGAGCCACTCATCTGGGGGAACCTCATGCAACTCACAGGCTCGCTTGAAGGCGGTAAGGAACTCGTCCATGTCCCCTGTGTCCTGACACTGGGCCAGCACACGCGTCTCCAAGTGACTGGCCACCCCGAGCCGTCTGGCCCTCTCCCCGCTTACCGCAGCTGGGGCCTCTTGGCGTCTCGCCTCTGCCATGGTTCGCTCATGCTCCCGCTCTCGCTCTCTTTCCTCCCGCTGTCTCTCTTGTAGCTGGCACTTGTGCTCACGCTCTTTTTCTCGTTTCTGGCGCTCGTGCTCACGCTCTCTTTCCCGTTCCTGGAGCTCACGCTCACGCTTTCTTTCCCATTCCTGGCGCTCACGCTCTCTTTCTCGTTCCTGTCGCTCATGCTCACGCTCTCTTTCCCGTTCCTGGTGCTCCAGTTCCTTTAATTTCACCTCGAGTTCCAGCCGTCTCAGCTCTGCGGCGGGGGACTCTGCCCGCGATGGACCACCGCTAGCTGAGCGCGACCTGGTGGGCACCGCGTCTGTCGGACGGCGTCGAGCCCCTGCTCCTGTCGGAGAATCCGAAATGCTTCCCGAGGCTGACCGGCCACTTTCTGCCGGGACAGGCTCTGCCCCCCCGGATCGGTTATTCTCTTCCAGCTGTGCAATCAGCTGGGCCTTGGTCGCCTTCCCCACGGTCAGGCCCCTCTCTCTGCACAGCCCTGCTAGCTCTGCCTTCAGGAGTCGGGTATAATCCATCTCCCCGCTATTTCCCGGGGTATCCACTCACCAGCAGCAGCTGCAGGAATGGCTCTGTTCCCCCTCTGACTCTTGTGAGACTCCTTCCTTCTCTGGTGCTCAGTCAGCCACTGCTGGGAGCTCATCCGTGGGTGCAGTGCATCCCACTTCTCACACCAGTGTGATGGGGTTCAGGGGTCCCCCTGCACTGCACCCCGTCCGCTGGCAGGAGTGACTCTCACTCAGCAGGTACAACAGCAGGTTTATTAGGCAACAGATGTCCAGTTTCTCACAGAAGCAACAGCATAGCAGCCAGAGACAGTCCTTCCAACCTGTCCTGGGGGGAAGACCCCGAGGGGTGTCCCTCTGGGGTGTAGCTTTCCCCTCCTCAGGCTGGCTGCCTTCCAGCTCTCCCTTCTCCTCGCCTCTAACTGCCGCCCCCGATTTAAAACCCAGCTCAGCTCCTCCCTGCTCTTTGTTCAGGCAGAGGTGTTATCTGCCAGTTGTAGCCCCAGGGTCATCCTTAGCCACTGGGAGCTGCTGCTTGCCTCGGACATCCAGCCTGACTCACACATGCACCCCCCCCACTCCATCACAGCATCCCAGAATGCTGTTCGCTTTTTCTCTTTTTCTTTTGTTTTTCTGCAGCAGTGTTACACCGTTGGCCGCTGTTTAACTTGTGCTCCACCACAGTTCTACCTAGGCAGCCATTGCCCATCTGTGTGTGTGCAGCCGACTGCTCCGCCCTCAGTGGAGTGCTTTGCATTTGTGCCTACTGACTGTCATCCTCTTTAGCTCAGGCCATCTACAGCTGCCAAGATCATTTTGAATTTTAATCCGCTCTGCCGCAGTGCTTGCAACTCCTCCCAGCTTAGTGTCATCTGCAAATTGCATAACTGTACTCACCAGGCCATTAATATGGACCAGAACCACACCCAGAACGGATCCCTGCAGAACCCCTCTCATTACGCCTTTCCAGCCTGACTGCAAGCCATTTGTAACTGCTCTCTGGGAACAGTTATCCAAACGCTCATGCCCCCACCTTACAATAGCTCCGCAGAGGTTGTATTTCCCTGGTTTGTGAACGAGAAGACTGTCTCAAAAGCCTTACTAAAATCTGGGTATACCACATCTACCACTTCCCCCTGATCCACAAGGCTTGTTATCCTGTCAAAGAAGCCCTCAGGCTGGCTTGACATGATTTGATCTTTACACATCCATGCTGTTACTCACCACCTTACTGTCTCCTAAATGTTTGCAAACTGATCTCTTCCTTACTTGCATGACGACGAGCAGAGGGGAGTTAAGAAATAACTTACCACAGGAACTGGAAATCACCTTTTCCTGTGAAGTCTGTGTGGGACCTGTGAGTAAAGGGGGCCCGGGACCAGGTCTTAGCAGGCAGGTTGCTAACGCTGCTTTACCAAGCAGTTTGCCGTCAGCGACAGAGGGGGCCAGGCTGGGATGGCTTGCAGAGGTCACGCTCCCCTTCTCGCCCCACAGAAGGCCCCTCCATGCGGAGGGGAAGCAGGTCAGAAAGGCAGCCAGAGGAGACTGGCCCTCCGGCTGCCACACCACCTCTCAGAAATGGAGAAGCGGAGCAGGAGGTGGAAAATGGACACTGCAGGCCACTGGGGAGAACCTGGCCAGCTGCTGCAGGAGATGGGGGCTGCAGCTCAGGGCTCCTGAGGTTATTCCCCATTCTGCAGCAACTCGCCACATGACCTCCAGCAATTTCCTTGGATCTCTCTGCGCCTCGCCCCAGCCCTCTGGAAACCAGGGCTACCAACACCGAGCTCCTGCCCGGGCGCGGGCTAGAGCACTTGTGCACCTCGTGGCCAGGTTCTGCACAACACGGGTGCAGGGGGCACTCAGAGACCATGCGGACCTGCACCCAGGAACGGGACACCCATGGGCCCCACAGCCCGACCAGCCCAGAGCACCCCCAGCAGCACCAGCACCAGCTGCCAAACCCCGGAGCCAGAGCCCCCAGCTGTGGAGGAGCACGTCACACTGGGGCTGGGCTGGGCCTGGGCTCCCCACACCGCGATGCTCAGGGGGTGATTATGCACCCCTGACACTAGGGCAGGCCCAGTCTGCAGCCCAGCAGAACCCATTCCCTGTCCCTTGAGGGGATGGTTCTGAGCAGGCAGGGCCACTGCTGCGTCCGAGCCCCGTCGTGTCTAACCGCGCCCATGCGAGGGGCCGGAGGCGTTCGCTGCACCGCCGGCAGCGCGGTGTGAGGGGAAGGGGTGGGACAAGGCCCGAGTCGGCGAGTCTCACGTTCACTGGCAGAGCTCACTGGGCTCCGCGCAGCACTTGTCATGCCAACCCCCGTCTCTAGAGAGCGCAGTGCCAGCCCGAGGGCCTGATCCTGGGCGGGGACCAGGAGGAGCTGCAGGTGCCGACTGCCTGCCAACTCCAACCTTTGCTCCTGGCAGGGCACAGCCCCTGCACGCCCCAGGGACCTGCTGTGGGTGGAGGAGGCAGCACAGTTCCCTGGCAGCCCCAGGCGGCACACGCCAGCCGAGGTTTCCCTCCACGCCTGCCCCAGGTTCCATAAATACCGCTGCCTTCCGGAGCAGCTCTGGCTGAAGGCGGGGGCGGGAGCACAGGCCACCTCACCACATCCCTTTGAGCGGGAGCGTTCACCTGCCTGTGCCTGCACGGCAGCCGTCTCTCTCCCTCCTGGCAGGGCCAGGCCGGGCCACAGCGCACCGTCCCGGGGAGGGCTGGCTGTGCGCGCCCTGGGGCGACCAGCACTACCCCAGCTGTCTCCCCTTTCACCCAGCGGGGCCCCCCAAGGCCCCGAGTCCCCGCTCAGGTAGAGGGGAGCGCTGCAGCCATCCCCCTTGCAGCGCCGCACGGAGGGGCAGCGGGAGGCCGTGTGCGGAGGCCAGGGGCCCCGGATCAGAGGTGCTTCGGGGCACGTGCTTGACTCCCCCCGCCTGTGTGAGGCCCACGTGGCAGCGCCCACGCAGCAGCTGCACCAGCCCAGCCCCACACAGCCCCTCCCACCCCTCCAGGCAGCGTCAGCCAGCCAGCCACCCCGGCAACGCAGTCGTGTCCTCACGGAGGGCAGGACGCACAGCTGCATCCACTGGGTGCAGGATTTGCCGACCCCCGTGCAGAGCCCACTGACCCGAAAGCAGGAGCGTCAGTGCTCGCTGTCCAGCCAAGCCCCACACCCTCCATATGGCCCACGGGCACGTGGCACCAGAGCCAGGGTGGCCAGCTGTGCAGGCTGGGAGGAGGAGTGAGGTGAGAGCCCTACAAGGAGCAGAGCAGAGCACAGCAGACAGCGCAGGCGGACCCTGGGGAAGGCAAGGGCTGACCGGAGACCCAGACAGTGGAAAGCAGATGCCTGGGTCAGGGTGGTGTTATCTGCAGATCTCTGCTGCCGCCAGGGGAGAGCCCCCCTTTGCCCCAGAGAACCTGGCTCTGAGCAGGAAGGGCCCAGTACGGACCCTAGAACGCGCAATCTGCAGCTCCGTGGGCTGGTGCTGGCGATGATTACAAGGCCGGTCGTTACAGCCATGAGATGGGCCCTGGCCCCGGCAGAGGGGACAGAACACCCCAGCCAAGTGACCCGTGCCAGTGCCAGGGAGCCGGGGGCTGGCCCAGAGGGGAGCAGCTGCCTGGGAAGGGAAGGAGAGATGCCCAGGGCTGGGGCGCAGTGAAGCAGAGGTGGAGAGACTGAGGAAGAAGAGAGGGGTTCGATTTGCCGTCACCCCCAGCCCCCGCAGGACCATCCGGCTCTGCTTTCCCCACCACTTCCCTCTTGTGACCCTGTGCCCCACTGGATCCGGCTCCACAGCCCTGCCCTGCGGCTTCCCAGCCAGAGCCCTGGAGCGCTCAGCCTGCAGCCGAGTAGGCCTGTGCGACGGGGAACCTGAGACCGAAACTCTCTGGAGGCTGATCACAAGGCACCTCCGGCGAGTTATTCATAACAGTCAACAACAGAGAGGTGTGATACCATCAGAGGGACCAGCTAAAAATAGCCCCAGGCGCTGCTGCACTCGCAGGGCATGGGTGCAGGAGCCAGGCCCCCGGCTCTGCAGCCATGGGGCTAGCACCGGGCAGGAGCCCAGCAGTCTGTTCCCAGGCTGGGGCAGGACTCTCCCAGGAGCAGGCCCAGGTGCTTGCTGGCCGGTTCCCACCTGCCCCAGTACAGTGGACAATAGATGTGGGACTTGGGAGACCGGCACTCAATTCCCTGCTCCACCCTGGACTCCCAGGCTGGCAAGAACTAGTCATGGGGGTGGGGGTGGGGGTGGGGCACTCTGGGCCCCAGTTTCCCCTCTGCAGACCGGCAGTAGCAGCATTGTGCTCCCTCAGAGGTGCGGGGGAGGATACAAACATTCAAGATTACGAGGCAGGCGGCTATCACGTTAACTAAGGGTCGTGCAACCGGCACAGGGAGATTAAATGACTTGCCCGGGGCCGTGCAGGAAGTCTGTGGTGGAGCTGATTACTGAAACTGCTCGAAGGCTGCCAGGGCCTTCGCCACAAGGTCCCTGACCCGCCTCCTCTGCATGCCAGGGCAGGTTCCCCATGGGCGTGCACCTTCTCCTGCTGATCCTGCCAGGGGATTTTGCCGTCTTTAAACACACGCTCGTTCTGTTGCCAGCACTAATCTGCGCGTGACTCACCCGCTGCCTTGCGCTACTAGCTAATCACTGTAAATTCAGGAAGAGCTGCATCCTGCTTCCAGCCAAGAGCCCCTCTGACCTCGGCCGGACCTGACTGGCCAGGGTCACTGGGTCCGTCGGGCGGTCAGCGGCTGCTGCTACCTTCCAGGTCACTTCTAGCCTTCCCTCATTGATCCTGCTTAGAGCCAGAGACGCACCAACACAGAGCCACCACTCCCCCGACGAACACCCCGGGAATCAATCCGCAGAAGCCCCTCGTTAGGCGGTGGTGCGCGCTGCGACCCCTCCCTCAGCCAAGCCACCCGGCTGTGGGCAGACCCCTGGCAGGCTCTGACCCCAACTCATCAGAGCCACCCCAACCTCCACAGGCGTCAGCGGGCCTCGGGTCTGTCCCACGACTGGCACAAACCCTGCAGGCAGCACTACAGCACGGCTCATCACCAGCAGAGCTACGGCGCCGCCCTCGTCGGCTCGGCTCAGCAGCGCCAGCCTCAGGCACCCGCTGCTCCATGAGTCCCCGGCCCCCTCCAGACTCCGCACGCCTTCCCCCCTGCGCACCCCACAACTCACCTCTGCACACAGGGGGCTGCGAGGCAGCCTCCGGAACCCAGTGCAGCTCCCCACCGGCTTGGACACGACCCCCAGCCCAGCCCCTGTGTGGGCCTGCTCTGCCCCTCGGCTCTTCGGCGTTGGGGCCGCTTTCTGCCTGCACAGCACCCAGCACTTGCAGGTCCATCCGCTAGGCACTGCTGTAATGTGCATCCAGATCCTCCCCAGCTCCCCGGCCCCCCCAGCCCAGGGGCCCTCGTGGGCGCATTCCAGCCCAAAGCCCAGGCATGTCAGGGTCTGTCAGCACAAAAGAGCAGCCTGAATATTACACAGTCCGGCCTAGTGCAGCCACAGCAAGGTCTGCTTTGCATGAATGTAACACACCCAGCACAAGTGCCACTCGGCTCCTCTCACTGGACATCCAGAGCCGCCCTGTTCAACCCACTGGAGTTACCCCAGCTCTGCAGCAGGGCTGTGAGGTGATAGTCCACCCACCCCTTCTCTTCAGCACATCCTAGGGGGGCCGCAAGACCCGGTTTCCCCTTTTGACCACAGAAGAAGCATCTTTTTACTCAGCCAAGGCCTTACTGCTCAGCAGGAGGCAGCCAGGACTCCGCCACCTGCCAGCACAGCCTGGGGTGGGAGCAAACTGGTCTGGAAAGCTTTCCTACTAATGAAACAAGCAGAGGGAATACTTCTACGGCCTGCAGCGCCCCTGCCCTTTCAGGAGACAGCAAGGGGCAGAGTTCGGAGCGGGCAGGCCTCGGCAGTTACACAGGGTGAGAGAAGCAAAACCCGAAGGAAGCAGCTCCGTCTTCTGACTGATCATTTTCACGCCCTGGGGTTTCAGAGATTTTTGTGGAGGAAGGAATTGTGACATTACCCGGACGTCCCAGGGACCCCGGCATTTGCAACTGAGCTACTGCTCAGCAATGGTTTTTTAAACCGGCCCAAGGAAATAAGGTTTCCCAGAACTAGCTGTGAAATTCACATCCACCAGCTAGAACTGAGCTCCAGAGCTTAGCAGAAACTCGGACAGGTACAGGGACCCACCCCAAAGCACCCGAGGTACCCGAATTAGAGCGATGAGGATTCTAAACACTAGTGCTTTGGAAGGACACAATCCCCCCACATCTCAGGGCACAAGCCCCAGCTGTAGGGGACGTTCTCCCACAACTGCCTCCTGCATTTTGCATCTTCCTCTGCGGCCGCTGGCCCTGCCCTCTCGCCCGGCAGCCCAGCCACTGGACAGGCCGGCTCCTTCCGATGCTGCCTGGCAGTTCTGCACGTGTGGCTGAAACGCCCACCGCAGCGGGTCTACATGGAAGTGCACTGCAGTGCTACGAACTGCCCGGCTATTTACAGCCAGAGCTGTGCTTGCACAATGGAAAATGTGAGTGGAGAGAGGGCAGCGCACTCGCAAACCTCACCCACATCCGGCGGGTAGGAACGGGGCTATCTTCATCCCCAGACACAGCCCTGAGCAACCCGAAAGCCCACGAGCAGCACCAGGGACTGGCCCCTCCCAGAGGGAGATGGACTGGGGATCCCACCGGCCAGCCGAGCCCCAGGGCCCCGCCAGGAGGTGCAAAGGGACCGGAACCCCTCTCTCTCTCTCTCTCTCTCTCTCTCACACACACACACACACACACACACACCCGACTCTCTAGGGTCAGCCTGTCCCGTGCCACCAGCAGGCATGGAGTTTGGTGTCTGCGCACCCTGCCCACGGCTCTGCAGGCACTGGCTAGCTGTGCCACCCCTTCGCGGGCGGGGCCGTACTCTCCCCTGCCGTGCTGCAGCCCCTCCCCTCACTCTGGGGGAGAAAGGAGCTCCCAGGTACCCCACCCCACACAGCTCTCGAATGCTGCAGCCACAGCTGTGGTGCAGACACTGACCACAGCCGGGGTGGGTTCTCCCACCAGGGTTGCCTGGGCTGCAGCGAGGTTGGCACAAGAATTCTCCCACCGTCCCAGGAGCGTCTACGCCAGGTCTTGGGTTGGCTTCCCTACACCACGCCAGGTGTGACTTCTCGCAGCCCCGAGTGCCGTGATGCTCTGTGCTAGCTTCGTCATGGCGACCAGGCCAGTGTCCCCTGCCATACATGGCACCCTGCACACACCAGCCTCGTCTGGCACCCTGGAACTCTGCTTCAAATCCATCTCCCCGTCGCCACCTCCGGGCCGTGCCCTGCAGCCGGCGCGCTCAGGAGCCCCAGGCCCAAAGCGGGCGACTCTCCTGCCCCAGGGCACGTTGCTAACCAGGGCAGCTCATCGCTGTTCACTCGAGTCACACGTCGCCCTTGGCCCTAGTCACTTCCGCAGGGAGCAGAAGTGGCTCCATCCTTGTGAGCAAACAGCGCACCCAGCGAGCGCAGAGCTGTCTCCTCCGGCTCAGGGCAGCACTCGCGTCACCCGCCGGGAGCACCACTCCCAGCAGCGTCTGGAGGCTGCTGCTCAGCGCAGGGCCAGTTGTACAGCCAGGGACCCAGCCCTGCCCGAGAGATGCGGATTTAAATCGACAAGGCAGAAGCAGCTCTGGGGTTTCCTCCAGGACCCAGTGCAGGGAAAAGAGTCCAGCTCTGCTGGCTCCCAGCCCAGTTCCTAGCCACTAGACCGTGCTGCCTCCTCCGCCGAAGCAGGGCATTACTGCTATTGTTTAGCAACCTATTTTAGCAGGCCAATCTCCGCCTGTGGCTTAAAGGGAGTGCCCGCTGGCTGTTGGATCACATCTTGCTGCTGCCCCGGCCAGGGAGCTTTACTCCTGGTGAGACACACTTCCAGTTTGCAAACGACTCACAGCCCTTTGCACTCGCCCCCCGTAGCTGCGGTGCCCCCAATACAGGCGCTTTAACCGGCAGCCAGGCCTGCTGACCGAGAGCAGGCTCTGCAGTACCTCTCCGGCGTCAAACGCCCAGGAGACACATCCCTGCTCCCAGCCAGCCGGGAGGGCCTGTCTGCGCTCACAAGGGGCGTGCTCGGATCACATCGGGAGCAGCTGGCCAATTCTCAGCACTCCAGCTCACTCAGAGCAGAGCCCACCAATTAGCGGGAGGTGTTAACTCCATGGCCCTGCGAAATGCCATCCCGGGAAAAGCCCCTTCTACCCGTGGGGGTGACGCAGGGCAGTGCAGCTGGAACTGCAGACATCCTGTAGCGTAGCTTAGGGCAAGACCACAGACATTGGCACCGTGGCACATCCTGTGGGAAATGCCCACACCGGGTCACTGATGGCGCCAGCGTAGACAAGACCCCGGCGCACCAGAGCCTGCGCTCTGCCACATGCAGGTAAAAGGGACCCAAGCAAGTGAGTGCTCCCTGCAGGCTGGGCTGGGGGTGGAGAACCCAGAATAGAAGTGTCTATTCCTTTCCTCTCAATCCCTCTTCCGTTTTCAGGTCACCCCACCTCGGCCCGCCCACGCCTCCGCGCCGCTGGGGCTGTCCAGTGCGGCGCAGCAGGAGGCCTCTGCTCATGCATAGCAGCGCCTCAGCAGTGTCCCAGGGCCAGCAAAGCAGAGCAACAGGCTCCATGCACCCACGAGCTCTGCCAGCATCGCTCCCCTCTCCACCCTCGCTGCAAGTGCTAGTGTAGACAGGCCCCCGCGGGCTAGCGCTGGCAGAGGGAGCCCTTGCTGGGAGCACGCCGGGCGCTGTAAGACAGCCCCTCCCTAAGGAGATACTAACAGAGATCTGGGAAGTGGCAGGTCCCGGCAGTGGTGGCCCTCCGGGGAGCGGGCAGCATGCCAGGCAGGAGGCACCAGAAAGGGCTGTCGGGCGAGCTAGGCAGGCCTGGAGGCAGCTGATAAGAGCTGGGGAAACGCTGACGCTGTCTGCGGGCCGGAGCCGGGGCAGGGAAAAGTGACAGTGCCGATGTGCCAGGGCGCAGGTGGCAGCAGCCCAGCACGGCACAGGCCACGGCTCAGAGGTGGGCACAGGCCTGACCCTGCCTCAGTGAGCGTGTGACACGGCAGCACGGGTGAGGCTGCCCACCAGTGAGGGCACCAGCCTTGGCTGGGGGCTCTGCCCACACCGCTGGTGGCCTTGGGCAAGTCCCTCGTCTGCTGCCCCATCTTTGAGTTCAGATCATCAGCCGCCCCGCCCCCAGGGTGTGGGGGGACAAGCTCCACCGGGCTGGGCGGGCAGCCAGAGTGGGGATCCCAACCGGCCTTGGCACTGGGGTCCATCATCCCCCTGCCCCAGCCGGAGCAGGGAGCACGACCCCAGCCAGGCCCTGGGGCTGGGGCTGACGTTGACGTTCTGCGCCAGTGCAGCAGCAGATGGGAAGGCCGAGGGGTACAGCGGTGCCTCCCCTGCCAAGCTGGGCACCGCTGGTCGGGCTGGCAGGCACTGACCACGAGGCATGGGGCGCAGCCTGGAGCCAGGAGACGAACGGGACGGAGCAAAGCGGCTCAGAGCAGCCTGGGGCTGGGGCTGGGGCTCAGACGGAGCCCAGGCCTGGCCAGCAGCGTCCCCTGACCCTGCTCAGGCAACGCCTCCTCTCCCCACCAGCCATTCGCTGCTCTGGCACTGGGGTGTGGACGGCGGCTGCGGGAGCCCTGGCAGGTAGGTAGCAGGGGCAGAGCGGGCAGGGTCTGCCAGCCAGGGAGATCAGCCGCATGCCACTGAGCCCAGCTCTGGCCTCCCATGTCCACAGTAGATCTCAGGGTGTCTCCCGCCAGGCGGCCCTGGGAGCTGCAGCAGGGCTGTCATACAGGCCCCTGAGCGACACGCCACCCGCCCGCCCACAATGTCACCCAGCGACATCCCATCCGTCAACACCCCGCTCACCATGTCACCCGGCGACATCCCATCCGGCAACACCCTACCCACCATGTCACCCGGCAACACCCCATCCAGCAACACCCCATCCGGCAAGACCCCGCCAACCATGTCACCCAGCTACACCCCATCCAGCAACACCCCGCCCACCATGTTACGTCACCCAGCGACATCCCATCCGGCAACACCCCACCCACCATGCCACCCAGAGACACCCCATCTGGCAACACCCCATTCCGCAACACCCCGCCTGCCATGTCACCTAGAGACTCCCCATCAGGAAACACCCCACCTACCATGCCACCCAGCAACACCCTGTCCACCAACACCCCATCCAACAACACCCCGCCCACCATGTCGCCCAGCTACACCCCATCCAGCAACACCAACACCCCATCCACCATGTCACCCAGCCACACCCCATCCAGCAACACCCCACCTGCCATGTCATGTCACCCAGCGACACCCTATCCGGCAACACCCCATTCCGCAACACCCCACCTACCATGCCACCCAGCAACACCCTGTCCAGCAACTCCCCATCCGGCAACACCCCGCCCACCATGTCACCCAGCTACACCCCATCCAGCAACACCCCACCCGCCATGTCATGTCACCCAGCTACACCCTGCCCGCCATGCCCTCCAGCGACACCCTGTCTGCCATGACCCCGGTGACATCCCACCTGCCACCTTCCCTCCGGTGACACCCTGCCCATCACACCCGCCCCAGTGAGACCCTGTCCACCGCACCCCCTTGGCGTGACCCCGCCTGCCATGCCTCCCCCAGGTACACCCCACCTGCCATGCCCCCCAGCGACACCCTGCCTGCCACATGGCTGGATGTTTATATTGGGTATGGAAGCTACATGCCCATTGTATCTACTGGCACCAAGGAGCGTGTCAGGGGCCGGGTGAGGTGTCTCGTGAGAGCTGAGGATGCCCTGGATGTGGGTGTGCTGCTGACACGTCCGTGCTGTGCTGGTGTGATGGAGTGGGGGGGGGGGTGCATGTGTGAGTCAGGCTGGATGTCTGAGGCAAGCAGCAGCTCCCAGTGGCTAAGGATGACCCTGGGGCTACAACTGGCAGGTAACACCTCTGCCCTGAACAAAGAGGAGGGAGGAGCTGAGCTGGGTTTTGAATCGGGGTTGGCAGTTAGAGGCTAGGAAAAGGGAGAGCTGGAAGGCAGCCAGCCTGAGGAGGGGAAAGCTACACCCCAGAGGGGCCCCCCTCGGGGTCTTCTCCCCAGGACAGGTTGGAAGGACTGTCTCTGGCTGCTGTGCTGTCGCTTCTGTGAGAAACTGGACATCTGTTGCCTAATAAACCTTCTGTTGTACCTGCTGAGTGAGAGTCTCTCCTGCCAGCGGACGGGGTGCAGTGCAGGGGGACCCCTGAACCCCATCACAGCTGGTAGGTAGTTACAGGTTTTAGCCCTGTGGCTGTGTTAGAAAGTGTTCCAAGCCCAGGGCACGCAATGGGGGCAGGGCTGGTGGCCTCTCCAGCCAGGGTGTGATGCAGTGGGGGGGTGCATGTGTGAGACTCAGGCTGGATGTGTGAGACAAGCAGTGCAGCTCCCAGCGGCTAAGGATGACCCTGGGTCTATAACCTAAGCTGGCAGGTAACACCTCTGCCCTGAACAAAGAGGAGGGAGGAGCCAAGCTGGGTTTGAATCGGAAGCGGCAGTTAGATGCTGGGGGGAGAAGGAGCTGGAAGGAAGCCAGCCTGGCAAGGGGGGAAGCTACACCCCAGAGGGGCACCCCTCGGGCTCCTCTCCCCAGGACAAGTTGGAATGACTGTCTCTGACTGCTGCACTGACTCTTCTGTAAGAAACTGGGCCTCTGTCCCCAATAAACTTCCTGTTCTACCTGCTGAGTGAGAGTCACTCCTGCCTGCGGATGGGGTGCAGTGCATGGGGACCCCCGAACCCCATCACACAGGGCACTTGACTGAGACGAAGGAACACGCACGTCTCAGGAATTTGAGCCTGTCCCCTAGAATACATCCAAGGGCAGTTTGCCAGGACGGCCCACCCAGGCCAGGTGGGGCAGACTCTGCAGTGCCTGGCGGGAGGCAAGACAGGCTTTGGTCCCTGGACACAAGAGAAGAACCACGCAGAGAAGACCGAGTAGCGTCCACCTTGGACTTCTGCCTTTTGGAACCTGTGCCTGTCTCCAGGGGCCCGCGTTCAGCGTGTCGACCCCAGCAGGCCCGATCCACAATTCACCAGTAAGTAGAACTATGTGAGCTGGAATTACAACCCTCGTGGGCTGTGCGTTTGGAGACTTTCAAGAACCAGCAGAGAACATCGCTGGCTGCATCAGTAGCTGTAATTGAGGTACGTAAAGGTTCCCTCTAATCATTCTTCTCTCTGACCCGGGTCTTTCTTTTCGCTTAATAAATCTTGTTGGTTTGGGGTAAGATCCAAGTATATATTGACCCTTTGGGGCCTGGAAGAATCTCTGTGGTGCTGGTGAAATAGGTTTTAAGAACCACTCACCTTTGTTAGGGGCTGTTGCTGGTCTGGGCTGGTAGAGCAGCTGGGAGGTCTGTGAGTTTGCTTGTGTGGCTTCTGGCCAGTAGGGCTGGCAGAGGTACAGTTGTAGTTGGTTTGATTTGACTTAATGAGAAGGAAATCCCAGCCTGGGGCTGTGAGTGGCCCGGATTTAAGCAAAGACACCCTGGATTGATTTCCTTAGCTGTGCCCAGAAACCCTGTCCTGTTACACACCCTGACTCAGGGACACCCTGCCCGCCACGCCCCCGGGCAACACCCCGTCAGCCACGCCCCCAGTGACACCCTGCCCGCCACGCCGCCGGGGCAACACCTCACCCACCGCACCCCTCGCAGCACCCTGCCTGCTGCGCCGCCCCGTGACACCCCGCCTGCTGTGCCGCCCCGTGACACCCTGCCCGCCACGCCCCCCGGCGACACCCCGTCAGCCATGACCCCCAGCGACACCCCGTCAGCCACGCCCCCCGGCGACACCCCGTCAGCCACGCCCCCCAGCGACACCCTGCCCACCGTGCCCCCAGGCAACACCTCACCCACCGCACCCCTCGCAGCACCCTGCCTGCTGCGCCGCCCCGTGACACCCCGCCTGCTGTGCCACCCCGTGACACCCTGCCCGCCACGCCCCCCGGCGACACCCCGTCAGCCATGACCCCCAGCGACACCCTGCCCACCGCTCCCCGTGGTGTCAGCATACAGCAGAGCACCCCGGCCCCTCCCTGTCCCACCACCAGGTCCCACGCGGTGCTCCTGGAACAGCCCTGCCGCTGCGCCAGCAGCCCAGCTCCTTCCTGCTGGGCCTCCCTCCCTCGGCCTTACCCCTTCCACCTGGCAACACGCAGCCCTCCTGGAGAGGTGGTGCCCACGCGGCCCTCGCCGGATGTGCAGCATCGCCCTGGTGACACCACGTCTAAGGAACAAGATCTCAGGCGCCAGTCGCTTTTCTGCTCGGAATTCCAACCCCCGCCCTGCGGCCCCATAAAACCAGAGGGGTCCGAGTGGCACAGACCCAACGCCCACCCGTCTCTTCCACAGAGGTCACCGCCGGGTCCCTCCTCTGACCCACCCAGCCCGGGCCCCAACGCCACCGGTTGTTTTCTGCCAAGACCCCGGGGCAGGGCTCTAGGCAGCGGTTGGGCTCCCCATCGGAGGGAGCCGGGATCTGGATCCAACACCGGGGCACAGCCCCTGGCTCACTCAGGTCCGGCTGGTTCAGGTTGAGAGGCGAGAGCGAGGAGGAGTCTGGCGGATACTCCAGCAGCTGTGCACGGTGCGTGGGGCTCGTGAGGCTCACGGCCATCGCTGGGAGTTACAGCTAGCCCTCAGCGCGGCGATCGCCTCGCGGATACAAGTGCGTCAGGCCACAGCCTCTTGGCACAGGGTCTGGAAGTCGCCACGTGCCCGAGTGGCTGCAGCTGTTCAGGTGATCGATACACAAGCCTCGAGGCTGCATTCGGCAGTAACACGGGGGAGCCCCGTGCACAGACAGGGCCCCAACCTGCCGGGCGCCGCATGCGCGGAGCAGAAGCAGTTCCTGCCTCAAAGAGCTGGCAGTCACCGACTGGCCTGCTGCAGAGTCACGCCGAGGGAGCGGCTGTCAGCCCGGGGCAGGCGGCGTTCGACCCCAGCGCAAAGGACAAGTGTCGCTCCTGCTCCCCCCAGAATTACTGCTGGCGGCCACCTCCCTTCACCGCTCCCCAAGGGCTCCCGAGCCGGCCCCCTGCAAAGGCCCCTGCCCGGTGCTCGCTCCGGGAAAGGTTATCAGGCCTCCGGCATCCCAGGGCGTCATTGTGCAGCCCGGTGGCAGGTCGAGAGCTTTGACTATATTCAGCTACGGACCAGGCAGGAGCGAACGTCACCCTTCCCTTTGGCTCCTCAGGGCTGGCACCACCTCACCCTACATTTGCACAGCAGCCAACCCAGCGCGGCCCTGGGGCTCAGCCGGCGCCGCCCGGCCCTGCGGCGAGGCAGGAACGCTAAGGGCTCTTCACACCGGGGCTCTGGCTCACAGGGTAGCCCCGGACCAGCACGTGCTCTGCTGGAACGAAAGTGACGGCTACCCTGCTCCCAAGCCACTGCTGGGCCAGAACCGAGGAGCTGGCCAGCTTCTCCACAGGCAGCTAATCCTTCCCCAGGCAGGCCCGTTCCTCCCGTGGAGAAGCCCTTACCTCCACCTCCCACACAAACCACCTAACGAATGAACCGCCTTGTTACACAGGCTGGGGTGGGGCAGTGCAGTAACCCCACTAGCCAGGGGCCTCGGAGCAGCTACAGAGCCGGTGCCGACCGGCAAGGAGCATTGACCGAAGTGCCATGGGACGGGGCCTCCACCGCGAATCCGGGAGCGATTGTTCACAAGAGCCGTGCAAACAATGGGCCTCCCAGGAGCACAGCAGCACTTGGTAAATCATGTGAAAGGCAGCAAGGAGGCGGTGGGGCCGGGCCACAGCTCCCCAGCCATTCAGTCCAGGCAGAGCCACCGGCACACGGCAGCTGGCACGTCACTTAGCACAAAGCCTTTCGGCTCCCCAGCGCCACCGGCACAAAAGCTGCCCGGCGGGAGCCATTACAGCCCGCAGAGGCAAAGCAAAGGAAACGACGCCGGTTACAGGTGGCATCCCCAGATGCCATGCGGCAGCAGGGGCCCCGCGGGGGCGAATGATTAGCTGCAAGGGCTGCCAGAGCCTGGGAAGAGGGACGTGCTGGTCCTGCAGCCGGCGGATGAGTGGAAGGGGAGGGAGGTACCTGTCGGAGCAGCTCACCTCAGAGGCGCAGGGCACAGAGAAGCCGGACGTTTCTGGAGCACGCGGGCTGCGGCCCTGGAGATACTGGGGAGGGGCAGGCGGAGCTGGCAATGGCTAGGAAGCCAGCGCAGGTCTTCACGGTTCCCCTCACAGCCACCACAGGGTCTGACAGGCCCCATTGCTGTGGTTCGGTCTCGCTCACCCCCCCTCAGGGGACGGGTGGGGTGGGAGGGTTGAAGGGGAGCGAAGTCTCTGCAGGACAAGGTGCCAGAGACCTGTCGGCAGCAGGGGACCTATCCCAGCAGCTACCCAAGCTCTCTCCAGGGAAACCCAGGGCCAGCCTCACTTCCTGGGCCAGGCCAGTCACCTTCACGCAGGCACTTGCTTACTGGGCTTCGTCTAGGCCAGGGGCAAACTACACCTGCGGACCACACGCGGCCCTTGAGCGCCCGCTGGGGAGCGGGGTCTGGGGCCTGCCCTGCTCAGCACCGCTTCCAGAAATAGCAGCGTGCCCCCTTCCGGCCGGTTCCTCCACCAAGGGGCAGCCAGAGGGCTCCACGTGCTGGTCCTGGCCTATACACCGCCTCTGCCGCTCCCATTGGCTGGGACCTGTGGCCAATTGGAGCTGCAGGGTTGGTGCCCATGGACAGGCTGCACCTCCACGTAGGAGCCAGCTGGAACGGGGGGCACATGCTGCTGCTTCCAGGAGCTGCTTGAGACGGTATGTGCAAACCAAAGCATGCACCAATGTTCCCTCTGACTTCCGCTGACCAGCTGGGCGGTGTTGGACTCCCTCCTAGGTGGCCCGCCATGCACAGCAGCCTGCACCCCGAGCCCCACTGCTCCGAACCCCCGGCCCAGCACAGAGCCCCCTCCCACCCTCCAAACCCCTCGGGCCCAGCCCAGAGCCTCTTTCAGGGCCCTAAAGCTCTCGTCCAGAGCCCCAGTGGCAGCCCTTCCCGGTCTCACGTTCCATCCCCCTTCCATCAGCATTGCTGGCCCTCCGGACAATTCCCACGCCCTTCGGTGGCCAGAAAGCTGGTCCACCCCCATCTAGGCCCACGTGCCTATGGCTTGTCTCCTCCTCCCCCAGACCGCCCCCCACTCCAGGACCAGCAGCTGGGCTAAGCAGCCAGGCTTCTGGCTCAGAGATAAAGCCGGCGTTGTACCTTCTGCAGCCCGGTTTTAATGCACCACGGTGCTGCTTCGCGCTCGCAGAGCGGCGGAGGGCTGGCCCCTTGGAAAGCAGTGGGGGCACCGGGGCTGACCCCACGGAGATCACCCGGCAAGATGACAGCCGCACAGAGCTGGGAAAGGTGGAGCCTAACCGATCGGCTCTGCTCAATGGGAAGGGCTCTCAGACAATCACAGGTGACAGAAATGAGGGTGAGCCTGGACCCCGCGCTGGCCCAGGTGGTGCCCAGCACCGCGCCCTTCGAGGGGCTCGCACGCCTCCTGCATGGGAGGGAGCCACAGGCCAGGCCCTGGCAGCCACGTCGCACTGTGGAAATTGCACAAGTGCAGCCTGGCCAGGCCAGGAATGAAGGAAGTCGGGGCCAGCCATATGGTGTGCGGCCCCCAGGCTGTGGTCTGCGTCGGCCCCACTTCCAGCATTCAGCTGCACAGAAAGGAACTGACTCTGCAGCAGAGACACCACCTGCCCACAGCCAGCCCCATCTCCTGCCGTGCCCTCCTGCCGGCAGCTCCAAAGCTTGGAAATAGGCCACTCTGGCTCTGCCTTGCCACACACTCCCAGGCCAAGGCAGGCTGCAGCTCCCTTTTCCGGATTCTCCTATTAAACGCCTGTTAATTAGCTCCTGGCTCCCGTGCCGTGGGAGCGCCCACGGCCGCCGATTGGAGAGCACATAATTGGAGCCCCACACCTGGCCCAGAGGGTGTCTGATGGAAGGACAGCTAATTGGGTCACAAACTGGGGGAGCAGCAGCCCGCCCAGGCCAGGCACCGTCAGGGATGGGCTCATTAAGCAGAGGAAATCTCTGGTCACCACGTGGCACTGGTCGCTGTTCTTAGCCAGCCAACCACCCCCCAGCCCAGCAGTTCCACTTGGGGGTGGGAGGGTGAGGCCCAGACTCTGCCCCGAATCCCAGATGGGCAGCTCGTGTCAGGAAAGATGGGAAGAAACCAGAGAGGGTCCAGCGAAGAGCACCAAAGACGATGCAAGGCAGGAGGGAGGGCCAGCTCCGTGGGTGGCACGTGGACCTTGTAAGGGCCAGAGGGGAGCCCAGCCCTCCAGCGGGCTGTCCAGGGGCGCAAGGCAGGCTAGAACGCACACCTTTCTAAAGGGAGCGCTCGGGGCGCTGCCTGGGCCTGCCATGAGGCCCGGGCATTGGACTCGACAACCGCTCCAGATGTGTGCACCCAGCGCTAGAAAACGGGACCGATGCGGGGCTGAAAGGCCGGGGCTCCTGTCTCCTGGAGAAGAGGGGACACAAGGGGACATGATGCCAGCTGTCCAGTCCCTGAAAGGGTGTTACAGGGAGGGGGAGAACTGTTCCCCTGAACTCCTGAGAGTGGGACCAGGAGCCCGGGGCTCACGCTGCAGCCAGGCATTAGGGGACCCTTCCTGTCAGCGCGGGAAGCAAGGGACTAGACTGCCCAGGGAGGCTGTGGAACCTCCATCCCAGGTCAGACACACACTTGCCTTGGTGCTGCCGTGGGGCCGGGGCCTCACCCCACAGCCTCCGGAGGTCCCAGCCCCTCCTAGTGCTCTCAGCACGAACAACGAACTGCTCCACGCCCTGCTTTGGGGAGCCCAACCGCAGGGGCAGCACAGCCTGAGATCGACCTGGGGGGCAGCTCCTGCCCGACACCCTTTCCCAGGTGCGCTGTTAGCGAACCCCTTCCCCCAGCAGTGTCGGGGGCTGGCCCGCCCTAGGACAAGGCCGCAATAGACCCAGGAGTACTGCCAGAGCCCCCGCGCCCCGCCAGAGGCCCTGAGCTGCATTACGGCCCATCAGCACACCCAGGAGAGAGACCCCCCCACCCACCTCCCTGCCGGCTCCCGGCCCGTAGCACCAGCCGCACATCGCATGAGCCAGCAATCACGCGGCCTCCGCCTTCTCCCCTCCCAGCCCTCCACTGCCTGACTGACTGGGGACACCAGCTGTTCACTCCCGCCCCTCCCTGCCAGCACCCAAGTCCTCCGCTCGCGTCCAGGGGAAGCAGCAGTGACTGCCAGGTGTGGTGTGGCAGGGCGGGCATGGAGAGCTGCCCTCGCAGGAGCCGGGGGCAGCAGCCTGGCAGCGGGCGCCCTGGATGGAGTCGGGCAGCTAGGGCAGGGTTAAGGCGAGAGCTCTCCTTTCGAGCCAGGGCCCAGCGGGGAGCAGGCAGAAAGCAGCAGCAGCGGGGGAAAGCCAAGTCTGCTGCCCACACGCTGGGGCCGCAGCTCGCAGCCAGCACGTCCAGCTCCGCAGTTTGCCATCCCACTCAGATCCTGCCAGGGCTGCAGCTATTTACTCCTTGACCCCCAAGCACCCCAGGAGGGAGGCAGCGTCTGGGACTCCCGGGAGGTTGAGGAACAAGGCAGGTCTGCATGGCTGAGCTCTGGCAGCGTGGCCGCCAGGCAGGGGCACGAGGGCGTGCGAGCGGAAGGAGGGATGCGCCACACCACCCCCTACACCGTGCTTTCACCATTGCCTTGC
The DNA here is from genome assembly GCF_033958435.1 of Carettochelys insculpta. NCBI lineage: Eukaryota > Metazoa > Chordata > Testudines > Carettochelyidae > Carettochelys > Carettochelys insculpta. The sequence continues at coordinate 45,434,151 of NC_134149.1, read as the reverse complement.
ACGGGGAGTGAGCAGAGCCCGCTCTGCCCGCACACACTGTCCCCCCACTAGAAATGCTGGGCCAGCACCAGACACCCCGCTGGTAGCGGCACACGCTGGGCTCCGACTGGCAGAGCAGTGGCGCCAGACGAGCCCCCGGTGAGGCTCTGGTGGGAGAGGAGCCCCGTTTGGAGGGAGCTGGGAGCCGACGTGGTGCTGGTGCTTCCGTGGCATTTCTTGGCCTGCCTCACAACACTGGGCACATGCCCCCGCTCACGCTGTCACACTCACCTGCACGCAGACCCTCATCTTTGCCTGAGTGCTGGGGCCAGATGGACGGGCCGCGGCCAGAGAACAGGGACTGCCGTGGAAGCTTCCCCCCAGCTCCCTGTGGGCTCATGCCATGAGCTGTGACACTGACCGGCCACGTGCCGGGGACACTGCGCTGGTAGCATATCCCCACGCAGGTGCATAGACAGCCCATGCAGTGCCTGGCAGAGCCTGCAGCGAACAGGGCCACAGACCTACCCAGGCAGCAGGACAACACTGCACACAAAGGAGCGAGTGGGCGGGGGGCAAAGAGAGCTCCTGGAAGGAGCCCAGGTAGTAAATCTCCAGGCCCCTCTGGTGACTGCGCCAAATGTCAGAGCCCTCAGCCTGCTGCTTGTCTGCACGCAGAGCGGCACCAGGCCTCCTCCAGGGCGACTCAAACCCACAGCCCAGGCCATGGGGACATCCCGCTAGCTACAGCCAGGCCCATTCCAGGCGAGGGCGAGTGAGGCAGGAATGAGCTCATGATAAACCAGAACAAGAGCACCTACAGTGAGGCTGGAACCGGCTTCCGGCAACTGGTGCAACACGCCAGGTCAAAGGCGCCCGCAGACGAGGCCTCCTATTCCCACAGTGCAACCCATCGCCAGTCCTCCAGGGAGAGCTGCTGGGCGTTTGCTTCAAGGCCGGTTCCCTCTCCTGCACCAGCGCTCCCGTGTGCACCTCAATGTCGCACCACGGACACTTTTCTCGTGTGCGGGGAGTTGTCTCTACCACCATCCCCTGCACCAGCGCTCCCGTGTGCACCTCTGTGTTGCACCACTGACACTTTCCTCGTGTGGGGGGAGTTGTCTCTAGCACCATCTCGTGCACTGACACTCCCATGTGCACCTCTGTGTCGCACCGACACTTTCCTCGTGTGGGGGGAGTTGTCCCTAGCACCATCTCGTGCACTGACACTCCCATGTGCACCTCTGTGTCGCACCACTGACACTTTCCTCGTGTGGGGGGAGTTGTCTCTAGTACCATCTCCTGCACCGACACTCCCGTGTGCACCTTCGTGTCGCACCACTGACACTTTCCTCGTGTGAAGGGAGTTGTCCCTGGTACCATCTCCTGCACCAATGCTCCCGTGTGCACCTCCACGTCGCACCACGGACACTTGCCTCGTGTGCGGGGAGTTGTCCCTAGCACCATCTCCTACACCAGTGCTCCCTTGTGCACCTCCACATTGCACCACGGACACTTTCCTCGTGTGCGGGGAGTTGTCCCTAGCACCATCTCCTGCACCAGCGCTCCCTTGTGCACCTCCACATTGCACCACAGACACTTTCCTCGTGTGCGGGGAGTTGTCCCTAGCACCATCTCCTGCACCAGAGCTCCCGTGTGCACTTCCACATTGCACCACAGACACTTTCCTCGTGTGCGGGGAGTTGTCCCTAGCACCATCTCCTGCACCAGAGCTCCCGTGTGCACCACAGACACTTTCCTCGTGTGGGGGGGAGTTGTCTCTAGCACTACATGCTGTGACTAACAGTGAGATCTGGTGCAGTTTCCTCTTTACCCAATAAAATTGACTGCAAGTGGCAGCCGGTCGCTTGTCTGCTTGTGTTTGCCTTAGAAATTCAGGTCTTGTCTGGCGAATGCCGGGTCAGCAGGCCCAGGACGGAGCAGATCCCCTGACAGGTGAGGCCATTTCTAGCTTTACTCACCCTGTCTATTTATGAACCCAAATTGAACTCAAAGGCCCCAAAGCGGTCGGGACACAAGCTCTGTGTGAAAGGTCCCGGAGCTCTCCCTGGGGCGGGGTGGGGTGGGGCGGGACGGAGCAGAGAGAGACCCTCTGCTGTGCCAGGCATTCAGACGAGACCCCCAGAAAGCAGAGCTCCGACTGAAGGTGCCGGACCAAAGGCGCCTGTCCTCCACACACCGGAGAGCCGCAGACAAGCACAGCTGCCCCCGGACAGGCGCAGGTTCCTCCTCCGCCTACTCTGCCCATGAAGAACCCTGCCATGCAGCCCTGCACTTCGGGCTGGCCAGGGAGGGATCAGCGCTGTCACACCGACACCCGTCCACTGGACTGACCCTGTAACCCGCCTACTGCCCTGCGCACCCAGGTGTGACGGCACCGCTTCCCACCCGGCCCCCAGGGCCCGCTCCTCTGGCTGGCTCTCCGCTCCCCAGAGGAGAGGACCGGCCAGCTCAGATGCTGCATCAGGGTCCGTAAATCACACCTCGCTCTCTGGCTGCAAGCCCTGCTCCAGCTCCAGGCCCTCCTGGCACAGCTGTGGTCAGTGGTGTGCAGAGAGCCAGGCTAGGCGCCAACAGGCCATGACACTCCCGAGGTTTCCAAATCTGCCTCCCTCCGGGATCCTCGATGCAGGACATCCCCCACCGCAGCAGCACGCTCCCGCGACTGCGCCCAGAGCCCAAGCTCCCACCCTGCAATGCATCGCCTGCCGACGCTCAGCTCTGCATGCTGGGATCTGCCAGAGTCAGCAAGCGGCCAGTGCTACCCCCCAGCCTCCCCAGTGCACCGGGGCTTCGGGGGAAGGGGGTCACCCAGATTAGCAGAGGATCCAGCCGCACTTCCCAGAGCAGGCACCAGCGAGCATCAGGTCCCCAGAGCAGCTGGCAGGCAAAGCTGGCGCCAGCCCCTGGTGGGCTTGCCCTGTGCGGCAGCAGCAGCCAACGCAGCTCCGGTCGCAGCCCTGCCCTTCCAGCCAGCGCCTCGGGGGCAAGTGGGTCACCTCTGCAGGGCTTGCTCAGTCGCCCAGCTGGGCCCTTCCCTCAGCCCCTGCCTCTCACCGGGAGCCCCGGAGGAGTCACAGAATCCTAGAACCCCAGGGCGGGAAGGGACCTCAGGAGGTCGAGTCCAGCCCCCTGCCTACTGCAGGATCAGCCCCGCCTAAATCATCGCCTGCTGCTCTGCATGCGAGCCTGGGCTCTTCGCCTGGGGACACCGTTAAGCTCCCTCACCCGCGGACCCTTTCCAGGCCTGGGCACGGCACCACAGAGCACTAGGACTCACAGGGAGCTGGGGAAGCCATCGAGTCGTCCCCGCACCGCCCAGCTCCTAACCATCTCCACGGAGGGAGGAGATTCCACATCCTCCCTGGGCAAGTTACTCCAGCGTCACCACCCCGACCGCTGGACGGTTCCCTGATGTCCACCCGGAGCCTGCCCGGCTGGCGCTGCCACAGGTCCCTGCACTGCGAAGCAGCAGCAGCGCGGGCCCAGGGGGAATCGGGGCAGTCCCTGGGACGGGCGGCAGGGAACCAGGCCAGTGGCGTTCAGCCCCAAGCACCGCAGACAATGAGGACCAGCGGGGGAAGGGACCGGGAGGAGCGACCCACAGGGCCAGCAATCAGGTGACCAAACTTCCCATTTTTAAGGGTCAGTCCCCCATTCACCTCCTCCCGCAGTGTGCAGACTCCTTCAAAAGGGGCCAATTGTCCCGTACTTTCCATCTCTCTCCTGCCATCAGTACGGGCGGGTGCTGCTGCCCGGGGCTCTGCCAGCCACCTGCCCCCCAGCAGCGGTGAGTGGGGGTGGGCCCCAGGGGATGGCAATGGGGGTGAGCGTGTATGGCTGGGGGCAGACGCTCCCCCGGCTGGGCTGTCAGTGCCGCCCCATGGCGTGCTGCCCCTCCACCCGCAGGGCCCCTCACCTGCCCCCTTTCCAGCCAGCACTGTGCCTGCTGCGCTGGCAGCTGGGGAGTGCAACGGGGTGGCTCGTTACGGGTCACCTCTGCTGCACACTCTCAGGACCCCCACTGCGCCCCTTCACCCCCAGCCCCGCTGCTCACCCGGGGGGCGCCTCCTGCTCCCGGCGCTGTGGGGAGAACCAGCCCGAGCAGATGATTCTGCCCTAGCCTGGCCGGCGCGCCTGCCTCCCCGCACTGCCTCTGGCTGGGCTTGCACCTAGGGAAAGCCCAGGGGCTGGCCGGGGGCAGCCAAACCCTGAGTGTGTCAAAGCCCCTGCACAGCACTGGCCCAGGGAAGCTTCTCCGCCCTCAGCTTAGCCCTGCAGTGGCCAGGACGGAGCTATTTCCAGTCCGCTTGGCTCTGCCCCTACAGGTTACACCGCAGCCCCCTGCTCCCAGGCAGCGCAGGGCTGCTCTGCCCCTGCTGGGCTGCCTCTGGCCGGGTTCGCTGACGCCCCTCAGTCAGGTTGCTTGGGCCTAACCCCTTCCTGCCCACACTCTAGCCAGGGGACAGGAGGTGGCTGGGTTCTTGGGTCTGTGGTCAGCACCAGCTTGGCAGCGTGAGCTGCATTTCTATCGGCAGGAAGGGACAACCTGCTCCTCCGCACGAGGGAGGCAGGGAGGGAAGGAGACAATCTCTGCGAAGACGCGTACAGAGGGCCAAGCCAGCTCTACTCCGACACTCCTGTCCCACCCCTACACGCAGGGCAGAAAGGCTGCTGCTGGCCACCTTCTGGGGTGAACCTGACCTGACCAAACTCTGTGAGGGGCCCTGTGGGCTGGCGCGTCCCCGACACATTGCCAGGCATCAAGCAGGGTGGGGAACCCTTCCCAGGGCCCAGCCAGACCTGGAGGCTGGAGAGCTCTGTGTAGGAGGGCTGGGTCAGGTCGGTCAGTCGCCCCCTCCTCAGCTGAGAGAGGGGTGCGTCACCTCCCCCTGCGCACCCCTTACAGGGAAGAAGGGAAACAACGCGACTCCGGCTGCACCGCAGGGCTGTCTCATAGGGGCTCAGCCAGCGTGCTGTTAATTGCCAAGTCCGGAGCGAGTGCCGCTGCACGCACTGGATGCCAGGAACGGTACCGGGTGTCCTGTGCTCAGCCCAGGGAAATGCGGCGCCCCAGCCGGGCAGCAGGAGGAGCAGAGGAACGAGTCAAAGAGCAGAAGAGGAGCAGCGAGGCGCAAGGTGGGTAGGACAGACTGAGGCGGATGCAGACCAGGAGAAGGGCCTGGCAGAGGGAGGCGACGTCCCCACCCCAGCGAGGCTAAGCAAAGCCCAGGGGGAGCGTCTGCAGGAACACACCTGCTCGGCCCCGGGCCAGCTCGGGGACGACACGTCGCTTTCCGAGTTCCCTCCCCAGCTTGTGTTATTCTACCCAGCGTCAGAACCAGAGGTGGGCGTGCTCAGGAGCAGCGTTCCACGTAAGCTGAGCGCGGGGGCGGCCACCCGGAGAGATTCAGGAGCCGCCCAGCTGATCAGCAGAGCGCCCACAGCGGCAGCGTGTGTCTATGGGGGGTGCACAGCTGCAAATGCCTCAATGCACAGAACAAAATTCATTCTGTGCCTGGATGGAAAAACCAGAGGGACCCTGCTCGGGAGGGGCATCGCCCCCGGTGCCCTCTCCAAAACTGTAATGGCTAAAGGGTGCCCCCCACACTGCCTCCCTGTCCCACTCGTAGGCCCTTCCTACACCCATCCGCCACCCACACCAGTCAGCCGTTGCCAGCACAGTCCCACGCTGGAGGGCAGAGCCAGGAGACGCTCTCCTCCCTGGGCCGCATCACCCCCTCACCAGCTGCACAGGGTCATTTGCTCCCAAGCGCGGCTGCAACATGCACCTGGCTCAGAGCTCTCCACCTGCTTTGCACGGGAGTGAACGGGGCTGCCGTTGCGAGGCGGAGGCGGGGACGGGGAGAGCGGCCCTCGCACAGCACAGAGCTCGAGCCCAAGAGCCCCAGCGCCACGTCCGAGCCCGGCCTGGCCTGGCGACGTGTCGTGCCATAAGCCTGTCTCCTTGTGGATGACTGCAGCAGTGACTCATCCTGGGAAATCGTGCACAGTAACACAATGGGCCCTGCTGCTGCTGCCGCCGCCGGTATTCCACAGCTGAGAGAGGCTTGGTCAGAGCTTGAGACGCAGGCTGGTCAGGGTTCAGCCCTCTGAAAAACACTGCACGATGGAGGGCCTGGGAGGACACCCATGCCCCCACCCCCACCCCCAGCCACAGGCACAGGCAAACGCCCCGTCTACATGCTCTCCCGGCCCTGGGAGCAGCGCACAGACCCTGCCCCAAACTCTCCCTTCTCCCGACCTCATCAGCGAGCTGCTCCCAGCGGGGTGCCCCTCACGGCCCTCATCCAGCTCTTGCACATCTCTCCCCCAGCGCCCCTGCACCGCACGCCAGGCAGCTGTGGACCTCTGGCAGCAGTGGGCGGGGGGGTGCTGGTGCTGGTGCTGCTCCAGGTGCCTAGCCAGAGAGTGGTGTCTTCAGCAGCAGCCTGTGCCAACAGGGCTGAGCTCCCTCCCTGTGATAACTGCGTACCCAGGGCACTACATCCCCCCTTGCCTGCGGCACTGGGGCAACTGGCTCCCAACAGAGAGCTACTGCCCATGCTCCCCACCCAGCTCAGACGTGCGGGAGGGTGTGGCGCTGCCAGGGGAGCGCGTTCCCCGCCCCCCATACACTTCTCAGGTAGCAACGCTGCAGGGCATGGGCAGCATGGAGACCGTGCTGGCGGCTGGAGGGCAAGGGGTGGCCCTTCGCTAGCGCACAAACAACTTCTCCACAGCCCCGGGCTTGGAGCACACCAACGCATTGCCCCACACGTCTCGTGTCAACGTCCAGGAAACAAGCAGGTTCCTCCCTTGCACCGCTGAGATTGCAAACCCCAGGGCTCTGCTGTAGGGCCGGGGTGGGGGGGGAATGACTAGAAACCGGGGGGCTGTGCGCAGTGTAAACTGCTGGTGGAGATGCACCACTTTGGAATGAGGCAACTTCCCTTGGCTCGATTGTCCTTGTGGCAAATTCCCAGGCTTCCAGACTAGGGCTCTAATCCACGCGGAGGAAAACGCCCTTCAGGCGCTCCGGCTTTGCACTCGTGCGGCAGAGCAGGATCCACCCTTAGGTGCACACGCCAGAAAAGACGATAAATCTGCAGCGCTACTAGCCGTAAACAAGACAGCGTCTGCAACCTCTCTGAGCCTCTCCCAGGCCAGCCCTCCTGCATATGTCTGCCTTCCCTGGCGGCACCCCTTGGCACAGCCTAGTGTTCAGGCCACTGCCGCCGGTTTGCAACCGGCAGTGCCACCAGGAATGCGTTCGAATAAGAGCCCCGTTCCAGAGCACAGCAAAGCTCCGCCGAGCCCAGGCTCCCACCTCCGGAGCCAGAGTATAACCTCATGCAGCGTACCAGGCGGCGCTACTCCCGGGGCAGAGTCCCCACCCCTACCCCCACCCCCCGTCGGGAATTGGTTTGTGTCCTGCAGCACAAGGTTTGGCCGTTCCTGTCACTTTTACCCTTCCCAGCATAACTGCAGGACTTCCGTAAAGGTCTAAATCCCTTTCAGCAACAATCCCTGTCTCTGGGCACTGCGTGCAGCCCGGAGATGGGGTTCAAAGAACATTTATCAGCTAATTTTTAAATGGCTGGTCATTGATTTTTTCTCTATTGTTTCTAAGGTTGTCGTTGAAAAGAAACCAAAACGTCTCCAGCCACAGGGGTTTGACTCAGCCACGTGTCTTTCAATATTCCACCCCCCGGCCCGGGTTCCAAACAGAGCTCACCACTGACTGGTATTGCAACCCTCACGATCCCGCACCATCGCCAGCTCGCGAGCGGTGCTGCAGAGGCAGCCAGGGGAACTCACAACACTGTTTGCTGTAGGACATACCCAAAAGGCATTTCTTGCTAGTCTGTCTGCCAAGCTCTCACTGAATCCCAACCACCAAAAGCCAGTACATAAAATCTGGAAGGTTCTTCTCAGCAGATGAGATCAGGACAAAATTATGGGGAATTTCACTGAGGGGCTAACAATCCTGGGAGGCTGCCAACAGGGGATCCGGCACGGCCTACGCTCTATGGCTCACCAGGCTCCCATCCCCAGAGCTGAGCCACAAGAGGTTAGAGATGTGCATGTGGTTGGACGCTCCAGGCATCACAACGCCCCAAAGAAGTCAGAACACAGAACACCCTCACAACTCTCCAGGTCCCAGCTGTGCACCCCCTAGCCAGGAGCAGCAATGACCTGACTGAATCACAGACTCCTGCTGCCTGGGGAGGTAGTACAACCCCTAACCAGATCCCAGCTTCCAAACATCCTATCTCTGCCCCAAGCTGAGACGGAACCTGGGCAATGCCCACAGGCAATGGAGCAGCCAGTCCCTGAGGTTTCAGGTCCAAAAAAGCCGCTCACACCTTCCTTGGACTCCACGCCTCTCCCAGCACAGGTGCAGAGGGGCGGATCCTGATTCCCCCGACACCAGCTGTAGAGCGGCCTATGGCCTCAGCCCTCCCGACTCCCCCAGCTGCGAGAGGGGAGCAGGCCACTGCCTCTAGCTGACTCCATGCGGGCTGAGCCTTGCTGGCTCCAGCTCACAGCCGCAGGGGCGCTGTTTGGGCGTCACTGCTCTGGTATCGCCTGTAACCTGCCCGTCACAAGCTGGACTCTGGGTGCAGACTGAGCCGGCGGCTGCTCCCCACCCTGCGCCGGGCAAGCACTCCTGCTTGTGTTAGGCCAGGGATGCTGTTGACACAAACGCGTGCTGGCCACATCCTCAGCGGGTGCTCCCCAGGCAGCCGTGCTGCGCGCGGTGAGCTGCCCCGACTCACCCCGCTGAGGAACCGACCAGCCCGGCCACCGTCGCCCATTGCGCCCTTCCCCCGCCAGGCCCCCAGCCCCAGCCCCAGCCCCTCACCTTGCTCCTCATTTGCCCCGACGTGGACACCTTCCTGATCAGCTTGTGAGAGCTGCCCTCCTGCTCCCCCTCACTGTCGGAGGACTCCTCGCCGGCCCCCTCGGCAGAGGCCGGGACCAGCTTGTCTGAGTCCAGCGAAGACACCGACTCCCTGGCCTTCCTGAAGAACAAGTCCCCAGGGGCCAGTTTCTCCGCCATGTCTGCAGCGTCTCCCTGAGGCGAGACCCCAGGCGGGCTCCGGGCTGTGCCACTTCCTGCGGCCCTGCAGGAAAGGACCAGACAAGGCATCGGGTGAGGCTGAGCAGCCGGCCCTCCACCCTCCCCTGCGCCACAGGACCAGGGCTGACCGGTGCGGGCAGGGAGCAGCTGGGTGCTGTATTCTTAAACGGGGCATTTCCTCACCTTGGACCCCCGCCACGGCCGAACCCAACCCATGCTCGGCTGCCAACTTTCTCTTTTCCTCCAAACTCTTCCTCTTTTCTCACCCTCAGATCACCACAATTGTGCAAAGCCGGGCTTCCTTCCCTGGCTCTGCATCGCACGCTGCAGCTGCTGCTGGGCTCCCACACCTCTCTCCCCACCGACCTCCCGTCGCCCCCACGTGCACCCACATCCCACATACACCCCCTCCCCTGCCCCCAGGGTCTCCCCACTGACCTCCCGTCGCCCCCACATCCCACATACACCCCCTCCCCTGCCCCAGTGGTCTCCCCACTGACCTCCCGTCACCCCCACATCCTACCTACACCCCCTCCCCTGCCCCAGTGGTCTCCCCACTGACCTCCCGTCGCCCCCACATCCTACCTACACCCCCTCCCCTGCCCCAGTGGTCTCCCCACTGACCTCCCGTCACCCCCACATCCTACCTACACCCCCTCCCCTGCCCCAGTGGTCTCCCCACTGACCTCCCGTCATCCCCATGTCCACCCCACATACACCCCCTCCCCTGCCCCAGTGGTCTCCCCACTGACCTCCCGTCGCCCCCACATCCTACCTACACCCCCTCCCCTGCCCCAGTGGTCTCCCCACTGACCTCCCGTCACCCCCACATCCTACCTACACCCCCTCCCCTGCCCCAGTGGTCTCCCCACTGACCTCCCGTCATCCCCATGTCCACCCCACATACACCCCCTCCTCTGCCCTGGGGTCTCCCCATCGACACCCCATCGCCTTCACCTCCACTCCACATCCCACATACACCCCCTGCCCTGCCCCCGGGGTCTCCCCAGCAACCTCCCCTCGCCCCCACGTGCACCCACATCCCACATACACCCCCTCTCCTACACCAGGGTGTCCCCATCGACCCCCTGTTGCCCCCATGTCCACCCCACATCCCACGTGCACTCCCTCCCCTGCCCCCAGGGTCTCCCCATCAACCTCCCACTACTCCCACGTGCACCCCACATTCCACATGCACCCCCCTGCCCCCAGGGGCTCCCCATCTACCCCCCCGTCACCCTCATGTCCACCCCATATACCACATACACCCCCTCCCCTGCCCCCAGGGTCTCCCCATCAACCTCCTACCACCCCCACGTGCACCCCACATTCCACATGCACCCCTCCCCTGCCCCCAGGGGCTCCCCATCTACCCCCATCACTCCCACGTCCACCCCATATCCCACATACACCCCTTCTCCTGGGGTCTCCCCATCGACCCCCGCTGCTCCCACGTGCACCCCCTCCCCTGCCCCGGGGGTCTCCCCATCCACCTCCCACCACCCCCACGTGCGCCCCACATCCCACATGCACCCCTCCCCTGCCCCCAGGGTCTCCCCATCTACCCCCATCACTCCCACATCCACCCCATATACCACATACACCCCCTCCCCTGCCCCCAGGGTCTCCCCATCAACCTCCCACCACCCCCACGTGCGCCTCACATCCCAAGTGCACCCCCTCCCCTGCCCCGGGGGTCTCCCCATCCACCTCCCACCACCCCCACGTGCGCCCCACATCCCACGTGCACCTCCTCCCCTGCCCCCGGGGTCTCACCAAAGCACCTCTCTCCCCGTCACCCCTTCCCCTACCCCGGGGCCTCCCCGAGGCGCCCCTGCCCAGCAGCCCGCGGGCGGCGGGCGAAGGCAAGAGGCGCTGGGGCCCGGGGGACACGCGGCTGGAGCCCCCCCTGCCCCCGCAGCTGCCCGCGCCCCGGCTGCAGCACCCACCTGGCCGCCGGCGCGCGGGGCTCCTCCGCCGCAGCGCTGGGCAGCCGGGCTCCGGGGCGGCGCGCTCGGCTCACGGGCAGCCCCGCGATCTGCGGCACATGCCGCCGCTCCGCCTCCGCCCCCCGCGCTCCGCGCCTGTCAGCTGGGGCGGCCCCGCTCCCGGGCCCGAGCCGCCACCTGCGCAGCGCGACTGCTCGTCCCGCGGCGCGCAGCCCCGCCCGCTCCCCCTGCCACGGCGGGCAGGCCGGAGCTGGGGCCTTGGGCACGTCGCTTACTCGCCCCAGCCCGGCCCGCACCGGGGAGGGAGCCCGAGTGCCCGCAGCCGGGGCGGGGGCAGCTACGGGCCTAGCTGCAGCTGGCAGCGTGGAGGAGGCGGGGGTGCAGCTGTTCCCCGGCGGGTGGGACATGTCCAGGGAAGTGGCTGGAGGGGTGTCAGCGCAGCAGTTTCCCAGCCCTATGCGCCCGCGGGGGGCGGGCTGGGGGCTTTGGCAGTTCCTGCTGGGGCCGGGCTGCACAGGGCTCTGCGATGCCCCCACTCCTGCCACCTTCCCCCGCTGCAAACTGGGGCTCACAGGCTGCTGGGAAGATGGGTTCAGGCCTGGCGGGAAGCATTCAGCCGCCCTGCTGAGAGCAGCCCGGGGCCCAGGAGGCAGCGGCGGGGCTGAGTAACTGGTGGTGAATAGGAGCTGACCTTAGGCACACCCGGACCGGGGAGGCCATGTGGGAAGGGCACTGCCTGAGCACGGAAGGAGAGACGTACGGTGGCACATGTGGGCAAGGGGCTGCATTCTGCAGCTGCAGCCAGAGCCTCAGCCCAAGCTGTTCCCTGCCCTGGGCCTGCCATGGCACCCTGCAGTGCCTGGCTGCTGCCAGATCCTGGTCCGTCAGCCGACACCCTCACTTACCATCCAGGCAGCCCCTGTGGTGCAGAGGGAGGAGCAACCTTGTGCACCTCACAGGGCATTGCTGCTGATGGGACGCCCCAGGCAGGTGCGACCGAGCACCACTCCCACAGCCCTCGGGGCATCTGCACGTCTGGCTGATCACACAGCCATCCTCAGCCCAGCACACCTGAGCTGCGGCCACAGGGACAGCCCATGGAGCCTGAGGGAGGCCTCTGTAGAGTCACTTTTCAGAGCACTTGAGAGCTAGGCTGGTCTCCCTCGTGCCCCAGCCTGTGGCGAGGTGAGGGGGTTCCCTCCAGAGGCAGCCACCCCAGGGCAGGGCCTAGAGTTCATGCTCGGCTGTTCCCCGCCTCGGGGAGTGGTGAGGGGCTGCCTTTGGGTCAGGCAGTGAGGAAGCGGAGAAATTAGATCCCCCATCTGGTTTCCAGGGGGTCCAAAACAAGCACCGGCCTTCTCTAGCTCTGACCCCAGCAGCTCTCTCTAAATGACCAGCTGGGAGGGAGCCCTGCGAACTGCAGCACCTTGCACCCTAGCAAGACTTCCAGAGACAGGGTGCTCAAAGCAGATGGCGGGGAGGGGGAGGCACCATAAGGCAGCTGATCCTGGCTGCGTGGAGCTGCCAGCCCTGGTGTTTACCACGAGCTGGGTCCTGCTGTCTCCCTCGAGTGCTGGCCAGGCCGGTGGGCTGCTGAGTCAGAATGGAAATTGGAGAAAACTTGTTTTTGATGTAAGATCCCAGATTGGTAGCCAAACAAGGCCCTGGGGCCTGCAAGCTGTTCTGCAGGGGTGTTGCCAACCCTAAGGGAGCAGCGCGTAGGAGCACGTCCTAAATGCGGGGAAGAGAAGCAGTTACTTGCATAGACCGATACTACAGTGATGGCTCAGGAGAAGGACAGAGGCAGAGTGCCTCCAAAGGCAGCTGGGAGTTACTATGAGCGGAAGATCCGTATTTCTCGAGGTGGGTGGGGATTTAAATGTTAGCAATACAGAAAAAAACAGAGAGAAACTGCAGTCCCCTCCCTCCAAGTTGTCAACAGCCAACTGCAGCCCTGAGAGGTTAGGAGTGACACTGACCCCAAGCAAGACTGAATCTGATGCAAATAGGAAACAAGTGGGAGAAATAGGAAGAATGCAACAGGGCTGTTAAAAGTCACTCACTTTGACATCCCCCCACTGCACAGACAGCATGTGGCTTTCAAAGTGACCCATTGAGGCACAAGGCTGAGGCTGCCCAGAAAGGCAGTCCTGGCCTGGGGCGGCCAGGCGCTCCGGCCTCCTGACTGGAGCGCAGGGATCCTGCTAATTCCATGCAGGGAGATCCCCCACCAGAGGTTGGCTGTGCCAGTTGAGGCCCCTGAGCAGTTCTGAGCCCAGTCAGGGCCCACCCTAGACAGCCAGTGTTCTGACCAGCGCTGCTCAGGGACCGGTCCAGGGATGGCCACCAGCCCCTGAGGCCCCCTGAGGCAGGCCAGCCCAGCAGCCGGCCGGACCCGGGGGAGAAATGCTGCCCTAGACACGGCAGAGCAGTGGTGGGAGCCATATCACATGGGACACTTCCAGCCAGAGTGGGTAAGGGCCCCTGAAAACACTTCTCTGCCAGCTGGGCAGGGCTGAGGGAGACCCTGCCTCTCTCATGGCCATGGGGAGGGGGCAGCGGAGCAGCTCCTTGCAGGCAGGGACGCTGGGCTGGCTCTGAGGAGCTCTCTTCCAACCAGAGCCCGCGGCTGCCCTAGGGGCTCACTCCCGGAGCACTGGCCGGCGCCTCTGCCCTCTTTGGTCCTGCAACATCATGTCTGTGCCTGGCTCTGCCACGGCCTCGCTCCAGCGGAGGGCTTCGGATGCCTGTTGCCCCACTGGCCTGCTCAGAGTCCCCACACCCAGGCCCACGAGCCAGCAGAATCGTGCTCTTGCAGAGCACCAGGTCCCAGTTATCTCCCCAGACCCCTCAGATCCCAAAGCTAAGAGCAGACGGCTCCCACTCTTCAGGGCCCTGCTGCCCTGCAGGACTGCCTGGCCCCTGCCTTCCTGCGCTGCTGTCCGGTCTTGGCTTGACCCCCGCCCAAGAGCTCTCCCTGCATCGCCAGCTCCTGCCTGCTGGCTTCCACCCTCTGCCTTGCAGGGCTGTGGCACAGGCAGGCCGGCTCACCAGGCGTGGGGTTTGCCCAAGCTCCCCTCGCAACGTGCCCCTGGCTGGCTGGGTTGAGCCACAGTGGCCCTCGAGCGAGAGGGGTCAGGCCCCAAGGGGCTGAGCTCAGAGAGTTCAGTCCAAGTTCAGCGCTCGCAGGGGAGCCGAGAGCAGCTCGAGGGATGGGCTGAGGCCATGACAGAGGCTGCTCTGCACACTCTGGGCCTGGGAAGTGATTCTCCTAGGAGGAGGTGTCCTGCAGCATCCCAGGGTGCACTGCATCACTGGGACGCCTCCATCCGGCTGTGGGGTTAGTGCTGCTGCTCTGCCCCCCCCAGTCTCACTGCCCCCTCTTGGGCTCAGAGAGCCAGCCAGAGCGCACCCCCACCCCCGGCAGCCAGTCCATGTTGTGGCTAAACCCGGGGAAGGCCATTATGTTTTCTCAGGGTCCACATTTCTTGGTCAAGGTTCTGATCCCAGAACAAATAATTTAACACACACACACACACACACACACACAGGCCAGATCTGCTGCCGACGGTTCTCCAGCCTCCTGTGGGAAGCCCCCACAATGCGGATTGCGCATTGCCCTGAAGCCTGCCCCACCACCCTGCCAGCTGGGACGTTTCTCCCGAGTTCAGCAAAATCTGCCACGCCCAGCGCCGGTTGTCCTGCCCCCGGTGCCAGGGAGAACAGCGTTTCTCACTCTTTTGCCTGCGGCCCCCCAGCTCTTTAAAGACCATCGCGTCCCCCTTCATCTCCTCCCTCCCCAGCTCACCCCGCCTGCTCCTGCAGCCCTTGCTCGTGTGACCTGTATCCCCTCCCTTGGGGCACTCCCACATCTTGTCTAAACACTCGTGGCTGCTTCGGCTCTGGCTCTTGGCCCTGCCTCCCCACCACTGTAGGTCTCCTCTTCCGGGGAGGTTTGTATAGCAAAGCCTCTACCACCCAGGCAGCCTTCCTGCTCACTGCCCCTCAGCCAAGCCAGCCCCGTGGCTGGCAGGAAAGCCAGGCCAGTCCCGACCCTGACTGCTGTATCGCAAGTGTCTGAGAACAGGGAGCCGGGGGCAAGGGGCTGTGGGATGTCTCGCCAGCCATGCCAGCCCTGGCCCTGCTCCCCCCTGGAGGGTTGGTAGCCCGTGGCTGGGAAAAGGGGGTGCTCCATTGCACTCAGAGGGGCCTGGCGATTGTCCCTTGGCAGCCAGGAGCAGCTCTGTTACCAGCAGGCAGAGGAGCAGGCTTGCTGGCCATCAGATCCTCCCTGATGAGCTGGGGCCTGCCCAGGCCCGGAGTGTGGGGGAGACTGTGTGCAGGCCAAAGGGACAGCCACAGCCCTCGCAACTGGGGGGGGGCAGAGAAAAAGGGGAGGGCCGGAGCACACATCCAGCTGGAGCTGGGGGCAGGGGCTGCAGGCCTGTCTCTGTACAATAACTCACAGATCAGGTAGGTTTTACTGCGGCATCCGCACCCCTTAAATTCCTGGGGGCGTGAGCTCAGCAGCTCATCCCAGCCACCTCCCGTTACTCTGCCCATGCTGGCTGCTCGCGCCTCAGCCTGCGCCACCCCAGGGCTGCTCAACATCCAGCGGCCAGGTGGGTGGCAAAGCACAGCCATGGAGCCCCGCTGGCTGCTGGCCACTACCCCCTCTCTGAGCACTTACCGGGGAGGACGGGGGAATTGATGGCTCCCTCCCGCAGGGGGGCAGCTGAGCTCTGGAGCACCTGAGCTGCGTCTACACATGCACGCTACTTCAAAGTAGCGGCACCAACTTCGAAATAGCGCCCGTCGCGTCTACACGCGTCGGGCGCTATTTCGAAGTTAACTTCGACGTTAGGCGGCGAGACGTCGAAGTCGCTAACCTCATGAGGACATAGGAATAGCGCCCTACTTCGATGTTCAACGTCGAAGTAGGGACTGTGTAGACGATCCGCGTCCCACAACGTCGAAATTGCTGGGTCCTCCATGGCGGCCATCAGCTGGGGGGTTGAGAGATGCTCTCTCTCCAGCCCCTGCGGGGCTCTATGGTCACCGTGGGCAGCAGCCCTTAGCCCAGGGCTTCTGGCTGCTGCTGCGGCAGCTGGGGATCTGTGCTGCAGGCACAGGGTCTGCAACCAGTTGTCAGCTCTGTGTATCTTGTGTTGTTTAGTGCAACTGTGTCTGGGAGGGGCCCTTTAAGGGAGCGGCTGGCTGTTGAGTCCGCCCTGTGACCCTGTCTGCAGCTGTGCCTGGCATCCCTATTTCGATGTGTGCTACTTTGACGTGTAGACGTTCCCTCGCTGTGCCTATTTCGATGTTGGGCTGAGCAACGTTGAAGTTGAACATCGACGTTGCCGGCCCTGGAGGACGTGTAGACGTTATTCATCGAAATAGACTATTTCGATGTCGCAACATCGAAATAAGCTATTTCAATGTTGGCTGCACGTGTAGACGTAGCCCAGGTGAGCCGGAGCCGGAGCCGGAGCCAGGCCTGGACCCCAGGAGTCTGGCAGGTTAAGGACACACCAGCACCAGCTCTACCCCGGCAAAGCGGCCTGCAGCTCCTCAGCAGTGCCCGAGGCAGGCAGCGCAGGGCCTCACCAGGCGCCCCCCATCAGCCAGCTCCAGGCCACCTCGGGGCCCAGCGCCCTGGGGAACAGGTGCTGCCCCGGGCTGGAATTACCTGACCGGGCACTTCACTGCCCCCAGGTGGCACGTGGTGGGACTGCAGGGACCAGCTGGCCAGGGCTTCGGAGGGTGGGCAGCCATCCGCCAGCCGGGCCTGGGGCTGCCCTGGGCCCAGCCTTGTGCCTCGCAGCCATGTCATCCCCAGCTCCAGTGCTCCTGAGTCCCCCGGCTGACCGGCCAGAGATCGGTGCCTCTCCCGCTGCAGCCGCTAATCCCGTCCCGGAGCCAGGGAGCCCAGCGCTGAACCCCTCCTGGCCACGCCGCTCCCCTCCTGGGTGGTCTGCAGGTTAGAGACCCGCGGCAGAGGCTGGGCGAAGCCCTGAGCAGCACATTGTCTGCTGCAGACAGGCACCAGGGGGTTAGGCCCCCGGGGAAGGGAGCTAGCAACCGAGGGCTTAGGTGGCCTGAGAGCGTGTCAGGGGTGCTGGCATGGACCCAGGGAATGCGTAGGCCACCTGCCAGTTTAGGTGCTTAAATCACCGTTTACAGACTCCTAACGGCCTGGCTGTCACTGTGTGGCACAGGAGTCTGGGGCTGACTGGAACAGGGAGGCTGTGTGACCCAATGGGTAGAGCGCAGGACTGGGACCGTCACTTCTGCCTACTTCCCTCCCCCAGCAGCGTCAGAACCGCGGGCGTGGAGCACGGCTGGGGCCCCGCTGTGCTACTGGAACACAAATGGGGAGGAATTGCCAGCGCGCCAGGCTGGAACAGACTGCACAGTCTGAGCCCGGTCTGAGGCAGAGCCTTTCCCAAATGCTTCCTGCCTTGAGCGAACAGGTGCCCGTGCTGGGCAATGCCCCACCCCCAGCAGCCAGTCACTCCGCTGGCTCGTGGCTCTCACTCCGCTCCACCCTGCGGCTGCCCCACGGTAGACCTGCCGCAGCGGCACTGACAAGGCCACAACGAGCCAGGAGGCGCGGCAGAGAAACGCGCTGGGTGCCAGGGAGAGAGATGCAGCGTCTGTCAAGTGGCCCTGGAGCACAAAATCATAGACTCCCAGGGCTGGGGGGGACCTCAGGGGTCATCGAGTCCAGGCCCCTGCCTCAAGCAGGATCAGCCCCAACTAAATCATCCCAGCCAGGGCCATGACAACCCAGGACTTAAAAACCCCCAGGGATGGAGCTTCCACCACCTCTGTAGGCAACACATTCCAGTGCCTCACCACCCGCCTGGGGAAAGAGTTTTTCCTCATATCCAACCTACACCTCCCCCTCTGGAACTTCAGACCATTGCTCCTTGTTCTGCCATCTGACACCACTGAGAACAGCCTCTCCCCATCCTCTGTAGAGCCCCTTTCAGGAAGTTGAAGGCTGCTATCAAATCCCCCTCAGTCTTCTCTTCTGCAAACTAAATAAGCCCAAGCTCTGTACTGGAGGGGGGGCCCAGAACTGGACACAATACACCAGAGGGGGTCTCACCAGTGCAGAGCAGAGGGGCATAATAACTTCTCTAGAGCTGCTGGAAATGCTCCTCCTAACACACCCCATTATGCCGTTAGCCTTCTTGGCTACAAGAGCGCACTGCTGACTGATCTCCAGCCTCTCACCCACCATAATTCCTCAGTCCCTTTCCATGGTACTGCCGCTTAGCCATTTGGTCCCCAGCCTGTAACAGCGCTTGGGATTCTTCATTCCCAAGGGCAGGATTCTGCACATCTTGTTGAATTGCATCAGATTTCTTTTGGCCCAATCCTCTAATTTATCTAGGTCACCCTGGACCCTATCCCTACCCTCCAACATATCTACCTGATCCCCCCAGCTTAGTGTCATCCGCAAATCTGCTGAGGGTGCAATCCATCCCCTCGTCCAGGTCATTAACAAAGATGTTGAACAGTACCGGCCCCAGAACCGATCCTTGGGGCGCTCCACTTGAAACTGACTGCCAAGCAGACATAGAGACACTGATCACTACCTGTTGGACCTGTCCATCAAGCCAGCTTCCTATCCATCTCACAGTTCATGCATCCAATCCACACTTCCTTAACTTATGGGCAAGAATGTCGTGGGAGACCGTATCAAAACCTTTGCTGAAGTCAAGGCATGTCACATCCAATGACTTCCCCATGTCCACAGAGCCAGTTACCTCATCACAGAAGCTAATCAGATTGATCAGGAACGACTTGCCCTTGGTGAATCCACGTTGACTACTCTTGATCACTTTCCCCTCTTCCAAGTGCTCCAAAATGGGTTCCTTGAGGATCCCCTCCATGGTTTTCTCAGGGCTGTGGCCACAGGTGCACTCCCATCCCCGAGGCAGTGGAGGTCCTGCTGCCAGCTGGTAGGAGACAGCCGGGGAGTCGGCCAGTCCGGAGCGAGCAGGACTTGGATTTCGTGGGAATAGCCCAGCAGCAGGCAGTGCGGAACTGGGACCTGGCTGGTGGATAAGCCGTGGGAGTTGAGGCTCTGGGCAGCATGGTCGGAGATGGCGATGAAGTGTTGCTGACTGGCCTGGTTGGTTGTGACACGGACCGGCAGGAGGCCGGGGTGTGTGGGGTAACACAAAGTTGTGCTCCTCTAGAGATTGTGGTATTGGTGTTGGGCCCTGTTTGGTATAAGGGGCACTGGAGGCCTGGGCCAGCCGTAATAGGGCAGCATGGGCGGGTAAGGCCACTCAGAGAGCCGCGGAGGCTAAAGGATTGGCCTTGGGGTGGTGAACATCACCCAGCAGGACCTGCGAGCAGGAGCCATGCGGAGCAGAGGGGACAGATCTTGCATGTGCTCAGCTGGTGGGGAGAAGGGAGGTGGGTACGGGCCTCGTCTGGCACCAACGCAGTGCCGGTAGGGCTGGTGGCTCTGATGCTGTGGCCGACAGAGGGAGCACCCTGGGGTCCTGCCTGGAGGGCGACAACGTGGGCAGACGATGGGCAGTGTGGGTGATGCACACTGCACTGATGGCAGGGGTCCCCGAAGGGCCTGTCCAGTCAGGGGTAGGGCTGCCATGCATCAGCTGTGCCTGCAGGGCCTGGAAACAAGGGTCACCCACAGAAGCATCATCCAGAGGGCTGGACCAGAGCTGAGGGCCCAGCTGAGGGTGGCCAGGAAAGGCTGAAGGCCGCCCAGTGAAGGAGGCCCTGACCTGGCTGCATCCCATGAAAGGAGCCAAGGCCAAGCTCCTGCGGTGGAGCTGCTCCTGCAGGACTACAACATGGAGGTGGCCTGCGTCAAGGGGAACAACAGTATCACAGCCAATGCCCTGGCACACGGGGGGGCCCTGAACTTCCTAGGTCACTGGCTAGGTGACCCCGCTCAGTTGTGCCCGGAGGCGGGGAGAGATGTGACCAAGTGGGGGGTGCATGTGAGTGAGTGGCTCACAGAGGCCACCAGGGAACACCTCTGCTCAGCTGGGACCCACACGAAGGGGGAGGCACAGCCTGGCTGGTTGTTGAATTAGAACCAAACCGTTAGCAGAAGTTGTCTGGAGGCTGGAGAGGGGCAAAACAGGCAGGGCCCCAGGCAGGGTCTCCAGGCCAGGGGGTCCCTCTGGGGGATCGCCGCCCCTCAGCACAGGTCAGACAGACCTCTTCTGGCTGCTGGGCTGAAGAGCCTGCACCAGGCTGCATCCGTCGCCCAGTAACCCACCTGCTGCATGAGTCACTCCTGGCTGTGGCTGGGGGAGCAGAGCTCAGGGACCCCTGAAACCCCCACACCTTTGTTACATCTTGGGGAGGTGGCCGAGGCGGGGAGGGTGGTTGTAGCTGCTCATTTCTCCTTCACCCGGAACTGCTCTTAGCCTCTTCTTGAGCCTGGGGCTGTGACTTTGGCCATTTGATTAACAGCGGCACGAACATCCCCCTTGTCCTTTGCGCCGCTCTGAGTAAACACTTTGTACATCGATGCTCAGCGTTGTCAACGGCCCCTTTCAAGCCCTGCAGGCACCATCTCAACCGAGCCCTTTCCCTTCCGGCACAGCAGAGCAGCTGGGGAGGGTGAAGGGTGCTCGGTGCTTGCTCTGCCCCGCCCGAGCTCCCTGGACACACTCGAGCTCCCGCCGTGGAAGCTGGGCAGGCTCAGGCCCCGCAGCTCCGCAGCTGCCCTTCGGTAAGCGAACAGGGCATTCGCGGCCGTTCAGTCGCACGCAATTCATGGCACTCTGCCCCGCTAAACCGCTAACCGCCGAGCGGCCCTGCACACTCACACCTGCACCGTTAAACCGCTAACCGCCGAGCGGCCCTGCACACTCACACCTGCCCCGTTAAACCGCTAACCGCCGAGCGGCCCTGCACACTCACACGTGCCCCGCTAAACCGCTAACCGCCAAGCGGCCCTGCACACTCACACCTGCCCCGCTAAACCGCTAACCGCCGAGCGGCCCTGCACACTCACACCTGCCCCGTTAAACCGCTAACCGCCGAGCGGCCCTGCACACTCACACCTGCACTATAGCACTAACCACCGAGCAGCCCTGCACACTCACACCTGCCCCGTTAAACCACTAACCGCCGAGCGGCCCTGCACACTCACACCTGCCCCGTTAAACCACTAACCGCCGAGCGGCCCTGCACACTCACACCTGCACCATAGCACTAACC
This sequence comes from Carettochelys insculpta, assembly GCF_033958435.1. Taxonomy (NCBI): domain Eukaryota; kingdom Metazoa; phylum Chordata; order Testudines; family Carettochelyidae; genus Carettochelys; species Carettochelys insculpta. The sequence goes on along the minus strand of NC_134149.1, from coordinate 45,412,890 downwards.
ACCAAGCGGCCCTGCACACTCACACCTGCCCCGTTAAACCGCTAACCGCCGAGCGGCCCTGCACACTCACACCTGCACTATAGCACTAACCACCGAGCAGCCCTGCACACTCACACCTGCCCCGTTAAACCACTAACCGCCGAGCGGCCCTGCACACTCACACCTGCCCCGTTAAACCACTAACCGCCGAGCGGCCCTGCACACTCACACCTGCACCATAGCACTAACCACCGAGCAGCCCTGCACACTCACACCTGCCCCGTTAAACCACTAACCGCCGAGCGGCCCTGCACACTCACACCTGCGCCATAGCACTAACCACCGAGTGGCCCTGCACACTCACACCTGCCCCGTTAAACCACTAACCGCCGAGCGGCCCTGCACACTCACACCTGCCCCATTAAACCACTAACCGCCGAGTGGCCCTGCACACTCACACCTGCCCCGTTAAACCACTAACCGCCGAGCGGCCCTGCACACTCACACGTGCCCCGTTAAACCACTAACCGCCGAGCGGCCCTGCACACTCACACCTGCACCATAGCACTAACCGCCGAGCGGCCCTGCACACTCACACCTGCACCATAGCACTAACCACCGAGCGGCCCTGCACACTCACACCTGCCCCGTTAAACCACTAACCGCCGAGCAGCCCTGCACACTCACACCTGCACTATAGCACTAACCACTGAGCAGCCCTGCACACTCACACCTGCACTACAGCACTAACCGCCGAGCGGCCCTGCACACTCACACCTGCACCATAGCACTAACCACCGAGCGGCCCTGCACACTCACACCTGCCCCGTTAAACCACTAACCGCCGAGCGGCCCTGCACACTCACACCTGCACTATAGCACTAACCGCCGAGCGGCCCTGCACACTCACACGTGCCCCGTTAAACCACTAACCGCCGAGCGGCCCTGCACACTCACACCTGCACCATAGCACTAACCACCAAGCGGCCCTGCACACTCACACGTGCCCCGTTAAACCACTATCCGCCGAGCAGCCCTGCACACTCACACCTGCACTATAGCACTAACCACCGAGCAGCCCTGCACACTCACACCTGCCCCATTAAACCACTAACCGCCGAGAGGCCCTGCACCTTCACACCTGCACTATAGCACTAACCACCGAGCGGCCCTGCACACTCACACCTGCACCGTAGCACTAACCACCACGCAGCCCTGCACACTCACACCTGCACTATAGCACTAACCACCACGCAGCCCTGCACACTCACACCTGCACTATAGCACTAACCACCACGCAGCCCTGCACACTCACAAATGCCCCGTTAAACCACTAACCGCCGAGCGGCCCTGCACCCTCACACCTGCACTATAGCACTAACCACCGAGCGGCCCTGCACACTCACACCTGCCTCGTTAAACCACTAACCGCTGAGCGGCCCTGCACACACACACCTGCACCGTAGCACTAACCACCGCGCAGCCCTGCACACTCACACCTGCGGCGTAGCACTAACTGCCGAGCGCCCCTGCACCCTCACACCTGCACCGTAGCACTAACCACCGTGCAGCCCTGCACACTCACACCTGCAGCGTAGCACTAACCACCACATGCCCCTGCACACTCACACCTGCACCGTAGCACAGCCTGCGCCGCGGCACTGCCCTTCCCTGAGGTTGTGAATGCTGCTGGTAAATTCCTAACCTGGGCCCCTTCCCCATGGCAGCAGAGACCCAGTGGCCCCCATCATGGACTATATTCATGGGCCATGCACAGTTCCCAGCAGCCGACAGCTGCCAGCCTGCCCCGCAGAGGTCTGAGGAGGCTCCAGGGCTGGGCTTGGGAGCCCAGCATCTAGCCCCAGAGCGGCCATTGCCTCACAAGGGAATCCTGGGTGAACCACTGCCCTGTGCCTCAGTTTCCCCACCTGCAAACTAGAGCAGCGGAGGACAGTGCCGGCTTTCCCGCCTCCCAGCATCAGTCCCTTGCTATGTGACGTCTCCACTGGTTGTCATGGCAACGGTGATGCAAAGGAGGAAGCCGCTTTTGGCGCTGTTTGCTCCCGACCAGCCTACAGGCTTCTGCCTGGGCCAGCATGGGCGAGCACTGGGCCAGCAGCGGCTAGGGCAGGTGCCCTCTCAAGACAAGCAGGCGGGTGGGTGTCTCCCCACTCTCCCTATGTGCCCTATTAGCTGCTCCTGTGCCCACCCTCTGCTAGCAGGAGGCCAGCTCCTCTCTCCCCAGACTCCCCCAGCCAGCAGGATACAACCTGGGGCCCCACCTGGCAGCTGGTGCGGCCAGTGGAGGAAGCCGGGACGAGCCAGGCCTGACACCCCATGCTGCTGCCATGGGCTGGGCTTTGCGCGGGCGTGGCCGACAGGCGCCAGCTCTCCACAGGCCTGTGCCCCCCAGAGACGTGGGTTTGTCCTTCCCCTGAGCCTGGCGCAGCCCACTGCTGCGATGGCCACGTAACGCTGCACCCATGGAGTGTCTCCGGCAGCAGGGATCAAACCTGCACCCGCCAGACCTGCCACCAGCAGCCCAGAGCCTGCTGTGTGGGCCAGCCCCACCGGGGGAGAGAGCAGAGCCCTGCCACAGCCTGGGCAGGGCACCACCGCAGCACCCTGACTCTCCCCCTCTGGCTGCAGCGCCGGCGCACACTGCAGGCCTGGCTCACACGGCTCTCAGGGCAGGGCCCCAGCTGCACTGGTGCTGTCCACCCATGCGTTAGCCACAAGGGCCTCTGGGCCCCAGTGCAGCCGGGCTTCTAACAGCCTCTGCGGGCCAGGCCGCCACCCCCCGTCACACACTGACCAGGGTGGTGGCCCTGGGCACCATCAGTCCCAGCTGGGGGAGGCCCTGGGGAGCAGCAGCTGCGAGGGGCTGTGCTGGGGGGATTCTGGGAGCGCGTCTCTTCTCTAGGGTTTTCGGGGGTCTCCCCCAGGAGTGTCCACACCCGGCCCTGTTAGCCAGGCTCCAGCGCCGGGGACAGGCATGTGCTGCCAGCCACCCAGCTGACGCTGCCCATCCGCACCAGGCACATCACACATCTCCAGGCCCTGGGTGAGGCAGCAGCATGCGAGTGGCTCCTGGTTCCAAGACCTTCAAACTGCCTCCCCCAGGCGCTGGGCACAGCCCTGCCCGGGGCACAGGTACAGTGGGGCCAGCAGCCTTGCTGAGCTCACAGCCTGCCAGGGGCCCGGCCTGGGAGCTAGTGTGGAGGGTCCCAGGAGACGCCTTTGGCAGGACCTGGGCCAGCTCCCTGCTGCTATCCAACACCGCTCCATCGGCCTCCTCAGTGCGCCCTTAACCCTGCGTGGCCTGGCATGACCCCGGCTCTCTCCTGGGTGAAGCCAGCTCTTGCGCCTGTGGGCCAGGCGCTGCTTTGTCCTGGGGGGGCAGGGGTCAAAGGGAGCAGGGAGCTGCTTGGGGAAATGCCAGGCTGCTAACGGTGCATGGAATGAAACCCAGAGTGCTGGGATGTGCCCACCGGTGCCCAACGGAGCTGTCCCTTGCCAGACCCCAGCCTGCAGAGCTGAGCTCCGGCTGCGGAGAACGGCAGCATCCAGCAAGGCGGGTGGGGCTCCAGCAGGCAAGGCAACATCTGGTGGGGCAGAGGCAGGCGGTCCGGGCAGCACCGTGCTGCGGAGAAGCCCAGAGCAGCAGCAGAGGCACTGCCGCCACATCTGCTGGCTGGGGGCCAGGTGCTGCCGGTGTTGCAGGTATCCCCCGGACAGGGTGCAAACTACACTCCCTGCAGCACCAGCCTTGGCCGTGCCGGTTACCAACCCCCTTTGGCTCCCGCCCCTCTGATGCCGTCTCAGGGGCCTGGCCCTCGCTGGTGGCGTCGACTGCCCTGCCCAATGGCGGTTAGCACAGCTGGGCCGGCCCTGATCTCGGGTCTGGCACCGGCTGCACACACTGAGCGCCCCCCGGCTAAGAGACATTCCTGGAGGACTACACCCCTGCTCAGCCCTTTCCTCCATCCCGCGCGCAGGTGAGTTGGGCTCAGGCGGAGCAGGGGGTGGGGGCAGCATGTCTGGCTTCGAGGAAGGGGAAAGCTGGCAGCCCGAGGCAGCCATGGGCAGGCGGCAGCCTGGGGCCTCGCTGGCCCAGCCAGCACACAGGTGCGGTTGCGCTGGACAGAGATGGGGACAGCTGCTGGCGGTGTGGGCCCCGGCTGGGCCAGTTAATTGGTAGCAGTGCTGGCAGCAGCAGGGCTGGCGCACCATGAAGAGCAGGGGGTGACGAGCCCCCCAGCCAGACATCCGCTCCGCGCCTGCTTCCCAGCACACCGCGACCTTGGGCTCGGCCTGGCTGGCAGAGAGAAGGCCCTGGGCTCCGGCTGCCTCCTTCCATGCACCAGCCGCAGGCAGCGCTTGCCATCTAGTGGCAGCATGTGGGGGTGGCCGCTCGCCCACGCAGGCCTGGCACCTCGGCAGCTGCTCTCAGGGTGATGCTGAGGAAGGGGTTAACCTCAGCCAGCCACCCAGGGCGACGCGCTGCCCAGCCAGGCGCCCGCCCGCATGCAGGGGCACAGACGCCAGGGCACACGTGGAGGAAGGGGGCCGGGAAGGTGCAGCTGATCACTGCACCTCCCAAGCCGCCTTGGGCTCCCGGTCAGCAGAGGCCTGCCCCCGCCCGGCCCGGGGACAAGAAGGGGCCAGTCCCACTTCCGCAGAGCATCTCTTTGGCTCCGTCCTCACCCAGGCAAAGGCAGAACAGGAGCCCGGCCGGATGCTCCCCTCCACGCTAGGAGCACCAGGGTGAATTCCTGGCTGCGAACACACGGCCCTGCTGCCTCGGGAGCTCCAGGCCCAACCCAGCAGCCACCCACCCCCGTCTCTGCAGCAAGCTCCCAGCCGCTCGCCGAGGCAGGCACCAGGTTCCATCTCCCCCTGCCTGACCCCGGCGGTCAATCGATCACACCTGTGTCACACCAGCAGCCCCCCGCTGGGCCAGGCTGCCCCTGGGGCTCACGAGCAGAACCAGGCTCCTGTGGGCCTGGGCCAGGAGTTGAGCACGCTGCCCGCGAGCAAGGGCCCCAGGCAGCCTGGCTGTGCTGCTCCCTGCACAGGCCTCAGCCCAGAGGCAGACTGCGAGAGCTGGCTCCCTGGCCAGGCCCCAGCAGAGCTACCCCACCAGACGTGGCTGGTCTCCCTGCGAGGGCACAGCCTGAGGAACGACCCCACACCAAAGGCTCCTTGTCCTTAGCACCGTTTAATGCAGTAGGTCCCTGGCTCACTGTGCCGCCTGGGGGACATGCCCGCAGCCAGAGAGCTCTCAGGGACGTGGACAAGCGCAGTAATCACCAGCATAGCAAAGGCGCCGTGTAACACTGTGAAACCACTGCTCCGAGCCGCCAGCTGCGCCCCCTGCGCCGTGAGATGCTCGGCCTGCACCAACCCGCCCCACACCGGGCCGAGCAGGGCAGGGTTAGTGTCACAAGCTGCTGGACTGCACCTGGCGGTCGCTCAGCAGCATGCTGGGGGGAGCACCACCTGGAGCAGTCCCATCCTCCTGTCTCAGTGTCCCAGCCAGGGCTTCCCGGGCATGCCCCCCCACCCCGCCCACAGGCCTGGCACCGACCCCCACCCCTGCTGGCCAGGGCCCCTGCATGACAGTGGCTGTGGCCCCCCCGTGGCTGTCTCCAGCGACGAAGGCCTTTCCCAGACAGGCTCCTGTGCAGGACATGTGCGGACGTGGCATGAGCCAGTCCAGCAGGGAAGGACAAACGTACCGTTTGAAAGCCAACGGGCAGCCCAGCCGCGTGCGCCGCAGGGACCCGAGCCTGGGGCTGCCAGCCAGGAGCACTAGAATGGACGGGGAGCCAAGCCGTGCCACCCCCTGCACACAGACACCTGGCTGCCAGAGCGGGAGCTGTGGGCTGGGCTGGGAACGCAGCACAACCCGGCCCTACGCCCACAGGGAAGCTGCAGGCCAGAGCCACGGCCCTCCAGCTGGTCTACGGCAGGGGATGGCGCTGTGGGCTCAGCAGCCCTGGGCCTGGCCTTAGGCAGGGCTCTAGCCTGGGCAAGCCTGTCTCATACGGGCCACATGAGGCTCTGCCAGTCAGCATGAGAAGGATCTAACGGGAAGGGCTGGCTGGGCCACACAATGAACAATGCATCTGACGGCTCAGGCGGGGTTCTGTGCAGAGATGATTCACTGCAGGCTCCAACAGGCTGGGGTGGAGTTCACCTTCCCTGTAGTGTTGGAAACTCAGTGCTTGGCCGCTTGGGTAATGCCTGAAGACCAGGAAGTGAAACAGACCAGAACCAAGGGGATATTGACCAGGCTAGTTCCACAGCCTGAGTGGAGTGAAGTGCAATGGGTGGAACAGCCTCCAGGGTGAAAAGCAGCGTGCTCCTACAGCCGTGCTCTCCTTGGCGGTCGCTCGACAACGAGTGGGATGTCTTCCTGTCACCCTCCTATCCGGGAGTCCACAGATGGCTGAGCAGCCCGATTGTGGAGCTGCAGGTCACAGCCCAGAAGCAGCAGAGCTTGGCAGCCGTTGGGGTGCGTGGAGCAGTTTTTGACTCTCTTCTTCTCCACTTCTCCTCATCTGCGCCGCGGCAGGGCCCCTCACATTGCGCCACTCCCTCACCAATCATTGCTCTCCTCTGGGGGCCGTCTTGGGCCAGGTTCTCCCAAGTGCCAACACCAATGCTGCAGCTTTTCATCTGTGCCTTCAGCATGTCCTTGTATCACTTCTGCTGGCCCCAATGCGCCTCGGTCCTTCCTCCAACTCAAAAACAGAACCTGTTCTGGGAGGCGCTGATCAGACATCCGAACCACGTGACCAGTCCAGCGAAGCTGCTGGTGAATGATAATGGCTTCAATGCTGGTCATGTTTGACTCTTCCAGGACACTAGTGTTTGTGCTCCTGTTCGCCCCAAAAAACCCCAAG